>NC_042619.1:180098703-181364953 GCF_901001135.1 Rhinatrema bivittatum
GAAATCAGAGTGGCCTCAGAGGGAAATTTCCTTCCCCCCCTTCCCCTCCCTGTCCAGCCCCCCAGCCCTAAAGAAACCCCCCACCGTACCTTTGTTTTGGAAGTTACGCCTGCCAGAAGCAGGCTTAACTTTCGACCCCCACGATGGCTGCTGTGCCAGTCCTTGGCCACGCCTCCCAGACCGCCCTCGGACCGCCCAGCCATGCCCCGGACCGCCCGCCATGCCCCTTGGACATCTGCCCCACCCCCGTCCCTCCCCCATCCCGCCCATTCAGAAAAGCCCTGGGACATACGCGTGCTGCCGGGCTTTACGTGCGTAGGTCTTTGAAAATCTGCCCCAGAGTGTTTGGCTTCTTGCGGTTTCCAGTTCAGTTTTTGCTGCGCGTTTGTATTTCTACTTTATGGTTGCTCTATTCTGTATTTAGTGAAGGTCTGTTTATGTTCTGCATGTGTAACAGGAATTGTATTAGTGTATTCAGGTTTTCAGAGGGTCAAGCCCACACCCAACACACATCACAATAGGCCTTATACCATATGGGTTACAAGTGTCTTTTTTGCAGGGATTTTTGGTTTGCATCACAGCAGTGCATGTAAATATAAAGTAAGTAATATTTTTACCTCAGAATACTGTACTTTGATATTTTTCATGTAAAATATAAATGCATAACTCAACTGTGTGTGTGGAATGGGGCGGGGGGGGGGGCATTTTGCAAGGCTGTAAGGTTCGCCCTTGCACCAGCCTTGGGTTTGGGGGGGGGGGGGGGGACAGTTTTTAAAGTTTGTATCGCTGAAGGGAGCTGGGCTTTTTTTTGGGTGGGCCTGGGACAGAGAATGAATGAAATGGGGGAGGGGGAGCCAGACAGCACAACAATTGTTCACACAGGCAGCAAAAAACCTAGCACTGGCCCAGCTGGCAACCAATGCAATGCCTGTAATAATGGCATAGTCCCATATGCACCAAGAATTCTGTGTGCTGTGTTCAGGACTAATTGCAGTCTTCCTAGGGCCACCGAAGGTAGCGGCTAATAGACTGCATTACAATAGTCCAGGCGAGATGACATTAACACATGGATGTCAGCAGCCAGACCTTCAGTCGACAGTAAAGCTCTTTATTGGTGAACCAGACGAATATGACCCTCTGTACTGTAGTTGACATATGAGGTTGAAAGGAGAGATCCAGCCAAAAGCCCAGATTTCACACAACAGAGGCAAAGGCCAAATGCTGATCATCAACTATCCCCTGGAAATTCTCTGTTTTTAATTTTGTTTCTATCCATAGGCCAGCAAATTTGTTCAAATTAAATTTCATTCTGTTTTTTCTCTGCCAGTCAGCCACCACCGCTAAACCCCTGTAACGTTTATCTAAATCTAGATCCCAGTTCTTAGAAATAGGGCAGAAGATCAGAATATCATCTGCAAAAATGTAACATGGTAACCCTACAGATCCCAAAATTCTATTCAAAGTGTCCAAAAAGTTGACAAAATTTGGGGATAATAAAGATCCTTGAGGCACTCTACGGTCAAACATACATGGCAGCAACTGACACTGTCCCTTGATCACCCACTGAAAGCCGTAACCAAAAGTGAAGCAAACCACGCCAACACTTTGCCTGCAATTACCCCCCACTTACAGATGGGAAAGTAATAATTCACTGCTGACAGTGACAAACACTAAAAGACCATCATATCGCTGCAGCCTTAGTCAAGCTCGCTGTAAACCTCATCTAGCAATGACTGTCAAAACTGTCTTTAATGATCTGCATTTTCAGAAAAACAGATTGAAACAAATCTAAAAATAAACCACCATCCATAAAATTTACAAACTGCAGGGCCGCCTAAAATTATCCCTTAGAAGGGCAGGTTAGAAACTAACCTGAAATTGTCCTTTACTGTAATATCTAAAGCTTTGTTTATTTATTTATTTTGAGGAGAGGCTTAATCACAGCCCTTTTCAATGAATCTGGAATGAAACACGCCGCATGAGATGCATTAACCAATACCACCAGTCCATAGGGTAAGCAGGCTTTAGCTGATTTAACTTAACATGATGGACATGGATCCAAAATGCATCCAGTTAGCCATATCATTTTTAAAATACCCTCCAAATGTTGAAGACCAACCAGAGAGAAATCACTCCATCTATCTCTATTAATTTCCTCTCTACTTTATCTAGAATCTAATTGATCCAACACAGGAGATCCTCTAGTCAGTGCAGTCCCATGGTCACTAAGCTCCCTAAATCTTTCCCAAACCCATCCTATTACCCTGTTTAGGTTGGATGAGGGAAAAACAGCACACATGCTATTTTGCTTCTGCATGGCTGCCCATACAAATAGCGATGCAAAGTTTGGCAGCACATTTCATGCATGTCCTTTGCATTTGCTAATTTTCAAAAGGAAACAATGTGTGTGTAGTTTCCCTTTTAAAACTAGCTGTAATGTTTGCAAGCTAAAAGTGTCCGCATTCAAAACAAACAAAGCAGACCGCTCAACATTGCCCCCTTAAAATATACCTTTTTGACAAGCAAATGTAATTATGCTTGAAAGATAGTGCTGACAGAATGCAAACGTTCTACTTTAAAGCAGCACATTGATACCACTTCAACGCAGCAATTTAGCATACTGTAATGATCAGTCATGGATGTAAAAAAAAACAAAAACTCACTCTTAAAATTACAGATGTCAATTTTTGTTTTAATTTAAAATGATTTTATCCTTTAAGTAGCATAGCTGCATTACTTAACAGCATTATCTATCTGTGGCTATTCTAAATGTTTCAACATATCTGTCCTTTGGTACCACTGAAATGTTGCTCTGAAATAACTGGATTCTTTTTTCCTTGAATTATATTTTAATATTAGCATGATAGCTGCAGGAAGAGCAAATTCAGCATACAAAAAGAAATGCTTTCTTGTCAAAATTTGTTTAAAAAAGAAATAGTGTAACCAGTGATTTTTTATTTTTTTTTTTTTACAAACACTAGGAGTGAGTTTCTCCCATATGGGGCCTATGGAAAACAATCCTCAGTGAAGAAGGGTGGGAATAGAATAAAAAAAATACATTTCCTGGATTTTTGTTCCTATCTAAGTGAAGCCATTATTAAAGAATTGAAGATTTCTAGTGGATGAAGAAGCCCAACTGCTTTTCATGACGAAGTTGGCAATTAGAAGGCCGATTTAATGGTGAATCAGGCAGAAATATTCAAACCATGACAAATGACTTTAATAATGTGGCTTGCAATGCTTTAACAGAGATAAATTTCACTTCCTGAAACTCTCGCCTTTTTCTGCCTGCCTGGAAGATAAAACTGTCCGGGAGGTATTTTGTACCCTTTTTTTTTTTTTTTATCTCCAGTAAAGCCTTTACTAGACTTTAAGCGGACCAAATAGCTTGCAAATGCAAAAACATTGTTCAGTTTCTTACTATTTTTTTTCCTGAAGGTAGACCACATTGAGAATTCTATGCAAGACAAAGATTTATTCTCACACAGTCTGCTTAGCCACTGCATTAGTACTTTGTTCTTTCAACTCTAACATGAAGCATTCGAATGGAGCTATATTGACTTCAAAAGTGAAAGCTAATTTCAGTGTTTGTCATAAGTTTGTTAAGACCACATGCATTCCACAGTTTGAAAAATGTTATTATTCTGTCCATGCTGGGGCTTCGTAATTGGATAGTAAGGATGTTCAAAGACTAATTTAGTGAATTGCACAATATTTTAAATGGAATTATGCAGGTTTATGGGTCCTCAAGGGATTGAGCCAGGGGCCTCTGGAGAAAATCTGTTTATCAGTAAATGATATTAGCAGCTTTCACCTAGCTTTTGTCTTCATTAAATTGCTGCTCTCCCAATTGAGGGTCACATCTGAGGCCTGCTTTGATAATTTGTCATTATTGTCTTGTTTATTGGAGCATGAAGTTGATACAGCAAAGGCTTTACTGTTTATATACGATGTGTAAAGAAGCTTTTTATTAACTATTCCTCAATTTTGAACACAGTGGAATGTGTCTCCATACCCAAAAAAAGTGTACACTATATAATATTTTAATTGCTGTGAAACTAAATCATTTGTAGTCATTCTTAATGTGCTATTATAGCATGCTGATTTATGTATATACAGTAGTCTTTGAAAATGTTATGTATATCTAATATTGCAGAAAGGATTTGCTATCAGAACACTGGATCTACAAAAATAACTTAATTTAAAACATTTTAAGAATTCTAGATAAAATGGTAAAGAATAATTATATGTTCTTAGTGGTTATATTGAAGCCCATTTAAAAACAAACAAATCTTTTATGTCTGGTATTCTTCAGTAGGATTATAATGATGGGAATATTGGTTTGTTTGTTTTTATTAATAAACCCTATCCTCTTCAAATCAAAGAGGATTTGATTAAAAAGATCTGTATTTGATTAAAGTCTAGAAGATTACAAAAAATGTAAATCACAAGCATGGTTTCGGTTATATTTCCTGCAATCGAGTATGTCACTCTGTATACAATATATATGTGCATGCATGTTTCTCTGCTGTGAAATGCATTCCCCCTCCATCTTTCTCTCTCCTAGCAGGTTAGGGAAGGGTTCCCCATATATACATGCATCTCCTCCAGCCCACAAGAGAGGATTGTGATTACACCTGGAGAATCTCTCTCAGCCTGCACATCTTCACACCAATACTTACTCTCAGAAGAGATGAGTGTTTATTAGGGATGTGAATCGTTTTTTGACGATTTAAAATATCGTCCGATATATTTTAAATCGTCAAAAAACATTAGGGCCACGATACAATACCAATTCCCCCGATTTATCGTTAAAAAATCGTAAATCGGGGGAAGGGGGAGGGCAGGAAAACCGGCACACTAAAACCCCCTAAAACCCACCCCCGACCCTTTAAATTAAATCCCCCACCCTCCCGAACCCCCAATGCTTTAAATAACCTGGGGATCCAGCGGTGGTCCAGAACGGCGGCGGTCCGGAACGGCCCCCTCAATTGAATCCTGTTGTCTTCAGCCGGCGCCATTTTGCAAAATGGCCACCGCAAAATGGCGGCGGCCATAGACAAAAACGATTCGACGCAGGAGGTCGTTCCGGACCCCCGCTGGACTTTTGGCAAGTCTTGTGGGGGTCAGGAGGCCCCCCCAAGCTGGCCAAAAGTTCCTGGGAGTCCTGCGGGGTTCAGGAAGCGATTTCTTGCCGCAAATCGTTTTCCGTACGGAAAATGGTGCCGGCAGGAGATCGACTGCAGGAGGTCGTTCAGCGGCGGTCCGGAACCCCCGCTGAAAATCGTTAAAATCGGCTCACGATTTTCACGATAGTTTACACACCCAAACGGCAACAATACGATTCCCTCCCCCTCCCAGCCGAAATTGATTGTTAAGACGATCGAGGACACGATTCACATCTCTAGTGTTTATATGGACTTGAGGTAGGGATTCTTCAGGATGTTCTTATGTGCCAGAAGAGAAATGAATTCCTTCAGAGCTGCCCAAACTCCCATTCTCCTCCCCACCCCTTCATGAGGGAAAGACTGTGAGTAGATCAGAAGAAATCACAAAGAAGATACATAATAAGTGATTTAATGATCACAATCCCTGATTATGATTAATTTAGGTGACCATAATCATCCAAAGTCATGTTTTAAATTCTTTTTTTTATAATGAATGCACATGTGGAAAACTAATGCAAGAATAGTTAACAGAGGGAAAAACAGAGAAATCTGTTTCACAAGTGCGCATCAGAAATTCTTGAGAAACTTGCAAAATATTATTCAGAAGGTTGTATACTTTTTTTGCAAAAATCTACATTCATAAAAGCATATATTAGGCATTTTGTCTGGCACCATTTAATTGAATTACATACTGTGCATCACCCAACATCTATTATTAAATATATAAATCAGCTGAATTAAAATTATGACTATGAATTACTATAAATTTCCTTCCATCCTTAACCACCATCAGTTCTTGAGGACTGCAGGCCTACATACTAAGCATTTTTCCCATAGATACAAAGGAGCAGATTTTCAAAGGGTTACACGCGTAACCCTGAAAACCTGCTCCTGCGCGTGCCGAGCCTATTTTGCATAGGCTCGGCGGCTCACACAAGCCCCGGGATGCGCGTATGTCCCAGGGCTTTGAAAAAGGGGTGGGAAGGGGGCGGGGGCATGGCGCCAGTCCGGGGACGGTCCGGGGGTGGGACCGAGGCCTCCGGCAGAGCAGCTGTGATGGGGGATGGCGCGCCAGCAGCTGGCCGGCGAGCGCAAGATAAATAATTGAAATAAGGTGGGGGGATTTAGGTAGGGCAGGGGGGTGGGTTAGATAGGGGAAGGGAGGGGAAGGTGGGGGGAGCAGAAGAAAAGTTCCCTCCCAGGCCCCTCATCCTGCCCCCCACTGCCAGACCCAACTCCCCTGGCCTGCCCCTTTGAAGAGGCCCGGCACTTGTGCTGAGATTTAGGTTCGTGGCCAGGCCTCTTGAAAATTTACGCAGCACATGCAAGGCCTGGCCACGTGCGTAAACCCCAAATTTTATACACAGGCCTTTGAAAATGCGGCCTTACGTTTACCATGAAATTGTGGCAGACTATATGCTATCTCAGTTCTGATGATGATGTAAAATATGTCATTCCATCAAGATCAAGCAAGAAATATTTCAAGGAAATTCCATGCCATCATTCCAGGTTTGTCTGGCACTGAATCGACTAAGTACTCTTATTAACTCTCTAGGCTACAGATTTACTTTTAATACTAGTGGCACTAATGATCCACAGATAACATTGTATCTTCTGTGTTTTAATTTATTTTAATTTTATTTAAAATTTCTTATTGACTGCTTCCCCGGATCCTGTGATTGTCATTTAGTGGAACAAATCCAAGTAGGGAAAAGCTTCTGAGATGACATCAGAATGACAACTGGCCTGAACAAATCTGCTAAGGTAAATTTCTTTAAATGAAAATTTAAAAAGACAGAAAACATCTCTCTGACTAAAGAAAGCAACATAAAAGAACTTCAGCAGGAAATTGTTTATAAATATCTAGAAATAGAAGAAAGTGCAACAATCCAGCACAGGTTACTGAGAGAAAAGATTAGCAAAAAATACTATAGGAGACTTAAACTGATATTGAAAAGTGTTTTAACTGCATGAAATAAATAATACAATCTATCAATCAAATTGCAATCCATGCACTTTCCTAAAAATTTGAAATTGTAGATTGAGCCAATAAAGATCTCAAAGAGTTGCATATAAGAACAAGAAAACTCCTCCATGCTCATCAAATCTTTAAGATTTGTGAATGCCAAGATTGCACATTCCTAGAGCTGAGGGTGGTATGGGCCTTGTAGAACTAGATTACACATATAAAACTGCTAATTTATTATTCAAAAAAGTGTGTAATAAACAAGTAATAAATACATAAATAATATAGGTCTTTAAGCAAACGTAATGGCATCAATAGATTTAAATACTGAAAATAATGAAGTACAAAACTTAATGGCCAAAATCAGTCTCTATCCTTAAGCCTGGAGAATGGTGTCAATGAGTAGAAGGAATGAGTGAGAATCTTCCAATACATGAAGGGAAAGAAGCAACAGAATGTGTGAAACAAGAGAAAAAATATTTAAAAATCAGATCAGTAAGGGGGTCATTCTCTAATGCTATCGCACGCAAAAAGGGACGTTTCGCACGCGAAAAGTCCCTTTTCACGTGCGATAGCTAGCTCGGGGCGGAGTCGGCCCCGGAAGAGGAGGAGTCGGGGTGGCACCAGGGCCGACGCTGCGGACAAATCGCTGGCAGCGAAAGGTAAGATTCCTTATCGCCGTCAGTTTCGCGCCAAATAACTACACCTTTTATGGTGTAGTTATTCGGCATGAAAGCCAGCAGCGATCGCACTGCGGAGGTGCGATCGCTGCCGGTGCACCCCGCTTTGCCCCCCCCCCCCATTACCACCGGATTCTCTAAGGTCTGCGAGCTTAGAGAATCCTGCGACCTTAGAGAATCATGGCCTAAATAAGGAAAAGCAATTGGGAAAGGCATAAATATGGTAGGAAATACTGAGATTTATTCTTCAGCCCTATGTTGATCAAAACCTGACACAAGAATTGGTGAGAAGAGCTGAACTTAAATCCAAAGATGTGAGATTAATCACTGTAGCATAGAACAATGGACTACAGACAAGATGATTCACAGCCAGCATAAAAAAGAATAGTGGATAAATGAAGATTCTGCAAAAGAGAACAGTCACACATTTTGTGGCTGGGTGTTATGTTTTGATATCAGAAGGCCTGTATTCAGAAAGGCTTAATAGGTTGGCAAAACTCATCCACCGGAAACTGTGTAAACCGATTATATCACAGTACCAGAAAAACACTGAGATCACATCTGAAAGAATTGTAGAGAAGAAAGAACTTGTCATCACCTGGTATATTCCTATTCTAACCAATAAAAAGCTTGAGGCAAGAAAACCGTGCATTGTAGTAAAGAAGAAAAGCACAAGAATGGCATTGCTCATTGAAGTGCTAGTACCAAGCATCTATTCTGTAGAATATATATATATATTAAGTGGAATATATATATATATATTTATTTATTTATTTAATTTATTTATTTATTTATTTAACAACTTTTTAATATACCGACGTTCGTATGGCACATCACGCCGGTTTACAAGTAACTCAAAAGGAGGAAATTACAATGTAATTGCATTGCATATATATATATATTTATTTATTTTTATTATTTAATAAATAAAAAATAAAAAATAAATAAATAAATATATATATATATGCAATGCAATTACATACTTCGCTGCTCAACCTATTCCTGATTCCTCTATTCTACCTTGCCTTTCCCTTTCCCCTCTGACACCCCTCCCTCTCTGACATGGGGGGGGGGGTCTGACTCCCTTCCCCCCCACTATGATTCCCCCTTTCCCTTACCCTCCTTTTCCTTAGAAATAACTTCCTTCAAGACAGACTTTAGTTAATATTGTTACACATATGTATTTGATATGTATACTCCTAGTTTTTCTGTTAAATAAGCACGTTGCTTTTTCCACTTATGTCCATTGTAAAGCCTTTGGCTGAATTACTGTTTGCTGTAAACCGAGGTGATGTGCATTACGTGCCGTGGTATATAAAAAAAACTATAAATAAATAAATAAATAGAGAGAAGATTGTCAAGTACCAAAAGATGCAGAGGCCAAGAAAATGTGGCAGAAAAATACAGAAATCGTTCCATTGTATTATCCACCTTAGGCCTAATTAAAAACAGCTTCCAAGTGCATCTGATACTGTATAATAGTCTACATGTAATACATCCAATGAATTCCAGGAGGAGGATCTATTTGGTAAAATGCAAGTATTAAGGGCATTAGCAGTAATTTTGAGAGCCTGTGATCTTTCTTAATGTATGTTGGCATATGAATGAGGTTCATTCCTGTCATGGTAAATATTTGAAGCATTTTTATGAAGTCTGATTTGCAAGATGTTTAACATGTATTTGCTCTGTTATTTACTGTTTTTGTTTTTATATGCCTGTGAATGTGTACTGTAATCCACAGTGATTTGTGGATTGATGGGCTATAAATAAATATGCAAAAGCTAACCCTTTTGGAAACATTACCATGAGAGTTTTCTGCTAAGGAGAAACAGGAGAAGAGAGGTTTGAAGATTTCAGATTTCAAGCTATGGACAATTGATATTTGGAAAGGGGAGATCCATGAAAGATAGGAGAATCCATTCCATTGTATCCAGGGTAGCATTAAATTCCACTCATAAGAAGAATGGATTCCTGGGAGAAGGCAAAGGGACCACAGACACAGTTCAATTTGGATTTTATTTCTTAAAGTAATTATGGATGCAAAAAAGGAGTGCCATCTAATTGCCATTCAACAAATTGAATGATAAACTCTGTTTTGTTACATCCTACCCGTGCTTTTATGTATGTTTCCTTATGGATCCTTTTGTACATTGCCTGGGGTATAGGCAATACAAAATTTTTAAATAAATAAAGATAAAACCTATTTATTGGCATTTCTCAGTACCAAAACTAAGAATCTAAGCTTGCATCCAAAGAAAAGACATTACACTATGCCTGGGGTTCTGGATGGGGTTTGGTGAAACTGTGTTTGGACTAAGTTCTGGTACTAAGTGTAATCCCTGCCTTCATAGCTACCACTAGAAGAGGGACTACAAAGGAAGAAGGTCCCAATGGATTATTATATTTTACAAGGAAAATAATTTGGAGTACAAGGACTCCACCTCTCTAGAACAAATTTCAACTGAGAAAAATGATAGTAGCTAATAAATTGTTATTTGCAAAGTCTTTCCACTTCCTGATGAAGAACAATTAGAGAGCTAATTCATTTATAAAATCTTATAATTAGGATAATCTACCCAGACTTTTCTCAGTTTTACTATGCCTATCTACAATGGTGCAAAAGTGTGAAATATGAATTGGGTTCTTGATGTTCTTAAGCATTGATAAGATATACTTCACAATATTCATGGGGAGATCTTCAATTGCAAAAAGGGAATTGTGAAATTCAGTTGGGAAGCTTGTGTTTCCTCAGGCTACAGAATTCCTAATTCAGTTTATAACTGTGAAAACCTTTTTCTTTCCCTCAAACATATGTATTTCCCATAACCTGAATCCCAGGGGCAAAACATACAATCATATTCCCTTTGCCAGCAATATGTGCTGTTGCTAACCACCAATTATTTTGATGGGATAGAAAACACATCTATAGCCCCAGGTCTGACAACTACCTTGATCTTGTGGCTTCCTTTCTAGTGTATACTATGGGTTTGCTGTTTTGATAAGATCTTTAAATATGAATTTTATAAAAATTTGTCAAGTTTATACAAAACTTTGGAAGTGCTTTGAGCTCATAAAGCAAATTGTGTCATCTACATTCGCTCTGCCTCAAAACATATGTTTTACTAAATCTGTAATAGTAATAATCAGATACAGTATGAACAGGGAAGATTTGCAATTTATATCTCTTCAGATAAGGAAAATATTGACTAGTTTTTTCATGATATTTTTAAAATTACCATCAGTGATGCATTCTAAAATTAACCCTAAAAATTACAGAAAGCTTACAATTTCACTCGATGACTATGGGTTTGTTACAATCACTTCGGAAAATTACCAGTTATACAGATATAACACCATAAACCACCTCTCAATAAATTTAGTCAAGACAAGGAAAGTCAAGTTACATGATTTTATGACTTATGGAAATATTCATATTTTTCAAACATACAATATTGCTACTAAAATGTATGCATTGTACTTTAACAGGAAGTCCATAGCAGTCTTTTAGCGTTTATAGCAGATCACATAACAGTGACAAATAGAGATTTAGAATGGTGAACGATCATCTCTTAATTTTGGATAAGTTATACAGCACATGCTGGTAGTCAGGTCTCATACTACATTCCCATGAAGAAAAAAGAAAGCAAGCTAATAGCTGGAATAAAAAGAACACAAGAGGTCTCTTGGAGCAGCTCAGGAGGAGAGAGAGACCAAACTTCACCCCTCAAGAGCCAATAGTCTAGAAAATGCTGGAGAAAAGGCAGCAAGGAAAGCTCAGATGGAGTTCCATTTAGAGAGAGACTGGAACAGACAAGGACTTAGGAAAGGAATGGGGAATAAAACAGAGAATATCGTAATGCCTCTGTATTGTTCTATGGTGCAACTGCATCTTGGGTACCTTGTGCAACTCTGGTCACTGCATTTAAAAAATGTTATTAAGGATGTTTCTCTCTAAGCTGCTGAGAACTTTGGATCTAGTGGGTTATAAATGTTTAAAATAAATAAATAAAAAAGGTCCAGCAGAATTAGAAAAGATACAGAGAAAGGGAAACCAAAATGATAAAGGGATGGAACAGCTGTCCTATGAGGAAAAGCTGAAGAGGTTAAGACTGAGATAAAAAGCAAGCCAGAGAAAGTTAATTCTAGTGTCTGTCTTTCCCTCCCTCCCTCTCACTCCTGGCTCATCCTTTGATTTATAGGCAAGAGATACTTTCTCATTAAAAATCAGACTCTTATCTAAATTATACTGTTGCACCAGACCTTATTGAGATTTCAATTATCCCCTTGTAGGTCACTACCAGATTGAGTGAATATGCCAATACATTTAAAGGACTCCAATTGTACATATTGCTACTCCCATAGCAACTTAAACTTAACTAGGAACTCAACAAAATTAAGATGAAGGAAGAAGTCCAGCAGCAAGAGGGATACCTTCCAGTCTTTTGCATTGAATGTCACATGAACAATTTTTTTTACCCACTGGTAAGAGATTGTATGTGAGCTCTCAGCACTCAGAGAATGAATCCAATCGCTGGAGGCTAGAGTGGCAGACCTTGAGGATCTGAGACAGACAGAGAGGTATATAGATGCAATCTTCAGGGACATAGAAGCCAAGTCCCAAATCCAGTCTGGCAGCCCTGGTGAAGGGGTGAATATGCATGTGGATAAAGGTGAAACAGTTGATTGGTGTATTTGGATTTTCAGAAGACATTTGATGAAGTCCCTCATGAGAGGCTTCTAAGAAAACTAAAAAGTCATGGGATAAGAGGTGATGTCTTTTTGTTGGTTGCAAACTGGCTAAAAGTTAGGAAATAGAGAGTAGTAAATAGTGGAATGCCTCAGGTGTTACATCTGCTGCCTGCAGCAGACCTGCGGCGTGGTCCTCTCACCTTCTTTCACAGGCTCCAGCTCCTGGTTCCTCTTCACTGGTGGTGGTGGGCCACCAGCTCCGACCTCGGGTCGCCTCCAGCTCTGTCATGGTCCCCAGTGTTGCCAGCCAAGATGCCTTGCTCATTGGGCCTCTCCACGTGGCCAGAGGAGAGATGCCACCATCAGCGCCACACCCCTCCCTAGGCAAACGCGCATCGCTAATCCTTTTAAAGGGCCCGCGGTGGGAACGTGGCCTCGGATGTTGATGTCAGACTCCTCCGTGTATCTAAGCTCAGGCCTTGCTCCATAGCGTTGCCTTTGCAACAGGTCTCCTTGAACTCAAAGTACTCATTGCTGATAGAGAATCCTCTCTACTTTGTGTTCCTGACTCCCGTGGTTCCCGGTTCCTGTCTTCCTCATTCCTGCCTGTCTATGTGTTGGACTGAATCTCTGGATTTCGACTCTGCTACGCCCGACTACTCTTCAGCCTATCTCCAACCCCGGACCTCTGCTTCACCTGACTACTCTTCAGTTTATCTCCAGCCCTGGATCTCTGCTATGATTGACTACACCTGCCTTCTCCATGCCCTGACCATTGCCTTGATTGACTATGCCTGCCTTCTCCATGCCCTGACCATTGCCTTGATTGACTACGCTACAGACTTCTCCGTGTCCAGAATTCTTCATTGCTTGCCATGTCCTCCGCTTGCTGCCAGCCCTGATCCAAGCCTCTCAGTGACGCCTCCTCTAGCCTATTCCCTGGACTTGGACTTACAAGACTCCGGCCTTTCTTTGCTTGAATGCCTCCAGTTACTCTCTGTTCCATTGGTGCCTGAGTTCCTGTACCGAACCCAGACCAGAATAGGACTACGCCACCTGTCGGCTGCTGTGTCTGGGCTGAACCATCTTTCTTCTCAAACCAACCTCGAGGCCCACCTAAGTCCTGCCAGCCCCGGCACCCTAAGGGGAACGAGGGCTGGAATAAGTGAAGCTCTAGCAGCCTCTATCTTCAGCCCACTCCACCTGCCGATGGTGGGGACCCGTAGGTCCCTATCTATGGGTTGCATCAACCCCACCTCGGCCCAAGGGTCCAACTCCGACATTATATCAGGGATCTATACTTGGACCGGTGCTTTCCAATATATTTATAAATTATTTGGAAAGAGATACAATGAGTGAGGTAATCAAATTTGCAGATGACAGAAAATTTTCAGAATAGTTAAATCACATGGGGATTGTGATAAATTGCAGGAGAACCTTGCAAGACTGGAAGATTGGGCATCCAAATGGCAGATTAAATTAAATGTGTTCAAGTGCAAGTTGATGCATATGGGAAATAATAACCCATACTGTAGTTACACGATGTTAGGTTCCATATTAGGAGTTACCACCTAGGAAAAAGATCTATGTGTCATAATGGATAACACATTGAAATCATCAGCTCAGTGTGCTGTAGTGGTCAAAAAAGCAAACAGAATGTTAGGAATTATTAGAAAGGGAATGGTGAATACAACGGAAAATATCATAATGCCTCTGTATTACTCCATGGTGAGACCAAACTTGTGTACTGTGTGCAATTCTAGCATCTCCAAAAAAGATATAGTTGTACTTGAGAAGGTACAGAAAAGTGTGACCAAAATGATAAAGGGGATGGAACGGCTCCCCTAGGAGTAAAAGCTAAAGAGGCTAGCATTGTTTAGCTTGGAGAAGAGACATCTAAAAGGGTATATGATAGAGATCTATAAAATCATGAGAGGACTAGAATGGGTAAATGTGAATTAGTTTTTACTCTGTCAGATAATAAAAGGACTAGGGAGCACTCTGTGAAGTTAGGAAGTAGAACATTTAAAACAAATTGGAAATTGTTTTTTTTCATCAAACACAACAGTCTACAGGGAAATGTGCAGAAAGATTCAATGTCCACACTTCTTTGATGCAATCACAATTTTTATATTCAGAAGGCAACTCCACAGTGCATTAATACACTATAATATTATAGCTCCTTGGTAGGGGAGAGAGAGAGAGAGAGAGAGAGAGAGAGAGAGACTCTTTACAGGGGTCAGTCTGATATTCTATATATGGGGGGCACTTTGATTCGTGGTGAGTTTTCAGGAGGTGGGTTCGGGGTTGGGGGGGTTACAGATACATTGTAAAATTGACTTCATAAAAGAATTTTAGGCCTTATAAGTGATGAAAATTCTAACAAGAGGAGTTGATTTGTACACTGCTGTCTCTGCTAGCTGCATTGTACAATTAAACGCCTTTTCATCACTTATAAACGCGAAAATTATTTTATGATGTCAATTTTACAATGGATACCTCTGAATTTTAAATAAATAAATAATTGAAATAATTAAGTTTTAAAATACTACAGAACATGAAAAATGAAACAGATAAAATATTTCCTTTACACAATCTTAAAACGTACATGCTTGTCCTCATGTCCTTACCCTAACCTCTCAACCTTTTTCCCATCTCTGCCCTCTATATCTGTTCCAAGTTTTTTAAAATGTCATTATAGTAATGGCCTCCACCAACTCTGCTGGTAGAAGATTTCAGGCATTTGTCATCTTCCTTTTTGGTTCTTGCAAGTTCCATACATAATCCAGTACCTATGTCTTGTCCTATGTTTTGCCTTGAACTTGCAATAATCTAAGCAGCAACCAAAATTAGTAAGGCTGTTGCCTGAACATTTGAACATATGGCTATCCTGTGCTTGTTGATATCAGGGTTTCAACTATGACTTCCCTATGTAAATTATCCTAGGCTTAATGGTAACCCAATGCAGCCATACAACTACTTTTAGGGTTGTAACAATGACCTCTCCATGCAGGTTATTGCAGTCTTCTTGGAAACTTGATGCAGCTGTTCCACCATTCTCTGCACCTTAACTTATAATTTCCCATCTTTCGCTCTCAAAAGTTTCAGATTAACTGAGCAAAACACTCAAGTCCCTGTTCTCACTTCCTCTACATGTTTCATCCCACCTATCCTTATTACAGCACTTTGCATCTGTCCAAAGTATATTTAAAATTTGTCATGGGTTTTATTGTTACTATCTCTGCTAGTAAGCTGTTCTGGGAATTAACCAACTTCTCAGTAATAAAGTATTTTCAAAAGTTTCCTGTGAATCTTCCTCCCTGCAACTTCAGATCATGATTCCTTCTCCTTAAATTTTCTATTGAAAATCTTGTCTATCTATGTTTTATTGAAGGCTGTCAAATATTTGAATGTTTATATCATATCCTCGTATCCTTTCTTTCCACTAGTGAGTACATTAAGCCTCTCTTTGTAGGGTTTGTGTTGCAAGTCATATATTATTTTAGAAGCCTTTCTCCGAACAGCTTTAATTCTCTCACAGCACAGAGCAAATGAACTCAAAGAAATGTATCAAATGTAAATTTAGAAGGAAATAAATAAAAATTAACTGGCCTCAGGTCTAAAGGGGGAGGGAGGTCAAGTCAAGTAAGCGATGGGAAAGACATGAGCAGTAAATGGTAGATGTTGATCACAATACAACCTGAAAAAAGCAAAGCAGAAAGCATCTCAGCTTACAACTTCATAACTGCAGGAGACTGCAATGTAAAATATCTCAAAACAAAAGTGCAGGGCAATGCAGGACCAGTGCTAGCTCTTTGGATGCCTTGTGTGAACAGTAATTGTGCTTATCCTCTCTATCTGTTTTTTTGTTTTGTTTTGTTTTGTTTAATTTTTGTTGTTTTCCCAATAGCCAATACACAATAGAAACAGTCTCATTTTCTCTTTATCTTGCTTTCACTCAGTCTTAGCCACTGTCCCGGGCTTCCTTTATCTGCTAAAAAAAAAAAAAAGCCTAGCTCCCTCTAGCAATCCAAATTTTAAAAACTGACACAATCTCTCCAAATCACTAGGTGTTCCTACCCTACCTGCTGCTATGTAAAATGGGTGCTGGTTGGCACTGTGGCCAGCATCATTTTGTTATACAGAAGTAGCTCCTTACTATCATAATGCAGGTTGGTTTGGCCCACAAAAAGCCATGAGCAAAAAGAATTACAATTACAATACAGTTAAGCTCCCATTCCAAAAAAGCACTAACTGCCAGCACTCAAACAATAACAACCCTAGCAATGAAAAGGTAACACTGCAAAAATTACACTATGCCCTAGAATACCAATACTCATCCTATTAACAAAATTTATTTTATTTATTTATTATTATATACCAACATTTGATCTCAACCAAGATATCACACCGGTTTACATTCAGGTACTGTAGGTATTTTCTCTATCCCCAGAGGGCTTACAATCTAAGTTTTTTGTACCTGAGGCAATGGAGGGTAAAGTGACTTGCCCAAGGTCACAAGGAGCGTTAGCAGGACTTGAACCCTGATCACCTAGTTCATAGTCCACTGCTCTAACCACTAGGCTATTCCTAAACAGAAACTCCACTGGCAGAATACCTCAGTCACATAAGCAGCATACAGACTCTCACGAACTATAGAACAAAGTGACCATATAGAATGAATAGAAATGTGCAGACAACTGAACTAGAAACTTCAAGAAGCCAGACTGCTGTATGCAGTGCAACAATCAGAAAAATAGAAACCACCATTCCTCATAAAACATCAAACAATAAAATCAAGAAATATAAAACTTCAATCATAATAGTCAAATTATACTAACGAAAAATAATAGATATTTCAAAACAGATAATGAATAGAATAACATCCAATAATTAAAAACTCATACCTTTATTTTAAATTTCCCAGATACCAATAAAATATTGAAAAACAGCAGACACATCAAATGACATCCAATAATCAAAACTATTAAGGATTTAAAAAAACACCCTGCTCTTCCTACTGGGAACTTTCAATGTGCAGTCACCTTGTCATGGATTAGAGGGGAAGTTAGATGGGCAGCACAGAATTTCTCCTCTCTCAGATACACAAACACAAAAACACATGTGCACACATTCCCTCTCACACAAACACAAACACACGGTTTTCCTCTCACTTTTAAAAGCACACACATATTAGAGATGTGCTTCGTTTTTAGGGATCGGATCGGGCTTCGGTCGACCGATTCGTTTAAAAGTTTGGTTTTTCGCGTGTGATTTGGTTTTTTTTACGAACAGAGTTAGTGCGCACTAACGGGGTTAGTGCGCCCAAAGTTCCCGTTAGTGCGCACTAACTAATGCTAGTGCGCACTACCAAAAATTGCAACTTTTAAGTAAAACGTATCAATTTTTAAGGAGTTCGTTAGCTAAATGTACGGTTCTGGGCTCCCACTGGTTCGCACCACCTGGAAAACAGCCAATGGGAATGTAGAATCAGTATTTTAACTCATCCGTAGTTAGTGCGCACTACCGCTGGATAGTGCGCTCTACCGCTGGTTCGTGCGCACTAACTAATGCTAGTGCGCACTACCAAAAATTGCAACTTTTAAGTAAAACGTATCAATTTTTAAGGAGTTCGTTAGCTAAATGTACGGTTCTGGCTCCCACTGGTTCGCACCACCTGGAAAACAGCCAATGGGAATGTAGAATCAGTATTTTAACTCATCCGTAGTTAGTGCGCACTACCGCTGGTTAGTGCGCACTAACGCGGATTAGTGCGCGCTCTCTTGAGCATGCTCTGTGAGGTCCCCAGAGGCCATTTTGCTTAAAATACACGCACTAATAATTATTTTCTTACTACGTGCTGTCTCTGAGACAGAGCAGTGAGCTGAGCAGTGCTGCACACAGTACAGTTCAACAGAACACAACGTTATCGTTGATTATCATCAACTCAACCACTGTAAGTGTATAATATAATAAATATATAAGATTTTGTTTTAGTTTTTATACAGTATTACTTTCCTATTAGTTACTTAGTTGGTTAAGTTAAATAGTTAATGCACTTTTTTTTCGGTGAAATAGCATAAAATAATATAAAAATAATATTAAATGAAGTTACTTACATTAGGGGAAATTAAAAGTTTAACACACAAAAGTACTTCATTTAATTTTATGCTAATTTAGTGAAAAAAAAGTTTAACAGAGATTGTCAGTGTCACACAGACAGCTCCCTCCCTGCCTGCATTACGTAGTGAGAGGCTGGCTGGCTTCACAGACAGGGGGGGGGGGAGCTCAGCTGCCTGACCCTCACTCCTCCCCTCCCCCCATGTCCCTGCCACTGAACTGAATAGCGTACTGTCTGTCACTGTGAGGGTGAGGGCCGAGACAGCTCCCTCCCTGCCTGCATTACGTAGTGAGAGGCTGGCTGGCTTCACAGACAGGGGGGGGGAGCTCAGCTGCCTGACCCTCACTCCTCCCCTCCCCCCATGTCCCTGCCACTGAACTGAATAGCGTACTGTCACTGTGAGGGTGAGGGCTGAGACAGCTCCCTCCCTGCCTGCATTACGTAGTGAGAGGCTGGCTGGCTTCACAGACAGGGGGGGGGGGGAGCTCAGCTGCCTGACCCTCACTCCTCCCCTCCCCCCATGTCCCTGCCACTGAACTGAATAGCGTACTGTCTGTCACTGTGAGGGTGAGGGCCGAGACAGCTCCCTCCCTGCCTGCATTACGTAGTGAGAGGCTGGCTGGCTTCACAGACAGGGGGGGGGAGCTCAGCTGCCTGACCCTCACTCCTCCCCTCCCCCCATGTCCCTGCCACTGAACTGAATAGCGTACTGTCACTGTGAGGGTGAGGGCTGAGACAGCTCCCTCCCTGCCTGCATTACGTAGTGAGAGGCTGGCTGGCTTCACAGACAGGGGGGGGAGCTCAGCTGCCTGACCCTCACTCCTCCCCTCCCCCCATGTCCCTGCCACTGAACTGAATAGCGTACTGTCTGTCACTGTGAGGGTGAGGGCCGAGACAGCTCCCTCCCTGCCTGCATTACGTAGTGAGAGGCTGGCTGGCTTCACAGACAGGGGGGGGGGAGCTCAGCTGCCTGACCCTCACTCCTCCCCTCCCCCCCATGTCCCTGCCACTGAACTGAATAGCGTACTGTCACTGTGAGGGTGAGGGCTGAGACAGCTCCCTCCCTGCCTGCATTACGTAGTAAGAGGCTGGCTGGCTTCACAGACAGGGGGGGGGGAGCTCAGCTGCCTGACCCTCACTCCTCCCCTCCCCCCATGTCCCTGCCACTGAACTGAATAGCGTACTGTCACTGTGAGGGTGAGGGCTGAGACAGCTCCCTCCCTGCCTGCATTACGTAGTGAGAGGCTGGCTGGCTTCACAGACAGGGGGGGGGAGCTCAGCTGCCTGACCCTCACTCCTCCCCTCCCCCCATGTCCCTGCCACTGAACTGAATAGCGTACTGTCTGTCACTGTGAGGGTGAGGGCCGAGACAGCTCCCTCCCTGCCTGCATTACGTAGTGAGAGGCTGGCTGGCTTCACAGACAGGGGGGGGGAGCTCAGCTGCCTGACCCTCACTCCTCCCCTCCCCCCATGTCCCTGCCACTGAACTGAATAGCGTACTGTCACTGTGAGGGTGAGGGCTGAGACAGCTCCCTCCCTGCCTGCATTACGTAGTAAGAGGCTGGCTGGCTTCACAGACAGGGGGGGGGGAGCTCAGCTGCCTGACCCTCACTCCTCCCCTCCCCCCATGTCCCTGCCACTGAACTGAATAGCGTACTGTCACTGTGAGGGTGAGGGCTGAGACAGCTCCCTCCCTGCCTGCATTACGTAGTGAGAGGCTGGCTGGCTTCACAGACAGGGGGGGGGAGCTCAGCTGCCTGACCCTCACTCCTCCCCTCCCCCCATGTCCCTGCCACTGAACTGAATAGCGTACTGTCTGTCACTGTGAGGGTGAGGGCCGAGACAGCTCCCTCCCTGCCTGTGTATGCACATATCTCCCACTATGCACACAAGGAAAAAGTTAACAAAAAGGGTCAGGAAATAGGTGTGGTCTGGGTGAGGTGTGGGCATGTCGGGGAAGGCCAAGAGATGTGTATGTAAATACTTATGCGCACAGGCGTCGCCAGGGTTCCCTGCTGCATAACTTTACTACCACTATAAGAACATAAGAAATTGCCATGCTGGGTCAGACCAAGGGACAATCAAGCCCAGCATCATGTTTCCAACAGAGGCCAAAACCAGGCCACAAGAACCTGACAATTACCCAAACACTAAGAAGATCCCATGCTACTGATGCAATGAATAGCAGTGGCTATTCCCTAAGTAAAATTGATTAATAGCCATTAATGGACTTCTCCTCCAATAACTTATCCAAACTTTTTTTGAACCCAGCTACACTAACTGCACTAACCACATCTTCTGGCAACAAATTCCATAGCTTTATTGTGCGTTGAGTGAAAAAGAATTTTCTCCGATTAGTCTTAAATGTGCTACTTGCTAACTTCATGGAATGCCCCCTAGTCCTTCTATTATTCGAAAGTGAAAATAACCAATGGATGGCGTGTAAGTAATGAAACAAAAAAAAAATCTAGACTAGTTAACAAAGTTTTAAGAATTGGGACTAACAGAGGGAAAGGGGGCCTATTGTTATTATGTTCTCAGCTATCTGTCTCCTGAATAGCGTACTGTCACTGTGAGGGTGAGGGCTGAGACAGCTCCCTCCCTGCCTGCATTACGTAGTGAGAGGCTGGCTGGCTTCACAGACAGGGGGGGGGGAGCTCAGCTGCCTGACCCTCACTCCTCCCCTCCCCCCATGTCCCTGCCACTGAACTGAATAGCGTACTGTCACTGTGAGGGTGAGGGCTGAGGGCTGGCTTCACAGACAGGGGGGAGCTGCCTAGCCCCTCCCTGCATTAGTGTGTGAGCTTCTGAACAAACAGCTGTCCTATAGCACATACTTTTTTTCATCTTCTTTTTTATTTTCTCATGGTAGGATGGAACGTGAAAGGGAGTCCGGTGAGGACAGGGGGAGGGAGTCTGACTCCTCCCCACCGTCCTCCTCCAAGGTGGCAGCAAGGTCCAGGAAGCCCCGCTTTACCCAGGGCGACGTGGACCTCCTGGCCCGGCTCATGCTCCTGGATGAGAGGAACCTGTACACCCCCTCAGGCAGCAGGCCTAACCTGCAAAGGGAGACTGCTGCCTGGGCCTCTCTCCAGGAGGAGTTTTGCCGGCGGGCCTCCTACCCTCGTGAGGTGGAAGACCTGAAAAAGAAAGGTGAGAAATAATAATGTTGATCATATTATTCAATTATAAATTATGTATATTATTTTGTCATTGAAAATTAAATAGAGTATGATAGTAATACTAGCTACAGTAGCAGCTACTAGTAGCATACAGTGAGTTATATAATTATAATGTAATAATTAACTACTATAAGTAATAAAAGTTATAATGTTAAGTAAATATATTTTAAAAAAACAGAAATACTAGTAGCTAGCTACTAGCTAGCTAGCTACTAGTGTACCACCCTTACCCTATACTATACTAGTATTAATACTTAATAACTAGACTACAAAGGAAATAAAATTATCTGTGGTATATTATTGATATTTATATTTATCTTTTTGAAATGGTGGTATTTGGGATTTTTTTGAAAGCCACATTGAAATATAAATAAAATAGTATTTATGTATAACTAACTTTTGTATGTTGCATAAAAAATAATCTAGTAGGTCAAGGCAAAACATGGGCATGTTGTAAAAATTAATCAATGTTATTCTTTTTCCTGTATATTCCTCTAATTTTCAGGTCGCCATCTGCGATTGCACGAGGGTAGGTGACTCGAGGAGGTCCGCCGAACCTTGCCCCGTTCCGTGCCTGGTAAGTTGTTTTCAGAATACTACACAAGAACAACACACATTACACAACTATTCAATTAATTGTAATGGAATTTGTGTTAAAAATGTTTCTTTACTATAACAGTGAATGAATCATTGTGTCTGATCTCATTCTTGTTTTTAAAATTCTAACTGTTGTTCTCTGAATTTTGATTTGTCTTGTACAGAACAACACCCAGGTAGGGACGAGGCGGGGCTTCCTGGGCCTAGTGGGAGGCAGAGCTGTCACCAGAGGAGGACGGAGGCAGCAACAACAAGTGGTCTAGGTAGGAAATAATATATCTTGGCACAGCCAGTACAGTAGTATATATTATCTGAGGCTGAAAAACAAAATCTTTTTTTTTTATATCAGTCAGTTATAGTGGCTGAGGATTGGGAATGGGGGGATGTGTGTATTTATTTATTTGTATATATTAAATGACACTGAGTGGCTATGATAGTAAACTAAAGAATTGAAGGTGAAAAAAAAGAAGAGGTTTGTAGTGTATCTCCTACCATCATATTCTGTGTAACCTGAGATTGACTATTATTTCTCCTTCCAATCCTTCAAATTATGTATTCTCTCTAATCTATGTTGATAGATTTAATATCCCTCCACTCTCCCCCTCACTCCTTCTCCCCTGCAATGGACTCCTCATTTTTCTATAATCCTCAAGGTCAATAAACTAAATAAGGGGTAGATTATTTTATAAACTTGCTCACACGCATCCAGTAGTATTTGCTTTTTTATTTGTCATATCTGACTATGTAATGTATGTATAATGTATAGTTCTGTGTCTCATGTTGAATTATTATTTATTTTAATTTCTTTATAGGACCACCAGAAAAAGCTGCCAAGAGCCAGCGGCCCACCACTGCCACCAGCACCACCACCAGCACCACCACCAGCACCACCACCAGCGCCAGTGCCAGCACCAGCACCAGCACTGCCGTACTTCCTCCAGGATCTCCTCCAACATGTAAGTGCTGCTGTGCACAATATTCAAAGTTGGAGGAGATCCTGCAGGAAGTACGGCAGTTCAAGGCGAAATATGATGCCGACTTCATGATGTTGCAGCAGAGTGTCGGAGAGGTGCAGGCCAGTGTCTGCAATGTGGAGAGGAGGTTGTTAGCCCTGGAGGAGGCCCCTCAGGAGCAGAGGGAAATGGCTTCTCCTCCTCATGAGATGCCTCATGAGGAGGAGGTGCCAGTTCCCTCTGCTTCAGAGGAGGTTTCTCCAGTGGCGACACCCTCCTCTCCACATGAGCCTGACCCTGCAACATCATGAAGTCAAGGCATCATATTTCGCCTTGACCTGGGCTGCTGGCCTGGGTTTTTTTTTTTGTTTGTTTTTTTTTTTAAATGTGTGCATGTACTGTGGTGGTGGTGGTGTGAAATATAAATGTTAATAAATTTGTTTATATTGGAAATGTTTGCTTGTTCTTTTTTATATATTATTTTATTAGTCATTTAACTAATAATTATTATTCCAAAATAATATAGTATGGTACTACTAAATTACAAAGAGCAGACATGTACGGATGTATGTCTATTATAATCCAACACATTTCATTGTTTTAGTAGTAGTAACTAAGTTAGTCATACACTTCCATACAACATTCAGTCTGGCTGAATTAGCACAAGTTGTATACTTGTGAGCAGTAGCGCCAACGTCAAGGCTTCAACCGTGGCTACTGACCATTCACACATCTTTCAACCTGGCCAATACAATATTGTGCACTGTGTGCAGTGTGTGCAGCACTCAAGCTACTGCAATGACTCACACGTCAATGCCAAAAATTGCTCCATGACCAAGACAGCCATTTGAAGCAAAAAATGTAATGCTTGTGATACTAAAGTAGGAGTAAGGACTAGGAGAAAGCAGACTCATGAACAAAAAATCCTTCAGAAATGTACAACTTCTGGGTGCTCAGTTTTCTCTTTTTATTACACTCAAGGGTGTCTGTATATATTTGGTTAATCAATATATTGTTACAGTAGTGGATATAACAGACAGTAACAGTTTATATCCAACTAGTAGCTAGTAGTAGTAGCAGCTACTAGTTGGATATAAACTGGATATCCAAGTAGTAGCTAGTACTTGGATATCCAGTAGCTAGTAGCTAGCTACTACTAGTACAGCCACTAGCTACTTAGTTAGAGTATCAACCTCTCTGTGCACTGTAAGTGCAATTTAATATTGTATTGGCCTGAAATTCTTTCATACTTCATTCACACAATCATGCTGTCGGAGATGGACGCTGAGGCAGAAGAACCCAGCGAGGACTTGCCTGCCTCAGAGGTGGACATTGGGGGAAAGGAGCCTGGGAGTGAGAAGCCTGTGTTGGAGACGCAGCAGGACAGAGTGTTCATGTCTTGTGACTCCCAGACTGGCTTCTCCTGTGGGCCACAAGAGGCAGCAGCGGCAATGTTGTGGCCGCTGCTGCCTCTTGTGGCCGGGCGCCCCAGCAAGCGATGCGGGGAGCACAGCTGCATAGAGCCAAGCCTCTCTTCCACCCCTTGACCTTGGATCTCGGCCCTCGACAAGAGACTCACTCCTCCCAGTCACAGGGAAAGTTCGGATACCCAAGCTGTGGAAAGTTCGTTTTGATAAAAACCAATTGCTCGACTAAGTCTGGAGACAAACGTGCACGGTGTGGACTCACTATGTTCCCTGTCATTGAAAATACTCTTTCACTTTGCACACTTGTTGGCGGGCAGGAAAGAAAGTGCTGTGCTAGTATTGCAAGATCAGGCCACATTGAAGCTTTCTGTGCCCAATATCTCAAGGGATCTGAGTCCATGCTCTGAATTGGCTCAGACAGAAAACTCTTAACATGCAGTTCTGAAACATTCTCCTGCAGGTAGGACTCAGTAGTAACTCTTCTGCCAACAGCTGATGCGATTGCTTGTGACATGGCAGGCAGTTCATTAAATGTGGAATGACTCATATTTTGATGTGTTATGGAAGGGGTAGGGGAGCAGCTGATCATACTAGTACTTGAGCAGGATGGAGTTGGAGACTGAGAGGATGATACTAAATCTTTTTCATCGTTACCAGTGGAACAGACCCTGTTAGACATTATGTTTTCAACCATTGTAATCAACTTTTTTTTCCAATGTGTAAGAGCATTGTTCTTGAGAGCAATACTGCCTTTCACACGTGGGTCACACATCGTGGCTAACATATAGCAATCCCTTTGCATGAGAGGTTTCAATCTTTTTTCAACTTGCTCTTTTAAGCATTTAACAAGCATTAACACTTCCTTAGAGAAATCTGGATGATGCAGAAATTCCTCTAATACCTCCTCCAGATAGTTTATTACAGGGATGACACCACCCAAAGTGGCATTAGCTGAACTCAATGCATCAGTATATACTTTGAAAGGCTTGAGGACATGCACTATGTGTGCAATGTTTGTCCAGTCCTGACATCCAAGAGGATTTTCCAATCCAATTTCAGTTGCCATTGCCAAATCATGAAGAGGTGTCTGCTGTTCAGACAACCTCTCCAACATAAGATAGGTGGAATTCCATCTGGTAGGCACATCCTGAAGAAGGTTGTGCAAAGGTGCGCCAACTGCTATTTGCCTCTTTCTGAGTTGCTTCCCACTTTTTACACTACGATTGAAATGCCCAGCTATTTTGCGACACTTTTCAATCAACCTCTTCAGGAGTTGACTACTACAACTAGTAGTACCACCTTCCTTGCCACTAAGCCCCAAAGCATCCCTCACTATCAGATGCAGGGTATGTGCAAAGCATCGGATGCCGTTGAATCTACCATCAGCCAGAGCCTTAATAATACTGGAACCATTGTCAGTAATGAAAAATCCATTTAAGCATTCCATATCACTGCTTCTAAGGAGCCCATTCCATTTTTCCATCATCCCCTGAATTGCGTGTAAGATATTTTCGGAAGTATGTCTCTTGTCTAGCACTTGAGCATGCAGTAAAGCCCAATGGTATCCTGGCGAAACCTTTTTGGAGCTGCTGCCACTGCCACTGCCAATGCTGCTAGTGCTTACAGGTATTAATGCCTCATCCAGCTGCCACCAATGTGCTGTTAGAGATAAATATGCATGCATTGCATTCATACTAGTCCAAACATCAGTGGTGAGATGGATGCTCCTCCCCTTTGCCCTTGCCATCATAATCTGCATTTCAGCACGACATTTTCTGTATAGGGAAGGAAGCACCTGACGGCTAAATGTACTTCTTGAAGGAAGTTTGTAGTAAGGGGCGAAATAATGGAGCATCCGCTTAAATCCCTCATTTTCTACAATCTGCAGCGGCTGATCATCCAAAGCAATCATTAGAGCAATATGTCGTGTACCCACTTTAGACATTGCCTGCTTCCTGCTCTGTGACATTGCAGAAGAACACCACCCCATCTGCTCCATGGTAGCTTGCCGCTGCTGCTGGGGATGAGGAAGAGGAGACTGCTGCTTCTGCAGATGCACACAATCTGTATCTTCTTTATCTTTAGTACTACTACTACTTTCCTTCTGTGGCTGCTTCCCTGTTGCTTTACTTGAAGCCTGGGCAAGCACAGTGGGACCAGCTTCTTCTGCAAGCAACAGTGCTCTATGTTCTCTTTCAAGGTGATATTTCATGTTGCTGTTAGTAAGATGTCCAATAATTCTTCCACGGCTCACCATCTTTTTACAATGGATACATTGTCCAAATCTCTGGTCAGCCACAACATGATAATGATTCCAAATCTTTGATGTCCTTGTACTGTTCCTTACTCTAGGCTGGATACTTGTCATTTTCATACTAGTAGTAGAAATAGTAGTAGTAGTAGTAGTCACACGTGGATGTTCAAATGGTGTAGGGGACAGGGTACCAGCAATACTGCTGGCACTGGCAGTAGTTGTTTGTTTTGCAATCTGACTAACATTGTCATTGCTTCTGTTCTCCTCCTCCTCCTTCTCCTCAGAATGTTTACTAGCCAAAAACTCCTGATCATCCTCCTCCTCCTCCTCCTCCTCCTCCTCCTCCTCCTCAATATCTGATTCATCATCATCATCCAATACTTTCTGTAGCACCATTCTTTCATCTAATCTTTTCACCTTTCCCTCAAATTTTGCTCGTTCCTTCCCTTGCAACAAGTTTCCTTGCACTTCTACATCCTCTTTCTTCTCAAAAAATCGCAGTTTTTTCCTAGGGACTGGCAGACAGCTCTTTCCAGTAGCACTATCACTAGCAACACGTTTTTTTCCAGAGGGTACTGGTAGGGGCATTATGATTCTGTGGTCAAAGAAATATATAATAAATATAGTACATTAAACAAGTTAATAAATTAGTTTGGTATTCATTTTTAAAACTTTATTGAGCTAATAGCATTAGCTAGCTAGCTATTGCTAAGGCTACCCCCAGACCACAGGACAAAGAAGGATATAGTGATTATTTATTAGTCAGTGAGTGACACTGACAATTGATAATTTGATATAGTATACTTACTAATATATTATATTGCAATTTATACCATGCATTGGCCAGAGCATCAAACTGCAGCAGACTGAGACTGAAACTAGGCTGCAATACTTCAGTTCACTCATTACACTAGCCTCCTGGCAGGACTGGCTAGTGGCTAGGCTTTTCTGCATTGAGGTTAGAGAAGTCCTATTCCTATTTTTTCATATCCTTTTCAGGCCTATTCTGTTCTTTGAACTAAAATAACTTCTCCCTCCCACTTCAAGTCTTACCCACAGATCTCACACACAGGAGCAGAAGCCTCAAGCCAAGCACAAGATACGTAATATAGGATATTGGACAGACTATTGGCCAATTATAGGTTTAGTAGTAGAATTGATTTGATAGTAGTGACTCACTGGCTTTAATAGCTAGCCAATATAGCCAGTGACACTAGGCTAATAGCCAAGCTAGCTATTAGCCTAGTGTCACTGGCTAGGGCTAGCTAGCTATAAACACTATTAGTGATAAATCTGGTAGATTACACATACATCTATATAATATTGATAAATATAATATTATATAATTTTATATCTTTATAAATCTATTAAAACTCTACTGCTGCAATGTTCAGAAAGCAATCAACGCACCTACCTTAGTACCTTCACCTTGTCCTTTATAAGCAAGCCCTGCTGCTGGACTGGAGTGCTGGTGCCTGCCTATGCCTAGGCTAGGAATGCTGCGAACGAAGAGCTCACTCAAGAAACAGAAAAAAAGAGTAGAGCTCAGCTCAGCTCACTGGTTGTGGCTATTGGCTATTTTGGCTAGTGGCTTGGCTGCTACCAGTAGCTAGCTATATGCTACTGTGGCTAGTGGCAATGGCTGGCTACTGGCTGGCTGCTAGTATCATAGGCTGATACTAGTATCAGCTAGCTAAGCCAGCTAGCAGCTAGTACCCCTTAATAACAATAAAGGCTGTATAATATTAACTAACTATCAAATCAACAGCTGCAGCTAGCTATAAACTGATTGACTGATGTTTTCTCCTCAAACCCACAAAACAAAAGCAACACATAAGCAGAGCACCCCTTATTATATAGCTATTATTGCTACCTATTGACTAAACGTAGGAGGGAAAATAAACCTATTAATTTAAGTGGCCAATTCAAAAATGATGCAAATGAATATTATGCATAATATATCAAACAAATTCTAGTCACATGATTGATGACATAATCACAATATCCACAGACACACTACTACAGTAGGATTAGAACTTCAAGCTAATAGCTCTATCCCCCATTCCCATTCCCCATCCCCCATATAAAACAATCTGTAAAAAACAGCACCTTGGCTGTTGGTAACCTTGGTAATGAATAAAAAAACAAGAAGACACCCAATAGGAATACATATTCAACCTTCAATTTTAAAAAAAGTGTCAATTTAGTATCAATTTACGTTAGTGCGCACTAACATATATCACTGCGCACTGCCATGTACCTAGTGCGCACTAATAATCCGTTAGCGCGCAGTACGGTGAGGCGCCATGTACTGCGCACTACGTCCAGCGACTGCGCGCTAACGGATAGTCCATGCGCACTAACATCCGTTAGTGCGCAGTAATAAAAAACTGACTTTAACCCGAAAATTCGTGGAATTTTGATTCTTTTTCCCAACTTCCCCAACAATGACGAATTAGACAATGTCGTTGGCATTGGCTAAATCGTGAAAAACGAAGGCACATCTCTAACACATATATGCGTTCTCACTCTCACACACACAAAAACACACAAGCTTTCTCTCATACACACACACGGATGCGCTCCTCTGCTAGCTTTTGGTTTTGGTTTTTTCAGTCTACAACACACTCTCCTACATATACACACACACACATGTTTTTTCTCTACCTCTCTCACACCACATACACACATGCTTTCTCATACAACCAGAAAGCCTCTCAGTCTAATTCATTCATTTCTTCAGCCACAGGCAGGATGAGCTCTGCTGACAGCTCCTTGGAGTTTCTCTCTCTCTCTCATGTGCCAGGTACAGCGTAGTAATGACAAAGATTTCAGTGCTGGAGAGCAGAGATCACGGATGGTCAGAATCCAAGCTAAGGTCAGTGGCAGGTGGCAGACAGGAATAGTCAGAGTCAGGGGCAGATTCCGGATTAAGATCGGCCCAGGGATTTTCCACCCAGGCCGGCCCAAGAGATACCCTGTGGTGTGCCAAGTGCGGCTCTGTCACAGCCACGCTCTGCAGACCACGTGACCAGAGCAACCGGCCCACTGGGGGATGCCCGATCCCCCAAAAGGCCAATCCGCCCCTGGTCAGAGTCCAAGCTAAGGTCAAATCTAGTAGGCAGTCTGAGGGCAAGCATAGAAGGCAAGATGAAGGAATAACACAACAGGACAAGACTGGAGACAGGGGCTGGGCAAGACATGGCTGAAAAGAGATAAGGCAGGGTGGGCTGGACAGAGATGAGGCAGGGTGGGCTGGAGGTATGAGGCAGGATGGGATGGAGAGGTGAGGCAGACTGGGCTGGAACAGCAGCAGAAGCAGGAACAGGATCAAGAGCAGGATGAAACTGCAACTCAAACTACCTACTAATGCAGGTGACATGTTTTTTTCTCTATCTCTCTCACACACACATACACACATGCTTTCTCATATAACCAGAGAGCCTCTCATTCTAATTCTTTCATTTCTTCAGCCATAGGCAGGATGAACTCTGCCGGCAGCTTGCTGGAGGTCCTCTCTCTCTCTTGTGTGCCAGGTACTGCGTAGCAATGACAAAGATTTCAGTGCTGGAGAGAAAAGATCAAGGATGGTCAGAATCCAGGCTAAGATCAATGGCAGGTGGTAGACAAGGATGTTCAGAATCCAGACTAAGATCAGTGGCAGGTGGCAGACAAGAATGGTCAGAATCCAGACTAAGATCAGTGGCAGGTGACAGACAAGGATGGTCAGAATCCAGACTAAGATCAGTGGCAGGTGACAGACAAGGATGGTCAGAATCCAGACTAAGATCATTGGAGGGCGACAGACAAGGATGGTCAGAATCCAGACTAAGATCATTGGCAGGCGACAGACAAGGATGGTCAGAATCCAGGCTAAGATCAGTGGCAGGAGGCAGACAAGGATGGTCAGAATCCAGACTAAGATCAGTGGCAGGTGACAGACAAGGATGGTCAGAATCCAGACTAAGATCAATGGCAGGCGACAGGCAAGGATGGTCAGAATCCAGGCTAAGATCAGTGGCAGGTGGCAGACAAGGATGGTCAGAATCCAGACTAAGATCAGTGACAGGTGACAGACAAGGATGGTCAGAATCCAGACTAAGATCAGTGGCAGGCAGCAGACAAGGATGGTCAGAATCCAGACTAAAATCAGTGGCATGTTACAGACAAGGATGGTCAGAATCCAGACTAAGATCATTAGCAGGCGACAGACAAGGATGGTCAGAATCCAGACTAAGACCATTGGCAGGCGGCAGACAAGGATGGTCAGAACCCAGACTAAGATCAGTGGAATGTGGCAGACAAGGATGGTCAGAATCCAGACTAAGATCAGTGGCAGGTGACAGACAAGGATGGTCAGAATCCAGACTAAGATCAGTGGCAGGTGACAGACAAGGATGGTCAGAATCCAGACTAAGATCAGTGGCAGGCGACAGACAAGGATGGTCAGAATCCAGACTAAGATCAGTGGCAGGTGACAGACAAGGATGGTCAGAATCCAGACTAAGATCATTGGCAGGCGACAGACAAGGATGGTCAGAATCCAGGCTAAGATCAGTGGCAGGAGGCAGACAAGGATGGTCAGAATCCAGGCTAAGATCAGTGGCAGGTGACAGACAAGGATGGTCAGAATCCAGGCTAAGATCAGTGGCAGGAGGCAGACAAGGATGGTCAGAATCCAGGCTAAGATCAGTGGCAGGTGACAGACAAGGATGGTCAGAATCCAGACTAAGATCAGTGGCAGGCAGCAGACAAGGATGGTCAGAATCCAGACTAAGATCAGTGGCAGGTGACAGACAAGGATGGTCAGAATCCAGACTAAGATCAGTGGCAGGCGACAGACAAGGATGGTCAGAATCCAGACTAAGATCAGTGGAACGTGGCAGACAAGGATGGTCAGAATCCAGACTAAGATCAGTGGCAGGCGGCAGACAAGGATGGTCAGAATCCAGACTAAGATCAGTGGCAGATGGCAGACAAGGATGGTCAGAATCCAGACTAAGATCAGTGGAACATGGCAGACAAGATGGTCAGAATTGTGAGCAGGATTCTGCCCGTACTCTGACTATCTTGCCTGCATCATGAGATCAGCATAGAGGAAGTGCAAGTCCCGCCAGTTTTGAATACTGCAGAGCCTGCTGACAAGGAAAGAACAGCAGTGAAACAGGATCCCTCTTTGTCCTCCCAGTTCAGATTGTATGAGTTCTGAGGTATGGCATACATATCTGTGCACGGGCAAACCTGAAAGGAAACACTGCTTTCCATTGGCTTAAGTGGGAAGCCTATCCTTCTTTTTGGCTGCTGGGATTCTTTCAGTCTTTTATGGTGAATAGTCATTCTTCTGGCACTGCTACTGCTGCCCCTTCCTCCCCCCCCCTCCCCCACCGGATGTGCCTCGCCAAGCAATTGCATTGTTTGCATACCAAGTAGCACCAGAACTGAGGGAATGATTAAAAGGAGAAAAAGGTGAAATGACTCAAACAATGCCAAGGATAGTTTTGAGGCTATCCTTTGATTGTAATCTGTCAGCCACTGTCACTAAAGATACTGGCCTTATTTAAAAGGTCTTCCAATGTCCTTTTTCACTTCTGCTTCCTGCTACAGAAAATGTTGCTGAGAAATGTATTCCCTGTTGTCTGATAAAGTCACAACTTGCCATGCCAGATCGAGCAAAGTGAGGGTAGAAGGCAGCACAACAATGGTAAGATGGGGGTTGGGGAGGCCTAGATTATAAAGCCTCTCATGAGCCTGCTACTGAAAGTGCTGGCCTGTTTAAAAGGCTCTCCAAATGTCTTATATCAAATGAACCAAATGAAAATATGAGAGATAAACTCCTGACTATCCCACACATATTTTTCATATTTTCAGTATGATTATGCAATATTCCTCATGGATTCAGAGTAACCCAGGAAAAAACAGGGTATGAGCAAAGCCACAAGATATGTTTTGTTGCAAGATACCCACTCCTGAAAAATGGTGCACCACACCAAACTGCTAATTCACGTGGACAAATAGATTGTACCATTTTCAGAGCAAAGGCTTCATTCCTCAGAGTGGTAACATGATGGACCATGTTTACAATAGAGAAGGCCATAGGTATAGCACTAAAGAACTTCAAAGAACATTTAAACTTGCTTTTGGAGGAAAGAGACAGATGGGTTTGATGATGACGTTACATTCTAGGGGAAAGAACTAATCTAGAGATGCAGAGGTTGAAATTCAAAAGAGCTTGTTCAGGTAAGTTTGCAGTTACCTGGAAAACCCCCAAATTTAAAATGTCCTACCCTTCCCAGCAGCAAATTTTTAGTTGGGTAAGTCATGCCTGGGTAAAATTTAGCTGGATAAAAAGGCAGGCCAGTGGGCATTCTGTGGGCATGGCTAAAATGTATCTGGCTAGCACCAATATTCAACACTAGTCAGATGACCTTATCTGGGAAATATTAAAAAGGGAATGGTGAATAAAATGGAAAATGTCATAATGCCTCTGTATCGCTCCATGGTGAGACCGCACCTTGAATACTGTGTACAATTCCGGTCGCCGCATCTCAAAAAAGATATAATTGCGATGGAGAAGGTACAGAGAAGGGCTACCAAAATGATAAGAGGAATGGAGCAGCTCCCCTATGACGAAAGACTAAAGAGGTTAGGGCTTTTCAGCTTGGGGGGGATATGATAGAGGTGTTTAAAATCATGAGAGGTCTAGAACGGGTAGATGTGAATCAGTTATTTACTCTTTTGGATAATTGAAAGACCAGGGGGCACTCCATGAAGTTAGCATGTGGCACATTTAAAACTAATTGGAGAAAATTATTTTTTACTCAACGCACAATTAAACTCTGGAATTTGTTCCCAGAGGATGTGGTTAGTGCAGTTAGTACAGCTGTGTTTAAAAAAGGATTGGATAAGTTCTTGGAGGAGAAGTCCATTACCTGCTATTAATTAAGATTACTTAGAAAATAGCCACTGCTATTACTAGCAACGGTAACATGAAATAGACTTAGTTTTTGGGTACTTGCCAGGCTCTTATGGCCTGGATTGGCCACTGTTGGAAATAGGATGCTGGGCTTCATTGACCCTTGGTCTGACCCAAAATTGCATGTTCTTATATTCTTATGTTCTTATGTTCTGGGTAAGTCTAGATGGAAATCTCACAGTCATACAAGTTACATGGGTAAGTTTACCTGGTAATTTTAGCAATACATATTTAGCAGAACACTTACCCAGATAAGCTCTACTGAATATCTGGGTAAAGTTACCCGGTAACGCTCCTGCTCCATGACTTACTATCAACGTCTTAGAGGTAAATATTCAAAGGAGTCTAGCTGACTAGGACATAGCCTGCTAAATCATTGCCTTTGAAAATGTGCTGGGCAAAATTTGGGGTGGTATTAGGTTGTGGCGATAGAGAAAGTTAGATAGCTAGCACTGGTTGGTTCCAGCCAACCTGCCTCCCAATATGAAAAAAAAAAATGTTTCTCTCTAAATATAGTCTCCTGAATAACCCAGAACACAGAAAGCAATTGACATTGATATTTTCTTCTTTGTTACAGCTCCCAAAAAATATGCAACACTCACCCAAAATCTCTAGAAAATCCAAAAATAGTGAATAAAAGTACCATTTCAAACATTTATTTGATTTAACTATTTTAACAGACAAAATTGTTGCTGAACGTCCTAAAGAGTAACATTCTCAGTGATTTAGTTATCAACATGCTACATGCAGTACAGCAACATCGTCCTGCTGTAGGACTGATCCTAAAACCCTGTGCCACACATTGGCCAAAGCTGGAGAAATTGAAAATGTCTTCTTATATTGATATATTTGCATAAACATGATATTGATGCTTTCCTTTTTTTAATTACCTAAAAAAAGGTTTCAGCCCAAGATGTGTAAGTTTCTGTTTCTTGAGTGAATGTATTAGTCACATAGGGGTGGATTTTCAGAGCCCTGCTCGCGTAAATCCGCCCAAAACTGGGCGGATTTACGCGAGCAGGGCCCTGCGCACCGGGAAGCCTATTTTACATAGGCCTCCCGGCGTGCGCAGAGCCCCGGGACTCGCGTAAGTCCCGGGGTTCTCCGTGGGGGGCGTGTCGGGGGCGTGTCGGGGGGGTGGGCCCCGGTCGTCGCGGCGTTTCGGGGGCGTGTCGGCAGCGTTTTGGGGGTGGGTACGGGGGCGTGGCTACGGCCCGGGGCGGTCCGGGGGCATGGCCACGCCCTCCGTACCCGCCCCCAGGTCGTGGCCCGGCGCACAGGAGGCCCGCTCGCGCGCGGGGATTTACTTCTCCCTCCGGGAGGCGTAAATCCCCGGAGAAAGGTAAGGGGGGGGGTGTAGACAGGGCCGGGGGGGTGGGTTAGGTAGAGGAAGGGAGGGGAAGGTGAGGGGAGGGCATTAGAGGATTCCCTCCAAGGCCGCTCCGATTTCAGAGCGGCCTTGGAGGGAATGGGGGTAGGCTGCGCGGCTCGGCGCGCGCCGGCTATACAAAATCGATAGCCTTGCGCGCGCCGATCCAGGTTTTTAGCAGATACGCGCGGCTCCGCGCGTATCTACTAAAATCCAGCGTACTTTTGTTTGCGCCTGGAGCGCAAACAAAAGTAGGCTATTCGCGCGCCTTTTAAAATCCGCCCCATAATGCCTTATTTTGAGGTATGCAAATAACTTTTAGCTCTTCGGACCTAGTTTCTCGCAATAGTCAAAAATTGACTTTGCAAAGGTGGTTTTAAGCATAAAATCTCATATTACAGATACCCCTTCTATTGCCAATCATTCAAATACTGGACAAAATCTATCTGGGGCAAATATAAGATTATCACAACAATAATCAATAGAGTCGTCAAGGTTACCCAAGCAAATATATGTGGCAAATATAAGATTCCCATGAGAGCTTTAATAGCTACCTAATGTATTTACATGCTCTCCACATAGTGTTAATGCCAAATAGTTTTAGCTCTGTTTGAAGTGGTTCCTCCCTCTTGGCATATAGTATACATTTGGTATCTAAAGATTTAACTTTTTGTTTAACCAGTTCCAGATCAGCACGACTTTGTACATCTAACAGCTAATCTCTCATAGACTTCAGTAGAGAGGCCCTATGTTAAATATAGAAATTTAAAATGTCCACCCACCCTACTCCTTAGTGGCTTCCAATATGGCAGCTGTGGTTATTTCCCATTCCAAATTGATTTAGAGCAAAGCCAGCTAACTATTGTAATATCTTTCCCCAAAACAATTATAGGAAGCACCTGTATTACATTCAGCAATTTTTGGCACTAAGATAATTTTCAATAAGGTAGTTGGGTCCTGAAAGGATATTGGACATTTAATCCAACCACGGGTTTTATTCACAAATTCTTTTAATAATTGGACTGATACAGTTTCTATACAGCAAATTAAGATTCTTTCTTTGAATAATCAAACCTAGATATCTGATATGTTTACCAACCTATTTTAAAGGAAATTTAACCTATTTCCCCTTTTAATGTCTCACCCAGATCCAGAGCTTCAGAAACCCTCTGCGAAGGGGGTATATTGAAAACTCCCTTAGAACACCTTAAAGTACTAGCCACAGCTATCTGTCATGTTCCTCCTTAAAAGCCAAACAAGCAAGGGAGGGCCCAGGGAGGCCCTCTTCAGCACAGGATAAGAAGGTAGAGCCCAAAAAGGTTGAGGAGACTCTAGGAGAAAAGCAGGAAGTCAGTGTATGCTAGGACCATTTACATTTTTTGCTGCTACAAGGACTGCAGAGGAAAGCAGCCTTTATTTTTTTTGGTGTTCCGTAAATAAAGGTTTTGAGAGGATCCAGTCTTGTCTCCTTTGTCCTCTTGGCTGCTTCCTAAAGCCATGGCTGTTCCCGGTTACTATACTAGTTAATATGACACTTAAAGGAGGACACCTCCTCTCCAGACCCTCCCCATTCCAACTTCCTACCCACCCAGTACCGTATTCAATACCAGGGCTCCCATTTCTAGTGGTCTGGCGACAACACTAGAAGCATAAGCTACCAGCATTGCTGTCAGAAGAACTGACAGCAAAGCTAATAGTCCCCTGGTAGGGGACTTTTTTCATAAAGAGTGCGAGAGAATGCTGGGAGGTCCATGTGCAACATATTTTTAAATGTCCATCTGCCACTTAATTAGCTATATCCTGTTACGTTTTGTGGCTTGTGGGCAGGCTCCACGATCTGCGTCACTCACCACAATGCAATCAGATGCCGTGGGCCCTCCTTCATGGCAAACACCACCAACCTTCCAGATTAAAGCAGGATGCTACTGGAGTCACAACTGCTGCTGCGTTCCCCCCTAGGCAAACATGCGTGCAACCTTCACCCTCTTAAAGGGCCTTCGGCAGGAAACAGGCCTTGGCGCCCCATGATGATGTCACTTCAGCTGCCCTATAAAAGGGTCCTTCTGATGCTTCTACCCAGCCTCAGCAACAGGTCATCTGCATTAGTAGGTAGTGTGAGTTGCTGTTTCATCCTGCTCCTGATCCTGTTCCTGCTTCTGCTGCTGTTCCAGCCCAGTCTGCCTCACCTCTCCATCCCAGCCTGCCTCATATCTCCAGCCCACCCTGCCTCATCTCTGTCCAGCCTACCCTGTCTTATCTCTGTTCAGCCGTGTCTTGCCCAGCCCCTGTCTCCAATCTTGTCCTGTTCTGTTATCCCTTTGCCTTGCCTTCTATGCTTGCCCTTAGATTGCCTGCTAGATCTGACCTTAGCTTGGACTCTGACCATCCTTGTCTGCCGCCTGCCACTGACCTTAGCCTGGACTCTGACTATTCCTGTTTGCTGCCTGCCTCCAATCCTAGCTTGACTTGGGACCTATGCTATTGTCCATTCTTAAGAGACGATTGCCTGCTGGAACCCAGAACCTGACGACTCAGCCCAAGGGGAAAGGGGTTGGTTTAGGTGAAGCTCCTGATCCATCCTTTCCTAGCCTAGGTCTAACAGCTGTTGGTGTGGATCCACAAGGCCTTCCCTGTAGGTTGAACCAACCTCACCAAAGCAACAAGAGTCCATGGGTCTTATAGATTGCTGAGGTCATGGACCCTGTAGTCTTGTCTTTGCTCCAGGTCATTCCAGGTTTGGCCCAACAGGTTCAGAAACAGTAAGGTGTGCTGAATCTTGTCACTGCAAGAGTGAACTCACTAATAATGTAAAGATTGAAAACGCCTAATAGCAGTAGATTTAAGGTTATAGTTTATTTCACTAGGCCATATTATCACTGGAAACTGATTTGACAGTGTATTTTCATATGTAGTTATGGTTATGGTTACACTTTTATGTGTATTTCGTTTACTATAGCCCTGTTTCATGAAAAAATAAAATCTTGAAATGTTCATTGGCACTGAGGTAAAGGGGGCTGAGTGCCCTACTAGAATACTGATTTTAGTCAAAGCTCTCCTCAGAGACTATTCATCAAGGAGGGAACCCATAATTATACAGCCTACATTACTGGGTGGAGCTACATATGGATGAGATACCTCTGCATGCATATGAGACCCAACAAATGCAAATGTATCTCATGCATATTCATTGGGGATATCCTGAAAATTCAACTGGCTATTAGGTCCCCAGGACAATTCTACTGTTGATCCCCCCTCAGTTTTCAAAACCCTCTAAACTCCTATCCTATAACTTTATAATTCTTTACAACTTTGAAAACGTATAACACCAGTATAATATGACCTGCATTTGAGCAACATCTTCTGTAATGCATTCTATACTGACCTGAAGAAAACATAGCTCTCAAACGCTGCTTTTCCCAAGCATTTAATGGTTAATTTTAAAACATACGCATGCACGGCCATAAACACAAGTATAGTATGTCGCGTCACAAGGAGCACATATTTTGCAATGCTAGCGCAAGTGCACTCACACGAAAACGTGAGGGTGGGACTTCCTGTTCCTCTTCACTGTGTGCTTGTAAGATTTCTGTGAAGGGAAGACAACTGAATTTCACCACCAGGGACGTTGCTCTTCTGACATCCCTGGTGGTGGCAGATAGAGATGTGCTTCGAGATCAGATTTCGTGTCGGGCTTTGTTTCAGGCCTCCCCCACCCCCGTGGGAATTTCATTTTTCCTGCAGTTCGGGGGTTTTTTTTTTTTTTTCGGGAGCTCCAATTTTTGCTTTAGTGCACACTAACGGGAGTTAGTGTGCCTTAAATCCTGATATTGCACACTAAGTCCCGTTACTGCGCACTAAAGCGAAAATGAATTTTTTTCTGAAATTTCAGAAAAAATTAAATCATTTTTCGGTTCTCCCGAACCATTCCGAATTAGGAAATTTCGTTGAAATTGCCTAACTCGGGAAAAACGATTGCACATCCCTAGTGGCAGATGAGTGGTACCTGTTCGCAGCAGAAGACCCATTACCATGTAATGTGGAGGAACTGGCGCAAGCTAAGCAAAAACTCAATGAACAAGCCTCCCACTACCATGGTGTAAGTTGAATGTCTTTACTGTTATGTAAGCTACCGGCTATGGGGCACTGGGGGGGGGGGGGGGGGGGTGTTTGACGGACAGGTAATGCCAGTGGCCACCATAGATTTTTTTATTATACAGTTATGTATGTATATGGCACAGTTAATACCTAGGAGTTTTGTAATGGATGATCATAGCTACCATGAGCTTATAGTAGGTTACTAAGACAGTCATTAGCATACATGCTCCCTGATTATAACAAGAAAAACTGCATGCATTGGTGTTGGCCAATGAGTGACTAGAGAAGCACAAACATTGGGAGAGCTATTAGTGAACAAATGTATAGAGAAAGCATAAATGAGGAGCAGTTGCAGGTTTAATGTTAATGCAGCAAGATATTCCCACAGCTACATGAAGCTATTGAAGCTGAGAATCATGGTTCTTCATGGAAGCAAAATGTAGTTATAGAAATCCTTGTCATATACCAGTATGGAGGTCACATTAGCACCTACTGAGCACACTCATGGTAGTCTTCCAATTTCTTTCCTATAGATAGAGGACCTGAAGAAGAAGGCCTGGTGGCTGCACCTCAAGAAGAGGTAGTATCTACAGTGGCTGTGTGCTGAGTGGGCTGGGCCTGGTGGTAAGTGAATCTTCCATGATAAAGGGCAATATTCTTACATAGATTACATGTTTTTTCACATTTATGTACACGTCATTCTGACCCCTGCTTTTATTTTAACATGCTCCAGAACCTGAAGAAGGACCAGGCCCAGTTCCCGTACCAGCAGCAGCTGCTGTGGGGGAAGGCTAGTTCCCTCCCCCCCCCCCCCCCCAGTCATGGAACATCCTGAAATGGAACCACTTCCAGCTGAAGAGGCACACCTTGGGCCTCTTCCTATTCCCCCACAAGTAGGGCCTCCTCCCTGTTTTACCCAGGGAGTTAGGAATGTGGGGACACGAACGGACCAGCCTTTGATGGCCCAGGGAGGCATCCATGGCTCTCTCATTCCTCTGCATCCCCCCGATGATGAGCCTATTGCTAAGCGTGAATTTAGGACTTACGTTAGGTGGGTGCGAGAGGAGCTGAGGGCTGTGCGTGCCTTCCAAGAGAGGATGCGATTCTCAGGGTAGGATAGCTGCTGGGTGCATATCCCTAGCAGGTACAATACATGCTTTTCTTGCAAACATATTCTTTGTCAATTAGTTCCACACAATTGTCTCTCCCAACTGATCACCAAAATGAATGAAAGATAGAATGGACCAATTGGCAGGGTTTATAAACCTTCAGTGCCCTCACTCTTCTTTGTTTTGTCTTTCAACTATCTGCCTAATTGTCTTTGTTAAAAAGAGAAATATCTGTCACACTGATTCTCAGCTATATTAAAAAAAAAAAAAAAGGTTAAAACTGAATCTGGATCAAGTGTAGACAATTTTCATAATTTTGAAAACTTTATGGCTTTGCACAAAACCTTGAAAAATCCTGAATCATGTAAATGGCTAAATAGCTGGAGATATTTGAAAACAGACATGTTTTTCTTATACTGCAGAAAAGATATTTGTGCTAGCTTGGAGGGTATTCAACTCTGTCCCATGGAGACTAACTCGTGCATAATTTTTCAAACACCTTTGAATTTCACAGACTAGAGGCTTTCGTGCTGAGTTGCAGCTAAGCCAGGAGCATTGATCAGAACAGAATTGTATCGTACAACTCTCTAAAGATGTAAGAGAGAAATACATGTAGCAAAAAATTGACAGGGATAGTCTTGGATCCAGTGAAGCACTGTATGGAGGGAAAGTTCCTCTACAGAAATTCATATATTGTATGGTGCGGTGGGGGAGGGTCCTCTCCAGGTTTACATGATGGTGTTCTGTGCAGCTGCACTGATCACATGGCACCAAAGCCAGCTCTATCAATTGGTCGATTTTATCTGACAAGTTAATTTTCCACCAATTGGATCAGTAGATTGGAGGCAGAGGAAAACTTTTTGTATGAAAACAGAGACACAGGCAGTGGAATATTATGACAGGCTTTGAAATCCCTGAGCTGTTGCACTGAATAGTTCATTCAGATACTTTTATAAGGGGATAATCATTATTATCCCCTTATCTCATTCATGATGTGGGGGACACCATTTCTCAGGAGTTAAGCTTGCAGTACCTCCCTAAACTGAGAATGGATAAACATAGTTATTCCATTGATCAGCATTATACATATTCTGTCTTCTGTAATATACAGTATACTATATACTGATGAGTTTATAATTATAACATGGTAAGGAAGTAGTGTGGTAGTCCAGTTAGATATATAGAAATAAAAGTTTAATAAACAAAACTTATAGATGATTCCTTTTTATTGGACTAAGAACAAATTTGTGGCTAACGTTTCCTTCCTCTGAGTTCTTATCAATTTCAGGGACAGCTGTGTGGCCTTCATTCTTTCTCAGGCTTTAGTATAAGTTAATTGCTGCTTTCTCATCATAGACCTACTGAAATAACTAAATTAAACAGACTCTTGCCTGTTCATAAGCATTTCACAGTACAAAACAGTAAATATGAGCTCACTCAGAGTTTGATCTGTAGCCTTCAAACTAGCCTGTATCTGGGCGAGAACTCTGAATCCAAATGGCCCAACCTCCATGCACATCCTCAGCCAAAAAATGACTCCAACAACCCCTAGCTAGTTTATCCGGTTTGTTCCCAGTTCTCCCAGTTTAGGGATAGGACTTTAAAAGACCCCTAATTTAATATTTATTTTATTTATTTATTTATTTATTTAACATTTTTCTATACCGACTTTCATGGTAATGACCATATCAAATCGGTTTACATAAAACAGGGAGGAACTTTAACAATGAATAATAAATAATCCATATTCATTTAACAGAAGGAGCAAAGTTACAATCAACCAGGAAGCTAAAACTTGGAAGCCTAGGAAGCTGGAAAAGGATAGAAGGAGACAGATAGCTGAGAACATAATAACAATAGGCCCCCTTTCCCTCTGTTAGTCCCAATTCTTAAAACTTTGTTAACTAGTCTAGATTTTTTTTTTGTTTCATTACTTACACGCCATCCATTGGTTATTTTCACTTTCGAATAATAGAAGGACTAGGGGGCATTCCATGAAGTTAGCAAGTAGCACATTTAAGACTAATCGGAGAAAATTCTTTTTCACTCAACGCACAATAAAGCTATGGAATTTGTTGCCAGAAGATGTGGTTAGTGCAGTTAGTGTAGCTGGGTTCAAAAAAGGTTTGGATAAGTTATTGGAGGAGAAGTCCATTAATGGCTATTAATCAATTTTACTTAGGGAATAGCCACTGCTATTCATTGCATCAGTAGCATGGGATCTTCTTAGTGTTTGGGTAATTGTCAGGTTCTTGTGGCCTGGTTTTGGCCTCTGTTGGAAACATGATGCTGGGCTTGATTGTCCCTTGGTCTGACCCAGCATGGCAATTTCTTATGTTCTTATAGTGGTAGTAAAGTTATGCAGCAGGGAACCCTGGCGACGCCTGTGCGCATAAGTATTTACATACACATCTCTTGGCCTTCCCCGACATGCCCACACCTCACCCAGACCACACCTATTTCCTGACCCTTTTTGTTAACTTTTTCCTTGTGTGCATAGTGGGAGATATGTGCATACACGGGCACTGGTTCAACTTATGCACATATCTCCCAGTTGTGGCACGCATTGGGCTTTTAAAAGTCATCTATAAAACAATATAGAACCCAAACTTGGAGACATGATGGTGCCCACAGAAGCAGGGAGAACCACTGTGGGAAAAAATGGAGCAGGCCATCCATTGCTCCTAGCATGTGACAGGGGCCGGCCAATATCACTGATAGCCCCTGTCACATGGTAAGGGCAAAGGGCCATTGGCGCCATTTTGATTAGTGGCAGTTGATGGCCTGAGAGGGGGAGATCACTCCTGGGACCCCCGCCTGACCACCAGGGACTTAAGGCAAGTTTTTGGGGGGTTGGGAGGGTGGGGGGATTGTAATTAATTAAATCTGAAGGGTTGGGGTGGGTTTGGGTTTTTTTTTTATGTGCCCTTTCCCCCCCCAAAAATGCTAAGAAAACCACATGAAATGTCATGGGTTTTCCTATCATTTCAGGGGCCCCCCGAAATGTGACAAAATAGGAAATATCATCTATATTTCCTATTTCATCGCAAGCAAATGCACATCCCTGCAGAACAGTACTGCTGCTCACCTCTGTTTCCTCCTGAGGACTGTCTAGAAAAAGTAATGAATTCAGAAGAATAATGTCTGAAATTTCCAGAATCAAAGGATACTGAATATCTATTGGCTGAGGAGGATTTGGGGAGTCTAGTTACCAGTGTACTATCCAGCAAACAGCTGTAGGAGACTGAAAGTGATACTGTTAGGGAAAAGAGCATTTCCAGGGATAAGCAGGTAGTAGAAAGTATGAAAGATGCACCTGGTCTTTTGCCTCTTGGTCTTCTCTGAACTCCCAGCCCCAGCAGCAGTAACCAAGCATTTAGAAAGGGAGAAGACATCCCACAAGACATCAGAGGTGTGGAGGCAATTTAGAGTTGAAGAGCATCAGCATTTTGAAGAATGAGATCCCTGTTGTAAGGCCATCAGTAGGGAAAAGATACTGGGTCATCCTTCAAGCAGTAATATGCAGCATTGATTGAAAAAAAGAAAATCCATTATCATTGCTTTCGGGGAACATTACCAGTGGTCTGAGGAACCTTTCTTCCTCTTAAAGCAATAGCTGCAGGAAAGCCAGAGAAAAGAGGAAGTCTGTTTCCCAAGCTGACCTCCTGTTTCTTTCCCCAGTAAGATGACAGGCAAGCAGTCCACACCCCCATAAAAGCAGCAAGCTACCAAGGAGCAGATGGGGAACTTTTCTACATCACTGCCCCATAGTTAGAGGCAGGAAGCATCAACGGTGATGACATGATGAGAAGAAGTAGTGGCACGAACAAGGTACTTACTCTCAGGTTATAAGTATACACTTATCCAGTATACACTCTTCAGTATACACCAGGGGTCCCCAAACCTGTCCTGGAGGGCCACCAACCAGTCGGGTTTTTGGGATATCCTCAAAGAATATGCATGAGAGAAAATTTGCATGCACTGCCTCCATAACATGTAAATTTTCTCTCATGCATATTCATTGAGGATATCCCAAAAACCCGACTGGCTGGTGGCCCTCCAGGACAGGTTTGGGGACCACTGGTATACACTGAAGAGTCAAGAAGGTATTTAGCCAGCACAAAAAAAGAAACAGAAGAGTGGAAGTAAGGAAAATGATCTAACCAGAGCTACAGCCTTATTCATGTACCTTTTACAAAGAGCTCTAAATTGGATGGTGTGTCCATTGTACAGAGTCCTGATAGTCCCTAAATTAAGTACCTATATAAGTACATAAAATTTACCATACTGGCTCAGACCAAGGGTCCATCAAGCCCAGTATCCTGTTTCCAACAGTGGCCAATCCAGGTCACAAGTACCTGGCAGGATCCCAAAAGGTTGATAAATTCCATGCTGCTTATTCTAGGGATAAGAAATTTATTTCTGCAACTCCACCTTAATAATGGTTTATGGACTTTTCCTCTAGGAACTTGTCCAAACCTTTTTTAAATGCAGCTACACTAATAGCTTTCACCATGTCCTCTGGCAATGAATTCCAGAGCTTAATTATATGTTGAATAAAAATATTTTCTATTATTAATTTTAAATGTATTACCTAATAACTTCATTGTCTGTCCCTGGTCTTTGTACTCTTTGAAAGAGTAAACAACCGATTAACATTTACACATTCCACTCCACTCCTTAGCATGTCCTGATGTGACATTCACCCAGTCAATACTGGGGTAATTGAAATCACCAATTATTACTGAGTTACTGATTTTGTTAGCTTCCTTAATTTCTTTTAGCATTTCATTGTCTGCTTGTTCATTCTGCTCAGGTGGATAGTAATACATCCCCACTGCCATTTTATTCCCCTATTCACCTGGAATTTCTATCCATAAAGAATCAACATTGTTTCCTGCAGAGCTTTTATCCTGTTTGACTCAATGCCCTTTTTAATATATAGTGCTACCCCTTCACCAATTTGATCCTTCCTATCATTTTGATATAATTTGTACCCTGGTATCACAGTATCCCATTAGTTATCTTCCTTCAATTGAGACTCTGAGATGTCAATTATACCAACCTTTTCTTCCAGTGTGTTAGATAGCTGTTGCCTACTGGGGTGTGGATCCTTAGCTGAGGCGACATTGTCACTACCTGGAGGGAAGGCCCCAGCAGGTCCCTGCCATCAGCAGCTGGAACTGGTCATTGCAGGAACACTAATGGGACCTTCACCTATACCAGCCCTTGTTTCCTGCAGGTTGAGCCCTTTGGTGCCAGGGCCAGCAGGACTTAGGCAGTGGTTCCTGGTGAAGAAGAATCCCACAGCACGAGGAGAAGGAATGGTCAGACAAGCCAGAGTCAGGATGGGCAGCAGAAGAGCAGAAGTCAAGACGCATTCCGAGGTCAGGGCAGGCAGCAGACAAGCAAAATCCAGGAGATGAACAGAGATCTTGAGCCAGAAGACAATCCAAGGCAGGAGTCAGGACGCAGGGATGGGGCATGGAGTCAGGAACACAGGATCAGGAACAGGAACTCAGGAACTCAGGAACAGGAACTCAGGAGTGATACAGCAACTAGCAGCTCACAAGGAGTAGGACCCGTTGCAGAGGCAATCCCAGACTGCCAGGCCTCAGGTTAAATAGAGCCCTGGCCCTGATGTCATCTCTCTGGGCCAGAGGCACTCCCTCGCCGCTGGCCTTTTAAAATTTGGGGGATTGTATAGACACGCCTAGGGAGCCTGCCGAGACATGGAGGTCGGGCGGCATCCATTCCGTGCCCAGAGTGAGGCAGGGCCCACGGAGAACAGTGACGGGGATTCCCTGTTACAGCGAGGGAGCCGTCCGAGGACCCTGCCATGCCAGTAAGTGAGGTCAGCCGCATGGCTGTGCTGGCAAGGCCCGTGCAACAGTACACCCCCCCCTTTTAAACCCACTCCCCAGGAGATTAAATATTGAATTATTCCAATTTCAAATATCAACTTTTCTACTATATTTACCCTTCTAGTCATTCATTATCTATGTAACACTTGTAGGAGAGGATTCTGCCATTGGAGTTTCAATTGCAGTTATATTGATTTGCTGTGCATCAATAAACTGTTGTAATTGCTTTACTTGATGAAATACGTAAATCTGCTCTCCTTTCTTCAACTCACACCTGCATGGAAAGCGTAATAGAAATACATAACCCATTGAGACAATTTGTTGACGTAGGGCTAAAAATTCCTTACATCTACTCCTAGTAATTGGAGCCAAATCAGGGTATAACTTGACCACCTGGCCGTGAAAACTGGTTGGAAATTTTTTAAAGTATCTTATCATTACCTTACTTACATCCTGAGATGTAAGAAAAGATACTATTAGTGTGTTTCTGTGTACGACATCTAACGTAGAATCTTCCAGGAAATTAGACAGATTTTCTGGGACCTGAGTCCTTTGAGTAAGAAAATAACAGGAATTAATTTGAGGAATATCTTCCTCAGTGTATGATAATTTTTCTCTAAGAAATCTCTTTAAGGATAAATAAGGTATTTCTGCCAAAACCTGTGGAAAGTTGGTTATTCTTATATTTAGGTGCCGCATCCTATTTTCTAATATTTCCAACCGTCTAGCACTAGCCATCTGGTCCTTTATCAAACAAACATTTACTTGCTGTAAAGATTTCAGATCTTTCTCATTTTCTGTTAATCTACGTATTGTCTCAATGTTTTGAGTCTGTACATTCAACAATTTCCCTTGAAACTCTGTTGTAACATTGTCCATTTTTTTCTCCATTCGAGTCATAGCACAACTTAATCCATTAACAGCCTCTAAAATCCTTTCAAGGGTTACCTGACCAAGCCCAGAAGTTGTCTGCAGTAGTTGTCCACCATTCTGGGACAACGGTTCCCCCGGATCTGTATCTCCTACCATCGGGATTTGCAGAACCTCTCCATTGTCCTCACTGCGTTGGGCTGGAGGTAGACGACTTTCAGGGCTGAGGGAGGCTTCTTCCTGGGGAGTACCCGGATCTCCATTTCCTGTACCCCCAACGGAGTCCTCAGCTCCTCGCTGTTCCAGTTGAATCAAAAATCTGTTTATTTCCAGCTGAGTAGAGGCAGAGGATGGGGGTGTCGAGGGATACACCCTAATCTTGCCTTTTCTCTATAACCTCCCTTGTTCTTCTTAAATTTAAATTGCTATTTTAAAGAATTACCTTATAGATTTAATGTTCTTCAAATCTATGATATGGAAATAAAATGAATGTTTCTTTCTTTTTTGAAGATATTGTAGTATGAACATACTAAATATTTGATTGTTCTTTGGTTTGTTTTTTTCTTTTCTTTATTTCTATATTTGTAGATGGATTGAATTGTTATGTTATTTTACTAATATTCAATTTCTTGTTAAATTGGAATGAAAATGATAAATAAAGAATTTAAAAAAAGAATTTAAAAAAAAAAAAAAAAAAAAAAAACCCACTCCCCAAGGGCTTGGGCTTCTGGGGGTGAGTGGAGTAAAATTGTCGCAGGAGATCTTTGTCCAATATGTTGAATGCAGGCTCCCATGTGTTCTCCTCAGGCCCAAAACCTTGCCATGAGATGAGATACTCCCACTGGCGATGTCGGCGACGGACGTCCAGGACCTCTCCAACTTGGAAAACTTGATTTTCCTCTGCTGAAATCTTAGAGAGCTCAGGAACATGCGGGATGGCCATGAGAATATGAGGGGTTTAAGCAGGGAGATGTGGAAGACATCATGGATCTTGAGAGAGGGGTGGCAGCCGTAGTTGATCGGATACTGGCCCGACCCACCGAGTGACAGGGAAGGGGCCAATATATGTGGTGCAAAACCTCATGGAGGGGACTCTGAGTGAATGTGGTGTGTGCTCAGCCAGACCTTCTCCCCGTGGATTAAATCGGGGGTGCCAGTCATCTGTAATGGTCTGCTATTCTTTTGGCTGTAGGCTGGCTTCTCAAATCAGTTCTTTGGTCTGCTGCGAAAGGTTATGTAATTTGGTAGCTGTTAATTGGGCAGCCGGGAAGGGCACTGTGAGTGGTAAAGGAGGGGGAGGCACAGGTTGCCTCTCGTTCATCACCTGGAAGGGAGAGGAGCCCGTGACAGAACTGGTGTGGGAATTATGCAAAAATCCCACCCAAGGAAGCATCTCTGCCCAATTATCTTGGTGGGCATTGACAAATATCCTTAATAAGGTCTTGAGGGTGTGATTAAGTCTCTCCACCTGCCCATTGGCCTAGGGTGGTATGCGCTGGTGAATCCCAAGTGGATTTTTAAATTTTTGACAAAGGGATCACCAGTACCTCACTGTGAATTGCACACCCCAGTCTGTGGCAATGTGGTGAGGGAGACTGTGTAAACAGAAGACATGTGAAGGGAAAAGGCGTGCCAGTTCTGGTGTAGAGGGAAGGCCCAGGAGTGCTATGAAATGGGCCATCTTCGAAAAATGGTCCATGACAACCTAGATGACACTGCAGCCATGATAAGTTGGGAGATCAACTATAAAATTGGTCGAGCGATGGGTCCATGGTTGCTTGGGGGCAGGCAGTGGTTTCAAGAGGCCCCAAGGTCATCCTATGGGTGACTTGTGTTGGGCGCAGGTAGGGCACGATTCAACGTATGCCTTGACATCACACGTCACAGATGGCCAACAGTAGTAATACTTAAGTAGATCCAAGGTGGGGCACTGACCAGAGTGTCCTGCCACATAGCAGTCATGGGCCTATCCCAGAACCTTCTGTCAGTGTCTTGTGGGAACCACCATCTTCCCTGGGGGCACCGGCAGGGAAGCAGCCAAGAGGATTCTAGCTGGGTCTATGATATACACTGGTGGATCCGGTGTTTCGTTGGCTTCAAAAGAGCGTAAGAGAGTGTCTACCCAAGCATTCTTTTTGGCTGGGCATTAGCGAAGCTCAAAATCAAAGCAAGCGAAAAAGAGTGCCTGGTGGAGGTACTCCAGGTTCTTGTGATCTGTGAAGATAGTGATCCTATGATGTGCTCCCTCCAACCAGTGTCACCATTCTTCCAAAGCCAATTTAATGGTGAGGAGTTCCTTGTCCTCTATGCCATAGTTGCACTCAGTAGGCATGAATTTGCGTGAGGAGGAGGAGCAAGGCCGTAAGGTCCCAGAATCAACCACTTGGCTCAGAACTGCTCCCACTCCTAGAGAGGAGGCATCAACCTCTAAGATGAAGGGGCGTTCTGGGTTGGCGTCCCAAATGCAAGATTCTTATAAAAAGGTTTGCTTGAGCTTGACGAAGGCTGAGACTGCTTTCAGCGGCCAACTCCCAGTGTCGGACCCCTTCCGGGTGAGCGCAGTCAGAGGGGCTACCAGCTGGGAGAAGTGTGGAATGAAGTTGTGCTAAAAATTCACAAATCCCAAGAACCTCTGGAGTCCGCAGAGAGTAGAAGTTTGGGCCCATTCCTGGATACAGGGTATCTTTACGGGGTCCATGCAAAAGCCTTGGCTAGACATGATGTAGCCCAGAAAGGGTAATCTTTCTTACTCGAACAAACATTTTTTAAGCTTAGCATAGAGATGGTGGGCTCGAAGGTGTTGCAGCACAGCACGCACACGCTGAAAGTGGATCTAGATGTCGTGGGAGAATACAAGGAAGTTGTTGAGGTAGACGATCATTGAGACGTATAGGAAGTCTCATAAGATCTCGTTCATCATGTGTTGGAACACTGCAGGAGCATTACACAGGCTGAACAGCATCAAAAGGTACTCATAATGGTAGTCCTGAGGGTTGAAGGCCATCTTATTTATTTATTTATTTATTTAAAGGCTTTTATATACCGAAGATCATGTACTGGTACATATCGCTTCGGTTTACAGAGAACCAAAAATTGGAAATTACAGCAAACAAAATGAATGAATGAATACATTGAACATAGAATACATAATAGAGATGAAAGAGAACCTCAAGAAAGGCAAAACATCCAAACATAAGAACAAGCCTAGTATCAACTCAAACACAGAGTATAAAGAGTATCATCTGGAACACATCTTCCATTCGTCTCTTGGCCGGATACGGATGAAGTTGTATGCTCCACTCAGGTCCAGCGTCAAGAAGATTCTGGCAGCCTTGAGGCAGTCTAGAAGTTTCAAGATGAGTGGCAAGGGGTATCTATCTTTCTTTGTGATAGCATTGAGCCCACAGTAGTCTATACAAGGGCGCAAAGTGGCATCCTATTTGGTGATGAAGAAGAAGCCCGTACCTGCCAGGGGTGTGGAAGGTTGAATGAAGGCCTTGTCAAGGTTCTCCCAGATGTATTGGGACATGGCCACGAACTCCAAAGGGGAAAGAGGGTGCACTCTACCCTGGGGAGGAAGGGTGCCAGGCAGCAGGTTAATGGTGCAGTCAAAACGCTGATGTTCTGGTAAAATCTCTGCTCTGCTTTTTGAGAAGATATCCATGAAATCTCGGTACTGTGGAGGAAGACCCACAGGAGTAGAGTCCAGAGATAACGTTCGGAAGCCGAACCTGCTGTAAACAAGTTTCAAAACAACGAGGACCCCAGCTAGCATGCTGGATGGTTCCCCGGTCAAACTGGGGAGAGAGTGCTACTGGAGCCAAGTTAACCCCAAGACTATGGGGTGTACCACTTTTTGAGGAGATAGAAATAAACTTGTTCTTTGTGCAGGAGTCCTGTGTGCAGCCGCAAGGCATTGGTCGTGAACCCAAAATGCCCCGGCAGAGGCTCTCTATAGATGGAAGAAATGTACAAAGGATGGTCATGGGTATTAATGGAAAACTGTAGCTCCCTTACCATGGCTTGAGTAACAAAGTTCTCCCCGGCCCCCGAGTCCACTAGGGCAAGTGAGGAGAATTCCTGTCCGTCCTTCAGTATGGTTACTGGAATTGTCAGTTGGGGGGATATGAGACATAGAAACATAGAAATGACAGCAGAAAAAGACCAATCAGCCCATTCAGTCTGCCCAGCAAGCTGCCACACTTTTTTTCCCCATACTTATCTGTTTCATTATTTTCCCATACTTATCTGTTTCATCTACCAGCAAGTTCAGGGCCCTTGTTGGTAACTGTTTGATTCAAATTTCCTGCCATCCCCTGTCATAGATGCAGAGAGTAATGTTGGAGTTTCATCAAAGGTGAGCATAAGGCTTAATGGTTAAGGGTAGCAACTGCCGCATCAAGCAAGTTACCCCAATGCTTGGTTACCCAGACTGCACAGATCAATGCCTTGTTGGATGTTGTCTGAATGTAAAACCTGTTTTCCACATTCCCCCCTACTGTTGAAGCAAAGAGCAGTACTGTATATGTATTCAAAGTGATGTATCAGGCTTAATTGGTTTAAGTACAGCCTGGAAGCGTGTCCCCACCGGCCACTAGGCTGGGTTGTTTCCCAGCTTTTCAGGACAGGCATTCACCAAGTGCCCTCTGCTGGCACAGAAGAAGCAGAGACCTAGGCGGCGCCGGCGGAGATTTTCCTTGGCCAAAATATGGGTACAGCCTAGCTGCATCGGTTCCTCGGACCATCCAGGAGGGGCCAACTCTGGGGCCATGGGGAGGAGAGGATGGGAAAAAGCGGGCGCCAAGGGAACATGCATGCATGGGGTCCGTAGTTCCAGGCATGTTGTTGGAGGCATCAGTCAATTTGTCCCGCAAGATCAATCAGGGCATCCAAGGACTCCAGCAACTCCCTTGCCACCAGTTCGTCTTTGAAGCGTGACTACAGGCCCTTGAGGTAGATTGCCTATAGACTGTCCTCCCGCCAATTTGATTCTGAAGCCAGGATGTGGAACTCAATGGTGTAGTCAAATAATGGCCAGGCACCCTGGCAGAGGTGGAGGAAGTCAGAGCTCTAGGTGGCCGAATGCCCAGGATCCTTGAATGCCTGCCTAAAAGCCTGTAGGAACTGTTGGATATCCTGAAGCATTGAGTACTCTCATTCCCAAAGAGGCAGTGCCCAGTCCATGGCCTTGCCATCCAAAAGGGAAATAATAAATGTGGTCTTGACTGCATCGGTGGGGAACTGAGCTGGCTGCATGGAGAAGTGCATCAGGCACTGATTTAGGAATCCCCGACAGAGTTTTGGATCCCCTCCATACCTGGGTGGAACCAGTAATCATAGAGGACTGGAGGCTGCCAGTGGAATGGTTGGTGCAGGGTCAGGTTGGGCCACCGCCATCATCAGAGCATCGAGACATGCACTGAGGCAGTCCATGGTGGCTGCTCCTATCTCAAGGCACTGCTGCTGCTGTTGGAGCTTCTGTGCCAACCCGGGCATGGCCTGGAGTCCAGAGAGATCCACGGTGTCCATGGCCTCTGCAAACTGTTAGCTGTTTCCAGACGGGGTGTAGACCCTTAGCTGAAGTGAGGTTGTTAATACCTGGAGGGGAGACCCCAGCAAGTCCCCGCCATCAGCAGGTGGAACTGGTCATTGCAGGAACCCTAACTGGACTTTCACCTATACCAGCCCTCATTCTCCGCAGCTTGAGCCTTTGGGTGCTGGGGCCAAGAGGACTTAGGCAATGGTTCCTGGTGAAGAAGAATCCCACGGTGCGAGGAGAAGGAATGGTCAGACAAGCCACAGTCAGGACAGGTAGCAGATAAGCAGAAATCAAGAGAAGTTCCGAGGTCAGGACAGGCGGCAGACGAGCAGAAGTCGAGAGGCGTTCTGAGGTCAGGGCAGGTGGCAGACAAGCGAAATCCAGGAGACAAACCGAGGTCAGAAGCCAGAAGACAATCCAAGGCAGGAGTCAGGATGCAGGGACCAGGGCACGGAGAGAGGAACATGGGATCAAGAACCTGAACTCAGGAATGATGCAGCAACCAGCAGCTCACAAAGAATAGGACCCATTGCAGAGGCAATCCCAGAATGCCAAGGCTCGGGTTAAATAGAGCCCTGGCATCATCTCTCAGGGTTGTGGGCACTCCCTCGCCACTGGCCTATTAAAAGGCGGGGGAGCGCACGCACACGCCTAGGGAGCCCGCCGAGACATGAGGGTCGGGCAGTGTCCATGCCAGCGCCCAGGGTGGGGCAGACCCATAGAGAATATTGACGGGGATTCACTGTCACAGTTAGGGAGCCATCGGAGGACCCTGCTGTGTCGGTAAGCGATGTCAGATGCACGACTGTGCAGCTGGCCCGTGCAACACAGTGCTGTACACTCTAATTCTCCCATCCTATTTTTTAGACTTCTAGCATTTGCATACAGACATTTCAAAATATGGTTTTTTTTCTTTGCATTAACAACCTGCTTTTTAGTTAACAGGGGTAATTTGAAATCTTTCTGCTCTATCTGTACTTTACTTAAAGGCACTTGATCCACTTTATCAATTATTGCAACCTCTCTAATGGGATACCCTAAATTCCCTGTTCACTTAATATCCTTCAAAGATTCACCATTCCAAAACACTCGCATTTGATTGACTGTCGGCTTTCTCCCATCATCTAGTTTAAAAGCTGCTCTATCTCCTTTTTGAAGGTTAGTGCTGACAGCTATGTTAGAGCCCATTCTTGTGGAAAAGGCCGCCTCTTTCCCAAAATGATGTCCAGTTCCTATCAAACCTAAAACCCTTTTCCTTGCACTATCACCTCATCCATGCATTGAGACTCTGGAGCTCTGCCTGCCTCTGAGGTCCTGCATGTAGAATGGGGAGCATTTCTGAGAATGCTATCCTGGAGGTTCTGGATTTCAACTTATTACCCAAAAATCTTAAATTTGGCATCCTGCACTTTCCTATATTGTTCATACCTAGATATACCAAGACAGCCAGCTCCACCCCAGCACTATCTAAAATCATTTTCTATGTGACACGTGAGGTCCACCATCTTCGCACCAGGCAGGCAAGTTACCAAGTGATCCTCATATCTGCCAGCCACCCATCTATCTTTCTTCTTAATAATCAAATCACCAACTCCAATGGCTGTCCTAACTCTTCCTTCCTGGGCACATGCCTCTGGAGACATATCCTTGGTGCGAGAGGATACTGTATCATCTTACGCACAAGTCATAGCTACAGGATTTTTTCCTGCCTCACCAAGGTGATACTCTACTTCCAGATGTCCTTTCTTCTCCAAGGCAACACATGAGCTACCAGATTGGTGGTGGGACTTTTCTACTATGTTCCTGAAGGTCTCCTCTATGTATCTCACTTTCTCCCTTAGCTCCTTCAGGTCTGCCACTCTAGCCTCCAAAGATCAGACTTGTTCACTGAGGGCTAGGAGCTCTTTGCTCTTAGTGCACACGTACAACCTCTTGCCAGATGGGACATAGTCATACATGCACGCAATACAAAACACTGGAAAGCCTCCCTCGAACTGCTGGATTATCTCCATCTTAATTTTGTTGATTTGTTATCGAGTTAAAATTTCTAAGGGATTAGGGATATAAAGCTAACTTAAAGTACTATCAGTCTCTTGATTTATTTTATATTTGTATGTCAATGACCCTCAAAAAACTGCAATTAATCTATTTATAACTACCTAGTTACCCACCTTATTGACTCTTGTTTTTTAATTAATTTCCTTCTGCATAATATCTGTAGTAAATTTAGAGTAAGGAACTTTAAAATATGTGCAACATCAGATGCGTACTTATGGTCCTTTTCTGCAGTAAGGGATGTGAGACCTCTGAAAGCTAGGGCTGTGGAGCCTGAAGTCTGGTTCATTCAGGGTGACCTCTGGAATCCTCTCCTGGGAGCTGCTGGGTAATGTATGCAGATGAGCTTTCCGGTCCTCTTCTACTGCAAGGGATGTGGGCCTCTGGAAGCTGAAGCCCTGGAGCACTCACAGTGACCTCTGGAGTCCTCTCTCAGGGGCTGCTGGATAATGTATGCAGATGAGCCTTCTGGTCCACTTCTGCTGGAATAGTTGGTGGAGGCCTAAAATTTCAGACTGTAAACTACAGCAAAAATTTAAATTGTTGACAAATCTATCCCCTGGTCTGTCCACAAACTCATTTTTTGCACATTAATATTTGAATGTATTATTACAATTTGCCCACTAACTCTTCTTTTTCTTATCATACACCCATGAATCCTGAAGACCTGATTGAATTATTACCATCTGCAGTTAAGGCTCTTTGGAAAATTCTGATAAAGCAGCTTTATATTGGGATGACCTTGTAAATTCCTTAGCTGATAAATTTTGTCCTCTACTTACTAAAACTTTTACTCATAAAAAAATGAATCAATGGTATACTACTGAACTTAAAGAGTTAAAAATGCTACTTAGGAAAAAAGAGAGATTTTGGAGAAAGCAACCCGATAATCTTTCTCTTGCATCTTTTAGGATCATGTTAACCAAGTATAGAACTGTGATCAACAATGCTAAATGGCCCTATTATGGTAAAAAAACATTCATGATTTAAAATTTAACCCTAAGACCCTTTTTTCACGTGTTCAAAACCTGATTTCACTTTCAAGTCACAAACTGGTCCTTACCTCTGGAACGCCTAAAAAAATGTGAAGATTCTTTAAGGAAAAAATTATCAACTTATTAAAAAATGTCCCCTCTAGTCATACCTAAAAAATCTCACTCCCTAAAGATCCAGGCAAATCCTGATCATCTTTTGAACCTTTTGGCTCCTTAGAAATCCACTCCATTCTATCAAAGTTAAAACCTGGGACCCTATATCTCTCAAATATTTCAAATTCTCCCTTGACTGTATCACACCCACAATTACAGATATAGTAAATCTTTCTCTCTCCAAAGGCTCTGTGCCAATACCTTTAAAATGTGCCATAGTTAAACTGATATTAAGAAATAACAAAAAAGATGTTTCAGATTTTAACAATTTTAGACCTATCTCCAATCTCCCTTTTCTTGCCAAAGTTCTAGAAAAATCTGTTCAGAAGCAGCTATCTGATTATCTCGAGTTGCATAACATTTTATATCCCTCACAGTTTGCTCTTAGAAAATTTTAAAGTACTGAATCTTTGCTCTTAGCATTATCCAATACTGTTCTTAGAGGTTTTGACAATGGTGAATCTATCATACTTGTTCTTTTAGATTTCACTGCACCCTTTGACACTGCAGATTTTCAAATTCTAATTCAGAGACTGACTGAAATTGCCATAAATGGAGAAGTTCTGTCTTGGTTTAAGTCTTTCCTTTCAGAACGATCATACCAAGTAATATTAAACGAATGCCACTCTAAAAAAATGTATATTGATTCAGGAGTCCCACAAGGATCCTCCTTATCGGCAACGCTTTTTAATATTTACCTTTTACCGTTATGTAAGTTGCTGTCAGGACTAGGTGTTACTCACTATATTTACGCCGATGATGTTCAACTTTTAATCCCTATAAAAAATTATTTGGAAGACACACTGGAAACAATTGAAATCTATTTAACCTCGCTTAGACAGCTTTTAGTCCACATGAAATTGATTTTAAATAATCAATAAACATAAATGATTTTATTAAGCAGAAAATTACTTTTTAACAGAAATTTCCATTTTAAAACCGATTTCATGCAAATCGATTCAACCGATCACGTTCGCGATCTTGGAATTTTAATTGATCCAGATTTTAGAATGAAATTTAACATAAAGTGAAAAAAAAGAGATGGTTATTTTAAATTACATTCTTTAAAACGTCTTAAGCCTTTGTTAGATTTTAATGATTTTAGAACTATTTTACAAACTCTGCTTTTTTCTTCAATTGATTATTGCAATGCTCTTTTATTTGGTTTACCTGGGAACTGTTTGAGATCATTACAATTGATCCAGAACACAACCACCAGAGTATTATGTGGAAGAAAAACATTTGATCACATTACCCCAACTTTGATTGAACTTCACTGGCTTCAAATAAATTAAATAATCGAGGACAAACTTTTATGCATAATACATAAATCAATAAATTGTGAACAAACTGAATGGTTGAATGCTTCCCTACATCTGCACACACCTGAAAGGAATTTAAGGTCGGCCAATAAGGGACTCCTCACTGTGCCATCAATAAGAACTGCACTTTTGTCCGAGACAAAAGAAAGAGCAATCTTGGTTGCAGGCCCCAAATTATGGAACTCTTTATCCGATGACCTCAGACTTCAAAAGGACATTAAAACATTTTTTAAAAACCCTCAAAACATGGCTATTCAAAAAAGCCTATGAAACTCAGATATGAAAAATGAAAAATATGTCTTAGCAGCCAGATACATCTCTAATACTCAGCTTAGGCAGTTTTCATTAATCATTCAATGCTTTGCTATCAGTGGAAAAAATGGTCAGAAGTTTGTTTTTATGTTTTTTTATTTTCTTTTTCAACAAACATTAATGATTTCTTAGTTTTTTGAATTTTTATTTTAGTTATCTTATTTTATTTTTAGATACCTTTCACTTTTAGATTACTTTTAATTCTAGTGTTATGTACCTCATTTTTATTTTTGTTTCTGAATTTTAATTTGTGTCAGTTTTTTGACCAATTTTATTGTACCTTTTTAATTCCTTGTATTTCAACTGTACACCATCCAGATTGTTTTACAGATTGACAGTATAAAACAAATAAAATAAAATAAAATAAATAAATAAAGGGGGACACCAGAAACAGAAAGGAGGGACATCATAGTTGCTGGTTCAAATATTTATTGCTGGATTGTGGCTTTATCAAAGAAAAGTCTATTTTATGTCAGATCCATTTTATTGCTTAATTACTTCAGTATAGATTTTATGTTGGAACACCAATCATATGTCCCTCATGTTAGAACATAAGAAAATGCCATACTGGGTCAGACCAAGGGTCCATCAAGCCTAGCATCCTGTTTCCAACAGTGGCCAATCCAGCCCATAAGAACCTGGCAAGTACCCAAAAACTAAGTCTATTCCATGTTACCATTGCTAATGGCAGTGGCTATTCTCTAAGGGGTAGATTTTATAAATTTGCGCGAGTGCGTACTTTTGTTCGCGCACCAGGCACGAGCAAAAGTACACTGCATTTTATAAGATATGCGTGTAGCCGCGCGTATCTTATAAAATCCGGGGTCGGCGCGCGCAAGGGGGTGCACATTTGTGCAACTTTCGGCGCGCGCTGCCTGTTCCCTCTGAGGCCGCTCCGAAATCGGAGCAGCCTCGGAGGGAACTTTCTTTCCACACCCCCCCCCCCCCCCGCACCTTCCCCTCCCTTCCCCTACCTAACCCACCACCCCGGCCCTATCTAAATCCCCCCTACCTTTGTTGGCAGATTTACGCCTGCTTTCAGCAGGCGTAAATCTGCGCACGCCAGCGGGCTGCTGGCGTGCCATCACCCGACCCGGGGGCAGGTCCAAAGGCCTCGACCACGCCCATGGGCCGGCACCACACCCCCGGTCCCGCCCCAAACCACCCCCTGACCCAGGACACGCCCCCAGACACGCCCCCCGCCCCTTTTACGAAGCCCCAGGACTTACGCGCGTCCCGGGGCTGTGCGCGCGCCGGCGGCCTATGCAAATCCAGCCGGATTTATGTGCGCAGGGCTTTTAAAATCCGGCCCTAAGTGAACTTAATAGCAGGTAATAGACTTCTCCTCCAAGAACTTATCCAATCCTTTTTTAAACACAGCTATACTAACTGCACTAACCACATCCTCTGGCAACAAATTCCAGAGTTTAATTGTGCGTTGAATAAAAAAGAACTTTCTCCGATTAGTTTTAAATGTGCCCCATGCTAACTTCATGGAGTGCCCCTAGTCTTTCTACTATCTGAAAGAGTAAATAACCGATTCACATCTACCCGTTCTAGACCTCTCATGATTTTAAACATCTCTATCATATCCCCCCTCAGCCGTCTCTTCTCCAAGCTGAAAAGTCCTAACCTCTTTAATCTTTCCTCATAGGGGAGCTGTTCCATTCCCCTTATCATTTTGTTAGCCCTTCTCTGTACCTTCTCCATCGCAATTATATCTTTTTTGAGATGCGGCGACCAGAATTATACATAGTATTCAAGGTGCGGTCTCACTATGGAGCGATACAGAGGCATTATGACATTTTCCATTTTATTCACCATTCCCTTTCTAATAATTCCCAACATTCTGTTTGCTTTTTTGACTGCCGCAGCACACTGAACCGACGATTTCAATGTGTTATCCACTATGATGCCTAGATCTCTTTCTTGGGTTGTAGCACCTTATATGGAACCCAACATTGTGTAATTATAGCATGGGTTATTTTTCCCTATATGCATCACCTTGCACTTATCCACATTAAATTTCATCTGCCATTTGGATGCCCAATTTTCCAGTCTCACAAGGTCTTCCTGCAATTTATCACAATCTGCTTGTGATTTAACTACTCTGAACAATTTTGTGTCATCTGCAAATCTGATTATCTCACTCGTTATATTTCTTTCCAGATCATTTATAAATATATTGAAAAGTAAGGGTCCCCATACAGATCCCTGAGGCACTCCACTGTCCACTCCCTTCCACTGAGAAAATTGACTATTTAATCCTACTCTCTGTTTCCTGTCTTTTAGCCAATTTGCAATCCATGAAAGGACATCCCCACCTATCCCATGACTTTTTACTTCTCCTAGAAGCCTCTCATGAGGAACTTTGTCAAATGCCTTCTGAAAATCCAAGTATACTACATCTACTGGTTCACCTTTATCCACATGTTTATTAACTCCTTCAAAAAAGTAAAGCAGATTTGTGAGGCAAGACTTGCCCTGGGTAAAGCCATGCTGACTTTGTTCTTTTAAAAGCACTTGGATATTGATGCCCTTAATGCCTTGGACCCTCAAAAAATATCCTCCTCTCCCTCATTAAAGAATCTGTTGAATGGGGTTTGAAGTGGCTGTATTGTAAATGTGTATGTAACTTAGCCCTAATATCTTTTGTGACTGACCTTGTGAATATTAAAGTATTCCCTAAGCTCAGGGTTACTCTAGAATACTGCAGTGGTCTGCAATTACCTTCTGCAGTCCACAGCACCTAATCTTCCCAGGTGGCCTTTCATGCAGGAACTAACCAAGTCGAGTCCTACTTAGCTCCCAAGATCTGTTCAGGCTTTTCATGGTAGCGTTGGTAGGGAGAATGAGATATACTTAGCATTTTTTCCATAAATACAAAATGGATAAACCTTTCGATATATCCTTCTCTTAGAGGGCTTTCACTTTGAAAATTGTCACAAGTACAAAGTACATATGGACACATGTATCTATTTCTGTCGAATTTATGGTCTAAAACAGTGGTTCTCAACCTTTTTACGGCTGGGACACACCTAACAGATGGTTCTCACATGCGTGACACACTGAACATGTGACCGTCATGGGGCTATATGTAAACATACAGGGGAAACCCCTTGAACCCCAACAATGGATGCAGAGTAGAACTAGGGCATTACCCATAGAACTCACCATGCAAAAAAAAGATATTCTGGTTCTGATGACATCTCAGTAAAAGCAAAACAAACTCCCATTACTACCAGGCACAATAGCCCTCCTTATGAAAAGGCAATTGCCTACATACTAGTAAAATATCTCACCTCAGTCACACACACAGAACTGACCTTCACCAAGTACAGAAAGACCACACATTCTAAATATGGAGACAAACTAGAATAGAAAACCAAAAAAGCCACTGTACATGCAGTGCAAACCTGGAGAAATTGAAAGAGAAATATAGCACCTAACACAGTCCCAGGATCTGCAATAATGCACAGAAATGAATCTGCACAAAGTTACACCTGCATTATGGAACATATAGCAACCCTATCGATGAAAAAGCAACACTACAAATATTAAATCAGGTCCTAAACATTAATACACCTTCTATTAGGAAAATAGAACAAGCCAAGCTGCTATAGATCCCCACACAGAAATAATTGTAAAACTATATTAATAAATGTTTCAAAACAGCTGATGAACAGAATAACGTAAAACAATTAAAACTTATAAAAATTATTAAAAATTGTCCAAATGTCAATAAAATATTTCAAAACAGCAGACACATCACATAATACTCAATAATTAAAATGGCAGTCAATCAAGAAAAATAAATTAAAAATGCCACCTTTACTTACCCTCTCCAGCAACTCTCCTACTCCTTTCCCTTGAAAGCACATATCAGGAGCAGCAGTGGCTGCTGAAGCTCTGTCCTCACAGTCCTCTTCTTTAGGGCCCACAACAAGTCACTCACACACACACACACACACCACAATTAAAACCTTTGACCAGTCTCTGTCTCTCACACACACCCCAGTCACCTCCCTGACCAGTATCTCTCTCACACACAATCCAGTCACCTCCCTGCCCAGTCTCTGTCTCTTAGACATACCCCAGTCACCTCCCTGCCCAGTCTGTCTCTCACACACACCTCAGTCACTTCCCTGCCCAGTCTCTGTCTCTCACACACACTCCAGTCACCTCCCTGCCCAGTCTCTGTCTCTCACACACAACCCAGTCACCTCCCTGCCCAGTCTCTGTCTCTCACACACACTCCAGTCACCTCCCTGCCCAGTCTCTGTCTCTCACACACACCCCATTCACCTTCCTGCCCAGTCTCTGTCTCTCACACACACTTTGCTTAGAGCCCCAATGCTGTGTTCCCCTTTAATTTCACAGTGGCAGATTTCCCAGTGCTGCTGTTGCCTTCTCAGCTGCACTGAAGTAGCAAGCATTTATTTTAGAAAAATATGCCACAGCACTCAAGCCTTTCTTCTAGCTATTGGGATATCCCTAGGCTCACACCCCCCCCCCCCCCCCCCCATCTGCCTGCTTTTAGGGCCACTGGGAGCTCCAATTGCCCCCTTCTGTAATCAGCATGGCTGAGTGCCACTTTTACTTTAATCGCTGCTCTGCCGTGCTCACTGTTCCATCGGGAGGGAGGGAAATCCCTGGAGCAACTGGCCTCTTCGTGCTTGTGACTCACTGCCACTTTGGAGAATCCCTACTCTATTGCAATTCCCTGCCACTTTAGAAGCGGGAAATCCTGGCGCGGCTGGCCTCTTTTCTTTATGGCTCGCTGCTGTGTTTAATTTCAGCACTTCCAGCCTGTGGCGGCCACAGGGTTGAGCTTCTTCACTGCCACAGACCTGGACACTGCCACACCTCCCAGCCCCCCCTCAAACCACCCCAACCCAGGGCTCTGAGATGCCCTCCCTTCTTCCTGCCCCACCAGCCAATCAGAGGCTTCCTCCTTCCACTGGCAGGAAGAAGGGAGGAGGCTTCCGAGGAGGCTTCCAATTGGCCCGTGGTGGCAGGAAGAAGGGAGGAGGTTTCCCATTGGCCCGCGGGGGCAGGAAAAAGGTAAAGAGAAGTATAACTGGGGCTGTGGGACACCGGGAGCTGCAACACACCAGCTGGTGCTTGGCAACACATTGGTGTGTCGCGACACACCGGTTGAGAATCACTGGTCTAAAAAGATCCCAGCAGCTTATTAGCTGCTGTCAGAGGACCCTGGATTTATTCCTTATCTCCATTGAGCAACTGGTTGTAGCTAACTCATTTAACAATAAAAGCAATTCTACTTAGAAAACAATACTTCATCTTAATGGATTTTATTGAAAGAAAAATTAAACAAGCTACATAGCAATGGCAAGTTGCTCTCTCTCCCTCCATTTTTGTACATACTTCAACAGAGGCTAATATATTTCTAATTTCTCATTAAAAGATTATACAACTAATTAAATACATTTTTATTTGATGATAAGCTTCCTTTCATCACATCCTTATTTTTCTCTATCATACAATTTGTCCAATCACAGCCCTAATCAAAGATCTGCACCCAATCACTTAACTAAGTCCAAATACTGAAGCAAAACCCCCTTTCTTCCATTCTAGATTTCATCTAGCCATTTCATGTTGGGTGTCTATTGCAATACTGATGCAATACTTTGTAATACTTTATCATTTTTTCACAATAAAAACTGCTTGCACTGTGTTATGACTATTTGTCTAGCAGCAGATCTAAAAATAAATCTACTTCTAAGAAAAGAGTAACTTAGTAATCAGCAGACTTGTTAAGTTTTGCAAAAAATATAAAATGTATGCATGTTCCACTATTTTGCTCTAAATAGCTGACCTATAAAATAGACACCTCAAGACCTAGAAAAAAAGGGTTTTTCTACTCTAAATTTCACACTTCTTATGTTCCAAAAATGTTGCTGGACAAAACATGAAAATAGATCACAATCTATGTGAAGAATTTTCTCACTCAACCTAAATACTCGCTCAGGAATGCCTCCTCTTAATGTGGCTAAAAGTTCATATGTAATAGAACAATATGTACTAGGGATATGAATCGTTTTTTGACGATTTAAAATATCGTCCGATATATTTTAAATCGTCAAAAATCGTTAGGGCCACAATACAATACCAATTCCCCCGATTTATCGTTAAAAAATCGTAAATCGGGGGAAGGGGGAGGGCAGGAAAACCGGCACACTAAAACCCCCTAAAACCCACCCCGACCCTTTAAATTAAATCCCCACCCTCCCGAACCCCCCCCCCCCAAATGCTTTAAATTACCTGGGGATCCAGCGGTGGTCCAGAACGGTGGCGGTCCGGAACGGCCCCCTCAATTGAATCCTGTTGTCTTCAGCCGGCGCCATTTTGCAAAATGGCCACCGCAAAATGGCGGCGGCCATAGACAAAAACGATTCGACGCAGGAGGTTGTTCCGGACCCCCGCTGGACTTTTGGCAAGTCTTGTGGGGGTCAGGAGGCCCCCCCAAGCTGGCCAAAAGTTTCTGGGAGTCCAGCGGGGTTCAGGAAGCGATTTCTTGCCGCGAATCGTTTTCCGTACAGAAAATGGCGCCGGCAGGAGATCGACTGCAGGAGGTCGTTCAGCGGGGGTTCCGGACCGCCGCTGAATGACCTCCTGCAGTCGATCTCCTGCCGGCACCATTTCCCGTACGGAAAACGATTTGCGGCAAGAAATCGCTTCCTGAACCCCGCTGGACTCCCAGAAACGTTTGGCCAGCTTGGGGGGGCCTCCTGACCCCCACAAGACTTGCCAAAAGTCCAGCGGGGGTCCGGAACGACCTCCTGCGTCGAATCGTTTTTGTCTATGGCCGCCGCCATTTTGCGGCGGCCATTTTGCAAAATGGCGCCGGCTGAAGACAACAGGATTCAATTGAGGGGGCCGTTCCGGACCGCCGCCATTCTGGACCACCGCTGGATCCCCAGGTAATTTAAAGCATTTGGGGGGGTTCGGGAGGGTGGGGGATTTAATTTAAAGGGTCGGGGTGGGTTTTAGGGGGTTTTAGTGTGTCGGCTCACGATTTTAACGATTTTCACGATAGTTTACACACCCAAACGGCAACAATACGATTCCCTCCCCCTCCCAGCCGAAATCGATCGTTAAGACGATCGAGGACACGATTCACATCTCTAATATGTACACATTTAGACATACTAAGAGTGGGCAATTATCAGACAACCAATTAATATGTATAAAATGTTTTCTAACACTTTGAAAACCATCCTGAGTAGTAGTACTTTACCTGCAGAAATGGCTGTTAGAAATTTGCACAGCCAATTCATGCATAAAATTACATGTATACACACTATGGGCCTGATTTTCTAAAGCATTTACACACTTAAAACTGGGTTTTATATGTGTAAATGCACTTTACCTGTCTAAGTGGGCTTTTGAAAATTGCTGTAGTATATGCCATTTAATTGTCCATAGGCTTTATCCATGTAAGTGCACTTTACACTCAAAAATGGGCTTTTGAAAATTGTTACAACAATATGTTATATTTACATGTGTAAGTCCTTTGAAAATTCACCTGTATATGCACATGCTTTTGTGTGCATATGGAGGAGGCATTCCATTGGCTGGAGTCTGCATGGGGTTGAGACTTGTGTGCATACCTTTTGATTTGCATATAAATTCTCTCTGTAAAACTACATCAGCCAAACATCTGGTTTAATTGTATATACATATTTTTGCTGGGATATTTTTCAAAGCAAACATCCATGTGAATCAACTTTGAAAGTTGGTATAACTTATGTAAATATTTACCATCTAACATATGCACATTAAAAAATTACCCCAATATGTGCAATTGAATAAACATATGAGTCCATGTTATTTAATAATCATATTGGGGCAGATTTTAAAAGCCTACGTGCGTAAATCCACGAAAAATAGCGCAGGTGCAATAAATCTATCGTGCCTTGCAGAAATTACTTATGCGATGCAGAAGCAGGGAAATTAGCCTAACCATGCCCCCCCCCCCCCACCCCTATTTTTTTTTTTTATCACGGGAGCTATTTCCGCTATATTTATAGCATTTTGATAAATCTAGGGGTAAATTTGGAAGAACGCATTTTTAAAAATTACCTTTCTAGTTGTCATGAGAAACTTAAATTGTAAGCGTATGCTGTGCCACTAAGAGATGCTGGAAGAAAGGAAGCAAGGAATTACTGAGAGAAGCTGGCAGAACCAAGTTGTACTATGTAAACAATAAAAGTTCCCCTTTACCTAAATTGCCCCCAGCACCTTCCCAGGACACTAGTGACTTATCAGAATGTGACAGTCAACACGAATGGCGTTCATCATTTCTCTTTATCTGGATATTTGCTCCTTTGTGCATGCCTGTTTTCTCCCAGTACATCTAGAATGCATGTGATATCCATGAGAGCCAAAAGGTGCAAAAGGTAGAAATGGGCTTTAGATGTCAGCCACTTAATGGCTCTAGTATCCTAGCCAAATTACCATTTTCCTCCCCATTTCCCCTTTCCTCAACCAACTTTGCTGTTCTAGATTTCCATGGTCCTTTTGTTGTCATTAAAGCTCCCCTGGGCCCTCTTCTGCTTTCTTAAGGCCAGAGGAGCTAATAATTTTGTCTTATTCCACAGGAGCTCCTGGAAGGGAGAAGTAAAATAGGAACTCCAAAAAGACTACATGCTTTTACTGTATAAGATATTACAGTAAGAAAAAAATCCACACTAATCTATAAGGTTAAAAATCATGTTATAGGTTTCTTCTCTACAAATACTCTTGGAATCAGATACAAGTGCCTCAATAAGTAGAATACAGTATTAAAAAATACTCTTAGCCTATTGAATTAGGCACAGAACAGTGAGATCAATCTAATCTTACCTAATAATTATGCTTGATGGGGCTATTTACTCTAGGTTTTCTCCATTGTGTGTCTGAAGGAAAATTGCTTAGTAAATAGGACCCAATGTTTGAGAGCATCTTCCTCCATTTGCTAATTAATATTTTGAAGAGATATAAATGAAACCTATTTGTTGAGACATTAAGGAATATAACTAAAAAGATAAATTATCCAATATTGATTCTGAAACAAGGCAATAAGACTTGTTGAAATTGAGGGACAACACGCACAACTTGGAGACGAGGCAGAGGGAATGGTGATAAATGCTGCGCTACCTACTAAGACATCACTGGGAAGCGAGATAATGATGTCACATGTACAGTAGAAAGATAAAGAAGCTCCGGTAAAGCTGGATAGGATCCAACTTAGGTTGTAGATTTATGCAGTTAATTTTGTCCCTCGACTGCATTCAGATGAGCGCTGCTCCTCAACATACAGCAATGAAATTGCTGCATTAGAGCTGTGTTAATGGTAATCAGCATGTTAATGAGCACCAGAAGGTTGTTAAAGGAAAGAGAGGTTCAAAGATGTATAACCCAGAGAAAAAAAAGAAGTGATTCATTAGGGAATTCAAATGCCTTGTTTGTAGGTCATAGATTATTTGTTTTGGCCATTGTGTTGCACAGGGATTTTAATTTAGGAACAGAAAAGGATGGCATGTTTTAGTTTTAAAAGCGCCCTAGCTTAACTTAATTGTCCCTAAAAAAAATACAATAGCAGTACTGACTTCTTTTTAGTATTCTAGTTTAGAGCAGTCTTTTGAAAACTTGGTGGCATTATGTTTAAAACTCTTTTGGTAAGTAAAACAGTTTTCATCATTGCAGTCAATTAATATTTGAAAGATGCTGTAATCGTTAAAAATCAGGGATAGGCATAGCCACTCTGAGCCTATCCTGTGATCCAGATAACCCTAACTTGGTCTAAATTGAGTCCTGGTTGCAGGATCAACAAGAACTCTGATCAGATTCAGAACCATATTTTAATAGAAAGACTCTTATTGCGTTGGATTTACCAATATTACACAAAATATTTACATAGTAACACAGTAATGACAGCAGTAAAAGACCAAATGGACCATCCAGTCTGCCCCGCAAGTTTCTTATGGTAGTAATTGCTGCTCCATGCAGGTTACCCCCATGTTTCTGTTAACGTTAATAACTGCTGTTTCATGCTGGTTACCCCCAAGCCTTATGTGAAGGATAGTAATATTTCCAATCAAAACCATGCAACTGTCAAACACATAGGGGCAGATTTTCAAAGGCTATGCGCATAACATACATGCGTAACCCGAGAAAATATGCCCCTGCGTGCGCCGAGCCTATTTTGCATAGGCTCGGCGGCGTGCGCAAGCCCCGGGACGCACGTATATGCCGGGGCTTTCGAAAATGGGCAGATTGGGGGCAGGGCCGGGGGCATGGTGGTGGGGCCGGGGGCAGTTCCAAGTCCTCAGGCACAGTGGCCTGTGGACTTGGAAGCCTGTGGACTTGCAAGTTACGCCTGCCTCTGGCGTAACTTGCACGCGCTAACCAGCTGTAAGGCGTAACTCCATCAAACAAGGTAGGGGGAGATTTAGGTAGGGCCGGGGGGTGGGTTAGATAGGGGAAGGGAGGGAAAGTTGGGGGGGATACAAAAAAAAAGTTCCCTCCAAGCCGCTCCAATTTCGGAGCGGCCTTGGAGGGAACGGGGAAAGCCATCGGGGCTCCCCTTGGGATCGGCACACTCAAGGTGCACAAGTGTGCATAAGTGTGCACATCCTTGCGCGCGCGCCAACCCCACATTTTATAACATGCCCGCGGCTGCGCGCACATATTATAAAATCGGACATAGATTTGTGCGCGCAACCCGGCGCGCACAAATCTACACCCACGCATATGTTTTAAAATCTAGCCCATAATAAAATTGCTGATAGCAACATTTTTTTCAGGGTGAGCAGCCTTCTTGATAATTCAGACAATGCTGCTTGAACATGTTTCGCTTTTGGACTTGGCCATAGAAGCAGTCCTGCGCTTTTTCCCTAATGTCTGCATTAGGGATGTGAATCGTGTGCCATATCATCTTAACAATTGAAATCGTGTGGCAGGAGAAGAAAATCGTGTTTGGCATGATTATTTCGTTGAAAAATCGTTAAAAATCATTTTTTCCGATTAGTGCGCACTAACTCCCGTTAGTGCGCACTAACAGAAATTGATACAATTTGACACTTTTCAGGTCAGTTAAGGTCAGTTTAGGAATGAATATGTATTCCTATTGGCTGCCCTCTTATTTATTCATGTTACCAAGGTTCCCACTGACAGTATATGGGGGATGGGAAATGGAAACAGTTGGTAGCTTGACAAAAAAAGTAATGTGATCAGTGACTAGAACTTGTGCCCTAACCCTGGCACCAGGGGTGTTGTGATCTCCATGTACACACAGTGCCCTATCCCTATTAATACCAGGAGTGTTGTGATCTTCCTGCACACAGTGCCCTAACCCTGGCACCAGGGGTGTTGTGATCTTCATGCACACAGTGCCCTATCCCTATTAATACCAGGAGTGTTGTGATCTTCCTGCACACAGTGCCCTAACCCTGGCACCAGGGGTGTTGTGATCTTCCTGCACACAGTGCCCTATCCCTATTAATACCAGGAGTGTTGTGATCTTCCTGCACACAGTGCACTAACCCTGATACCAGGGGTGTTGTGATCTTCCTGCACACAGTGCCCTATCCCTATCAATACCAGGAGTGTTGTGATCTTCCTGCACACAGTGCCCTATCCCTATTAATACCAGGAGTGTTGTGATCTCCAGACTGGCTGGGAGCAGGGATGCAGCTCTGCATGGATTACTGGGACAGGCAGCCCCAGACTGGCTGGGAGCAGGGATGCAGCTCTGCATGGATTACTGGGACAGGCAGCCCCAGACTGGCTGGGAGCAGGGATGCAGCTCTGCATGGATTACTGGGACAGACAGCCCCAGACTGGCTGGGAGCAGGGATGCAGCTCTGCATGGATGACTGGGACAGGCAGCCCCAGACTGGATGGGAGCAGGGAAGCAGCTCTGCATGGATTACTGGGACAGGCAGCCCCAGACTGGCTGGGAGTAGGGATGCAGCTCTGCATGGATGACTGGGACAGGCAGCCCCAGACTGGATGGGAGCAGGGAAGCAGCTCTGCATGGATGACTGGGACAGGCAGCCCCAGACTGGATGGGAGCAGGGAAGCAGCTCTGCATGGATTACTGGGACAGGCAGCCCCAGACTGGCTGGGAGCAGGGATGCAGCGCTGCATGGATTACAGGGACAGGCAGCCCCAGACTGGCTGGGAGCAGGGCTGCAGCCCTCCATGGATGACTGGGACAGGCAGCCCCAGACTGGCTGGGAGCAGGGATGCAGCTCTCCATGATCCGTGATCTGGTGGCCAGTGTGGCTACTTAAAAAATACACTTACCAACAATCAATTACCACATATATTTGAACTGTGTAGTTCCAGCCAGGACCACCTTTCTAAAATGCACAGTGATTGGCAAATTCAACATACACTAGCATTTCACATGCCTGCTAACATAATAAACAAACAAGTTCTAGTACATGAGTGATCATCACGTTACTTTTTTTTGTCAAGCTTCCTACTGTTTCCATTTCACATCCCCCCAACCATTACCTCAGTGGGAACCTTGGTAACATCAATAGATAAGAGCACAGCCAGCCAATAGGAATACATATTCATTCCCAACTGACCTTTACTGACCTGGGAAGTGTCAACAATTTGTATCATTTTCTGTTGGTGTTCGTGAGTTTCCAGTTCCATTTCCCATCCCCCCAACCATCACCTCAGTGTGAACCTTGGTAACATCAATAGATAAGAGGGCAGCCAGCCAATAGGAATACATATTCATTCCTAACTGACCTTCAGTGACCTGGAAAGTGTCAATTTGTATCATTTTCTGTTAGTGCGCACTAACACGATTTAACGATTTTTAACGATATTGTATTGTATTGTGTTCTATAACGATTTAAGACGATATTAACATTATCGGACGATAATTTTAATCGTTGAAAAATGATTCACATCCCTAGTCTGCATATCAGTACCCTGGATTGTAAAAGTCAGGGCCCAGCGTTGCCTATAGTCTGAATCCAATTCCTCTATTTTCCCCTGTCATCAAAGTGGAGATTAATGTTGCAGTTGCATCCAAAGCATCAAGACTAATTGGTTAAGGATAGTAATCCTCATGCCTTCTGTTAAGGTTAGTAACTGCTGCTCCATGTAGATTATCCCCATGCATCCTTTTCTTCGTTTCCAATCCCTAGCCTTTAGGAATCCACAGGGATCTCATGCTCTTTTGAATTCTTTTACTGTTTTTGTCCTTACCACCTCTTCCAGGATGGCATTCCAGGAATCCACCACCCTGTGAATAAATATTTCCTGATGTTGGTTCGGAGTCATCCCCCATGGAGTTTCATTTTGTGACCCCTAGTTCTACTGTTTCCTTTCCAAAGGAAAAAGGTTTAAAATTCATGCATCATTAAAACCTTTCAGGTATCTGAAGGTCTGTATCATGTCTCCCATGCCCCTTCTCTCTTCCAGGTTATTCACATTCAGATCCTTCAACCTCTTCTCATAAGCTTTCCAGTACAGACCCCACACCATTTTGGTCACCCTTCTCTTGACTGCCTCTGTCTTGCCTCTGTCCTTTTTGAGATATGAGCTCCAGAATTGAACATAGTACTCCAGGTGAGGCCTCACCAGGGACCTGTACAAGGGGATTATCACCCCCTTTTTCTTACCACTTATTCCTCTCCCACTGCAGCCCAGCTCTCTTCTGGCTTTAGCTAATGCTTTGTCACATTGCTTCTCTGCTTTCAGATGATCAGACACTATTACCCCAAGGTCCCTCTCCCATTCCATGCACATTAGTCTTTCACCCCCATCACATAGAGCTCTTTGGAATTACTGCACCCCAGATGCAATCCTCTGCATTTCTTGACATTGATTCCCAGCTGCCAAATCTTTGAACACTCTAAGATTTGTAAAAATCACTTTTCATTTTCTCTATTCTTTCAGGCATGCCCACTCTGTTTCAGATCTTAATATCATCTGCAATTAGGCAAATTTTACCTCCACAAATAGGCAACATTTCCTTCTATCCCTTTCACAATGTCACTCACAAAGATATTGAACAGAACTGGTCTCCAAACCAAACCTTGTGACACACTACTTATTTTAATACTGTTCTCTCTTCAAAGTAGGTTCCATTTACCATTACCTGCTGTCTCTTACCAGTAAACATGTTTTTAATCCACTCCACCACCTTGGCACCCACTCCCAAGCTTCTCATTTTATTCATGAGCTTCCTATGATGTCCTGTAACATGAAATCCAAGTAAATTACAGCGAGTGCTCTTCCTTGATCCAATTCTCTAATTACCCAGTCAAACAAAATCAGACTTGCCTGGCAGGACCTTCCCTGGTAAATCCATACTGCCTCAGTCCAGCAACCCATTGGAATGTAGGTAGTTCACCAGGGTTTAATTTACTGACATAAAAGAGGTATAACCATGGAACCAGTGAGGGGGACCATGCAAACACAGATAATGCAGAAAAAAATTGACAGCAATAAAAGTAGTCTAATTTATTTGCAAACTAAAAATAAAATTCAACTTCAGGACTTAACTGAGCACAAAGGGCCAGATTTTATAACATGCGCGTGGGCGTAGATTTGTTTGCCCAACCCGGCGCGAACAAATCTATGCCCGATTTTATAACATGCGCTGTCACGCGCATGTTATAAAATCCAGGGGGGTGCACAATTGTGCAACCTGCACGCGCCAAGCCGAGCAGCCTGCCTCCGTTCCCTCCGAGGCCGCTCCGAAATAGGAGCGGCCTCGAAGGGAACTTTCCTTCCCCCCCCCCCGCACCTTCCCCTCCTTTCCCCTATCTAACCCACCCCCCCAACCCTAACTAAACCCTCCCCCCGACCTTTATTGAAGAAGTTACCCCTGCCTCTGGGCAGGCATAACTTGCGTGCGCCAGCTCTCCATCCCCAGGCCCGGTGGCTGTTCCGGAGGCCTCGGTCACGCCGCCGGAACACCCCCGGGCTGGCACCCCGCCCACAGCCCCGCCCCCGGAACACCCATTTTTTCAATCCCCGGGACTTACGTGCGTCCCAGGGCTTGCTCGGCGCGTGCAGGGGGAGGCAGGGGTAGGTTTTCGGGGGTTGCATGCGTATCTTACGCTCGCAACCCTTTGAAAATCTACCCCAAAGTCAGGTAGGTCTATGTGTTTCTACAGAGGCACTTGTGCACCTTTTATTGCTTCTAAATTGATTTAGTTCTAGGTTGATAACCCCCTAGAATGCACAGTGCCTCACTAGACCAAGAAGATAACAGCCTGGTATTTTTTTCTTTAATAAACACAGTCACTTAAATAAGACATTCTCACTTACATACCTTTGTATTTCAGTTCAATATAGTATAAATGTCGTACATTTACACCAATCATACAGTATCAGGAAGTATGTAGCATCAGACTTATCTAGATCATGTTTTCTTCTTCCTATGATATAAATATTAGGGATGTGCATTCGTTTGCAATGAAATAGGAAATAGAGACGATATTTCCTATTTTGTCGCGTTTCGGGGGGGGGGGGGGCGGGTGACGAAACAATAAGAAAACCCATGAAATCTAGTGTGGTTTGCTTATCGTTTTCGGGGGGGGGGGGGGAGAAAGGGCACATTAAAAAAAAACCCAAACTCACCCCAACCCTTCAAATTTAATTAATTGCAACCCCCCACCCTCTCAACCCCCAAGTCTGGCCCAACCCCCCCCCCCCCCCCCCAAGACTTACCGAAAGTCCCTGGTGGTCCAGTGGGGTCCCAGGAGCGATCTTTCCCTCTCGGGCTATCGGCTGCCACTAATCAAAATGGCGCCAATGGCCCTTTGCCCTTACCATGGGACATTTATTTCTTTATTATTTTATTTCTTTAAAATTCTTGTATACCGCACTTTCAGTTAGTATTGGCTAACATAACATATGTTGTACAGTATAAAACAAATTAAAATAAGTAACAAACAATGGATAGAGCCTCGATTTCAGTAAAGACATTTCTCCAAATCAATGATAGTAATGCAAGGTGGGCAGGTTTAGGCTGTGGTCCCGACATGGTATCTGACATTTTGTGACAGTGGCAAGCTTTTTGGAGTGAAGTCTCCTGCAAGCTGCATGGCTGGGTGGATGAATCTGGGGGGCTGTGGGGGAGAGCATCCATGTGCGATAGGCTTGCTAACTCCAGCTGAGATCTGTGTGGTCATTTTGTGATATGGGCAGGCTTGGCAGCATATGAGTGAATGCAGCATCAGGCACCCAGCAGAGGCGGGGTTGCAAAGTAGCATGAGGTCTCAGTTATGTTAGGTGGTCCTACACCCTCTGCTGCTCTCTTTGGGGTGAGTGAAACATCTGCTGAGGTAGACAGCCACTCAGGCACCTGAACTTTAAATTTACAAATGTATTCAAAGGAGAGGAGTTTTGTTGGGGTTTATGAAAATGAGGGGGCATTAACACAGCGTAATGCAGGTTTTTCATTTGTGATATTTATCATGAATTCTGTTTCAGGTGGGGAGAAGAGAGAGAGAGAAAAATAGGGAGAGAGAGAGAGAGAGACTCTTTATAAGGCTCTCATAGTAGTCAACTATTTATACCACTATAGGAGGGTAATCTAGTAACTTGAGGTGAGGTTTTGTTGGAGGACTAGGTTTTTGGGGTCATTTTTACATGCACAGTCAGATGTACAAACAGCAAAGTACAGATCAGTGAAGACTGGATTGATTTAGAATGAGGAAAGATACACAAACATGAGATTTCTACAATGTTCTCTCGTCCTAGCTAAGCTTAGTTTAGTATGTCTGACTGTGCATGTAAAACTGGCCTCAAAACTCTAGTTCACCACTGAAACCTCACCTCCAGTTACTAGATTACCCTCCTATAGTGGTACAAATGTTGTGCCTTGCAGCCACGGGCGGCTGCAGCCGCAATCCCTCACCTGATTCGTGGCGTCAGGGCCACCGCGGCAATGTCGGGGAGAGCACAGGAACCCGGCCCTGTTCATCCCTGCTCCTCGGCGCCAGTTCCCATGGTGGCTGCCGGCAGGGGAGGCGCCCCAGGCCTCCCCTCACGGCATCTGGCTGTCCTGTTTCGCTCCCGGGACCCAAGATGGCCGCCCTTCCCTTAGGCACGAGGCCACACCGCCTCATAGGATTTAAAGGGGCCTCATCATCCAAATTGACTTCACCTGTGCCTAATGGATCAGGCACAGGAAAGTATAAAAGCTGACTTCCTCCACTCACTCCTCGACTTGGCAACTTCGTTGTTACGAGTCTGCTTGCTTCGGTGAGTCTTCCGGTTCCTCGAGTTCCTGATTTCTGGTTCCTGCTTCTTCTCGGTGATTCCTCGGTCTGTGACTTCGGACTGGCAAGCGGTGATTCTTCGGGGTGTGACTTCAGACTGGCAAGGGCGATCCCTCAGCGTGTGACCTCGGACTGGCAAGCGGTGATCCTCTGGTACTCGACCTCGGACTTCTTCCATACCATCCATCATCAAGGGCCCACCTAAGTCCCAGCGGCCCGGGTCCCTACGGGCTCCTCCCGGGGGGACTGCGGGATTCCAGTGGTGAAGACCCAGTTGGCTCTGCTCCGACGTCACGCCTGTTCATCCTCTCAACGGCTGCCTCAGTCTTCAACGCCGAAAGGCCAGCCAGTCCCATTTTCTGTTCCGTCTCGCCACCCGACGGGGGAACCCAAGGAGCCATCTTCTAAGGTGAATTCAACCTCCCATCGGTCCAAGGGTTCACAATCCCTCCTACTCATAACAACAAATACTTGACTACAATGAGAGCCTTATAAAGAATATCTCTCTCTCTCTCTCTCCAGGAGAAAAGCCTGTCTGGGCATTTCACAAGCAGTAAAGTTAAAATATCACATGTTTTCATAAAATACCTATGCAAAGCACTAACATAGTAATGACAGCAGAAAAAGACCAAAATGGACCATCTAGTCTGCCCAGCAAGCTTCCCAAGGTAGTAACTGCCGCTCCGTGCAGGTTGCCCCAATATTTCTCTTAAGGATAGTAACTGCTGTTCTGTGCAGGTTACCCCAATGTTTCTCTTAAGGGTAGTAACTCCACACAGTGGAGAAATTCTAAAATTATCATAGCCATGCCCCTTTTCCTTATCATGAGCATTATTCATGCACAATTTAAAGCATTTTCATGAATCTAGGCCTTAGTTTGGTACAAGTAAAAGGATCATAACCTATTAAAAAGCAAGACTATGAAAAACTGAAGAACCATTTTACTTCTGGAATCAGAATATTTTATTGTACTTTTCTCAGTCATTGTCCTTTCTTTCTCATTTTTCTTTCTGATGATGCTGAGTGCAATGCCCTAAGGTTTTCCCCTACTATATATGTAGATATGGAATAAAATGAAAACATGAACTGCAGTTTAGAAGGTATCGCGAAAGATCAGTTAAATTAAAACAGTTAATAATTTGTTGATTATAAAAAAATATCTTGTTTATATCTTAGCTCAAATCAAACTTTTGAACATAATATAATTCATTGAAATTTTGTTCTAGTCACAAGAAAAATCTATAGAAGCAAGCATATTGGATAAAGTATTGCTGTCAGTATAATTTTAATTCTGATATTCCTTGCTAAAAGGAGTTATTTAAATGGGCTCTGCCTGGAATGAATATTTAGACAAAAAAAAAAATCCTACAGGATGATTTACAGCAATATTATATGAACAGAATGAAGGACAGAAGAATTTTATTAGAAAGGGGTCTCATTTCCACAAAATATAAATTACACCTTTTAGAAAATATATTGAATTTTATTAATATTCGGTAGACAGCCTGAAGTGTTAATCTTCACTTATACCTATAAGATTTTCATTATTATGTACAAGGTGTATTTACCCTTTAACCAAATAATGTGTCAGAGCAGCACTGAGTGCCCCTTGCATACCTCACAAAATATTTCCACTACATATGTATAAAATACGGGATATTGGGTGAATTATGCAGTTTTTAATTCATATTTTTCATTTTTGTATTCTTTTAATTTTAAGCCTGTGAATAAATCAGAATGAAGCCCTGGTACTAGGTTAATATTGCCCATAAAGAAAGAGCTTTACATACTAGAAAAGTCAGTATCAGACCTCCAAACAGTTTAGTCAGGTTGTTCCATAAAGCATAAACTTTCTATGTTCTCTAGAGACATAGTACTTAAGCTTTAAATTGGGCTCTCATGGGTTTGATGTAACATTTTTATACAGCACAGTGTGCCATAATCAAAGATTGATGCTGTACCTCACAAAATGTAACAAGGGACACAAAACAAAATTATCATAAGCACAATTTTTGGGAAAAATGTATTGTACTGGCATTGCACCATGATGATAAATAAGTGGATGAACAGTGCTTGCTGGGGAGAGAAGAGCTGTTACATTAGCACAGGGATAGCCAACTTCAGTTTTTGAGAGTTACAAATAGGCCTGGTTTTCAGGATAGTTTGACAAGGTTTTCTATGAAGCCAGACTAGTTTGGTGGCAGTGAAGAAATAAAGATAATTATAGCACAATGAAATTGCACTGATCAAACTTGTAGAACTATCCAAAGCTGCAAAAATGCTAAAAAAAGTATGTTAATAGTTAAAGAGTATGTTTCATTTAGATTCATTTCTGCCTCAGTTTACAAGAAATTATGGGCCTCATTTTCTAAAGTATCACAGGCCTGCAATACTTTAGAAAATTGCGCTAATGGGGGGTGGGGGGTCGAAACGGGGGGGCGGTCCTGCGCTAGCTGGCAGCGATCACACCGCGGCGGTGTGATCGCTGCCGGTTTCGCACCCAATAGCGCCACCGTGAAAGGTGGTGCTATTGGGCGCGAAATAGGACGCGAAAAGACTCCTTACCTTTTTGCTGTCCGCGCCTTCTTTGCAGAGTCGGCCTCGGTGACGCCCCGACTCTTCCTCTTCCGGGGCCGACTCCACCCCCATATCCCTAGCACATGCTTGCGCTGATAACACAAGACTGCGCTGCTAGCGCAAGCGTGCGCTACCATTGGAAAATGAGGCCCTAAATGATTTATATGAATTCAGTCTTATTAACATATAAGAGATACAATTATAATGCCAACTGGTTAAGAAAATGTTAAGCAAACAAATAAGTCCATTGGTGTTGCGGTCCCGGTCGCGACCGAGGCCTTACCTTCTCTTCTCCCTCAGTCCCGGTGGCGCAAACATCGACGGCGTCCCCGCGGAGGCCGCTGCGGGAACGCCTTTGCTCTAGGCGCGCGTGCGCGGTAGGGGGCACTGAAATAGCCCGCTTCCCGCCGCGTGACGCTCCGCCCCTTCTGCTGACGTCAGATGCCGGGGGGATTTAACCCTGGTGTCTGCACCTACTCAGGGCCTTGCAACCGGATCCCTCCTTGGTCCTAGTTGCTCCTGGCCCCGAGATGTGCCTGCTACGAGTCTTCCCTCCAGCTTCAGAGTCGGCCTGCTTCAGAGTCTTCCTGCTTGCTTGCCACCCTACCAGCCTGCTTGCCTGCTATGTTGCCCGCTTGCTCCAGTGGCCGGGCCCTTACGGGCTCCTCCCGAGGGTGCTCCGGTCTCTGCTCCAGTTCCAGCCTGGTTCCAGTTCCGAGTCTTGCCACAGTTCCAGCCTGGTTCCAGTTCCGAGTCCAGCCTGGTTCCAGTTCCGAGTCTTGCCACAGTTCCTGCCGGTCTCTGCTCCAGTTCCTGCCGGTCTCTGCTCCAGTTCCAGCCTGGTTCCAGTTCCGAGTCTTGCCACAGTTCCAGCATGGTTCCAGTTCCGAGTCTTGCCACAGTTCCAGCCTGGTTCCAGTTCCGAGTCCAGCCTGGTTCCAATTCCGAGTCTTGCCAGTTCCTGCCCGCTTCAGTTCCTGCCTGAGTCCGGATCCCTGCCTGCCTGCTCCAGTTCCAGCTTCTGCGATCTCCTAAGTCCCAGCGGCTGGGCTCCTAATGGTTCCTCCCGGGGGAGTACCGGCTTCCAGGGTGAAGCTCACCTCCAGCTCCTGCCTGGTATCCGCCTCCCGACCTGTCAATCACTAGAGACTATAGTACACCTCTCCCCAGTCTCTCACAGGTCGGCCCATGGGTCCAGTAAACAGCTCATTCACAACAGATTGCAAGGCCATGGACTCGGCGGATGTGCCGGGCCTTCGGGCCATCCCAGGAATGGCCCAACACCTGCAGCAATTACAGCAATGCTTTGATGGGTTGGCAACTATGGTGGAACAACTAGCAGTCCGCCTAGATAAGATATCCACGAATCTTCTGTCCACCGATGGGTTGGCTCCTGAGGAACAAGCTATCTCGCCAACACAGTTACCTGCACCTTCCCGTTACGCTGGAGATGCGAAGACCTGCCGTGGGTTCTTGAACCAGTGTTTCCTACGGTTCACTCTGTTGCCCCGGCAGTTCCCCACCGACTCAGTGAAGGTGGCCTACATTCTTTCCCTGCTCGATGGAAAGGCCCTATTGTGGGCCTCCCCGCTTTGGGAACGTCATGACCCTTTGCTTGAGGATTTCCAGCAGTTCATCTCGAACTTCCGGCAGGCGTTCGACGAGCCAGCCCGTTTGACTACTGCTACGACAGAATTGCTCCAGTTACGCCAGGGGGGCCGCTCCCTGGCAGACTATGCTATGGACTTCCGTACCCTTGCCCAGGAGGTCGGTTGGCAAGACAGTAGCCTAAAAGCCATTTTCTTAGAAGGGCTATCCGGGCGTATCAAGAATGAGATTGCTGCCCGTGACCTTCCAGAGGACCTCAATGCGCTGATAGACATGGCCGGTCCCATCGACCGTCATCTCCAGCAGAGGGCTAGAGAACAACGACCTGCCCGAAGTAATCCTCCATTGGTCTCCGCATACTCCAAGTCATCGTCCTCCCCTGCGGTTGAGTGTCTGGAGGTGCCTCTGCAGAACCTACGCAGTTGGGACGTTCCCCACTCTCTACGGAGGAGAGACAACGTCGCCGCACACAGGGCTTGTGCCTCTATTGTGGCCAGCAAGGTCATTTCCTAGCCAACTGTTGGGAGCATTTGGAGAGACACCAGAGCCTGGGAGGTCGTAAGGAGCTTCTCCTAGGTTGTGCCTCAGTCCCTCAATGCACTGTACCCATTACGCTGGAGTTCCAGGGAGGGTCTCTGGAAACCCTTGCCTTTCTGGACTCCGGAGCAGGGGGTAACTTTATTCGACAGGAACTCTTCTCCCAGTTGCAGATTCCCATGCAGGAGCGTGAGACCCTCTGTGAATTACCTCTGTTCAAGATACGCTCCTTCCGGGACACATCAAGACGTCCACGACACCCATTACTGTGCACACCGGGGTGATCCACTCAGAGGAGATTGCCTTCTTGGTCTTGGAGAAGGTTGTCCAACCCGTGGTGCTAGGGTTGCCGTGGCTCCAAAAGCATTCACCCATGATCCAATGGGATACCCTGCGAATCACCCAGTGGAGTCCATTTTGCCACTCCAATTGCTTGAAGACGCCCAAGGATCCCACTTCCATGTCTTGTTCCATTTCCAATCTGGTTCCCGCTCCAGAGCCCTGCCATGATCCCAGTCTGGTCTCTGCTTCTGTCACCATGAAGAAAGAACTATCACGACAATCTTCCCAGGTTTGCCCAGGTAAAACCGGGCTTCCCAGGAGGGGGTGTAAGAGGGGAGGTACTGTTGCGGTCCCGGTTGCGACTGGGGCCTTACCTTCTCTTCTCCCCCGGTCCCGGCGGCTCAAACATCGATGGCGTCCTCACGGAGGCCGCTGCGGGAATGCCCTTGCTCTAGGCGCGCATGCGCGGAAGGGGCACTGAAATAGCCCGCTTCCCGCCACGTGACACTCCGCCCCTTCTGCTGACATCAGACGCCGGGGGGGATTTAACCCCGGTGTCTGCACCTACTCAGGGCCTTGCAACTGGGTCCCTCCTTGGTCCCTAGCTGCTCCTGGCCCTGTGGTGTGCCTGCTACGAGTCTGCCCTCCAGCTTCAGAGTCGGCCTGCCTGCTTCAGAGTCTTCCTGCTTGCTTGCCACCCTACCTGCCTGCTTGCCTGCTACGTTGCCCGCTTGCTCCAGTGGCCGGGCCCCTACGGGCTCCTCCCGAGGGGGCTCCGGTCTCTGCTCCAGTTCCAGCCTGGTTCCAGTTCCGAGTCTTGCCATAGTTCCAGCCTGGTTCCAGTTCCGAGTCTTGCTACAGTTCCAGCCTGGTTCCAGTTCTGAGTCCTGCCACAGTTCCTGTCTGGTTCCAGTTCCAGCCCGCTTCAGTTCCTGCCTGAGTCCGGATCCCTGCCTGCCTGCTCCAGTTCCAGCTTCTGCGATCTCCTAAGTCCCAGCGGCTGGGCTCCTATGGGCTCCTCCCGGGGGAGTACCAGCTTCCAGGGTGAAGCTCACCTCCAGCTCCTGCCTGGTATCTGCCTCCCGACCTGTCAATCACCAGAGACTATAGTGCACCTCTCCCCAGTCTCTCACAGGTTGGCCCAAGGAACCACTAAACAGCTCATTCACAACAATTGGTGTGTAAATTTAGGGGCAGTGACTTATTAAACTAATTGGAATGGCTTGAGACCTCTGAACTGGGGGTTTACTTTGCATTGTTTGGTAAACTGTACAGGAGGACACATTTTATTTATTTATTTAAAGACTTTTATATACCGAAGATCATGTACTGGTACATATCGCTTCGGTTTACATATAACCAGATTGTTAATTACCATGGATATGGTGTACATAGAACAAAGATTAATAACCAGAAATCAATAAACAGGAAACATGATGCATAGAAACAAACAGTAAACATAATGCATATAACAATAAATAATAATAAAAATAAAGAATAAATAAGAGGTAAACAGTAGGTGTAACTGTGTGGAAATAGAGAACTATTTAAACTGGTGGAATTGGATAAAAACTCGAACGTAGGATGTTAGGAGTAATACGTGATTACAAGTATTAGGTGAGAAAAGTACAGTTTCAATGTGGGCCTTTCAGGAAAGCAAAATACTTTAAGTGAAGGCTTCCGTAAAGAGCCATGTTTTCAATTTTTTCTTGAATGTCCGCAGGCAGGGTTCTAGGCGGAGGTCTGATGGTAGATTGTTCCAGTGCGTGGGACCGGCTATAGAGAAGGCACGTTTCTTCATTGAAGACTTGGCTGGTGGTACATAAAGGGTGCCAAGATACATTTGTCTAATGGGTCTGGAGGCTGTATGAACTTGTAGAGGGCGATTTAATTTGAGTGCTGTTTGTGAGTGGATGGTTTTGTGTATAATAGTTAGCACTTTGTAGAGGATCCTGAACTTAATGGGGAGCCAGTGTAGGCTCTTAAGTATAGGGGTGATGTGTTCGGATATGCTGGTGTTGGTCAGGATCCTGGCTGCGGAGTTTTGTATCATTTGTAGTGGCTTTGTAGTAACTGCAGGAAGGCCGATTAGGATGGAATTGCAGTAATCAATTTTCGAGAAGAGGATAGCTTGGAGAACCGTACGGAAGTCCTGTAGATGGAGGAGAGGTTTCAAGTTTTTTAATACATGAAGTTTGTGAAAACATTCTTTAGTTGTGTTGTTGACAAATTGTTTTAAATTCAATCTGTTGTCAATGGTTACTCCTAGATCTCTAACATGTGGGGTCCAGGGCGTTTGGACTAGTGTAGCATTTTCATCCTGAGTAATGAGTATCAGCTCGGTTTTTGAGGTGTTGAGCACCAAATTGAGGCTGGAGAGGAGTGTGTTGATGGATAGTAGACAGGTATTCCAAAAATTGAGTGTTTTCGTTATCGATTCTGAGACTGGTATCAGGATCTGGACGTCGTCGGCGTAGATAAAATGTGTGACTTTTAGGTTAGTGAGGAGTTGACAAAGGCGTAGAAGGTAGATGTTAAATAGAGTAGGAGATAAAGAAGATCCTTGAGGGACTCCAAGCGTGGCATTGACCGGGTGCGACTCTTTGTTGTTTATTCTGACTTTGAATTTTCTGTTGTCGAGGAATGACTTGAACCAGTCCAGGGCTGTTCCTGCTATACCGATGTCAGCTAGACGGTTGATCAGTATGGAGTGCTTCACCATGTCAAAGGCCGCAGATAGGTCGAGTAGGGCCAGCAAGTATGAGGTCTTTTTTTCGAGGCCTGAGTAGATTAAGTCTGTCAGAGAGATGATGAGGGATTCCGTATTGAGGGATTTACGGAAACCAAATTGTGCTGGAGCTAGAATTTTATTTTCTTCTAGGTATTCTGAGAGTTGTTTATTCACAACTTTCTCCATAAGTTTGGCTACAAATGGCAAGTTAGCTATGGGGCGAAAATTTGTTGGGTCCGTTGGGTTCAGATTGGGTTTTTTAAGAAGTGGCTTGAGTGTGGATAGTTTCAGAGTATCCGGTACGGATCCTTGATTTAGCGAGCAGTTGATAATTTTCGCTAGAGGTTTGGAGATGATTTCTGGAATGGAGAGCAAGAATTTAGATGGAATATGGTCAATAGGATGAGTGGAGGGTTTCATCTTTTTGAGCATGGATTCGATTTCCGGATTTACGCGAGCCCTGCTCACGTAAATCCGGGCGGATTTACGCGAGCAGGGCTCTTAAAATCCGCCCCATTATATAGTAATAGTTACATCGAGTAATGACGAACTTATATCTATGCCTAAGTCCCGGTGGAATCTATATGGGTATGCGCAGTGAGGAAGACTTTAAGCTGTTCGGGCTTGAAGAATACATAGTATTTAAATATTTTAAGCAACATTTGCAAGGATATCTCATAATGAATCTAGCTCCTAATTGGAGTGTCTTGGCACGCATAGCAAGAAAATGTTTTCTACGCATTTGTGTTATTTTAGTCACATCTGGATATATCCGAATCTGCTGGCTGTAAAAAGGAATTTGTCGGTTTCTAAAGAAAAATTTTAAAACATTATTACGGTCGGACAAAAATGCGAATGAAAGCAGAAGTGTTCTTCTTTGATTTATTTCCATTTCTTGCGATATCTCAAGAATCTGTGAAATATCCAACATTAATGTTTGTCTATTAGCTTCTCCTTCCACCTGTTCTGCCTGCTGGAGGTAATAGACTTTAGTAATTACTGGCATCGCTTGCTGGGGGATTTTCAGAATTTGCTGAATATATTGCTTAAGTAGTTCCAAAGAGATCATATTAATAACTGGAAAATTCAACACTCTAAGGCCTGGATTCATCATTCATCACTGAATGATGAATCCAGCTAAAATGGGGGGCAGGGGGTGAAAGGGGGGAGGGCCTGTGAAAGCTGGCAGACTTTGCACCACCGCAGTGTCTTTGCTGCTGGCTTTCGCACCAAATAGCGCCACCATGAAAGGTGGCGCTATTTGGCGTGCTACTGGCGACAATAATGTTACTAACCTTATTGCCGCCGGCGAAGATACCGCCAAGTCCACCCCCTCGCCGCCCCGACTCCTCCCCTCACCACCCCGATTCTGCCCCGAATCGATTTTGCATGCTATCACACGCGAAAAGTGACTGATACGGCCGTATCGCGTGCGATAAGTCTTTAGAAAATAACCCCCTTAGGTTGTGTGACCTCAGAGCATTCTCAATATTCTCTAATGTCCTGTCGCTTAATAAATTCGACTAGACAAGCTTCGCTTGTATTTTGTCCATATTAGAGACCTTATTTTCCAAGTTATCCACCTTCTCTTTAAAGGTAGATATCAGATTTGCATTAACTACAGTCTGATTCTTTGTCTCTGTAATTGTTTGTGTTAAAGAAATTATAGAGGATTCTATAGATTTTAAAACTGACCAAATCCCCTCTAAGGATATTTTCTCAGAATGAAGTGTTTGCCCCAGAGTCTGGGCCTCCATTTGTGCACCTCTGTCTTCCACTTTCATGCCTGAACTCACACCCATACCCTGTACTGAAGGAAGTGTCACTAAGGGCCAGATTTTAAAAGGGTTACGCCCGTAACCCTTCTAAAACAGCCCTGCGCACGCCGAGCCTATATTGTATAGGCTTCCGGCGCGCACAAAGCCCCGGGACACACATAAGTCCCGGGGCTTTCTTGGGGTGGGCATGTCGGGGGGCGTGACGCGATCGGCGCATCATCCGGGGGCATGTCGGGGGCGTGACACGGTCGGCGCGTCATCCGGGAGCGGTGCTGTGGGCGTGGTTTCAGCCCAGGGGCGTTCTGGGGGCTTGGCCATGGCCTCCGGACCAGCCCCTGGACCGGAACATAGCACCCGGCAGCCGGCAGCTTCGAGCAGGCGTAACTTCTGCGACAAAGGTAGGGGGGGTTTAGAGGGGGGGGGGGTTAGATAGGGCCGGAGGGGTGGATTAAGTAGGGGAAGGGAGGGGAAGGTGGGGGGAGGCAGAAGGAAAGTTCCCTCCGAGGCCGCTCCGATTTCGGAGCGGCCTCGGAGAGAACGGGCAGCGCATGTAAGGCTCGGCGCGCGCAAGTTGCACAAAATTGCACCCCCTTGCGCGCGCCGACCCTGGATTTTATAAGATATGCGCGGCTACACGCGTACCTTATAAAATCCGGCGCACTTTTGTTCGCGCCTGCACTATGTTTTAAAATGTACCCCTAATTGTTGTTCCTCCTTCGTGGAAATCAGTCCTGTATCAGAAACTCTAGTAGCAATCAAGTATGGCTCTCTCCGAGATCTCATGTTGTTCTCCTGGGTCTCCCTCCATTGCTCAGGTGCCACCTCACCCTGTACCAAACCCAGGAGGGTTACTGCCATTGCTGGCAGCATAGAGAGTTCCTCCATCTGACTGGGGTAAGCAGGCCTGTTCGGTGCCCCAGGGCTCAAGGTGGAATCAAAGGTCAAGGGGGATGGTGCATGCTCCAGTGTCGTCCCTTCAGCGACCAAGCCTTCCAGGGAAGAAGTTGCGACTCCTGCGAAGAACCCCTCAATGCGAGGTTGAAGGGGGTCCAGGCGAGGTGAGTCGACACTCACTCCACTTAATTTCCCCTTTCTTTTGATATGAAGCATGAAATTGGCTTAGAAAGTTAAAAGAAAAGACCTGGCAGAGAGACCTCCAACACGGCGTCTTACTTGGCAGCCATCTTGCCCATGAGGATAATTATCTATAGCGAACCATCCAGGGACAAAATATTTCTGATTTTCAGGATGGAGCCGTGGGAGAACATGCTTTTTTAAATACTGAAGGAATGTCAATGATGTAATCATGTCAATGCAAGTTAAACAGGGAAGTCTCATAAAATGACAAACAGCTGATTATTAACCCATCATGATGACATCAGTTATCCTGAAAACCCACTTAAATCCAATTCAACATTAAGACCATTTGGTTAAACAGTGTTCAATCTATAAATCCAGCATTGTTCAGAATGTAAAAGACTCAGATTTACATCACCTACCTGTAAGTCGGGGAGATGATCTATAACAATGACTCAATCTGGCTATGTTCTCTGCTACGAATTTATAAACCTTCCAGACAATTACGCTCTTTTGACAAATGCTTATTAGACATTCCTAATGTAAAATCTATAAGTTTATCATTGATTCGTAAACGTGCTTTTTCAGTTGCAGGTCCAACTTTATGGAACGCTTTACCTGACTATATCCGACTAACTTCTAACCGTAGAGATTTTAAAAAATCGCTGAAAACTTACTTATTTATCCAAGCTTTCTAGCTACAATAATTTGCATAATATCATGTTTTTTAATTAATCTTTAACAATTGTTTGTATTTTTAAATTATGTATGTTTTGACCATGTGTAAACCGCCTAGACGGATATATATTTATCCATTGTGCGGTATATAAAAACTTTTAAAAAAATAAATAAATAAATAAATGATTTAAATCTGTAATAAGGTTATGTTGTTAAAGTTAGTGTAGGAGGATAGTTTGAACTAGGAATGCGTAGCTGTTCAAAATGACAAGAAATGATTGAAATAAAATAACAAAAATCCTAAACTCTTGGTTTTTGTCATTTCTCTCATGTTACGCATGCTGTTTGCAAATAGCATACATTAAAATTATTAGAATGGAAAAATGGAAAAATGAATATGAAGAAATCTTGTAAAAAAAAAGCTAAAAGTAAATATAAAAAATGAAGTATTAAACTAAAACTAATTAAAGTAACTAGACAATAATCTATAAAGCAAAAACAAAGCCTCAATAACAACTATAAAAATGTACAAAGAAATATACAGGATGATGGAAAATAAATAAATAAACAAAAAGTGAAGGAGCTGAAAGATTAATCAAACTTGTAATATATAAAGAAGCGAGTGAAAATAATTTGCTGCAGAGATGTGCCACGTAGTCTCATGCTGACTAATATTCAGACTGATTTACTAACAGGTCAATATTCAGCAGTACAGCAAGCAAACAATTTATCCAGATAAAATTAGTCGGATAAATTGTCACAGATATTCAGCAGAGTGCTCCCAATTAGAAGCTGGATAAAGTCCTAGTTGGTTGAATAAATGTATCTGGCTAAATTTAAGACTGCTCTTGAGCACTACCAGACTTACCAGATAACTTATTCAGCTTATTCTGAATAATTTAACTCTACCCCAGAATGCCTCCAACTTGTCCAGCTATCTTTTATCAGCATGAAAACTTGTTGATAGTGGCATGGAAAATAGCCAGAAAGAAAAAGGAGGCAAACTCTGGCTGTTTCCTTTATGCGCAATTTATTTACAGTGAAAGAAAAGTCAAACAAACAAATGCAGCTCACCTAAAGTTCAGATAACATACAGACATCACACATAACTGGTCTTTGCATAGAATTTACTCCTGTCTGCTCCGTGGGGCCTCTCTAACCCCTCTAGAATTACCCCAGTAATAAAAGAATTTCTTTGACTGCTCATTCAACAAGATATATATTTTAAGATTTTGATTCATATATTTGTTTACAGTGATGATTTACCCTGTTTGACCAATATAATGAGTCCTTAAGTGTGTGCAAGTTTTTTATGATCTGGTCAAAATTTATTACCTATTTCATCATTTCATGATTTTAAGTGTCAGGAAACATTCAAAGGCAGCATTGGTGTGAGAGTATTTGGTGCCATAGGTAAAACTTAAGTCATGCACCACCTTCCCCCAACTTACCTCTTGCACAGTGTTACCTCCTACTGGTGGCAGTGGCTCCATCATTGCGCTCCCATTCTTGGCTGTATTGACTCTGGGCCAGAGTCAATACTGCCAACAAAGGGCTGGATTCATCATTCTTCGCAGAATGATGAATCCAGCGAAAAAGGGGGCAGGGGGGCAGGGGGGCAAAGGGGGAGCCAGCCTGCGAAAGGCCGCAGCCATTCACACCATGGCAGTGCGATTTCATCGGCCGCAGTGCAGCCAGCTGCAGCCTTTTGTGCAAATAGCTCCGACTTCTCCCCCTCCCCACTCCAACTCCTCCCTCCAGCTAATTAACATCCTATCACACGTAAAAAAAACCCTTTTCACATGCAATAAGGCTCTAACGCACATGGTAAACATTTAGAAAATAACCCCCAAAGTTTGTCTCCCCCAAAATTTTGGCACTTTAGATGACCACTTAGTTTACATAGTGGAAGCATTGATCCTGTCCAAATGCTTTCTCCATAACTGGTCTCACATTATGGAACTTTCTTCCCTAATGACTTAAGGTTGGAAGCTGACTACTTCATGTATTGAAAGAAAGTAAAAGCAATATTTTCTAGCAAGCCTGTTGCGGCCCCGGTCGCGGCACTCGCGACCGGGACCTTACCTCGATCTTCCGGGGTTCGAACTCGGGCCCGCTGCAGGGGTCCGCCGAGTCCCGGGCCTGTTCTTCGGCGGTGTTCACGCGGGGGTGACGCTGCTGGGACACCTCAGCCAGCCGCCCTCCTCCTAGGCGCGCACACGCGCAAAGAGCTCGAACTTGTAGGCCCTTTCCCGCCACTTGATGCTCCGCCCGCCTCCATGACGTCAGACGCCGGCGAATATGTAAGGCCGGCACCTGCCTCGGTTAGATGCCTTGCAACGAGGTTACCTTGTGGTTCCTAGTTGCTGTGTGCCTCGGCGTTCGCTAATGCCTGTTAGTATCTCGCTTCAGTTCCAGCCTGGTTCCTGCTTCTGTGTCTTGCTTCAGTTCCAGCCTGGTTCCAGCCTTAGTATCCTGCTTCAGTTCCAGCTTGGTTCCTGCATCTGTGCCTTGCTTCAGTTCCAGCCAGGTTCCAGCCTCAGTATCCTGCTTCCGTTCCAGCCTGGTGCTAGCCTTAGTACCTTGCTTCAGTACCAGCCAGGTCTCTGTCTCAGTATTCTGCTTCAGTTCCAGCCTGGTGTCTACCTTGATCCCAGATCATCATCTCTGTGTCCCCGCTCGCCTAAGTCCCAGTCTAGTGAATACCCAGAAGCTATTAACTGTACTTATGCACTTCAGCTGATGACAAAGGAACTTGAAGAGGTCTTAGAAATAAGAAAACTGCTACTCAAGTCCAAATCTACAATATCAACCTATGTTGATTTTGTAGTTTACACAGTGTCTCTGTAAACTATGGGAACACAGAGGATGAACAAGAGTAAAACTACCACCAGTTTTCTATAGCACTAGAAACATTAATGTTGGGGAGATCCAAGATGGCGGTATAAGGAGAGGACGTGTTCTTGGGAGCTCCTGCAAACTTCGTTTTTGTGATATATTACCTTTATTGCTGAGCCGTGAAATGCCATGCCTCATACAAAACAAAAAGGGCGAATCAGAGAGGGAGCTTCAATCCCGTAGAGACCAGCCCTGGTTCAAACGTCGATTGCGGGATTCTATACACCATCAGGCCATCAAGCTCCGGAGAGTCCCGCAAGAGAGGGGGTGACTGAACAAACTCCCCCGCTCATGGGAGATGTTACACTAAGTGCCAGAGCCCTCGCTACACCCTCTCCACCATTGAGTGCCGCAACTGCAGGTCCAGAACTTTTACTTTGACGGAAGTCGTCTTTTGGAGTAAGATCTTTCAAGGCGGGCGCTGCAGGGACTATCACGGTGCCGAGATTGGAAAGTGGCCCAACAACATCCACCTCTCATATGGAAGGGCAACTCAATGAGAGTCGAGAGGTTAGTGGTGTTTTGGCCACGGAAGCAATGGGAGAATCTACACAGCTCGTAAGGATTGGGGATAGTCAAACTTTTCAACTTCCTCAACTGGTAATGCACATTCCTCCTTTATTATTGTTGGAAAAACCTGAGACTGTAACATTAGGCTCTGTGTGGCAAGCAATAACTACATTGCAAAATTGTATTGCAAAATTAACGGTAGCAATAACAGAGACACAAACACAATCTTGCAAAATGGCTCCAGAGGTGAAACTTCATACTGAAAAATTAGAAAAAATGGATATAGAAATGAACCAAGTTAAGAAAGTTCAAACTGCTTTAATACAAAGTGAAGCGTTACAAAATAAGAAGTATGAAAACTTGGAGAACTTAATGAGATACAATAACTTGAGGTTTGTGAACTTTCCTAAATGTAGGATGATTTCACCTGCAGAACAACTTTAAAATTACTTCCAAGAGATCCTGCTTTTGCCACAGAAGGACTTCCACCTTTAGCAAAGGTATATTTTCTCCCAGGAACAAGATCTGAAGTTGTGAGCAATCAATCAGCTGAGGAAGGAATATTAAATGTATCAGAATTGTTAGAAGGTTCGGCTGAGACCCAGATAGAAAAAAGAGGTACCCTAATGGTTAAATTTATTTTCTCTTCTGATAGAGATAACATATTGAAATTATTTTTGCGTAAAAGTTCCTCGTTATATCTGGGTCAAAAAATCTGGACTTATCCAGATGTCTCTAAAATTACTCAACAGAGATGAAAAAGATTTCTAACCCTGGTGAACCAAGCTAGAACATTTGGGGCACAAATTGTGATTAGATTCCCAGGTAAATGTAATATGCGGATTAATGGGGTTGGATATACTTTTTTTGAACCTGAACAATTGGAAAAATATCTAGAAGCCCGTCGGACACAACAGGAGTTGAACAGATACCATCAACCCCATAGTAGTTGGTATTTAAAGATTAAATGACCCGACACCACCTTTTTCCTCTGTGAAATCATATAAATGGTTTATTTGAGAAAGAAATGCTCAGTTGAAGGATCTCCCCTTTTTTTTCTTTGTAAGAAGGGTAGTTAGAATTATAAGTAAGTTTTTTTTTCTTCCTGTTTTTTTCTTCTAGTAATATTATTATGTATTATATATACCCTGTAATTGTTTAATGACTCATGAATTTGAAGTCTGTAAATTGAAATTGCATAATTAAAAAAAAAAAAAGAAACATTAATGTTAGCACCTAAGAAACATCTAGGGAAAATGGCCCATATTACGAAGGTCATGAAAACTATTGAGCATATGAAATACACAAACTCCAATCTGGACAGACAGGCACAGTGTTAGAGGTCAAGCACTTGTATGGATGGAAGGCCTGGACGGACAGGCCCGGCATTAGAGGATAGAAGTCAAGCACTTGTATGGACATAAGGCCTGGATGGACAGGCACAGCATTAGAGGTCAAGCCCTTGTAGGGACATAAGGCATGGATGGACAGGCACATCATTAGAGGTCAAGCCCTTGTAGAGATGTAAGGCCTGGATGGACAGGCACAGCATTAGAGGATAGAGGTCAAGCCCTTGTAGGGAAGTAAGGCCTGGACAGACAGGCACAGCATTAGAGGATAGAGGTCAAGCCCTTGTAGGGACATAAAGCCTGGACAGACAGGCACAGCATTACAGGTCAAGCCCTTGTAGGTATATAAGACCTGGATGGACAGGCACAGCATTAGAGGTCATGCCCTTGTAGGGACATAAGGCCTGGATGGACAGGCACAGCATTAGAGGACAGAGGTCAAGCCCTTGTAGGGACATAAGGCCTGGATGGACAGGCACAGCATTAGAAGATAGAGGTCAAGCCCTTATAGGGATGAAAAGCCTGGACAGACAGGCACAGCATTAGAGGACAAGCCCTTGTAGGGACATAAGGCCTGGACGGACAGGTACAGTGTTAGAGGACAGAGGTCAAGCACTTGTATGGACATAAGGCTTGGATGGACAGGCACAGCATTAGAGGTCAAGCCCTTGAAGGGACATAAGGCCTGGATGGGCAGGCACAGTGTTAGAAGATAGGGGTCAAGCCCTTATAGGGATGTAAGGCCTGGACAGACAGGCACAGCATTAGTGGGTGGAGGTCAAGCCCTTGTCATGATGTACGGCCTGGATGGACAGGCACAGCATTAGAGGATAGAGGTCAAGCCCTTATAGGGACATAAAGCCTGGACAGACAGGCACAGCATTAGAGGTCAAGCCCTTGTAGGGATATAAGGCCTGTATGGACAGGCACAGCATTAGAGGTCAAGCCCTTGTAGGGACATAAGGCCTGGATAGACAGGCACAGTGTTAGAGGATAAAGTCAAGCCCTTGTAGGGACGTAAGGCCTGGACGGACAGGCACAGAGTTAGAGGATACAGGTCAAGAACTTCTATAGACATAAGGCCTAGATGGACAGGCACAGCATTAGAGGATAGAAGTCAAGCCCTTGTAGGGATGTAAGGCCTGGATGGACAGGCACAGCGTTAATGGTCGAGCCCTTGTAGGGACATAAGGCCTGAGTTCAGAAGCAGACAGGGATCAAGGCAGACAGCTAGCAAGCAGAGTTCAGAAGCAGACCGGGATCAAGGCAGGCAGCTAGCAAGCAGAGTTCAGAAGCAGACCAGGATCAGGAACCAGGAAAGCAATTGATGAAGGTCACTGAAGCAGGAACTAGAACGGCACAGGGGACCCAGAAACCAGGAACCAGCAGAGAGCAGGATCAGGAAGGCAACTAGAATTCAAAGAACCTCGTTGCAAGGCGCCCTCTCGGAGTCTGGGCGCCCGTTAAATGCAGGCCTGGCGTCTGACGTCAGCCAGGGGGCAGTCCCGCACTTCTGGGTGCTGGACGCACATAAGGACCTTCCTCGCGTGAGGCAAAGGAGGAGGGCGGAGCTTCTGTCGGCCTGGACGGCGTTCTCCACATGGAGACGCCGCGGCCATGCGGCCCACCAGCCCGGGACTTCAGCGTCTCCCCTCGCGGCCCACCAGGCCGGGACCTCAGCGTCACTCCTCGTGGACCGGAGCGGAGGTAAGCGGACCCGACCCCGATCATGGGTGAGGCGATCAGGGTCGCAACAGTAGTTAAATCACAAGCGGATTGTGATAAATTGCAGGATAACCTTGCAAAACTGGAAGATTGGGCATCCAAATGGCAGATGAAATTTAATGTAGACATGTGCGAGGTGATGCATATAGGGAAAAATAAACCATGCTATAGTTACACAATGTTAGGTTCCAAATTAGGAGCTACCACCCAAGAAAGAGATCTAGGCGTCATAGTGGATAACACATTGAAATTGTCAGCTCAGTGTGCTGCAGCAGTCAAAAAAGCAAACAGAATGTTAGGAATTATTAGGAAGGGAATGGAGAAAAGTGGAAAATGTCATAATGCCTCTGCATTGCTCCATGGTGAGACTGCACCTTGAGTACTATGCACAATTCTGGTTGCCGCATCTCAAAAAAGATATAGTTGTGATGGAGAAGGTACAGAGAAGGGTGACCAAAATGATAAAGGGGATGGAACAGCTCCCCTATGAGAAAAGGCTAAAGAGGTTATGGCTGTTCAACTTAGAGAAGAGATGGCTGAGGGTGGATATGATAGAGGTCTAGAACGGGTAAATGTGAATTGGTTATTTATTCTTTTGGATAATAGAAGGATTAGGGGACACTCCATGAAGTTAGCAAGTAGCACATTTAAAACTAATTGGAGAAAATCCTCTCACTCAACGCACAATTAAGCTCTGGAATTTATTGCCAGAATTTGTGGTTAGTGTAGTTAATATAGCTGGATTTCAGAAAGGTTTGGATAAGTTCACGGAGAAGTCCATTAACTGCAATTAATCAAGCTGTCTTAGTGAATAGCTACTGCTATTACTAGCATCAGTAGCGGTCTTATCTAACTCAATAGTGACTTTATCTATATAAACATTGCAAACACGGTCCAACCGCCTGGCCGTAGCCATTCTAGCTTCGCAGAATTATTGCGTTCACCATAGATGTTGTTGAAGTGATTTCATGTTTAGCCTGATGTTTTTGTTAGACTTTTGTTAGACTTTTACTATTATTTTATAATTCATCTGATATTATATGTTCCATGTTCCTTGTACTCGCCCCAAGGTGACAGTTCAGTTTTCATGAAAACCGGTGCGATATGTATCCTATACAGGAACATCGGTATATAAAAGTTAAAAATAAATAAATAAATAAGTGCCACTACTTAGCTGGATAAGTTAGAACTTATCCAGATAAATAACGCTACTTAACTGAATAAGTCAGAATTTATCTGGATAACTGATACGCTACTACTATACCTGCCTATTTTTAAATGTGACTTTAAAGATCTGCATGTGGAGATTTTATCTATGTAACTTTCACGCATTTATCTCCCTTAAGTCAGGTTTTATGTGTTTAAATCAGGAAATTTTCTAATATTTGCAAGCAATGAAATGACCACTTTTACCAATTATTCTACCAGTTTGTCCAGTACATCTGCAGGTCATTGAGACCCTCTGGGCTCTTCAGCCTCAACTCCCCCTATTTCACCCAGATGCTCCCACCCATCAGTATTTCACTTTTAAGATGTTTACGCTCACTTACTTCAGATATAGAGCAGGTGTACATATATGTGCATAAGCTGCCAATCTACATGAGTAAATTATTTATAAAATAGCTACGTTTATGTGTTAGTATTGGCCCTACCCCATAAGACCTTAGTTTTCCCCTTTTTTTTATTTGGGTAAATTTACTCACGAACCCTTACTTATGAGTGTATGTTTGAGGTTTATAAAACAGCATATACACAAATTTATGCTGTTTACATGCATATATGCTGATTTTTACTTGCACTGCATTTGAAAATTCACCTTTTATTATTGGCCTTCCAAAGATAATTAATTAGGTATCAGTTCTCAGTACAACCAGTTCATCCACCAGTGCGAAAATTCAATACCGGTGTATTATGGATGTATGTCATCATCCTATACATAGAAAAAATATGAAAAATATAGAGAGTATTGCAATATTGTTGCATCTGTGTCTATCATATTTTCAATCAATTGAAATTTTATAACATTCATATGCTTTTCTAAAGTTGTTATACTCTATTAGATATATAATTATATTTTGCGCTTGATATGCATGCTGCTCCTCTCAGGTTAAAGAACAAGTCATGCATGTGGAAAGCTAGACAGAAACATTTTTGAGCAATTCATTATGCCTAGGGCTACTTTCCTCAGAGCCTGGAACATTGCGATTAAATTTAAAAATGGAATCAGAAATGAGAAGCATAGATTTCTCAAGTAGCGTACCATGACATTATTTTAAGTTATCATAATGGCCTGCTGCTTTGTGTACATCATATACAATCATATGATTATCTCTCAGAATTCCTCTTCTGTGATGCAGATATCAACTAAGATTTTTTTTATGGCACTGGCTCTGTCATAAACTTTGTTCTAGTGTGAACATGGTAGGGATATGCTTTTGTTTTCTGCAAATGGCACATCTGAACCAAAAAAAGGCCATTTATAGTTTATTCTGAATAGAACAAACTAATACTGGCCTAGCCCAAAAAAATATCCCAAAACTTTTGGGTATTTTTTGTTTGCTTTATAAAAGTGGCCTCCTGGATCCCCCAGGACTCGCACCACCACTTCTCCTGGACATCACAGTGCACCTCTGACCACTAACCCCTGCCATGATACTGGAGCAGAGACCTCCCTGAGCCCTTCTAAACTCTCCTCCCATCCTTAGAAATCAGCCAGGGCTAGAGATCTCCCTGGCTTCCAGTTACCCCTTCCACAGGGGTCATAGCAGAAGAAAAGGGCAATATGTCTCTCACTCACTCCTGGCTCACTGCATTTTTTTAAAAATGACATCTTGCCTTGAGACCAGCACCAAAGTGACTTCAATATGGCTCCAATCTCAGGGCCAGCCAATATCCTTTTCTTGTATGGCCAACTCAGCGTCAAACATTGTTTTAAATAGATTTGGTAGATTGGCAGTGAGGATCACTCCTGCCTCTATTTATTCCAAGACCTCCACAGAATGGTTAAGTGGAGGCTGAGGAGTTCCCCAGCCTTCGCATACTTCCTAGAGTTGGAGGGGCCCAGGAAGGCCCCAGCTGGGTTTGGCTCAGCCCAGTCATATAGGCCTGGGGACTAGTGACTTGGCAGGGGTGGGGGCTCAGAACGGCCCTGGGAGATGCTGGGAAGGTCCTGGAAAGTGATGGTTGTGGCCCAGTAATGAACCAAACAAATAAATATTTAAAGAAACAAACAAAAAAATCCCTTCAAAATGAAAAATGAACCAAAGTGAAAACAATTGGTCTGAATATCACTAGTACATGGTTGCACCTTTTCAGCCCATGTGTACAAAGAATTACTGTATGATGTCAACATTCAAAGCCAGGGCACACAGCTAATGTCTCCTGTGAAGAAGAAAGATATATTCAATGCATCCGGTTTTCTGTGGCAAATTTTTCAAGATTCTGGGGCAAGAGTTTACTAATTGTGTGGCAGAGTTTTCAAAATTCTGAAGTATCTATGTGACAAATTTGCATAATTTTGCATAAAGATTCACACCTCTAACTTTGCAAAAATAAGTCATTTTTTATTGAAACCATTCATATTTGTTTTAAAGCAATATTTCAACTATTTACAAATAAATCTCAGCAGAAGAAAAGATACAAGTAATCACACAATTGTGGGCTGGCTGAGCCTAAAATAGATCAGCAGAAAACTAGCACAAATATTACACAGTTCTGGGGCTGGCTTAGCAAAGTAGCCCTAGATTCATCAAAATGCTATAATAACGCCTGTGATAAGAAAAAGGGGCATGTTTAGGGTGATTTTAGAATTACTACTCCATGCTCTAACATAGTGCTGGGTGTGATGATCTTTTCAAACCCTGCAATACTTGAGAGAGAGGAAGAGAGAGAGAGCCTATTTCTAAGGCCCTCATTGTAGTCAACTATTTATATCTCAATAGGAGGTGTTGGTGGTGGTTTAGGGGTCACCCGCAGCCAGCCCCTTTGGAGATGCCCAGCACTTGTGCACATACCGGGGTTTATGCGCTTGGTTGAGCCTTGCGCGTGCTGCATGTATTTTATAACAGGCCCAGCCACGCGTGAAAACCCCGGTATTTGCGCGCACAACCCTTTGAAAATGTACTTATAAGAGCCTAAATTTGGCTTCTAGAACCTCTCTCCCACATTTTCCTACGTCATTGGTACCCACATGTACCATGACAGCCGGCTCTTCCCCAATACTGTCTAAAATCTTATCTGGGTGAGTTCCACCTCCTTTGCACAAAGCAGGCATGTTACGAGATAATCCTTGCACCACCTGTCATCCAGCTCTCTATATTCCTAATAATCAAATAACCAACTATGACAGCCAACCTAATCCTTCGCTCCTGGACAGTAGCCTTTTGAGACACACCCTTGATGAGAGAGGTCAGTGCATCAACTGGAGAGCAGGACTTTATTACAGGATCACATCCTTCTGTACCAGGTTGATGCTCTCTGACCAGGAGACCTTCCTTCTCCAAGGCAGCACCAGGGCTGCCAGACTGAAGTTGGGACTTGGCTACTATGTCTCTGAAGGTCTCACCTATAAACCTCTTTGTCTTCCTCGTCTCCTCCATGTCTGCCACTCTAGTCTCCAGAGACTGGACTCATTCTCTGAGAGCCAGGAGCTCTTTGCACCGGGAACACACATACAAACTCTCACCAGTGGGTAAAAAAATCATACATCTGACATTTGATGCAGAAGACTGGAAGGCTCTTTCCTCTTGCTCTGGATTACTGTTGTCATCTTAATTTTGTTGGGTTCTTAGTTAAGGTAGATTGCTAAGGGAGTAGGAATGTGTAAATAAAAGTCGTTTAAATTTATTGGTAAATTCACTATTATTCTGGTAGTTACCTTCAACTGGATAACCAAATTCTTGATAAGGCATGGGAAAATACAGTTTTTTAGATAAAGGACTGATTGATTTTTATTGTGAAAGAGTCTCCAGTCTATAAATCACAGAGCTGGGGTGGAGGGATAGAAACTGTAAATGGTCGATTTTAAGACCCATGTGCACACGCACATGGACGCGCTGATTTTATAACATGCACGTGTCACCGCACATGTATTATACAATACAAGATCTGTGTGCACATGCATGTCCGATTTTATAAGCAGTGGCGCATGTGCTGGCGGGTGCCCCACTCATGCACGCAGGGGGGGGAATTTTCAATTATGCGCAGCGACGCAATCGGCCTTTTTCCCAGTTCCCTCCCAGTCTGCTCTTATTAAGGAGTGGACTGGGAGGAAATTTCCATAGCCCCCTACCTAACTTTCCTTCCTTTTTCCCTCTCCTCCCTGACCGCTAAACTAGCCCACTCTATCCCCAATGTTTTTATTTTTTACCTTACTGCTCCTTCGAAACTGAAATAAACTCCATGCACCGGCCAGCTGCCAGCATGGGCTTCCCCGGGACAGCATCTAATGGCACTGTCTTGGCCCGCCCCTTTTCTTTGGCCTGGCATTTCTACGCATATCAGGGGTTATGTGCTTGGCTGGGCCCTTTCAAAAATGTGCACGGCTGGCCCATGGCCTGTCCACGCACGTAAGCCCCAGATTTTATGCACACGGATTTTAAAATTCAGGCTTAAGCTTTTTCCTTCCTTTTGCCTTTCTTTGTATAGCAAACACAGAAACTCTAACTTTTTCCTACTCTTAATACCGACAGCTTAATAAAGATCTTTATTTTGATCAACTACAACAGTTTGGCAACCCAGATAGGACATGGTGTCTATAGGGGGAGCAGAGGCATTTCTGGTTGGTGAATGAAGGCTTGTCCTTGTACTGCTTCCTTGTATGGAGGGCCTCCTATTTTCTCTTTTCTCCCATATGCAGGACACCATCTTATTTGGACATTTTTTTGTCAGCATACCAGCAGGTAAGAGACACTTCTGTTTTATTTGGGATTTAGGTTTTATTTAAATGTTAAGCTTTTTAATTGTTTAGTGTGTATATGTTCGATGTACTTCTCCTGTGTTTGATGTAAACCGATGTGATATGACGGGTCATGAATGTTGGTATAGAAAAAGAACAAACAAATAAATAAATAATAATAAATATGTGTGTGTGTGTGTGTGTGTGTGTATAGAGTTTTATTTATAATAGGGGTTTGTTACTATCACTGCCTAGGGCACAAGGGGGGGGGGGGGGGGGTTCGTCTGCACTGTGTAGCTAAGACAAGTGGGAACTATTTCTCTTAAAGAGCAAGACGTTGTGGTTGCCATCAGAGCAGCATCCCTAGGAGGCACAATATCTCCTTAGTTTTAAGTAAAAAGACATCCAGAAGTGCTTTTAAGTATAAATGTGTTAAAGACTTTTAAATGTGGTAGTGCTTGCATGCAGCTGCATATGTGACGTGTGATTGTTTGAAGTGAATGCTTTGTGAAATTAAAGTAGAAAGACTCTTATTTTGTGGGTCTTGGGGTCTCCATCTAGATCAGCTATGTAGAACATGATGCAGTGGAACATATATTATTGCTTAGCTTAGCCAGTTAGTTGTTTACTATATATATTGCTAAAGTTGTAAGATCTAATGGTGAAATGTGTTGAAATCAAAGAATAAGGTTATTTTACATCTGCACCTGGACCCTTAGTCTCTGCAAAAATTGCAGTGCTTGCTGTTTGCTATAATGAAAAAATTCAGAAGATATTGTGTTAATATTGCTTTAGATACCCAGCATGAGGTGGCTCTCAAAACAGAGGGTCTAAGGACATGTCGTATTAAAGCATGAAATGGCGGATGATACCTAAAATGAAGGGAAAAAAATGGGTGTTGCTTTTGCATTAGGGCATAGGTAGATAGGATAGTATATGATTGGGTGCAGATTTTAGATTAGATCTGTGATTGGACCAACTGTATGGTAGCAAATGTAAGGATGTGATGAAAGGAAATAGGAAATCAAAGAAAAAAGCAATGATTGGTCATGTAATCTTTTAATGATAAATGAGAACTATATTAAGGCCTGCCTGTGATTGTAAAGACAGAGCAACTTGCCATTGCTTTACTGCCAGATTTTTTTCTTTGAATAAAAAACAAAAAGAAAGAGGAAGTGTTTGTTTCTGATTAGAATTTCTTTTATTGCCAAATTAGTTAACAAAAACAGTTGCTCTGTTAAATAAAAAAAAAGAACCAGCAAATTAAAAAATACAAAAACAAAACATTTCCCTTTTTGGGCTGCAATTAAGCTGCTGGGTTTTGGGTTTTTTTTACAGGAGACCCTACAGCTTATATAAATTAGGGTATGAATGCTGCTTATCAGTGTGTTTGACTTGAGTTTGTGTTTGTCTATTACAGAAGGAATAGGTTTTTTAGTTTGGGGGTTTTTTGTTTTTTTTTTTTTGCATTTCTTTTCCTGTGTGGTGTTTATAAATTCTTTACAGCATGAAGTCTCAGAGAATCACTTTTTCCTGTATAAGCAGGGGGGCAAGTTGTCTTTTCCCTCCCCCTCCCCAGTCTTCAATCTCCAGGAAAAGAGCAAAGTTATATTGAAAATTAGAATGCAGAAAGTGGCAGGCTAATATGAATACTGCTCTCTACTCTCTCTACTGTATATTTTTTCAACTGCCTGTTCAGGTTCCAAATGCTAAATGTTTTATGTTATTTTTCTAAGTCTTATCTATAACCACATTTCTTTCTTCCTTAACATGAAAATATTTCTATTTTGGTGATATTGTTTTTGAAGGAAAAAAGCATGTGATGATATGTTAAGAGAACATCAGAGTGGTCAGAATTTATCTGCTTGTTTTCTCTGATCAACTGTGAGAAGCAGGAAAAAAGAATGGAGAAACTATGCTTATTCTTGTATTAACTGGTTGAAAGATCAAGGAGCTTTTATACTTCTGTGAAAGAAATTCCTACATTTATTTAATTCCGTATCCTTTACTGTGCTTAGTAAGAAAGAAAACTTTTTTTTTTTCAGATTTCACCTCTGTCTCTTATCTTTACAAGCTTATTCATATCTAAAAACAATGATAAGAAACCATAATTATTATGCATATAGAAAATAAAATCCAAAAGAGAAAAATGTTATTTTATCTGTCATAGAAACAAATATCGGGCCAGATAATTATTTTTCTTTAAAAGCAATGAGTTGCAGATAAGTGAATAGTTCAAATATATTCATCATTCAGAATATTTTCATCTTTCTGTAGCAGTCTACCTAAGTATTAGCTATCTTTGAATAGTAGAGGTTAAATTGTTTTCCTTTTTCCTTGTTAAATGCATGAATTTTATGAAAAAGAAAAAGGTTAAATGATATGAGTTTAGCAAAATGGTACTGCTTCACTAAGAAAGAATGGGAGAAATATCCTTATTTTATATGATATCATATCTTCTTAGCTAACTGGATGACTGTCCTTGCTTAAGATTAGCAAAAAGAAGCTGTGAATCTGGACTAAAGGTAAATCTCCTATAATAATATCTAAGAATCTTTTAAGCAGAGAACAAACAAGAAAAATTATGATCTGAATACACTGACAGTTTATCTTAGTTATTTAATTGCCTATACTTTATACTTACTGTGCCAATTTGGCTAGGTAGGTTCTTAAATTAAGCTAGAACCTCAGCCCTGCTCTGGTCTATACCTGAAAATTGTTTGCAGAGGAAAAGCAACTTAATTGAGTTACTTCCTTTGTTTTAAATTACTCTTATTAAGAAATAGTTTGCACTAGCAAAAAAATGGATAAATGTGTAAATTGGTAACAAGGTTTTAATTATTATACATACTGGCATTTCAGCAAAAGATGGATAAATACTATATTAATTTTTATCAATATGCAAATGCATATTATACTGTATACTTATACAAATAAGTATTTTACAAAGATTACCTCTTGGAACATTAAATCAGAACCAGAGGAAGATGCTGGATCTTTCTAAGATTGGTTATAAAACTTAAAATTACTAATTTATTAATAAGAAAGCATTTAATAGTAACAATACTCACTTCTATCTTAATATATTTCAGTTAGCTTAAATACTTGTTTTATAAGGCATACAAATGTTGGAAAATTACTTTTATCATTTATTGAAGCACTGGACATTTGTGTTTTGATTTGATCATGCCAATTTTACTTTTCATTTGTCATCCTTTTTCCTATATAAGATCATTTTGAGCTGTTTCCTACAGATTTATTTTCCACAATTGCAAATGAATTCTCTATGCATATACCAAAACTTCAGGAATGCCAATATTGTTTGATAATAATGGACAGAAATCTATATTAAAGTGACCACTGCAATAATACGATATAAACTTCACTGACCAAACTGAAAAGATAAACTAAATTATTAAAACTGAATCAATTAATATCTTCCTCAAAAGTACTGCCAGCAGTATTAGAGATGCAGCAGACAGAGACACTAATCTGAACCCATTTAAAGTGATTAGTGAGCATCCATGATACCATCAACACCCCAGCTATGAACATAAACTTGATTGTAATATGAAATCATTATGTCTGTGGATTAAAACAAATCACATTCAAAGTACTTTTCAACAGATCCGTACTGCATTGCCAAAACCACAAGCTGACATTAAGTATTACTCCCCATACCTGTAGCCACAAAAGTTGAAAACAAGAAAGTGTTGGATTTGTGGACCCTTGAGTCGGCTGGGACAGATGAAGACTCACCGTGGGAAGGCCCACCGTGGATGTCGAAGCCAGGAGACAGCACAGAGCAGGAGACCAGAGGAATCTTCACTACTGGAAGCCCGAGATCCCCCAAGGAGGAGCCCGTGAGGACCCAAGCAGCTTGGACTTACGTGCGGTCTCCTGTGGGCCGGTGTCTGAAGAGGAGTTCCAGAGGATTGAGAAGAGTAGGGCCGAAGCCAGGAGGCCAACTGGAACTTCACCACTGGAAGCCCGCGGTCCCCCCAAGAGGAGCTCATGAGGACCCGAGTCGTTTGGACTTAGGAGGGGCCTCCTGGATGAAAGCCGGAGTCAGTGGACAGAAGCTGGAATCAGAAGCCAGTGGATGAGCCAAAGTCAGAAGCCAGTAGTCGGAAGCCGAAGTCAGAAGCCAGTAGTCAAAAGCAGCAACTCGTAACTCTCAAGGAGAGTGAACCTTGTTGCAAGGCAAAGTATAGGCCTAGCTGCAGGATTTAAATACCCTGCAGCACCTGACATCATCTGAGGACTGTCCTGCTTCTTCCCGTGCTGGCCTCTTTAAATCTCAAGCCCCCACATGCGCCTAGGGGGTAAGGCCAGGCACGTTGGATCGGATGCATCTCCCTTGCAGAGGGAGCACCACGGCAGAGGCCAGGATCGGGCCTTGTTGAGCGGGGAGGCGCTTCAGTGGCCCAGGCTGGCCCGAGGTGAGTGGAGGGACCGGGGCACGGCCCAGGACCGTAACAGTACCCCCCACCTACGCCCCCTTCCCGAGGGCTTGGGCTTCGCAGGATGATCCAAGTGGAACTGGTGGAGAAGACCCTTGTCCAGGATGTGAGAGGGGGGTTCCCACCTATTTTCCTCAGGACCGTAGCCCTCCCAGGAAAGGAGGTACTCCCATCTGCGATGGTGGAACCGAACATCCAAGACATCCTTTACTTGGTAGACCGTATCCTCCTGGGCCATAGGAGTGGCAGGTTCAGGGATCTTGTTATGAAAGATGGACAAGACCAACGGCTTGAGCAATGAAATGTGAAAAATGTTATGAACTCTGAGCGTAGAGGGAAGGCGGAGTCGGTAGGAGACAGCACCCACTTGTTCTATGACTGGAAACAGGCCAATGTTCTTCGGAGCCAAGCGCATAGAAGGAACCCGCAGGCGAAGGTGTTTGGTACATAACCATACCTTGTCCCCAGGATGGAACGTTGGAGCTGGATGTCGCAGACGGGCGCGTACCTCTTTGCCGTGACTGCCGTGCGTTGAAGTTTCTCCTGGGTAGAGCCCCAGAGGCTGCGTAGCTGTTGAGCTGTGAGTTGCATGGCTGGTGACGGAACAGCCAATGGCAAAGGCAAAGGAGGTCGGAAACGTCGTCTATAGGCAACCTGGAAGGGAGGCCTACCGGTGGCCGAATGCCTATGGTGGTTGTAGGAGAATTCTGCCCAGGGGAGTAAAGTCACCCAATCATCTTGTAGGTCTCCCATGAAGGCTTGGAGGAAGACTTTCAAGGTCCAGTTTGTGAGCTCCGCTTGGCCATTGCCTTGGGGATGAAAGGCGGTCGTGAAATCCAGCTGGACCCCAAATTTTTTGCAGAGTGCTCTCCAAAATTTAGCCGTGAACTTTGAGCCCCAGTCAGAGGCAATATAGAGAGGAAGTCCATGTAGGCGAAAGATGTGCTATGCGAAAAAGCTAGCGAGCTCAGGTGCCATTGGTAACTTAGTGAGGGGAACGAAGTGGGCCATCTTCAAAAACCTGTCGATCGTGACCCATATTACTGTTTTCCCTTCTGAAGGTGGAAAGTCCACGATGAAGTTGGTGGACAAATGGGTCCAAGGCTCGGTGGGGATAGGTAACTGTTGAAGGAACCCCCACGGGTGACCATTCGGTGTATTTTGTCGAGCACAGGTTGGGCAGGAGCTAATGTAGAGATGAACATCTCTCCTTACCTGAGGACACCAGTAATATTCGGTCAGCAGACCAAAAGTCCGAGCGACCCCCGAATGCCCTCTGTCAAGGAGTAATGAGCCCAAGACAACACCTTCCTGTGCAGGCGAACGGGTATGACCGTCTTACCCATAGGAATCACCTCTGAAGCTGCAAAAAGGTCTTTGGATGGATCGAGGATATAACGGGGCGGATCCGGGTTATCCTCTGTTTCAGCCGTGCGTGAGAGGGCATCCGCTCTAATGTTCTTGGAGGCTGGCCTGTACCGGAGGAGGAATTTGAACCGGCTAAAGAAGAGCGACCATCGGGCTTGTTGAGAATTAAGGCATTGGGCTCGGCACAAGGATTCCAGGTTCTTGTGATCCGTATAGATGATCACGGGGTATTGGGCCCCCTCCAGCCATTGTCACCACTCCTCCAGCATGAGCTTGATAGCCAGGAGCTCCTTATCGCCGATACTATAATTTCTCTCTGCCAGAGAGAATTTTCGGGAATAATAGGAACATGGTAGAGATTTGCCTTTCGTGGATAACTGGCTCAGGACAGCCCCTACTGCAACATCAGATGTGTCTACCTCCATGATGAACTGATGCTGTGGATTTGGATGGTGGAGACAGACATCAAGGAGAAAGGCTTCCTTCAGCCTCTGGAAAGCATCTATTTCTGTCTGGGACCAATTCTTTGAATTGGCACCCTTCCTGGTAAGGGCTGTAAGTGGTGCCACTATCCTGGAATAATGAGGTATGAACTGGTGATAGAAATTGGCAAAGCCCAAGAAGTGTTGTAGGGGCTTGACCCCTAATGGCTGTGGCCAATCCCGAAAGGCCGCCACTTTATCAGGGTTCATATGGAAGCCCGTGGATGAAACCATATATCCAAGGAATGGCAAGGATTCCTGCTCGAACTGGCACTTCTCTAACTTGGCAAAGAGACGATTGTCCCGAAGTTTCTGTAGTACTTGACCCACTTGTACTTGGTGTGTGGACAAATCCTTAGAATATATCAACACGTCGTTGAGGTACACCATAACCGAGGTATGCAACATATCCCTCAAGACCTCATTCATGAGGTTTTGAAAGACCGCAGGGGCATTGCATAAGCCAAAGGGCATGACCAAATATTCGTAGTACCAGTCTCTAGTATTGAAGGCGGTCTTCCATTCATCGCCGGGTCATATCCATACCAAATTGTAGGCACCCCGGAGGTCCAACTTGGTAAAGACCTTCGCTCCTTGCAGCCAGTCTAGTAACTCTTGAATCAGAGGCAAAGGGTATCTGTCCCATCATGTGATAGTGTTGAGGCCATGGTAATCGATGCAGGGTCGAAGTGACCCATCCTTCTTGGCCACAAAGAAGAACCCGGCCCTGGCAGGGGAGTTAGAGGGCCAAATGAAACCTCTGTCCAAATTCTCCTGAATATAAGAAGACCTGGCCCAAGTTTCCGGAAGCGTCAAGGGGTAAACCCGCTTTTGGGGAGGCATGGTGCCTGGGACCAGGTTAATGGCACAGTCAAAGGGCCGGTGTTCTGGGAGAAGTTCAGCCTTCTCCTTAGAGAAGACATCTTCAAAGTCTTGGTACTGTGGCGGGAGTGCCATGGGCGTGGTCAAGAGAGGCACACTGGGACGAGGAAGGTTCGTCAGGCAGGCGTCAAAACAAGACGGGCCCCATCTGTGATATGAAGGAAATCCCATTGTATGACTGGGGAATGTTTCTGTAGCCAGGGTAAGCCCAAGATGATGGGGTGCATGGGTTTCTCTAGTATAAGGAAGGAGATCTCTTCCACGTGCAGGAGACTGGTACGAAGGACCAAGGGCTTGGTGCAGGTAGTAATGCTCTCCGGAAGGAGAGTACCGTGAATCGACGATACTCGGATCAGAGGAATTCGGGGTTGGACCCCAATCTGCAACTGCTGGATGAGGTCTGCGAGAATGAAATTCCCTCCTGCTCCGGAGTCGACCAAAGCCAGCGTATCAAATGTACCTCCAGGGTAGATGAGGGTAACCGGTACAGTACATGAGGAGGCGGAACATGTATTACCTAGGGTCAGCTCTCCATTGATCCCTAGGTTCTGGCATTTCCTGGCCGCTCACCACATCGGGCTAGGAAGTGACCTTTGCCACCGCAACATAGGCACAGCCCTTGAGCGCAGCGGTGTCTTCTCTCCTCCTGCAAGATGGGACCTCGACCTAACTGCATAGGCTCTATGTCTTGGTTTCCGGGAGAGGCAGAGGAGGAGGTTACTAGAGTTACTTGGTTTACGACCGGACCTCCCTTCCCGAAAATGGCATTGGATACCGCGGTCCACCTGTCCAGCCAGATCGATCAGGCTGTTCAGGTCATCTGGGAGATCTCTTGCCACTAGCTCGTCTTGGAGTCTTGAAGAGATACCTTCCAAGAATATGCCATGGAGGCTGTCATCCCTCCAGTCTAGCTCGGCAGCCAGGGTACGGAATTCCACCGCATACTCGGCAAAGGACCGGTTGCCTTGGCGTAGCTGAAGTAACTCAGAGGCGGCAGTGGGCCTGCAAGAGGGCTCATCGAAGATATGTCGGAAGGCAGAGACAAACTGTTCCAGATTCCCTAGAAGGGGATCTTTATGCTCCCATAGTGGAGAACCCAGGTCAGGGGCTTCCCGTCCAACAAAGAAATAATATAACTGGTCTTAATCAGATCCGTCGAAAACTGGGAAGGCAGCAGATTGAATCAGATGAAACACTGATTGAGGAATCCGTGGCAGTATTTCGCTTCTCCCTTCATTTTGCACCCTTCTTTCTTTAGCCACACTATTACAACAAAAAATAAAATAAAATCCCTTAAAAGCACCACTTTGAGGCAGGAGAAGAATCTGTTGGGAGCCCCCTCCTCCTCTGCCACATCTGCTTTCTTCCCTACCTCAGTTCTCGTTATGTCCCCAAGCCTCTCAAGCAGGATAAGGGTGAGATGTGGACAGAAAGGGGGGTGGGGATCATCGATGCATGGCATTATAAGCTGTTATATTAATTTTTTTGTGAGGCTGCCTCAGTGAGATTGATCAAGAAATAGCTTTAAAATATATTGACTTTGATGTTTTTTTTAAGGTATTTCTTGATTTGAAGAAAAACAGAGGTTGTTGCCAGATGCCCAGTATATGTGCACACGTTTCTCTACGTTGATTTGAACTACAAAATTAATGTAAAACAGAGATGCAAATCAAAGAAATAATGGCAATTAAGAATAAGTAAAGACCTGCCCGAATTAATCTTATTGAAGTAATGTACTGCATGAATTCTAGGTTAATTTCTTTAAATGGAAGTGTATAATATTGGACAGTTTTAAATAAATCTCTAAACAGTTATTTAACTCTAAATATTGTTTTGTTTTATTGTTTTAGCTGAGTGTACCTCACATGGTAAATGTTCAAAATACAGGAAGTATTTGGAGGTGTTGCATGAAAACTGAAAAGTGACAGGTAATAGCTGCTGTGATTCATGTAACTATCATAGCACTTATGAGTGTAAAAGGTTTGACAGTTTCAAAACAATCTTCAAGCTGTCCTTATTTAACCCTATTTATTATTTTAGCTGAGTGTACCTTTCATGGGTAAATGGTCAAAATCAAGAAGTGTTATTGTGAAGCATGCGAGGGAGAAGATGTTTTCAAAGAATGGATCATGAAAGTTCCAGGCAAAGCTGCAAAAGCATACTACAAATACTGTCAATGCCAAGTTCACATTCATAGGACGGACTTGACATCTCACAGCTCAAATGACAAGCACCGCAACAATGCAGCACCATTTTCTAGCATGTAAAATCTTTTTGATTTGGATTGTCTTCATAAAGTAATTGATAATAGCAATTAAACATCTGAGCTTATATTAGCTGTGCATGTTGCATGCCATTGAAGTATATCAACAGTAGTTCACATGGGGGACTTAGTTAGGAATATATCTGGAAAAGACCTGACTATCCATCGTACAAAATGCACCTCTTTGATTATGCATGTTCTTAATCCATTGATACAGGAAGATTTAATGCAGGAATTAAATGATGAAAGTACTAATATAACAACCGAGAAATAACTATGCATCAGGATGTGCAAAATTGTTACTAATTTTCTTGGCATGATTTTAGTTGAGTGGAACAGCAGAAACAATTTTACTGCATTAATGAAGTTCCTAAATGATAAGAACCTATCAAGTGATAAGTGCATAGGGCTTGCAAAAGATGGGTGTGATACAATGACCAGCAATACAAGTTCAGTCATAACAAGGTTCAGGGAGATAAATCCTACAGTTGTTCATATCAAGTATATTTGGCATTTCATACAGCTATGTTCCTCATATGCTCTTAAAATAATGCCTCTTAATGTTGAATTTATGGTATGTGAAACATACAACTGGTTCTTGCATAGCACTGTTTGCCAAAAGAAGTATAGAAGTATTTATTTGTGCATAAATGTTGGAGAAGAACCCCTGAAGATTTTGAAGTTGCCCGATATAAGATGACTTTCAATTGCACCATGTGTTCAATGCATTTTGGACCAGTATGAAAAACTAAAGATTCACTTTTAGCTAGCAAAAGATATAGAAAGGAATTACACTGCAGAACTGCTATTTCAGATGTTCTGTGCACCTGAAAACAATCTGTATCTTACATTTCTATGACCAATACCAAACCAGCTGTCATGAGTGATTATGTTCACGAAAAAGACTACTCTATGTGTGAAAATACTCTTCTGCTCTTTGCTAATGGATGTTATAAACTTCCAGATGGATGGAAATTTGAAAAATCTTACTTTATGTTTAATAAGAAGCATTCTGAATATTGACCAGAGATGTATACTATAATGAGTCAAGTGATAATGTTTTTGCATGTTTATCTGGATATGTGAAAGATGATAAAATTATGGGAAATGTCATAGCTTTACTAAACACCTCTGTAGCCTATCACAATTGTTCTGACAAGCAAAATCATTAATTAGACCTCCTGTCACAGTAGTTGAGTGTAATAATCAGAATAGGGTACCAAATATAGTACCACATGACCAGAAAACAAATCACTCTTATGTTCTTTACCCAGACAATAGGAAGCAGAAAAAAAATTCTTATAATTTATGCTGAAGCAGGACATTTTTATTTGACATCCACACAAGCTGTTAAAGTATATAAAGGCAGATTTTAAAAGCCTACGTGAGTAGGGGGGGTTACGCGCATCGGGCCTATTTTCAAAAGGCCCGGCAGCGTGTGTAAAGCCTCAGGACGCGTGTAAGTCCCAGGGCTTGAAAAAATGGGCGGTCCTGGGGGGGCGTGGGCATGGCTGGAGGTCTTTCCACTGCCACTGGGCCGGAGGATCGTGCGCTGGCAGTTACGCCTGAGACCCAGGAGAGACCCTCAGAAAAAAGTGAAGTTCTGGAAAGTCTATCCACTTCCCACATTTACATTAATCTAACTAATTTGAACTTTAATTGTTAAACAAAAGACAATTGGCCATTTTCTGACCCCTCCTCTCTTGGAGGGGCACTTTGCATTCAAGACTTCAAAACTGCAAAAGATTCTTAATGTCAATATTTCCTGTGATCCAAGAATAAGAACTTAGTCCCAGTAACCCTTCTTATATTTCTAATTTAAATTAAAGTTATGTTGTCATACTAAATATGATGAAGAAGGGAATGTAGTGGTACTGTGAAAAGATTTTTCTATGAAGCCATATTAGTTAAGTAGAAAATCATTATTGCACTGTGAAATTACATGGATTATACTTGTAAAATGATTCAAGATTGCTGAAATGCTAGAATATATGCAAGAAGTCAAAAAGTATGTCAAACTCCAGCCAACTTTTGTTCCTGCCTTCTGGCCTCAATTTATAAGGAATTACATGACTTACAAGAATCTTAGCCCCATTAAAATATATGAGGTAAAATTATAGTACCACCCTATTAAGAGGATGTTATGTTAATATCACCCAATTAGGAAAATGTTATGCAAACAAACAAGCTAACTCATTGGAGTAAATTGGAGGTGATAATCTGTTTACTCTATTGTGTAAACAATGCTTTTTGAGACTGCTTCTGAATTGCCTTGCTGGTAATCTTGCACTCTCGTGGAATATTCCATACTTTAAATAAAGATCTTTCTTTAAGCTGCCAGTATTAAGTGTTTATTTTGATCACCATCAACAATAAGTTACCCCCTTGCCTTCTATTAAAGGTGGTAGTAACTGCCACTACATGGAACTTAATTTTAAGTGTAACACTTCTGCATGGGAGTTATCATAGGTTTCCCCATGTTTTCATTTCTATCTTTTAGCCAGTAGAGATCCACAATATTTATGACATGCCCTTTTGAATTCTATCACTAATCTTATCTTCACCACCTTTTTCAGGAGGGCATTTCATGCATCCACCACCGTCTCTGTGAAAAAAATGTTTCCTGATGTTCTGAGTCATCCCTCCTGGAGTTTCATATCATGACTCCTAGCTCTGCAGTTTCATTTCAAGAGGAAAAGTTTTATGCAGTATTAATACCTTTCAGATATTTGAAGGTCTGTATCATATCTCTTCTATACATCCTCTCCTCCAGGGTATAAATATTAGGTCCTTCGGTCTCATCACTTATGGTTTTTGATGCAGACCCTATACCTTTTTGGTTGCTTTTCTTTAGATCACTCCCATCCTGTCCATATCCTTTTTGAGAGAAGGCATTCAGAACTGAACACAGCACTCCAGTTGAGCCCTTACCAAAGACCTGTAAACAGGAATTATCTCCTCCTTTTCCCTGCTTGTTTTTCCTCTTTTCAGTACAGCCCAACATTCCTCTGGCTTTTGCTACCTGCTAGGATTGTGGACCTTTGTGTTTGGGTGAGGTTGGCTCAACCTACAGGGAAGGTCCTGTAGGTTCTCACTTCCAACTGGTGGAGCAAATTGGTGCAGAGACTGGACAAGAGCTTGGCCTACATCAGCCCCTTTCCCCTCAAGTTCAGTTTTTGGGTTCTAAGGGCCAGCAGGTCTTAGGAGGCAGTCTTTGGGGTGTATACAGAAGAGTAGATCTGGACCAGGTTGAGGTCAGCGGCAGGCAATTAATAGGCATAATGGGAGCTCAGGCTAGCATCAATGGCAGGTGGCAGGCAAAAGTAAAGAGAGTCCAGGCTAAGGTCAGTTCCAATTGTCAGTCCAAGAGGAGAGAATATGGGTGGGCTGGTTGAAGAGGAGGAGACAGGATGGGCAAGAGAGGCAGGGCAGGCTTGGATAGACAAGGCAGGAACAGGCTGGAATGATAAGGCAAGTACAAGCTGAAATGATGAGGCAGGCTCAGGAATGCAGCAACTCACAATTCAGGAACTAAAGTCAATCAATTGTTGAGGCGTTGATCTGTTACATGGCTGGGATTTAAATACCCAGTGGTGTGATATCATCTGGCAGCACCGGTCAAGGAGATTCCCACCATGAGACCTTTAAAGCTATGCATGCATTGCATGTGCATGTCTAGGGAAACTCTAGGAGAAGATGGCTGCAGCATCCCTGCCATGAAGCATGGTTCATCATCAAAGGTGTTGGGTGAGTATTTTGACTCATGGACTGTACATAACAGTAACCCCTCCTAAGTTCTGAGGCTTTGGCTTGGAGGAAAATTGTCTAAACTCTTTTACAAGGAGAGCTGCTTTGAGGTTGTTAGCAAGCTCCCAAGAGTTCTCCTCTGGTCCATAGTGTTTCCATGCAATGAGATATTCTACAGGGTGGCCCATAGAAAAGTAGCCTGCCTCTGGCACTGGTATTGGAGGCGGGTTACTTTTCCAAGTGCCACCCTGTAGTTTGTTTTACCATATATGTGAGTTCAAGATCTCTTGTACCTCATATTTATTTTATTTATTTACCAGTTTTTTATATATCGTCGTTAAGTAGAACCATCACAATGGTTTACATTTCAGGCACTGTCACATATTATGTGTCCTCCTCCGAGGGTAAGATTGTATGTGTGGGAGGCCTTCTCAAGGGCCAGGAGATGATCAGTAGCTTCAATAAAGAGATGTGGAATACTTTATACATGCTGATTGTGATGAGAAGCTTCAACTAGTAGGTCACGGGCCCCACCTACCATTGGATGGGGTAGGGTACCAAAATGAGCGAGGGGACCCACAGGTATAAATGTTTGTGCTTAGTCACACGAGATCACCCACTTTGTGGTGCTGGTTGATGTCAGACATTGGCATATTTCTTGGCCTGAGTGGCTGCCTGGTTGGTATACATCCAAAGGTCTTTGAGTTCTTCGATGATGAGGTGGGCTGCAGGGCAGTCCAAGGTGAGAGGTGTGGAAAGTGGTACTCATGTGAATTTTTCATAAACAATTTGGAACAGAGAGGAACTGGTGGTACTGTTCACATGGTTATTATGCAAAAATTCCACCAGGGTAGCAGTATGGCACAGTCATCTTGCTTTTTGTTAACATATAGTCAAAAGAAGTTCTTGAAGACCTAATTGACCCTTTCGGCCTGCCTGTTGCTTTGAGGGTGGTAGGCAGTGAAGCCTAAGGAGATGCGGAACTTCCGGAAGAGGGTCTTCCAGTATGTTCAGTGAATTGGATGCCCCTGTCAGACAAGATGGAGATGGTAGGCTATCTAATCTAAAGACATGTTGGATGAAGAGATGGGCTAGATCAGGAGCCAACGGTAGCCCAGTGAGAAGTATGAAATGAGCCATTTTAGAGAATCTATCCACATCTATGGCCACATCATAGTAGAGCCATGTGAGAAAGACAGATCCACAATGAGTCTATGGTACAGTGGCCATTCTTCTCTGGAGGAGCAGCAACTTACAGAACAAAAAAAAAAGGTAAGGCAGATTAGGTTTAGGGAGTGGGGAGGAGAGGGGAAGGGGGAAGGGGAAGGGAGGCTAGGGTAGGGGGTAGGGAAGTTCCCTCCCAGTCCGCTCCTCAATTGGAGTGGACTGGGAGGGAACTGGGGAAGGCCCCAATGAGTCGCTGTGTGAAAGTTGCTGATTTCGACGATCCCCCCCCCTTGTGCATGCCACCCCCAATTTTATAACATGTGCACACTGGCTAGCGTATGCACATGGATACGCGTGCGTATTTTTTTAAAATCTATCCCGAGCTACATCTGGGGATGGGAGTGGAGCTTAAAAACAGATGATATAGACTGGTTCTGCATTTCTGAATATCTTTCTTTAGGCATTTGTGAATAATTTTTAAAGTGTTTGAAAACAACACATATAATGGCCAAATTTTCCTTTTTACAATAGTAGATATTTGGGGAGTCCCTAATATTCAACTTCTAATATTCAGTGAATGGGAAAGGTATTTATTTATTTATTTATTGTTTTTTATATACCGATCTTCTTGCATTGGATACAAATCAAACCGGTTTACAGTGAAACAATTAAACTTGCCTGAGAGCATTACATAGAACCTAGAACATATAAAAAACTTTAAGTAACATGGTATTGAAATAAACTTCTTATACTAGTTGCCTTGCAAAAAGCCATTAAAGTTAAAGTTAACATGCAGTTGAATGCATCAAATGAATTTGGGCTAGAATGCGGGGGGAGGGGACAGCGGAGGGAAGGACAAGGGGGAGGTAGGGTAAGAAAATAAAGGATCCAAATTGAATGGTGGATTTAAGGGCGGGTTTGAGAGCAGATTGATAACCTGCAAAAGCAAATCATAGTTGCCAAGGGAAGTAATTGTGAGCAATAGTGAAAGTGTATTGCTAGCAGGCAGGATCAGGGAAACGCTAGGCCGAATAACCATCTTTTCAGTTTTTTCTTGAAGGAATGCGGGCAGGGGTCTTGTCTGAGGTCTGGTGGGAGGGTATTCCAATGGGTAGGACCTGCAGTGGAAAGTGCCCTATTCCTTAGAGAGGTACCCATGTAAATGTTATCTGGGTTGCTATACCTGGCTATTCAGCAGAACATAGCCTGATAAATGTTTGACTGAATATACCCAGTTAAAATTACCTAGATAAGAGTCACGTGATGCTGTGCCAGGGAGTGGATGTAGTCTGCCCTTGCTGGTGCCCCGCTGTGCCATCCAGCCCCATCTGTGACATTTAAATTTTTTTTTTTCTGGAGACACAATTGTGAGGGATACCTGAGGTGTTGTGCCCAGAGCATTTGTTGCAGTGATGTCCACTAGAACGGCCAGAAAAGAAAAAGAAAGAGATAGAGACCGCGGCCTGCAGACCCACAATCGGAGGATGAAGGAGGGCCTGCCGAATCGGGCACGTCAGCGAATTGGACCGAATTGAGAACCGCAGTTGTGGAGGCGCTGGAGCCCGAATTTAAAAAACTTTCAAACCAATTGTCGGACCTAACCTCCTCCATAGCTGGATATGAGGCCAGATTCACTGAATTGGAGCAGCGAGTTTCGGGGGCTGAAGATGGCCTCCAGACCACGAGAGCCGACGTGGCTAAGCTCCAAGAGGTAATGGCGCAACACACTGACCGTTTAGAAGATTTGGAGAATCGGTCTCGCCGGTCGAATCTACGTTTTGTCGGGCTGCCGGAATCTCTAGAGGAACGGGAAATGCCGCGGCGTTTGGAAGCGTGGCTGATGCAGGAACTTGGTTTGGCAGAGGCGCGAGGCCCGTTGAGAATTGAGCGTGCGCACAGATTAGGCCAACGCAGAGCACAGCCGGAGCGCCCGAAGGTTACGATCGTTAAAATTTTAAATTTTGCACACAAGGAAGCTATTTTACAGGCGGTACGGAATGGGAAATCCCTCACTTTTGAGGGCAAGAAGATCCTGATATTTCAGGACTTTTCCGCGGCTTTATCGGCAAAATGACGCGCGCTCTCACCATTCTGTGCTCAACTGTACAACCTGGGGCAGCGTGCGGTTCTGGTCTATCCTGCTAAAGTTCGGGTTTCCACGCCGGAGGGACCTCGCTGGTTCTCAGAGGCAGGAGAGCTCCGAGAATATGTCAACACGTTAGATCGGCGTGGCAACCACAGCTGAATCTTTTTTTCCTCACAGAATGCTGGCGACGAAGATATAGCTCTGTGGGTGTGTTGAGCTGGAATGCCTCTGAGTGTGATGCCATTGACCCTGTTAATCAATTAAATATGTAGATTTGTAGCGTGTCAGGTGATTGCTGTAATAGGGATATTCCCTACTACAATTGCTTTATATTGCTTGTATCCCCCGCAGTTAGTTGGGTTTTCGGGGTTGAGGTTAAGTGATTAGTTAGCAGAGTTGGGGAAGTCCGTGTTGTGTTGTCTTTGATTGGATGCCAATGTTCGGTAAATGGTCTAAAGTCTTTAATGGGATTCTACCAGAGTGTAATAAAAGAAGAAAAAAAAAAAACCAAACCAAAAACGAGAGAGTTTGGGTATGTGCTGCACCTCTGAGTTTTATGTTTTTTTTAATTTTACGACACATATCCTAAACAGTGCATCTGCTACCCGTTTTCTGGAGCCCAGCCTTCGTGACAGTTGGGGGTAGTGACCTGAGTGCGCAAATGATGTGGTGGTTTCGTTCCGTGCTGTTTGGGGTCCTGTTTTGGACTCTTTCTGTTATCATCCGGGACTTACTTTACAATGTCTTATCTGGGGCATATGTGGTGGGGCTGGATGGGGGAGGGGGGAGACCTAAGTGTCATAAGTGACTCAATAGGAGAGGGTTACGTAATGGGGTTATGGGTACGGGGGTTGGGGTTATGGGTTGGGAGGGCACGAAGGGGGGGTGGCGAGGGGTGGAAGATAGATGTCACGGGAAGGTTGTGCCTTCAAAGTTGGACCAAGGGGAGGCAGGGTAGGGGATTTGGGGTGAATGGGAAGGGCAAAGGGTTACTTCTTGGTAATATGTCTGAGTTACACGTTGAGGAGGGTCAGTGGCCAGGGAGGTGGTCTATGCTGGGACGGCCATCTTCCCACTTAAGAGAACAATATACTGTTCAGTTCATGCTGGTTATAGTTCTGGATGGCTAATCGAAATACGGTCTTGATATCATGGAACGTATGTGGTATTAACTCACCAATCAAACGGGCCAAGATTCTACAGGCTCTCAAGAGGAAGTCCGCGGATGTGGCCTTCCTCCAAGAAACGCATCTGACAGATGTGGAACATGCCAAGCTACGCCAAAGTTGGGTGGGGGAGGTATATTTTGCGTCGGCGGACTCTAAGTCCGCGGGTGTAGCCATTCTAATTCGCAAGAACCTCCAATTTACGATTGAAAAGGAGATTAAAGACCCCAATGGTCGGTATCTGATCTTGGAAGCAGAACTTAATCACATCCCCATAGTGTTTTGCTGCGTTTATGCTCCCAATGCACATCAGTCACAGTTCTTTCAGACTTTACAGCGAGTATTGCTCCCTTACATTGACCGGGCTTTGGTGGTGGGAGGTGATTTTAATGCGCTGCGAGATCCAGAGTGGGACAGGATATCGAGTAACTCTGCCCGGGGAACATCCAGTGCAGGACTTCGCAGTTTAGAAAATGCTTTATATCTTATTGACTCTTGGAGAATTCTTCACCCTTTTGAGAAAGATTTTACTCATGTAGCTAGAGCGCATGCGACCCAGTCACGCATAGACTATTTTCTGGTCAGCTCACATTTTTTTTCTAAAGTGGCTGAGGCGGCCATTGGAGACGTGGTCCTTTCAGACCATGCGCCTATTCGGTTGGAATTAATTACAGCGGGCACTGCCACCCTTACAAGGCCATGGAGATATCCCTACTTTTTAGCTGAGGATAACTCCTTTCAGGAGTATTTGAGGAAGAGATGGGAGGAGTATGCTGAATTAAATGCACAACACAATAATGATCCAATTTTGTTTTGGCAAACAGCCAAGGCAGTGCTGCGCGGCGACATAATCTCTTACTTGGCTTTTCGGCGGAAATCATTAGATAAAAGGCTCCTGTCTCTTAGTGTGCAGCTTCAGAAGGCTAAACAAAATCTAGTAAGGAAGCCGTCTACACAGCATAAAAAATCTTTTGTGGTCCTGCAGACAGCAGTAAACTCGCTTCTCCATCAAAGGGCGAAGAAAAGTGTGTTATTTTACCAATTGCAATTTTACAAGTTTGGGAACAAACCGGGGAAGATGATGGCTAATTTGGTGAAATCGGCAAGGGGTTCACGCTACATCCCCGCTTTAAAGTCAAAGGGTGGCTCAATAGTTAATACCACTTCGGAAATTCTGGCCACCTTTCATAAATATTACTCTTCGCTTTATAAGTCTGAGGGCTGGAGTTTTAACGCCTGGGAAGATTTTTTGGAGCGCATTGATCTCCCCTCTATTACCGTAGAACAGCAACGTAGATTAAATGAACCTATTAAACCTATAGAGGTGCGCATGGTGATTGTTAGAGCTAAGAAATTGAAAGCCCCTGGCTCTGATGGATATGGCTCAGAATTTTATAAATGTTTAATAGAGCCTCTAACTGACTTCTTGCCATTAGTGTATAGTGCTTTGATTGAACGGGGCTCTTTCCCTTTCTTAGGTAATAAAGCGCATATCACTCTTATTCCGAAACCTGGTAGGGATCCGCTGTTACCAGAGTCGTATCGCCCCATTTCTCTGCTGGATACGGACCACAAAATTTTGGCTAAAATTTTGGCGGAACGTTTGGGAGATGTTTTGCCTAACTTGGTCAAGCCGGGACAAGTGGGTTTTGTAAAGCGGCGCTATGCCCTTACTAACATTCGACGGGTAGTTGCGGCAATGACACTCTGTCAGCGCTCTGAATCCCCTTACCTTATGGCTAGTTTGGACGCTGAAAAAGCGTTTGATCGGGTAGAGTGGGGCTATCTGTTTCGGTTGCTCCCTTTGATGGGGTTTGATGGGTTTTTCTTACAGGCCATACAGCTTTTATACCATGATCCGGTAGCCTTGCTTTTGGTGAATGGGGTGTTGTCTGATCCTTTCCCGGTGTTGTGTGGTACCCGACAGGGATGCCCGCTATCACCCTTGCTTTTCTTGCTCACTATGGAACCATTACTGCTAGCTATTCAGGCACAATCAAGTATCCGGGGAGTGCTATTTCATTCGGGAACCCAGAAGGAGATTTTTAAGTATGCCGCTTTTGCGGATGATGTCCAGGTATTTCTTACGAATCCGCAGCGTTCGCTACCGGCGCTTTTGGATCTGTTCCGGGACTTTGGCTTGTTTTCGGGGCTGCGCATTAATTGGGACAAATCAGAGGCGCTGGCGTTTCCCTTGACACTTTGGGAGGACTGGAGGGGGCTCTTTCCTTTGAAATGGGCAGGTTCATCGATCAAGTATCTGGGGATACAGTTGTCGTCTGAATTGGCAGCCATTTATTCACTCAATGTAGCGAGCTTAATGACGCGCACGCAGGAAAAGTTGACACAGTGGCGAGAGTTACCCTTATCCCTGGGAGGACGAATTAATTTGTTTAAGTTGATTCTTTTACCCAAGTGGTTATATATCTTGCAGAACTTCCCACTCTCTCTCAAACGCAGTGACTTGAAGGCCCTTGACGCTCTTATGCGGGCTTTTCTTTGGAGGGGTAGGAAGGTGCGCATACCCTTGGCATGGCTCAAATTAAGGTGGGGCCTTGGGGGGATGGGAGTCCCAGATTTGTTCCGTTACAATCTAGCGGCTAATCTTAGAATAGTCCGGGACTGGTTGATGGGAGAATCGCACTTTATTAGCTACATTGCAGAGAGCACACTGGTTGCGCCTTTAGATCTTAAATATGTGCTTATGTGTGAGAGGCAGGCTCTTCCTAGTGCCTTGCTGCAAAATCAGCTTATACGCCCGATTTGGGAAGCTTGGAGATTTTTGACTGCACAATTACATATTCCTACTCAGTGTGCATGTCTGTTGCCCTTAATGGGAAACCCAGATTTCACACATGGTGACCAGTCCCAGGGATTTCGAGAGTGGCAATCCAAAGGTATAGTTCAAGTAGGGCATATGATAAACCTCACGGGCGACATGCTCACTTTTGAGGAAATTAGAGACTTATATAAGTTACCAAGAAGTCAATTATTTAGTTATTTGCAAGCCCGACATTACATACTGTCTTTGCCCTCTTCTTCTAAAACGCCTGAACATGTTCAAGCCCTCAACAGTTTCTTTCATTTTGACTGCAGTGGAGGGACCTCCCTTTCTCGGTTTTATCAGCGGTTGCTTAAAGGGTATGCTTCTGATACCATGCAGATTTCAGTGGATCGCTGGGGGCGAGATGGGGATTTCCGTGTGCCGGTAGCAGCCTTTACGGCATGTATGAAAAATGTGACTACAGTTACTGGCAACATGTATTATCGGGAAATGCAGTTCAAATTTCTGCGGAGAGCCTATATCACCCCACACCTTGCGTTCCGGGCCAAATTGTGTCCAACGGCCAATTGTCCGCGATGCAACTCTGCCCTAGGTACCATGTCTCATGTTTTCTGGGTGTGTCCCATTATTCAAACCTATTGGGGTAAGATTGTGTGTTACTTGAGGCAAATTTTACGTATTAATTTACCATTTTCTCTTTACATGCTTTTATTTGACTGCATTCCTCAACCGCTTGTCCAAGATAAATGTACCCGTTTGTTTTTAAAGAAAGCTGCTGCGGTGGGGAAGAAAGTCATATTGCTTAATTGGCGGGAGCGGGAACCACCTTCTATTTGGACTTGGCGGATCCACCTTCATCGCATGATGCAAATGGACAATTTGGAGTCTAAAATTTGTCCGCAGCGTCGACGTCAGTTCTTGCGGATTTGGGATGCCTACCTACAGGCTTTGCCACATCGTTCTAGAAGCTTGGTGCTTAACGGGTGATCGTAGTTCTTTACTGACTGACCTGGAAACAAATGGACGCTTGTGGAGAGTAACTGGGCATTTTATATAAATAGTAGCTTTTGACAATAGGAGGGGGGTTGGGGAGCGGGAATGGGTGGAAGGGAAAGGGGGTTGGGTTGAGAGGGGGGGAGGGTGAGAAGTTATGAGACTCTAAAATGAGCTGAATTGGACTATTAAATGTATCTGCCCCGGGGCTGTGGAAGTGTCCACACAGCCCGGTGGCTTTGCTTCTGTTGTTTCATTGTTGCTCAATAAAAATTGTTTGAACATAAAATTACCTAGATAAAGTTATCCATGTAACTACAGAAGAGGAATTTTTCCAACCAGACATACCCAGCTAACATCAGCTGGGTAGCACTGAATATCAGCGCTCACTGGCAGGCTCTTGGGAGATCTCCTTCACGTGTGTTTTTAACTGGCTAAATTTTGTATGGGCAATGAATTACTCAGACAAAATTTAATAGGACTGCGGTTATGTCCAGTTAACTCAAAATGTTACCAAAATAAATCCTTAGAATCTCAACCTCCTGAAATAGAGGGGTAAATCAATCCCTTACATAATACATTTCAGAACTTCCAGTATATCAAATAGATGTAAAAAAAAAAACAAAACCCAGAAAAACAAATAAGAACATGGATCTAGCAAAAGAAAATTCTATTGAATTTGAACATTGCTTATGTGAAACAAATAAAAATCATTTTACTCAGCCATCAAACCTTCCCAAAAGAATTAAAAGAAGAAAATTGTTAAAATAATATATTTTTATGACTCATTTTATGATAGATTTCTATTAGTTTTGTCTTGCTATAGTTTCTTTCATACCATCACAATAGGATTGCTCTATTTTAGAATGCAAATATCACAAAGATAGACCTTTCCCGACTGATTCAGACAGTATATTAATACCAGTTGCAGATAATATAAAGTCATCAGTATTTAGAGCATAAGAAGACAGCAAAATAATACCATCAGCAGTGTTTGCAAACTGAGTTGTACATTGCAGGCACTGACGTGTTTCGCACTATACAATGAAATCAATGTGCTTATATTGGGAATAATATGCAATTAGATATATATAATACACACACACACACCATCTTTTTATGAACTAAGCAATATCTGACTCATATTTTAAATCTGTGTTCAAGTACAAGGGGTGTGTAATCATTCTAAAACAAATGGTAATCCAAACCAAATCAGGCATTTCTTTTCAGTTAATTTTAACCCTAAAGGAATGCACAATCCCCCTCAAAAATCCCCAAAATTATTGGATTCTTTGATTTCGAAAATAATGCCCACTGTTTGCAAATAGTTCACACTATTTGTGATTAATGCATGCTATGTGAGAATATTGTTCTCTATTTTCTGAAATCAATAAACATGTAAAAACAAAAACAAAAAAACCCCACAAAACCAATAATAAATTTAAAAATGATCCAAAAAGAAAACAATTGCCCTGCAAGTCTCTAGCAGGCACTCCACTGGCTCTTATGCATGCCCTCCTGATAATTTATATCCCACTTTTTCAGGCACATCGAAGCAGATTACATTCAGATACTGTATGTATTTCCCTGACCCCAGAGGGCTCCTGATCTAAGTTTATACCTGATGCAACGGAGGGTGAAGTGACTTGCACAAGGTTTCAAGGAGAGGCAGTGGGATTTAAGCCCAGGCTCTCTTGGGTCATAGGCTGCTGCTGTAACCACTAGGCTACTCCTCCGCTTCACAATAATGAGAAACTAAGAGGCTAATTTTTGCATAACTCCTTTGTATGTATGTATATGAATTCGCACAGATTTACCATAGTATTTTAGAATCTCCATACTCATGGCTTCTAAAATACACATATTAATGGCCCCGAAAGTACACAAGGAATTTTAAAACACAAATGCTACAGCAGGATCATTCCAAGATGCTCCTCCCCCCCCAAGCAGCCAAATTTCACCACTATGGATGTGGCTAGACTATTATCTCTGGTGGAGAGGAACAAAGCCCTTCGTGGGGATCAGGCAGAACAAATGCAGAATAAGGCAGGCCTGGAGGGGCCTGCAGGCTGAATTAAATCACAGAGCTTTCTACCCCAATGGGGTAAGTACAATGCGAAAACAGGGAGGTGGGTAAGGGTGGAGAAGGTAAGCAGTTTTATGGGGGAGCTTTTAGAGGTGGGGAAAGCTGGGGGCAACTTTGTGGGCTTGTGGTAGGGCAAAAGCCAATAGGGATGTGAATCGTGTCCTCGATCGTCTTAACGATCGATTTCGGCTGGGAGGGGGAGGGAATCGTATTGTTGCCGTTTGGGGGGGTAAAATATCGTGAAAAATCGTGAAAAATCGAAAAATCGCAAAATCGGCACATTAAAACCCCCTAAAACCCACCCCCGACCCTTTAAATTAAATCCCCCACCCTCCCGAACCCCCCCAAATGACTTAAATAACCTGCGGGGTCCAGCGGCGGTCCGGAACGGCAGCGGTCCAGAACGGGCTCCTGCTCCTGAATCTTGTTGTCTTCAGCCGGCGCCATTTTCCAAAATGGCGCCGAAAAATGGCGGCGGCCATAGACGAACACGATTGGACGGCAGGAGGTCCTTCCGGACCCCCGCTGGACTTTTGGCAAGTCTCGTGGGGGTCAGGAGGCCCCCCACAAGCTGGCCAAAAGTTCCTGGAGGTCCAGCGGGGGTCAGGGAGCGATTTCCCGCCGCGAATCGTTTTCGTACGGAAAATGGCGCCGGCAGGAGATCGACTGCAGGAGGTCATTCAGCGAGGGTTCCGGCGCCTCGCTGAACAACCTCCTGCAGTCGATCTCCTGCCGGCGCCATTTTCCGTACGAAAACGATTCGCGGCGGGAAATCGCTCCCTGACCCCCGCTGGACCTCCAGGAACTTTTGGCCAGCTTGTGGGGGGCCTCCTGACCCCCACGAGACTTGCCAAAAGTCCAGCGGGGGTCCGGAAGGACCTCCTGCCGTCCAATCGTGTTCGTCTATGGCCGCTGCCATTTTTCGGCGCCATTTTGGAAAATGGCGCCGGCTGAAGACAACAAGATTCAGGAGCAGGAGCCCGTTCCGGACCGCTGCCGTTCCGGACCGCCGCTGGACCCGCAGGTTATTTAAGTCATTGGGGGGGGTTCGGGAGGGTGGGGGATTTAATTTAAAGGGTCGGGGGTGGGTTTTAGGGGGTTTTAGTGTGCCGGCTCACGATTCTAACGATTTATAACGATAAATCGTTAGAATCTCTATTGTATTGTGTTCCATAACGGTTTAAGACGATATTAAAATTATTGGACGATAATTTTAATCGTCCTAAAACGATTCACATCCCTAAAAGCCAATATGGTAATGGCATATATTGATTCAGAATCAGATTCATATAACTTTATTGGCATGAGAATTGCATGTGTTGCCAAAGTATTATATTGAAATTAAAAAGGTAGGAAAAGAAGATACAAAATTAGAAAAAAGTCATAAGTCTAGAAAAGGTCCAGGTAGGGGAAAGAACAGTGACAGGGACATGTTGCTGGTTTTGGTGCTGGCCTTTTTTTTTTTTTTTTTTACAGAGATGACAAGTTACTAAGTTTAAGAAGGGAAACTTTTTGACTAGTCTTGGTTTTAAACTTATACCTCAAAGCTGTGTGGTATCTTTTCTTTGATGTCAGTGCTGCTGGTCCCATAATGCATCAGAATGGAGTTGCCGAAAACCTGATCTGGCCTGCAATCTCCCTCTTGAAACTGGGTACCTCAGCTGCTCTGGGATCGTCCCTGGTCAGGTGTATTTTCTGGTTTGGTGGCAGGACACCACATACTGATGCATGAAGGGAGAGCAAAAACCCATGAAACAGAATCGAGGCTTCGGATGAAAAAAATGGAAATATACCATTGAGAAGGTCACAGAATTAGCAATATTGAACTAAGACTATTGTATTCCTATTTCTCTATATAGACTGAGGACCTCAAGAAGGCAGCCTGGGAGCTGAACTAGAAGGAAAGGGCTAGACCAGCTGCCTGTCATGCACGAGGAGGCCAGAGGTAAATTCACAAAGGGTATGATTTTAAAAAGCATTTACATGTTTAAAATTGGGCTTTACACATTTAAATGCACTTTACCCATGTAAGTGGGCTTTTGAAAACTGCTACAATATATGCCACTGAAATGTCCATAGGATATTCAAGTATAAGTGCACTTTACATGTGTAAATGGCTTTTTAAAATTGCTAGGAGAGTATGTTACATTTATGTGTATAACACTTTCTAAAATAGTCTCCTAAATGTCCATCAGGGATATGTCAACATAGTTTGTCTATTTCCTGCTTCCATCACAGGCCCTATTATTGCCCTTCCACTCTACAAGATTCTGTCTCTGCCAAGAGATGCATGAAACCCTCATGCACTTTAACTTCTTCCTTTGTCAATTATCTTAGTCATGGGCAGCACTGTCATGAGGCACAAATTTTAATGCAATCACTAGCCAACAAAAGAGGGTGTTAGAGCCTACTTCTAAAATCCTTACCAGAGAATGTCAAGATCACCCATCCAACAGATTGTTGCAGCATCATTACCCCTGATGGCTTGAAATCTAGGACACACTCCAACACATACCACCTAGAGACTGAGACTACCTCCAAGCCCCTATCACTAGCAAGGGACCATGCTGTAAAGGGCTGCAGTACAGAAGCCTACTTATCTCTGGGAACCTATCTATGGCATTGCCACTCCCTATAGCTCACAGGTGCCTCCACCTCAACCAGAAATGGAATGCCCTCAAACAGTTCGTATGTTGCTTGCACATCACACCCTGGAGCACAGTAGTTGAGATACATTTTTTTGCTCTGTACATAGATACCACCAGCTCAGAGGAGGAAGAGGAAGAGCACTCGGCCCCTCCTGCTGGAGCAGCAGCTCTCCCCACTGCAGGGGAGCAGTGGCCACATTACCCCTGTAGACCCTGCAGTGGCACAGCAGCCAATACTCCCCACCAGAGAACCCGGGCCTATACAGCCACCCATCTCTCTCCCCTTCCCAGTAGGACCTCCTCCCCATTTGATCCTAAGTCCTTTGGACATAGGTCCCATGGCTACCAAGCTTGTGCTGGGTGACGGAGGAGTGAGTCTCATTGGGAAGCTTCCCCCAAATTCAGGGCAGCATCCCATGGCTACAGACATAGACCAGAACTCCAAACTGTAGCAGCTATAGAGGTAGCTGTGAAGAGAGTGGGGGAGGATAGCTGTGGCTTGAGTGCTAACAACGGAAGACCAGTGGAGATGTCTGGTGGAATACCTCATCCAGGCTCGAGGTCTGCATGGCTGCTCTTGAGCTAGAGGGCATGAGGTGACTGGCACATTCCCCAGCCCCTGCCCCCATGCCAATCAGGACCTTGCCTCCAAAGGTTCTTGATTGCTTTTAAGTTCTGTAAATTTTCTTCCTAGATTTTTATGCCCTTTGGTCCAATTTTTTTTGTTTGTAAATAGTTATAAACATTTTAAAGTTTTATTATGTTATAAAAGTTTTATCTTTTTGTATGTCCCTCTTTCTTTTGCATGCTAGAAACCTAATCCCTGAATCTTGGCCCTTCCAACACAGCCTACTGCACTCACTTTCATACACCATGAATGAACTTTGGCATGCTGCTCTTTTATCTTACCTTTCTCTTACACTCGTCAATCCTTGTAGCTGCCTCTGTTGAACACCAAATAATTAGGTGCTGCCTTTTATACTTCACTCCACAGAATGTCATCCTTTCAATGGACATTACACATCAAAGCTGTTTGTCATCAGTTTGGTCTTACTTTCTCTAATGCGAGAGGTGTGAGTGCAGCAAAGACACAAATACTGGTATATCATATAGAGAGAAATATCATGTCAGCTTCCAAACTTTGTATCAGTGAACAGAGAGACAAGGAGGTATTAGTGGCCCTTTCACTTACAGCAAACCTTCCAGTAGAGAAAAGGTGTCATATTGATGTGTTGATAGGAGCTCCTTTCTACAGAATGTCATGAGGGCTGGAGTCAGGAAATACCCTCTCAGGAGTAGGGCAGGGTAGGAACTGGATCTGTCTTCTAGCTAGCCAGCCCCCTCCCCCGCAGATTGAGCCCTTGTGTTCTGGTGGCCAGTAGGACTTAGCTGGACAAGATGGATAAGCTGGTCAACGCAGGGCAGACACAGGCTTGATTTTGTGGGCAGAGACAGACAGGAACAGATACTGAAACAGGTGAGGACCTGTGGACTGGATGCTGAAACATTTTTTATTTATTTTCATTTTATTAAAATGTATTAATCACCTATCACAAACAGGCCTAGGCGATATACAATAAAAACATGCATAATATGAAATATCATACACATTATCAACTATAGACAAACAAAAAATACCTTTAGTTTCATAGAAACTATAATATCTAATACCTTATTTAAGGTAATCTAGATAATATTTAATACTACATATCTCACAAATCATATCTGTCACATAGGATAAGGGAATCATCTCACCTAATAGACTCTAGAATACACTAAAGACATGATGGAGTAGGAACTCTTTCAGTAGACGATTACATTTTTTCAAATTGTCCAAGGAACACAGTTCAAATGGTCCACAGGCAAGAATCTGTGGACTGGTTACTGGCGCAAGCAGGGAGCGAGGACAGGATACTGGAGCAGATAGGAAGTTGTGGACTGGACACTAGAAAAGACAGGGAGAAGTGGACTGGACAGGGCACGACAAGACCAGACAAGGACAGGACTCAATAAGGCAGACTAGGGCAGGACTTAAACAAGGCAGACAAGGGTAGGAGCAGACAAGGACAACACTGAAGAGGGAACACAGAAGCCTGATGGCAGCAAGGCTGGAGGTCCAAAGACCACTAAGCAAGGTAAGGCCTGGGTAGTCCACAAAGCAAGGCCTAGGGAAATGGCAGGCCGGAGGCCACAAGGCAAGGAACAAGTCACAAGAACACCCAGAGGCCCCAAGGCAAGGTAAGGCCTAGATGGGCCACAAGGCAAAGAACGAGGTAAGAATGGCCAAGTCAGAGAGCCAAGAGTGACTCCATTAAATGGTGTCTAGGTTCTGGCAAGTTAGGGTTAAATGGGGCTATTGCTTGGCCGTGGTGCAGGCAGGAAGGCAGAGCTTGGCAAGGCTAGAGATGTGAGTTTGCTGAGGACCCCTGATAGAGAGGAGGCTTCCCCACAGGCAGAGTCAGGTGGTCAGTGAGTAAATGGCTCAGGTAGCTTGGAGCAGAGCTCCCTGGAAGCTTCTGCTGGTGCGGAGGTATCACAAAAGGCTGGATCAGGGCACGGTAAAGCTGCATGACAGGCAAAATCATGATAGCACCCCTCCCTTCAAGACCCCCTCCTCCTGGGTCTATTTACCATGGGGTTCTGGCCAGCAAGTGTTTGGTTTTCTTAGATGGTAGTTAAAGAGGTCTGTGTTTTGCAGAGAGACTGGGGTCTTTTGGAAGCAGCAATCTTGAAATAGAGTTTGTGGCCTGAAGGAACAGAAGCAAGTTCTCTGAGGTGCAGGCTCTTAGAAATAGATTCTCTGCAATGTAGGCACACATCCTTATTGTTTCTGGGATGCTGTGGTACAAAGTTAAGGCTCCCCAGAGTGACGATACCAGCATCCTTCTGACATGGTCTGGGCTTAGGTTCTCCTGGGTGCAGAGATGTAGAACTGAAGCCTATCCTGAGCTGGACCTGTGACATGTGATCCCTCAGAGACTAGAGTGATGACTCAGGCTGTCTCTAGAATACTAGTCTTAGGTCATAGTATTTCTGATACTGGGAGGCTATGCTGACATCTTCTCAAGGTGGGACCAATAGTATGGCATCTCTCCATAGCTGATTTCAAGTCACTTGGGCACTGGGTAGCTGGTAAGGCATCTTCTGGGCACTGAATGGCTAGGTCAACATCTCCCTGCTGAGGCTGGGTCGTAGGCTCAGAGCTCTTCTGACACTGGAATGGTGACTCAAGATTCTTCCAAGGCTGAAATAATGACTTGGCCTCCCCCTCTTAAGGCTTGAGTGGTGATTCCAGCTCCATCTGAGGTTAGAGTGGTGATTCAGGCTCGCCCCAAGGATGGAGTAGTGGCTCGGGCTCCTGTCAAGGCTGGAGTGGTGGCTTGGACTCTCCCTGAGGCTGGAGTGGTGGCTTGAGCTCCCCCCAATGTTGGAGTAGCATATCAGAGCCTTTCTGTGGCTGGACTTCAGGTTCAGGTGATCTTGTTAGTGAGACCACTGGCTCAGGGTCTATGGATGACTGGCCTAGCAGCTCATCATGTCGTGAAGGCTAGATATCTGAGGCAGTGCCCTCTTGGCTCTGGACATCTGAGGCAGCATATTCCGGGTGTGAGACTTCTGGGGCAGTGCCTTCTTGGTGCTGGGCTTCTGGGGCAGAAGACTCTTCTAGACTAGAATGCCTCTTCTGAGCCGAGTCTACAGGAGTGGTGATTTTCAGAAACTGAAGCATAGCTGCAACTGACAGTAGTTTTGGTGATTTCCTAGTTCTCTCTGGCTGGAAAGACACAGAGTTTGTAGGAGTTATTAAAAGTGTCCTCACCTGGCAGGATGACAGACAGATAGCACAACATTCTGGAACAGCTTTCGTTCAAGGATATTAGACTCAGGATCTGAATTTGTATATGCAGCTCAGGGCCAATAAATGCACATACTGCTTTCTGGTGATTCACTGCAGTTCTCATTAGCAGCTGCTTGGATGCAGCTGATGATAGCTGGGCTTTGACTGAGTCAATCAGTCCTCTCTGCTTCAGGCCATCTGCTGTGTGCAATTAGAGCGGGAGAACCACAGGATCACTGCAATCAAGGACTGAGGTTGCCTTTGCTTTTAGGAATTTTAAATTATCTTGGTGAATTGAACTTGCTGTGTCTCTACAGGATGTTAAAACAGGAGTTTTCAGTACAGGTGCAGGTTTTTCTGCTTCAAATTTAGACTTACTTGGCTCTGGGAGATCCATGGGTATGGGCTGATAGGAAGTAGTAGTAGAATCATCTGCTTTTGTGCTGCTAGAATTCAGAGATTGTATAACAGGAATCAGGTTAGTAGCTATGGTTTTCTGCAAACCTGGACTGTACTTCTTAGTCTCTGTATATGGTATGGCTTTCCTGGGAGCTGACTTGGTTGCAGCACAATTTGGAAAGTGTTACGAGCGCGCGCGGGCGCGGTCGTCGTAAGCGGGTGGTGGTGAGCCCTTGGGCCACGGCAGGACTCAAGGAGGAGCCCCAAGCCCCACCGTGGGAGGTGAGCTGAGCAGGCATGGTGAGCGAGGCAGGCAGGAACAGAAGCAAGGAGTCCGACCCTCAGCCGGACCTGCATGCCCATGGTAGCCAACACGGGGAAGTTGACTAATGAACGGTCCTCCGACTGTTCCCGGCCCTTTCGGACCTGCCGCAGGGAACGGCAATGGGCAGCAGGCCGGACAGAGGCGAGGGCAGACAGAGTCCTTAAACAGAAGACATCAGACGGGGCAGAAGCAGGCTGAAGCAAGATGGAGACATCAGGACAAGGGCTGAAGCGAGACACAGGAAAGATCCAGGCGAGCAGGAACTCCGATGCTGGGATACTCACATCCGAAGCCCCCTCGGCTGGCAGAAGCTCAAGAGCCCGTGGGACGAATCCCTCCTGTTGGCCACTCCAGGGCCCAACAGGACAGAAGGCTCAGGAACCAGAAGAGGACGTAGGTCCAGGCAGAGACAGGAAGACATCCGGGCAAGGGCTGAAGCAGACACTGTAGACAAGGCTGGACGGGAACATGGCACTGTCCATCAGGGCGCCCTACTCAGCCAGCACAGCTAGACTGGTCACGGACCACCCCGTCCCAGACGCGCCCTACACAGCCCAGGAAGGCTGGTCATGGACCACGCTGAAGAAAGGAGGGTGCAGGGAAACTCCAGGCGAACAGGAACTCCGATGCTGGGATACTCACATCCGAAGTCCTTACGGCTGGCAGGCACAGGAACAAACATCTAGGCAGAGACACTGGACAGGGATCCATCAAAGCATATGTGATCACGGAAGACCTGGATCAGCAAGGTACAGACGACTGTAGGACCTGATCCGAAGGCCCTTTGCAAGTGAACAGAAAGTCCTTAAGTACTGGAGGTAGAAGGCAACTCCCTGGGAGGAGCTTGCCAGGATAGGACCAGTGGTGGGCGGTCCTTGCCAGGACCGCCCACCGCTGGTCCTATAACTGGGGAAGAGAGCTGCGGGCCAGCCCCTAGAGAAACGGGCGTGGCTGGAAGCAGGAAGTCCAAACACAGAGGCATGCAAGCCACAGGCACCGCTAGGCCTCTCAGGCCCTGGAGCAAGTCCCGGATGGAACGTAGGCGAGGCCCTGGCTTCAGAGCGGCCTCTGGAGGAAGGTAAGAGACCTCCTGTAGCGCAGCAGCAGGGGGGATCGCAACAGAAAGGCTCTGTCAGGAGGCAGATACCTGGGGATACAGTAATTCCTTCACCAGATTGGGTTAACAGAACCACACCCCAAGATGCCAGGAAATAGCAGGGCACTCTTTGCCCCACATTTGCTGCATGTCCAATATGCAGGGGTCTGAAATTAAATGGAGTCATCAGGCAAGGATATTCTTAAATTGTGATCTGGTTGAGGTGCAGCACAGCTACTAAAGGTTTTAACAGAGGCAGAATTTGTGACCCAGGATTTTGCACAGTCCCATAACTTGAAGTTGGGGAAGTGACAAACAATGCACTCTAGGGAGTACAATGAGTTTAAAAGCTGGCAGGCACTGGCAGTGGAAGAAAAACATGCAGAGTCTGAGAACTTGGAGATACAGAGGCAGCAACCGCACTGTGATTATCCATAGAAGGAAAATTAGAATCTTTACCTGTTTCTTGATCAAGGCAGAGTCTCATAAAGGGCTTGTGGACATTTCATTCTTTCATGAGGGCTGGAGTCAGGAAATATCCTCTCAGGAGCAGAGCAGGACCATAAGGAGGAACCGGATAGGTCTTCTGCCTAGCCAGCCCCCTCCCCCACAGGTTGAGACCTTGGGTTCTGGGTGCCGGTAGGATTTATATATGCTGATTGAAAATTATTGTTGAAAGCTTGTCTTCTGCCTAGCCACCCCCCTTCCCTGAAGTTTAATCCCTTGGGTTTTGGCTGATCTTAGCTGATCTTAGCTGTTCAGGCTGGTTAAACTGGTCAAGGCAGGGCAGACACAGACTGGATGAGGTAATGAGTTGAGGACTGGATACAGAAAGAGGAGAGCTGTGGATTGGATGCTGGAACAGGTAAGGAGCTGTGGACTGGCTACTGGAACAGACAGGGAGCTGTGGACAGGAAACTGGAAAAACAGGGAGCTGTGGACTGGACTGGACAGAGCACAACAAGACCAGACAAGGAGAGGACTAAAAAGGCAGAATAGGGCAGGACTTAGACAAGGTAGACAAGAGTAGGAGCAGTCAAAGACAACACAGAAGAGAGAACACAGAATCCCAAAGGCAGCAAGGCTGGAGGCCCAAAGGCCTCTAAGCAAGGTAAGGCTTGAGTAGGCAACAGAGCAAGGTCTAAGGTAAATGGCAGGCCCAGAGGCCACAAGGCAAAGTAAGGCCTAGGAAGGTAGCAAGGTAAGGTCTAGGTAGGCTGCAAGGCAAGGTTCAAGGAAGCAGAAAGCCTGGATGCCATAAGGTAAGGTAAGGCCTAGATAGGACTCAAGGCCAAGAGCAAGAATCAAAAAGGCCTAGAGGCCACAAGGCAAGGTAAGCTCTAGATAGGCCAAAAATCAAGGTTCAAGGCGACAAAAGACCCAGAGGCCACAAGGCAAGATGTCAGTCCCGGTATCAGCAATATATAACATCCTTCAAGGCCAATAAGCTTAAGCTTTTTTGCCCAGTCCAGCATGACTGTTTTTATATCATGCAATTTGCAGTGTTTAGCTTGTTTTGATGTCTCCTGTTATTTGTTTTTCTTTTATGAATGTTTTTATTTACTGTGAATTCTTTTACTGTAACCCACCCTGAACATTGGAAGATGTGGGTAACAAGTTCTTTTAAATAAATAAATAAAAATAAATAACAAGATAAGGCCTAGTTAGGCCACAAGGCCTTGAGTAAAGAGCAAGAAAGCCTAGAGGCCAGAAGGGAAGGTAAAGCCCTAGAATGGCCACAAGGAAAGGAGCAAGAAGGCCCATAGGTGACAAGGCATAGAGTAAGGTAAGAAAGACCAGGTCAGAAAGCCAAGTGCCTCCATGAAACAGCGACTTGGTTCTGGAAAGGTAGGGTTAAATGGGGCTATAATTTGGGTGTGGTGCAAGCAGCAAGGCAGAGCTTGGCAAGGCTTTAGATTAAGCTCACTGAGGACCCCTGGTGGAGAGGAGGCTGCACCACAGGCTGAGTCAGGTGGCCAGGGTAGATTGAAACAGAGCTCACTGGAGGCCTTTGCTGATGAGGAGGTGTCAAGACAGGCTGGATCAGGGCATGGTGAGGCGGCACAGCAGGCAAAATCATGATACAGAAGCAGCCTGCATCATCTTCTAATCATGTGCCTTTATCTCCCAAAAGATGGTGCTGATTATTAATGTAATAGGGAGCAAAGACTGTCTAAACCTATATTGAAGAAGACCTACATGGAGTACTAAAGGTAGCTGCTGTTACAACACAACCCAGCCTCACCTTTTCTCTGCTCATACTGGCTCTCCTCCCCAGTAGGGTGTTTATCCTCTATCAGGTTCTCTGTATCCAGCTGAACATCCCTTTATCACCATATCCATACTTATATCTGTAACCAGTCTTTACTTGTTGATTTATAGCTATGAATGTTACTTTTGTAAACTGTTGTGATCTTGATATGGAACAACGGTATAAAATATCTAAATAAATAAATGAAATATCTCTGAAAGACCCTCCTTCCAATGGAAATCTACCTGCTAGAACCCAAGATTTGCTGGGGCCCATGTCTTCTACAAGACCTGTAGGCAAAAGGAGTATTTGAAAGCTCTCACATAAAAGCTTCCAACTGTGAATAATCAGGGACCCCTTGATGTTCTCATTACCTCGCCCCCTTACCCACCTATGCCATATATAATTGGGAAAGACCCCAACACTGTAATTTCCTTCAGTTGCTTCCTATTTAAACATCAATTTTAATCCACAGAGTTTGTGTAAATGTAGCTAATGAGACTCAATAGAAATTAATAGCCAGGTGTCATCTAATACACAGGATATATATTTAAAAGAGTGTTAGTTGTTGATTGAAGATTCTCTTCTTTAATAATTAAATACCTGGTTTGTAGAATAAAAGCAAAGATTAATAAAAGTTCAAGGCTTCAGATTATGGGTTCATCATCCACATATGCCTTCCTTTCCTTACATCCAATATACAGTTTATGGACTAGGCTTACCTGTGGGCTCCACCATATTATCAGGAACAGACAGAGCAGGTCTAGGTGTTACCCCACTGAAAACAATAAGGATACATCTTGGACAGGCTCAGCTTGTCCCTGATGACATGGATCCTGCAGGTAACACTATTGTGGACCAATTCTACATACACTTCTGAGGAAATTATACTCTTGTACTACAACTTTACAAACAATGAATGTGTATATATGCAGCAAATATATGCATGCACATCTTATTTGTGAAATTTTGCTATTTTATAAAAGCTCACATGTAAATTATATAAACATAAATGCTGCCCCTTTATATGTGTACTTACATGTCTTTTTCATGGTGATGGAGACTGTGAAGGTCCAGAAATTCTTGTATGGGAAGGAATCACGGAGAGCAAGATTCTATCAGAAAGAGCAGACCTGGGAGAATATATATATATATATCACCAGCTCAATGTGGACTTCCACAAAAACAGGAGTGTGTAAGACATGAATCACAAGTATATAAGGTACTTGCATGTGATGACTATAATAATGTGTAATACCATACAGATTAATATATATGTATCTTTGTAGAGAAATTATTTGGTGCTAAAGGAAGATAGGGCCACCAGTCAATAGCCACACAAAGCTGTCTGTCATATTTTTGTGCATGCTTGTATGTGCCTAATGGGCATGGGAATTCTAGATTAGAAGTTAGTTGAGTAGCAGAAAGCTGTAGCCTTTAGACCATTGAGCTGTTCTCCATGCTTATAAGAAAGGTACAGTGGTAGAAAAAAGAAAAAGCAAGTTAGAGTGTGCTGTGACAGTTTGAACACTTTAACATTTTTTCAGGGGAAGAGACTGACAAAGATTCAGATGATCCTGAAACCTGTGGCCTTGGAAAGGCTAGACAGCATGCATGAATGCTGCCAGAAAGCCCAGAGCAAGACAGTGAGAATTAAGAGGATAGGTCAGCAAACTCCAGTGCTGAGAGAGAGGAGAATGAGATGGAAGTGGCTGCAGATGCCAAGTGCCACCAGGCTTTTTTTGGAGGAGGAGGAAAATCCATAGGCTACCTATTCCAAAAGTATTGTGGAATGCTCCAAATGAGGGGGAGGCCAAGCACTCTGAATATGGCAGCATCTCTGGTAGAGAAGGTTAGGTGCCTTGCACTCCTGCAGACAGCTATATGGTACAATTGAATGAAAGAGTGGCAGACTAGAATGCAGACCTATGGCAGGACATCCAGGGGTTGACGTAAGTGATACAGGAGAAAATGTGGGTGTCCAACAGGAAATGCAGGGCCTTGGCAGAAATCTGCAAGAGAATCTGTAGGCTTTCACCTCAGTCTGAAAGGAGAGGTTGCAATGGAATCCATCCTGCCAAATACAGCCTTTCTGGAATGCTCCATGGCAGCCACTGGGCCGTTGGATGATGCCTTCCTCAGCATTTGCTGTACAACCACCCTGAATTGCTCCACTGCCTGCTGTTGTTCTGCCAGCCGGTGGGAGATGCCCTCAGTAAGTCTGCCAATACCCATGATTGGCCCTCATAATACACTGGGTACACCACCTGCACTAATGCCTTCTCCAGCGACACTTCCACCTTCACAGAGGAAGGCTCCTCCCTATACAAGTACACAGGTGAGGACCTCAGTCTCTCTCTGCTACCATGGGGATGGATTTTTCTTGTGCTGCTGCTGAAGAGGAGAGGCACTACACATCTGATAGGCCATCATCCTCAAGTCCCCTTCCTGTCAGCTCTCAAGAACTACTCTCTATTCCATAGCCCACTTGCAGCTTTCACCTCCTACACTGGGCAACAATGAAAGTGTTACTGACCTAAAAAGGTCCTACTCTGTAGTATCTTGATGTGCTGAACACGAATATGACCATAAACAGTTTTTATTGGCTTTCGTTTTGAAGATATTTAATATAGTTCACTTTCTATGTTTAGTCATGTAAATTTATCCAGTAGGACTGTAAATAAGCCTAGAATGATGTAATATTGCATCATATTGCATAATACCATCATGCACACATCATCCAGAGTTTATTACATCATTTTCTGATGCAATGCAGTTCTACTGCCATGCTGCTGCTGAGTAAGCTGACGTCAGCAGTGTACTATATGAAGCCCAGTCAGAAAGGGTGAGCATTTGAAATATTCATGCTGGCTGACTACTGCTGGACACTCCGCAGATATGCTCCTGAACAGGTGTACAAGAGACAAGCAAAGAAATCTAAGACGTAGTCTATGACTTCATTTTTCAAACGGTATTAACCGTAGGTCTCCTACTATTGGCATACAATTCAAGATGTAATTATATTATTGCATATTACAAAAAAAACTAGAACCAATTTTGCATTTTCACAGTCACATTCATGTTTAGCACATGGAAATTTATAAGAATTGACTAATTTCATTTTAGTAACATGACTTTTGTGAAAATTTGTTGCCCAGTGCTATCAGTGCCTTCAGTGTACATGCCCTCTGACGTCATTGTGAGTAGTCACTGGACACCATTGTGAAGGAGCACCAGCTGGGCCATTCCAAAGCACTGGAGCCATCCTGTGAAAAGAGAGGACGGCTAGGAAGCACTAATGTATTGCTTTTTATGCACAAATATCACTTAGTAGTGTAAATAAATGACCTTCACCATTGAAAATTCCTTTGATTCAGAATGTGCCTTTCCTTTACTGCCTGCTGGTAAGACTAGCGATGTCTCAGCACTCAGGTCGTATGCCTCCTCTACAAGATGATCATTATAGTCTCTGGAGGATGCAGGCATCTGTTTTGATGAGGTTATGAAGCTTGTAGCTGGCTAGAAAGATCTCACAGACTTTGCTGGATTTGTATAGATCTGTCCAGTCAATGGAAATGTGTTTTGAGCAGGTCAAAGTTTCTGATGATGACTGCCCTGGTGCTGGTGGGCCCTATTATACTTTACATCTGTTGTAGTCTGTGGGTATGCCAGTGGGATCATAAGCCAGGTTTTGAGTGGCTATCCTCTATTACCTGTAAGGGAAAAGGCAGAGAAGAGCTGAGTGAGATATTGCATGATGGTAGGCAGCAGAACTGTTCCCAGATAGAGGCTGGAGCAGGCTTTCTGACCCTAAGTAACAAGTCACTTAGCCTGGCCCCTCCCACCTCTATGACATCACTTGGGTCCTCCTACTAAAGTCCTGCTGTGATGCCAGCTGAGTCACTGCTACTATTTGCTGTAGCTGCTATTCCTCCCCCTGCTGCCTGTACCTGTGAAAATGTGACAGTTGCTTGGCTCCAGGACATTTTCTTTTCCCCCCTCAGGTTTGTTCTGGTGTTTGAACTCTCTTGTTGCCACCTGGCTGACGCCTCCCCTTCGATATCACTTGGATCTTCCTACTAAAGTCCTGCTGCAATGCTGGAGGTGCTTACACTGGGGGTTCATGTGCTTCAGTCACACTCATGAAGGAGGGAACTCCTTTGTGTACTCATTTGTGCGCAATTCATGCCTTTGTGCAATCTCCCTGTCCACTATAGTAATTTTGATTGCTTATCTAGCTCTGCCATGCTTAACATCAGTATGATTATGTTAATCTCTATCTGTTTTAACCTAATGTATCTTGTATTGTTATCTCAGTTTGCATCTAGCAGCTTATTTGTTTTTCATTGTATCTATGGTGGGATGACTTTTTTGTTAGAGAAGCAACTATCCCGTTTTTGACTGGTCAAGGCCGCTATGGGGGTTTACCTCCCTTGTAAGACTGGCTGTGCCTCAGCCAATGCCAGAATTGTGGGATGCTATAATATCCCTTTCGTATGTATCCCTGCTGCTCCCAGCCTAAATTTACTTTCTACTTCCCTTTCCTTGCTATTGATTAATGCACAAGCTATTCGTAAAGAGATTCCCATTTTCCTTGATTTACTTAGAGATCTACTAGGCAGGAACCATTTCAAACATGTCCTTGATGCAGCCCTTTTGGCAAAACTTTGGCCAGGTTGGACTAGTTGTATTTGAACTCTTTTATTTGGATCTATTGCGGAGGTCATTATATATTATAAAGATGAAGAGCATCTCCTTATTAAGCTAAGTACTACTAGTGCTTATTAGTTCTTTTAGATATTTTTTGTTTTAAATTTTTCACTGCACACACTTCAAAAATTGCAAGCACATAAAATATAAAAGTGGAGATTTTTCTTATGATTTTGCAAACTGTCATTGAAATTAAGATAAGTTTTCCTGGTTCGGCATCTGAAGTCTTTTCTTCCAAAAACAAAAAAAAAGTTGTTGGTGTATTTCAAGTTATAAGGGTGCCTCTTTGGTTTACAGTTTTATCACTGAATCATGGCTTCATGCAACAGATATGGTTTTACTAAACCAGCTAAGTATTCTCAATTATGTAACCATTTCTAAGCCCCATTTGGGCAAAACAGGAGGTGGACTTCTCATTATTCCGATTATTAGGAATGTAGAGCCAGGTGGCTGGGGGGTGTGAGGATCGCCTGGTAATATGTCTACCTGGGGCGAAGGTGGCGGACCTCACGCATCACCTAGATAGGATTTTAGACACTGCTGGGGAGGAGCCGGCTGTTGTGGTACATGTGGGCACCAACGACATAGGAAAAATATGGGAGGGACGTTCTGGAAGCCAAATTTAGGCTCTTAGGTAGAAAGCTTAAATCCAGAACCTCCAGTGTAGCATTCTCTGAAATGCTCCCTGTTCCACGCGCAGGTCACCAGAGGCAGGCAGAGCTCCGGAGTCTCAATGCGTGGATGAGACAATGGTGCAAGGAAGAGGGATTCAGTTTTGTAAGGAACTGGGGAACCTTTGGGGAAGGGGGAGTCTCTTCCAAAGGGATGGGCTCCACCTTAACCAGGGTGGAACCAGACTGCTGGCGCTAACCTTTAAAAAGGAGATAGAGCAGCTTTTAAACTAGAACCAAAGGGGAAAGCCGACAGTCGCTCAGCAGCGCATGGTTCGGAGAGAGGTATCTTCAAAGGAAACTAATGATGCATTAGAATTAGGGCATCCCGACAGTGAGGTTCCAATAATAAGAAAAGTAGTCCAAGTACCTGTAACTAAAAACTCACCTGAACTAAAATATTCTAACTTATCCCTATCACTTAAAAAGCAGAATGAAAATAAAAACAAAAAACAAACTGAAATGTTTATTAGCTATTGCCAGAAGTCTAAGATGGGAGAATTAGTGAATGATGACATAGACTTAATTGGCATCTCAGAGACATGGTGGAAGGAGGACAACCAATGGGACAGTGCTATACCGGGGTACAAATTATATCACAATGACAGAGAGGAGCACCCGGGAGGCGGTGTAGCGCTTTATGTCTGGGATGGCATAGAGTCCAACAGGATAAACATCGTGTATGAGACTAAATGCACAATCGAATCTTTATGGGTAGAAATCCCTTGTGTGTTGGGGAAAACTATAGTGACAGGATTATACTACTGTCCACCTGGTCAAGATGGTGAGATGGACAGTGAAATGCTAAGAGAAATTAGGGAAGCTAACCAAATTGGTAGTGTGGTAATAATGGGAGATTTCAATTACCCCAATATTGACTGGGTAAATGTATCATCGGGACATGCTAGAGAGATAACGTTCCTGGATGGAATAAATGACAGTTTTATGGAGCAATTGGTTCAGGAACTGACAAGAGAGGGAACAATTTTAGATCTAATTCTCAGTGGAGCACAGGATTTGGTGGGAGAGGTATCGGTGGTGGGGCCGCTTGGCAATAGTGATCATAATATGATCAAATTTGAATTAATGACTGGAAGGGGGACAGTAAGCAAATCCACCACTCTTGTGCTAAACTTTCAAAAGGGAAGCTTTGAAAAAATGAGAAAAATTGTCAGAAAAAAATTGATAGGAGCAGCTACAAAGGTAAAAAGTGTGCAAGAGGCATGGTCATTGTTAAAAAATTCCATCCTAGAAGCACAGTCCAGATTTATTCTACACATTAAGAAAGGTGGAAGGAAGGCAAAATGATTACCGGCATGGTTAAAAGGTGAGGTAAAAGAAGCTACTTTAGCCAAAAGATCTTCATTCAAAAATTGTGAGAAGGATCCAACAGAAGAAAATAAGATAATGCATAAGCATTGGCAATAGGACCCTGAACCTGGTGGTTGATGAAACAGATAAGTATGGGAAAATAATTAAACAGATAAGTATGGGAAAATAAGTGTGGGAGCTTGCTGGGCAGACTGGATGGGCCGATTGGTTTTTTTTCTCCCGTCATTTCTATGTGTTTCCATGTATGTAAGACATTGATAAGACAGGCTAAGAGAGAATTTGAAAAGAAGTTGGCCATAGAGGCAAAAACTCACAGTAAAAACTTTTTAAAATATTTCTGAAGCAGAAAGCCTATGAGAGAGTCATTTGGACTGTTAGATGATTGAGGGGTTAAAGGGATACTTAAAGAAGATAAGGCCATCGTGGAAAGATTAAATGATGTCTTTGCTTCGGTGTTTACTGAAGAGGATGTTGGGGAGGTACCCATACCGGAGAAGGTTTTCATGGGTAATGATTCAAATGGACTGAACCAAATCACGGTGAACCTAGAAGATGTGATAGGCCTGATTGAAGAGTAGTAAATCACCTGGACCGGATGGTATACACCCCAGGGATCTGAAGGAACTAAAAAATGAAATTTCAGACCTACTAGTAAAAATGTGTAACCTATCATTAAAATCAACAATTGTACCTGAAGACTGAAGGATGGCTAATGTAACCCCAATATTTAAAAAGAGCTCCAGAGGCAATCCAGGAAACTACAGACCAGTTAACCTGACTTCAGTGCCAGGAAAAATAGTGGAAAAGGTTCTAAATATCAAAATCACAGAACATATAGAAAGACATGGTTTAATGGAACAAAGTCAGCATGGCTTTACCCAAGACAAGTCTTGCCTCACAAATCTGCTTCACTTTTTTGAAGGAGTTAATAAACATGTAGATAAAGGTGAACCGGTAGATGTAGTGTATTTGGATTTTCAGAAGGCGTTTGATAAAGTTCCTCATGAGAGGCTTCTAGAAAAAGTAAAAAGTTATGGGATAGGAGACGATGTCCTTTCGTGGATTACAAACTGGCTAAAAGACAGGAAACAGAGAGTAGGATTAAATGGACAATTTTCTCAGTGGAAGGGAGTGGGCAGTGGAGTGCCTCAGGGAAATATTGTATGAATTTCCTAATCGTCAAAAAACGATTGCACATCCCTACTTGCCAGTTTCTTATGGCCTGGATTGGCCACTGTTGGAAACAAAATGCTGGACTTGATGGACCCTTGGTCTGACCCAGTATGGCATGTTCTTATGACTTTGTGAGTTTTGCTGAATTAAGATAATTTAACAATGGTTTTAATATTTGGAATAGATTTAAAATTTAGTAATTCTGATAACAATCTTGTGTGGCTGACCCTTCGGTTCACCACTAGATTGCCCTAGGTCCCTTACCATCATGATTAGTAATAGCAGTGGGATTTTCCATTCTCTTTCAACTCTCCATTGAGCTGAATGTGATTGGCTATCCCAAGGCATTATGTGGTAGAGATGTGAATCGGACCCGGAATCGGTTTGGTTCAGGTTCCGATTCAAATCTTATAATTTTTATCGTCTGGCCCGACTGGTTTTTTGTTTATCGGCTGTGCCCAATCCAATAAACAAAAAACCTACCCTGACCCTTTAAAACTGACCCCTTAACCTCCCCCACCCTCCTGACCCCCCAAAAAATGTTTTAAAATTACCTGGTGATCTAGTGGGGGCGCGGGGAGTGATCTCCCGCTCTCAGGCCATCGGCTGCGCTAATAAAAATGGCACTGATGGCCCTTTGCCCTTACCATGTGACAGGGTATCTGTGCCATTGGCCGGCCCCTGTCACATGGTAGGAGCACTGGATGGCCAGCGCCATCTTTAAAAATCAGGCCATCGGCAGCCGATGGCCCAAGAGCGGGCGATCGGTCCCGGGGCTTCCACTGGACCACCAGGTGATTTTAAAACATTTTGAGAGGGTTTGAGAGGGTGGGGGAAGGTACGGGATTAGTTTTAAAGGGTCGGGGTGGGTTTAGGGGTTGTTTTGGTGTGCCAGTTTTCCCACCTCCCCCCCAAATAACTCCCGTTAGTGGACACAAACACGATTAACGATTTTTCACGATAAATTGGGGGAATTTCTATTGTATCGCACTCTTTAATGATTTTTGATGATTTAAAAAATATTGGACGATATTTTAAATCATCAAAAAACGATTCACATCCCTATTATGTGGAGCTAGAGGTAGAGAGAGTGTAGTCATTTTGAGTTAGGTTTTGAGGAGTAAGGAGCTATTTTTACTTTCTTCCTGCTAAGCTGGGCCCACCAGCACAACTTGGTATTTTTGTTGTCTTTAGAGGAGGTTCCTCATCAGTACACTTCCTGAGAGAGTCTGCCTACTTTTTTGAAGAGAGAGAGATTTTTGTAAAGTTTGGACAGCTTTTGAGATTAGTTTTTCTTGTTCTGGGGAATACCCTATGCTTTGGAGAGGGGCAACCTCCCACCCCCAATCCTAAACAGGGGCTGGAGACCTATGAGTGACCCCTCTAATCCCTAGAGGCAGCAAGACCAATGACAGTGCTACCCAATGTAAGATATTTTGGATAGAGAAATGTGGATTTTTCCCCTTTTTGTTAGTGTGGAGTTTTTTTCCCACCCCTATTTACAACTTGGAGAAAGGAGAGAGAGAACTTTTGTCAAGACTGGCACATCAGGCTTCTCTCCCAGACAAGTCCTACAGAGAGGAAAGCTAGAACAGGATTGTACCATCAAGATCTGGAAGTTCCCAATTGGATCTTACCCCTAAGGGATCAGGACACAGGCTATGGGCACAAAATTGAACTTTGGACTCTTTTCGTGGTGTGGGGTTCCCCTTTCTAGGATTCCCAACTTACTGGCGATTTGCACAGATGAGGAGACAGTGGCAAGCTCCCTCCCAGGAGCTAGACAGATTGGCATAAGCACCCCAGCAAAGGGATGTACAGTTTCATTTGTGGGATAATGATTGATGTTTTGGAAATTAGTAAACTTTATTTGAACACTCAGTCTGAGTCAAGCGTGTTTATCCCTGAGGATAATATTGCAGCTACACACATCAGGAAAAACACTCCATCATCTGGGCCACAAAGGATTTCCTTTCCATCCACAGAAAGAGCTCACTCCCTGGGAAGTCCAGAAGAAGGGGAAGGATGGCAAGAGCAGCCCCAAGTAATAAATACTTTTATGGCCCATGGAAAGGGATACACTTGTATTAACATACATTCATTTTTAAGGAATTGATCAGTAGTATTCACAATACAAGAGGTTAGTCTACCCTTTAATTTGAAGCAGTAGATAGATAATATATGTATGCCCTCATGTTCTCCCCCACCCCCCAAAAGGACTTGGCAGCTCTTCTGTCCAATTAAGGATTCAGCCTAGATTATCCATATCTTATAATAGAAATAGAAATCAATGAAATACAGAAACCAGAAGACTTTTCTCAATTGTACAAAATAACACTTTTGAATATCTTGTAAATATCATCTTTTACAATAGTTGCACTTGGCAAAACCAAATATTTATTGGTATTCATCCTGTACAAGCCAAAATGATTAAAAAGTAAAATTAACAACTCTTATGTATGTGCATCATAAAAAATTAATAATATGTAAAATGTTGAGTGTGTATTTTAATTATATTTTTGGGAAACATGGGTAAGTTGAGATGTATAGTTGCATTGTTAACTATTCAATAGCTGCTACATCCTCAGGAAAAATATTTACTATCAAAATATATGAACTTTAAATTTTAGAAGAAGATGCAGCATACTCTTCTTATCATTTGTCTTAGTTACTGAAACCTTCTTCTCTTTGGACTATCTCCCATTTCATCATTATTAATCCATACAGAACTAGTGTATTATTCTGTAAAATCTATCTTCCTTCCTCCTCCTTGATTTCCTTGACCACCACCATATTCTGTCCCTTTTTTTTTTTTTTTTTTTTTTGTATATATTTGGTTGGTTAGTTGCATGACTGAGTTCATGTTTATGAATTCAGTCTGTTGATTGATTCATTAGTTTCCAACAAGCTATTTGGATAGACTTCACATAGTAGTTGTTACAATCTTTATAGTAGCCAAATGGCTACATTGGACTGTCAGGGAGATTTGGGAGGTCTCCCATGGTGTCCTGCATGGAAGGACCATGGTTAAACCCAAACTTGTGGAGAAGCCGAACATTTTGAACAACTTCACTAATTTTGGTGACTGTAGGAACTATATATCTTGGTGAAAAAGATATGGAAGGGAGGGGGGGGGGCTGTGTATTGTTTTCTATGAAATTTAACAATACATTTTCACAGAAATTTAAGGAAGAAGGAAATACCTAATGAAATCATCAATGGGTACATCAAGATAATCCATTTTATGAGGGGGTTGTTCTGATCTGACAGGTAATATACTTTGCATTGTTATTTGATGCAGCCACACTATTATTCAATCAGTCCTAGTTTTTCACTAGGACAGCTCAATGGATGATGTTTCCTATGCATACAGCATCAAACTTTCCTCACTAGACTTTCTGTGGCTTCCAAAGATTTATCCCTCTGTTGGGCCTTCTAGAAAAGTACCATTTGTTCTGCTTCTCATTGTCCTCAGTATTTCATTTCATGTGTCTACTGGGGCTATGAAAGATAAAGCTATCTGCTTTCTCTTGTACTAAAGTCCTGTATAGAATCAGTTCACCTGTCTGTCATTCCTCATTAAATTCTTACCCTCTTCAGTCACATTCTGATCATTGCAAATGAACATTTGCTTAATAAATGTTCCAAAGACTAACACTGCAGAGTGAAAATCCCACACAGCAGTAAATTATTAAGTCAGTCACAGGGGAAGTGCCATATATGACTCTTCAGAATGAGTTATTATGTGGATCATCATGTAATTATGAATTTTTCAAGCCATGATAGAGGAAAATTGAATATTTAATATTTTATGGACATATTCTGCACCGAGGACATCTTTAAAATTTTTATGATAATTTTGGATTGAGTGGAGAGAAGAACTAAAGTTACAAAATAATTGTAAGTTAGAATATTTAATCATTGTTGGTTATTTCTCAAATTGTATAATATAATCAGGGCCATGAACTTCTAATCACGATGCATTCTCCGGGGGAGGGGGGGAACTATGTACATTAAAAAATAATTTAAAAAAAATGTTTTATTTTCTACAATGGAGGCTTTGTTGGCATAGTCTTTATTCTGTTCTTATGGAAACATTGCAAATACAGTTATAAAAATGTGGGCTTCTGAATGGTTACAGATAATAGTATATTAGTTTGAATTTGGAAGACTAGAAAGAATAAGATAAGCATATTATAATGCTTATCCATGCAAATGCTATAATAAAAGTATAGAAAATTAAGACACAAGTACATGTTATGAAATCTTGACTTATGAAGTTTTATATAGCAACAGAAGATGCCTATAGAAACCTGTTAGGAAACCTGGCAGAAATATAAGCCTTACTTGCTACTAAGTAGCACTGGGATATTTATTTTGGTGATGTTTATAGTAAGTCAACCCTAATGATGATTTCCAGCATGCTGTCAGTCTTATTTATTTCTGTAACTGGCACAGTTGCTTCACAATACAATACATTGTCCTTATCACTAATCTATTGTGACCTACCCAGGAGGTTGTCAAATCAAACGATCTTTCTAGCTCTGAAGAACAAAGTGTCCTGAAGCAAGAGCATGGCAAGATAAAGTGAAATAGCTTTGTTTAGTGCACAAAAAAATATTTGTAGTGGGGTTGTTTTCTTTTAGTTCCTTCATTAAAACCACATACATACAATAGCAACTCATGACAGATACCTAATATAAGTCCAGATTTAAGTCTTGCACAAAAGTCTCACAGCACCTTTTTTTTTAAAGACGTATTTCTTTTGAAGAAATATCTTTTGGTAAAAGGACATCATTTTAGTTCTCACAAAGATAATGATGAACTAGGAGGAATTATAAATCAAAAGTATCCGTTCACAATGTCACATCACTTCATGTAACTTCATTGCAACTTCCTATAAACAAGGAATCCACAGTTTCTTGTGACAGATGAGGAGTAAATTTTGCAGAAAAACTTAGAAAATTCTGTGGCACTTTTTTTTTTTTTTTTAAGATTCTGTGGTAGGGTGACATAGCACAGTTATATTGATTAAAAATCACACAAAACAATTTTTATATAAAGCTTTCATAGTTTTAAACACTTTCATTGAATAATAAAATGATTTCCAATGCTTTTTTGTGTGCCAGAAGTAATGCTTCTTCATTTTCACTCTTCTTTTCTCTATTTAGCTTTTTCTCCAGCTTTTATGGCTCACTACATTGCCTGCCACTTCTCCCTCCCCCTCCCAAACATGCTAGGTTCCTCTAATTTCTTCTCAAAAGGCAAATTTCACAGCAATAATTCCATTTTGTGGCATTATCCATGGCTTTGGAATCACATAAAATGGGGGGGGGGGCTTGAATTATCACAGTTATGTGCAAACGTTTAGCCATCCCTGGCCAAATCGTATGTTTCAATTAATCTTTAAGTAAACAGAAGCTGACACAACTAGAGCTGGAGCTTTCATTAGGTGAACTAGGTAGTCACCGAGACTGTCACACCTTAGGGGAGGGAGCATCAAAACATAGAAGGAGAGCTGGGTTCGCCAGTGGAGTCCATCCCACTGGCAGCTGAAGCGCACATGAGCTGCCGCAAGTAGGGGATGGAAAGGATGCAACACCAATAATGGCTAAGGTTCCTAGTACCCTTGCATCGGTCCTGGATACAACCGCTGTATGGTGCAAAGTTAAACACAATGGGGCGGATTTTCAGAGCCCTGCTCGCGTAAATCCGCCCAAAACTGGGCGGATTTACGCGAGCAGGGCCCTGCGCGCTGGGAAGCCTATTTTACATAGGCCTCCCGGCGCGCGCAGAGCCCCGGGACTCGCGTAAGTCCCGGGGTTCTCCGTGGGGGGCGTGTCGGGGGCGTGTCGGGGGCGGGTCCGGTCGTCGCGGCGTTTCGGGGGCGTGTCGGCAGCATTTTGGGGGTGGGTACGGGGGGCGTGGCTACGGCCCGGGGCGGTCCGGGGGCATGGCCACGCCCTCCATACCCGCCCCCAGGTCGCGGCCCGGCGCGCAGGAGGCCCGCTCGCGCGCGGGGATTTATGCCTCCCTCCGGGAGGCGTAAATCCCCCGACAAAGGTAAGGGGGGGGTGTAGACAGGGCCGGGGGGGTGGGTTAGGTAGGGGAAGGGAGGGGAAGGTGAGGGGAGGGCAAAGGAAAGTTCCCTCCGAGGCCGCTCCGATTTCAGAGCGGCCTCGGAGGGAACGGGGATAGGCTGCGCGGCTCGGCGCGCGCCGGCTATACAAAATCCATAGCCTTGCGCGCGCCGATCCAGGTTTTTAGCAGATACGCGCGGCTCTGCGCGTATCTACTAAAATCCAGCGTACTTTTGTTTGCGCCCAAAGGGGTGGATTTTAAAAGGCGCGCGAATAGCCTACTTTTGTTTGCGCTCCAGGCGCAAACAAAAGTACGCTGGATTTTAGTAGATACGCGCGGAGCCGCGCGTATCTGCTAAAAACCTGGATCGGCGCGCGCAAGGCTATCGATTTTGTATAGCCGGCGCGCGCCGAGCCGCGCAGCCTACCCCCGTTCCCTCCAAGGCCGCTCCGAAATCGGAGTGGCCTTGGAGGGAATCCTCTAACGCCCTCCCCTCACCTTCCCCTCCCTTCCTCTACCTAACCCACCCCCCCGGCCCTGTCTACACCCCCCCTTACCTTTCTCCGGGGATTTACGCCTCCCGGAGGGAGAAGTAAATCCCCGCGCGCGAGCGGGCCTCCTGCGCGCCGGGCCACAACCTGGGGGTGGGTACGGAGGGTGTGGCCACGCCCCCGGACCGCCCCGGGCCGTAGCCACGCCCCCGTACCCGCCCCCAAAACGCTGCCGACACACCCCCGAAACGCCCCCCTCGGAGAACCCCGGGACTTACGCGAGTCCCGGGGCTCTGCGCGCGCCGGGAGGCCTATGTAAAATAGGCTTCCCGGCGCGCAGGGCTCGCGTAAATCCGCCCGGTTTTGGGCGGATTTACGCGAGCAGGGCTCTGAAAATCCGCCCCTAAGGGCCCAATATTGAAAATGAGATTTTCAGCAGACCGCTAGATAGCCAGATAAATCTTATCTAGCTATCTCTTAGCCACTGTGATAGTGGGCGGATATAGGTGGCACGTCTTAGCTGTTTAACTTATCAGGCTAAGTAGCAATGTTCAGCCTTAGCTGAATAAGATATGCGGGTAGATTAATAGGGATGTGCAGAAGGAAAAAATTCATTTCGATTTGGTTTTTGTTTCACCGGGACCCAAATTCATTGCATTAGTTTCATAGGGGGGAAAACCAATTCGTTGATTAGTTTTATTCGTTGTCCGTTTTCCCATTAAAGTCAAAGGAGGAAGTATTTGCAGCATATTTTTGGCTGCAGAATTGGGGTTTTCTTATCAATTCTGATGAAACTTCTGGGGAGCAATCATCAGAATGAGAAAAGAGCTTCAAGGTACTTAGACTGTGGCAAAGTGGCACCAAAGTGGCATGAATAGCCTAAGGCACTGTAAAGGGGCAAAGGGGTACCAGGAGTGGCAAGAGTACTTTAGCAGAGGTGCAAAGCAGCAGCGAGAGTGTCAAAAACACACCACAGCTTCAAAAGAGAGCACCGATAACAGTTGCATGAACCCTCAAAGGCAGCACGACAGGCAAAGTAGCAAGACAAGTGGCATCAACATCCTACAGCACAATGAAGGGGGAACATAGCAAGCAGAAAGAGAGTCAGAAAAAACCATGAGGTGCCGATAAAGGGACAAAGCAGCAGAAAGACTAGCACCAACACACTGAGGAAACATGATAGTGGCAAGAACACCACAAGGAGTAGAGTGAGTCGTCTGGTATATGGCAGCAAGGCAGAGTGGCAGAAAGCTGATAGGGGCAAGACAGGCTGGCACAGCTGAGGTAGTCTGGTCCCTGTGGTTTTGATAGGGGAAAGACAGGCTGGCCCCGGGGAGAGTTCTCTTTCCTTTGCACAGGAAAGGGCTCCCTAGAATGGGTTTGCCCCTAGAGTGGGGTGTTTCTATTGGCGTCTAGTGAGCTCTCGCTGGTCTTTTAAAATCTGGTGGATGTAGGAGATATACAAATGAGAATTTTCAAGGCTGAGGTGGAGGAGGATTCCATGTGTACAGCGGTTCAACATGGGTCAGAGGGCACTAAGAGAAAGGCTAGCTACACCCAGGGAGAGTTCCCTTTCCTTTGCGCAGGAAAGGGCTCCCTGAAATGGTATGGCCCCTAGAGTGGAGCACGAGCCTTCAAGTGTGGCGAGTCAACGTGGAGGAGTTTTCCATGTGAACAGCGGTTCTGGTTCAACATGGGTCAACAGGTGCTAAGAGATAGGCTGGCTACACCCGGGAGAGTTCCCTTTCTTTTCCACAGGAAAGGGCTCCCTGAAATGGGTTGGCCCCTAGAGTGGAGCACGAGCCTTCAAGCATGGCGATTCAATGTGGAGGAGGTTGCCATGTGAACAGCGGTTCTGGTTCAACATGGGTCAACAGGTGCTAAGAGATAGGCTAGCTACACCCGGGGAAAGTTCCCTTTCCTTTGCACAGGAAAGGGCTCCCTTGAATGCGTTGTTGGCCCCTAGAGTGGAGCACGAGCCTTCAAAGTGTGGCGAGTCGACGTGGAGAAGGTTTCCATGTAAATAGCGGTTCTGGTTCAACATGGGTCAACAGGTGCTAAGAGATAGGCTGGCTACACCCGGGAAGAATTCCATTTCCTTTGCGCAGGAAAGGGCTCCCTGAAACAGGTTGGCCCCTAGAGTGTGGTGGTTCTGTTGGCATCTAGTGATTACCCAGAAGCTTTTACTGTACTTATTCACTTCAACTGATGACAAAGGAACTTGAAGAGCTCTCAGAAATAAGAAAACTGCTACTCAAGTCCAAATCTACAATATCAACCTATGTTGACTTTGTAGTTTATACAGTGCCTCTGTAAACTATGGAAACACAGAGGATGTAAGGAGTACAACTACCACCAGTTTTCTATAATATAGTACTAGAAACATTACTGTTGGCACCTAAGAAACATCTAGGGGAAATGGCCTATATTATGAAGGTCAAGAAAACTATTGAGCATATGACAGGCACAGCATTAGAGGTCAGGCCCTAGAAGGGATGTAAAGCCTGGATGGACAAGCACAGCATTAAAGGTCAAGCCCTTGTAGGGTCATAAGACCTAGACAGACACGTACAGTGTTAGAGGTCAAGCCCTTATAGGAGGGACGTAAAGCCTGGATGGACAGGCACAGCATTAGAGGTCAAGCCCTTGTAGGGACATAAGGCCTGGACGGACAGGCACAGCATTAGAGGTCAAGCCCTTGTAGGGACTTAAAGCCTGGATGGATAGGCACAGCATTAGAGGTCAAGCCCTTGTAGGGACGTAAGGCCTGGAGAGACAGGCACAGCATTAGAGGTCAAGCCCTTGTAGGGATGTAAAACCTGGATGGACAGGCACAGCATTAGACGTCAAGCCCTTGTAGGGAAATAAGGCCTGGAAGGACAGACACAGCATTAGAGGTCAAGCCCTTGTAGGGATGTAAGACCTGGATGGACAAGCATAGCATTAGAGGTCAAGCCTTTGTAAATATCCAGAAGCTATTAACTGTACTTAATATGCACTTCAGCTGATGACAAAGGAACATGAAGAGCTCTCAGAAATAAGAAAACCACTACTCAAGTCCAAATCTACAATATCAACCTATGTTGACTTTGTAGTTTACACAGTGCCTCTATAAACTATGGGAACCCAGAGGATGAACTAGAGTGCAACTACCATCAGTTTTCTATAGTACTAGAAACATTAATACTGGCACCTAAGAAAGATTTAGGGAAAATGGCCCATATTATGAAGGTCATAAAAACTATTGATCTTATGAAATATGCAAGCTCCAAACATCTGAAGTCAGCTTTTTATGTTCTTACATTCCAAATGTGGCAAAACAGGAAAAAGAATATTCTGGAAAGAAGTGATGCACAAATGCATGAAACTGAGATTAGAAATACTAGAACTAGGGATGTGAATCGTTTTCCATATCGTCTTAACGATAGAAATCGTGTGGCAGGGCAAGAAAATCGTCTTAGGCACGATTTTTTAGTTAAAAAATCGTTACAAATCGTTTTTTCCGATTAGTGCGCACTAACGGGAGTTAGTGCGCACTAACTGAAAATGATACAATTTGACACTTTTCAAGTCAGTTAAGGTCAGTTTAGGAATGAATATGTATTCCTATTGGCTGCCCTCTTATTTATTCATGTTACCAAGTTTCCTACTGACAGTATATGGGGGATGGGAAATGGAAACAGTTGGTAGCTTGACAAAACAAGTAATGTGATCAGTCAATGTGACTAGAACTTGTGCCCTAACCCTGATACCAGGGGTATTGTGATCTTCCTGCACACAGTGCCCTATCCCTATTAATACCAGGAGTGTTGTGATCTTCCTGCACACAGTGCCCTATCCCTAATACCAGGGGTGTTGTGATCTTCCTGCACACAGTGCCCTATTCCTGATACTGGGGGTGTTGTGATCTTCCTGCACACAGTGCCCTATTCCTGATACCGGGGGTGTTGTGATCTTCTTGCACACATCCCGGTATCAGGGATAGGGCACTGCATGCAGGAAGATCACAACACTCCTGGTATTAATAGGGATAGGGCACTGCATGCAGGAAGATCACAACACCCCTGGTATCAGGGATAGGGCACTGTGTGCAGGAAGATCACAATACCCCGGAGGAGGGAGGGTCAGGCAGCTCCCCCCTGTCTGTGAAGCCAGCCTCTCACTAGTAATGCAGGGAGGGAGCTGTCTCAGACTTCACCATCCTCCCCCCCCCCCCCCTCACCCACACACCATTCACTAGCTGGGACATGGGGGAAGTCAGGAGTGAGGGTCAGGCAGCTCCCCCCTGTCTGTGAAGCCAGCCTCTCACTAGTAATGCAGGGAGGGAGCTGTCTCAGACTTCACCATCCTCCCCCCCCCCACCTCACCCCACACACCATTCACTAGCTGGGACATGGGGGAAGTCAGGAGTGAGGGTCAGGCAGCTCCCCCCTGTCTGTGAAGCCAGCCTCTCACTAGTAATGCAGGGAGGGAGCTGTCTCAGACTTCACCATCCTCCCCCCCCCCCCTCACCCACACACCATTCACTAGCTGGGACATGGGGGAAGTCAGGAGTGAGGGTCAGGCAGCTCCCCCCTGTCTGTGAAGCCAGCCTCTCACTAGTAATGCAGGGAGGGAGCTGTCTCAGACTGGTATCAGGGTTAGGGCACTGTGTGCAGGAAGATCACAACACTCCTGGTATTAATAGGGATAGGGCACTGTAAGAGATGACTGTAGTAGATTGAATAAAGATCTGATGTTTCTGCTCTCCTCACACCAAACAAAAACAACACACAAGCAGAGAAGCCCTTCTTACAAAGCTGAGCTAGTGAGTTAAGTAGGAGGAAAAGTAAACATACTGGTGCCAGTGTGGCTACTTAAAAAATACACTTACCAACAATCAATTACATATATTTGAACTGTGTACAGTTCCAGCCAGGACCACCTTTCTAAAATGCACAGTGATTGGCAAATTCAACATGCACTAGCATTTCAGGTGCCTGCTAACAAAAATAATAAACAAACAAGTTCTAGTCACGTGAGTGCTGATCATTACATTACTTTTTTTGTCAAGCTTCCAACTGTTTCCATTTCACATCCCCCCAACCATATTGGTAACATCAATAGATAAGAGCACAGCCAGCCAATAGGAATACATACATACATATTCATTCCTAAGTGACCTTTACTGACCTGGGAAGTGTGAACACTTTGTTTCATTTTCTGTTGGTGTTCGTTAGTTTCCAGTTCCATTTCCCATCCCCCCAACCATCACCTCAGTGGTAACCTTGGTAACATCAATAGATAAGAGGGCAGCCAGCCAATAGGAACACATATTCATTCCTAACTGACCTTCAGTGACCTGGAAAGTGTTTATTTGTATCATTTTCAGTTAGTGCGCACTAAATCGAGTTAGTGCGCACTAACGGGGAGTTAGTGCGCACTAACTCGAGTTAGTGCGCACTAACACGATTTAACGATTTTTAACGATAAATCATTAGAATTTCTATTGTATCGTGTTCTATAACGATTTAAGACGATATAAACATTATCGGACGATAATTTTAATCGTTGAAAAACGATTCACATCCCTAACTAGAACTAAACTCAGACAGCCACAGTGTTTGAGGTCAGGCCCTTATAGGGACGTAAGGGCTGGAGAGACAGGCACAGTATTTGAGGTTAGGTCCTTATAGTGTCATAAGGGCTGAACAGTGGACACTGCAGAGGCACAGTGTTTGAAGAACAGTGGTTAATTAGGCCTCATGTCCTGCTGCTGCGAGACTGGCCCCACAGAAGCAAAGATGAGGCCCAAATAAATGCTGCTACTGCTGCCAGCCTGGGGGAAAAGGGTTGCAGAGTTTATGTTATCAGATTAGTGACAGGGCTGCTTCAGAGGAAGACTCACTGGTGGAGCAAAGTGAGGGAGGGAGGAGTAGGGAAATAAGCCTGTGGGGCAGCAGCTGGAAAAAAGAAGGGGCTGTGAGAAGGGAAGTATCTCCTTGGGGGTCTTACTACTATTATCCCTACCTGCCATGCCCTTAATGTTCAATTGTAGGGATCTTGTTCTTGCTCTGCCTACCTGCCATGGCCCAGATATATTACTTTACGGATCTTGCTGCCATACCCCAGATGTACCACTTTGGAGGTCCTTCAGTTAATATGTCTAACTTCCATACCCCTGATATACTAGCTTAGGGATCTTGATGCTATTATTCCTGCCTTTTATTCCCCTGATGGTAACTGTAGAGGTCTTGCAGCTATTAATACTATCTGCCATGCTCCATATATACAACTTTATAGGTTTTGCTACCACTCTGTCTAGCTTCCATGTCCCAGCACTACACCTTGGGAATTTTAATGCCTTCTTGTTGTTTGCTGTTGAATTCCAGCCTTGTTATTCCATCCTACTTCTTTCTTGGTTATATGGGGCTGTTTTGTCCTCAAAATAAAATGTAAATAATTGAAAGAAATACAAGTTTCTCTTTTCACCCTCACATCTTTTTTGGTTCTCTACCTTATTCTTTATTATTTAATATACCTCTAGGATCCCAGCCTAGATCTCCTTCCCTGTTTTTCTCTTCTTCATGCTAGAGTTTTGACTCCCACCTCAAAAAACTTTGTTTTAAATAGAAAATTCCTTTCCCACCCCATCTCTTTCCTGGTTTTTACACACACAGTTAATGATGGCATTAAGACCCAAGTGTTCCACGTAGTCAGCCCAGCAAGTTTATATTTATTATATTTTATATAGTTTTTTAATCAAATAACTTCAGCTTTGTTCAGATTACCCCAATTAATATGGGTTATCCCTTTCATTTATCTCCACCCTTTAGCTACTAGGGATCCCCTGTGTTTATTCAATTCCATTCTCCAATCTTCAAAAAAAGATGATCCCAGAAACAATAATACAGGAACACATTGCTGGGTGCTCAATGAGAATCTGGAAGGGAGAAAAATGTTACAGAGAGAATACTTCCTCCTGTTCTGAATGGGGAGAAAAGTGCGGGAATAAATGTATCTCAGAAAAGAAGCAAAAAAATCAACAGGAAATTCAGCTTTCTCCTGTGCATGAGAAAAGTGCCAGTAATATCACAAATGCAGAAGAAGTGCAAAGAGGTCTGATACTCATGGCAGATAATATACATATACAGCCTATTACAAAACCCTCATTCAGAAGGAAGAAATGCAGGAACAACAGAAAATATGCACAGGAAAGACCTTTTACATATTCTGAATGTGGGAAAGGTTTCAGTAGTAACAGAGCTAATGCAACACAAGAAATCAGTAAAGAGAAAAGACAGTGGGAATATTGTAAAAACCTTCTTATTAAAGCAAATGTCACAAACTACTATGAAAGCCACACTGGTAACAGACCATTGTCATGTTCTGATTAGTGATGGATTTAGAATTTTTCCACCTTTTAGCACTGTTGTCCTCCACCTCCTTCTAACCCTTAGGTCTGACAGCAAGGTGTTGCGCTAATGGTGGACACTTGGCCCGAAGTGGGGTTGGCGCTACCCACAGGGCAAGCCCTACGGGGTCCCCACTGTCGGGTAGCAGAGCAGGCTAGGAGACAGAGGCCGACTGGACTTAGGTAGGCCTCCATGAGACGACTCCCAGTTGATGTAGATAAGGATATGCCAGAGACCAGCAGAGGTATAGGAAGGCCAAGGATGGTCCGGACAAGGCAGGGTTCCAAAGATCCAGACACCAACAGGAACAAAGGAGAACAGAGGGCGTCCAGGTAAAGATAGGCAGAAGCCTGAGAGGCCAGGTCCATAGGAGACAAGGAGAGTCCAAGGCAAGCTGGAGTCAGGGCAGGCAGCAGGAGCAAAGCAGAGGTCAGAGCCAGGAGATAGATCAGACGTAGTCCAGACGAAGCGGTGGTCAATACCAGAGAATCATTCCAAGCATAGTCCAGGTGATGCAGGGGTCAATACCAGAGAATCAGTCCAAGCATAGTCCAAGCGATGCAGGGGTCAATACCTGAGAATCAGTCCAAGGAACACACAGGGACAGGAACCAGGAACGATGACAGGAACAGAAGACAGGAATGAAGACAGGAACAGGAACCAGGAACAAGCAACTAGTACATGAGCAATCGTGGAGACCTGTTGCCAAGACAGGGAACAAGTGGCTGGGCCCAGGGAACAAGTGGCTGGGCCTAGTGATATCATTATCTGGGGCCGCGGGCTTCTTTTCCACTGCGGCCCCTTTAAAAAAAAGAGCGCAAGTTGCGCACGTGCATGCCTAAGCCGGAGCCCAGAAGAAGTAGGGCGGCGGCATCACTCCGCGACCCACCAAGTGCCAGGAGGAACCGCGCAGGAGTCAAAAGCGGAAGAGGTGACTGCAGGCGCTAGGGGATGGAGGCGGCTGCCCACCGCCACGAGTGAAGGTGAACCAGAGCTGGCAGCTGAGCTCCAAGGGTGAGTAGGCCTGGGATTGGGCCTTGCACAGCCGGGACATGTAACACAAGGATCAGAATGTCTAAGATATAGTCCCACATTTTCTGTGGCAGCTCAGGAAAAGTTTTGAGAATTCTGAAGTGTATTGACAAACATCTTCATTTTATATATTATAAACCTTGCTTGCGTCTATATAATTTATTTTCCTTTAATTGGGTATAGAAAAGGGACCTCAAGTATAAGTACAGTGAGAAGATCTCAGGAATGGGGTGAGAAGGTGAGAGGAACAGGGATGAGGAGAGAAGGGAGGAGGACCAGAAAGGAGATGGAGAAGATGATAGGATTGGAGATGGGGAAACAGAAGGAGAGAGGAAAGGAGATGGGGAAGATTTGAGGTGGGGGAGATCAGGAATCTAGAATGGAAAAAGTGTAGAGAGGGAATTCTGAGATTGAGGGAGTTCGGGGTGGGTTCTAGGACCTGAGGAGAAGGAATTGGAGATTCATAGATCTGGGGGATAGAATCCAAGATTAGAGGAGAGAGGATGTGAATTGCATTGGGGTGGTGGGTGTCCTTTCTATTTTCTCTCCTGCTATCCCTTTCATCCAATCTGGCACACACACCCCTAGTACCAATCCCTTCTCTCTCACACAAACACACTGCCTTCCTCCTCCATTCCCCTCTGTCTGACACAAAGATATATGAGCCCCCCTCCCCCCCCCAACTAATGCCCTCTCATCCCCCATTTAGTCTCTCCTAATCTCTATAAAATGGACCCCTTTGCTCTCTCTACTCCAGGCTCACCCTCTCCCCTCCTGTTCTCTGCAAATTAGCCTGAGAAGGGAGAGGTTGGATAGGAAGCAGAGAGCAGTTCTCTGCTAAGTGACATTCAGCACACATGGAAGACAGCAAATCATCAGCCAGCCTGCTGCCCTCCAGATTTTTGCTGCGCTAGGCACAGGCCTAGTGGGCCTATTGACAAATCCAGGCCTGGTTCTGACTGGTACAGAAGCTTCAACCAGAAAGCAAATTTGAAAAGAAATCCAAAATTCCTACCTGCAGCAAGATCAGTTCGAAGTAGGAAATTTAATAAAAGTTTATGACATAAAAATGATTCTGATGACAGAGCACTATATCTGACTAGTGCTTTACCAAGAAAACAGGCATCTCTCATGCCCCTCTGCCTTGTTGCTATACCATTTATCTTTCACCTTAGGAGTCTTTCTTCCACACTGAATTACAGCCTTACCCAGATTTTCTTCTTGGAGTGTCTTGCTGTCACTGTTATGTCCCAGACTCTATACCTTGGGGTGTTCTTGCTACTGTAAGGGCTGCTTTGCACCTCTCATGGTGCCTTGGTGTGTTGATGACACCCTTTGTGCTGCTTTTTCTCATTAGTGATGCCTTGGGGGTTTTCCTGCCACCTTTTCTGCTTCATGTATTTAATTAGAAGCGTGTATCCTGCCAATCGAAAATATTAGGCTGGTTACAATTAAATATTCATAAAACTCTTCATGCCACTTTGCCTCTCATGCTGCCTTCCAGGGATAATGAGACTGTTATTGGTGCCCTCTTTTAAAGCCTTGGGATGGTGTTCCCATTCTTGATGCTTCTTTGCTCCTCTTACAGTGCCTTGGAGAAGTCCTGCCACTGCTGGTATCCCTATGTCCCTATTCATGCCACTTGTGGTGCCATTTTGCCACAGTCTTGCCTCGGATCTTCCCCCCTATTCTGATGATGCCTTCCCACAAGTTTCATTAGAATTGTTGACAAAAGTCCAATTTTGGTTGCCCAAAATAGGCTGCAGGGCTTCCCATTGAATTTAATAGTAAACAAATGAATACATAGAGGGGCGGATTTTCAGAGCCCTGCTCGCCTAAATCCGCCCAAAACCGGGCGGATTTAGGCGAGCAGGGCCCTGCGCGCCGGTAAGCCTATTTTACATAGGCCTACCGGCGCGCGCAGAGCCCCGGGACTCGCGTAAGTCCCGGGGTTTTCGGAGGGGGGCGTGTCGGGGGCGGGACCGAGCGCAGCAGCATTTTCGGGGCGTGCCGGGAGCGTTCCGGGGGCGGGCTTGGGGGCGTGGCTATGGCCCGGGGCGGTCCGGGGGCGTGGCCACGCCCTCCGGACCCGCCCCCAGGTCGCGTCCCGGCGCGCAACAGGCCCGCTGGTGCGCGGGGATTTACTTCTCCCTCCGGGAGGCATAAATCCCCGGAGAAAGGTAAGGGGGGGGTGTAGACAGGGCCGGGCGGGTGGGTTAGGTAGAGGAAGGGAGGGGAAGGTGAGGGGAGGGCGTTAGAGGATTCCCTCCAAGGCCGCTCCGATTTCGGAGCGGCCTCAGAGGGAATGGGGGTAGGCTGCGCGGCTCGGCGCGCGCCAGCTATACAAAATCGATAGCCTTGCGCGCGCCGATCCCGGATTTTAGCGGATACGCGCGGCTCCGCGCATATCTACTAAAATCCAACGTACTTTTGTTTGCGCCTGGAGCGCCAACAAAAGTACGCCTATTCGCGGTATTTGAAAATCTACCCCAGAATGAATAAACATTTTTTTTTGTTAGAAACAAACCAAACAAATAGAGGTGACCCAGAAAAAGAATTAATGAACCAAAAGAATTTTGCCTCTGCATTTCACTACCGCAAATGGGCCTGGTTTTCAGGATACCCACAATCAATATGCATAAGAAAAATTTGCATGCATTGTCTCCATAGTATGCAGATCTATCTCATGTATATTCATTGTGAGTATCCTGAAATTTAGTCCTGTTTCTAGCTCTTTAAGACCAAAGTTACAACCCCTGGTCTAAAGTATGTAAAAACAAAAACTTAATATGCCTGAAACTTTTTAAAACAAAGTTTTTGAACTGAAGAAATGGTAAAAATTGAGTTAACGCCCAATAAAATAAGCTAATGGTATGTTAATGCTTCCGAAGTTTAAAAAAAAGCATGAAAATGTGCACAGAAAATATGCGTAATGCACTTCAATATGATTTATGTGCATGAGCCTGCTTTCTGCATAGATAACATATTTTGAGCATAAATACTGTATTCTGCATATAAAACAAGATTTATGCGCAAAAAAACACAATTTGTGCACATAGAAGAAGTTTGTGTAAAAAGCAAAAACATGCTTTATGCGCAGAAATTTTGGTTTGTGTTTTTTTGTGCATAAATTCCAAGTACCGGACTCTCTCACTATGAACTTCAGGGTCAGCCTCATAGAATAACATTAGACTAAGTAACTCTACTCCAGCTCTGGCCAGGAGTTAAATTTCCAGTGTTGTAAAGTCATGAATTAAGGTTACAAACAACAAAGGGACTACCTTACACCGTGGAAGTATTTTATTAAGAATGCCCTGATTTGCTAGAGTAGAATGTTCAACCATTGGTTTACCATCAATTTTTCTATTTATTGCACTTCTGTGCTCAATCAATCGCTTATTCAAGGGCCGAATGGTTTTGCCGATATAGAATTTAGTGCATGGGCAGTAAGCTACATATACTACACCCTCACTTTGACAATTCGTAAATTGTGTCAATTTGTACGGTTCCAATTGGTTATTGAACTGAATGTATTTAGCTTTAGGGTTCACAGAACACACTGAGCAGTGACCGCATGGATAATGACCCTGGGGTCTTGTATCTTTAACTTGTGGACGTGGGAGAGCAGAGGGAACAAGAAAATCTTTCAAATTGCGTTCTCGTCTATTCGCAATAATCAGCCTACTATTCTCAAAACACTCCAGATTTCGAACAATCTCCCAAATTTTCTTGATAATCCCAACGAGAATAGTAGGCTGATTATAGCGAATAGGCTGACTTAGAGCCGCACGCGCGGCTGAAGACAGATTTAAAGGGACCACGACAGGAAGTTGCTGTGGCTTCTTCCTGGGACTCCTCCCTCGCTTTGGGTTTTTAAGGCAAGGTCTGCTCCTCAGATCTTTCCTTGATATTGAGGCTTCTGGCTTGTTGGTTCCAGTGTCTTCGTTCCTGGTTCTGGCTCCCTGGTTTCGTTCCTGATCTTCGTCCCGCTCCTGCTCTTCTCCCTCCTTGGCTTCTGATCCTTGGACCGACTTCCGTACTTCTCTTGGCTTGACCCTGGACCAGCTTCCGACACTTCTCCTGGCTTATTCCTGGACTGGTTTTGGACCATTCTCCCGACTTGCTCCTGGACTGGCTTTCAACCCCTTTCTGGAATCGACCATCAGACCGGCTGCGGACCATTCTTCAGCTCTACTCCTGGCTGTCTATGACCTGCTGGAGGCACCAGCTGTCTGGAATCCACGACCTGAAGGAGGTGCCTGCATCCAGACTATCTTCAGTCTTCAGTGAGTCTCCTAAGTCCCAGCGACCGGATCTCTACAGGCTCCTCCTGGGAGGATCACGAGCTTCCAGGGTGAAGTCTTCATTCAGCTGCTGATTCACTTGGCCTCGCCCTCTGACAGTAGTTACCTTAAAGGGTTGTCTCTCTCTTCTACCTCGGAACAGGGGTCCACCTTCCGATTCACAACATTGGATTCAGGAACAAAGGCAAAGGCGTGATTTAGGAACAATATGAAGAGACCAAAAGAGCCCGGAGACCAGGAACATGGATCAAGAAACATAGAATATCTTGAAGGGACTAGCAGGCCTTGCAAAGGTCAGAAGCAAAGACTGAAAACCTCTTTTATAGGGCTGGCAGGCAAGATGTCATCTAGGGGCACTGCGGGCTTTTCCTGCAGTGGGCCCTTTAAATCTTGAGCTGGCGCGCGTGTGCCTAGGGAACGCCAGGCAGGAGTGACAGCATGACTGCAGTCGGTGGCATTCCGGGCTGCAAGGATAGCAGAAATGGCTTCGGGTGAAGTGGCACTCTATGGCTGTGCCAGAAGATAGAAGTGGCACACTCTGGCATCAGGAGTCGGCAGCATCCAGGAGTCGGGAGGTGAATGAGCCACTCATGCGCCTGTCCCACAAGCAGAATCACAACATCTTCTTGTGATAAAATTAATTGAAGGAGACTTTGGATATTGTCGCCCCTGTGAAATCTTTTAGGCAACAGAGATCCCATATAATACCCTGAGTTTTTACTTAAGTTAAATTTGTAAGACCCAGTTGCAGCAAGCTGAAAACCAGTGGTACAAATTTTTATCTACTGATGATGAGCTTGCTTATTCAGCTTGTCTTGAAGTGTTCAGATTATTTATTGATAGAGTTAAGAAATAGTATTTCTTTTCTGAAATTCAATCTGCACTGAATCAGCCCAGGAGTTTAATTTGTATAGTTAAACACTTAGAGGAAAACTTTCATTGGTCCTGAAGAGATTTATCCTAGTATTTTATAAACTGTATAAAGTGGAAGGATCACCTTGCTAGTGGCTGGAAATAATCAGTAAGTACTGCTTGGAGGATTTTTTAAAAGTTAAAAGTACTGGGGAGAAGTAAACTATTGGGGCATATAATGTAGTGTGTTTGTGTGTTTTGTTTTAAATAAGTAGTCAGAAAGGCAGGCAACAAAAAGAAGTTTGTTGTGTTTTGTTTTAAATAGGTAGTCAGAAAAGCAAGCAACAAACAGAAGTTTGTGTGTTTATATTTCCCAACCCACCCACCCCTAGCTCATCCTTTAATTTATAGGCAGGTGTAACTTTCACACTTAAAATTTCTTTTTTTAAATCACCCTTTTAACTTAAACTCAGAAATTCCCTACACCTTTCAAGAGTTTGATCATTCCCTTATAGATCACTACCAGATATATAGGGGCAGATTTTCAAAGGGGTACGCGCATAAGATATGTGAGTACCCCCCGAAAACCTGCCCCAAGCTCCCCCTACACGCGCCGAGCCTATGTTGCATAGGCTGCCGGCACGCACAAGTCCCAGGGCTTTCCTGGGGGGGCATGTCAGGGGCATGTCGGGGGGCGTGTCATGGCCGGTGCATCATCGGGGCATTCTGGGGGAGGGGCCACACCCATGGTTCCAGCCCAGGGGTGTTCCGGGGTGTGGCCACGGCCTCCTGACCAGCCTCTGGACCGGAACATGGCATGCCGGCAGCCGGCCCGGCGCGAGCAAGTTACGCCTGCCTTGGGCAGGTGTATCTTTTGCAATAAAGGTAGGGGGGAGGGGGAATTAGGGCCGGGGGCGGGTTAGTTAGGGGAAGGAAAGGGAAGGCGGGGGCACTGGAAAGAAAGTTCCCTCCAAGGCTGCTCCAATTTCGGAGCGGCCTCAGAGGGAATGGAGGCAAGCTGCGCAGCTCGGCGCACGCAGGCTGCTGATTTTGCACAGCCTTGTGCATGCCAACACCGAATTTTAAGATAAGTGCGGCTATGCGCGTATCTATTAAAATCCGGTGTACTTTTGTTTGCGCTGGGTGCGCGAACAAAAATACGCGCTCGCGTACTTTTTAAAAATCTGCCCCATAGTGAATACACTAATACATTTAAAGGGCCCTAATTATACGTATTCCTACTCCCATGACAACCTAAAACTTAACTAGGAACTGAACAAATTTAAGATGAAGGCAGCAAGAGGAGAGCCTCCCAATCTTTTGCATCGATTGTCACATGTATGATTTTTTACCCGCTGGTGAGAAATTGAATGTGTGCATCTGATGCAAAGAGCTCGTGTCTCTCAGAGAATGAGTCAGATCTCTAGAGGCTGGAGTGGCAGATTTGGAGAAGCTGAGGCAGAAGAGAGGTACATAGATGAGACCTTCAAGGACATAGTAACCAAGTGCCAACTCCAGTCTGGCAGCCCAGGTGCTGTCTTGGAGGAGGAAGGTCTCATGATCAGAGAGCATCAATCTTGTGCAGCAGGAGATGATCTTGTAGCAAGAACCTGCTCTTCAGGTGGTGCATTGCCCTCTAGCACCAAGGATGTCTCCCAGGACTACTGCCCAGGAGGGAAAGGCTAGGTCAGCTGTCATAGTTGGTGATTTGATTATTAAGAATATAGACAGTGGGGTGGATGGTGGGCATAAGGATCGCCTGGTAACATGCCTAACTTGTACGAAAGTGGCAGACTTCACTTGTCACCTAGATAGGTTTTTAGACAGTGCTGGCTGTCATGGTACATGTGGGCACCAATGACATAGGAAAATGTGGGAGAGAGGTTTTGGAAGCAAAATTTAGGCTCTTAATTAGAAATCTAAAATCCAGAACCTCCAGTGTAGCATTCTCTGAAATGCTGCTGTTCCACATGCAGGTCTCCAGAGGCAGACAGAGCCCCAGAGCCTCAATGCGTGGATGAGACGATAGTGTAAGGAAGAGGGATTCAGTTTTGTAAGGAACAGGGGAACCTTTTGGGGAAGGGGTAGTCTTTTCCAAACGGATAGGCTCCACCTTAACCAGGGGGGAACCAGGCTGCTGGTGCTAACCTTTAAAAAGGAGATAGAGCAGCTTTAAAACTAGAACAAGGGGGGGAGGACCCAAGATGGCCGCACGCACAGCTCAGAGCGAGTGACTCTCTGCCATTTCTGAATTTTCCTACCGTCTGAGCAGATGCCTGCAAAGCGAAAGAGGAAGATACGTGTGTACCCAACTGTACCGCTGCCTTCACCGATAATGCAGCAGGAGATTACACGTTTTCTGAGCCCTCCAGCAGAAACCCCGCGAGTCGAGGAGCCCATTGTATCAGTCGGGGAGAGAGGACCGCTGTTACCGGAGGAGACTTCATTGAGCCCAGATCTTAGGCAAGCACCTACTTTCAGAGCCGGGTCACTGTCCCACCCCGTACCGCAGTTTGAGAGTACTACATCCGGGTCACCTGCAGAGAAGGGATCCGTGACCGAAACCCCGGTGCAAGGAGGAGCTGTACCGGGAGAAGTGAATAATAACAACAACGCTGGAACTTCAGGTACGCGGTTGGAGACAGGGGCTGTGGGGGGGGAGATCACCAGCGGCAAACCTGCAGTTGCTGCGAGGAGAACCCCCTGAATTCACACCCCTAGCAATCCCGATATGCCCTGAAGTAGTCACGCTCGACACTATATGGGATTTAATGGCTGGACTAATGGCAGCAGTTAATACTTTAAATGCTAAGCTGGACCACTCGACTTCCCAAAACGATTTAGTTACAACAGAAATTCAATCTCAAGTTAATGTCTTAAATCATAAGGCCTCTGTTTTGGAAGGGAAACATAGGGAAAATATGAATTTTAAGGCTGCAACAGTTAAAGACCGGGAAGCATTAGATAGAAGGCTGGAGACTCTGGAGAACTGAAACAGACATCTAAACCTAAGGATTTTAAATTTCCCCAAGGTATTGAGAGAAATACCGTTTACAACATTAAAGATATTCCTTCAAGAAATATTAGGTTTTACCCAGGAAAATATGCCTTCTATCACAAATGTTATTTTTTACCCAAATCTGGGCCACCAACTGTTAGACCGAATTTACAAGAAAATTTGACTGAAATCCTAGAAAGTTCATCTATTGAAATAATGGACAGAGCTACATTACTTGTGTCTTTTATTACTAGGATGGACATTCAAGCTATTATGAAAAAGTATTTTCAATTATTTCCAGTTCAATTTATGAGTGCGACAGTAAAAAAAATTTCGGACCTGGCCCCCACAATGCAAACAAAACGTAGAAGTTTTTTAATTCTACGCCAAGCTGCGATTGACTTAGGTTACTCCTATATGTTAAAGTTTCCTTGCAACTGTGTTCTGAAAAAGGGTCCAGAATTATATATTTTTTTTTCAGTTGAACAATTAAGAGTTTTTCTTGATGCGAAAAAGTCCATGATCCAAACTCCTAATATAGTTTAAATTAAATGAAAGCTGGAATTATGCATTAGGGCTTTTTCCTGTATCTAAATGTTGTGATAATTCTCTCTTATTATTTACATAGGGGCGGATTTTCATACTCCGCGAATAGGCCTACTTTTGTTTGCGCTCCAGGCGCAAACAAAAGTACGCTGGATTTTAGTAGATACGCGCGGAGCCGCGCTTATCTGCTAAAAACCTGGATCGGCGCGCGCAAGGCTATCGATTTTGTATAGCCGGCGCGCGCCGAGCCGCGCAGCCTACCCCCATTCCCTCCGAGGCCGCTCCGAAATCGGAGCGGCCTCGGAGGGAACTTCCTTTTGCCCTCCCCTCACCTTCCCCTCCCTTCCCCTACCTAACCCACCCGCCCAGCCCTGTCTACACCCCCCCCTTACCTTTCTCCGGGGATTTACGCCTCCCGGAGGGAGAAGTAAATCCCCGTGCGCGAGCGGGCCTCCTGCGCGCCGGGCCGCGACCTGGGGGCGGGTACGGAGGGCGCGGCCATGCCCCCGGGCCGTAGCCACGCCCCCGTACCCGCCCCCAAAATGCTGCCGAAACGCCGCGACGACCGGGCCCGTCCCCGACACGCCCCCCTCGGAGAACCCCGGGACTTACGCGAGTCCCGGGGCTCTGCGCGCGCCGGTAGGCCTATGTAAAATAGGCTCACCGGCGCGCAGGGCCCTGCTCGCCTAAATCCGCCCGGTTTTGGGCGTATTTAGGCGAGCAGGGCTCTGAAAATCCGCCCCTAAATGCACAATTGAATCTTTATGGGAAGAAACACCTTGTGTGTCGGGGAAGAGTATAGTGATAGGAGTATACAACCATCCACCTGGCCAAAATGGTGAAATAGACAGTGAAATGCTAAGAGAAATTAGAGAAGCTAACCAAATTGGTAATGCAGTTATAATGGGAGATTTAAATTACCAAAAAAGCAAAAAGGGGAAACTCAAAAATATTTAAATATAGTAGCCTACAAGAAGCTGTCAGCAAGCAGATGTTGTGCAAACATAATCCAACCGGTCTTTTCAATCATTCACCTTCTTTTATTTTATTTAAAAACACATTTTTTGTATATATTTTTTTGGCTTTCTTCAAAAGGAATTTTTTTGTATTTTTTTTTTACTTTTCCTTAAAATGAACCAGTTCAATATTTTGAAGGAATAGTGATTCAATTCAACTATAATGACTCAGTCCTCTATCAGAGAAAAGGTATTATAAGTTCCAAGAACTGCCCTCTTTTGAAAAATGCCTGACATGGTCGATGTTTCGCATCTATTATGCTTCGTCATGGGAACTCTGATAAATTTTTGAAGCAAGACTGTAGCAATTGTTGAATAAACTGAATTGTTACCTAAAAATTTAATTTTTTTTTAAATGTTATAATCCATAAGTAGACAAAATATAATACACAAGAGTACTTATCTTTGTAGATGGCTACCATTTTCAAAAGGGATGAAGAACGCCTCTGTCTCTTTCTCGAACAAGAGAGGAACCGAAGCCAGCCCAGTTGTCTCTTTAAATACGTCAGTGAGCATCAACATAAAGTAATGACGTCACTGCAAGAGAATAATTGCTGTCAAAAACATTTTTTTGGAAGTATTAGACAGACTATATTATATCTTCTGAGGACAACTTTTTATCCTAAAAAAACTTGTAAATTTAGATCAGTATTTAGGCTATCTGGATGTACAGTTTTCAGTCTGTAGATCCAAAGTTGTTCGAGTCTCAATAGTTGCAGATCACGATTTCCTCCCCGCCAGTGATCTACAACATGATTAATAGCACAAAAGGATAGATCCTCAAATTCATGATTGAATTCTGCACAATGTGAAACCAATGGTTCATCTAATCGAGAATGTCTGATGTTATAGCAGTGTTCCATTAGGTGAGTTTTCAAAACACGTTTCGTTTTTCCAATGTATGTAAGATCACATGGACATTTAATCAAATAAACAACCATTGTAGATAGACAAGTGGTATTAAATTTGATCCTGATCGTGTTTGTAAAGACCCAAAAACAGACATTGATACAGAGCAAACAGAATATGTCTGACATGGTAGATGGGGCGGGGGGGGCCGAAACGGGGGGCGCGCCTGCGCTAGCCAGCAGTGATCGCACCGTCGTGGTGCGATCACTGCCGGTTTCGCACCCAATAGCGCCACCATAGGAGGTGTAGCTATTGGGAGCGAAATAGGCAGCGAAAAGGCACCTACCTTTTCGCTGTCCGTGGCGTCGGCGCAGAGTCGGCCCCAGTGACGCCCTGACTCCTCCTCTTCCGGGGCTGACTCCGCCCCGACTCCGCCCCCATCCTGGTATCACCCGCGATAAGGGACCTTTCGCGTGCGAAAGGTCCCTTATCGCGTGCGAGCGGCTTGGAAAATGAGGCCCTATGTGAGCATTTTTGCACTAGCAAAGCTTTTAAAATCTACTTTGAAATTAGCTAGATAACCTTATATGACTATCTTTGTTGGCTGGACTGAAGCTGAAAATGAACTATTTTACTCCTCCAACCTAAACATACTCCTGAATTGTCTCTTTTATGAACATGGCTAAAATCAACACGTACTTTTAGCCAGGCCAATGAGGGAAATTTTCAAATAAGCTCAGACAAATCTGCTTTTACCAGGTAAAATACTTTAAAACTTTTCCTCCATAATCTAGGGCTTGGATGCAGCTCTGTAGAAGACAGATTTTAATTTATGTGCCTACATGTAAACCGTTGCAATGGTATATAACTTAGCAACGGTATAGAAAAGATTTTAAATAAATACATAAATAAATGAATAAATATATTGAACAATATATTTAGGTTTTCTGTAGGAGTATTTTAGTGTTCTTTTGAAGTTCAGTATATCCATTATTCTCCATCTACCACAATTTCTGCTCTACTTAAATTACAGAGTTTGGAATGATGTTCATTAGATTGAAACAAAGAGCAAAGTAATTTTCCCACCAAAAATAAATCCAGAGCGGGTAACTTGTTAAATAACTCTGCACAGCCCTATATAAACATGTACATGGCTGTGCAGAGATTTACTACAGTATTTTAGAGCCTGCACATATCAGGCACGCATAGATTATAAACTGCATCAATGTGTAAACCCTAACATATGCATGCATGTTTCCTTATGCGCGATATCTGCAATGCACCGAAAGCATATACTTTTCTTACCTATTTTAAAAAGATATTTGTGTATTTTACGCATGAAAAAAACTGTGACTTGCTCACATAAAACCCTGTTTTATGCACTAAAATCAATATATTTTAAAACACGTAATTGAAATCACCAGTTTGCTGAAATCTCCACCACTTCACCCAGTCCTTCTCCAGGTCACTCTGAACTTTTCCTATTTCCCTCAGACCTCCCACCCAACCAATAGTAGACGATGCGCGAGTCTAATATCAATTGCTCAGATATCTAAAAGGTTTCAATAATGTATGGACTTCAAACTTTTTCCATTGGAAAGAAAACAATAGAACTAGGGGTTATGAAATGAAACTCCAGGGGGTACAACTCAGAACCAACGTCAGGAAATATTTCTTCCTGAAGACAGTGATAGAGGCCTGGAATGACCTTCCAGAGGAGGTGGTGAAGAAGAAAACAGTCAAAGAATTCAAAGGGGCATGGGATAAAAACTGTGGATCTCTAAATGCTAGAAGACAGAAATGAGATAAGCCTGCAGAGGGATAAGTTGCTGGTATGGCGGTTACTACCCTTAGCGGGAAGAATGGAGATTATTACCCTTAACCAATATGCTTTGATGCTTTTAATGCAACTGCAACATTGTTTCCCGCTTAAAAAGCAGGGGAATAAGAGGAATTTGATTCAGACGACAAACGAGGGCCCCGATTTCCATGGTCTGGGATACTGTTACGTGGACATAAGGGAAAAAGCACAGGACTGTTTCTATGGCCAAATCCTAAAGGAAACAAAGAAAGCATGCATGGGGGTAACTTGCTGGTGCGTTGGTTACTACTCTTAACCAAATAAACCTTGATACGTTTGATGCAACTCCAACATTGCTCTCTGCTTCAGTGGCAGGGGAAAAGGGGAATTGGATTGGACAGCAATCACCAAGGGCCCCGACTTTTATGGTCTGCAGAACTGATGAACATGGGAGTAACCAGCACAGTGCAGTGGTTACTACCCTTAATTAATAAGCCTTGATGCTTTTGATGCAACTGCAACATTGCTCTTTGCTTCAAATGATGGGGGTTGGCGGCTGAAATGAAAGAGAAATTTGGATTCAGGGATAACCAAGCCTTTTTTATAGTGTGGGGTACTGATGCTTAGACATTAAGCAAAAACACAGGAGTGCTTCTACGGCCAAGTCCATAAGCAAAGCACGTCAAGCAAAACTGACTGATACATGGGGGTGACCTGTACGGCGCGGCAGATACTACCATGGGAAACTTGCTGGGCAGACAGGATGGACCATCGTCCTTTTCTGCCATCATTTCTATGTTTCTATATAATTAGTAGTTGTAAAATTACATGAATGAGTTGACCAATGTTCGCACGTGAATCCCTCATACAATAGCAACTTGCACCTCTTGGCCCTGTCCCAGAACAACCCTAGATCACCCTTTCTTTTGCACGTGTAAATACGTATGCAAGACTAAAAATATGCATGTAATTTTGATAGTTATAAAATAGAACATGCGAGTGCAAGCTTCTACACGTATGTACTAATTATACACACATAAATGTTTTCAAAATTCATCCCTAAGTAAAGTAAATTCATCAAATTTCCATCCTAACTTAAAAGCTGCCCGACAAAAGAAAATATAGAGGATGCATATTGAGAGCTGAAATAATATATTTATTCTGACTCTGGATTAAGAGAAAGGAGCATAGTCTATTGTATTCCATTATTTCTTTCAACAATATTTTGGGGTGAATAATTTGTTTATAGCAGAGCAAACTAAATTTTAAGGAGGCATCCTGTAGATCGAAAAATGAAAGAGTGCATGGATCATTTTTTTTTCTTACCTAGGCACAGATATTCTACTCTGCACAAATATTTGCATTTCATGATGTAGTTGGTGATATGGTGTGATATTTTCAGAAAAAACATTAGTTAATTATTGCTTTCTGCCTTATTCTCAATAGTAATTCCTGAATCATTCATAAAAATGTGACTATTTCAGCTTCAGACTCAGTGAGGTGATTTTTAAATCTTGTTTTGGCTTCTAGCATTAGTAGAAAGACACAGCACAGTGAGGAATTATAACCAATTCTGTAATGAAAGAAGACAGCATTGATTACACCAATTTTGTACCACCTATTTTCTGTATGCAAATCAGACAGAAACAAATGTTTGGTCCCAGCTGGGCCAAATGTCCCATTTAGAATTCTTTTCCTCGTCTTTGTTCTTTGATGTTCTGTAAATGAGCTTTAGAACTCTGCTCTTCACACAATTCAATTTTACAGGCCCATTATCTAAGATATAATGTGGAGGTTAAATATATCAGGGCAGCTATTATGTGAAAATAATTAACAGTAATGAATAATGCACTAATTCCACTGATGAGAGATGGTTATATCTGTAATGAAGTGTTGGGGCAGCCCTGACAAATGAAATTAAAATATTTAAACACTGTTTTATGATATTACTTTGTTCATGTAATTTCCTTTACCTACAATGAGCCACTTCGATTATCGCCATTATCTTGACAGCTCTGAAGGATGAAATAGTGCAGGTTAATGTGACAGCGATTAGTCAGAGGGTAAATCCATCACATAAAGCAGAACTGAGTGAGGTATAAAGGTCTTACGTACTTTCCTGTTTCAAACAAAGAGAATGATACTTCAACAGCCCTTCAATATTGAATGGATAGAATTATCTTGTCATTTAGTTACAACCCCTGAAGAACTACCTATTTGTACTTTCAAAGGAAAGGTCAGCCCTTTCTATTCATCCATAAAAATGTGCTGATATATTCCTTATATCAATAACAATGACAGGAAGAGAGGTAGGAAGCCAGCTAATTTTATAAAGAAATATTGCGCTTTCTTGTTAAGAACGGGTCAATCTCAAATTATCCAGCCAGGTTTAGCAGCCCAATTCATTGCTAACTAAATCTGGTACTTAAAGAAAATTCATATTATATTCCTTGTTAACTCAGAAATGTTTTATGACTTGAAGCATGGCAGGTGCATGTCTCTGATACAATATTTTCCCAGTACCAAATAACAGATCTTATATATGCAAAACTACTCAGTATGCAAAAGAAAAGGGAACACTCAATTTTTTTTTCATTTCAGAAGTCAATGTTAATTGTAAAGTAAGAATATACTGACAAAAATAGAGATTTGAAATATTTTATTTGTGGGCTAGCCTAGTGGCTCATTGCTAGTAGAGGGTTCTGGGTCTGATTCCTGTCTTAAGTCTTCTGTTCCCTAGGTTGCACAATGAATCACCTAGTCATCAAACAATGGCAACACCTGGTAGCTAGATTTAGGGCCTATGAATGCAGGTTTCCAGAGGAAGCCCTGGTGTAAGACCCTTGGCTGAGGATTATTGCTGCAATGACAAGATCTGATCATGGAGCAATGCTGAAATCTGATCACGGAGAAGTCAATAGCATTGGTCAATCAAAGCAATGGTCTGATCATGGAGAAGTCAATAGCATTGGTCAATCAAAGCAATGGTCAGGGTCTGGAGATAGGCTGTAGCATTGTCAGGCGTAGCAGGCATAGCAGAGGTCTGGGTCTGGAGATAGGATGTAACATGGTCAGGCATAGTGGAGGTCTGGGTCTGGAGATAGGCAGTACCGTCGTCAGGCATAGCGGAGGTCTGGGTCTAGAGATAGGCAGTAGCGTGGTCAGGCATAGCGGAGGTCTGGGTCTGGAGATAGGCTGAGGCATAGTTAAGCAAAGCGAAGTCGATATCCGTGTAGTCAATCCAAAGCATAGGCAGGGCAGGAATGAAGCATAGGCAGGGCAGGAATGAAGAGAACAGGAAACAGGAACAACGAGGGTCAGGAAAAGAGAGTAGAGATGAATATCTCACATCAGCGAGTACTCAAGTATTTATCTATTTATTTATTTATTTATTTATTTCATTGTTTTTTATATACCGACATTCAATCGAAATATCACATCAATTTACATAGAAACATAACAAATAAGGCAGGAACTGCTTATTTTTTACATTGCAACAAGTTAACTTGGTGGAAGGGATACATTTAAGTAACGAGGAGACCTGTTGCAAAGGCAATGCTATGGTGTGAGACCTGAGCTTAAATACACTGAGGAGTCTGATGTCATCATCTGGGGCTGTGGCCAGGTTCCTGCCATGGGCCCTTCATAAGGATCAGCGATGCACATGCACACGCCTAGGGAGGGGCGCGGCGCCGGTAGTAGTGGCATCTCTCCGCGGGCCACGGAGAGAAGCCCGACGAGCAATGGCATCTTGAACTGAAATGCTGGGGACTATGGTGGAGCCGGAGACACCGGGGGCGGCCCGATGTCAGAGCTGGCGGCCCACTGCTGCTAGTGAGGAGGAACCAGAAGCTGGAGTCTGTGTAAGAAGTCTGCCATGGACGGCACATGTAATACTAATTTGTGGTCACTTAGAGGTATATTTTAAAAGCCTTATGCACGCAAAAACAGCCACATACGCGTGTTGATTTGTATATTTCAATCTCTGCCAGCTGCATTGTACAAATCAACTCCTTTTCATCGATCAAAAGGACTAAAATTCTTTAATGATGTCAATTTTACAATGAATATCTCTGAATGTTTCCGTAACACCATCCCCCAAACCCCAACCCACCTCCCGAAAGCTCACCCCGAATCAAAGTGATCCCTTACAATGGTGCATATATTGTGTGTCAGGCTGACCCCTATAAAGAAGCTCTCACTTGCTCACTCACACTCTCTCTCTTTCCAAATAGTGCATATGCTTGCATGCTGCAAGGTATGCATGTTTATGGGAGCATGCATAGCCCTTTAAAAATCTACCTGATACTCTGTATTTAGTTTTACTGAGGGTCTGTGATCTGGGAATAAGACCAAGGTGAGGTATCTACTCACATGTAGTTACAGTATAGAGATCTGTTAAGGGTATGCACCGGAAAAAAATTGGGGTTTTTTTTCTGTTTTGTTTGTTTTGTTGGGGTGGTTCTAGACAAATATCATTTCATTAGGGTGGATTTTTTTGCTTTTCTCAGGTTTTATTCATTTTGGGAAATAGCAGATAGTTTTTCAGAATAGTGTATACTATTTTTTTAAAAATAACTGCAACTTCTGGATTTCCAGCATTTCCGAGGATTCAAATTAAACCAAAAAAGGTTTTTTTTTCATTTCATTATTATTTTTAAATGCATGCACATCCCTATGATATGTAACAGTCGGGATTATTTTGCTTTCCTAATGGGAGATGTATGGCTATTCTAGGGCCCTGTAAAATATTTGCAATGTTGCTTTTTCATATACTGCAGGGTTGTTGCTGTCCGAGTTCAGGGAGTCAGTGCTGTTTTGGTATGGCAGGTACTGAATGACTTTTTTGCAAATTTTTTGTTACTTCACAAAGTAGCTAATAATGAAGGGAGTTTGTGCACTGTTACTGAGATGACAACAGAATTAAAAAAATTTTCAACTGTGAGTAGTAAGGGGAAACTTTAAAGTTCAGCCCAGCCAGGCATTTCAATTACCTTTAACCAATGGAATATGAATTATAAGTTTATGTATTTATTGATTTTTTATTTTTTGGCAGACTAACTTCAAAAATCAGATGATACATTCATTAGACACTACAGACCTAGAATAACATCCCATGGTCTAGGAAGATGAAACACTAATTTACATTAGAAATAGTCATGGAATATGCAGACGAAATCCTAGAAATTACTACTAGTAGTCGTAAAAAGTTAAAAATATATAAAAATTCATAAAATTAGAAGTGTTCACGTTTTGGACCTATGATTAAAGTGCATCCCGAGTGGTGAGAAGACTGAAAGCCTCAAAATACTAGTTTCAGTATCTGCGGGGTAGTATGATGGCCCTTCATATAAGTTAATTGAAATAAGTTTTTCTCTGAGTATTAATTTTGTGAAAGAAATTGCAGATACGTCTACTAGTAGTATACTCTAAATGATACCATCTAAGCAGCCATGCACTGATTTCCAGAATGCGACTTTCCCTGCCTTGGCATTTATCCTTGAATGAAAGGACTCAGAAGAATACCACCTGTGCACCTACTATCTGCTTCACCTTCTCTTTCAGAGCCATAAAGTCACTTCATTGTTGCACAAGTGGTATTCTCTTGAGTTCTCCCAGTCAAGGATAAAGGCCAAGGCAAGGGAGGTTGCATTCTATAGATCAATGCATGGCTGCACAGATTTATTTATTTCACCAATTTATATTTTGCTGTTTCTAATATTTTCAATGTGGATAATAGAGATGTGAATCGTGTAATCGATCGTCTTAACGATCAATTTCGGCTGGGGGGGGCAGGGAATCGGATCGTCGCGGTTTTGTTTTTTTAAATATCGTGTAAATCGTAATGGCCGTATGGCCGGCGCCATTTTGTACGGCAAAACGATTCGACTGCAGGAGGTCGCTCCCGGACCCCCGCTGGACTTTTGGCAAGTCTTGTGGGGGTCAGGAGGCCCCCCCAAGCTGGCCAAAGGTCCCTGGGGGTCCAGCGGGGGTCCGGGAGCGATCTCCTACGCTCCTGACGTCGTTTTGCCGTACAAAATGGCGCCGGCCATATGCCGTATGGCCGGCGCCATTTTGTACGGCAAAACGATTTGAGTGCAGGAAGTCGCTCCCGGACCCCTGCTGGACTTTTGGCAAGTCTTGTGGGGGTCAGGAGGCCCCCCCAAGCTGGCCAAAAGTCCCTGGGGGTCCAGCGGGGGTCCAGGAGCGATCCTCTACGCTCCTGACGTCGGGGGACAAAAAACAAAATGGTGCCGGCACTACCTTTGCCCTGTCATATGACAGGACAAAGGTAGCGCCGGCGCCATTTCTACAACGCACCAGAGGCCCGAGAGTAAAAGATCACACCGGGACACCCCCCCCCCACACTGGACCCCAGGTAATTTAAAGCATTTTGGGGGGGTTCGGGAGGGTGGGGGATTTATTTTAAAGGGTCGGGGTGGGTTTTAGGGATGTTTTAGTGTGCCGGTTTTCCCGCCCTCCCCCTTCCCCTCCCCCTTCCCCCGATTTACGATTTTTGACGATAAATCGGGGGAATTCCTATTAAATATCGCCTCTAACGATTTTTGACGATTTAAAATATATCGGACGATATTTTAAATCGTCAAAAAACAATTCACATCCCTAGTGGATAATAATAAAATATAATAGACACAAATCAAACAACATAATCATACAAAATATAAACAAACTCACATAAGACATACTTTTAATAAAATCTTAAACAATAAAAGACAGCAAACTTTCTTCTGTATTAGGTTTCACATGCTTGGGTGAACAAAACAGCCTTCACCTTCTTACAGAACAGTAGATAATCATTTTCATAATGCACATCTGCTGGCAAAGAGTTCCACAAAAGAGGGTCATCTACAGAAAATGTCCTTTAACTTTCTTCTAATCTGGAATCAACACTGAAAGGAACAACTAAAATTGTGAACACAGTGCATGTGTTGGCACATATCATTCATTCTATTTGATAAACAAAAATCATCCAAATAAATTGCCTTGTGTATGAATGTTAGCACTTTAAACTTTATCAGTTCTGTTACTGGAAGCCAATGCAAATAATTGTATAAGGTGTCATATTCACTACCCACCTTAAACCACAAACCATTCAAACTCAGCATTTTGAACTAAAGCAAGACAATGAATTAAATATTTTAGCAAATCCAAGTATAAAGAAATACAATAATCTAAATTGCATAAAACAAGTTCTTGAACTAGTGCTTGAAAATTCTGGGATGCCAAATAATGACACAAATGTCTCAGCAGGTGTGACATATAAAATTAAAATTTGGCTATATTTTTGACTTGTGATTTTAGGGTGAAGTGAGAATCTAGTAAAACGCCTATATTTTGTGTTTCTTCACATATCACTGGCAGATCAAACACAACATTTGGTGCCTTCATAGTTAATCCATGTCTACTTAGCCAGAGAATAGCTGTTTTATTACAACTTTAAACTAATCTATTATTAACCATCCATGGTTTAATCAAATTTGTCCCAAAGAAAAATTGTTCAACTGGAAAAACACCAATATCCCTACTGGAAATATAAAATTGTACATCATCTGCATACATTCAATATAAAAAAAAAGCCAATGAAGATACAAGGTGGCCTAAAGAACACATATAAATATTTAAAGGTGTAGCAGATAAAGTTGAACCCTGAGGCAGACCAACAGAACTGGAGTACCATGCACAACGATGATTATTTAAATGAACTTGCTGCTTCCTATCTGCTAATATGACTGAAAATCTCTTAAACACCACACCACCTATCCCAATATGACTCAAATTAGAAAATGCAGTATCATTTATGGTATCAGAAGTAGATGAAATTTCCAGCTGGTTAATTAAACCAGTTTTATTGATCGCCAAATATTAATAGATATCTTAAAAAGAAAGAAGTATAGTTTCAGTATCACAATTACATCAAAATCCATACTGTTCCTTATCTAAAATATGATTTTCTAAAAATTCACAAGGTTGAATTAAAACCCATTTCTCTATCGCATTGATTAAAGAGCACAAACTGGAGATCAGGCAATAACTTGAAAGAAAAGGTGCACCTCAGAAGGATTTTTCAAAATGTTTCTTACAATAGCTTCCTTCAATATACGTGGCATAATATCCTCTAATAGGGAGAAATTCACAATACTCATCACCTTTAAAAAAAAAGCCCTAAAAACTTTCCTATTCAAGAAAACATTCCCAAATTGAAATGATAATGGAATACCCACAACATGTCCCTCCTGGAATGGCTTAACATAGCAGACTACTGCCCCACTTTTGGTTCTTATCTCAAAAATGGACTCCCTTGGTATCCATTTTGGTTTTTCCCCCTTCCTGATGAACTATATTTTTCCCCTTTTTTAGTCAGAATGATGCATTATCATTCTCTCCTTTCCTTCGACTGTGTATGTTCATATTGTACCCCTCTCTGAACGAAGGAAGGGAAGATAATAAATGCCTTTAAATAAATAAATAAATAAATTTCACCATTCAATTGTTTCATATTCTTAACAACCCAAAAGGACAAGGGTCCAGTTCAAATGCTGTTAGATGTATTTGCACAATAACATCTAACGAACGTCTCCAAGTCATCGGTGCAGAACTGACCCAGATACTGAGTAAAGATAATTCATGAATTCCCTCTTCTTCAACACTAGACAAAAGTGGCACATTTGACTGCAAGATGATAATCTTATCCAGAAAATACTTCACTGGTAGGAACATGCTTACACACTTTCTTTGTCTGCTTTAATAAATGTTTCACAATACAAGATAATTCATGAGGTTTATTCAAGGAGTTATTAATCAATGTGATATAGAAACTTCTCTAGTGGATAGTACCAAAGCTCTGTATCTATATAATACAGCTTTGTAGCCATCCCTATCTAATTATAAAGTTAAATATACACAATTTCCATTACATTTATGAAAGGACCTACGACATAACACTAGCTCTTTTATAAACCATGGGGCATAATTATATCATAATTTATGATGAACCAATTTCATAGGGGCAGTAACATAATAAATTCATTTAATAGTAGAATTCCACCAGGTTACTGATTGATCTAAAGATTCCTCAACAAACTGACATGCAGCATCATTCCAAAGCTCCTCAAATTTATCTTTATTAAACGTTTCTCTAATTTCTTTCATTAAATATTCAGAGTTAGTCACTGCTAATAGAAAATAAAAATCAGACCATGGAACCTGCAAATTACGTATAGTGGAAACATGGTTAGCACAAATTATCTGCTCAGCCACTAAAATGAGATCCAGAATATAACCTGCTTGATGAGTCAGAAGAGAAACTATCAGATATAAACTCAATGCAAATATAGAGGACTTAAATGTTCTAATACAGAATCATCATCATCAAAATGTAAATTGAAATCTCCCAAAATAATCATTAGAATATTGTAACTGCAAAGAAGCAAATACATAAATTATATCAGAATATACCATTATATTTTGATCCAGAGGAATATACAATAAATAAAAGACCACTGAACCCAGTCTTAATAACATTCCTTCACATCCATCAGGAACTTTAAATAATAGCTGTACCACACTCAAGACCTTTTTAAATAACTCCAAAACTCAACTCCTCCTTCTCACCCCCCACAAAGCATCAATGTAAGCGTAACCAAAGGGACACATCTTTTACAGAAATAATGGATAGATATTTCATTGAAGACAATCACAAAATCACTATGAAAGAGTGGTGATAGTGCTAGGTGATCCCAGCTCCGGTGTCTTCTAGAACCAGGAGGATCCTGGATTCTCTATAGGCAGAAATGGTACCAAACCCCAAATATGAGGTAGCAATACTGGACCTAGTGCTTACAAATAGGGAGTGTGTTTTTTTACAACATAGAGTGTGATCACCTAGGATCTAGAGATCACCCCATGATCTAGTTTAATAGTAGAGAACAGTCAGAGGTGGTTCATTCAAAGTCCAGGGTCCTAGACTTCAGGATAATTAACTTTGTTAAGAAGGAGGAGTGCCGAAAGGAATCATCAACTGGGTGGATAAGCTAAATGAAGTATACGAGCAGTGGGAAAATCTAAAAGAAGATAGTTTTTGTTAAAAAAGTTTACCAAAGGTAACTAGAAAAAGAAGCCACTGTGGAAGTGGCTGGAAAAGTAAAGGAAAAAAAGATTCCAAAGGACTGAAAACAAGAAGATATGGTTCTAATTCACAAAAGTGGAAGTACGGAGAAGGCTGGGAACAACAGGCTGGTTCCACAAATTTACTCCTGGTGGAGAGTAAATTGGTGGAATCTCTTCTAAAACAGAGGATAGTACAGTTTCTGGAAACCAACTGGTTATAGGATCTGAGGCAGCATGGTTTTTCCAGAAGTAGATTTTGTCATATGAATCCAATCCATGTCTTTGATGTTGTAACTAATGAGTTGCATTAGGGGAAAGCTCTAGATTTGTGTACTTGGATTTCAGCAAAGTCTTTGACACAGTTCTGTATAGGTGACTTGTCAATTAATTGAATTCCCTTGGTAAGGGTCCTAAAGTGACTGTCTGGGTTAAAAAACTGGTTATGTAGGAGATGACAAAGGAGCAAATCATCAAAAGGGGAAAAGAACTGCAAGGCATTTAGAGTATGGCAAAGTGGCATCAAAAGTGGTATAAATAGTAAATGAGTTCATTCTGAGCAAAGGAGGATTACAAGTGGTATGTTGCAGGGATTAGTCCTTGGTCCAGTTCTGGTCAGTGATATTGCAGAATGGCTACCAGGTAAGGTTTGCTTTTATTTATTTTTTAATTTTTGCAAATGATACCAAAATCTGCAAGAGGATAGATACCCTAGAAGATGTGGAAGACACGAAGAAGGTCTCTAGTGAAGCTTGAGGAATGGTTTAGAGACAACTGAGATTAAAATATAAAAAAATGTAAGGTCATATATTTGGGTTGTAAAGACTTAAAGGAAAAATACAGTACAGAGGGTGAAGTTCTTCCGTGCACAAAGTAAGAATGGGATCTGGAGGTGATCATATCTGATTTTAAGGTGGCAAAATCTAGATAGGGTGATAGCAAAAGCCAGAAGAATGTTTGGATACATATGGAGAGGAACTTCCATCAGGAAAAAGAAAGATGATATTGCCTCTCTATGTCTCTGTTGAGACCTAATTGGAAGTAGGGATGTGCAGAAGGAAAAAAAAATGTTTCGGTTCATTCATTCAGGGACCCATATTCATTTCATTAGTTTCAATATGAAAAAAAAGTTTCATTAGTTTTATTCATTTTCTATTAAAACCTATAGGGGAAGCATTACAATCTATTCTGAGTTCCAGAACAGTAAAATGAAACTTGTTAGAAGAAATCATCAAAAGGGGAAAAGAACTGCAAGGCATTTAGAGTATGGCAAAGTGGCATCAAAAGTGGTATAAATAGTATCCTGAGACTCTGCAAAGATGCAAAGGGATACCAGGCTTACAGGATTGGCAGGAGTTCTCTAAAGCAATGTGAGTGGAGCAAAGAAGCAGCCAGAGGAGGAAGAATACCTCAAGATGCAGAAAGGTGGATGCCAGCCCAGCAATAGTATCATGATGACATCACGAGAGGCAAAGTAGCACCAAAAGTGGCATCAGCATGCTAAAGCACCAAGAAGGTGGAACAAACACAAAAACGTGACAGGAAAAATCCCAAGGTACAGAGAAAGGAACCAGGAATCAGAAAGAGTGGTATCAAGATCTTAAAAGCATAGGCTTTTGCTATGACTAATGGCAAGGCTATGCCCAGTCATTCACTCCTTATCGCCTCTCCCCCAAAGCTATCCCTGATCGTTCACTCCTTCCCTCCCTCCTCCATGGCTATCCCAGGACCATTTCCCTCATTCCTTCCCCCCCTCCCTCCCCCCCCCTCGCCCCCCCCCCCCCCCCCACATGGCTATTCCTGGTCCATTCACCTGCAGGCTGAAGACATAATCGAAGCAGCTAGAAAGAGGCCATTGGCAGAAGGAAAGGTTCTCTTTTGCACCCACTCCCAGTCCCTTAACTTACCCGCTGCTAGCAAGACAACGATGGGAGTTGCAGTTTTGGATGTCCTCCCCCCCCCTCCCCCGCGGGGTCCCAGTGTCGCACTTTGAACCACATGATTCTAAGTGCACCAATCAGGCTCTGTCAAAGAAGGAGGTAAAATACGCTGTGCAAGAGTGCGACAGGCCCCAGTTTTGTTATTGGGGGATGTGTTAGGAGAAAGCAGGAGGACTGTCACCCCAGTGCTGCTGATGGGTCGGGAGTTAGCAGGATTTGTCAGACCCCAGTGATGGTAAACAGTGCAAGGCAGGCAGAAGGTGTCACTGCATGCTGCCCCGGTGATAGTAAACAGGACAAGCCAGACATAAGTTATCAGTGTATGTTGGCCCCAGTGATGTTGCTAAGGCCTAGACAGGTAAAAGGTGTCAGTACATGTTGGCCCTGGTGATGATGCTAAAGACTTGACAGGAGAAAGCAGGATGTGTGTGGCCCAACTGGCAGTGTTGTGGACACTGTAGGACTCAGCATTGGTGTTTTGTGGCACTCAGATTAGCTTTTCGGGCTGGGGTGGCAGCAGCAGCAGTGTGGTTGTTGAAATGTGGCCCAACTGGTGATATTGGGGACACAAAGGACTCAGCATTGATGTGTTGTGGCCCTTGGATCGGCTTTTTGGACCTGAGTAGCAGCAGCACTGTGGTTATTGAAATGTAGCCAAAGTGGCAGCGTTGGAGGACACAGCAGGACTCAGCAGGTCTCCGTATTGCATGTGTTCCAGCCCTGGATCTGATATTGAACAAGAGCACACTGCTGATTAGCCCTGTGAAGTATGGAACAACACAGTTTACAACAACAGCAACCAATGTTTCTTCATCAAGAGAAAGATCCAAATGCTAGTTGAAAAAGTCAGCTCAGACTAGAAGAAGAATAGACAGAGCAGTGATTTGCTGAGTTAGAAAAATACTTCACTCTGATATATTGCCTTACATTGGGACCAAAGTCATACCATGCGCTAGCCACTACATATGGCTTAACAAACAATTGGAAGCACGTTTATATGCTCATCCATAACCCCTGATCCAATACGGGGATTAGAGCATCCAAAATGCACATCCATATCACTGCGTAGTTAATAGTGCTCATCACATGTAAATTCATGAAGATGAGGCTACTAGCTAATCCCCATGATCCAATAACATTGAGCACCCGTTTTCTGCACAAAAATATTGCATCGGCCCCTGTGAGCCCAAGAGAGGGTGTGTGGGGGTGTCTCTCTGTCTCTGACACAAAGACATACACACACTTGTGTGAAAGCTTGCTGGGCAGACTGGATGGGCCGTCTGGTCTTCTGCTGTCACTTCTATGTTTCACTTCTATGTATGTTTCACTTATGAATGTGCCATAGAGAAAGTGTGTGTATGGGTGTCTTTCTGTATAAGAACATAAGAACATAAGAAAATGCCATACTGGGTCAGACCAAGGGTCCATCAAGCCCAGCATCCTGTTTCCAACAGTGGCCAATCCAGGCCATAAGAATCTGGCAAGTACCCAAAAACTAAGTCTATTCCATGTAACCATTGCTAATGGCAGTGGCTATTCTCTAAGTGAACTTAATGGCAGGTAATGGACTTCTCCTCCAAGAACTTATCCAATCCTTTTTTAAACACAGCTATACTAACTGCACGAACCACATTCTCTGGCAACAAATTCCAGAGTTTAATTGTGCGTTGAGTAAAAAAGAACTTTCTCCGATTAGTTTTAAATGTGCCCCATGCTAACTTTATGGAGTGTCCCCTAGTCTTTCTACTATCCGAAAGAGTAAATAACCGATTCCCATCTACCCGTTCTAGACCTCTCATGATTTTAAACACCTCTATCATATCCCCCCCTCAGTCGTCTCTTCTCCAAGCTGAAAAGTCCTAACCTCTTTAGTCTTTCCTCATAGGGGAGTTGTTCCATTCCCCTTATCATTTTGGTAGCCCTTCTCTGTACCTTCTCCATCGCAATTATATCTTTTTTGAGATGTGGCGACCAGAATTGTACACAGTATTCAAGGTGCGGTCTCACCATGGAGCGATACAGAGGCATTATGACATTTTCTGTTTTATTCATCATTCCTTTTCTAATAATTCCCAACATTCTGTTTGCTTTTTTGACTGCCGCAGCACACTGAACCGACGATTTCAATGTGTTATCCACTATGACACCTAGATCTCTTTCTTGGGTTGTAGCACCTAATATGGAACCCAACATCGTGTAATTATAGCATGGGTTATTTTTCCCTATATGCATCACCTTGCACTTATCCACATTAAATTTCATCTGCCATTTGGATGCCCAATTTTCCAGTCTCACAAGGTCTTCCTGCAATTTATCACAATCTGCTTGTGATTTAACTACTCTGAACAATTTTGTGTCATCTGCAAATTTGATTATCTCACTCGTCGTATTTCTTTCCAGATCATTTATAAATATATTGAACAGTAAGGGTCCCAATACAGATCCCTGAGGCACTCCACTGTCCACTCCCTTCCACTGAGAAAATTGCCCATTTAATCCTACTCTCTGTTTCCTGTCTTTTAGCCAGTTTGCAATCCACGAAAGGACATCGCCACCTATCCCATGACTTTTTACTTTTCCTAGAAGCCTCTCATGAGGAACTTTGTCAAACGCCTTCTGAAAATCCAAGTATACTATATCTACCGGTTCAACTTCATCCACATGTTTATTAACTCCTTCAAAAAAGTGAAGCAGATTTGTGAGGCAAGACCTGCCCTGGGTAAAGCCATGCTGACTTTGTTCCATTAAACCATGTCTTTCTATATGTTCTGTGATTTTGATGTTTAGAACACTTTCCACTATTTTTCCTGGCACTGAAGTCAGGCTAACCGGTCTGTAGTTTCCCGGATCGCCCCTGGAGCCCTTTTTAAATATTGGGGTTACATTTCCTATCCTCCAGTCTTCAGGTACAATGGATGATTTTAATGATAAGTTACAAATTTTTACTAATAGGTCTGAAATTTCATTTTTTAGTTCCTTCAGAACTCTGGGGTGTATACCATCCGGTCCAGGTGATTTACTACTCTTCAGTTTGTCAATCAGGCCTACCACATCTTCTAGGTTCACCGTGATTTGATTCAGTCCATCTGAATCATTACCCATGAAAACCTTCTCCATTACGGGTACCTCCCCAACATCCTCTTCAGTAAACACCGAAGCAAAGAAATCATTTAATCTTTCCGCGATGGCCTTATCTTCTCTAAGTGCCCCTTTAACCCCTCGATCATCTAACGGTCCAACCTACTCCCTCACAGGCTTTCTGCTTCGGATATATTTTAAAAAGTTTTTACTGTGAGTTTTTGCCTCTACAGCCAACTTCTTTTCAAATTCTCTCTTAGCCTGTCTTATCAATATCTTACATTTAACTTGCCAATGTTTATGCTTTATCCTATTTTCTTCTATTGGATCCTTCTTCCAATTTTTGAATGAAGATCTTTTGGCTAAAATAGCTTCTTTCACCTCCCCTTTTAACCATGCCGGTAATCGTTTTGCCTTCTTTCCACCTTTCTTAATGTGTGGAATACATCTGGACTGTGCTTCTAGAATGGTATTTTTTAACAATGACCACGCCTCTTGGACATTTTTTACTTTTGTAGCTGCTCCTTTCAGTTTTTTTCTAACAATTTTTCTCATTTTATCAAAGTTTCCCTTTTGAAAGTTTAGCACGAGAGCCTTGGATTTGCACACTGTTCCTTTTCCAGTCATTAAATCAAATTTGATCATATTATGATCACTATTGCCAAGCGGCCCCACCACCGTTACCTCTCTCACCAAGTCCTGTGCTCCACTGAGAATTAGATCTAAAATTGCTCCCTCTCTCGTCGGTTCCTGAACCAATTGCTCCATAAAGCTATCATTTATTCCATCCAGGAACGTTATCTCTCTAGCGTGACCTGATGATACATTTACCCAGTCTATATTGGGGTAATTGAAGTCTCCCATTATTATTGCACTACCAATTTGGTTAGCTTCCCTAATTTCTCTTAGCATTTCACTGTCCATCTCACCATCTTGACCAGGTGGACGGTAGTATACCCCTATCACTGTAGTCTTCCCTGATACACAAGGGATTTCTACCCATAAAGATTCAATTTTGTATTTAGTCTCATGCAGGATGTTTATCCTGTTGGACTCTATGCCATCCCGGACATAAAGCGCCACACCTCCTCCCGAGTGCTCCTCTCTGTCATTGCAATATAATTTGTACCCCGGTATAGCACTGTCCCATTGGTTATCCTCTTTCCACCATGTCTCTGAGATGCCAATTAAGTCTATGTCATCATTTACTGCTATACATTCTAATTCTCCCATCTTACTTCTTAGACTTCTGGCATTAGCATACAAACATTTCAAAGTTTGTTTTTTGTTTGTATTTTTATTCTGCTTTTTAATTGATAGGGATAAGTTAGAATTTTTTAGCTCAGGTGAGTTTTTAGTTACAGGCACTTGGACTACTTTTCTAATTATTGGAACCTCACTGTCGGGATGCCCTAATTCTAATGCATCATTAGTATCCTTTAAAGATACATCTCTCCGAACCATGCGCTGCTGAGTGACTGTCGGCTTTCCCCACACACAAGACTCTCTGACACACACATTCCATCATTGTGCTGCTGCTCATATGCTCACACACAGCTGAATTTTAAAACGTGTGTGCGCATAAAATCCGGCAGATACACGCTTGGGCCAGGCTGTGTGCACCGAGGGCTTTTTAGAATTGGTCCAGCTACACGCGTATATGCTGGTACATGCAGAAGTGCCAGTAAACCGAAAAGGGGTGGGCCGGGAGGCAGGGAGGGGTCTGGCTGGGATAGTGGCCATTAGGCCCTGTTTTTGGGAAATGTGCGCCGGTGCCAGCCAGCGCACGGAACTTACTTCATCTATTCAGATGAAGTAAGTTTGAAATAAAGAAAGATAGGTAGGAAAGGGGTTTTAGGGGTTGGGGAGGAGAGGAGAGGAGGAGAGGGGAAAAGGGAGGCAGAGTAGGAAGGGGTATAGGGAAGTTCCCTTTCTCTCCATTTCTTAATTGGAGCAGACTGGAAGGGAAATGGGAACTGGCAGATAAGAACATAAGAACATAAGAAATTGCCATGCTGGGTCAGACCAAGGGTCCATCAAGCCTAGCATCCTGTTTCCAACAGAGGCCAAACCAGGCCACAAGAACCTGGCAATTACACAAAAACACCTAGAAGATCCCATGCTACTGATGCAATTAATAGCAGTGGCTATTCCCTAAGTAAACTTGATTAATAGCAGTAAATGGACTTCTCTTCCAAGAACTTATCCAAACCTTTTTTGAACCCAGTTACACTAACTGCACTAACCACATCCTCTGGCAACAAATTCCAGAGCTTTATTGTGCGTTGAGTGAAAAAGAATTTTCTCCGATTAGTCTTATATGTGCTACTTGCTAACTTCATGGAATGCCCCCTAGTCCATTATTCGAAAGTGTAAATAACCGAGTCACATCTACTCGTTCAAGACCTCTCCTGATCTTAAAGACCTCTATCATATCCCCCCTCAGCGTCTCTTCTCCAAGCTGAAAAGCCCTAACCTCTTCAGCCTTTCCTCATAGGGGAGCTGTTCCATCCCCTTTATCATTTTGGTTGCCCTTCTCTGTACCTTCTCCATTGCAACTATGTCTTTTTTGAGATACGGCGACCAGAATTGTACACAGTATTCAAGGTGTGGTCTCACCATGGAGCGATATAGAGGCATTATAACATTTTCCGTTTTATTAACCATTCCCTTCCTAATAATTCCTAACATTCTATTTGCTTTTTTGACTGTGTAGGTGTGTATGTGTGAGAATGCATCATTATCTAAAAAGTTACTGCTTGCTGTCAGCCCTTCCTCAGAGTGCGGCAGACCTCTCCGTTTCCCATTCCCACCCCCATCCCTTTTTGGCACTCCTATTCCAGGAGACTCACTGTTTCCACAGCCAGCTGACACTTTCAGGAGAGACATCCAGCCTATAGAAGCCTCCCCTACACTGTACAGGCACTTCCTCTTGGCTTACCCCATTCCTTTTTCTGACTGTAGCTTGCCTCAACTTCTCTGTAACCTCCCCTACCCCATCACCATTCCAGTTTATGCCCATTTTCTGAGTGCTACAGATTCTGCTGCTTTTATGGTTCCCTCTGCTCTGCACAGGCCTACCTACTGTAAAGGAGGGGGAGGGGAGAGGAGGGGAGGGGAACAGAGACTAATCTATGCTTTTCCACCAGGGCTTAAAAAGAAAAATGAAGCCTTGGCCGAGACTGGAAAGAGCTAATGCACCCAAAGTAGCACAACTCCAAAATCCTGCTTTCCCATGTGGACCCAATGCAGCCAGGGCTGGTACATTGTATTAAGAGTCATAGGTAAAGCTTACAGCCTTGTACCCCTGTCCCTCCCACCTCACATACAATTAAAAATTATGTATTTATAATAGTTTTTTCCTTTAAAAAAGCCATTCAAAGTACCATCTTATGAGGTAAAAGTATTATTAACAGCATATACCAAAATACCCTGCAAAATAAAAAATACACACTTGGATCCCATAACACATGTTGGGTGTGGGTTCAACGCTAAGAAAGCCTTAGGTAAACAGAATTACAATTAAAATATAGGAAAACTCCAATAACAAAACAGCAATAACAGCACTCAGTGACTACTTCAGGCCCTAAAATACCAATTTAGAAACCAGAGCAAGCTAAGCTGCTATAGATCCCTACATAGAAACTGCTTGCTAGCAGAATATCTCACCTCTGTCACATATGCAAAACATAGATTGACTATCACCAAATACAAAATAAAGGGACCATAAAGTATAAATAGAAATGTGCAGACAAAAACTGAATTGGAAACTGCATCAAGCTAGATCCTGTATGCAGTACAACAATGGAAAAAGAAACATTACCATTCCTCATTAAATATCAAACAAATCATGAAATAAGTCAGCAATACAAAAGCCATACAAATAAAAAGGTTAAATATTACAAAATAGCTGAACATCCAGTAAGTAAACTTATATAAAACTTAAAATTTGCCCAAAAACCAATAAAATATTTTAAAACAGCAGACACATCAGATAAGATCCAATAATTAAAAATAATAAGATTTTAAAAAATCCTCCGCTTTCTATACTTTACATTCACTCTGAGATTGTTCTGGATGAGTGGGGGTGAGGGAGTGTACAAACTTTCTCACCCCTCACACACGATCCCTTGCACCTGCTGATACATTCTCACACATACACACCTACACACACACATATGTTCCTTCACACCCAGTGACAAGTATACACACACACTTGCTCCCTCGAATTCACCAATACCAACACTTACACACACACACTCCCTTGCACTCACTGACACCTACCACACATGCTACCTCACACCCACTGAGACCTACACACAGTCCCTCATTCCCACTGACACATACAAACATGTTACTCGCAACTGCTAACATACATACACATGCTCCCTCATAACTGCTGCAACACAAACACATGTGCACCCTTGCACCCTCTAACACCTATACATACATGCATGCTCCCTCTCACACGCCCACTTTCTCCCTTTTCCCCTGCTACCTCCAAATATGTAAAAAAAAAAAAATTATACTTACATTGATGGTCAGGAGGGATCCAGGGGGGAGCTACAAGCTGATGGCCCTGGTATGAGAAGAGGTAGGCAGAAAGGCCCGATGCAAGGGGATAGGGTTATTTTTTGCCACAGCCTCAATATAAGGATTCATCAACAGAAATTGGTGAGAGGCGTTCAGCCGTGGTGAAGCAGCAGCAGGATGTCTGCTGGCTGCCTCCCACAGCAAAGAGAGACAGGGTCAGGTGAGGGAAAACTGCAGGAGGGAAATCTGAGGGACTGCTCCCTCTTCTCCCCTATGAGGGGAGAAGAGGGAGCAGTCCCTCAGAGATCAGTGATGCTGCGGGGAAAAGACAAAAAAAAAAAAAAAAAATGCGGGTGCACAGAGCCGTGGTTGCAACTGTGGAGACAAAAAAAATAGAAGAGAAACAGTGGCCCCTGGAACCGCGGCTGCAACTGTGGAAAAAACAGACAAAAAAAAAAAAAAAAAAGAAATGAGCAGAAAGCTTTGGTGGAGGCTCTTGCTCTACCAGAACAGATGCTGTGTAGAGATGTGAATCGTGTGATCGATCGTCTTAACGATCGATTTCGGCTGGGAGGGGGAGGGAATCGGATCGTCGCAGTTTGGGTTTTTTAAATATCGTGTAAATCGTGTAAATCGAAAACCGGCACACTAAAACATCCCTAAAACCCACCCCGACCCTTTAAAATAAATCCCCCACCCTCCCGAACCCCCCCAAAATGCCTTAAATTACCTGGGGTCCAGTGGGGGGGGAGGGGAAGGGGGAGGGCGGGAAAACCGGCACACTAAAACAACCCTAAAACCCACCCCAACCCTTTAAAATAAATCCCCCACCCTCCCGAACCCCCCCAAAATGCCTTAAATTACCTGGGGTCCAGAGGAAGGGTCCCAGTGTGATCTTTTACTCTCGGACTTCCAGTGCATTGTAGAAATGGCGCCAGCGCTACGTTTGACCTGTCATATGACAGGGCAAAGGTAGCGCCGGCGCCATTTTGTTTTTTTGTCCCCCGACGGCAGGAGCGTAGGAGATCGCTCCCAGACCCCCGCTGGACCCCCAGGGACTTTTGGCCAGCTTGGGGGGGCCTCCTGACCTCCACAAGACTTGCCAAAAGTCCAGCGGGGGTCCGGGAATGACTTCCTGCACGCGAATCGTTTTTCCGTACGGAAAAACGATTCGCGGCAGGAGCATAGGAGATCGCTCCCGGACCCCCGCTGGACCCCCAGGGACTTTTGGCCAGCTTGGAGGGGCCTCCTGACCCCCACAAGACTTGCCAAAAGTCCAGCGGGGGTCCGGAACGACCTCCTGCAGTCGAATCGTGTTGCCGTACAGCCGGCGCCATTTTGCGCAAAATGGCGCCCTCCTGAACCGCCCCCGGGTCGGGTCTCGGTGCGCCAGCAGCCCGCTGGCGCGCGTGGATTTACGTCTCCCTCCGGGAGGCGTAAATCTATGGATAAAGATAGGGGGGGGTTAGATAGGGCCGGGGGGGTGGGTTAGGTAGGGGAAGAGAGGGGAAGGTGAGGGGAGGGCGAAAGAAAGTTCCCTTCGAGGCCGCTCCGATTTCGGAGCGGCCTCAGAGGGAACGGAGGCAGGCTGCGTGGCTCGGCGCGCGCCGGCTGCCCAAAATTGGCAGCCTTGCGTGCGTATCTTATAAAATCCAGCATACTTTTGTTGGCGCCTGGTGCGCCAACAAAAGTACGCGAACGCGCTTTTTTAAAAAAATCTACCCCTTAGAGAATAGCCACTGCCATTAGCAATGGTAACATGGAATAGACTTAGTTTTTGGGTACTTGCCAGGTTCTTATGGCCTGGATTGGCCACTGTTGGAAACAGGATGCTGGGCTTGATGGACCCTTGGTCTGACCCAGTATGGCATTTTCTTATGTTTCTTATGTTCACAACCAGCATTTATTTGCTCTAGAAGAGAAAAGGAACGAAGTCCATCTAGTGCTGTTCTAGACTGTCTATTTTTTTACTGTTTCCCTTTGGCTTATCTTTATCTGCTGGAGGGCTCAATTATTTCAAGATTTCTCTTTGTTGGTCATGCTGGTCTTTTCTATCCATGGATTTAGATTTTTTAGATTTAATTCCTCACCTTTTCTAAATCCAACCTCAAGGCAAGTTACAATTCAAATACTCTAGGTATTTCCCTGCCCTAGCAGACTTAACAATCTATGTTGTACGTGAGGCATTGAAGGGTGAAATGACTTTCCCATAGTCACAAGAATAATCTGTAGAAGAAGCAAGATTTGAATTCTGGCTTCCCTAGGTCTCAGCCTACTGCACTAACCCAGTAGGCAACTCCTCCACTCCTTTGAGGTGATAGAGAAGATAACGTGTGTGGCTGCTGTGAGGATGGAGCATGGACAGTGACAAATGCCTGTGTATGAGCGTGTGAATAAAAGAAACTTGAATATCAAAATAGAGGAGAAGAACTAGGGAAGAGGAGGAAGAGGAAATGCAGGAAGACAGAGGAGGTGGGAGAAAGTAGGAAATACCAAGGGAAGGGGAGTAGGAGGGAGGATTTGGGAATGGAAGTATATAGCAGAGAAGGAGTTCCCTCAGCAACCCAATCCAATGGAATTAGAATTACAGGCAGAAAGCAATATGGTGACACCCCAATTTAGGCCCTGGATCCACAACACCAGATCAGCCCAGAGGAGATTTATAAAAATGGACAATTTTTCATCTCTAACATCAAGATCCAATGAAGAATATTTCAGAGAGATTACTGTTATCACTCCTGTTTTGTTAATACTTACTGTATTAGTTCCTTAGACAGTAGATTCATTCTTAAGCCCAGAGATGATCCACAGATAATATTGAAGCTATCTTTTGTAGATTATTTAAAGCTTTATAGCTCCTGTGATTATCATTTAGTAGAATAACCTTGAGTACTGTTCCCTCTAATTCTTGTTGTCGATCTGTACAAAAAATAATAATAATTTTGTGCAATTTTTTATAAACAGTTCAAATTTATGTGCCATAAACCAAGTGAAAATCTAATTAAGTTATTTCAATATAGCATTTATTTTAAATATACAGAAAATATCAAATAAAATAAATTTGATTTCATTTTTTTTTTAGAGTTAAGCATAAATATATAGTAAAAATATATATGTTATTATGCCATTTTGTGTGTACCCTATGTTTTGCTGTGTGTGCAGGATTCACGACCTGTGCACACAAACACAGCTTAGAAGGAACAGTTGGTGAAGGGTTTCTCAGATTACATTAGGATGACATTTGGCTTGGAAACATGTGCTAAGGTGATTTTCCTTAGAGATAAAACAATGTAAAACTGAAAACATCTCTTTAACTGAAGACTGAAATATAAATATAATGCCCCCTTGACTGCTTACCTTGTAGGGTATTCCTGGGTCTGGGACTGACCAGGCGGGAGTCCCCCTTAGGGAAGACTCCATCTGTCATTGCATTCTTGGTGCCTGGTGGTTCCACCTGGAGAAGAAGGTGTTAATGGGTAGGCTTTCCCTCCCTTCACACCAGGAAAACAAATGGGACTGTGAACCAGACTGGCAGTATGTACAAAAATATATAGGTTTAGTAGACTACATAAGTATATACATTTCTACATGACTATGTACATCACTAGTAGGATGTCAAACTGCATACTTATCTACTCATGGTTAATAGTCTCAAGCTACACAAATATATGCATGTCTACAAGGTAGCAAGAATATTTAATATTTGGCAATTTGGGGTTGTTGGCCCCCATGATATACCACCATATAGAATAGAAGGGACCTCTTGAATTCCCGTGTAATCACGTATTGTTATTATCCTCCCCTTTTTCCCCCAAGTCTCACCCATTTGAAAAGATACAAATGGGCTGGTGGGCAGTGTTGGCTTGGAGGGTCCATTGTATCTAAACCACTACCACCTCCTCAGTGCCATTTCTACTCCAGCTGAAAGGTCCATGCCAACACTGGGGTCCACACCCTCCTGGAGACCTGACTCCACCTCCTGGGGCCCAAACCCTCCTAGGCGACCTGACATCTTCTGGAATGCTTCTGGGGGTCCATGCCCTCCTGGGGAACCCAACTGCATGTCTGGACCTGCCACTGGGGTCCCTTTCATCCTGGGGACCTGCTTGATCTGATGCTGGGGTCCACACCCTCCTGTGGGACTGCTTGATCTACCACAAGGGTCCACACTCTCCAGGGGGACCACTCAATCTGCTGCTGCGATCCACATCCTCCAGGAGGACTGCTCCAATCTGCCGCTAGTATATCCATCCCACTGGCTGCTGAAGACTTAAAAATGCCCCGGGGTTACTGCCACTACATCCCAACCCGCTGGTAACATGAGGCAGAAGGAGGCCACGGGAACCCGCCCCTACCCACAGACTCCAGAAAATAAAGAGGACGAGGCTCGGGTGAGAGTGAGGGTATGAGAACCAGTGTGAATGAGAGTGAAGGAGTGTGTGTCTCTGTGAGAGCATGTGTGTTTGTGATACAGAGCATGTGTGTGTCTGTGAGATCATGTATGTATTAGACAGAGAACATTTTTGTCTGTGAGAGCCATATGTGTTTGTGAGAGAGCATGAGTTTTTAGACTCCTAGCTAGTGCATTGAAATAAATGGTGTTAAAGTTTTAAGGAAAAAAAAATATTAGCCTTTGGGTCTGGTGACTCACAAGGCTCTGCAGAGGTTGATTAAACACAGTTATTTCAATACACTCTAGCCAGGAGTCTAAAAACACTAGCTAAATTAAACAGACAGAGATTTGAAAACATGCAACAACAGGAAATATAGGAGGAAAGAGACTAATGTAAGAAGAAATCAGTCCATATTATGGCTAGTAAATCAAAATTAAACTTCTCTGGTCCCAAGCCCATGTATGTGTATCTCTGGAGAGGCACCTGAACAATTCCCTCTCTTCTATTTAAATTACTTCTTGTAATTTATCGAACAAAGGCCGAGTTTTGAATTTCACAAATACAGACTTTGGCAAAATGGCGACGTACCTGGAGGAAGAACTGGAAGACAGCTAAGGCTGGAGAAATGTGAGCATGTAAAGGAGTCTCAGAAACCAAATGGGCTACAGAGTTCTGAATGGCTTGTGAAGCTTTCAATGTGGACCCGGGTAGCCCTAGATAATGGGAATTGCAATGGTCTAGAGATGGTAGAATTAAAGACTGAGTGACAAGAAAAAAGAAACCAGATTTAAGAACAGCTTAATAGTGCGAAGTTATAAAGTAGCATTCTAAATGAAAACCATTAGCCAATCAAACACTAAAAGTCATAATCCTTTATTTTCTTACCAAGCTCAGGGAAAGTGAGACTGATAACTGATTTAAATTGGAATTTTTTCTGCACTGGAAGTCATTGTTGTGCCACTGTTATTCATCTCAAACATTCCCAATGTTTGACTACCATTAAATCTATCTTTTCTATCCATCTATAGGCCATTCATTTATTCTATCCATATCCCCAAATCTCATTAGTCTTGGAAAAATGGGGAAAACTGGCAGCACACCAACTATTCACCAGATTACTGTATAAAGATTATTTCTCATTTGTTTTAATAAGACATATAATAGCAAATATTTGGCCATGGGACCTTTGGTTATACTCAGTAGCTCCCAGTGCAATTAAATTCTTCAGCTTCATTGGTATTTAATCAAACTGTCAGCTGCTTATTGCCTTACAAACTACCTTCAAAAATCCATTATCACTATCAATACAAATAGGTCACAATAATGATAATAACAATAACAATCTGCTCTCACTTCATGTTAGAGGCTGTCATGCAGTAGAACTATTGAATTATTGAACTATCTACTACATGCTTCTGAAGTTCTATGACTGTAATGTGTGTTGGGACTTTGAATGAAAGAAATTCCTCAAGATATTATAAATGCAAATACTAATATAATTGCACAAGATTGCTTCTAAGGAATTAATTTGATTGGTTTACAATATGCACAATTTATACCTATACCACATTGTTTTAACCAAGACTGCAGTTTAATAAAGATTAGGGGAGTGCTTATGGAGGGAGAGCACTGGAAGTCTTTTTTTTCCCCTCCATATTTTACACATTACCTCACTGAGTCTTTTAGCATTATTAAGCAGCATTCAGATCTTGTAGCCATGAGAAAATAAATAAAAGTTAACCTTCCATGACATGCTGCTATCCTTCTTTAGAAGACAGTTCTTTCTTTCCATTAATTCATCCTTGGAAACAGGATGCTGGGCTTGATGGACCCTTGGTCTGACCCAGTAAGGCATATCTTATGTTCTTATGTTATATATTCTTATGTTCCCAGTTTTCAAATAATTAATAGTAATAATTTACAGTCTTGCTGCTTTGATGAATTAATGGAAAGAAAGAACTGTATGATCTTCTCGGATTTTGAAGTATATATGCATAGAAATATATAAAGGTAACAATTTTCCAAAGAATAATTCACAGTATCCATTAGACCACAACCATGGGGGAAGACAGCTCATGTGGAGATATAAAAGTAAACAATAAAAAGGAAATGACATAGCTTACTACAGCTCACTGAAAAAATATATATTGGACATCCCTAAGCTTTACTTCTTCCAGTTGATAACCTCTTCCTGGAATCAATAAAGGTCTTAAGTTGATCAGGTGAAAAAAAGATAAAGCTGTCCCTGTGGTATTTATCAACACACTTACATGGATATCTCAGAAAGAAGGTTGCCCCTATGGCTAAGGTTTCCTGGTGCAAGGCCAGAAACCCCTGCCTTCTTTCTTGCATAACTTTGGCTAAATCTGGAAATATCCTCACAATTTGACGCATAAATGATACAGTAGATTTCCTGAAATACTTTTTCATTACGGAGTTTAAAACACTATCAGAAAAAAAAGAAACTAATTGTGTGGCTCGTTCTAATACTTCATAATTAGATGACTCAAGTTACTCAGTCAAATTAGCCATGACAACAGCAGGAGACTGAGTTCGAGAAGCTGGACTTGATGGTAAAATGTAAACTTTATCCAAGGGGGGCTTGCATCTGGGGAAAATTCCAAAATTTCAAGGAAATCCTCTTCAAAGTAATGCTCGGTAACTCTCCCACAACCAGATCCTCAGAGTTATATATATTAAGAGCCAACTCATTCCCCATATATAGGTTGGGAGGCCACAGCTGGGACAGTGCTTCGGGATACAAAGAGGGATGGATCAGGTCAAGGCTGGGTCTGGGAGTGAGCTGGTGAGCAGCCTCTTCTTTTGTCAGTATTCGATTGGTGCCTGCTCCTTTCTGTTGCAGCTCAAGGCCTTTTGCGGCTTCCAGGTGAGATGCATTGGATGGCCTCCCATTCCCAGGTGCTTGCTTCCTCCCACCTGACCACAGCATTCCCCAAAAAGTCCCACACCCTGTGCGCATGTTGATTTGAGGGGTTGTTTGGAAGTTGTGGCTCCTGGCTGTTGCTGGGGCCCTTACATGTGTGTGCCTGCCTTTCAGGCCTGGAAGCTGCTTAATTTTTCAGATAGACCTCTGGCAGGGTCGAGGCAGGTGGCTTGCTGTTTATTTATTATTTATGGGCAGCCCGGCAGGAACCTGGGAGTGCCTGGGCACATGTAGGCTGGTGTGTACTTGGCTTCACGGTGTCGGGCTGCATGATGAGAAGGAGGGGGGGGGGCTCCCACTGCAGGCAGGGACAGGGACTGTACACCGTGGTCACAGCAAGGCCTTCGAAGGGGGGGGGGGGTCTGCAGCCCATTTTTTTCTTAGAAGGGCAATTCTCATGTTGGGGTATAAGGGTTTTGAGGTTGTGATTAAGGGTCCCGGTGGTCTGCACACTTGCTTAGGGTGCCAGTGACTTTGTTGGGAGCTGCACAGATCTATGGCGGTGCAAGGTCAGAGAGAAAGATCAGAGCCGTGCAGTGCACTGGGATTTTATGGGCTTTCCACCTTCCCCCCACTTTATGGCATGGTTGTGAGTTTAGTTTGGGCTTCCGACACATTGTGTGAGCCTCTGTTTAGCAGCAGTTTGGCATTCCAAATCAACACAGCAACCACCTATGCTGCTCCCAGAACATCCCACTTTGCACCCCCAAGCTCACCATCCCTGGTAGATAAGGCATGTTGGTGGGCAGCCAGACCACTTCAGTTACATCTGTGGCAACAACATAGCTCTTAGCAACAATAACACCTTTCCTGCCATGAGGTTCTGATGGACATTGGGTTGTGACCATAGTTGGGGGAGAATGGAAGCCTGCAGGCTGTTCCAGATGTCCTTCTTCTCCTCCCCTCATTGCTTTAAGAGAGGCTGCAGGGTGCAGCAGTAGTGGTGTGGAGTCAGCTCCAGGGCAGTCATGGCTGTGGCTAGTTTGTTTTTTCACTCACTTGGCACCAGATGGATGTGCTTATGGCTTGGCAGAATGAGGAAGCTTTTTCAGTGGCAGATGATGTCACCAGGGACTTGCGGGCCACCTTGCATCGGCAGGGTACATGATTGGGGGCAATCAGTTCCTGCTGCCTGGTACATGGTCATCTGAGTGTGTCATCCTGCTGCTGAAACACATGCAGGCAGTGCTGGGGCACTTCCCCCTGCCATGAGTCTCCTCCCTCCTCTACATGGCCAAGTTACAGGGAGGGCAGAGCAGGCTGGTTACGTCTGGTCAGGCCTTTGCCATAGAAGGTTTACAGTGGAAACACTGAGAGGAGAGGATCACCTTGCTGGTGGCTGAAAGGAATCAGTAAGTTTTTGCTTGGGGCATTGACTTTTTTAAAAGTATTGGGGCAAAGTTAACTATTTGGGAATATTATTTAGTGTGTTTGTGTGTTTGTGCCTTTAATAGTCAGAAAGGCAGGGAATAAACAAGTTAGACTGTTTGCATTTTTAAATAGTCAGTCAATAAGGTAGCAGTAGGTAGGCAGTGAATAAACAAGTTAGACTGTTTGTATTTTTTAGTCAGTCAATAAGGTAGCAGTAGGTAGGCAGCGAATAAACAAGTTAGACTTTGTATTTTTTAGTCAGTCAATAAGGTAGCAGTAGGTAGTGTGTTTATTTTTAAAAGTCTGCAGAACTGAGTGTTCTCCAGACTTTTAAAGAGCAGAGTGTTTGTATTTAATACTAACTGAGTGCTTGTATTGAAACACCCCCCCCCCCCAAAAAAAAAGTAGCCAGAAGCTAGAAATAAGCTAGGAACAGTATATACCAAAGTAAAAAAGTTGAATAGTTCAGCTCAGTTACTTACCTTGGAAAGGTGTTGAGGTAGTGTGATTGGGTTTGAATAGGGACCAACATTTGTTAATCAAGAGAGCAGTGAGTCACTCAGGCTGACTAACTGAAGTTAGACTGTTTGTATTTCCCAACTATCCCACCTCTTGCCCACCCACCCCTAGCTCATCCCTTAATTTATAGGCAGGTGCCACTTTCACAAAAAAAAAACAAAAAAAAAAAACATCAACAAAAACTTTATTGAGAATTTGATCAGACCCCGGTAGGCCACTACCAGACACATAGTGAATTCACTAATACATTTAAAGGAAGTTAGACACATTCCTACTCCCATAGCAACCTAAAACTTAACTAGGAACTGATCAAAATTGAGATGAAGGCAGCAGTCCACCAGCAAGAGGGGGGCTTCCCAGTCTTTTGCATCGAGTGTCAAATATACGATTTTTTACCCACTGGTGAGAAGTTGTACATGTGTATGCGATGCAAAGAGCTCCTGGCTCTCAGAGAATGAGTCCGATCTCTGGAGGCTAGAGTGGCAGACCTGGAGGAGCTGAGGCAGACAGAGAGGTATATAGATGAGATCTTCAGGGACATAGTAGTCAAGTCCCAACTTCAGACTGGCAGCCCTGGTGCTGCCTTGGAGGAAGAAGGTCTCATGATGGGAGAGCACCAACCAGGTGTAGCAGGAAAGGATCCTGTAGCAAGGACCTGCTCTCTAGGTGATGCATTGTCCTTTTGCACTGAGGATATCTCCCCAAGGCCTACTGCCCAGGAGGGAAGGGTTAGCTCGGCCGTCATAGTTGGTGATTCGATTATTAGGAATGTAGATAGCTGGGTGGCTGGTGGGCGTGAGGATCGCCTGGTAACATGCCTACCTGGTGCGAAGGTGGCGGACCTCACGCGTCACCTAGATAGGATTTTAGACAGTGCTGGGGAGAAGCCGGCTGTCGTGGTACATGTGGGCACCAATGACATAGGAAAATGTGGGAGGGAGGTTCTGGAAGCCAAATTTAGGCTCTTAGGTAGAAAGATTAAATCCAGAACCTCCAGGGTAGCATTCTCTGAAATGCTCCCTGTTCCATGCGCAGGTCACCAGAGGCAGGCAGAGCTCCGGAGTCTCAATGCGTGGATGAGACGATGGTGCAAGGAACAGGGATTCAGTTTTGTTAGGAACTGGGGAACCTTTTGGGGAAGTGGGAGTCTCTTCTGAAGGGATGGGCTCCACCTTAACCAGGGTTGAACCAGACTGCTGGCGCTAACCTTTAAAAAGGAGATAGAGCAGCTTTTAAACTACAACAAAGGGGAAAGCCGACAGACGCTCAGCAGCGCATGGTTCGGAGAGAGGTATCTTTAAAGGATACTAATGATGCAATAGAATTAGGGCATCCCGACAGTGAGGTTCCAATAATTAGAAAAGTAGTCCAAGTGCCTGTAACTAAAAACTCACCTGAGCTAAAAAATTCTAACTTATCCCTATCAATTAAAAAGCAGAATGAAAATACAAACAAAAAACAAACTTTGAAATGTTTGTATGCTAATGCCAGAAGTCTAAGAAGTAAGATGGGAGAATTAGAATGTATAGCAGTAAATGATGACATAGACTTAATTGGCATCTCAGAGACATGGTGGAAAGAGGATAACAAATGGGACAGTGCTATACCGGGGTACAAATTATATCGCAATGACAGAGAGGAGCACTCGGGAGGAGGTGTGGCGCTTTATGTCCGGGATGGCATAGAGTCCAACAGGATAAACATCCTGCATGAGACTAAATACAAAATTGAATCTTTATGGGTAGAAATCCCTTGTGTGTCGGGGAAGACTACAGTGATAGGGGTATACTACCGTCCACCTGGTCAAGATGGTGAGATGGACAGTGAAATGCTAAGAGAAATTAGGGAAGCTAACCAAATTGGTAGTGCAGTAATAATGGGAGACTTCAATTACCCCAATATAGACTGGGTAAATGTATCACCGGGTCCCACTAGAGAGATAACGTTCCTGGATGGAATAAATGATAGCTTTATGGAGCAATTGGTTCAGGAACCGACGAGAGAGGGAGCAATTTTAGATCTAATTCTCAGTGGAGCACAGGACTTGGTGAGAGAGGTAACGGTGGTGGGGCCGCTTGGCAATAGTGATCATAATATGATCAAATTTGATTTAATGACTGGAAAAGGAACAGTGTGCAAATCCAAGGCTCTCGTGCTAAACTTTCAAAAGGGAAACTTTGATAAAATGAGAAAAATTGTTAGAAAAAAACTGAAAGGAGCAGCTACAAAAGTAAAAAATGTCCAAGAGGCGTGGTCATTGTTAAAAAATACCATTCTAGAAGCACAGTCCAGATGTATTCCAAACATTAAGAAAGGTGGAAAGAAGACAAATCGATTACCGGCATGGTTAAAAGGGGAGGTGAAAGAAGCTATTTTAGCCAAAAGATCTTCATTCAAAAATTGGAAGAAGGATCCAACAGAAGAAAATAGGATAAAGCATAAACATTGGCAAATTAAATGTAAGACATTGATAAGACAGGCTAAGAGAGAATTTGAAAAGAAGTTGGCTGTAGAGGCAAAAACTCACAGTAAAAACCTTTTAAAATATATCCGAAGCAGAAAGCCTGTGAGGGAGTCAGTTGGACCGTTAGATGATCGAGGGGTTAAAGGGCACTTAGAGAAGATAAGGCCATCGCGGAAAGATTAAATGATTTCTTTGCTTTGGTGTTTACTGAAGAGGATGTTGGGGAGGTACACGTAATGGAGAAGGTTTTCATGGGTAATGATTCAGATGGACTGAATCAAATCACAGTGAACCTAGAAGATGTGGTAGGCCTGATTGACAAACTGAAGAGTAGTAAATCACCTGGACCAGATGGTATACACCCCAGAGTTCTGATGGAACTAAAAAATGAAATTTCAGACCTATTAGTAAAAATTTGTAACTTATCATTAAAATCATCCATTGTACCTGAAGACTGGAGGATAGCAAATGTAACCCCAATATTTAAAAAGGGCTCCAGGGGCAATCCGGGAAACTACAGACCGGTTAGCCTGACTTCAATGCCTGGAAAAATAGTGGAAAGTGTTCTAAACATCAAAATTACAGAAAATATGGAAAGACATGGTTTAATGGAACAAAGTCAGCATGGCTTTACCCAGGGCAAGTCTTGCCTCACAAATCTGCTTCACTTTTTTGAAGGAGTTAATAAACATGTGGATAAAGGTGAACCGGTAGATATAGTATACTTGGATTTTCAGAAGGCGTTCGACAAAGTTCCTCATGAGAGGCTTCTAGGAAAAGTAAAAAGTCATGGGATAGGTGGCGATGTCCTTTCGTGGATTGCAAACTGGCTAAAAGACAGGAAACAGAGAGTAGGATTAAATGGGCAATTTTCTCAGTGGAAGGGAGTGGACAGTGGAGTGCCTCAGGGATCTGTATTGGGACCCTTACTGTTCAATATATTTATAAATGATCTGGAAAGAAATACGACGAGTGAGATAATCAAATTTGCAGATGACACAAAATTGTTCAGAGTAGTTAAATCACAAGCAGATTGTGATAAATTGCAGGAAGACCTTGTGAGACTGGAAAATTGGGCATCCAAATGGCAGATGAAATTTAATGTGGATAAGTGCAAGGTGATGCATATAGGGAAAAATAACCCATGCTATAATTACACAATGTTGGGTTCCATATTAGGTGCTACAACCCAAGAAAGAGATCTAGGTTTCATAGTGGATAACACATTGAAATCGTCAGTACAGTGTGCTGCTGCAGTCAAAAAAGCAAACAGAATGTTGGGAATTGTTAGAAAAGGAATGGTGAATAAAACGGAAAATGTCATAATGCCTCTGTATCGCTCCATGGTGAGACTGCACCTTGAATACTGTATACAATTCTGGTCGCCGCATCTCAAAAAAGATATAATTGTGATGGAGAAGGTACGGAGAAGGGCTACCAAAATGATAAGGGGAATGGAACAACTCCCCTATGAGGAAAGACTAAAGAGGTTAGGACTTTTCAGCTTGGAGAAGAGACAGCTGAGGGGGGTATGATAGAGATGTTTAAAATCATGAGAGGTCTAGAACGGGTAGATGTGAATCGGTTATTTACTCTTTCGGATAGTAGAAAGACTAGGGGGCACTCCGTGAAGTTAGCATGGGGCACATTTAAAACTAATCGGAGAAAGTTCTTTTTTACTCAACGCACAATTAAACTCTGAAATTTGTTGCCAGAGAATGTGGTTAGTGCAGTTAGTATAGCTGTGTTTAAAAAAGGATTGGATAAGTTCTTGGAGGAGAAGTCCATTACCTGCTATTAAGTTCACTTAGAGAATAGCCACTGCCATTAGCAATGGTTACATGGAATAGACTTAGTTTTGGGGTACTTGCCAGGTTCTTATAGCCTGGACTGGCCACTGTTGGAAACAGGATGCTGGGCTTGATGGACCCTTGGTCTGACCCAGTATGGCATTTTCTTATGTTCTTATGTTCTTATACCCATTCTGTCTAATAAATCAGTGGTAGGATCTAGCCTCGTGGGGTTTCACAGCATGAGGATGCAATCGCTCCTGCCCTCATGTCCAGGCTTGATGATTTATAAATAGAGTTAGCAATTGCAGGGATCCTCAGTGGTTGTCGTTTCTTGGGGTACTGGTGCTGATTGGAACTGCTATTTTCTCCAGACAATGGCCATATGTTAAAGGCAGCCATCTTCGAAGGGTGCATGTTTGCCAGGATGAGGCTGTCCATCTTGGATAAGGGCTTGTTTGCTCAGTCCAGTCCATGGGGAAGGGCGTAAATGGCTATGGCTGTTTTAAAGGATGTGTTTGGTCAATGAAAATTTGGGATTGTGTGAATGGGTTGTATTTCAGCTATGTTGGATGTGGATCTGTGCCCACATGGTATTTGGCATTTTTATTAAGGGCAGAATATAAATGGTATAATTTGTGTACATTTTATCAGTTATGAACCTCATTCATTGGCTAGCTTTTATTGGGAATGATCCTAAATTTCTGGTTAATGCTCTTTAATACATACATTGGGTTAAAGAGTGCCTCCCTCTGAAGTTTAACAGTGTTCAGGAAAGTTTCTACTTAATTGGGCCAAGGTCACCCAATAAAATAAAAAAAACTTCAATATCTTTTAGCCACATTTTCTTGGTCTCCAATTGAATCCCTTGGTATTCAATTTGTGTTCACTCTACAATTCACTTGCAGCTTTCACTTTTCTCTTTCAAGATAGTGGTGTATTGTTACAAAAAAAAAAAAAAAAAAAAAAAAACCACACAAGAAAACCCTGTCTAGGTTTTCATGACATGGAAGAAGATATCAAACCCCTTTATTTGTCAAGTATTCGCTGCTGTTCTTGTAGTCACTGACTGATGATTGCTTTATCTGAAGATTGTTATGCTGACTATGTGAGCGTTTATCTGTTCTAGGGCATCTACAGGTGTGGTGAGATCACCAGCTGTGAATTAAAAAAAATAATTCTAAAACTAATACTTTTCTTGATACTTGAATTGTCTCAGGAGGCAGCTTGCTTTTGAAGTTCAGAGAAGATAACATCCAATTGCGTATTCATGTGCAATTGGAAATTTCCCTAGTCTTTAACTTTCCCTATACCATCCATAGAATAGTTGCTGGGTATTGTCACCCATTTTTTCATCAATACCATTCTCATATTTTCTTCCTATATCAGTGTGTCATTGGTAAGGGACAGTTTTGCAGAAGCCATTTCGCTAGAGCACGGGAAGGGTTAATGTAGTCTCTTATGAGAGAGAAATACAGTTATATTGATTCACAGTTAAACGATGCAGTTGCATATGAGTTCTCTGTCTCTGTAAAAATGTACTGTGTCAGGTAGCCCTCCCTTTTTCTTCTAGTCTGATAAGGAAGCAGGCTGGAAACTTCAAGGACTCAGACAGAGAAACACAAAATACAGTATATTGGGCAGCTTGCCACACATATAACAGCACATAGCACAAGTAGTTTGGTTAGAGAGAATAAATATGAAAAACTTTTCAGTACCGGGCACATGTGTATAACCAGACATGGCGATTCCCCGGAAGTATGGTTATAACAAAAACAAAGAAGCAATTACTGGACACCTTCCTCTCTGATATTTGCCGACATTAGACCAAGATTACTGCTTCACTGGAAGCAGAGACTACTTAAGGACTGAGCAAAGGAGAAGTGGCAGATTTCTTCGCAGCCCACTAATCCCGACACAGGAGCTGCTTGAGTGAAGATTCCCTCACTGGAAACCACTTGTCATTGCTTTGAGGGAAGAGATAGCAAGTAGTGCTTGCTTGTGTTATGGCTGTTTTCCAGTATTATCACTGCTGTTTTCTTTCTGTCTTGTGTATGTTATGGGTGCTCTCTCTCATAAATGAGCACTAGGGTTTTATATTTTTTATTTTGGGGAAATTGCTTTTAGCACAATATATTTTGTATACATATATATTTGTTAGTAAAGTATACTTTGCGTACCTATATTGTGGTGTTGTAAAAATGGATGATGCCTCTTGGCCAGAGGGTGGCACAGTTTTTGCCTGCTTCTAAAACATAGGGGCTTGTAGTACCCAGTGATTGAATTATTGTATGCAATTGACCAATGCTGTGGCCATATATAGCCAATAAATATCTTCTTTCTCAAGCAGCAGTCTGATACAGAGTTTTCTTTTATAGGTATAGTTAAAAAAAGGGAGGAACCCGAGTGGGAGGAGAGAGTGGGTCAGGAAACTGGCTAGGGGGGAGAAGGTGAGTGGCACCTGCTACAATTGAGGAGCTGACTCATCCCCCATATAGGAGTGCGGAGGCCACAACCTGGGTGGTGCTTCGCTTCCGGACACAAAATAAAGGTGTATCAAATAGAGAAGTGGAGTCTGAGGGTAGACCTGCAACCACAATATGTGTTGGCTGGACCTCCCACCAGCCTCTTTGGTGTTTTTTCCACCCATTCTGCCCATAGTTGGAGAGCTTATAGGCTGTCCAGGTATAGTGTAGTGGAATGGGAGAGCTCCAAAATATTCCAGCATAGTTTGGCAGGGTTGACCATATCCAAAAGGCTCATAGCAAGTGTTGTGTTTATAAGCTGGTCAGACAAGGAATACCAAATAACCAGTCCTCCTGTCCCTATGTTGCATGGGTGTGGGAGAGCAGGACAAGTTGCCCATCAAGTTTTTGGCTTTGATGACTGAGACTGGCCTGCTAACCACCCAAAAAAATTATGTTGCATATTCATAAGTGACTCCTGTTTTTTTATGGATCCAGACATCATCACCCTGCAGACGTTTTCCCAATAATCAACGATTAAATTGCAGGATAATGTAAGGGGCAAGGTCCTTCATCCCAGACAGCAAAATTGTAGAGGGGGCTGGCTTTTAAGGCCAGCCCTGCAACTGCATGTTGCTTGTTGAACAATTATGAATTGAATTGTAGCAGATGAGGGCATAGTCACTCTGTGGGTATTTGAGAAGTTAGATGGCTTATTTGTTTATATCCACTGATTGAATTGTACATAATTGACCTATGCTGTGGCAATATTCTTTCTTGAGAAGCGGTCTGATGCAGAGTTTTTTTTCATAAGTGAAGTTAAAAAGGGGGAATACTCAAGTAGGGTGAGCAGGGTGGGACAATAAACAGGCTGGGTGAGGAGGTGGCGAGCAGTACCTGCTACAGTTCTGAGCTTGATAACCCATCCTGGGACCTACTAAATGTTATTTTCTACCCCGGGTGAATACATTATATGTATCATCTGTTTAAACATGCCTAAGAAGTTACATGCAACTTGAAATACTTGAATAAACTCCTTTTATTCAAGATTTTAGACTGGCACCTACTCTCTGATACTAATACATTGAAATAAAGGTTAACAAATAAACACAAAAAATATACAAAGTGATACCTTTTTTTTTGGATCAACAATGCATTTCTTGACTAACTTTTGAGAGCAAAGGATGGTATTACCAGAAAATATAAAGTAGTGTGGTTGCAATAACTGAATTATAAAAGGCATTACAATAATAGAGTATAGGGGTGAGGGATGAGGGAAAGAGGTTTTTGATGGGTGATCAGAAGATGACAGGCAATAAAATGTAATGATTCTTTATGTGTTAGGAAAGCTGGGTTTTTAGTAAGTCCTTTTTTGTCATATCATTTTATCATCTAAAGCCTAGATGAATAATCAAATACTGTGAAGCAACTACCTCTCCTGAATTAATGGATCTACTATTTCAATACGGTTGATCCAGAAGGATTAAACAAAGACATTGACTGGTCAGTCTTTTAAAGAAACTATGGCGGTCTAAGAGCATAGAACTGTGGGTAATGTAGTTTATTGGGCATAGAGGATCCGGATTTCCGGTTGTTAGAATGTACGAGATGTGTTTAAATTCAGAGAGAGTACGACTGCAGAGACCAACTAGGACGCTGAGGCGCCATTTTTGAATCTTTAGAGAGACCGGTAAATTTGGTCCGGGTAAGTGGAGCATATTTCCATACGTTGCAACAATGAATGATGGTTTACGCTAGATATTGGTTTAGCTTAGATTTCTGGCTGTGTGGTCTGCTTTGAGTGTTTTTAATTCATGGTTTTTTAATTTTTAGGAGATAATGAATATGTTGGCCTGATTCGAGATATTATCACAATTCCCCTGAAGAAGACTGATATTTCAGTCGAAACATGTTGGGAAGTTGAAACTGAACAGCGAAGCATTGTAGCTGCTCGATGAAAAATTTATGGCTAAGTATTCAATTTTGTGATGAACTTGACCTTCAAAGAACGTTTTCGTTCAGTCAAAGTTTACATTTTGAAAAAATAGTAATAGGTTTATAGGATGGGTTATTGAATAAAGGTATTTGGTGGGTGGACAAATGACAGTAAATGATTACATCAAATCAAGCTCTGTAAGCTGACAACAGCCTGTGACCCATTGTGTGGTGAGAGACTGCAGATTACAACACTAGAGCAACAAGTTTTATGATATTGTCATTTGCCGGGTAATTAGTTGTTGGATAACAAGTCTATTGAGATTTGTTTTTTAGATTTGGTGAGTGAGTTGAATCTCCTCTCTCCTTGGTTCGTGATCATCTAAAGCCTTGCATTCCTGGATTATTTAAAAATTTCCTTTGATTATCCTGATCATAATGTCATTGATACAGTGGTATGGTTCCATAAAGTGCTCCCACACTGAAGTGTCAGAAGAAGAAATCACCGAAATTCTAAACAAATATTTCAGTTCATGAAAAACAACCTTGGAGAAGGACCATTGCTGGTTGACGATCATGGATGGGAATGGGGTAGATGCAACCCTATTTAAAGAAGGGAATATATGAGAAGAGCTAGGAAAACAGAAAGTGGACAAGGGCATGGGGCCAGATGAGGTACATCCCAAGATATTAAGGAAGCTCAGAAATATGTTGGCAGGTCCACTGACAGATCTGTTCAGTAGATCCCAGGAAATGGGAGTGGTGCCTCAAGACTGGAGAACAGTGATTGCAGTACACTTTATAAGAATGGTAAAGGAGGCTGGAAACTACAGGTTAGTTAGTCTCACCTTGGTAGTGGGAAAATTAATGGAGAGACTGTGGAAGGAAAGGATAGTGAACTATCTATAATCCAGTGGGTTGATTAACCAGACACAGCATGTATTCAACAGGGGAAGGTCCTATCAGACAAATCTGATTGGTTTTTTAAATTGGGTGATTAGAAAACAGGATCATGGAAGAGTGTTTGATGTGATTTACTTTGATTTCAGCAATGCTTTTGATATAGTCCTGCATAGGAAGCTCATGAAAACACTGTGGATCCATAAAGTCTAGAGGATGTGAATGAAGAGTGGGTGGCTCGCGGGAATGACGGCTACTACCTGGAGATAATACCCTTATTCAATAAACATACACACGGTTAATGTGACTCCGACATTACTCTAAGCTTCAATGGCAAGAGGAGATGTGGAAAAAGGGATTTGCATTCACAAAAAAAGCAGGGTCTAGCTTGCTTGTTGCGGCGGTTACTACCCCAAACCAAATAAGCCTGATACTTCACTTTCAATGCATATCAAGCATAGCTCTCTGCTTCAACGGCAGGGGAGAAAGACTGATACTTCACTTTCAATGCATATCCAACATAGCTCTTTGTTTCAACGGCAGGGGGGAATGAAGAAAAGTGGATCTATATACAGACAACAACCAACAAGGACTAGATTACATAGTCTGGGTAAACAAATAAGCATGGGTGTAGCTTGCTTATTGCAGCAGTTAATACCCTAACTAATTAAGCTATTTCACTTAGATGCAGTTCCAACACTGCTCTCTACATTAATGGCGGGGGTGGAAGGCAAATAGAATCAAAAGGTTACTAAGGGCCAAGAGTAACAGATAAGTATGAGAAAAAAAAAGTGCGAAAGCTTGAGGGGTGACTGGATGGGCCGTTTGGTCTTCTTCTGCCATCATTTCTATGTTTCTATGTTTCATGAATAAAATGAGAAGCTTGGGAGTGAGCACCAAGATAATGGAGTGGAGTACAACGTGGTTGATTAACAGGAGACAGCATGTAATGGGATTAGCCATTCAAAGAGAGGAAACCATAGGAGAAAGGGTAAAAGTCCTGCTGAAGAAGCTCTCAGATGTTTTGTTATTTTTGTGATCCTGAAAGAATGTTGCCCCAAAAGCCTTGGGGCTGAAGTCTGAATTGGAGTCTCATCTCCAAAGAAATATTTGAAGACAGGGGAAAAATGTATTTGAAATGCTGAAACTGTTTCTAAAAATTTCAGAAACATTTCTTGGAAGAAATTATCTATTTTCATTTTGATTTACAAAATAAAATTTTCTATTTTAGAACCAACAAGAAGTGAGCTCAGCATATTGGACTTTGTGTTGTGATACTCCTTCCCTTGTGGCCTCCCAGAAACAGTCTTATCCCCAATTGGTGATCCCTGGTGGACTTTACCTGTTCCCAGGGTTGCAGCAGTGGCACTCAAATCCCTCTGCAACTCTGAAGGTGATACCTGAAAAAAAGTGGGTTACATTATGGCACTCGAGCAGGCACCTTAAGGGAAATGAAGAAAATGTGTCCATATTTGGTTTCGATTTTCTGTGTGAAGGATCACTGTGTTTTTCTAATTTTTGCTGTTTGTATCGCTTTTGGAGATTTCCTGCTAAAATTTCTTTAAGATGGCTGTCGTTTCTGCTGGCAAGCTGTGAGTACAGCATGTTCACCCCTGCCTAAGGCCTGCAATGTATTGCTTCATCAACACACATGTGGAGTGCCAGCTAATCCTGCAGCCGGGACTGATTATCTAAAGCATGCAGGGTGTGCCATAAGCAGAACATCATTATGGGCTGTGCTCTGTTTCCAGAACTAAGGAGCAGGAGCCAAGTGTGCCACCATCAGAGGGGTTGAACCCACTGCCCAGGTGGAATGTGGCCAGTGCCACCACCCTCAGGATCCTATGCTGGTGGTGTTTTTGTGTTTGGCGTGCTCATGCCATCTGTAAACACCTGAGCTACAGCGGAACTGATGCTTCCATCAGCATTTGAGATCTTGGAGGGTTACGAGATGTCCTGCCTAGAGCTACTGGTGCATAGCCACATATCATGCCCAAGGAATTATCGGGAGGTTCCCAAGAATTATCAGGAGGTTCTCAAGAATCACGATCATTGTACAGAGCAGAGTTGACAGTCAGGGCCGTCAACCCTCCCCAGGTACAAATGTGAATAGGGGGCCCGACTCATTGATTTGTCTGAAGCCCTATCATTCCTTTCTCCACCGATGCCACATACAGGGAGCCACCCGGTGAGCGATAGTTCCCCTGAGTAGGCGAGACGTGGTGGTAGATAGAGCTATGGGAGGAGTAGATATCAGAAAATTGCCTCCTTTGCCCAGTAGCCACAGCTCATGAGAGGAACAAGAAAGTGAGGCCGCTTGCATCCAGAGACCACCTACCTCAGCACCCGGCTTCACATGATGGCAAGGGAGAAGTTCCAGTGTGTGCCCTTTATATGAAGACTTGGTCATCACAGTCAGCGAGAAAACAGCTACTTGGGCTAATCGAGTGGAGGCTTGGGAAGCACAGAGTGGTCAGTCTCTCCTTCAGCAAGTTACCTCCAAAGCTGCGCCGTAGCATCTTCAATTATATAGGAAACACAATCCATCCCCAAACGATGACCTCACGGGGGGCGGGGCAATGGGCGGGTCCGCACAGCTGTTCCTCCGACTCCAGCCCCAAGGGGGTTGAAACCCCGGACTCAGTCCCGGCTGAATCCTCTCACAAGGAGAGGTCTCTCCTTCAGCAAGTTACCTCCCTTGTCAAGGCCACTTCTTAAGGCTTTCTAGCTTATGACCCCAAGTGCCTACTCTAGAAAAGGGAATATTCTTTTAGCTCGCAACCTCCATGCCTTTTCTTATTGGTTTAGGTTACACAAGAATACCAGACATTGCTTGAGGAAGCCAAAAGTACGGGGAACTCCACATTTGCTCAGTTTTCCACAATGGCCGGAAGTCCTTACTTATCAGTATGATGTCCTGTGTGAACCATTCTGTATGCTGTCATATGGAGGTGTATTTTTCTACCCCCGCTGTTAAATAGCCTATATCTATACTATTCATAAGAGAAGAAGTAGATTACCCAAATACGGGTATGATAAAGTCCAAAAGATAATTCATAGAAAAACTCAGTCATGTCTCAGGTGTCCTATAGAGATGGTAATAATCTCATATATCTTCTCCTTTCCCATTGTAATACTTTGATGTGCATTATAAGAACATAAGAACATAAGAAATTGCCATGCTGGGTCAGACCAAGGGTCCATCAAGCCCAGCATCCTGTTTCCAACAGAGGCCAAACCAGGCCACAAGAACCAGGCAATTACCCAAACACCTAGAAGATCCCATGCTACTGATGCAATTAATAGCAGTGACTATTCCCTAAGTAAACTTGATTAATAGCAGTTAATGGACTTCTCTTCCAAGAACTTATTCAAACCTTTTTTGAACCCAGCTACACTAACTGCACTAACCACATCCTCTGGCAACAAATTCCAGAGATTTATTGTGCGTTGAGTGAAAAAGAATTTTCTCCGATTAGTCTTAAATGTGCTACTTGCTAACTTCATGGAATGCCCCCTAGTCCTTCTATTATTCGAAAGTGTAAATAACCGAGTCACATCTACTCGTTCAAGACCTCTCATGATCTTAAAGACCTCTATGATATCCCCCCTCAGCCGTCTCTTCTCCAAGCTGAACAGCCCTAACCTCTTCAGCCTTTCCTCATAGGGGAGCTGTTCCATCCCCTTTATCATTTTGGTTGCCCTTCTCTGTACCTTCTCCATTGCAACTATATCTTTTTTGAGATACGGCGACCAGAATTGTACACAGTATTCAAGGTGTGGTCTCACCATGGAGCGATATAGAGGCATTATGACATTTTCCGTTTTATTAACCATTCCCTTCCTAATAATTCCTAACATTTTATTTGCTTTTTTGACTGCTGCAGCACACTGAGCTGACGATTTCAATGTATTATCTACTATGACGCCTAGATCTCTTTCTTGGGTGGTAGTGTCCTTTTTAAATTTACTATTAAATAAGGGTTGTTTTCCTTAGCTTTTAATTTTTTTGTTAAAAACACAATTTACTTCAATTATCTGATGATGAAGTCCCTCTGTAATAAATCTAACATTCAAAAATCATTTTCAGCAAATGACTCCAATATAATCAATGAATGTCAGGCATAGCTGTAGAAACAAATAAATTACATGCTATTGAAAAGGCTTGGCAAATTTAATTGTCATTTGAAAAAGCTGAAGGAAATAGGAAAATCTAGTCCAGGACATAGGGAGGGTGTTTTAAAAAAAAAAAAAAAGTATAGGGAGTGGGAGATTGTAAAATTTAAATTACTGATTTTCAAGATTTGAAAAAGGCAGCAGCCATGCAAGATCTCAGTGAGGGATTTCCAGTGTTTTCATGCTGTATTTTGTTCTTTGTGTCTTGCTATACATCAAAATAAAACAAAATAGATTATATGCTAAAGCACCACCTTCTTCTTAGATTAAAAAATCACATAAATATATTTAAAATTGTTTTGTATGCAGCAGGTTGCTCTCTTTTTAAGCTTCAGACTTCGATGTAACCTCCCCTTGGTGAGTGCATTAAAAGAAAGGGGTCACACAGTTCCAGGGCTGTCCATTACTGTACCAGACCTCTCTTTCACTCAAGCATGCCTCACTGCAGTTCCTGGTAATGCCAACGTTCATCTGCCATGTGTGTATGTGAGAGGTGGGGGGGGGGGGGTGTTCAATCTCCTGGATCCTGGTGCTGTAGTGGGTAGCACAGTCTCTGGCATTAATTCTCACCCCATTCTCTCATACTGGTCAGTATATATTCACAAGGCACCAATAAATGAAGCATGGAGTCCAATTGTGGTGTTCAACTGAATAATGTTGTTTTCTTTAACATAAATAGTGTGGTCCAGGAAGGGATAGTAAAAATCACAAACAACAAAATGAAAATCATGACAACAAAAGCTGTGATTTCTTCATTCATGGGGCAAACTTTGTTCTTTCACCCTTTTTAAACTGAACCAGTGTCCTCTTCCAAAATTCCTTCCCCCTGGAAGGTATAGTAATTTTTTTCAACAACCAGCACCAAAAAAAAAAGGGTAGAATGGGATAAAATTTCCTAATTCGAAATTAAATATCTCCAAACATTTCTCCTCAAAACTTATGCCCTTCAGATCCTCACCCTTAACTAGGCACAACAATAACAATCACATTCCCAGCCCCTTCAAGATCAGGGGGTCTCAATGGTAAAGCTTAGGGATGTGCAGACAAAACTTTTATGTTCATAAGTCCATAAGTCGAAAAGGGGGGTCAATTTTGGTCAATATTGACATATGGAGAATTCCATAAGTTGAGTCTATGTCCATACGTGCACCGGTTCCCTAAATAAAAATTTAAACCCCTCACCCTCCTTAATCCCCCCAAAGACTTACCAAAATTCCCTGGTGGTCCAGCGGGGAGTCAGGAAGCCATTCCTCTATTCCTTTGCGAGGAGCACGTGACGTCCGCGTCAAGTCGGAGTGACGCGGCCGTCACGTGGTCCACCGCGGTTCCACTCCCGGACCCCTCGTTGGACACAAACGGAACTTTTGGCCAGCTTGGGGGGGCCTCCTGACCTCCCCAAGCTGGCCAAAAGTTCCGTTTGTGTCCAACGAGGGGTCCGGGAGCGGAACCGCGGTGGACCACGTGACGGCCGCGTCACGTCGGAGTGACACGGCCGTCACGTGCTCCTTGCAAAGGAATAGAGGAATGGCTTCCTGACTCCCCGCTGGACCACCAGGGAGTTTTGGTAAGTCTTGGGGGGGATTAAGGAGGGTGAGGGGTTTAAATTTTTATTTAGGATCAACGATCGCGATTTACAACGTATTCAACATAGCTATGTTGAATAAGTTGGAAATCCGATCGTTTTCACCTCATCACTTTTTTAAGTTAAAAAAAAAAAAAAGTAGCGTTTTACATATAAGTTCAAAACGAATGCACACCCCTAGTAAAGCTTTTCACACCTCAAATTTCCAAAATGCCTTTCAAAAAACAGCAGCCTCAGCCCACTCTCTCTGGTCATGGGATAAAACAGTCAGGCTCCAGTGTCTCTGCCTTGCTGTCACGAGCAAAAACCTCAGAGCAAAAACCCAGTACTGCCAGAAAGTAGTTGACTAGCCCTCCTATTAAAACACTGGCTGAAAATACCTCCAATCCTTCTTCTCCTGTATCCCAAAACCTGATAGTCAGTCCATTGTAGAGCAGAAAGACTCCCATACTTAGCCAATTCATCAGGGGAGCATATGCTCAAAAAGTAGGTGGCAAAAAGCAGAAGGAGAACCCCCTAAGTGTAAAACCCCCAAATCTGAAAAAGGGCAAAAATATTAGCAGGGGCTACACTGATATTCTGCCTTTATCTCCAAACTGAGCCACAAAATGATAATAATCACATTATATTTATTTATTTTATTTATTTATTTAAAAGTTCTTATATACCACCTCCTCCGAAGTTTGGAGCAATTTACAAAGAATATGTACATAAAATTCTAAAAAAAAATAAAATAAAATAAACCAATAAAAAAACATATAAAAATAGAGATAACAAGACAATAAAAAAATTATATAGCTTCATAAAACATAAGTCATAAATAAATGCAATATAAAAAAGTAGAAATAAAAATAAATTTTAAAAACATCCCAGATTCCTGATTTCAGCTTTAGGAATAAACTCCCATGATTCTACTTATTCAATGTTATCTTCTTGAGCTAGCACTCTTCCAATCCTCAAAACCAGTGTGTTTCAGATCACCATATGACCCAGTAGCTGGATCTTGGGAGAATCTAATTTTAGAAATGCATTTTTTCAGGTGTCTGGAAGTTGAAGTTAAAAATAACTACAAGCAGATACTAGGAGTTTTGCACTAATAAAAGCAAAATATACTGAAACTCAACTGAATTAATGCACGATATACAGCAATAAGGCCTAATCAAATATAAAGAAATGATCTACATGAACAAAGCATGCTGTTTCTGTCATTGTTATGATTCTGCCCTCTCGGGCACCCTCTTACCTTCTCTCTACCTGCCTTGCGGCCTGGAGGCCACAGTCCCCGGTCTTTCTTGCAGCTGGGCCGCTCCTCAGTCTGCCCCTGTGGCTTGAGAGCTGCCGACAATGCTGGGCCTCTTCCTCGGCCCTGCCCTGTTCTTCGGCATTAGCAGCAGCATGGCGCTGGCCATGGTCCTGCACAACATCCTGCTTTCTGTTCCTAAGGCACGGGCTGCGCCTCTTCAGAAGATTTAAAGGGCTCGCGGCCGGATATGCTCCAGCCCCACCTGATAATTGTTTCCTGTCTCAGCCCTATAAGAGGGCTTTACCTTCAGTCCTGCCTTGCATTGGAGTTCTTTGCTCCTGGAAGTCTCGTCTTGCAGCGCTCCATCAGGTCTTCATTCTTCATTGGAACTTCATGTCTCATCTTGGTTCCTGAGTCTTCGTCTCCATGGTTTCCTGATGTTTCATGTCTTCATGTCCTGAGGTTCCTAGTCCAGGCTTCCTGATGTTCCACTTCCTGATGTTCCAGACTTCCTGATATTCCACTTCCTGATGTTCCGAGGTTTCGCTCCTCCTTCGCTTGTTTCGAGTCCTCTTGACCCTCAAGCTCCTTTGGTTCTCCAGATGACACCTTGTTGGGGTAAATCCATCTTGTCAGTTCCTGTTTTCATTATTGGAGTTTCGTCTCAGCTGGATTCCCTTCCTGCGCTTGGCCCGCTCTCCACGTGGTCCGTAACCAGCCTCTTCAAGTTGTGTAGGGCATGCAGTGGGACAGGGTGGTCCGTGACCAGCCCATTGGGTCTGCCCATATTGGTGGGCTGTGTAGAGCACCCTGAGAGATAGTGCCAGTGTCTGAACCTTCCAAGCTTCTCGTCTCGTCCAGAGTCTTCCAAGCTCCTTGCCTACACCCAGAGTCTTCTCGTCCACGTCTTGAGTCTTCTGTGTCACAAGGCCTCCGTCTGCCCTCATCCTCAGTCCAGCCTGCTGCTTCTTGCCGATACCCAGCGGCAAGTCCGAAAGGGCTGGGAATGGTTGGAGGACTGTTCACTAACCAATATAGTGTAGAGATGTGAATCGTGTCCTCGATCGTCTTAACGATCGATTTCGGCTGGGAGGGGGAGGGAATCGTATTGTTGCCATTTGGGGGGGTAAAATATCGTGAAAAATCGTGAAAAATCGTAAAAAATTGAAAAAACGTAAAATCGCAAAACCGGCACATTAAAACCCCCTAAAACCCACCCCCGACCCTTTAAATTAAATCCCCCACCCTCCCAAACCCCCCCCCCCCCCAAATGACTTAAATAACCTGCGGGTCCAGCGGCGGTCCGGAATGGCAGCGGTCCGGAACGGGCTCCTGCTACTGAATCTTGTTGTCTTCAGCCGGCGCCATTTTCCAAAATGGCGCCGAAAAATGGCGGCGGCCATAGACGAACACGATTGGACGGCAGGAGGTCCTTCCGGACCCCCGCTGGACTTTTGGCAAGTCTTGTGGGGGTCAGGAGGCCCCCCCCAAGCTGGCCAAAAGTTCCTGGAGGTCCAGCGGGGGTCAGGGAGCGATTTCCCGCCGCAAATCGTTTTCGTACGGAAAATGGCGCCGGCAGGAGATCGACTGCAGGAGGTCGTTCAGCGAGGCGCCGGAACCCTCGCTGAACGACCTCCTGCAGTCGATCTCCTGCCGGCGCCATTTTCCGTACGGAAAATGGCGCCGGCCATACGCGTATGGCCGGCGCCATTTTCCGTACGAAAGCGATTCGCGGCGGGAAATCACTCCCTGACCCCCGCTGGACCTCCAGGAACTTTTGGCCAGCTTGGGGGGGCCTCCTGACCCCCACAAGACTTGCCAAAAGTCCAGCGGGGGTCCGGAAGGACCTCCTGCCGTCCAATCGTGTTCGTCTATGGCCGCCGCCATTTTTCGGCGCCATTTTGGAAAATGGCGCCGGCTGAAGACAACAAGATTCAGTAGCAGGAGCCCGTTCCGGACCGCTGCCGTTCCGGACCGCCGCTGGACCCGCAGGTTATTTAAGTCATTTGGGGGGGGGTTCGGGAGGGTGGGGGATTTAATTTAAAGGGTCGGGGGTGGGTTTTAGGGGGTTTTAGTGTGCCGGCTCACGATTCTAACGATTTATAACGATAAATCGTTAGAATCTCTATTGTATTGTGTTCCATAACGGTTTAAGACGATATTAAAATTATCGGACGATAATTTTAATCATCCTAAAACGATTCACATCCCTAATATAGTGTTGTTGGCTTCCAGAAGCATGCAGGTCCGGCAGAGGGTTAGACTTTGTCTTCATCCATGGTTGGACACGTCTCTCCAACCCTCGGTGCTATCTTGGATTCTTCTGGGATTGTGTGGAGGCCCAAGGGCACACAATCCCTTCAAGTTGGGATTGCTCTCCTAGCGTTCCCACGTATAATAGTCATGATGTTTATTTCAGTACCTGCTAACGATACATGCCATAAACCTATTGTTTTGCCTTTGCAGTATATCTATATGTTTATTATGCTAACTCCCTGTGTTATTTTTACAATAGTTGCACAGCTTAGATTCTCTGGGGCCGATGTAATAAGCAGCGCTAAAGTTGCTGCAGGTTTGTGCATGCATTTTCCTGCGCAAAGCCTGTACATGTATGTAAATAAGGGGTTTTGGTGCAGAAAATACGCACATACAAACCCACTTACCAACCCGCGACTGATTTAGTGCAAGAGGATGCAAATAATATGTAAAGGATGAAGTTATCTCTTCACAAGCAATACAGGGAGCAGTGCTAGCAGGAAGAAATGCTAGTGAGGGTTTTTTAATCCAGGTTTTTTTAGCACCATGGTCAATGCCCAAATTAAGTGACAGCACTGACTTGGTAAACATTTTATTCCATTGCTTACATCATTGTGGTGTGGTTGTGTGTTCGGGCAGCTCTGGGGTGATTATGGATTGTGCTTATTTGTTCCTGAGGCTGGAGTATATCTTGCAGGTCTGCCAAAGGATTACAGCAGCAGAAACTATGGCAGGTGACAGAGATCTTGGCAAGAAAAAAAGGGTCAGGAGGGAACAGGCAGAGAGGAGAGATCGAGAGGAGCAGGTTGTTCAGGCTGAAGCAGTCCACAGAAGGGTTCAGAGGCAGCACATATTCCATTTTGGGACCACACTACTAGAGATGCCAGAGTCAGATGTGGTGAGGATGTACAGACTGAGCTCCAGGACTATCATGGGTCCATGCACCAATATCAGAGATTACATAGATCCACTGACAGATTGTGGACATGCCATTCCAGACCTGGTGAAACTACTTGCAACCCTTCATTTTATGGCCACCAGCTCTTTCCAGAACACCACGGGTGTGTGGCTGGCATAGAGCAATCAACTTTCTCTAAGCATTTCAGTCAGGTACTGGGTGCTATGCTGAAAATGGCCAGGCAGTACATACAATACCCACAGTAGCACTAGGAGTGGCAACAGATGAACAGTATGCCTAATGTGATGGGTGCTATTGATTAATGATTGTACCTATGTGGCTCTCACTTCTCCTCATGGCAGAGACATGGCATATCGGAATCACAAACACTATCACTCTCTCAACATTCAAGTGGTGTGTAATGCTTACATAAAGATACTCAGCATAGTATCGAAATTTACTGGAAGCAGTCATGATTCATTCATCCTGGCTCAATCAGCACTGGCACAGAACTTCACATGGTGAAGGCTGGTTGCTGGGTAAGAGTGAAATAAAACCCGTAACAAGTACTTAGAATAAATTTCAATCAGCTCTTTGGCGTCGGGAGTGTGAACTCACATAACTTAAAAAGTAAGTGTGCTGAGGTGGGTGCCTAAGGCATGGTAGTAAGTGCTTTGTTGTATTTGGTGCCAAAGTGCTTACTAATCTGGCAAACCTTAAGGGTAGATTTTAAAAACATACGCATGCGCCTCCATGTGCATACTCCGGGCCCAAAAGCGATGATTCCACTTGAGGATATAATTGCTGCTACTCACATGTTTAGAGGAGACGAGCAACAGAGGACAGCTGACCAGGCATAAGAAGATTCAGGAGGATGGAGGTATCTGCGAGCGCATAAGACTTGCATGTGAGAGAAGCATTGGTGCTGGAGAGAGGTGCAAGAATGTAATGTTCTTATTTGCATACAGCAATAATGAGCAAAGACAGGCCAGGTAAAGGCAGAGTCAGGAAGGGAGAGGCGTCAGTGAATATACGAGGCTTGCAGGCATGACATCCATTAGCTCAGAAGGAAGTGTAGAAGCTCTTTGACTATCTTCACATACAGCAACGATGAGTGACAAGGTTTATTAGAACCTGCATAAATGAAAAAAGAAAGAGAGGAAATAAAAGTTAGCAGATTAGTCTCCATAATAATCTTCTGACTCTAGGGGCCCCAGAAGGGATAAAACCACTTGAAGTTTTAATTGATGCTATTCACGTGTTTAGAGGAGATGATCGATATAGGACAGCTGCCAGGCATAAGAAGATTCAGGAGGATGAAGGGATCTCCAAGGAGACAAGTCTTGCATGTGAGAGAAGCATCAATGCCAGAGAGAGTTGCAAGAGCGCAATGTCCATATCCACATACAGCAGTGAAGAGCAAACACTGGTCACTCAAAGACAGTCAGAGAGGGAGAAGCATCTGCGAAGATACAAGGTTTGGAGGTGTGAGATCCATCTGCGCCAGAAGGACATGCTGAAGCTCTTTGACCATCTCCACATACAGCAGCGAAGAGCTATGTAAATCGTAAAGGTAGCGCCGGCGCCAGGTATTGCAAAATGGCACCGGCCGTATGGCCATATTGCCATATTGCAAAATGGCGCCGGCCGTATGGCCGGCGCCATTTTTCATTACGGCAACACGATTCGAGTGCAGGAGGTCGTTCCCGGACCCCCGCTGGACTTTTGGCAAGTCTTGTGGGGGTCAGAAGGCCCCCCCCCCAAGCTGGCCAAAAGTCCCTGGGGGTCCAGCGGGGGTCCAGTAGCGATCTCCTACGCTCGTGACGTCGGGGGACAGGAACCAAAATGGCGCCGGTGCTACCTTTGCCCTGTCATATGATCGCTCCACGGCGCCATTTCTATCAACACACCCGTGGCCCGAGAGTGGAAGATCACACCGGGACCCCCCCCCCCACTGGACCCCAGGTAATTTAAGACATTTTGGGGGGGTTCGGGAGGGTGGGGGATTTATTTTAAAGGGTCGGGTGGGTTTTAGGGTTGTTTTAGTGTGCCGGTTTTCCCGCCCTCCCCCTTCCCCTCCCCCTTCCCCCGATTTACGATTTTTGATGATAAATCGGGGGAATTCCTATTATATATCGCCTCTAACGATTTTTGACGATTTAAAATATATCGGATGATATTTTAAATCGTCAAAAAACGATTCACATCCCTAGTTTATATGGAGAAGGCATAAGGCTAAAGCTTCTATTTTTAAACTTATGATCCCTGCTGCTAAGGGAGGATGAGGTTTCCTGAATCTGAAATATTGTAATCTATGTGTATCCTGAGGGCAGTAAAGGACTGCTTGTAGAATAGCAATTATTATTATTAGGATACTGGACAGGAAAAAATGCTTACCTATCCATATGATTTGTGCTTCTTACTTCATGTAAGTAGTAAAGATTTACCAGATCATCTCTCGAACAATTTATTGGTAAGAGCCATGCATTTCAGGTGGAGGAATGTCTGCCAGTTGTTGCCGCTCACTTGGAAACTATTTCCTTGGCTCCCAATCAGAGGTAACCCCTAGTTTCTGCCTGCGGATGCATGTAAGTTTTTTTTTTTATAACAATGACTGAAATAGGAATTGACACATATCATAACCTTATTAACAATCAAACCAAACAAATGTACCCATTTGCTTCAATTTGCTTATTGTCAGGAACATTTTGGCTTTCAATCAGCGGATTATCTGGCATACTATCAATTGTCTAGGTTTATCCATTCATCTTTGATTTTTGAAATACAGCCCTGTACCTAAGGGTCATTTCAGAAGTTACTTCAGATGTTCAAAGGGGGTAAATAGTTTCTGTCTGGTCTTTATAAATTCCTTCAGTTAGGTGACTTCTGATAAAACTCTATTCTAGCAGATCTATAAAATGCTGATTTAAAAACTACAATTGAGGATCTTTTCACGTTGAATGGTTATATAGGAATATTCCTTTAGCTTTATTGAGGGAACAACACTTAAGAGTTATGCATAGATTGGTCATCTCACCCTATCGACCATTTTAGATAAATTTATTTCATGTCCTGCTTGTTTAGAATGTTCAGCTGTAAATGCAACTTTAAGTCATGGATTGTGGGACTGCCTTCCAATACAATTATTTTGGAAAGATGCTGGAAACTCAGCTTCTGGCTTTATCAGCTCTGTCCACACTGAGTATGGTTTCTAATGAAGTTGATTGCCCCAAATTTGAAAAGATGCTTCTTATAAAAGGAATGTGTATAGCTAAAAAGTGCATAGTTGCCAAGTGGATCTCAAAGGACATTCCTAATTTAAATTTTTGGGTATCAGAAATGACTGAGCTCTTGAGCTTAGATTTCAAGACATAGGGGGTCATTTTCCAAGGTGTTACCACGGGAGATAAATTCACAAATCACGCTAACAGCTGTTAATGTGATTTGCAAATGCGTAATTTGGTATTCAGGGGGTGGAGCATATGTAAAGCAGGAAACAGCCACAGTGTTAGCATGGCTCCTATCGCGGCTAATAGCTACAACCCTTTCATTTGTGTTACATTGTGCGCTAGAGGCCAGTAAAGGTTTATCACAGGCCATGGCTTATTTCAGGAGAGGGGGAGAGAGAGAGAGAGAGAGAGAGAGAGAGAGAGAGAGAGAGAAAACCTTGCTATAGATCCTACTCCCTAGACAGGTATTTGTATCCCCATGGTAGGCCCACCTAGTAACTCGAGGTGGGGATTAGGTATGAGCGTAGGGGGTTGGGGGCCACTTTCACATTCAACATGAGACGTACGAACGGAACAGTGGTCTCTTGTGAAGATTTGATGACCTTCGGAGTGAGGAAACTCACTCCAAGAAGAGATTTGGGCAACGTTCTCTCAACCTAGCTTGATGGACACTCTACCTGGGCAACAACAAGCTAGGTTGAGAGAACGTTGCCCAAATCTCTTCTTGGAGTGAGTTTCCTCACTCCGAAGGTCATCAAATCTTCACAAGAGACCACTGTTCCGTTCGTACGTCTCATGTTGAATGTGAAAGTGGCCCCCAACCCCCTACGCTCATACCTAATCCCCACCTCGAGTTACTAGGTGGGCCTACCATGGGGATACAAATACCTGTCTAGGGAGTAGGATCTATAGCAAGGTTTTCTCTCTCTCTCTCTCTCACTTTCTCTCTCTCTCACCCACCCACCTGTCTGGGATCTAAAAAGAGGTGAGACAATTGCTCAGTTTCATACAATATGTTGCTTGCAGCACCTAAGAGCAGACATAGCCTGTCCGGACACTTTGATTGTTTGGTTGGTTTTATCGTGCACCGCGAAGATATTTCGTGATTTGCGCAAATTGCCGCACACGATGTTTCCCCACTGCACGAAAAAAGCATCATTTGCATGGGACACGCCCCTTAATGCGTTACCAATGCGATATTGGTAAATGAGGCCCATAGTCTTTGAAATCACTATCTAAGAGCTCCTCCTTCCATAAGGTTTAGAATGCATATATCAGGAGTTTACCTTCCTCTCTGTGCAATAAATTCACTCTACATAATGCACATTGAAGACAGATAAGCTAGCAATATGAACCATTTTGTACTTGAATGCTTTGCAGTATGGGGGGGAGAGAATGTGGGAGTTCATTGTTATTATATGTTGTTGTTGATTATTGATGAAAAATTAATAAAGATATATTACAAAATAAAAACTAAATTAAATTATCCTAATACTAACAATCGTAATATTGTTGATCTAGTTTGAAATAAAACAAAATCAGGAAATATCTAAAACCACCATACTTGCCTTTGCTACAAGATAACAAACCACTGTCTTTTTGTATTATTGAATAAGTAGTTTTCTTTGGAATAATTAACTAAGAGAAACCTCCAGTTGCCAGAAATTGTATTTATCCTTTGTTTCCAGCAGCAAGCTGGAACCTGCAATTGAAGTTTCACCTCATGACTACATCCCTATATCTCTCCCTTTCCCTGTCTGTCTCCTAAAGGCAAAGTCATCCTTTTTATTTATAATTAAGAAGTCTGATTAGTATTTAGTTCCTTGTGTTTTACTGGCTAAGTTCTGATACACAAGTGCCTTATTTATCTGTTTAAATGTATCAGTATTCCATAAACTAACAAAGAGCAGTCAATTATTTTATCCTTCCCCTGCACCACTGAACTTCATCATGGGGCGGTATAATATATTGAGTTTCCCTCATAGACTGTAGTCTAGGACAGTGGTTCTCAACCTTTTTTCGGCCGGGACACACCTGACAGATGGTTCTCACGTGCGTGACACACTGAACATGTGACCATCACGGGACAAAATGTAAATATACATTCTGCATCCTCAGGAACCACGTCGACCCCCAAAAATGGGTGCAGAGCAGAACTAGGGCATTACCCGTACAGCTCACCATACAAAAAAAAGATATTCTGGATCTGATGACATCTCAGTAAAAGCAAAGCAAACTCTCTTTACTGGCAAGCACAATACCCCTCCTTATGAAAAGACAGTATTTACCACTACAAATACTTAACCAGGCCCTAAACACTAATACACCTCCTATTGGGAAAACAGAGCAAGCCAAGCTGCTATAGATACCCACTTAGAAATAATTGTAAAACTATACTAATAAATGTTACAAAACAGCTGATGAACAGAATAACATCCAACAATTAAAAACTCATAAAAATTATTAAAAATTGTCTAAATATCAAAATATTTCAAAACAGCAGACACATCACATAACACCCAATAATTAAAATGGCAATCAATCAAGAAAAATAAACTTAAAAAGCCACCTTTACTTACCCTCTCCAGCAACTCTCCTACTCCTTTCCCTTGCAGGCCAATAGCACTCACCAGAAGCAGCAGTGGCTGCTGAAGCTCTGTCCTCACAGTCCTCTTCCTTAGGGCCCACAACCAGTCACAACCAGTCTCTGTCTCACACAGACCAGTAACTTCCCTAACTAGTATCTCTTCCTCACACACACACCAGTCACCTCCCTGACCAGTCTCTCTCAATCACACACATGCTGTCACTTACATACAAGCTCACACATACTCTGTCACTTACAACCACACACACTGCCACTTATGCACCCATTGTACCACACACACAAGCTCTCACTCATGCACCCAAGCACCCATTCTACCACATACACACACACACTGCCACTCATGCACCCATTGTACCACACACACACTACCACTCATGCAACCAGGCATGCATTCTAACACACACACACACACACACACACACACACAAAGCTGCCACTCACGCACCCAGGCATGCATTCCAACACACCCACAAAGCTGCCACTCACCACCCAGGCACCCATTCTACCACAGGCACACAAGCTCTCACTCATGCAATCGGGCATGCATTCTAACACACATACACAGCTGCCACTCACGCACCCAGGCATGCATTCCAACACACACACAAACACACAAAGCTGCCACTCATGCACCCAGGCATGCATTCCAACACACACACACAAAGCTCCCACTCACACACACACTCACACACACACACACACACAAAGCGTGTGTGTGTGTGTGTGTGTGTGTGTGTGAGGTAGAATGGGTGCCTGGGTGCATGAGTAAGAGCTTGTGTGTGTGTGTGTGTGTGTGTGCCTGTGGTAGAATGGGTGCCTGGGTGCATGAGTGAGAGCTTGTGTGCCTGTTGTAGAATGGGTGCATGAGTGAGAGCTTGTGTGTGTGTGTGTGTGTGGTAGAATGGGTGCCTGGGTGCATGAGTAAGAGCTTGTGTGCCTGTTGTAGAATGGGTGCATGAGTGAGAGCTTGTGTGTGCCTGTGGTAGAATGGGTGCCTGGGTGCATGAGTGACAGCTTGTGTGCCTGTTGTAGAATGGGTGCATGAGTGAGAGCTTGTGTGTGTGTGTGTGGTAGAATGGGTGCCTGGGTGCATGAGTAAGAGCTTGTGTGTGTGTGTGTTAGAATGGGTGCCCAGGCACCCATTCTACCACACACACACACAAGCTCTCACTCACGCACCCAGGCACCCATTCTACCACAGGCACACAAGCTCTCGCTCATGCACCCAGGCACCCATTCTAACGCACACACACACAAGCTCTTACTCATGCACCCAGGCACCCATTCTAACACACACACACACAAGCTCTTACTCATGCACCCAGGCACCCATTCTACCACACACACACACACAAGCTCTCACTCATGCACCCATTCTACAACAGGCACACAAGCTGTCACTCATGCACCCAGGCACCCATTCTACCACAGGCACACACAAGCTCTCACTCATGCACCCATTCTACAACAGGCACACAAGCTCTTACTCATGCACCCAGGCACCCATTCTACCACACACACACACACACACAAGCTCTCACTCATGCACCCATTCTACAACAGGCACACAAGCTCTCACTCATGCACCCAGGCACCCATTCTACCACAGGCACACACACACACACACACACAAGCTCTTACTCATGCACCCAGGCACCCATTCTACCTCACACACACACACACACACACACACACACGCTCTCACTCATGCACCCATTCTACAACAGGCACACAAGCTCTCACTCACGCACCCAGGCACCCATTCTACCACACACACACACAAGCTCTTACTCATGCACCCAGGCACCCATTCTAACACACACACACACAAGCTCTCACTCATGCACCCATTCTACAACAGGCACACAAGCTCTCACTCATGCACCCATTCTACCACACACACACACACACACACACACAAGCTCTTACTCATGCACCCAGGCACCCATTCTACCACAAGCACACAAGCTCTCACTCATGCACCCAGGCACCCATTCTACCACAAGCACACAAGCTCACATGGAGCCTCTTCTCATTGTTTGGCCTCCACTTCTCAGCCACCTCTGGCCAGACCTCCCGCGGTACGCAACGTCTCTCCAGCCGCCTCCCGCAGTGTGCAGGGTCTCTCCACTCTTCAGCCGCCGGCAGCGGCGCACAGCGTCTCTTCGTTCTTCGGCGCCGGCAACGAGCAGATCTCTGCGCTCTTCAGCCACCGGCAGCGGCGCGCAGCATCTCTTCGTTCTTCGGCCCCGCCGCTGGTGACGCACAGGTCTCTCTGCTCTTCAGCTGCCGGCGGCGCGCAGCGTCTCTTCGTTCTTCGGCCCCGCTGGCGTTGGCGCGCAGGTCTTTTCGTTCTTCGGCCCCGCTGGCGTCGGCGCGCAGCATCTCTTCGTTCTTCGGCCCCGCTGGCGTCGGCGCGCAGCGTCTCTTCGTTCTTCGGCCCCGCTGACGTCGGCGCGCAGGTCTTTTCGTTCTTCGGCCCCGCTGACGTCGGCGCGCAGGTCTTTTCGTTCTTCGGCCCCGCTGGCGTTGGCGCGCAGCGTCTCTTCATTCTTCGGCCCCGCCCCTAGGGAGAAGGGAAGCACAAGCGGGGCAGTGGAACACCGGGAGCCGCAACACACCTGCCGGAGCTTGGCACACCGGTTGAGAACCAGTGGTCTAGGAAATAGTACAACACTAATTCCCAGTCAAAGGACCCCTACTCTACAGGGTTGTCAACTGGATCCAGATTTTCAGGAAATGTTGATCCAGTCCTAGTTTTATCCTATTGAATGCAAGAAAAGCAATATACCATATACCTGTATATATATTTTAAATTAAATTATATCAAAATTCTAAAATACCACTCATCCAATCACCCATACACAACTGTAAAGGATCACCTCATTTCCATACAGGAGCCATTTAAACTCATACATCTGTTTACTTCAATCTTTGTCAATCCCTACTTTAACAAAAAAACCACAATGCAATCACCCTTTAACATTCACTCTTCAGATAACCATTATATACTAATATCCCATAATCTCTTCAAAATACACCTATTAACTAATTTCAATATTCACTAAACATTTAACAAATATTTAATAAATATTTATCTAGCAATTAATGAACATCTATTTAATTATTTAATATATAACTAACCCGGTCACATATAACCCACAATTCTTCAAACATCCAATACTCCCAAACAGTACATTAATTCACCACTCATCCTACCACTTACCTCCAATCTTTATTTTAAAAAACCTTCTCCCCAAAATCTACTTACAAGAGAGCGTGCATCGCATCATTTCACAACTCCAAAGTATACACTTTCTATCCGCAATCAGTAGCTAAATGAAACAACAATAACACAAACTATATTAAACATACAGCTAAGTTACCAGCACCTTAATAAAATCCATAACACAAATGTCACCCACCAGAAAATAAAGTATTTTTTCTTTCTCTTTAGCTTCCCAGTGCTTCACATGACTTCATCACAATGCTGTCGGCATCCATGTTCAAAAACTGCCATGGCTGCACGTACACCAAATTCACACCCCCCTTATATACCTACATATGAAATGGTCCCGTCTCCAATCAGCGAGCTCCACCAGCTCAACCAATCAAATATATGCACTCCACTCCACATCCTGATTCGATCCTGTCGGTTCTACCGTACCCCAATTGAAAATATACCGCTGTTCCTTCTGCAATAGTACTCCCCGATTCAGCTGTACCCGACAGAGTACACAAAATCTCAGGACTTGCACTCCATGACCCACCTGTTTCCAATGTTGAACCAAGGGTGCATTCTCTCTTTCTGTGCAAATATTGCTCAGATGTTCCACTATTCTTACCTTAATAGTGCGCCTAGTCTGACATATATAAAATAATTTACTTGGGCACATAATTAAATAAATTATTTGAGTGGCCTTGCAATCAAACATACCTGATAAATAATATATACAACCCATCAAAGGAACCTGAACTGAAATGGTCTCATAAACATATGGGCACACTCCACTAGAGATGTGAATCGTGTGATCGATCGTCTTAACGATCGATTTCGGCTGGGGGGGGAGGGAATCGGATCGTCGCGGTTTTGTTTTTGTAAATATCGTGTAAATCGTAAATCGGGGGAGGGCGGGAAAACTGGCACACTAAAACATCCCTAAAACCCACCCCGACCCTTTAAAATAAATCCCCCACCCTCCCGAACCCCCCCAAAATGCCTTAAATTACCTGGGGTCCAGAGCGGGGGTCCCGGTGTGATCTTTTACTCTCGGGCCTGCGGTGCGTTGTAGAAATGGCGCCGGCGCTACCTTTGCCCTGTCATATGACAGGGCAAAGGTAGCGCCGGCGCCATTTTGTTTTTTGTCCCCCCGACGTCAGGAGCGTAGGAGATCGCTCCCGGACCCCCGCTGGACCCCCAGGGACTTTTGGCCAGCTTGGGGGGGCCTCCTGACCCCCACAAGACTTGCCAAAAGTCCCTGGGGGTCCAGCGGGGGTCCGGGAGCGATCTCCTACGCTCCTGACGTCGTTTTGCCGTACAAAATGGCGCCAGCCATACGGGGTATGGCCGGCGCCATTTTGTACGGCAAAATGATTCGAGTGCAGGAGGTCGCTCCCGGACCCCCGCTGGACTTTTGGCAAGTCTTGTGGGGGTCAGGAGGCCCCCCCAAGCTGGCCAAAAGTCCCTGGGGGTCCAGCGGGGGTCCGGGAGCGATCTTCTATGCTCCTGACATCGGGGGAGAAAAACAAAATGGCGCCGGCGCTATTTCTACAAAGCACCGCAGGCCCGAGAGTAAAAGATCACACCGGGACCCCCGGTCTGGACCCCAGGTAATTTAAGGCATTTTGGAGGGGTTTGGGAGGGTGGGGGATTTATTTTAAAGGGTCGGGGTGGGTTTTAGGGTTGTTTTAGTGTGCCGGTTTTTCTGCCCTCCCCCTTCCCCTCCCCCTTCCCCCGATTTACGATTTTTAAATCGGGGGAATTCCTATTGTATCGCGCTTCTAACGATTTTTGACGATTTAAAATATATCGGACGATATTTTAAATCGTCAAAAAACGATTCACATCCCCACACTCCACAACTACCACACTTAGGGGCAGATTTTTAAAAAGTACGCGCGCGTAGTTTTGTTCGCGCAACCAGCGCGAACAAATGTACGTCGGATTTTAAAATATACGCGCGTAGCTGCACGTATCTTTTAAAATCAGGGGTCGGCGGGTGCAAGGCTGCGCAAAATCGGCAGCCTGCATGCGCCGAGCCGCGCAGTCTGCCTCCGTTCCCTCCGAGGCCGCTCCGAAATCGGAGTGGCCTCGGAGGGAACTTTTTTTTTGTCCCCCCCACCTTTCCCTCCCTTCCCCTATCTAACCAACCCCCCCAGCCCTACCTAAATCTCCACCCCACCTTGTTCGATAGAGTTACGCCTGCCGCTAGCAGGCGTAACTTGCGCGCTCCGGCTGGACAGGCCCCGACACAGGCCGCTGTGTTGGGGCACTCGGCCACACCCCCGGACTGCCCCAGACCACAGACACGCCCCTGGACCGCCCATTTTAGCAAGCCCATGGACTTATGCGTGTCCTGGGCTTTGCGCGCGCCAGCGGCCTAGGCAGGATTTACGCGCGCAGGGCTTTTAAAATCTACCCCTTATATTGGCCCACTTCTTCCAATTTACCCACTACCTCCAGCATCATCATAGATGTCAACATATTTATTTTATTTATCTCGCAATGATCAATTTTTTTTAAATGCAAAAATCAGAGAATATTCAAAAATTCTTTCATTCTTCAATATTGGCCAATGTTGGTAAATGATAGGTTTAATACCATTTACAAACTGAGAAAATGGCAACATGCATACCATCCTAGTTAAAGGAACCTTATTACCAATCATTAGAAGGTTATCCCGATTGGCATACAAAGCACGCTTATACGCCTTTTTAATAATCTTTTGTTTGTAACCCCGTATCAACAATCTATCTGACAACTCCTGTGCCTTAATCTTAAAATCAATTACAGTCATGCATAAACACCTTAGCCTCAAAAACTATCTAATACAGTTGTGCAATCGTTTTAAATGAATTAGACAATGTCAATGATATTGTCTAATTCGTCATGGGTCGGTAGCGTTGATATACAAAGCAAATTTTTCTGAAATTTCAGCAAAATTCATATTTCGTGTTAGTGTACACTAACGGGAGTTACTGCTCACTATATATCTCTCAGCTGTCCCTCAGAGACGGGGAACTGCCTGGTCCATCACCCCCTCCCCTCCCCCATATACCTTCACAATTTTGGAAGTGGTGAAGATTAAAACTGTGAAGGATTTCAAAGGGGCATGGGATAAACACTGTGGGCCAAATCTTAAAATCTACACGTGGGTGTAGATTTGTTCGTGCAACCCGGCGCGAACAATTCTATAACATGCGTGCGCTGCCGCGTGCATGTTATAAAATCCGGGCTCAGTGCGCACAAAGGGGTGCACACATGTGCACCTTGCACGCACAGAGCCCGAGGGGAGCCCCGATGGCTTTCCCCGTTCCCTCCAAGGCCACTCTGAAATAGGAGCGGCCTTGGAGGAAACTTTTTTTTGGCCACCCCCCACCTTCCCCTCCCTTCCCCTATCTAACCTGCCCCCCAGCCCTAACTAAATCATCCCCCCTACCTTTATTTCAAAAGTTACGCGCATAGCCTTTGAAAATCTGCCCCTGTGGATCCCTAAAAGGCTAGAGGATGGGAATAAATAAAAAAGCTTAACTGGCACGGAGCGGCAGTTTCTAGGGATGTGCAGACCAAAAGTTTAAGTTCATAAGTCCATAAGTCGAAAGGGGGTCCCATTTGCGGTCAATATGGACATATGGAGAATTCCATAAGTTGAGTCTATGTCCATATGTGCAAATAAAAATTTAAACCCCTCACCCGCCTTAATCCCGCCCCCCCCCCCAAGACTTACCAAAACTCCCTGGTGGTCCAGCGGGGTCAGGACGCCATTCCTGAACTCCTTTGCAAGGAGCACGTGACGTCGGCGTCACGTCGGCGTGACGCGGCGTCACGTGATTCCCCTTGGGTTCGCTCCGGGACCCCTCGTTGGGCCCAAAAGGAACTTTTGGCCAGCTTGGGGGGGGGTCAGGAGGCCCCCCCAAGCTGGCCAAAAGTGCCGTTTGGGTCCAACGAGGGGTCCGGGAGTGGAACCGCGATGGACCACGTGACGTCGGCGTCACGTCGGAGTGACGCGGACGTCACGTGATTCCCCACGCGTCCGCTCCCGGACCCTCACGGAACTTTTGGCCAGCTTGGGGAGTTTTGGTAAGTCTTGGGGGGGGGATTAAGGAGGGTGAGGGGTTTAAATTTTTATTTAGATCAACAATCGCGATTTCCAACGTATTCAACATAGCTATGTTGAATAAGTTGGAAATCCGATCGTTTACGCCTCATCATTTTTTTAAGTTAAAAAAAAAAAAATAAGTTGCGTTTTCCATTTAAGTTCAAAACGAATGCACACCCCTAGCAGTTTCTACCCTTAAGAGAAACATGGGGGTAACCTGCACGGAGCGACAGTTACTACCTTGGGAAACTTGCTGGGCAGACTAGATGGACCATTTTGGTCTTGTTTCTGCTGTCACTTCTATGTTACTATGTAAAACTGAGCATGTATCAGATCTGTTATGGGTAAATAGGGTAAAAAAAACAATTCTCCACACAGAAGTGATGTGCACACAAACAACCCAACTAATCACTCCCTCAAACATGCTGCTCAAAGGACTTTAAAAAAGGTTTGTATTGCTCCAATAAAAATAATTATAGATGGAAGATGGAAATTAAATAAAAGGCAGCCCTTGAATCAACCAGAATTCAGGTGCCAATTTGTAATCATCAAGACCAACTTACCCACCCAACAGTTCAATATTTTAATCTGAAAAAACTTTATATATATATATATATATATATATATATATATTTATTTATTTTAATATTTTTTCAAACATTTTACATATAGTAAAGAAACTTAACTAGTCACTGCCAATGAATGACCCAATGTGGCCGCATTTCAAAGGTTTTTTATCTTCTTCCTCAGGGATCAATGCTAACTTTGCTCTAGTGGATCAGAAAAGTAAATGTCGAGCAGTCATTTCTGCCATGGCAATGCAAACCTTTTTTAAGATCCTCTGAGCAGCCTGTTTGAAGCTGTGATTAGTTGGTTTACATGGGTGAATTGGGAGCATTGGATGAGTTTGTAGATTTTCTTCCCTCAAACCCCCCCCCCCCCCACCACACACACACACACACACACAAACAAAATATCAGGACTAGTGGCCTGACTAAACCCCACCACAACACACACAATTAAATTAATGTGCACTCAGTGGTCTGACCAAACCCCTTCCTTACACAAACAAAAACATTATTTTATTTATTTATTTAAAATCTTTTCTATACCGTCGCTAAGTTATATACCATCGCAACGGTTTACATGTAGGCACATATTTAATGTAGGTAAAAGTGTACTATAGTACATTCTAACAGGTGCCATCAAAGGTTCGGTTACAATATATCATTAGACAAAATAATTTTTAGAGAAGTGGGTCATGACCGAGTGTACTGAAAGTACTTTTACGGGTAAATTTATCATACATAGTGTTATCAATATGCTAGATGTGATGTGGGGTTCATAGACTACTCTACTGTATCATCCTAAGTACTGTGTGTCGGTGCTTCTCTGCTTATTCCTGAATAATTTCTATTCTCCCGTCTCCTTGTAAAATGCCTGTTTAAAAAGCCATGTTTTTAAATTTTTCTTAAATGCCTTGAGATCACTTTGTAATCTGATCTCTGGAGGCATTGTGTTCCAAATTGTGGGTCCTGCTAATGATAAGGCCCTTTCCCTCACTTGGGTTAGTCTTGCTGTTTTAACTGAAGGGATGGTTAGGAGTGCTTTATTTGCTGATCGAAGATTTCTGTGTGGGACGTGTACCCGTAATGCTGATTGAGCCTAAAATAGGCTCAATCACCAATCAAGGCCCCCCTCCCATAATGCACAATAAAATTAACATAGGCTCAATGTCCCATTCAGAACCCTCTGTCCTTCTCTTTACTGCAAACAAAATCATTGAAATAGGTTTGGCAGCTCAAACTACACAATATAAATTACATGCATTCAGCTGCCCAATCAAACAACACCTTACCACACACAAATAAATGTAAACGAACTTGATGCATCTGCAACTCAAGATCCTGCACCCTCTAAACCCCCTACCCACTCAGGATTCCCCAGGCAAAATTTATACCATCTATACCCACCCCCACTAAAAGGCCCCTTGCTTACTAAAAACCTTCCTCAAGACCTCTCATATCCAATAACCTCAACCCAATTCATCAACCCCATCCAATAAAAGTATCCCTACTCAAAATTTCCCAGACACCAACCCATCTCAAGACGCCCACCCAATAAATCCCTACTCAAGACCACCCAGTAAACTCACCACAATAGACCCCACCAACTAACCCAACCCCTACCCACTGAACTCTCATGGAAAGATCCCACACAAATCTCCATCAATCCTCCACATCCTCCCACTAAAGAAATCTTTTATACACACATTATCCCTACCTGCTGAAAACACTGAAAACACTCATTGAACTCATCCCAGAGAATACCTAACCATACCACCAGCACCAATAGCTTATCCCTCTGAATGGCCTTTATTTTTTCTTTTTTTTTCTAATTTAGAAGCAGAAGGAAGACAAGATCCCTCCCACTGTCTTCAAAAAATCCAAATTGTTACTGGCTGATCTCATGTTTTACCATGCCCTTCAATGTGTGGGAGCATAGTAAGCATGAGATCAACTGATGCCATTTTGGGTTTTCTGAAGCTTGAACTTGGGAGGATCTGACCTCCATTGTCCTCTGAATTTGAATAAAGGACCAATGGAGGGATAAGCCAATCCTTAAAAAGGACTCCATGGGTGATCTGTGAAACTATAGACCTATAATAGTGCTGAGAAAAATTTTTTGGAACTATTCAAAATAATGAACATATAGTTATGTTTTAATAATACAAAATAATAGAACATATAGTTATGTTTTAATGGGACACAGCCAACATAGATTTACCCAAGGGAAGTCTAACCTAACCGGTCTGCTTTTTTGAAGGGGTTAATACACATGTGGATAATGGTCATCCAGTAGATATAGTGTATCTGCATTTTCAGAAGGCATTTGACAGTCCCTCATGAGAGACTCACAGGCAATTAGTAAGTCATGGGATATGATGTTATGTCTTATTATAGATTGTGAATTTGCTAAATGATAAGAAACAGAATAGGAGTGAATGATCAGTTTACTCAGTGAATGAAGGTAAATAGTAGAATGCTGTACTGAGACCGGTGCTTCATAAATATTTATAAGTGATCCAGAAAAGGAACAATTGAGGTGATCAAATTTGCAGATGACACTAAATTATTCCAAGTTGTTAAATCACAAGACAATTGTGAGAAATTGAGGAGAACCTTGCAAGATAGGGCATCCAAATGGCAGATGAAATTTAATGTGGACAAGTGCAAAGTTATGCACATAGGAAAAAATAATTCAAACTGTAGTTACACAATATTTGGTTCCATAATTGGAGTTACTACCCAGAAAAGGGATCTAGGTATCATCATGGACAGTGTGCTGAAATCTTTGGCTCAGTGTGTGGCAGCAGTCAAAAAAGCAAACAGAATGTTAGGAATTATTAGGAAATGAATGGAAAATAGACTGGAGAATATAATAACAACTATGTACCACTCCATGATGCGACCTTACCTAAAGTACTGTGTAATATTCTGGTCTCTGCATCTCAAATAAGATATAATGGAACTAGTAAAGGTACCGAGAATGGAAACAAAATGATAAAGGTGGTAGAATGAATCCCTTATGAGGAAAGACAAAAGAGCTTAGGGACCTTTAACTTGAAGAGATGGCTGAGGAGAAATATGATAAGAGGTCTATAAAATTATGAATGGATTAGGATAGGTAAAAACAAATCAGTTGTTTACTCTTTCATAAAATAAAAAGGCTAGGAGACAAACCATGAAGTTACTAAGAAGCACATTTAAAACAAATCAGAGAAAGAAAATGTCCCACTCAATGTACAGTTAAGCTCTGGAATTCATTGCCAGAGAATGTGGTAAAGGCAGTTGTTATATTTGGGTTTAAAAAAGGTTTAGACAAGTTCTTGGAGGAAAAGTCCATAAACTGTTATTAACCGGTGTGATGTATTTACTAGGATCCTGTGCACAAGAATGACATATAGGGTGGTTAGACAGTAGCAACTGGGAAAAAGACATGCTGTAAAAAAGCTAAGATGGTCACCAGTGGGACTACATTGACCAGAATTCCTGAAAACTAGCATCTGACAGCAAAACAGCAATAAGCTGAGGCTGGATGAATCAGCAGTTGTACCTGATATAGGCTGTTAGGCATTATAAAAGAGAGAGTTCTACAGAAAGGGGCAGGGGGAAGGAAAAAGGAACAGTAACTTCAGCCTCAGAATGGAGGAACCTTCTGCTGGTAATGATATACCAAAGCCTGACTTATATAGACAGTACCAGCATCTAAACTAAGTCCCTTTTGATTGCTATTAGCAGAGACTTTATTCTATTACTGAATCAGGACCCTTTTGCACTGAGTGTGGGACAGTGCAAAGGATTCCCTATACAGACCCTGTGTGGGAGTAGGGCAAGGATAAAAGTAAACATTAAGTTAAACTGGCCTGGGCAATATTGTGAATTCTAGAGGCTATAAAAGTTGGACTGTGGTAAAAGCTGCCTTATTGTGTCATAAAGATCTAAGATTTAATTAGGTTAAACAGAGTAGACAGCACAGTTGCGAAACATTCCTTTTATTAGGTGAAAGAAATGGAAAAGCAGAATACTTATTACTAAATTAGGGACTGTGGGTTTTTTTTTGTGTCTGTAAAAATACTAAAATCCCTTTGTGTAAACGTGGCTACTGATACAAGGAATTAACCCATCCAGTGGATATTAGTTGGGTTGCTTTAAAGCTTACAAGGATCAGGTGTGATAGCCTGAGAAAAGAAAAAATCTAATGAGAGACTAAGCAGTGAAAAGTTTAGAAGGTGGGCAAGTAGAATAGCCAGGTGTGTGGGGGAAGAGGCTGTTGTACAAAGGGCTTTAGCTAACAGAAGCCACAGGCCTTCAGTAGGATTGTTGCTATGTGAGTATTTTATGTTTTAAATAAACCCTGTCTGCCCCCCCCCCCCCCAAAAAAAACAAAAAAACATTTAACACAGTCTCCAGGCTCGTGCTGTAATATACAGGGTAAGTGTACACGTTTTCACTTGGCCATAAGAGCCAAATTGCCTGGCTACAATGGTTTAAATGGCAAAAACCAGCATATTAAAAGACTTAGGCGCCTAAATTCTAGCGGATAGCTAGTTATGTGGCTAGAATTTAGGGACATAAATCAGGGCATTTCGGAGGTGGGAAGGAGGCATTTCAGGGAGGAGTGGAGTTAGCCACTGAGTATACCCTGCTAGTTAGTAGGATAAGTGTATCCAGCTAACTAGCTAAGCTGCTCAGTGGCTGAATATTGCCCCAAATCATTTCTATTCTAATCTTTTTGGTTTTCACCATTATACTTAAAAGAATGTTTCTGTTGATTCCAAGTCGTAGAAAAAGATGGAAATATTATTGTAATTTGAAAAAATGCTCCAATGAAATAATTTTATAGCATTTGTTGTTTCATTGTCTATTTTTTATTTTTATTTTTTATTTTTTAATTTTTTATTTTTAACTTATATTATGAATTTTTACTGTTTTTGTAATCTGAAGACAATAAAACTGCTTAATTATTATTGTGAAAGTGAACTGCATCAGCAAGCCAGTCGGCGTCGGACCAAGAATTTTTATGGTGAACGCCCGGTCTTCTCAATCATTTACAGTCACTTGTATAGCTACATTTCATCATTGTGTTTAAGCAAATAAAGTTTTAAACTGATGCAAACACTTCTAAAAGACGACGGTGAATATCAATGAATGTCTGTTGATTCCAAGCCATATGATTGTTTTCGACACAAGTCAATTTGTTGAGAAAGCTGTGTTGTATTGACTTAACTTTTTGCAAAGTTTGGTTTTTGTTCCATTTGTTTTTTAAAGAATCCTGATAAGAAATGTAAAAATAAATATATTTTGTTAAATATATCCTGATTCCTAGACATGAAGACTGAGATGTATATGGTCCATCCTTATCATCATTTCACATCTGAGGAAGGGGCCTGTATGGTCTCAAAATCTCATGTACTACAACATCCTTCTTGCTGATTCTTTAAAATGTATCACAGCTACTCAGTTCCATCTTGGCTCATGATCTTTTGATTGATAAATCAATCAAGAAAGCAAAGTCCCTGATCAAATCAGGATCTTTGTTTATTTCCCAGATTGATTTTTTGATTGAAAGATTGTGGTCTAAGATCGTGACCTACAATAGGATCAAAATTATAAATATATTGATCAAGACATCCTTCTCCCATTTTCCTTACAAACCTTATCAAGATATCAGCCCATATATAATTTCATTTTACAAGACCAACAGTATGCCCTGCATGGCAAATGCCCTATACTGCACAAAGGGAATTATTGTTTAACATAATTATATTATTTCTTTTGTTGTAGAATTTTGACGTTCTTTTATGATTTTATGGAGATAAACACAAAATTATGCAGCCCAGATTACTGACTCCAACAGATATCATTTCTATATTCAACCACAGTTCATTAACAATCATAACATAGCAACACAGTTAATGACAGCAGATAAAGTCCAAATGGCTCTGTGACATCATGAGCAGCCTTGGATTAGCCAGAGAACAGATTGAGGCTAGACTCTGGCTGGTCTCTCTCAAATTTCTTTATTAATAACAAGAAAAAAAAAAAAGCAGCAGCTATGCTTACATTCATAGTTCACAAAATAAAGACAGTAATATAACCCATATTTCAGCAGTATTAGCCTTCCCTAGGCTTCCTTATATCCCCTGGGGCTCCCGTGTTCCCCACTTCTTATTCTCTTCTAAGACAAATGCCCTCAGAGCCCATCCTCTCTGTGGCTTAGGGTAGGCCAGGCTAAATGTCTGGTCCTGAGATTTTAATGAAAGTCTAAAATACACTCCTTCATAGGTCCATTCAGTCCGCCCACAGAGTTTCTTATGGTAGTAATTGCCATTCCATGCAGGTTACACCCATGCCTTCTGTTAAATGTAGTAACTGCTGCTTCATGCAGGTTATCCTCATGCCTTCTGTTAAGTATAGTAACTGGTGCTCCATGCTGGTTATCCTCATGCCTTCTCTTAAGCGTAGTAACTGCCGCTCCATGCAGGTTATCCTCATGCCTTCTGTTAAGCATAATAACTGACGATCCATGCAGATTATCCCCTTGCCTTCTGTTAAGCGTAGTAACTGGCGTTCCATGCAGGTTACACCAATGCCTTCTGATAAGCATAGTAACTGCTGCTCCATGCAGGTTACACACAAGCCTTCTGTTATGTGTAGTAACTCATGCTTCATGCAGGTTATCCCATGCCTTCTGTTAAGCGTAGTAACTGCCGCTCCATGCAGGATACACACAAGCCTTATGTTAAGCGAAGTAACTGCGGCTCCATGCGGGTTACACCCATGTCTTCTGATAAGCGTAGTAACTGCTGCGCCAAGCAGGTTATCCCCATGCCTTCTATTAAGCATAGTAACTGCCGCTCCATGCAGGTTACACACAAGCCTTCTGTTAAGCATAAAAAGTGGTGCTTCATGCAAGTTATCCCCATGCCTTCTGTTAAGCGTAGTAACTGCCACTCCATGCAGGTTACACCCATGCCTTCTGTTAAGTGAAGTAACTGCGGCTCCATGCAGGTTACACCACGCCTTCCATTAAGCGTTGTAACTGCCGCTCCATGCAGGTTATCCTCATGCCTTCTGTTAAGCATAGTAACTGGTGATCCATGCAGGTTACACCCATGTCTTCTGATAAGCGTAGTAACTGCTGCGCCATGCAGGTTATCCTCATGCCTTCTGTTAAGTGTAGTAACTCATGCTCCATGCAGGTTATCCCCATGCCTTCTGTTAAGTGTAGTAACTGCCGCTCCATGCAGGTTACACCCATGCCGTCTGTTAAGCATAGTAACTGCCGCTCCATGCAGGTTACACCAATGCCTTCTGTTAGCGTAGTAACTTCTGCTCCATACAGGTTACACCCATGTCTTCTGTTAAGCGTAGTAACTTCTGCTCCATGCAGGTTATACCCATGTCTTCTGTTAAGTGTAGTAACTGCTGCTCCTCCAAGCAGGTTATCCCCAGGCACCTTTTCTTCATTTCCAACCTGTGCTGCTCTTCCTTGTCACCTTTTCTGCTCTTTTGCTTTAGCATGGAATATTGAAATGATTGATTTTGTTATTTTCTCCTCTCACTACTTGAATTGCTTGGGGGCAAAATTCCAATTTCATTGGCCACTTTTTGCCTACCCCCATCATCTAGTTTAAATGTCTGATGATATATGACCTGAATTTCTCACTTAGGATCTTCCTTCCTGACACTGACAAATGTAAGCCATCCTTTAGGGGTGTGCATTCGTTTTGAACTTAAATGGAAAACTTAACTTTTTTTTTTTTTTAACTTAAAAAAGTGATGAGGCGTAAACGATCGGATTTCCAACTTATTCAACATAGCTATGTTGAATACGTTGGAAATCGCGATTGTTGATCTAAATAAAAATTTAAATCCCTCACCCTCCTTAATCCCCCCCCCAAGACTTACCAAAACTCCCCAAGCTGGCCAAAAGTTCCGTGAGGGTCCAGGAGCGGACGCGTGGGGAAACACGTGACATCCACATCACTCCGACGTGACGCCGACGTCACGTGGTCCATCGCGGTTCCGCTCCCGGACCCCTCGTTGGGCCCAAAAGGCACTTTTGGCCAGCTTGGGGGGGCCTCCTGACCCCCCCCAAGCTGGCCAAAAGTGCCTTTTGGGCCCAACGAGGGTTCCGGGAGCGAACCCGAGGGGAATCACGTGACGCCGCGTCACTCCGAACGGTCACCACGCCCCCGGACCCACCCCAGTCCACCCCTGAACCCCAGACACACACCCTCCCGCCCCTTTTATGAAGCCCCGGGACTTACGCGCGTCCCGGGGCTTTGCGCGCACCGGCGGCCTATACAAAATAGGCACGCTGGCGCGCGAGTGCCCTGCGCATGTAAATCCGGCAGGGCTTTTAAAATCTACCTCTAAGTGTCTTAATGGTGATAAAACAGAATGGCTGAGTGTGATTATTCATTTATATACTCCTCAAAGAAATTTAAGATCATCCAATAAAGGTTTCCTTGCTATACCCTCCATACGTACAGCCTGTGACATCTGTATATTGTATCTTTAAGATATATACAATTCAATAAAAAGAAAATTAAAAAAAAAACAGAAATAGTCTATAATTTTCTAAGGCTTGAGGGTCAACATTTTTCTTTTTTAATATAGGTCTTACCACAGCACATTTCAGAGAAGATGGTATTTTACCTTGCACTAAGGATGGATTGATTAAGCTAGCAATTGGTCCTGCAGTGGTGTCAGGCAATTGTTTTAGGCTTGAAGTGGGAATTTGATCCAAGGGATGTGAGGCAGGATTTAGAGTTTCAATGATTTGCTTAATTTCTAAAACTGAAATTTTCAAATTTGGACCAATTAGGAACAGCACGTGGATTTACTGTAGGTGGTTGATTGACAGTTGATGGAATTTTATTAATAAGACTTAGACAGCAAGCTTACTCCTCTACTTGAAAAAAATACAGATGAAACAGCTACAGGTCTTCTAGCTCTGTGGGATAATGCCTTGCAATCCTCCCTCAACAAATTGTGTCCTAATAAAGAATTTAAAAAGAACCGTTACCATAATGCACCTTGGTTTTCTAACATCCTCCAATGTAAAAAATGTGAAAAAATGAGGCTGGAATGGAGCTGGTGCCATCATCCATGCACCGAGAACTTATCCTTATACAAAAGTCATCTCATAGCTTACTAAAATGAAGTCCTGAAAATGAAAAAACAATACATATATTCGAAACTAGCAACATCTTTTAATAAACCAGCTGAATTATATCAACTGATAAATTAAATTATTAAGCCTGCCTCAAACTCATCCACACTCCCTGTAACAGATTTAAATCTGAATACCACAGACATTTTTGCCAAATACTTTATCGACAAAGTGAATAAAATTAGAAGCTCCATTACAACTCCTACTCACACAATAGATGATGAATTCCATCCTGACAACGCTCCTTGGGCTGAATTTAATACTGTCACAGAAGAAGACATAATTGAATGTATTTCAAAGATGAAATCCTCATCCTGCTGTTTAAACCCCTGTTCTACAACATTCTTAAAATCAACAAAAACTTATACCTGTAACTTTATTATGTGATTGATCAACTCCTCACTTAATGAAGGTTATATCTCAGACTCCCTTAAAAGAGCTGTAGTTCGGCCTATCCTTAAAAAACACACAACGCCAATCCCTCAGCATTGACAAATTAACGGCCAATATACTCCTTGTCATACATTGCCAAGATCCTCAAAATGTGCGCCCTCAAGCAGTTGACCTCCTTCACTGATTGCAATAATGTACTAGACCAATATCAATTTGGTTTTCGCAAATTTCATAGTACTGAATTACTATTGCTCTCTAGTTTTGATATCATAAGATGTGGTTTTGAACATGGTACTAGCTTCATTATGAAGCTGCTAGACATCTCTGCAACATTTGACACGATTGTCCATAGCATATTGTTAAACCGCTTGAGCTCTCTAGGACTAACAGGGAAGGTATTGGCTTAGTTCAAACTCTTTTTTGTCAAACCGTGCTTTACAAGTTAAAATTGAATCGTATACCTCATCCTGGCAGACAGCATCTAGAGTACCCCAAGGCTCTGCGTTAATAGAGATGTGAATCATTTTTTGTGTTCGTGTCATTCTTCATTTTTCGGCCGTCACAGGAAATCTCGGTTTTTTTGCAGTTCAGGGGTTTTTTTCGCGAAAAATTGTTTTTTGGGTTAGTGCGCTAACTCCCTGTTAGTGCGCGCTAACTTCCCGTTAGTGCGCATTAACAAAAACCATTAGATTTTGTTACTTTTTGTTAGTTTTTGTTAGTGCACACTAACAGGGGGTTAGCAAGCACTAACTCCCGTTAGTGTGCACTAATCCGAAAAATGAATTTTTGCAAAAAAATGGGAAAATCCCGATCATTTTTCGGGCTCCCCGAAACATGCTGAATTGGACAATTTTGTTGAAATATTCCAATTCGGCAAAAATGAATGCACATCTCTATTATTTAACATCTATATGACACCATTGTGCTGAATACTTGCAAATCTTGACCTTCACTATAGATTATATGTAGATGATATACAATTTTTCTTTGCTATTAAAACAACATGGACACAAACTGAACAAGTTCTTTCAAATTATTTCACTACTATTCAAAATTGGCTATCTCAAAATAAGCTATCATTGAATATCAAAAAAACTGAAATAATACACCTCACAAGATTCCCATTACGCAGTGCCCCATCTGAACTTATTAATGGTCAAAGTATAAAAATGATAAAATCTGTTCAAAATCTTGGCATACAAATTGATCCATCAATATGCATGAATGTTTAAATTAAAAGTCTAGCCCAAACTCCCTATCACAAATCGAACCTGTTATGACACCTTGAGCCATTTCTGGATCACATTGAGTTCTGTACAGCTTTACATATATTGCTGTTCTCTATAGATTACTACAATTCTTTATTCATTGGCTTGCTAAATATGCTCTCCCCATTATAGATTATCCAAAACTCTGCAGCTCACTTACTGACTGACTCATCAGTTCATGAGCACATTACCCCAATTTTACAGCAACTCCACTGGTTCCCAATCGTATTCAGAATTCAATATAAATTTGCCACAATCGTACATTCTCTCATACATGATGTTCAATCACCATGGATAAACTTCATCATGAAAATACATTCCCCGGCGAGATCCCTCCAATCAGAAAATCAGAATATTCTGGATATCCCCTCCCCTAAAATCATGTGTTTGGATGAAACTAGGGAAAGAGACCTTTCAATAGCACACACAGGAGGTAGTGTATGCAAATAAATCTCATGTATATTCATTAGAGATATCCTGAAAATCTGACTGGCTGGGGGGGGGGGGGGGGGTCCTGCAGGACCGATTTGAGCACCCCTGCTATGGTTGTCCAGTTGGGTTGTGGACTGACATTTGGGGAGTGGGATTGTTTGCTTTTTGTTGGGGGGTTTTTTGTTTGCTTGTTTGTTTGTTTGTTTGTTTTTTGCAGTTAGTTTGTCGTTTCATTTAATTCCTAACATCAAAAAATAGTTAGAATCTAAACAAAAGTCAGCCCCATTAGACAAGGAAAAAAATCCTCCAAGCCCTCCCTCCCCCAAATTTCTCCAACCCCCTCCCAAACCTTATTATCATTATTTTCTTTTTCTTCACTAGACTATCAATCCCCAGTCTCTCCTACCCGGCTGGAGGTATGCTTAGAAATGGCTCCAGGAAACTGAGGCTAGCAGTACACCATTGTAATATTTTTTCCATATAAAATGGCACTAGACAGGTCTGTGCCATTTTTGTTGTGCTTCCTGGCCGTGTATGCTCCACGGCTGGGCCTGCTCACCTCTCCCGTCCGTCCACGAGTGCAGGCCTCTCTTCCACTGCAGGCCCCGGCCGTCCCCGTCACTCTTCCCAACCCGCTGTGGTTCCAGCAGTATCACAGGCCTCACAGCAGAACTCCCGCCGGGGCTCCATGTTCAGCGTCTCCTCGGCCCCGCCCCTAGGCACATGCGCGGCCAGCATCACGAACTTTAAAGGGCCAAGCGTGGGAAACCATGACCTGACGCTCCCCGATGACATTTCCTCAAGGCAGGGCTCAGACCCATGATCCCTGCCTTGGCAATCGGATCGATCACGTTGTGATAGCAAGTTTGCCTTCCTGCATTCCAATGTCTTATTCCAGTCTACCTTTCCAGTGTCTTGTTCCAATCTTCTGTTCCAGTGTCTTGTTCCAGTCGTCTGTCCCAGTCTCCTGTTCCAGCGTCCTCCTGCTCCAATGTCCTCTTATTCCATCATCTCCCCAGGTAGTACCATTCAGACTGTCTTCGCGGTACTGACCTCTGCCTGTTACTTGACTACGTTTGACCACCGCCTGGAACTTGACCTTTGCCTGACTGACTATCCACGGACTGATTACTGGTATTGACCCCTGCTTTGGCTGACTTCGCTATCTTTGACTCTGGCCTTGATCCTCGCTCTGCATTCACAGACTCTGTTCTGGCCTTCTCTGGCTCCTGGACTTTCTAGCCTGAACATCGACCACGCACCCTTGCTCATGGTGGGCACACCCCTGAACTTCATCTCTCGGAGATCCCGCGAGGCCCACCTAAGACCAGGTGGCCCAGGTAACCAAGGGCTCAACCTGAGGGAACCCCGGGTTGCTATTGGTGAAGCTCCAGCGAGCCTCTGTCTCCTCCTGTGCTCCGCCTCCTGGTGGCAGCGCTCTCTGGCTCCGACCAGGGAACCTACCAATCTTGCACCAGGCCAAGGGTCCACTTCCCGGTGCAACAATTTTGTATAGAAGAAACTTACAAGATAGCATGACAGTGTTAACTAAAGGATAGTAAAGCACTGCTGCACCTTCCATGTGTGATTGAGAGACCAGCAGTACTGCAGAAAAAAAGTGGTGATATTACTGCTGTTCAAAACTTTGCTTAGTCCTTGTCTGGAATATGGAGCTTAGTTTTGACCATCTAAGGAAAGTTATCATTCACAATGAGTGTTTTCAAAGCCAACAAGGGGATGAAGCAATTTTCATGTTAGACTAAGGCGAGTAATCATGTTTGTTATGGAAAATTAGATTAAGGGGTGATATGACAACATTGTAGAAGTATTTTAAAAGATCATAAACTGATCTGTGATTTTATTTTTTTAAAAGACTAATTGCAATAACTGGAAATGGTAGTAGGGTATAAGTTACAACTGTTTTAAGGATGTAATTATTTAAAAAATGAGAAACATTATATTACAATCCAGATGATGCAATTATGGAATAATCTACCCTGGAATTCAGTAAAATGTTTTCTATAAATGTTTTAAAGTGTAAATTAGAAATCTTTTTAGCTGTTAAATATCAATAGGTGCAGATATATAAAAAAGCAAAATGAGTGCCCAAAACACTCAAGTGTGAAAATGACAAACAAACATATTTCTCTGTTTTGAAAATAATTTATATAATTACACATACTTAATCAAGAAAGCAGTGTCTCAAACATAATCCAATAAAACAAAATTAATTTCTAGTTTTTATCAGATGTTATTTGCTTCATCTTCTTGAATGTGTACCTATTTCTTTTCTTTTTTTTTTTTTTTTAACAGAGAATGCCAGCACTGAGCACAAAAACATATCAGGTCTCTGAGATAAATCACAGACTGAGTTCAGCTATAGTATGCATTCCTGGATCCAAGACCCTTGACCGTCTCTAATAATACTGTGTGATTCCCTACCAGTGGTTACTATCGCACAAGGTCTCCTTCATCTGACTGAATCCTAACAGAGGAAGTGAAGATAACACCCACACATACTTGAAAAAATTTACTTTTTGATCATGATTACAATCATGTATCAAACAGAGAGTTACCAACTAGCTCCATCCTTTCTTGACAGACTGATCTGGTCCAGATTTTACCCCTTTGCATTCACGGAATTGCAGTTCAGATTTCTCAAATAAGTAGAACCAGTTGGCAGCAATATTTAAAATCCTACGATTTACAGTGACTACTTTTCCATCAATATAACTCTATCTCCTGTTTTGGAAGCTAAATAAATATAGGTTGCTTTTGTCAGCATAAATTTATAGTAATATTATAGCAATTCAGAAAATTCTACCAAGAATGTTGCACATTATGACAAGGCTTTGGGAAGGAAAAATTAGAATTAACCCCTTACCAATTACTATACAAATGGGTCATCACTATCAGCATAGCTAAATATATGCAATTCCTTGAGTTCTGGAAAGAATTAGTACAGTAGAAGGTGTAGCAAGTGAACAGAAGAACAACTGTGACATCTAAAGGCAGATATGCAGTCCTCACTTCTCTGCCTGATAATACTTGAGTAAACTGAGATGATAATTAGCCTGCCAGTGATACAGGCAGATATGCTCTAATGTATGTCCTAGGCCTCCTTTGAAATGCATTTGCTTTATTACAGTTGTGCTGTCACACAAGATCCTATGTGCTGCACAGCTTTGTTATTGCTCATCATAAGTGAGCACGGATTGCCTTTTCTTTCCCCCCCATTAAAGCACTTCTCCATGTGTTTTCTTCAACTTAAACATCAGGGGCTCTCCAATACCACCATGCTTCAGCTCGTATTACCTTGATTAAGGCACAAAACGTTAAAAGCAAATTACTGTGAAAGTATGAAACAATTTGCACTTAATGTTTCAGTCATATCTATAAAAAATATGACTTAAATATAGTTTTATTAATAATACATATTTTAATTAAATGGCTAGAGGTGCATCTAGTAGGAAAAATTGAATCTTCACTGGGTCGCACATACTGGTATGATTCATGGGCAGTAAATATGCAAAGCTTTATGCCCATAAGGCAATCAAATTGCAAAGCTGATATGCATGTTTTTATCTGAAAGAATGGAACCCAGTAAAGGCTAGAAATAATAACAAGGAAAGGCTGCCAGGACAGAAATACTGCAAACTAATGAGTCTGCATTAGCAGTGACTGTTCTTCCTATATGAAATCATTAGTTCAAGTACAATTATATAGTGTTTAACTATTATTTAGTATTACTGCGCTCTCTCTCTTTGTATCAATGAGTATACATTCATGCACAGCAGCATTATAAAAGATTAGCAATAAAACCCTCAAATTAGCATAATAGTGAAGAAAAGGCTTTCATCTGCAAATATTTTGGAGACTGGGAGGACTTCGCAAACCAGAAGGCACAAAGAAAGAGAGACCAGAGTACTTTTTTTTGTCTTAAATCAGTTGTGATTCATCATCAGACTTCTTATCAAGGTTCAAAGCAAAGTCTTCCCCTTCAGGAGTGACCTTTAAATTGTATAAAAATAAGGGATTGCGAGAAGGTGCAAGTCCTTGCAAATAAGCTCTTCTTAAAGGAAAGCTTTATTATGACTCTTTCAACTTATTGTTCTCTCATTCTTGTAAACAAAGAATATGTAGCAAAGAGCTTAATTATTCTACCCAGACCTAAGTAGAAGAAAGTTTAGAAGATTCTTTAGCTTCAAAATTGCTACAACACTTATTTGACTGGTTATGTTTCTATGTCCAGACTGAATTTATCCTAAAGGTCAGAAAACTGGTTCAAATGAAATCCAACTATATAAACTCACAAGCAAAAAACTCTTTTACAAAAATGGCAAATTAATAACATAAAAGAAAAAGAATACAATCTGATATAAGACACACACAAAAGTGCAGGAGTGGCATCAGAAAACAACTTGTGCCTAACTGAAATCTTGCAACCTTGTGCCATATAGTGGTTGACAGAAGGATAATAGAGGCACACCCAATAATCTTTACCTTTACCCAAACATCGTAACAATGCATCAAGAAAATAAAGACTAAGCAACTTATCTTTGCAAATGAATCACAAAGTGTACCACTAAGCCAGCTCAAAAATGCAGTCCCAACATCACAATGTTGCGATAGCCATGCTATCTTTATCAAAGGATTGCTGAAAAAATTAAAATGCAAAATTTAGAAACCATACCAGTATCAAAAAAAACAAAACCCACCACTCTTTATTGTACCTCACATTTGGCACCTGACTTCCCTAAGCATCTCAAAATGGCGGCCCTAAAACCAGACCATTTAAAATGTACTGGAAACTCCACCCACTTATCCTACATCCAATCAATGTATTCCCATCAGTTTCATTCCCAATAAAATCAATGTAAATACTACTGAGGGGAACCAGAAAAAGAACTGAAGACCTCATTAAAACACTGAAATCAATCTCTTTATTGAACCCATATGGAGCCAATAGATCCAAAACTGTTTAAAATGAAGTAGGCATAAATCATTATCTCCTCTCCACAGGCTTTGACAAGACTTATCCAGAACTGAAACAAAAGGACCTGAAATATGTAACCAGCCTCCACTCAATGTGTATTAAAGGGACTTCAAGTCAAGTATGCATCAAATAGCTAATTTTCCCCACATATATTTTTAAACATGGGTACCATATACAACAGACAACCCCCTCAGTTAAACAAATGGTTCAAATAAGTAGTATGAGTCTGGGAGATGAGGGAAATGCTAAGGTATCCCTAGAGAAAGCCTGTGAACAAATTGTGTAATGGTCACAGGGGACATGGCCAGGGATCACACTACCTATGGTATCTGGAGGAGCACTAGAAGCATATATAGATTTGACAGTCTTATCATGCAAATTACTTCCCCTCTTTAATGCAAATAGAGGAGCAGTTTGCAAACACTGGATAGAGTTGTAATAAAGACCAATGGCACTGAATGCTCCATTGAATTAAATGGGCATATAGTAAATATGGCAATACACAGACTATCGGTGAGGACTGGGAAATCTGATTAGGATGGTCCTATCTTGCTCTAGTATAGGATTGTTTCATGACCAGAAATGATACCCTCTATTAAGAAATTTAAATTGCATTTCAAGTGTTGTGTTCCGCGGCCGTGGTAGGCCACGATCGCGGTCCCCTACCTTGCCCGCGATGGCGAACCGCCGTGGGAGTCCCGGGGGAAGGCCCTGACTCAAGGCCCATCACTCCAGCACGGGTCCCGGTGCTGCTCGCCGCAGGGGGATCCGTCCCTGCTCCCCCCACATGGCGTCCAGCAGCGTTTTCCTCCGTGGAGGAAATCCAAGATGGTGGCCGCCATCTCTAGGTACGAGGCCATGCCTCCTTGACAGATTTAAAGGGACCTGATCCCTTTAACTAACTTCAGCTGTTCCCTATCAGCCAGAGCAGGGGAAGTATAAAGAGCGGCTTCCTCTGCTCATGCCTTGACTTGGCAACGTCTCTTGTAGCGTTGTTTAAGTCTGCTTGCTCCGGCGAGTTCCTTGTGCTTTGGATCCTTGTTCCTGTTTCATCTTTGTGTTCCTGGTTCCTGACTTCGGATCAGCTAGCGGTGATTCCTGGTATTGACTTCAGATTGGCTAGCGGTGATTCCTGATATTGACTTCGGACTGGCAAGTGGTGATTCTCTGGTTTGTGACTTCGGACTGGCAAGTGGTGATCCCTCGGTGTGTGACCTCGGACTGGTAAGCGATGACCTTCTGGCACTTGACCTCAGACCTCTTCTTGACCATCATCTCCAAGGGCCCGCCTAAGTCCCAACGGCCCGGGTCCCTACGGGCTCCTCCCAGGGGGACCATGGGCTTCCAGGGGTGAAGCTCCAGTTGGCCCTTGCACCAAACTTCTTGACCTCTCAAAGGTCCACCTAAGTCCCAGTGGGTCCGAGTCCCTACGGGCTCCTCCTGGGGGGACCACTGACTTCAGTGGAGAAGACACACTTCCTCTCTTCGACGTCACGACTCTTCGTCAGCCTCCACAGTTGCCTCTGTCTCCAGTGCCGGGGGTCAGCTGGTCGCGTCTTCTGTTCCTGCCTCGCCACCCGATGGGAGAACCTACGGACCTTCCTCCTAAGGTATTCCATCCTCCCATCGGCCCAAGGATTCACAAGCCTGAGCATAACAGATTGCCAAGTCCATGGATCCAGTGGAGGTATCTGCCCACCAGGCCATTCCTGGAATGGCCCAGCACCTGAAGGATCAGCAACAGAACATGGATGCCCTGGTCTCTGCCGTGCAGGGCCTGACCCAATGCCTCGGGGCTTTAGGGCCCATGAACCCTACGCTGCTGTCCCCGCCCGGGGCTCAAGGAGGCCACCCTCTTCAGCAAGGCACCATCCAGGCCTCCGTGGGCAATCGGGGGCAAGTAATTCCCACGCAACTCCCGGCACCCTCTTGATACGCCGGAGATGCGCAGTTGTGTCGGAGATTCCTTAGCCAGTGCCAGGTCCGTTTTTCCTTGCTGCCTGCACAGTTTCCCAGCGAAATGGTCAAAACCAGCTACATTATGTACCTCCTCGACGGAAAGCCCTTGATCTGGGCCTCTCATCTCTGGGAGAGAAGAGACCCGGTGTTTGGAAACTTGAACCAGTTTCTATCCTCTTTCAAACAGATATTTGATGAGCCTGTCTGTAAACCCACTGCTGTCTCGGAATTGCTTCGGTTGTGACAGGGTACAGTGGCCGAATACGCAACAGAATTTTGCACCCTAGCCGCAGAGCTAAATTGGAGAGAAGATTGCATCCACGGGATCTTCTTGGAAGGGCTTGCCTCGCACCTCCAAAATGAACTAGCAGCGAAGGAACTGCTGGACAACCTCAATGGCATGATAGAATTAGCCAATCGAGTGGACCGTCATATGCGGTTACGCCTTCCAGAAGTAAAGGCAGCAAGAAGGCCCTCGCCTTCCCCCAGAGGCGCATCAGGAGTCCTTCAAGCACCCGCCGTCAGGACTAAAGGCACTCCAAAGGTTTTTGGGTTTCGCAAACTACTATCGATCTTTTATTCCTCACTATGCATCCATCTTTGCCCCGATGACAGCCCTGACCCGGAAAGGCGTGGACCCCAAGAATTGGCCTCCGGGGGTGGAGGTCGCCTTTCGTCACCTCAAGGAGGCGTTTCTGCAACAACCATGCCTTCAGCATCCGGATCCGCAGCGGCCGTTCGTCATCGAGGTGGACTCATCCTCAGAAGGCATAGGCGCCATTCTGAGCCAGACTTCCGAAAGTCATAAGCTACACCCGTGTGCCTTCCTCTCACACCAGTTCTCTCCAGCAGAATGGAAGTATGCCATAGGCGACAAGGAGCTCTTAGCTATAAAGGTAGCCTTAGAAGAGTGGAACCCTTGGCTTGAAGGGGCACAACACCAGTTTACGGTCTACACAAACCATAAAAACTTAGAGTACCTGCATCGGGCACAACGACTCAACCCACGACAAGCCCGTTGGGCCCTATTCTTCACCCGTTTCAATTTTATCCTCCGGTACAGACCGGCCAGGAAGAATGTCAAGGCTGACACCCTATCACGGGTGTTTGAATCTACGGAAGATTCCGATGAACCACAGTTCATCATTGAGCTGTCTCGCATCCTGCTGTCTGCCACTACGACCATCCCACCTGGGAGAACTCTAGTTCTGCCGCATTTGTGGAAACAAGCCCTGGCATGGGCTCACAATTCTCACTGTTCTGGGCACCCAGGACAATCCTGGACGTTACAGACCCTGTGCCGGTACTACTGGTGGCCGAAAATTAACAAAGATGTCCAGGCGTACGTGGAGTCCTGCCAGGCATGTGCCCACAACAAGAGGATCCCCGGTTCAACCCCAGGCTTACTTCAGCCCTTACCAGCGCCTTCAGAACCATGGACCCATGTGGCAACCGACTTCGTGGTTGATCTGGCTCTATCCAGTGGCAACACGGTGATATGGGTGGTCGTTGACCGTTTTAGTAAAATGGCGCACTTTGTGCTGTTGCCAGGATTGCCGTCCGCTCCACAGCTGGCCCAGCTGTTCGTCCAGCACATCTTCAGGATACATGGCCTACCTAAAAGCATCTTGTCGGATCGAGGGCCTCAATTTACTGCCAAGTTTTGGAGGGCCCTCTGCCAGAAGTTCGACGTCACCTTAGATTTTACATCTGTTTATCACCCACAGACCAATGGTCTCACGGAGAGAACCAACCAGACTCTGAAACAGTTCCTCTGCATTTACGTCAATGAGAAACAAGATGACTGGGCTAGCCTGCTACCCTGGGCCGAATTTGATCTTAATCCCCATCTCTCCACGGCTACTGGATCCTCCCCGTTCCAGATAGTGTAAGGGAGACAGCCACGTCCGTCTCTGCCTGTCCCCATCTCAGTTACATCCCCAGTAGCCCAACTCTCTGCAGACGAGCTACACCACCTGTGGATAACCACACAATGCGCCCTGATCAAGGCCAGTCAGGCGGCTAAGAGGTATGCTGACCAACGAAGAAGACCATACCCGCCTCTCAGGCTGGGCCAAAAGGTTTCGTTGAGCACGCAGTTCATCCACCTGAAGCTACCATCAGCGCAACTAGCCCCGTGATTCATCAGGCCGTTTCCCATCATCCGGCAGGTGGGTGCTGTCTCGTATCAACTTCATCTTCCGCCTTCCCTTAAGATACACAACACGTTCTATGTATCCCTCCTGAAGCCTCTGGTTTTATAATGGCTCCCCAACCTATTGCCTCCGAAGATGACCTCACCTATCAAGTCCAAGAGGTCTTAGATGTGAGGAAACATCGGAAGAAGTGGGAGTACCTGTTAGTGTGGGAGGGTTTCGGTCCCGAAGAAAACTCCTGGGAGCCATTGGCTAACATCCTGGACCAGACTCTACTGGAGAAATTCCACAAAGACCATCTGGCTAAACCCACGCCTCCGGGGAGGCGCCCTAAAGAGGGGGGTACTGTTGTGTTCCGCAGCCATAGTAGGCCATGATCGCGGTCCCCTACCTTGCCCGCGATGGCAAACTGCCGCGGGAGTCCCGGGGAAGGCCCTGACTCAAGGCCCGTCGCTCCGGCATGGGTCCCTGTGCTCCTCGCCGCAGGGGGAGCCGTCCCTGCTCCCCCCTCGCGGCGTCCAGCAGCGTTTTCCTCTGCAGAGGAAATCCAAGATGGCCGCCACCATCTCTAGGCACGAGGCCGCGCCTCCTTGACAGATTTAAAGGACCTGATCCCTTTAACTAGCTTGGGCGCCTTTGTAGCCTGTTTCCCGCCAGTACTGACTTCGCCCAATTCCTGACGTCAGACTCCGTGGCCTTGATAAGGCGGCTGCGGCCATCCAGCCTTTGCCTGGCAACGGGTTAGCATTCTGGTTTCCTGTTGTGTTACGCCCCAGAGTGACCTGCTTGGCAACGTTGCTCCATTCCTGCTACAGTACCTGCTTGGTTCCTGCCTGCTTGCTACAGTACCTGCTTGGTTCCAGTACCCAAGCCTACTACAGTTCCTGCCTGGTTCCAGTACCCGAGTCTTGCTACAGTTCCTGCCTGGTTCCAGTACCCGAGCCTGCTACAGTTCCTGCCCGGTTCCTGTACCCGTACCCAGTTACAGTATCACTACTGTCCTAGTCTGGTTCCAGTTACCTGTCCTGATCCACAACCCGCCTAAGTCCCAGTGGCAGGGCCCCTACGGGCTCCTCCTGGGGGGGGCTTCGGCTTCCAAGGGTGAAGCCACCTAAGTCCCAGTGGTTGGGCTCCTACGGGCTCCTCCCGGGGGGAGCACCAACTTCCAGGGTGAAGAACATCTAAGTCCCGCCTGAACATCTGCCTCCCGGCCCGCTGTTCATCAGAGACATTGTCCATCTTTTCCTAGTCTCCAGCAGGTCGGCCCAAAGGTCCACTAAACTGAGACTCCCACAACAAATATAACTAAATCAGAATGATTTTAACTACACTACATTGGCTTCCAGTTCAATTTCGGTTTTAATGGTAATTGTAAAAATCATTTATAACATCAAAATCATGTGGTTAGATGCAAACGTCCATTTAAAAACACCACAATGCTGTTTACAATCTGCTAACTGAGATTTGCTAGCCGTCCCTGCAATTCAACAGGCACATTTGTGGGAAATGCGGGAACGGGATTGACCCATCTTATGGAATACCATGTCTGAACAACTGCATGTTTTGTTTGATTGAAAAGCCTTTAATAAAATATTAAAAATTTGGCTTTTTAAATATGCCTTTGAGGAATCAGAACCTGGGAACTACAGCTAAACATCTAAAGTAACTGGTCAATCTGAAAGGAAAGAGAATGGTAGAAAATATGTATTTGTAAATAAAATGTACTGTTTGTGTTGACTGTTTATGTTCTTATCCATTTATGCATATTTTACTGTGATCTGCCTCCACTGGTAGATTGAGTGGTGAAGAAATGAGTTTTAAATAAATAAATAGAAGCCTAGTTAAATTAGGAGCCTAAATGGAAGCACTCATTCCTAATACATTTTCAAAAAGGCTAATTTAGGAACCTAGCTCCAAAAATTAGACACTTAACTTCTTTGAAAATGTGATCTCTTAATATTCTTAAGAGGTATATTTGAAACACCCCCCCCCCCCCCCAAGAATGACAATTAATCTCTGGAATTAATTGCCAAAGGATGTGGTAAAGGTAGTTAGCATAGCTGGGTTTCAAAAAGGTTTGGAGAAGTTCCTGGAGAAGTCCATAAACTGCTATTAAATTAAGTTGACTTAAGAAATAGCCACTGCTCATTACTGGTATTAGTAGCATGGGATTTATTTAATTTTGGGGTATTTGCCAGATACTTGTATCCTGGATTTGCCACTATTGTATACGGAATGCTGAGCTTGATGGACTCTCAGTCTGACCCAGAATGGCAACTTCTTATGTTCTTAATCCAATCAGAGTTGCTTACTGCTGAAGCAGTATTCAAATATGTTCTGGTGGTGTGCATCTGAGCTCCCTGGAGAAAATATTGCCTTGGCAGTACTTATTACTGTATATTGGAGTCATTTTTCAAGGTGTGCTAATGAGGTCCTGGTCAACTTTTTATGCACTCACAAATAAGACCTTCTAAACCAGATTTTGAGGAATCAAAGTATTAGATCCTGAAATGACCAAAATGCAGATACTTCCCTCCCCCCCCCCCACCCCCCAAGAAAGAAATAAGATCAAATTGCCTAGGTCAAATTAGAAACTACTTAGTGCTACTTAGTGCTACAACCCAAGAAAGAGATCTAGGTGTCATAGTGGATAACACATTGAAATCGTCGGTTCAGTGTGCTGCGGCAGTCAAAAAAGCAAACAGAATGTTGGGAATTATTAGAAAGGGAATGGTGAATAAAACGGAAAATGTCATAATGCCTCTGTATCGCTCCATGGTGAGACTGCACCTTGAATACTGTGTACAATTCTGGTCGCCGCATCTCAAAAAAGATATAATTGCGATGGAGAAGGTACAGAGAAGGGCTACCAAAATGATAAGGGGAATGGAACAACTTCCCTACGAGGAAAGACTAAAGAGGTTAGGACTTTTCAGCTTGGAGAAGAGATGACTGAGGGGGGATATGATAGAGGTGTTTAAAATCATGAGAGGTCTAGAACGGGTAGATGTGAATTGGTTATTTACTCTTTCGGATAGTAGAAAGACTAGGGGGCATTCCATGAAGTTAGCATGGGGCACATTTAAAACTAATCAGAGAAAGTTCTTTTTACTCAACGTACAATTAAACTCTGGAATTTGTTACCAGAGGATGTGGTCAGTGCAGTTAGTATAGCTGTGTTTAAAAAAGGATTGGATAAGTTCTTGGAGGAAAAGTCCATTACCTGCTATTAAGTTCACTTAGTGAATAGCCACTGCCATTAGCAATGGTAACATGGAATAGACTTAGTTTTTGGGTATTTGCCAGGTTCTTATGGTCTGGATTGGCCACTGTTGGAAACAGGATGCTGGGCTTGATGGACCCTTGGTCTGACCCAGTATGGCATTTTCTTATGTTCTTATGTTCTTATGTACAGAGACCAAACAGTTTGTTCTAAAGACCTTTCCTTCGGAGGTTTTGCATAGTGGGTGGTTTGTGACAATGTCCTAAAAAAGCAAAAGTTTATAACTAGGAACAAAAAGGTTAAAGGTTCTCCTGTGGGAATAATTGTACCTTCTTTTCACATAAAAGGATTAAGATAGTGGTCATGAGGTGATTTAAGGCTTATCTTGAAACAAATGCTGAGCAGAAAAAGAATCTGGAATGTCAAAGAAAAACCTTAGGGGTAGATTTTAAAAAAGGGTGCCCTCGCGTACTTTTGTAGGCGCATCAGGCACAAACAAAAGTACGCTGGATTTTAGTAGATACGAGCGTAGCCGCGCGTATCTGCTAAAATCCCGGATCGGCGCGCGCAAGGCTGCCGATTTCGTGTAGCCGGCGCGCGCCAAGCCGCGCAGCCTACCTCCGTTCCCTCCAAGGCCGCTCCGAAATCGGAGCGGCCTCGGAGGGAATTCGCTTTCGCCCTCCCCTCACCTTCCCCTCCCTTCCTCTACCTAACCCACCCCCCCCCCAGCCCTGTCTAAACCCCCCCCCCTACCTTTGTCGGGGGATTTACGCCTCCCAGAGGGAGAAGTAAATCCCTGCGCGCCAGCGGGCCGCTGGCGCGCCTAGACGCAACCCGGGGGCGGATCTGGAGGGCGCGGCCATGCCCCCGGACCGCCCCAGGCCAAAACCACGCCCCCGGGCCCGCCCCCGAAACACCGCATCCCGCCCCGAAAACGCAGCGCCGATCGTCCCCGCCCCCGACACGCCCCCCTCGAGAAACCCCGGGACTTACGCGAGTCCCGGGGCTCTGCGCGCACCGGCAGGCCTATGTAAAATAGGCGCACTGGCGTGCAAGGCCCTGCTCGCGTAAATCCGGGCGGATTTACGCGAGCAGGGCTCTTAAAATCCGCCCCTTAGTGAAGACTTGCAAAGTGAAATAAGTGAACAAAGGGGGTCATTTGTCAAAGTGCTATGTGGCGTTTTCGCATGCAAAAACGCCTTTAACGCATGCGAAAACACCTTTGACGCATGCGAAAACGCCATAACGCATAGTGCGATGCAAATTAGAAAAAGGGGAGGAGTTTGTGGCAGGATTTGTGGCCAAGTAGGCTGGCTTCATAATTTGTGAAGCCATATCACAAGGCTTTAACTCTCTACCTGGGTAACATCAAGCTAGGTTGAGAGAACATTGCACAAATCTCAACTTTGGGTGAGTTTCCTCACTCCGAAAGTCATCAAATCTTCACAAGAGAGCACTGTTCTGTTCATACATGTCACTTTGAATGTCAAAGTGGCCCCTGACCCCTACACTAATACCTAAACCTCACCTCAAGTGACTAGGTAGGCCTCATAGAGAGGTATAAATACCTACTTAGTATGAGGGCATTATGGCTAGTCAGTCTCTCTCTCTCTCTCTCTCTCTCTCTCTCTCTCTCTCTCTCTCTCACACATATATATTGTTGAAGGGGCCTGATAGCTAGTGGGTGTATGTAGGAAATACAACAATTCTGGCACTTATCACAAAGTGTGAAAAAGTTATCACAGTTTGCACTAGAATCTATGTGAAGCACTAAGATAATGTACTTTGCAATAAACTGCCTATTACCATAAAACATACCCCTTTTCCTATCACATGCAATATTTAGTGCATTTTGATAAATCTAGGCTAAAGAGAGGAATGAGTGGAGCCATGAACACTGGAAATAGGAGGGAAGGGCCTGTGTGCTGAACCTGCTATGGATGAGCAACTGCTATAAACAGCCCCCCCCCCAAAAAAAAAAAAAAAAAAAAAAAACAACGATTTCTGATATGAAGGAAGCTAAACAAACAAATATAAAACAGGCAGTAAAATTAAGAACGATTGGGAGAGGGAATGTGAAAGTATGAGATAAACTAGAGAAAAGAAATTTGGGGATGGTTCACCTCTCACTCCCTGCCTTTTATTTTTTTTTTTAGTTCCAGAAGGTGAATATCGCAGGAGATTTTGGTTATAATGAATAACTATAAGAAAAGAAGCAATTTGGGAGATTTTGGGGTGGCCAAAAATGATCATCATGGCTCAGAAACTATATTTGGGGTGTATTCGGGAAGCACAGCTACCATATATGCTCCATTAACATCCTCCACTCTGCATATGACCAGCCCATAAAGAATTATTCATTGACCCCAAATCATTTTTATGTATAGCCCAAAGTTCTATAACCCAAATATATATTTTCCTGCCCAGGGTAAGGCTGTTTCCAAAACGTCCCTCTGAAGGCACAGAGCAACTAGTATAGTCCATGGAACTGACTATGTTACTTTTCTATAGTATATCATGCCAGAAGCAGAAAACCTAGCTGAAACAAGGTATCATTTTACTGTGTCACTTGCCAAGAGAGGGAATGGTGCCAAATCTTTCTGCTATCGAAAAATCACTTGTTTCACTTTCTTAAAGCAAATGTCACTCAAAGAAGCAGATACTGCTTTCCTCATAGCAAGTTATAACAAGGCCAACACCCTTCTTTACCATGCATGTTCCTCCTTTCCAATCTAACTCATATTTGCACTGTAGACACACACCCATCCTCTCGCAGTCATACCTATCATTCATGCTGTCACACAACTATAATTGCAAGAAAACACTCCACACACAATAATTATATTTTAAAAATATTTTTCTGAAAAAATAGTAATTAGCATGGGTATTCGCAAGAAACTAAATAAGAAATGAGATGAAATTTCCTACTTTGTTTCAGATTTCCAAATGGAATGAGTTAAATTCTGATGAAATTTCTTTGGAACCTTGTTGCATTTTGGAAAATTATTTTAAAAAAATAATGTTGCTGGTTCATGCTTCTAGTGTTGCTGCATTATGCCCTTCTTTTAGAGCCTTAATGTGTCCTTGCCACTGTTGATGCTGCTATGCCACTGTCATGATGCCTTGTGCTATTCATGACATTCTTGGTTCCACTTTGCCCCACTCTTGGTCACCATGTACATGTTATAAAATCCGATATCCGCACACACATGCATGCCAGATTTTGTATCGGCACACGTATGTGTGTGCGGGTGCCCACACGCCCGCGCTGGGGGGGGGAATTTTTTTAAAACACGCACAGTAACGTGATCAGGCCTTCGCCCAGTTCCCTATCCCGCTACCTAACCTTCCTCCCTTTTCCCCTCTCCTCCTTGACCCCTAAACCCAACCTACCTACCCTATTTTTTTTGTTGTGGAACTTACCTGCTTTCCTGAGCAGTGGTAAGTTCTGCACTGTTCTGGCTGGCCCCTGCCCTGCCCCCACCCAGACCCCGCCTGGGCTGCCCCTTTTTAAAGGCCTGGCATTTCCGCACATACCGGGAGATATGCGCGTTGCTGGGCTGTTTTGAAAATGTGCTCGGTGCACACTCAGCCCAGCCACACCCGTATCTCCTAGTATTTGTGTGCACCGGGCTTTGAAAATTTACCCGGATGTGAGAAATCTAAATAACACACACACACAAAATGATATGGAAAAACAGAGGACTACTTAATAGAATTAGCAGGAACACTCTCTAGGGATAGTCATCAGAGCCCCAGCATTGCTCCAGTTAGACCACCTGCAATAAAGATGGCAGTCAGGTTATGGCTAGAGATGCGTGCAGAAAATTTTTTTGATTTGCTTCAATCATGCAGTTTATTTGGCTCAATGATTCATTTCAATCAGTTCAAGGAAAAATTATTCACTTCAGAAAAGGCCCCAGGAATCTATTCCATTACCTCAAGGACCTTGAGTGAAAATAGCTAAAGCCTAATATGAAATCAGGCCAATATGTGGCTGACAATCTTGCTTGAACAATTCAGAGAGTTTACATCCTTCCATGTGGCAATGGGTACGCCAACATACCAAACTTATCCTGCACTTGGCTATAGAGTTGGCTGATGCCTTCCTTAAGCCCAGTTTGCTACAGGGTATCCTGGAGTGTGACCAAAAATAGAGAGAGACCCACACAGATTCCTAATCCTGAGAAGGAGAATAGGGGGACCCAGCAACCATCCTCCAGACAGTGAGATCCCGCCTTGACATTCAGAGGACAGCCAGTAAGCTCCTTAGTTTGTTTCATTTGTGGCAGGTGAGGCCAATTAAGCCAAAGGCTGCCAGTATTTTGGAGGTGAGGACTTGGATATTGGCCTGGCATTCCAGCCTAACCAAGAGTCTGTAGAGCAAGTTAAACAGAGAAAATCTTTAAAGAAGTGATGACTGCAAAAAAGAGAAAAGAAAGGGATCAAGGAGGTACTTTTCCACCTGGGTGATAATGGCCCAGATCCTTTTTTCTTTTGTGCCCTCTGTGTAGTAAATAGACATAGAGAAGACTATTGCCCAATAATAGCAAAAGTCTTTGAGGAATTCAGGGAAAAAGAGATGAGGGCAAAGTGAAAGAGGCGCTCTAGGAATGCTTGTACTGTAGTACTATAGACCAAAGAGATGAGGAGTATCTATTGCTGGCATGGGAGTGCCCGTTAGCAGAATAGAGCAAAAGAGCCTGCAATTAACTGAGGGAAAGGAAAGATGAACTTTTGGTGGGCAAAGTTCAATGTGCAGTGAAAAAGCATGTTGGCAAGGGTGATTCTCCCCTCAATAATGAAGAGTGGGAACGGGAGTGAGCCCATACCTTTGCAAACCTGCAAAACTGTAACCTGGTGGATGGTCCATGTTTGAGATTGACAGACTTTGTGGTCCCAATAGAGTTAAATGAAGTTCCTACCCAAGTTTTAATAGATTTGGTGTGCAGCAAGATATTTGTGAGCAAGGAGTTAAGTTGATGAATAGGGGTTAGCCAAAAGAGAAAAGCAACCCTTGCATGTGTACATCGAGAACAACAGTACTCCACTGCTTAGGTGGTACTGACACCAACTGCAGGACAAGCCTGTTTGGTGATCAGAATACTGCCTCAACTCCCACATCCAGTGGTAATAGGACGAGACTACCCACAATCTGAGCCATTTTTAGATCACTTCAGAAGTAGCCTGAACACAACAGACTATATAGGATACTAAAATAAAGTGGTTGAAACATGGAAGAGTCAGGAAAGGAAAAGTCTCAATCTAGTCCAGGGTTCAAGGATTTTAGGAACTAGAACTCCCAGTGAGAGGGACAATGAGCCTTGCTTGGTTAAAGAAAAGGGGTCAGTAGCAGTTAAGTAAAACCTCTACACCCATGACTGGGAGAAAAGGGCTTTCTTACTCCAGGGAGGTAGCCCTGGCACAGGCAAGCACTCAACCCTATAAGGTTGTGCTGAGGGGGAGGGCATATGACCCTCAACAGAAGGCATGAAAAATTTGATGGGCAGACTGGATGGACCATTTGGGCTATCTGCCACCATCACTGTTTTATTATGTTATGTTACCCAGGAAACCCAGAACATCTTAACAGCATGGCTTAGCTATTTGGACAGTTTACCTTAAGACAGGGAATTCTGGGTACAGGTTGTCTCCTCTGGTCTGGGGATATAATGTACCTGAGAGGAGAGCAAACGGAGGCCTAGGATCCTAGGAACGTGAAAAAGAAATGATTTATTTATTTATTTTATATTTTAGGCAGTATCTTAGGAACAGCTGACCTGCTTGTGTTGTGAAAATTGGGAGAAGGCAGCTCTTTTACATAGACCTGTGAATGCTGGTGGTTTTGTGGCACTATAAAATAAAAGAAGAAAAAAAGCCTTGACTGCTTATATCTGTGCCACACCACCCTTATGAAAATGTGCTTTTCATACACAAAGGCTACTTACATGCGTAGATGCTGATTTTAGGTGCACAAATCCCGCAGAAATCTTTGAAATCTACTACCTTTGACTGTCAATTGTTTCCAGAATTTTCAAAAGTATTCCTTTGTAACCCTTTCTGGAAGAAATTGCAGGTAAAATTAATGCTAAATTATCTATAGGCTAGTTTCTTTCTGATGCTGTACAGGGTCAAAAGAAAACTTTCCTATTAAATGTTCAAAGAATGTTTGATAAATGCAGTATATGATTTATTGGGGCTGCTATACAAGCTTTATTTTAAAATCTATGCTCCGATGTACTAGCCCATGGAACTTACCATGAGTTAGCAGCCCGTTTCCACAAAAGTTTGCTATAGATGGAAATAAGCTCTGTAGCAAACTTTCACAATAAATTTTGCTTCTGGGCCTGGTCCAAAAAGATAACTACACCATACTGAGATGTCATTTTATCTGTTTTATTAAAAAGATCCTGCAAAGACATTTGTGTGTGCCATTTTCCTTCATTTCTGTATTCTTTCTTTCTTTCTTTCTTTATGTGTTTATATACTGCCCCTTTATACAACATGTGATTGGGGCAGTTTACAATAAAAACATTCATAAAATAATATTTACAAACACAAGCACAGAACCAAAAACAATGGATTGATCTAAATGTAGTAACCGCTATAATGAAATGCTATTTTGAAGAGCCAGGCCTTTAGGGATGTTTTAAACATTTTTTTAATCTATTGTTAATCTCAGTGACTCCATAATGGAATTCCTTAGTCTTGGGCCAGCTATAGAGATGGCTTTCTCTGACCTCACCTCAGTGTGTGTGATGGCAGAAGGGACTTTAAATAGTCCTTTATCGGCAGACCGGAGATTTCTGCAGGGTACATACATATGGAGTGCTGCGTTTAGCCAAGTTGTGTTTGAAATGCTTAGTATTCTGTGCCATAGCATCCGGATTTTATATTGCACATGGTATTGTAAGGGTAACCAGTGAAAGGAACAGAGGGTCGAAGTGATGTGGTCATATTTTATTTTCCTGGTTAACCCTCTGACTGTGGCATTCTGTAACATCTGTAATGGTCTTAATGTGTTCATGGGAAGTCCAAGGAAGAGCAAATTACAGTAGTCTATATTTGAAAAGCATTTGAAGTATAGTTCAGAAATCATCTAAGTTTAATAGTGATTTTAGGCATTTGAGTATTCTGAGCTTAATATAACTTGATTTGTTTATGGTTCATATATGGGGTTGCATTGATAATTTGCTGTCAAATGGGATGCCTAAATTGTGAGCAGTAACAGTAATGGGAATGGTGTATCTAGCATGAAACTGGGAAATTGATCTGGATGTGATTTCCATGACATATAGACTATCTCAGTTTTTTTAATTTTCAGTGTGAGTTTGATATGAAATAACCAACATTATCATCATTGAGTAATGTGTCAACAATCCACAATTCTATTTTAGCTCACCAGAAAATATAATTTGCTCTCAGTAAGATTACAATATAAATAGTAAAATGGAGTAAAACTACTCAACAAGTATGCCCTATGACTAATTAAAATAGGCTGACACATCATATTCACTCAATTTCATTAATGTTCTAAATGCTGCCAGTGACTACATTTTCTGAGTAGAAACTAATGGGAAGGAAATGTTTTCTGACAGTTTGCAATATTTTATAAGCTCAGTTAAATGAATGCATCCTGATTGGTTCATTAAAAGCATTGTTTTTTTTCATGGAAACGTTCCTTTACTGAATTAGCTGAATCTGCCAGTATTAGCTGCAGCCAAAAGGTTGTTTCCAATGATCATGTTGCTTCTGGTTTTTATAAAATCTTAAAGTCTAATCAGACCCCAAAGTGTATAGGGGTGAAAAAAGTCTGGGAATATGATAGTCTATAGGAGTACTACTGGTTGAAAGTTATTTGATCAACGCTCACTGTTTGCTTCTTTAATGCAGTCAGGTTTTTTCTTTGCTCACTGTGCATTCTGTTCCCTTGTCAGGATGCCCAAAATTAATTCTTCAGTTTCTAATTTATGCTGGTTTTGTATCTCTGACCTCAGAACAATGGACCACATTATCTTTTCCTGTACTAATGGTCAACCTTTTTGGCAGAAAGTGTGGTGCTTTATTTGTAAGATATTGGATCCACAGATTCTCTTGTCTTATCCAATTACAATCCAGGTTGTTTCATAATGTAGTATCATCTTCTGATAGGAAACTTTTTAACATTTTATCTTTGATTACATGTCAAAATGTTCTGGGCTGTTTGAAAGATTACTTATCCTCTCAACGTTGCAGTTTGATAGAATACAGTTTTGTCTCACACACAAATGGGAGATCTTAGTTGCTGAGAAACTAATTAGGCATTTCAAATGTCTAGGCTATGGAGCTCTATATTATTATCAGTCTTTGAAGTTCTTTTAATATTTTTCAGATACGGCTTTATGTTCTGGTTATCGTGTACTTTATCTCCCAAGCATTAGTGGTTATTTGCTTTTATAGTTTCTTCTTGTTATAAACTAATAAAAATGTTTGAACTTAAAAAATGAACTCATTTATCACATAGAAAATGAGCAATAAGTGTAAACATTTGAAGGATTCTAAACATTACTTCATTATTATTTAAGATAAAAATAAGGCTGAGCTGCTAGAATAGACAGAGAAGACAACCAGACAATGGCATGTTGCCATATGGGGGACTTGAAATACCTTGATATGAAATGGAAGGATAAAATTGCATGGCTACTAAAGGAACTAATGTTTTTTTTATACCCTAATTGACTCCTATATATTGCAGAAACAGGGAGCCCTTCTTAAACATATCATAGCACAATGGTGTTGAAACAATCCTTAATCCCCCCGCCCCCCCCCCCCCCCATCCCATCCCACAATCTGTTGGATTTTCAGGACATCCTTAATGAATATGCATGAGATATACTTGCATATATTGGAAGCAATGTATGCAAATACTTCAGGTCTAATGCATATTCATAAGGGATATCTTAAAAAATTAACTGGCTAGGGGAGGCTCAAGGACTAGTTTGACTACCACTGTCAGAACAAATAATGTGGTATTTGGGTGAAAATTTCAGTTACCAGATAATTCCATGTCATCCAGAACAGGATAACTAGTCCTGGTTTTGCATCATCTACACAGAGACATAGTTTTGATTTTCCTGGCTCAGGATATCCTAGGAAGATCTGTCACTTCTACCACATTGAATGGGATCTGTATCCCACATTCATGCACAAGGTGACAAAACTCATTTATTTTTAAATTAATGGTTATGTTGATATTTTAATGTAATTATTTCTTTTTAGTATTTTTTTTTTTTGTATTTTGTATTACTGTTTGTGTTTTCAATGTTGTAAATTGCAACAGCCAGGTCTGGCTGTTGTAAATTGCATGTAAATGTTGTAAATTGCATGTAAATTTACAACAGCCAGACCTGGCTGTAAATTGCATGTATGTAAATGTTGTAAATTGCATGTAAATGTTGTAAATTGCAACAGCCAGGTCTGGCTGTTGCATTTACAACATTCAGACTGGCAGCCCTGGTGCTGCCTTGGAGGAAGAAGGTCTCATAATGGGAGAGCACCAACCAGGTGTAGCAGGAAAGGATCCTGTAGCAAGGACCTGCTCTCTAGGTGATGCATTGTCCTTTCGCACTGAGGATATCTCCCCAAGGCCTACTGCCCAGGAGGGAAGGGTTAGGTCGGCCGTCATAGTTGGTGATTCGATTATTAGGAATGTAGATAGCTGGGTGGCTGGTGGGCGTGAGGATCGCCTGGTAACATGCCTACCTGGTGCGAAGGTGGCGGACCTCACGCGTCACCTAGATAGGATTTTAGACAGTGCTGGGGAGGAGCCGGCTGTCGTGGTACACGTGGGCACCAACGACATAGGAAAATGTGGGAGGGAGGTTCTGGAAGCCAAATTTAGGCTCTTAGGTAGAAAGATTAAATCCAGAACCTCCAGGGTAGCATTCTCTGAAATGTTCCCTGTTCCACGTGCAGGTCACCAGAGGCAGGCAGAGCTCCGGAGTCTCAATGCGTGGATGAGACGATGGTGCAAGGAAGAGGGATTCAGTTTTGTTAGGAACTGGGGAACCTTTTGGGGAAGGGGGAGTCTCTTCTGAAGGGATGGGCTCCACCTTAACCAGGGTGGAACCAGACTGCTGGCGCTAACCTTTAAAAAGGAGATAGAGCAGCTTTTAAACTAGAACAAAGGGGAAAGCCGACAGTCGCTCAGCAGCGCATGGTTCGGAGAGAGGTATCTTTAAAGGATACTAATGATGCATTAGAATTAGGGCATCCCAACAGTGAGGTTCCAATAATTAGAAAAGTAGTCCAAGTGCCTGTAACTAAAAACTCACCTGACCTAAAAAACTCTAACTTATCCCTTTCAATTAAAAAGCAGAATAAAAATAGAAACAAAAAACAAACTTTGAAATGTTTGTATGCAAATGCCAGAAGTCTAAGAAGTAAGATGGGAGAATTAGAATGTATAGCAGTAAATGATGACATAGACTTAATTGGCATCTCAGAGACATGGTGGAAAGAGGATAACCAATGGGACAGTGCTATACCGGGGTACAAATTATATCGCAATGACAGAGAGGAGCAGTCGGGAGGTGGTGTGGCGCTTTATGTCCGGGATGGCATAGAGTCCAACAGGATAAACATCCTGCATGAGACTAAATACAAAATTGAATCTTTATGGGTAGAAATCCCTTGTGTGTCAGGGAAGGCTACAGTGATAGGGGTATACTACCGTCCACCTGGTCAAGATGGTGAGATGGACAGTGAAATGCTAAGAGAAATTAGGGAAGCTAACCAAATTGGTAGTGCAGTAATAATGGGAGACTTCAATTACCCCAATATAGACTGGGTAAATGTATCATCGGGTCACGCTAGAGAGATAACGTTCCTGGATGGAATAAATGATAGCTTTATGGAGCAATTGGTTCAGAAACCGACGAGAGAGGGAGCAATTTTAGATCTAATTCTCAGTGGAGCACAGGACTTGGTGAGAGAGGTAACGGTGGTGGGGCCGCTTGGCAATAGTGATCATAATATGATCAAATTTGATTTAATGACTGGAAAAGGAACAGTGTGCAAATCCAAGGCTCTCGTGCTAAACTTTCAAAAGGGAAACTTTGATAAAATGAGAAAAATTGTTAGAAAAAAACTGAAAGGAGCAGCTACAAAAGTAAAAAATGTCCAAGAGGCATGGTCATTGTTAAAAAATACCATTCTAGAAGCACAGTCCAGATGTATTCCACACATTAAGAAAGGTGGAAAGAAGGCAAAACGATTACCGGCATGGTTAAAAGGGGAGGTGAAAGAAGCTATTTTAGCCAAAAGATCTTCATTCAAAAATTGGAAGAAGGATCCAATAGAAGAAAATAGGATAAAGCATAAACATTGGCAAGTTAAATGTAAGACGACGCTGGAAACCCCGCCCCCGTGTGACGTCATCGAGGCGGGACGACTGGGCACATAAAATCAGCCCTGCAGCAGTCAATTTCGGAGGAGAAGGAGGAGAGAGGCTTCTAAATTAAAAAGAAATACCTGCGGAGGTGAGGGCAGCCCGGCCCTGAGCTCCCTGTGGTGAGGCTACCCGGCCCCGACGACGCTGGAAACCCCGCCCCCGTGTGACGTCATCGAGGCGGGACGACTGGGCACATAAAATCAGCCCTGCAGCAGTCAATTTCGGAGGAGAAGGAGGAGAGAGGCTTCTAAATTAAAAAGAAATACCTGCGGAGGTGAGGGCAGCCCGGCCCTGAGCTCCCTGTGGTGAGGCTACCCGGCCCCGACGACGCTGGAAACCCCGCCCCCATGTGACGTCATCGAGGCGGGACGACTGGGCACATAAAATCAGCCCTGCAGCAGTCAATTTCGGAGGAGAAGGAGGAGAGAGGCTTCTAAATTAAAAAGAAATACCTGCGGAGGTGAGGGCAGCCCGGCCCTGAGCTCCCTGTGGTGAGGCTACCCGGCCCCGACGACGCTGGAAACCCCGCCCCCGTGTGACGTCATCGAGGCGGGACGACTGGGCACATAAAATCAGACCTGCAGCGACGCTTGTCGTTGCCGGCGCTTGTCCTAAGCCACGCTTTTTAAGGGGCGCTCGGCTTAGTGCGGCTTTGTGTCGGTTTTGCGAGGAACTTTCAAGTGAATGGTTTGTCTTCCTAACTGTAAGTAATCCTCTCATTACTTCTCCTCTCTAAGGGGCCAAGAAGAGAGTGTTTTGAATGTGGGTTCCTATTAAGTCCTGAGTAAAATAATTATCAAAATGCCTCATTCTGCAAGGAAAAGGAGAGCCAGGGAGCGAGTTGAGCCTACAACTATCCCTGGTAATCAAATAAAAGGACCAATGGACTCACATGTGCAACGTACATTAAGATCGGATGGGGCGCAGATGGAAGGGCCTCTTGAATTTGTTTCTGAGGCCTCACCATCGGACCTTTCAACATCTTTATCCCCGATCCAAAGGGAACCACCAGTAAACCCGGCTATATTCAGAGCCCAGGGGCCTTGGAGGGTGGCCAAAACTGCGGAAGGCGCAGAAATAGGGTCCCCAGTAGTAGGCCCAAGCTCCCTGGAATTGTCTGGAATGGAAAGTCCGGGGGATGTCCGGATAGGACAGAACACCTCACCGAACTTGGTACAAGGAGATAACCATCAAGATTTAATAAAGATGGACAACTCTGTTTATTTGTCTAAAATAAGTGTTCCACAGATAATCAAGCCCGAAGTGGTTACATTGGATGCAATAATGGAAGCCATAGTGAGCTTGCAGAATTCTATGATAGCTCAAGTAAATCCAGTGATAGACAAAGTAAACAATCTACAGGGAAAATTAATTAATATGGAATTAAGAAAAGATAAAGAAATTAAAGAACTAGAGAAAATAAAGGGAGACATTGATAGTACAAAAAAGGTACAAGATACAATGATAAAGGAAAATCAAATATTGCAAATAAAATTGGAGAATCTAGAAAATGTTAATAGAAAGAAAAACCTCCGATTTGTTAATTTCCCAATGCTCCCACACGTGACACCTAAAGAAATGTTTAAGAAATATTTAATTGAAGTCCTTAAAGTACCAGAGAACACTATTCCACCATTAGTGAAGAGTTATTACATTCCAATGTATAGAAAAGGAACACAGCAGGAAGAACAGGAGGGAACACAAGTTATGGATAAATTGGAAACTAGTTTGGATCTTTCCAAAATTTTGGAGACATCCGATAGTGAACTAGTACAGAGTGCCAGTTTATTAATCACTTTTGTATTTGAAACCGATCGTGACTGGGTGTTTCGATTATTTTTTAAACATAGGACAGAACCATTTTTGACTTTAGCCATAAGAATCTACCCAGATTTCTCTAAAATAACACAGAAGAGGAGGAAACAATTCTTGTTATTTAGGGAAAAGGTTCTCCAAATAGGGGCAACCTTTCGCCTTAAATATCCTTGTAAATGCTGTATAGGATACAAGGGTAAATCCTTTGTTTTCTACACTCCCCCTCAATTATTAATTTTTCTAAGTGACAAAACACAAGTGGGAAATCTTGAATTGGAATCTCCATAGTATCTATCTATATGTTCAGTGAGCCCTAAAAAAATAGAGTACGTAGCAAGCACATTTACTTGAGATTAGTAAATATTAATTATGAGAAATTAGACTAAACTGGTTCCTTATATTTGAGGACTAAAATTTGCATTATGGATATATTTGCCTTAGTACTGTTAATTTAAGTAACAATTATGAATTGTACCCTAATGCTTTTCTTAATCAAGAATGATCTTGTATTATTAAATGTTTAAAACTGAATAAATATTAAATTAAAAAAAAAAAAATGTAAGACATTGATAAGACAGGCTAAGAGAGAATTTGAAAAGAAGTTGGCTGTAGAGGCAAAAACTCACAGTAAAAACTTTTTTTAAATATATCCGAAGCAGAAAGCCTGTGAGGGAGTCAGTTGGACCGTTAGATGATCGAGGGGTTAAAGGGGCACTTAGAGAAGATAAGGCCATCGCGGAAAGATTAAATGATTTCTTTGCTTCGGTGTTTACTGAAGAGGATGTTGGGGAAGTACCCGTAATGGAGAAGGTTTTCATGGGTAATGATTCAGATGGACTGAATCAAATCACGGTGAACCTAGAAGATGTGGTAGGCCTGATTGACAAACTGAAGAATAGTAAATCACCTGGACCGGATGGTATACACCCCAGAGTTCTGAAGGAACTAAAAAATGAAATTTCAGACCTATTAGTAAAAATTTGTAACTTATCATTAAAATCATCCATTGTACCTGAAGACTGGAGGATAGCAAATGTAACCCCAATATTTAAAAAGGGCTCCAGGGGCGATCTGGGAAACTACAGACCGGTTAGCCTGATTTCAGTGCCAGGAAAAATAGTGGAAAGTGTTCTAAACATCAAAATCACAGAACATATAGAAAGACATGGTTTAATGGAACAAAGTCAGCATGGCTTTACCCAGGGCAAGTCTTGCCTCACAAATCTGCTTCACTTTTTTGAAGGAGTTAATAAACATGTGGATAAAGGTGAACCGGTAGATATAGTATACTTGGATTTTCAGAAGGCGTTTGACAAAGTTCCTCATGAGAGGCTTCTAGGAAAAGTAAAAAGTCATGGGATAGGTGGCGATGTCCTTTCGTGGATTACAAACTGGCTAAAAGACAGGAAACAGAGAGTAGGATTAAATGGGCAATTTTCTCAGTGGAAGGGAGTGGACAGTGGAGTGCCTCAGGGATCTGTATTGGGACCCTTACTGTTCAATATATTTATAAATGATCTGGAAAGAAATACGACGAGTGAGATAATCAAATTTGCAGATGACACAAAATTGTTCAGAGTAGTTAAATCACAAGCAGATTGTGATAAATTGCAGGAAGACCTTGTGAGACTGGAAAATTGGGCATCCAAATGGCAGATGAAATTTAATGTGGATAAGTGCAAGGTGATGCATATAGGGAAAAATAACCCATGCTATAATTACACAATGTTGGGTTCCATATTAGGTGCTACAACCCAAGAAAGAGATCTAGGTGTCATAGTGGACAACACATTGAAATCGTCGGTGCAGTGTGCTGCGGCAGTCAAAAAAGCAAACAGAATGTTGGGAATTATTAGAAAAGGAATGATGAATAAAACGGAAAATGTCATAATGCCTCTGTATCGCTCCATGGTGAGACCGCACCTTGAATACTGTGTACAATTCTGGTCGCCGCATCTCAAAAAAGATATAATTGCGATGGAGAAGGTACAGAGAAGGGCTACCAAAATGATAAAGGGAATGGAACAACTCCCCTATGAGGAAAGAATAAAGAGGTTAGGACTTTTCAGCTTGGAGAAGAGACGACTGAGGGGGGATATGATAGAGGTGTTTAAAATCATGAGAGGTCTAGAACGGGTAGATGTGAATCGGTTATTTACTCTTTCGGATAGTAGAAAGACTAGGGGGCACTCCATGAAGTTAGCATGGGGCACATTTAAAACTAATCGGAGAAAGTTCTTTTTTACTCAACGCACAATTAAACTCTGGAATTTGTTGCCAGAGAATGTGGTTCGTGCAGTTAGTATAGCTGTGTTTAAAAAAGGATTGGATAAGTTCTTGGAGGAGAAGTCCATTACCTGCTATTAAGTTCACTTAGAGAATAGCCACTGCCATTAGCAATGGTTACATGGAATAGCCTTAGTTTTTGGGTACTTGCCAGGTTCTTGTGGCCTGGATTGGCCACTGTTGGAAACAGGATGCTGGGCTTGATGGACCCTTGGTCTGACCCAGTATGGCATTTTCTTATGTTCTTATGTCTTATGTTCTTATGGTACCTGAGCAAGTAGTATATAAGAGCTGAGAAATAAACTACTGGATAAAAACAAGTAGATGGAAAACTAAGATGAAAGGAGACATGGATGAACAAATATGAGAAAGATGAAGTGGTAATGAAGGAAGAGAGACAGATGAGAGAGCTGATGAAAAGTGATTTGAAAAAAATTTCAGGGAGACAGGTATAGGAGGAAAAATAGATGAAGTTGGTTCAATGGAAAAGAGAACAAAAAAGGAGATTCAGAAGATAAGATCAAAGAACATACTGATGAAAGTACAAGGAAGAGTAAAAGCCAGACAATACAGCTAGATGAAACACTGTGTGGTGAGTTCAAATATTAAATTGTGACTTTTGAACATTTTAAATTATTATATAATACACAATTGGGCCAATTTTAAAAGCCCTGAGCGTGTAAAAGTCAGGGGTTATGCGCGTGGCTGGGTCCTGCATGAGCCACGTGCATTTTCTAAAGGGCCCGGCCACGTGTGTATCCCCCGATATGTGTCAAAGGGGTGGGCCTGGGGAAGCGTGTACTGGTAACCAGCCAGTACGTGGAAGATACTTCTGCTCCAGAGGAGCAGTAAGTATTACAATAAAAAATTTGGGGATAGTTAGGATAGGTTTAGGGGTCAGGGAGGAGAGGGGAAGAGGGAGGAAGGATAGGTTAGGGTAGAGAAGTTCCCTCTCAGTCCACTACTTTATTGGAACAAACTGGGAGGGAACTGGGAAAATTCGAAATCACGTCGCCATGCGTAAATTAAAAAATACCCCCCACGCACGCAAGTCGCGGGCTGCCTGCACATGGGCTCACAGCTATTAAAATCCGGCATGCATGTACATACAGACATTGCATTTTATAATATTCATGCGCCAATGCACATGTTATAAAATGATCATGTCTATGTGCGCACGCCAGGAACTGCGCACATGAACGCACGCATGCACCTTTTTAAATCGACCCCAATATGTACTTTTTAAATATGGTACAGTATTAAGGAGGTTTTTTTAGTGCTGGAATGCAAGATATATTTTAAGCTTAAGTATGACCTAGCTAAACAATGGTATGTTTTAGATTCTGCAATCCACTGGGTTCAAGATATTGCACTATCCTTTCCTTCTTTAGTCACTTCATTAATTTACTCACTGAGATTAGACTGACTGACCTGTTGCTAACAACCCCCTCCCTATTTCTACTTTTATAAAGAGGTATCACATCTGCCCTTCTTCAGTCCTCTGGAACCACTCCTCTCTCCAAAATGTTATTAGTGCCACCACTCTGCCTTCCTGCTATTTCATTTATTTCCAGGTTTTATATACCATCATTAAGAGAAGATCCATCATAACGGTTTACATAATGTTCAAAAATCAATAAAAGTAATTTTAAAAGAGAAAAGATACAATAAATGTATGATAAATACATTATAATAACAGTATTACTTCATAAAAAGAATTTTAGAAATGCTAGAACTTATAGTATAAAAGAGGAATGAATGTAAAAATAATCATGCATTAATTAAAACTAAAATAAAGTGCTACATAAGGGAGCACATAAATTTTTTCAATATGGAAATAAAATGGGGAGATTATTAGCCAATCTCGTACAGATGCAAAGGGGCAAAACCTATATTGACAAATTAAGAAATGAGCAGGGTCTCCCTATCACATCCAGCTCTGACGTATGTGTGAAATTCAGGGCTTTTTATGAAGCACTCTATACCGATGATAGAACAGGAGGTACTGGAGAGGAGGAGGCTTTTTTCAGGGATATGTCATTACCACAGGTTACTGCTGAACAGCTAGAGCATTTGAATGTACCTATTACGTTAGAAGAACTTATGGCTGTCATAAAGGGGAGTAAAAGAAGCAAGTCGCCGGGCCCTGATGGACTTAGTGCTGAATATTACAAAGTCTTGCTACACCAAGCATCAGGTGCCCTGTTAAATTTTTTTCAAGATGCACAGAAGAAAAAACGCTTTCCGGTAGGGGTGACGAAAACGTTCATTACGGTGCTAGAAAAACCGGGGAAAGATCTCTCAGTTCCCTCCTCCTATAGGCCAATTTCGTTACTAAACTTCGAGGCAAAATTATTCGTCCAAATTATGGCGGACCGTCTAAGCCTAGTGTTCCCCTCGATCATTATGGCCCAACAGGCAGGATTTGTAAAGGGGAGGGCCATTAGTGCAAATATGACTAAGATAATCATAGCTATGGAAACATGCCAGAGATGAGGAAAGGAGGCTATAGTGGTGGGTTTTGACTTGGAAAAGGCCTTTGATAGGGTCTCTTGGCCATATCTGACTCTTCTGACTCTGACTCTTCCAGGTTAAAGCACCATTAAGCTTTAACCCGTACGCTCTATGATATCACTTTATATTTATTTCCTGCCTTATCTTCTTTCCAGCTTGTTACAAGCTTCCAAGTTCTCTTTCCCTGTTGATTGTAACTTTGACTTATTCCTTCCTATTGTTTATTTTTTGTTTACCTGAATTGTTACCACTGTTATACCATTGTTAATTGTAAACCGATCCGATATGGTTATTTACTATGAAGGTCGGTATAAAAAACTGTTAAATAAATAAATAAATAAATAAATATCTCTTTTCAGTTATGGCCCGGTATGGCTTAAAGGGTGAATTAGTCGAGTCTATCGCCATGCTATATAACGACCCACACTCGACGATCTTTGCAAATGGGCATGTTTCTGAAGACTTTTGCCTCCACCGAGGTATGAGGCAAGGATGTCCGCTGTCCCCACTACTGTATGTCTTGTCTATAGATCCATTGCTATGAAAGATAGAGACGGATCCGAGGATAACTGGGTTTCAGATGGGATTCCAGGATTTTAAAGTATCTGCCTTTGCAGATGACGTATTGGTCTTTCTAACTGATCCCCAGGAGTCGTTACCATGGGTGCTTCAACATCAGCTGGCTTTCGGTACCTTTGCAGGGTTAAAGATAAACACAGACAAATCAGAAACCATGGCTCTGGGAGGGGGAGTGCAATCCAACTGGGTGGGTCAGTTTCCATTGAGGTGGGTAGACGAGGACATGCGTTATCTAGGGGTGCATTTGCCGAAAGACGTCCAGGCATTGTATGGAGCAAACATAAGACCCTTACTTACAAAGATGGAACAAAAATTAAAGTTATGGACGATGTTGCCCCTGTCATTGACGCGAAAGGTATGCTTGTTGAAGATGGTGGAATTGCCCACCATCTTCAACAAGCATACCTTGTACGTATTACAACAGCTACCACTTTGGCTGACAAAAGCAGACCTTTCCCGCATCAATCGAATAATTAGAGCTTATATATGGGGTCCACACAAAGCAAGACTACCACTGGCAACCCTAATGAAATCCAAGGGCCAGGGAGGGTTGAATTGCCCTAACTGGAGGGACTACAATTTGCCATGTATGCTTAGGCACGTCTACGATTGGTTGAATAATACCAGTATATGTTCGCCATATCAATTCTTAAGTGACTGGTGCTCTCCTCTTAAGCCCGGTAATATCCTTCAGGTTCGAGGCTTAGACCTACCTAGAGCCATACGAGACTGCTTGTTGTTTAGCTCCGGGAGGGCAACCTGGAGGTTCTTGTGCCACAAAAAAATGAAAATGAGAGGCATTCATACACTCTATTTAACGCTGACAGGGAACCCGCAGTTCATGGAAGGTATGAATTCACCATTGTTTAGAACCTGGGAGACCCGGGGCTTGACCAACTTGTATCAATTTATAGATCCACGAACATTAGCCATTAAGACCTTCCAAGATCTTCAGGACACATATGGAATAGTTTCTAGGGACTTCTACGGGTATCTACAGGTATGTCATTACTTCCAAAAACTGTGGCCTAAAGGGACGGATCCTTTCCAACCAGTGGGTCTGCGAGATTTCTTTTGGCAGATGGGAAAGAAAATTAACTCAAGTGCTATATATATGAAATTATTGAATTCGTTGCCACATAACAATCTTTTGGTACTATACAACACAAATGGATTAGACAGGCACGCCTCAAACTCACAACTGACGAGTTTAGCCAGATCATACAGAAAGGGGAGAGCTTCTCAGACAATATAGGAATGAGGGAAGTTGGGTACAAGATATTACACTGCATGTACATGTCCAGAGCACAGGTGTATGCTGCTAAACTATGTGAGTCAGATTTATGTATAAAATGTAATACGGATAAGGGTACTTATTACCATTGCATATGGGAGTGTTCTAACATTATGAGCTTCTGGTCAGCGATATTAAAAGAGGTGGGAAGGATGTTGGGTAGAAATATTCCACTGGACCCACAAACTTGTTTGTTTTGCCTCTTTGGCAGTATTGCGCCTTCTCTTTCTGAACATCAAGAACTGTTTCTTGGTAAAGCACTACTAGCTGGATTACAAACTATTATGGCTAATTGGATATTACAAGCCAGTCGGCATATGGTTCATTGGGGAAATCGCATGATGAGGTGTCTGCAATTTGAATATATGACCGCCGTTGCCAAATCCAAGAAAGCCCTTGCCCTGTGTGAAGCCATTTGGAAAGGGTACTGCGATACACTCCCAAGTTCCACAAGAGACGCTATTCTGCAAATTACCCGGAATGTATATCGAGTTACAATTCCATCGTGATTGACGGACAGAGACTCCATTTACTGGGTGATCTTCAATGGGGAGGGGGGAAAGGGAGGGAGGGGTAATCGGGGGATCCCAGGGGGTGATACACACGTTTGTTACTGCTATAGCCTTGTATTTTATAGAGTTTTGGTTTTCTTGTATATTGAACTTTATACAAAATTTAATAAAGAAACAAGTAAAAAAAAACAAAACTAAAATAAAAAATTAAATAAGAGCACAATTAAAGATAAATTAATATCAACTCTGTTGTTTTGTTCTTGCTCAGTGTTGTGCGTTATTATTTATTATAGGGATCTGCTTTTTATCTGACAGTCCTTTTTATTTTTCTGTTTTAGAAATGTTAATCTAGGTTTGTCCCTCCTGACGCAGCCCCAGTGAAACACGGGTCCATGTTGGGGGACCCATCGTGTGAAGTTTGTGCATGATAAACAGTGGAGTTGCCGTGTGTGTGATTAATAATAAACACAATTGTGGAAATTGGACTATGTGAATTTTCTGCACCTATCGGGATTACAAAACCCTCCATTCATAACATCCAGTGCCTATCAGGTTTCAACAGTGAGCCATTTAAACTGGTTCATGTTTCTCTCTAAGCCATACATCTACGTTCCTGGTTTTTTATTTCAGTTTATACTTTATTTTCAGATAGTGGTTTGGGTCCCTCCCAACACTGACCCTCCGGCAAAACACAGCTGTGTTGGGGGACTGTACTGTTTGATATATATTATATCTATGTGACAATTAAACCTCTTTGTAGGCTCTCAAATTTTGAGATTGATTGATTGGCCTGTTAAAAAAAAAAGATAACAGGTTATATTTTGTTTTGCCCATTTTCCTTTGCTTTTCTTTCTAATATGCCTACCTGCCATGCCTATTATGTACCAGTAGGGGACTTTTGGTGTGTCCTTGTTGTTTGCTGTATAGATTTCAGTCTAGTTCTCCCACCCTGATACTTTGTTGGTTATACTGGGGTGTGAAAATTTGAAAAAAGAAAAACAACATTAGTTTTTCTTCCCACCCCACCTCTTTTATGGTTCTTCATTTTGTTCTAACCCTCTGTAATCCCAGCCTAATTCTCCCACCCTGTTTCTTTAATGGTTACAACTAGGGTGTTTTGTCTCTAGAAAACAAAATGTGAAATAAAGGAACAGAAAAAAATACAAGTTTCTTCTTCCACCTACCCCACACCTCTTTTCTTGTTCTTCATTTTGTTCTACCACTCTCTGAACCATGCCTAGTTCTCCCACCCTTCTTCTTTCTTGGATATACTGGAGTGTTTTGTCCCAAAAACCCTCAGACTGAAGGAAGAAGTGCAGGCACAACAGAAAAGATGCACAGGAGAGACATTTTACATGTTCTGAATGCAAGATAGGTTTCAGGGGGATGATAGAACTAATGCCATATCAGAAAATCAATAAAAAATAAGTGACTGTGTTCAGCTACAGAATATGGGAAAGATTTTGTAAAAAAAACAAATTGCACAAATTACCAGGAAAGTCACACTGATGAGAGATCATTGTCATAGTCTGTGACAAAAGTTTCAATATGAAGGCAAATTTCACAAGAAATCCAAAATTCCATCCAGCAGCAAAGTCACGTTCAAGTAGGGAGTGTAATAAAAGCTTATGTCACAAAAATTATACTGATGACAGATCATTCTTTTATACTAAATCTGACAAGTGGCAAGTGCTTCAACAAGAAGATATACATTGCCCACGCCACTCTATCTTGTTGCTATATCCCTTATTTTGTACTGTAGGAGTCTTTCTTCCACTCAGCTTTGGTACCAGACTTTGCACCTTAAAGGCTTGCTATCACTCTTCCTTGGTGTGTTCTTGCCACTGTTATCTTGATGCTGCTTCCTGCTCTGCTTTGCCCCTTTATAGGTGCTTTGGGTTGTTTTTTTCTTGCCACCTTTTCTGCTTCATTCCCCCTTCATGGTCCCTTAGGATGCTGGTGTCGCTTTGCCTCATCTGCTGAATTCAAGGGTTCATACCACCTACCCTCCTTTGAAGCCTTGAGGTGGTATCAGTTTGCCATACTGCAGGTCATTGGGCTCTTCATGTCAACTTTGGTACCATATTGACAGTCTTTTTTCATTAGGCATGCCTTCAACCTTCTGATGATGTCTACCCACCAGTTTCATTAAAAATGATTAGGAAATCCCAATTTGAGAGCCCAAAATAGGCTCCATTGCTTCCCCCATTGACTATAATGGTAAACGAATGAATGAATGAATGAATGAATGAATGAATGAATGAATGAATGAATGAAGCAAATAAATGAAGCAAATAAATAAAGCAAATGTTTTTTATTTGAAACTAATGAAACAAATGGAAGTGCCTTATGAAATAAATGAATGAACCAAAACAAACATTTTTCCTCTGCACATCCTTATTCTTCACAACTTCCTTCAATGATTACTTGAATTTTGTTACTGGGGGTTTTTTTTGTTGTTGTTGTTTTTACATTCCCAGCCTCCTCTGGGAGGCTGTTTCATGCATCTACTACCCTTTCTGTGATGAAATACATTTTTTAATGTTCCTCCTGAGTCTGCTTCCTTTGTATCTATTGTGACCTCTTGTTTTAGTACTTCATTTCCAGTGAAAAATGTTTTCTTCCTATGCATTACCATGTTAAGCAGTGAATGAAAAAAAAACTTATGAATCAAAGATTTCCTAAAAGTCACCAAACTAAAAGTCTGTTTCTGTATTTTCATTTGTAGAGTAAGTATTTTGACATCTCTGTAACAGTATGCACTTCACTCATTAAAATTCCTTGCCATTTGATTAATTTGATTCCATTTGAATAAGATCACAAATTACGTTTTTCCAATCAATAAATAGCAAATAGACTAGAACCAGAACTAGACATTAGTGCTCATAAGTTTAAAAGTTGATTTACCATTGCATATTGCTGTCTAGTATATCCAGTATATACCAAGTTTCCACTTTATACAGAATTGCTTCTGGACAAATATTTGCCCTAAGCTTACATGCAGCTTGAAAACTAGCCTTTTCAAGTATATATTTAAGTAAATGCAAAATTATCATGATGAAGGTACATGAACTTTATATAAAAATTGTATGTATATATATATACATACACACACACAAGGTCAGAGTTCTAAAAAGAACAGCTGCACAAACTGGTTGTATCATAGGTTTACAAACACTAATTTAAATATTCTATTTGCCACTGATGTATCTCTTCTACTTATTTGTGTATTTTTCTTAGTAAAATGTTCTTTGTGGCTCAGTGGATAGTTTAGATTTTTTTAATATAGTTAGTGCTGAGAGATAAACACTTTGGTACATATTGGAGAGTAATAAATTGTGTTGAACATTGATAAACTAATGCAATTACCAGCAAGGTCACAGAGTCAGCTAATTTAGAAATATCAGTACTAGGATTTTGAGTTGTCCCCTGGAGGACTGCAGCCACTTTATTACAGCAGGAGGGTGAGGGGAAAATGGTACATTAGGATTGATCTTTTGATCTAATTGTGGTACTCTGCCATTCCTTGTTTGACCAAAAATGCTTAGCAAGCAAGACGAAACATAGCCCAACTAATTGAGGAACATCTCTTGCAGACTAAAAGAATTATGGGAAATAAAGAACAAATTGCAGATGATATTATTGTACATTTTTATCTAAAGTACAAGGTGTTCAATGCTTTCAAAGCATTTCTCTGCCTCTGCCATTTTTTTTATTCTAATCCTTTGGTTATATTTATAATTTTGACATTGTTAATCCAGACTAGGGTATTCAGTTTTCGTCCTTGAGTGCCACACACAGGTCTGTTTTTCAGGATTATCAAATGATGCTAATTAACCTCACTTTTTTTTTTATCACATATTGCCCATACTTATTCACTATGGAAATATTGAAATGCAGACCTTGCATAGCCCTCAGGGACCATAACTGAATTCTCCCAATCAAGTCAGTCACTATCACTGGCATCTTAAAAATCAAAATAATCAGAGTCTAACTTTTCCATTCAAAATAAGGTATCAGGACTTAACCTTCTTGTTGCTGAAGATGAATGTCAGTGGCAGTACCCTCAATGGATACATCGACCTCTCCTTCAATATGAAGACTAGTTTAAATAATTCAGTCCAAACTAACACAGTATCCTCCCCCCAAAAAATGAAACCAAAATCCTTCAAGGCCAAAAATAAATAATCAAGTATATAATTTATTTTTTAAAAAGACCATAATATCAGCCATTATTCAGTGCCATATTTTTGTTAGGTTGTTCTTATCTGTTTAAAATATATGCTGGTTATATCATCAGTTTTGTTTACAGAAAAGGAGGGATGGCAGTGTCCTGGAGAGATACATCCCAGTGGCCCTAAATAAGATTTGCTTGTGATTCATACTATTTTAATCCTACTTCTGTACCATTCCAAGTTTTGTGGATAGAGGCACTAAGCTATCAGGGGCCAAAAGTTCAGATTCCACACAGGCAGATTAAAAAAGCAGGAGAGCTTCAATTGCAAAATTTTAATAAATTAGTTTAATTCAGTCCCGTGCCTTGCTTAAGATTTATGAAGCGCATTGGGAGATAACCAGTTGAATAGTTAACAACCAGTTGAATAGTTGCATTCACTTTCAGTTTTTACTTCCCTGTGAAAAAGTAGTCAACCTCCATCTCTCCGAATACTTGGAGAAACACAAAATTCTATCCCTGTCTCAATTTGGCTTCCGTAAATTATTCACTGAACTCAAAGGCATGGACAATGGTCATTCCTACCTCCTTGCAATCCTCGATATCTCTTCTGCATTCGACACCATCAGCCATAAAATTCTACTAAACCAACTCATAAACATTGGCATAACTGGAACTGCATTCCGCTGGTTTGAATCCTACCTTGAAAATAGAAACTACAAGGTCAAACTCGGTAATAGTGAATCTGATCCTATCAACTTAACCCAAGGTATACCCCAAGGCTCCTCACTATCCTCTACCCTTTTCAACATCCACATGCTACCCCTATGCCAACTCCTATCAGACCTATGCCTCACCCATTTCATATACGCGGACGACAAATTCTTATCCCCATCACAGACTCCCTGTCCAATTCATTAAAGATCATGTGACAACTGCATAAACTGAATCAATCACCTCCTCACAAATCTTAATCTCGCGCTTAATACCACCAAAACAGAACTTCTCATCATTTCTCACAATCCATCCACCATCACCCCCACACTCTCCAATACCTTGCCCCTTCCAGCACCCATCTCACAACATGTATGAAATCTAGGCGTTACCATTGAAAACTAGTTAAACTTAAAAACATTCATAAAATCCACCATGAAGGAATGCTACTTCAAACTTCATGTCTTAAAGAAACTAAGACCCCTTCTACATTTCAACGACTTTTGCGCTGTCCTTCAGGCCGTAATATTCTCCAGAATTGACTATTGTAACTCCCTCCTCCTAGGCCTCCCCACCTCTACTGTCAAACCCCTCCAAATGTTACAGAATGCTGCAACCAGAATCCTCACTAATACACGCAGGAAAGATCACATTACACCCATTCTAAGAGACCTTCATTGGCTCCCTATCTCAGAATTATCTACAAGACCCTCTCCCTTATACACAAGACCCTACCCAACCAGAACATGCAATGGCTAAACGACTCCCTACACTTTCATACATCCAATAGACCCATCAGATCTGCCTATAAGGGAACCATTCACATACCCTCTACTAAACTCTCACACTTCTCCTCCACTAGGGATCGAGCATTATCGATAGCAGGTCCCTCAAATTGGAATGCAATTCCTCCTGACCTCCGCATGGAACCTTGTACACAGAAATTAAAAAAAAAAATTAAAAACATGGCTCTTCAAACAGGCCTTCACCTAATGCCCCTATCCTCTCTTGCTTCCTCCCACACTCCTCTCTCGTCACACCCCTTCTTCCTTGATCCTTCTCCCCCCGCCTTCCCTACTCTACACTGCTGTTTTCCCCCTCCCTTCTTTCGCTCATCTCCTCAATCTTTAATCCTCCTTATCTACAATCCTTTCTGAGTTCTCTACATATTAATTGCTATTTTCTGCGATTGAAACCGTGTTATTTGTTCTAGTTTACTTATTAATATGTTTATAGTTTGTACCAATTTCTCTTAATTTATGATGTTACAAATTTGTTTCATGTAATTGTTATCCTACATTATTTAATCACCCTGTTCCATGTAAACTGATACAATGTGCAAACGGTTATTGGTATATAAAAGCCTTAAAATAATTAAATAATTAAATAAATAGATTAAAACCATTGCCTTCTCCGTTAATACAGGCCTAGACACTGGCACACTCATCCTCACTGTGATGCTGGCAGAGTCACAGATACAGCATGCTGTCCAAATCGGGATTTTGATGCCCTCATTTGGCCATTCCCATTACAGAATCACTTTCAGTTTAAAATTTAGTATGATGATTTTCTGTGATTTTGAATCAAAAATTGTCATTTGAAGATTGTATTTTTCTGAAGTTTGGCAATGTTTACTCTGTGATCAAGCTTTTTAAGCAGCTCCACTTTCTTCTGAATTGATTGTATATACCTTTTCCTTTTCACTCCTGGACTTTCCTCAGAAGAAAGCTTAGTGCATAAAGGTCTTTTGGCCTCTTTTCTGCTGGGCTCACCACTACCACCATTGTTTGGTCAATAGATAACTTTGTAGTTGTAGGTTTGGAACTTGAGCATCCAGTACTCAAGATGAGCTGGTGGTAACACAGAAATGAGTATCTAAAGATGGGTTTCAAAGTTTTGTGGTCAGTGATCATGTGACAGGGGCAATGGCCTGTCAGTGTAATTTTGGAAAATGGTGTCAACTGGGACCGGAGCTAGGGAGCGCTCCGGGTCTCCACTATCCCATCAATTAATACTTTTTTTAGATAGAAGGGGGTTCTGGGGGGATGGAGGTCCAAGGCCCCCCCTAGACCACCAGGATCTACTTTTCATGTAAGAGAGGACAGGAGAAGAAGGGGGGATCCTAGACCTTAGTGGTTATTAACATAGAGAAAACAGAATTCCTACATCTAGAATGTAAAAACATAGAGATCATTCAAAACCCAATCACTCTCAAAAACATCCAAAAAATAGAATTAGCAGAGAAAGTACGGAACCTCGGAGTAATAACTGACACGGAACTAAGGATGAAACAACATATATCTTTAAAAGGAAAGGAAGGTTTCACCAAACTCATGATTCTCAGAAGACTAAAACCACTACTAACAACTAAAAACTTTTGATCGGTGTTACAAGCTTTAATTTTTGCAAGCACTGACTACTGTAATGCCCTACTTCTGGGTTTACCAGACACCACAATAAGACCACTCCAAATACTACAGACACTGCTGCAAGAATTCTGACTTGTAAAAGTAAGAGAGACCACATCACCGAAACCCTAGCTGAATTATACTGGTTACCCATTGAGCAAAGAATACAGTAGAAAACACTATGCACCATACATGAATTAATACACAACAAAAAAGCAGAATGGCTGAACACAGCCCTTCACGTACACGTCCCTCACAGGAACCTGAGATCAGCCAACAAAGTACTAACAATTCCTTCAGTCAAAACAGAAAGACTAACCCAAGTGAAAGAAAGGGCGCTATCCTTAGCAGGACCCATACTTTGGAACACCATGCCTTTAGAAATCAGATTACAAAGAGACATAAAAACCTTTAGAAAAAGTTTAAAAACATGGCTCTTTAAATAGGCTTATCACAAAGAGAATGGAGAATAGAATCTAGGAAAGTACAGGGAGCGGACACTAGAACACCCACACACCTCTCCTTAATCAATATGTGTATTTTTTTTCTCTCTCCACTAAAGGATAAGATTCAATTATTAAGCTATGCTTGTATTCAAAATGGATACAGATAGATTTGGACATGATTTATCACATTTACCAAACTATAATTATTATAAAACGATATTACTGAACCTTTATGGCACCTGTTTAATGGATATAATTTGATATAATTAGTAATATTAATTTATGTGCCCTATTGTAAACTGTTGTGATGGTACCTATCTTAACGATGGTATAGAAAAGATCTTAAATAAATAAATAGTCTGTTTAGCTGGATAGACTTATCTGGCTAATTTTGAGATAACCAGGTATATACAGTGATGTACCTGTATTTCTGAATATCTGGTACAAGTTAGCTGGATAAATTCAATTTACCAGGCTGCCCTGAGATTGAATACTGATGCCATTGTATTTTCCATAGAATCCTTTTGTAACCTATAGTTATTAATTGGAATAGAACTCAAGCACCCCTTGTGGAATTGTTTTGTCTTGTTTTATCTGAGCATGCTCCAACTTTAGATGAATTACTCTTTGGAGAACTTTAGAACAGCCAAGATCTCTCTCTCTCTCTCCAGCATGTAGCCCTAGAAGAGGGATGAATAAACTGAGGGAAGGGCCCCCTTGGGGGGGTGGCTTCAACAATCCTGGAGGGGGCATACTGGTTGTCCAATCAGTTAAGAAAAATTCAGTCTCAGTGCTGTGGAGGCACTTCAAGCTCAGGAGGAAGGAAACTTCCAGAACACAGTGACATCACTGTAAGCATACCACGACTTAGCCATGTGTCTCAGTGGACCAAGGAAAGGATCTGATTCTGCTGTAGTGGGCCAATGATGTAGAACTGCTTACTCTGTGGCAGAACTACATCTGGTATTCTACAACCTAGGAAAACCTGTCACCCTCATGCCTCAGCCTAGGAGTTGTTCCTACTGCTTCCAGGTCCCTACCCAGGAAATGAAATCACATCTGTTGCCTGCCAGGGAAAAAAAAATAGTGAGGTAGAGAAGGGGAATTGGCAAAGAGGCCAGAGAGAATGAAGAGGTGGGGAAGGGGAAATAAAAGCAAAAAGTGTAAAAAAGTTAAATAAGAAAATAAAAACATGAGAAAATTAAAAAGATGAGCAAACTAATACAAATATAAAAAGAGAAAGAAAAATAGGAAAAATTAGTGAAAAAAGTAAACAAAATATGTTGGTCAGAGTGGGTTGGAATTTTTTTCAGCTTCTAAAAAATGTTGGCTGACACTTAGGTTTTTGGAAAATAATTTCCAGCGCTTACCATTGTGGTGTGTGGTGTGTGGCTGGGAGTAGTATTGAGTGTGTCTGTTGATTTCAGGGATGCTTTGGTCTGTATGTGTGGTTTATGTCACTGTTTGTGATGTGTCTACCTGTGTATCTCTCTCTATATCTAGGTAGAGGGTATTTGCTTTTTTCTGCCCTTATGTGTATATGTATGTGAGTTTACTTCTTTCAGCAATTTAAAAAGAAACAAAATGGAGGCTTTGAGTCACTAGTTGGCAGAGAGGCTGCCTGGTGAATATCTTTCACATATATATTTGTGTGTATATATAATAGGGATGTGCGTTTGTTTAAAAAGAATGGGCATTCCAAAATTAATAGAACCCCATTTGTTTCTTTTGTGGGTCCCCAAAATGAATGGAAGGGGTCCCACAAATTAGCAAATCCTGTTTGTTCCATTCATTTAGTTTCCCATTCATTTCTATGGGCCATTGGAAACATGACGGCAGAAAAAAACCATATGGCCCATCCAGTTTGCCCATCCATCCAATTAATTTAGCATTATAATTCTCATCGCTTCCTTAGAGATTCCCTGTATTTATACCATGCTTTCTTGAATTCAGATACTGTTTCTGTCTCCACTACCTCCATCTCTATGGACCACAGAAATCAACAGAGAACAGGTGTCAGTTAGTAATTGTAACTATATAACAAGATAGCAGCCAGCCCTTCTCACTGAGTCATGTATGAGGCTGTGAGCTATTGTCAAAGAGACCACAGCACAGAGATAACATATCACAGTGATCCAGCCTATCCAGTCTCTGGATCCAGTGTTTCTGATCTTAAAACTGAGCATGAGATATATTGTGCATTTCCTATGTAGACATTGTCATGGGAGGATGCTGTTACCTGCCATACCTCTATTACCATTATAGGGGACTTGCTGCCACATGCCTACTTGCCTTACCCTGTATTCAACCATAGGAGGTTTGCTGACATATGCCTACCTGCCATGCCCTTTTTTCCACCATAGGAGAATTCTGCCTCATTCCTATCTGCCATCCCTTAATACTGCCTTAGGGGACTTGCTGCCACATACCTTCATGTCATGCCCCTTATTCCACCATAGGGAAATTGTTGCCACATGCATACAGGTTTCTACAACCACAGAATGTGTTCTACAGTTCTTTTTCTCCTACTCTTCCACAATCCCAGCCTGGTTCTCCAACTGTGTTTGATGGTTGATTATAGTGGGGTAGTTAGCATACAAAAGCCCTCAGTCAGAAGAAAGAGAAAAGATGCTTTAGATAAACCATTTTGATTTCCTGATTGTGATAACAGTTACAGTAGTCAGAGAGAATTCAGAACAAAACCAGAAAATTAGGAAATAGAATATTGAGAGTTCAGCTATAGAATATGGGAGAAGGTTTCTAAAAAGCAAACTCATAATTTACCAAGAAAACCAAGCCACACATTAGAAATCTGAATTTGAAAACAATTTCCTTCCTAAAGCCCATTTCACAAGAAAATTAAAATTCCACTCAGTAGCTAGATCAAGTTCAAGCAGGGAATGTAATAAAAGTTTATATCAAGAAAATGATACTTATCACAGTTCATTTTTTTGTACTGAATCTGACAATTGACAAGTATGCTTCAAACGAATGACCTGCAACTCCCATGCCACTCTGCCTTGCTGCTATACCTCTCATGCTACACCTTGGAGTCTTTGTGCCACTCAGGCTTGCTGTCATGCCCCTACTATACACCTTGGAGTTATTTCTGCCATTGTGTCTTGCTGTCATACCCCAGACCTCAAACCTCTAGTTGCTCTTGCCAGTGCTTTGCGCCCATCATGTTGTTTTGGTGTCTTGATGCCACTTTTTCTGCTTCTTGATCCCTTTAGCAGTGCCATTGGGTTTTCCCCCCATCTTTCTTGCATTGTTCCCCTTTCATTGTATTCATTTATTTAATTTATTTAACTATTTGTATCAATATTTCTAGATGGTTTACAAAGAGAACATCCATAATAAAAATAAATATAAAACCATCAAACAACAGTAAAAATGCCTCAGCACAGGCATAAAAACAAATACAAAGATAAAAATCACAATAAATAAGTATAATAGAAAGTATAAAACAAAAAATAAAATACAATATAGTCCTTTCCTTAAAAAGAAATACAAACAGTGCACAGATGGTTACTCAAAAGCTTGTTTTAAAAGAAATTATTTCAGATGTTTCCTGAATCTTAAGAAAAGTTTCATTCATAAGGTCAGAAGATAAGGTGCTCCAAATCATGAGTTTATCAACACAGAACAATCATTTCCTTGATTCAATGAGCTCATTCTGTTTAACTGAGTATCTTTCAAGCTGTCATTAAGGATCTACTAGGATTATAAAGTTTAAGAACCAAATTAACATACCTAGGAGTAAGGCCATGAATTGCTTTAAAAACCAGTAAAAGAAGTTTACATAGTAACAAAGTAATGATGGCAGATAAGACCAAATGATTCATCTAGTCTGCCCAGCAATTTTTTATAGCATTAACTGCCACTCCAAGCAGGCTATCCCTATGATCTCTGTCTTTGTGCCACTCAGGCTTGCTGTCATGCCTGAGTGGCACAAAGTCTCTAGCCTTCATAGACTGAGTATTGTTCGATCTTGTTAAGCTATGTTTTTTGTGTTTTGTTTTTTTCCAACAGATGTATAGCAGTGTTGCTCTTTAGTTGTTTTTGTATGTTTATATTTTGTGTTGCACAAGGTTTTATTATGCTTTATTGTGTATGTTGACTGTAATTCACTGAGATTGTTGGTTCAGCAGAATAAAAATTGTGGAAATAAATAAATAAATAAATAAATAAATAGCAACTGCCATTTCATGCAGGTTACCTAGATACATTGTATTAAGGGTAGTAATTTCTTTTCTGTGCTGGTTATCACCATGCAGAAATGTTACAACATCCCTTTCTTCATGCCTTTAGGGATCTTCAGTATTTGTCCCTTGCTTTTGTTAATTCTTTAACTGTTCTCATCTTTACCAACTCTTCTGGGAGGAAATTCCAGGCATCTTCCACTCTCTCCATGAAGAAATATTTCCTGATATTGGTTCCGCATCGTCCCCCCTGGAGTTTCATATTGTGACTCCTAATTCTACTGTTTCCTTTCCAACAGAAAAAATTTGAAGTTTGTGCATTGTTAATACCTGTCAGGTATCTGAAGATCTGTATCATATCTCTCTTGTACCTCTTCTCCTTTGGGGAATACATACTTAGATCCTTCATCCTCTCCTTGTTGGTCTTCAGAAACAAACCCTACACCATTTTGATCACCTTACTCTGGACCGTTTACATCCCGTCTCTATTCTTTTTGAGATATGGTCTCCAGAACTGAATATAGTATTCCAAGTTATGCCTCACTAAGGACCTGTACAAGGGCATTGTCACTTCCCTTTTCCTGCTGGCTATACCTTTCCCTAATGCAGCATCTTTTTGGCTTAACTACTGCCTTAACACATTGCTTCGCCACCTTCAGATCTCCAGACACAATCACCCCAGGGTCCCTCCCCTAGTCCATGTAATATAGTCTTTCAACTCCTCCCCCCCCCCTCGTCACATACAGCTCTTTTGGATTACTGCACCCCAATGACTCTTACTTGTTGTCATTGAATCGCAGCTGCCAAATATTCAACCACTCTTCATGTTTTCTTAAATCATTTTTCATTCTTTCTACTCCTTCAGGCATGTCCACTCTGTTGCAGATCTTAGAATCATCTGAAAAAAGGCAAATATTTCCTTCTAACCCCTCCGCAATGTCGCTCACAGAAATATTTAACAGAACCGGGCCCAAAACGATCTTTAAGGCACTCCACTTAATACTGTTCTCTCATCGGATTGGGTTCCATTTACCATTACACATGGTTTTCTGTCAACCAGTTAGTAATCCACTCCACCACCTTGGTGCCCACACCCAAACATCATTTTATTCATGAGCCTCCTCTGGAGGATCATATCAAAAGTTTTGCTGAAATCCAAATAAATCACATCGAGAGCTCTTTCTTGATCCATTTCTCTAGCCCAGCGCTTCTCAACCAGGTGTGTCATGTGCTACCGGTCTCCAGCTGCACTTCCCCCCTCTTCCTTCACCGAGCAAGAGGCAGGCAATCTTCCACTGCTGCCGTTGCCGCCTAGGCTATCAGCACATTCAAGCCTGAATGGGAACGGCAGCAGTGTTAGTGGAGGCTGGCAACTGCAGCTGGGCCTTTTCTTCTTCCCGCACCTGCCCCCACCCTGGCCCAGAACAGGAAGTGATGTGCAGTGGGGTGCGCGGGAAGAAGAAAGAGCCATGCTGCATGAAAAAGTAGCGGCGGCAGTGGTGGCCCCAAGCAGTAACGTGGGCCCGAAGCAAAATCAGAAGCAGCCAGAAATCGTCACAGGAGACAGCAGAATTAGCCTCCGGTGGCCGATGGGATTCTTCTTTCTTGGCCTGCAGGGGCTAGAGGAGGAGGATGCTGCAGCTACTATTTGTGCTCGGGGGGGTGGGTGGGGGCAAGAAATGAGAGAGAGAGAGAGACAGCCAGCCAGCCTGTCTGTAAGGCTGGCTGTCTATGTAAAGTGTGTGAGAGAGAGCATGTGTGTAATTGAGAAACTGGTCAGAGAGGTGATGTGTGTATATAGGAGAGACAATGGAAGTGACTGGTTAGGGAGAAGACTGGAGTGTGTGAGAGAGAGAAAGTGATTGTGGGAATGAGAAGCCTGTGCATGTGGAGAGAGCTAGCATAGGAGTGAGAAACATGGGTGTGTGTGAGACACAGCATGGGAGTGAGAAGTCTGTATATGTAAGATAGAACATGGAAGTGGGAAGCCTGTGTGTGTGTGTGTGTGTGTGTGTGTGCATGAGAGAGAGAGACTGATCGGGAAGGTGACTGGTGTGTATGTAAGAGAAAGACTGGTCAGGAGATGATTGGTGTGTGAAAGACAGAAACTAGTCATGGGGGTGTACCTGGTATGTGTGCATGTGAGAGACAGAGAGACTGATCATGGGCACTAAGGAAGAGGACCATGAGTACAGAACTTCAGCCACTACTGCTTCTGGTGTGTGCTACTGGCCTGCATGGAAGAGGAGTAGGAGAGCTGCTGGAGGGGGTTAGTAAAGGTGGCTTTTTAAGTTTATTTTTCTTGATTGGCTGCCATTTTAATTACTGAATATTATGTGATGTGTTTTGAAATATTTTATTGGTGTTTGGAGAATTTTAAATAATTGTTATGAGTTTTTAATTGTTGGATATTATTCTGTTCATAGTTGTTGTGAAACATTTATTCTACTTATTAGAATAGTTATACAATTATTTCTGTGTTGGGATCTATAGCTGCTTGGCTAGTTCTGTTTTCCTAATAGGAGGTGTATTGGTGTTTAGGGCCTGATTTAATATTTGTAGTGTTGCCTTTACATAGGTAGGGTTGTTACTGTTTGAGTGCATTCCATAATACAAGTGGAACAGTATGCGGATTAGTTTATGTGCATTACTGCAGATCCTGGGAGTATGTTAGGTCGGTTCTGTGTATGTAACCAAGGTGAGGTATTTTACTGTATCAGTCTTATTTGTTGTATTTTCTCAAGAGGACATGCATTAGTGATAAACTGCTGTCTTTTCATAAGTAGGGCTATTGAGTCTGGTAGTTGGAGTTTGTGTTGCTGTTACTGAGATGACACTAGAACCAGAATATATTTTTTGTAAGGTGAGTTGTACGGGGAATCTCATAATTCTGCTTTACATCCATAATTGTGGATCAGGGGGGTTCCTGTGGATGCAAACTGTACTTTTACATTTAGCCCCATGATGGTCATGTGTTCAGTGTGTCACACATGTGAGAACTATCTGTCAGGTGTGTCCCGACAGAAAAAAGGTTGAGAACCACTGCTCTAGTCAACCAATCAAAAAGTCAATCAGATTGTCTGACAGAACCTTCCCCTGTTGAATCCATGCTGCCTCTGATCCAGCAACCCACTAGATTGTAGATAGTTCACTATCCTTCCCTTCAGCAGAGTCTCTATTAATTTTCCCACTACCGAGATGAGGCTGACTAGACTGTAGTTTCCAGCCTGCTTTCTACTGCCATTCTTGTGAAACAGGACAACAACTGTTCTTCTCCAATCACTCCCATTTCAAAGAATCATTTAAACAGGTCTTTCAGCAGACCCACCAACACATTTTTGAGCTCCCTTAGTACCCTCATGGCCTCATGGCCTTGTCCACTTTCAGGTTTCCTAGCTCTTCCCAAACATTCTCTTCCATAAATGGAGATACATCTGTGCCACTCCCATCCATCTCCTTGTCAATCAGCAATGGTGCTTTGCCAGGGTCATCTTTTATGAACACTGAACAGAAATATTTGTTTAATATTTCTGCTATTTCTTTGTCTTTCTCCACACACTGCTCCTCGTCACCTTTCAATTTTACTAATCCACCTCGGGCTTTCCTCCTTTCTCTGATGTATGTGAAAACTGTTTTGTCCCATCGCTTTACTTCTTTAGCAAACCTTTCATCCACTTGATCTTTTGCTTTTCTGATTATATTCTTCACCTCCCTCAGTTTCACCAGGTATTCTCCATGAAGTTAGCATGTGGCACATTTAAAACTAATCGGAGAAAGTTCTTCTTCACTCAACGCACAATTAAGCTCTGGAATTTGTTGCCAGAGGATATGGTTAGTGCAGTTAGTATAGCTGTGTTTAAAAAAGGATTGGATAATTTCTTGGAGGAGAAGTCCATTACCTGCTGTTAATTAAGTTGACTTAGAAAATAGCCACTGATATTACTAGCAATGGTAACATGGAATAGACTTAGTTTTTGGGTACTTGCCAGGTTCTTATGGCCTGGATTGGCCACTGTTGGAAACAGGATACTGGGCTTGATGGACTCTTGGTCTGACCCAGTATGACATGTTCTTATGTTCTTCCCTGTGTTCCTCATTCTGGGATGCTTTTTGTCTTCTTAGAGAACCAGATTGGTTTCTTTTTCAATTTACTTTTGTTTACTTTTCTAACATATAGATTTATTGCCTTTGCAATAGCTCCTTTTAATTTGGCCCATTGTTTTTGTATCTCCCCCTTTTTCTCACAGTCTTCTAGTTCTTCTTCCAGCAAAGACCCCATTTTAACAAAGTCCATATTTTTGAAATTCAACATTTGGATCCGTGTGTGACTTCTCTGTATCCTATTTGCGATATCAAATCATACCATCTGAGCACCATCTGGTGCTCAGATGAAGCCCCTACTGAACATTAGAGACATTACCCCCATTAGTTCATTAGACAGAGTATCACACTTCCCCCCCCCCCCCCCCCCCCCCCCCCCCCCCCCCGTGGGCTTGAATGTAACTCCATCCAATCGAAATCAATGCAATTTACTCAAAACTGGGGTAATATGTGCCCTGCTCTCAGAGGTGTGCTAGAATCAATACAGGCAGCAACGTTCTGTATAATTTGCAAATTATGTAAACTGGATTGGGGAAGCTCCACATACAGAGCATTACAGTAATCCAGGGAAGACAGAACAAGAGTATGTATGACTAAACTTAAGTCATTCATAGAGAGGAACAGCTTTGTCACAACATATGCAACTTATAAAACAAACTCTTGACATTGTTCCTATCTTGAGGCACACAAGACAAAGAAGAATGCAGAATTACACCTAGATTTTGTATAGTACAAAAAATGGGAATCTGCATTGTATCCATTGTAAGATCGATGGAATTGCAAGGAGATGGAAATCACTCAACATAAAAAAATTTCAGTTTTTTGCAGATTTAACACCATCCTATTCTCAGTTGTCCAATTTTAAACAGATTGGAGGCATGTAGTCATTCTGTCTAGTATCTAATGCCATAGAATCTTCAGTTGGCCAAAGAACTGAAAATCATCTGCAGGGACCCAGTAACCAATTTCTAAGTTCACTAAAACCTGACAAATGGGAAAAACATAGATATTAAAAAGAATGGCTGAAAGTGTTGCACTCAGGGTGGACCCTTGGTCTTGGAACAGTGCGGGAACTTCCCCAGGGGGCGGAGCATGGAAGGAGACAGAGGCAGTGTAGCTCTTCACCACTGGAAGCCCGAGGTCCCCCCAGGAGGAGCCCATAGGGACCCGGGCCACTTGGACTTAGGTGGGCCTCACAGGGTCTCCTGGGAGAATGGAAGTCCGGTGTGCCCACTGAGACTAGGGGAGCACTATCGGGTTCGAGGCTGAAGACAGGTTGAAGCAGAGAGAACCAGTACAGTGATGGTGATGACAAGGCTAGGGACAGAGCCAGAATCAATGGACAAGGTCAGACAGGCAAAGGTCAGAATCCAGAGGTCAGTCCGAGGAGTGGTCAATGAAGCAAGGGTCAGGAGCCAGAGGTCAGATGAGGTTAAGGAGCAGGCTGAGGTCAGGCAGGCGGCAGGCAGGCAAGCAGGTCAGGAACAAGCTGAGGTCTTTGGCAGGCGGCAGGCAGGCAGGCAGGTTAGGAACAAGTTGATGTCTTTGGCAGGCGGCAGGCAGGCAGACAGGTCAGGAACAAGCTGAGGTCTTTGCCAGGCAGCAGTCAGGTCAGGAACAAGCTGAGGTCTTTACCAGTAAGACAGTACGGGATAAGACCAGGAAGACAAACAGACAGATGTTGGCACAAGCAGGAGCAGGAAGGAGGAACAAGCAGGAACAGAACTGGAACAGAAGGATCCTGGAATGAGACTAGGGACAAGCAAGCAAGATACATGAACAAGGGCAATCTCAGGAACAAACCGACCTGATTGCCAAGGCAAGGAAGTGAGGCCAGGAACTTCCTTTTAACAGGAACTCAATCAGGGTGTGCCGCGGAACTAGGCCCCGCCCTGGAGCCTACATCAGAGCAGCTAGTCTGCGCGCGCGTGCCTAGGGGCATGGCCCGGGATGCTGAGGACGCCGAGGCTCAGCGTGAGGCCTGGCGCGCAGCCGCAGGCCTGGCAACTGCCACCGCGGTACGCCATGGCCTAGCTAGACTAGCAAGGGCCGTGAGGGAGACAGAACTGGGACCCGCTGTGGAACCCCAAATGTGAGCGGTCCCATGCGCGGGACGGCCGTGGGTGGGGTGTGTAACAGAAAGAGCCAATCCTAGTGGAACTCTCCTAAGTAATGGACAACATGATGAGCACTGAATGACAAACACAATCTGATGTCTGACAGATAAAAAATACAAACCATGAGAGCACAGTAACAGAAAGATCATATTGTTTTAGCAGAATGATCAATTGTAAAAACACAGAAACAATTCTAGTAATACTAAAAATAAATGTTTATGTTGATCAAAACCAGGACGAAAGACATCATGGATAACTAAAGTGTTTCTGTATTATGGGCTCCCCTAAAACCAAATTGAAAATCATCTAAAAGAGAGTTCTTATAAATAAATTAAAGTAATTGTTTAAAGCTACTTTCTCTAAAATCTTGCAACAAAGGGCACATTCGAAATTGGATGATAATTCACAAATTCCAATGGATCTAAATTGGCCTTTTTTAGGACAGGCCATACAAGGGACAGAAGGTATGACACAGAAAGACAAAATTAATCCTTTGATTTTGTGTTTACAAATGAAGATGTTGCAGAGATACCCATTCCAGAGATGGTTCCTAAGGATGATGATTCAGATGAACCGAACCAAATCATGGTGAACCTGGAAGATGTAGAAGGCTAGATTGACAAACTGAAGAGTAGCTAATCACCCAGACCAAATGGTATACAACCCAGGGTTCTTTCAGAACTCAAAATGAAATTTCAGATCTATTACTAGTAATTTGTAACCTATCATTAAAATTGTCTGTTGTATCTAAAGACTGGAAGGTGGCTAATGCAACCCCAATGTTTAGAAAGGGTTCCAGGGGTGATCCGGGAAACTGTATACAAGTAAGCCTGACTTTAGTGCTGGGAATTATTGTGGAATCTATTATAAAGAACAAAATCACACAACATATAGATAAACACGGTTTCATGGGACACAACCAGCATAGATTTCCCAAGGGAAGTCTTGCCTCACAACTCTGCTACATTTCTTAAAGGGCTTAATAAATACATAGATAAAGGTGAGCTGGTAGATGTGGTATATTTGGATTTTCTGAAGGCGTTTCACAAAATCCCCATAAGAGGCTTCTAAGAATATAAAACAATCATGGGATAGGAGGCTATGTCCTTTTGTGGACTGCAAGCTGGTTAAATGACAGAAACAGAGAGTAGGATTAAATGGTCGGTTTTTTTCATTGAAGAGAAGTAAACAGTTGAGTGCCTCAGGGGTCTGTACTTGGACTGGTGCTTTTTAATATATTTACAAATGATCTGGAAAGGAAGATGATGAATGAGGTGATCAAATTTGTAGATGACACAAAATTATTCAGAGTAGTTAAATCACACGTGGATAGTGATAAATTGCAGGAGAACCTTGGTGGACTGGAAGATTGGGCATCCAAATAACAGATTAAATTTAACGTGGACAAGTTTAAGGTGATGCATATAGGGAAAAATAACCCATGTTTTACTTATATGATGTTAGGTTTCATGTTAGGAGTTACCACTTAGGAAAAAGATCTAGGTGTCATAATGGACAATACATTGAAATCGTCAGCTCAGTGTGCTGTGGAAAAAAAAACAAAAAACTAACAGAATGTTAGGAATTATTAGGAAGGGAATGATGAAATAAACTAAGAATGTCATCATGCCTTTGTATTGCTTGATGGTAAGCCTGCACCTTGAGTATTGTGTTTAGTTCTGGTCGCTGCATCTCAAGAGAAGGTACAGACAAGGGTGAGCAAAATGATAAAGGGCATGGAACGGCTCCCCTATGAGAAAAGGCTAAAGAGGTTAGGGCTGTTCAGCATGGAGAAGAGAAGGATGAGGGGGAGATATGATGGTGTCTACAAAATGAGAGGACTAGAACAGGTAAATGTGAATTGGTTGTTTACTCTTTCGGATAATAGAAGGACTAGGGGGAAATCCATGAAGTTAGCAAGCACATTTAAAACAAAACCGAAGAAAATTGATTTTCACTCAATGCACAATTAAGCTCTGAAATTTGTTGCCAGAGATTGTGGTTAAGGCAGTTAACTTAGCTGGGTTTACAAAAAGGCTTGGACAAGTTCCTGGAGAAGAAGTCCATAAATTACTATTAGTCAAGTTGACTTAGGGAACAGCCACTGCTTATTACTGGCATCAGTAGCATGGAAGCTATTTAATATTTGGGTACTTGCCAGGTACTTGTATCCTGCATTGGACACTGTTGGAAACAGGATGCTGGGCTTGATGGACACTTGTTCTGACCCAGTACGGCAACTTATGTTCTTAACACTTCAATAATCTGAACGATTTCCTGAGAGGAAACAGGATCAAATTCCTCCCAGGTATTAAGGTCCTGAATATAACTGATGTCATCAGAGGAGCTGTTGTTTCGGAAATTATAAAGAGCAATAAGATTCTTAATCTTATCTAAGGGCAAGAGCAATAGGAGCAGGTAGCACACCAGATACAAATGGAGGTAAAGTAAAAGGTGTTGCAAATATGAACTGTCATCCACCAAATAGTAAAATCAATGAGAGATTTATTCATATGGCTGCACAAAATCTTCAGCTTCAAAGATAAAGCTTACATCCACAGAGGTTGCCAGATGGTACACATTTTATATATGTACAAGAAAATAAACAAAACAGTTGGACTCAACTGGAGTGAATCGTATGGATTTATTTTGGAGTCACACGAGAGCACTGAATGTCAAGAGACCCGGGGAGAAAGATACACCAGCAAGTCTACCCCTTGAGAAATCCTTCTGATTCTGTAAGACAGTGACGTGCAAGTTACTCTTTCTTTGAATTGACTTAACTGTGCTGATATCCTATGATATCAAGCATAGATAAAGTAGTCAATCATTTATGTGAACAGATGGTTTTCCTCAGTGGATACTCGTCAAATTATATTTATGTAAAAATGACCAGCTTTGAAAGTGCTTGAATATTTAACTGAAGTCCAACTATTAAGAGTTTGAAACTCACAAAGTTCAGGTACAATGTTATGTTTCCACAGAGACTTAATTAGGTACTTACAGGGTGGCTGTCAAATAGTAATAAGTCCAGAAGCAAAGCATCATTGGTGCGGCTATGCAAATTATCATCTAGGTAGTGGCAGTGAAGTTTCTCAGCAGCACCAGACAAATGCCACTTAAGGATTTAAATAATTGGTCTACTTAGACAAACACAAAGCTGCAAATATTTTTAGTATCACAAAATAGTCCTAGCCATAAGAGTATTGCATGGATAATGACTTTTTTTTTCTTGCTCAATCAGTTAAAATATTCCCCCTTCAGTCATTATAATGAGACTGCATGAATCTGAAAGTGAAAATCTAGCCAAACTCCCCAAAAAACAGTCAACATAATACTGCCAGAAATCTTCAACATTAGTGGATTTTTTTTATTGTAGTTATTTAAATTCTTGCTTCTTAAAAATGTATCTAGGACTAGAACTCTAGCTGACCCCTATCCCAACTCCTCAATAATGTACTTTTCTTCTTTCTTTTGTTTTTAAGTTATTTCATATATGTTCAAGTTTTCTAGTTACCCAACATACCTAAAAATATGTGGTCAAGTAGCATTGCTCTACAATGCAAAATGCTGATACAGATGTATATAAAATTTTAGGCACTCCTGGTCAAATTGTATATTTCAATGAATCTCTAAGTGAATAGAAGCTGACATAACCTTTACACGGTTCAAAGTTAACTATGACCGCTTTCTGCAATCTTTAATGCAAAACTACTGTTGCTTGATGATTTTAACAGACTGAAAATAATAAATAAGTGAATACGGCATATGCAGAAGGTTGGATGTCTCATCATTCCTTTTTTTAAAATAAGTTAATAAGACCTAATAAGTTGGTTAATTTATTAGGCCTTCAATTAAAGTCAAATTAAAGTCAAATGATGGCCCAGATTTAGGCATAGGCAGGATAGGAAACTGTCTAGGGCTCCAAATTTTGAAGGCACCTAATATCCAGGCCAAAAAAGAGCCTGTTGCCACTTGCTTTAGGGCAGTGTGCTGGCACAGTTTCAAAGGAGCACAACCATGGCATTCTGCTTATGGACACCAAAATCATTAATCTAGCCCTGGCCAGATGCAAAAACTTCCATGGATGAACAAACACTCTGACACTTCTAACCTCTTTGGTTGTGATTGTTGTTCTAGACTACTTTCAACAAACATGGGCTCCTTGAAGCAGTTGTCTGAGCATTTGAAAATGAAGATAATTCATTCTTAAAAAGCAAAGTAAGTATATAAAAATATCCAAATACTTTTGTGGGGGTGTGGTACTTTATGTCCGGGAGGGTATAGAGTCTAACAGGATAAAGATCATACAAGGGACTAAATGCTCAGTAGAATCTATATGGGTAGAAATCCCATGTATGTTGGGTAAGAGTATTAGGGATGTGAATCATTTATCTGACGATTGAAAATATCGTCCGATATTTTCAATATCGTCAGATATCGGGGGGTCCCCAACAGCGATAGGAAACCCCACAATTAATTTAGTGGGTTTTCTTATCGTTATGGGGGGGGGGGCGGGAAGAAAGGACACAACCTAAAAACACAACCTGACCCTTTAAAATGAGTTTGTTAGTATCCTCCCACCCTCCGGACACCCCCTCCAAAAATTTTTAAATACCTGTTGGTCCAGTGGGGGTCCCGGGAGCATTCTCCCGCTCTCGGGCTGTTGGCTGCCACTAATCAAAATGGCGCCGATGGCCCTTTGCTCTTACCATGTGACAGGGGCTATCGGTGCCATTGGTCGGCCCCTGTCACATGGTAGGTGCACTGGATGGCCCACGCCATTTTTAAAGATGGTGCTGGCCGTCCATTGCTCCTACCATGTGACAGGGACTGACCAATGGCACGGATACCCTGTCACATGCTACGGGCAAAGGGCCATTGGAGCCATTTTGTATACTGGCAGCCGACGGCCCGAGCGTGGGAGAATGCTCCCAGGACCCCCGCTGGACCACCAGGTATTTAAAAATTTGGGGGGGTCCAGAGGGTGGGGGGATACTAACAAACTCATTTTAAAGAGTCGGCTGTGTTTTTTGGTTATCGGCTCGGGCGCTGCCGATAAAAAAAAACCCGATCGGACTGCAAGATAAAAATTTCACGATGTGAATCCGAACCAGAATCCGAACCGATACCGGTTCCGATTCACATCTCTAAAGAGTATAGTGATAGAGTATATTACCGTCCACCTGGACAAAATGGTCAGACAGATGATGAAATGCTAAGAGAAATCAGGGAAGCAAACCAATTTGGCAGTGCAATAATAATGGGAGATTTCAATTACCCCAATATTGACTGGGTAAATGTAACATCAGGACTTGCAAGAGATATAAAGTTCCTGGACGTAATAAATGATTGCTGCATGGAGCAATTGGTTCAGGAACCAACGAGAGAGGGAGCTATTTTAGATTTAATTCTTAGTGGAACGCAAGATTTGGTGAGAGAGGTAACTGTGGTGGGGCCACTTGGCAACAGTGATCATAAGATGATCAAATTTAAACTAATAACTGGAAGGGGGACAATAAGTAAATCTGCAGCTCTAACACTAAATTTTAAAAAGGGAAACTTTGATAAAATGAGGAAAATAGTTAGAAAAAAACTGAAAGGTGCAGCTGCAAAGGTTAAAAGTGTTCAACAGGCTTGGACATTGTTTAAAAATACAATCCTAGAGGCGCAGTCCATATGTATTCCGCGCATTAAGAAAGGTGGAAGGAAGGCAAAATGATTACCGTCATGGTTAAAAGGTGAGGTGAAAGAGGCTATTTTAGCCAAAAAAAATCCTTCAAAAATTGGAAGAAGGATCCATCTGAAGAAAATAGGATAAAACATAAGCATTGTCAAGTTAAGTGTAAAACATTGATAAGACAGGTGAAGAGAGAATTTGAAATGAAGTTGGCCATAGAGGCAAAAACTCATAATAAAAACTTTTTAAAATATATCCAAAGCAAGAAACCTGTGAGGGAGTCGGTTGGACCATTAGATGACAGAGGGGTTAAAGGGACTCTTAGGGAAGATAAGGCCATTGAAGAAAGACTAAATTAATTCTTTGCCCCCATGTTTACTAATGAGGATGTTGGGGAGATACCAGTTCCAGAGATGGTTTTCAGGGGTGATGAGTCAGTCGAACTGAACAAAATCACTGTGAACCTGGAAGATGTAGTAGGCCAGATTGACAAACTAAAGAGTAGCAAATCACCTGGACCGGATGGTATGCATCCTAGGGTTCTGAAGGAACTCAAAAATGAAATTTCTGATCTATTAGTTAAAATTTGTATCCTATCATTAAAATCATCCATTGTACCCGAAGACTGAAGGGTGGCCAATGTAACCCCAATATTTAAAAAAGGCTCATTGGAAGGACTTCCAGTAATCTCCAGAGTTTATTATCTACCAGAAAAAGGAGGGAAGCGTAAAGACAATTTGGGTCAAGAGGAAGAGAATCAAGAAAATCAAGAAAATCAAGAAAACCAACTTAATTTGACTCAAATATTGGAACTATCTTTGGAATCTGTAGTTAAGAATAGAATGACGTTATTTTTGTCATGTACTTTTCCCACTGACAGAGAAATGATTATGAAGAGGTTTATACGGAATCGTTCAGAGTTATATTATGGAAATAAGATTTGGATATACCCAGATATTTCCCGCATAACCCAAGAAAGGCGAAAGAAGTTTCTGTCTTTAAGGCCAGAAGTAATTGCGAGGGGGGCCAGTTTTAGCCTGAGGTACCCAAGTAAATGTATCATTAGACATCATGATGCAAAGTACATTTTCATGGAACCAAATCAATTGCAAAAATTTCTAGAACCTGCTAACCCATAGATACCTGTTGTGCATCAGAGCAAATAATGATTTTTGCTATATTCATGCGACGAACCATTAGTACTTATTATATTGTTTTCTTGTAATAGTACCGCCTATAGAAGATTCCCCCAAGGATTTCTTTGAACAGTAGATAGCCTTAATTTACTTTGTATAAATGACCTACTTGCTTGAAATTGTTTATTGGTTCTACACACTGTATAATATTTACTTTGGTGTAAATATTGAAAAATTGAATAAATAATAAATTTTTAAAAAAAAGGCTCCGGGGCGATCCGGGTAACTATAGACCAGTGAGCCTGACTTCAGTGCCGGGAAAAATAGTGAAAACTATTCTCAAGATCAAAATTGTAGAGCATATAGAAAGACATGATTTAATGGAACACAGTCAACATGGATTTACCCAAGGGAAGTCTTGCCTAACAAATCTGCTTCATTTTTTTGAAGGGGTTAATAAACATGTGGATAAAGGTGAACCGGTAGATGTAGTATATTTGGATTTTCAGAAGGCATTTGACAAAGTCCCTCATGAGAGGCTTCTACGAAAAGTAAAATGTCATGGGATAGGAGGCGATGTCCTTTCGTGGATTACAAACTGGTTAAAAGACAGGAAACAGAGAGTAGGATTAAATGGTCAATTTTCTCAGTGGAGGAGGGTAAACAGTGGAGTGCCTCAGGGATCTGTACTTGGACCAGTGCTTTTCAATATATATATATAAATGATCTGGAAAGGAAGACGACGAGTGAGGTTATCAAATTTGCGGATGATACAAAATTATTCAGAGTAGTTAAATCACAAGCAGACTGTGATAAATTACAGGAGGATCTTGCAAGACTGGAAGATTGGGCATCCAAATGGCAGATGAAATTTAATGTGGACAAGTGCAAGGTGTTGCATATAGGGAAAAATAACCCTTGCTGTAGTTACACGATTTTAGGTTCCATATTAGGAACTACCACCCAGGAAAAAGATCTAGGCATCATAGTAGATAATACTTTAAAATCATCAGCTCAGTGTGCTGCAACAGTCAAAAAAGCAAATAGAATGTTAGGAAGTATTAGGAAGGGAATGGTTAATAGAACGGAAAATGTCATAATGCCTCTATATCGCTCCATGGTGAGACCGCACCTTGAATACTGTATACAGTTCTGGTCGCCGCATCTCAAAAAAGATATAGTTGCGATGGAGAAGGTACAGAGAAAGGCAACCAAAATGATAAAGGGGATGGAACAGCTCCCCTATGAGGAAAGGCTGAAGAGGTTAGGGCTGTTCAGCTTGGAGAAGAGATGGCTGAGGGGGGATATGATAGAGGTCTTTAAGATCATGAGAGGTCTTGAACGAGTAGATGTGACTCGGTTATTTATACTTTCGAATAATAGAAGGACTAGGGGGCATTCCATGAAGTTAGCAAGTAGCACATTTAAGACTAATCGGAGAAAATTCTTTTTCACTCAACGCACAATAAAGCTCTGGAATTTGTTGCCAGAGGATGTGGTTAGTGCAGTTAGTGTAGCTGGGTTCAAAAAAGGTTTGGATAAGTTCTTGGAGAAGTCCATTAATGGCTATTAATCAAGTTTACTTAGGGAATAGCCACTGCTATTAATTGCATCAGTAGCATGGGATCTTCTTAGTGTTTGGGTAATTGCCAGGTTCTTGTGGCCTGGTTTTGGCCTCTGTTGGAAACAGGATGCTGGGCTTGATGGACCCTTGGTCTGACCCAGCATGGCAATTTCTTATGTTCTTATGTTCTTATGGCTAGCAATTTCAACAATCAGAAACATTGTTAAAAAACTGATATTATATGGAACTGTTGAAATCAAGGTAAGGTCTGGAAGACCAGGAAAACTCTTTGAAAGATCTTCCCAAAAATTGGTCATATCGTCAATCAAACCCTCAGATTGCTGCAAATGACCTGCTTGAAAGTTTAGCTGACACTGGAGAGTTTCCAGAAGGAACCTTTTCTGGGACTTCTCACAAAAATCTTCAAAATAAACCTCGATAAGCTTAAAACATTTTGTAACATATCTTCTAGGCTCAATTTAAAAGAAATCATATGACTTACAAGAATCCAGTCTTATTAGCATATATGAGAAAAACTTCTGCTGCCTACTAATTAGGAAAATGTTATGCAAACCAACATACAGTTGTGCTCATAAGTTTACATACCCCTGACAGAATTTGTAAGATATATAGCATTTTAACAAAACATGAGTGATCAGTCAAAACACATCTGTTATTTTTTTATGTTTCAAATTAAGCTAGTATGCATTACAGAATAGCACAATCATTAAGCAAACCATAGCGATAAGGGAAATAATAAAATGGCCCTGTTTAAAAGTTACATACCATAGAAACATAGAAACATAGAAATGACGGCAGAAGAAGACCAAATGGCCCATCCAGTCTGCCCAGCAAGCTTCCCTCATTTTTTCTCTCATACTTATCTGTTTCTCTTAGCTCTTGGTTCTAATTCCCTTCCACCCCCACCATTAATGTAGAGAGCGGTGATGGAGCTGCATCCAAGTGAAATATCTAGCTTGATTAGTTAGAGGTAGTAGGGGTAGTAACCGCCGCAATAAGCAAGCTACACCCATGCTTATTTGTTTTTACCCAGATTATGTTATACAGCCCTTATTGGTTGTTTATCTTCTCCCCTGCCGTTGAAGCAGGGAGCTATGCTGGATATGCGTGAGGTATCAGTTTTTTTCTTCTCCCCTGCCGTTGAAGCAGAGAGCTATGCTGGATATGCATCGAAAGTGAAGTATCAGGCACATTTGGTTTGGGGTAGTAACCGCCGTAACAAGCCAGCTACTCCCCGCTTTGTGAGTGTGAATCCTTTTTTCTTCTCCCCTGCCGTTGAAGTTATGCTGGATATGCGTGAAGTATCAGTTTTTCTTCTCCCCTGCCGTTTAAGCAGAGAGCTCTGCTGGATGTGTGAAGTAACAGTTTTTCTTCTCCCCTGCTGTTGAAGCAGAGAACTATGCTGGATATGCATTGAAAGTGAAGTATAAGAATGGAGTGATCAAGCTAGTTGAAAGGCATCAGGAATAGAGGAAGGTGGAGGTAGTAATTTGGTTATTTGGTTTGGGGTAGTAACCGCCGTAACAAGCCAGCTACTCCCGTCTTTGTGAGTGCAAATCCTTTTTTTCCACATTTCCTCTTGCTGTTGAAGCTTAGAGTGATGTTGGAGTCACAGTAACCATGTGTATGTTTATTGAATAAGGGTATTGTCTCCAGGCAGTAGCCATCATTCTGGCGAGTCACCCACTCTTCATTGGCGGCCTCTTGACTTTATGGATCCACAGTGTTTATCCCACGCCCCTTTGAAGTCCTTCACAGTTCTGGTCTTCACCACTTCCTCCGGAAGGGCATTCCAGGCATCCACCACCCTCTCCGTGAAGAAATACTTCCTGACATTGGTTCTGAATCTTCCTCCCTGGAGCTTCAAATCGTGACCCCTGGTTCTGCCGATTTTTTTCTTATGGTAAAGGTTTGTCGTTGCCTTTGGATCATTAAAACCTTTCAAGTATCTGAAAGTCTGTATCATATCACCTCTGCTCCTCCTTTCCTCCAGGGTGTACATATTTAGATTCTTCAATCTCTCCTCGTACGTCATGCGATGAAGATCGTCCACCTTCCTGGTCGCCCTTCTCTGTACCGCTTCCATCTTGTCTTTGTCTTTTTGTAGATACGGTCTCCAGAACTGAACACAGTACTCCAGGTGAGGCCTCACCAAGGACCTGTACAAGGGAATAATCACTTCCCTTTTCTTACTCGATATTCCTCTCTCTATGCAGCCCAGCATTCTTCTGGCTTTTGCTATCGCCTTGTCGCATTGTTTCACAGACTTCATATCATTAGACACTTTCACCCCAAGGTCCCTCTCCTGCTCCGTGCACGTCAGCCTTTCCCCCCCCCATCGAATACAGTTCATTCGGATTTCCGCTCCCCATATGCATGACTTTGCACTTCTTGGCATTGAATCTCAGCTGCCATATCTTCGACCACTCTTCCAGTTTCCTTAGATCCCGTCTCATTCTCTCCACTCCTTCCGGCATGTCCACTCTGTTGCAGATCTTAGTGTCATCCGCAAAAAGACAAACCTTACCTTCTATCCCGTCCGCAATGTCGCTCACAAAGATATTGAACAGGACCGGTCCCAACACCGATCCTTGCGGTACACCACTTAAAACCGCTCTCCCTTCAGAGAAGGTTCCGTTTACCATCACACATTGTCTTCTGTCCGTCAACCAATTTGCAATCCAGGTCACCACCTTGTCACTCACTCCCAAGCTTCTCGTTTTATTCACCAGTCTCCTGTGCGGAACCGTATCAAAAGCTTTGCTGAAATCCAAGTATATGACATCGAGCGCTCTTCATTGATCCAATTCCTTGGTTACCCAGTCAAAAAAGTCAATCAGATTTGTCTGACAGGATCGTCCCCTGGTGAATCCATGTTGCCTCTGGTCCATCAATTCTCCGGACTGTAGATAGTTCACTATTCTCTCTTTCAGCAGAGACTCCATTACTTTTCCCACCACCGAAGTGAGGCTAACCGGCCTGTAGTTGCCAGCCTCCTCCCTGTTCCCACTCTTGTGAAGCGGGACCACCACCGCTCTTCTCCAATCTCTCGGCACCACTCCCGTTTCTAGGGATCTATTGAACAGGTCACACAGCGGACCCGCCAGAACATCTCTGAGCTCCCTCAATATCATTGGATGAATCCCATCAGGCCCCATGGCTTTGTCCACTTTCAGGTTCTTTAGCTCTTCCCACACATTTTCTACTGTAAAAGGATTTTCATCTATTCCACTTCCCTCTAGTTTCTTGTTGTGTAGAGATGGTCCTTCTCCAGGGTCTTCTTTAGTGAACACAGAGCTGAAGTATTCGTTTAATATTTCTGCCATTTCTTCGTCTGTCTCCACACATTGATCATTACCACCTTTCAATTTCACTATACCACTTTGGACCTTTCTCTTTTCGCTGATGTATCTGAAAAATGTTTTGTCACCATTTTTTATCTCCTTGGCAATCCTCTCTTCTGCTTGATTTTTTGCCAACTTGATTGTTTTCTTCGTCTCCCTCAGTTGTACAAATATTCTTTTTGTGCTCCTCCCTTTGGGATCCTTTATATTTCTTGAATGCTGTTCTTTTAGCTTTAATTTTGTCAGCCACCTCCTTTGAGAACCAGATAGGTTTCAATTTTCTTTTGCTTTTCTTTATGTTTCTAACATATAGAGCAGTTGCCTTGGTGATTGCTCCTTTTAGATTGGTCCACTGCTGATCCACATCTCTCTCGTTCTCCCATCCTTTAAGTTCTTCCTCCAGGTACTTTCCCATTTCCTCAAAGTCTGTGTTTTTGAACTGTAAAACTCGGGTCTTTGTGGTTCTTTTCCCTATTCTATTAGTGATATTAAACCATACCGTTCAATGATCACTGCTGCTGAGGTGGGCGCCCACCTGGACATCTGAGACATTATCTGCATTATTGAGCAATAAGTCGAGTATAGCACCTTCTCTCGTGGGTTCCAACACCATTTGTTTGAACAAAGATACTTGCATGGCATCCATTATTGCTCTACTATTTTTAGTTTCTGCAGATGGGATTTTCCAGTCTACATCTGGCATATTAAAGTCACCCACGATCACCACTTCTCCCTTCCTGCCTATCTTATGGATGTCTTCAATCAGATCTCTGTCCAGCTCTTCCTTTTGGTTTGGAGGCCTGTACACCACTCCAATATAAATGGACACTCCGTCATCTTTTTTTAGGTCGACCCATAGAGCTTCTTCTTTACCCCAACTTCCTTGTAGCTCAGATGCTTGGATGTTGTTTCTGACATAAAGAGCCACACCTCCCCCTTTTCTATCCTCTCTGTCCTTCCTTAACAAGTTGTAGCCTGGTATTGTTGTATCCCATTCATGAGATTCTGTGAACCATGTTTCTGTGATAGCAACAATGTCCAATTCTGCCTCAGCCATTAGGGCCTGCAGATCTGGGATTTTATTTCCCAAACTATGAGCATTTGTGGTCATAGCCTTCCAGGTACTCTCTTTAAGGTTATTGCTTTTCCTGGACTCCTTATGAGATATTAGTTGAGATTTGTTATTCACTTTACTCTTTCTGTTTGTAGTTGTGCCACTGTTGACAGAGTTATCCATCTCAATTAGATTTTTCTTTTGGTTATGGATCTTGAAATACTGCATGCATTGTGTTTTTTCTCTCTTTTCTGGTAATACTACAATGTTTTTCTCAAGAACTTCCTCAGTTTTTAATATAGAGAGGGCTTGTTCTTTTTGCATACCCTTGAATGTTTGGGCTGATAATATGCATTCAAGTTGACACACACTGGTTGAGATGGCAATGAAAGGTAGATACCACCCTTCAGTACTAGCACATACAACATAAAACTTAGAACATTTTCAGAGACTAGAATAAAATGACATTCTGGACAGGGACAATTTGGAGCGAGATGAATTTATTATTATTATTGAGCACTTAATTTTCCTTTGACTGCTCTTTTTCTTCCTTTTCAGAAATCACCAGTTCTTAAATATTAACGTTTTCACATTTTTGGGGTTCTATGCCTGATTTTCCATAGGACAGATTTTGGAAATGTATAAATGGAAGCACTTTTGAGCTCAGTCATTTTTGTGTCCTTGATGCAGACTATATTCTTTATAGTCATTGAGTAATATGAATGTGTGATGATTGCGAGCCTTTGTGCTATGGTGTGGTTGACACAGCATAGTAGGTGAACCTACGAGGCCATGCCAACAGCTGGTGGACACACCCTGCATTACCAACATATTGTGTAGGGTGGCATGGGTGTGAGCCCTTTTTGCTGTGGCATAGTTGATGCATCCTCATAGGCAAACCCACAAGCCTTATGCAGCAGCTGGTGAATGCACCCAGTAGTGGGACAGTATGGAGCTTCACCTATACCAGCCGTCTCACCCATCAGGTTGAGCCCTTGAGTTCTGGCAGTCGGCTGGACTTAGGAAGGGAGGTGAATAGAGAAAGAGTCCAGTGGTACACTAGGGGCAGAGCAGGCAGCAGGCTAAAGTAGTTAGAGACAGGCCAAGGTCAGGGCAGGTGGCAGACAAGGTTGGTTGGGTCCAGATAAGAGGTTAGATCCAGGCGGCAGGCAATCATGGTCAGGTCCAGACAAGAGATCAAGTCCAGGCAGCAGGCAATTGTGGTCAAGTCAAGGCAAGAAATCAGTCCAAGGGTGGATAAAGACACACAGAAGACACTGAATGAACTGGACAGGACAAGGCAAGACTGGACAAGGAAGGCTGGCTGAGGCAACTTTGGATGAGAAATCAGGAACCGGGAACTTGAAAACAACATGCACTGCTAAGGCAGGAGACCTGTTGCTGAGGTGAAGTAATGCTGTGAAGCCCTTGCTTAAATAGGCCGGGTAGCCTATCATCAGAGGGCGCCACTCAGCCTTTCTTGCCGCAGGGCCTACTTAATAAATAAATAACTCATCAGACCGCCGAGTTATGAAGACCGATGCCAGTAAACTCAGCGTCGCTTTTCATAACCAGCCTGCCTGCCAGTAATGAAAATGGCCGCCGATTTTGCCGGCGTCGGTCTTCATAACCAGCAGCCGCGGCAGGTCACGTTAGCAAGGAGGCGCTAAGGTCACGCAAGCGAACCTAGCGCCTCCTTCCTAGTGCGACTCCTAATTTACATATTGCATGGTGCCCCCCTTGCGGGCACCATGCGTGCATTAAGAAAGCGGGCACTGTAAAGTCAGCGCCCGCTTTCCATGAAAATTATTGCATTGGCCCCATTATGGGTAAGTGAGGAATTCCTCCTGTGCAAGGTTCTGCAATTGTTGCAATTGCAACTCTGTTTTATATTTTTCTTTTCCTGCAATGGTTAAGAAAAAAGGTTGGCTGTGTCCTTCTCGTCCCTCTTCTTCTCAACAAACTATTCCTGGTATTTTTGAAGCCATAGAGCATAGATTATTTTCTATGCTCTCCAAGTTTGGTCTCTAAAGTCAGGAGCTGTGATATATTGATCTCCTCTTTATCAGATCACCATCCAGTGAAGCTAAAGTTAGAAGTCCTTAACATAAAGCTCATGGAGATTAAATACTTCATTACTTGGGGACAAGCAATTTACTGAATTATTTCAAGCCGCTGTCAAAGATTTTAACTCTGATAATCCTGAATATTTCGTTGGGGGACATTCAAAGCTTACCTCGGGGGAAATTATCTCTTATGCTAGCTTTAAGAAAATGGAGAGAAATAAAAAGATTGCTTGGCTTCAAAATGATATAAAAACTCAGGGAGTGTGTCACAAGCAAACTTGCTCTGAGAGAGTTCTCAGGAGTTTGGAGTCAGTTAGAGCGAATTGAGTACTCTTGAAATAGAGGGAATTGAGAAAGCTTTAAAATACCCAAAACTCACATTTTATGAGCATGGCAACAAGGCGGATATGTTTCTTGCCAGAACAATTAAAAAGAAAAGGGGCAGAGCTCCTATTTAACAGGTCTGTTTTACAAGTGGTCAGAATTTCACAGCTCCCATGCAAACTGAGGAGAGGTTTGTACAGCACTTCTCCAGTTTATTTGCTAAAGGGGAGTCTGGGAACTTGGAGAATATAAGAGAATACTTGAGATCTTTGAATTTACCTAAACTTACAGAAGTGCAAAAAAAGGCACTTTTGGTTCCTATAGCACTGAACGAAATCTATTCAGTGGTGATGGCCCTGCCAGGTAGAAAATGTCCCCCCACCCTGATGGGTACCAGGTGAACTAATTTAAGCATATATCTATGTTAGCTCCATATCTGCTAGCCATTTACAATAGGGTGGGATTCTTGTTGGCCTCTTTGGAGTACCTTGCTCCAAAATCTGACCAGGATTTGTCAGAATATAGCTCCTTCTGCCCAACATCTTTGTTGAATTCAGATATTAAAATTTACTCCATAGTATTGTAAAGGTTTCTTCCCTTTTATATGCTGACCAAACTGAACTTGTTAAAGGGTGAGTTTTCACAAGTAATACTAGGTGGCTTTTCAATGTCATATACCTTGCATTTCTGGTCTGGTTCTCTCCTTAGATACAAACAAGGCTTTTGACCAGATATCCTGGAATTTTCTGTTTGAAGTGATATCTGAGTTTGGGATCTCTGATAGGTTTTTGCAAATGGTTAAGGCTATGTATGAAAACCCTCAAGACAAGCTATTGATCAATGGATCTCTTAAAAATTATTTTCTCTTGCTTGAGGCACACGGCAGGGATATCCTTTATTCCCGCTTATCTTTGACCTTGCAATAGAAATGCTGGCAAATGCTATGCATGGGTTACAATTGGGTAGTATGGACCACAAGATTTTGTTAAATGCTGATGATGTTTTGATATACATGACTGATCCCTCCAATTCAGGTACCACATTTATGGATCAACTCTCTGTGTATGTTCAGCTATCCGGTCATAGAGTGAACTATGACAAGTTGGAAATTTGTCCCGATTATTGAAAGATTAACAAATCCCCCTAGTATTTCAGAATTTAGGGTTGTTAAGCATGGTTCAAATATTTGGGAATTTACATGTCTTGGTCCTATGCAGATTTGCATAAATTCAAATACAGTATGCTCATTTCAAAGGTTAAAGGGGATATTAATAAGTGGGTAGATCTTTCAATTTCATGGCTAGGCAGATGTAATCTATTAAAGAGAGATATACTACCCAGACATTTGTACTTATTTCAACATCTTCCATGTACAGTCCCAATTGTTATGCTGGAGGTGGACCCTTGGCCTGGTGCAGGATTGATATGGCACTCAGGGAAGTACCGGAGAGCGCCTGCCACTAGGAGGCGGAGCACACGAGGAGGCAGAGGCTAGCTGGAGCTTCACCAATAACAGTCCAGGGTTTCTGCAGGTTGAGCCCTTGGGTACCCAGACTGTCTAGGCTTAGGTGAGCCTCAGAGGATCTCCCAGAGAGGTAGTGGAGAGGTGTGCTCACCAAGAGCAAGGGTGCGCGGCTCGTGAAGAACAGCTGGACTAGACCAGAACAGAGTGTACCGGAGACCACTGGAAGGGAACAGGAACTGAAGGTCCTCTGGACAGGATAGGCAGCGCCTAGTGGTCTAGTTTGTAGGAATCCACGGGCAGCGTTAGAGCAGGCAGACCTGGTGGTCATGGGAGAAGCAAAGAGTATGTTCAAGTGAAGCACAAGGGTCAAAGCCAGGGTATCCATCCGAGGGTGGTCCGCCAAAGCAAGTGTCAGTTCCAGGTATCAGTCCGAGCATGCTAGATCCCTCTTATTTTACACACCTTTCTGTTTGTCTACCTTGTTGAAGATTTTGGTATCATCGGCAAAAAGACAAATCTTTCCCAACAATTCTTCCACTGTGTCACTCAAGAAAATGTTGAAAAGACCCAATCCAAGGACTGAACTCTGAGGCACATCACTAGAAATGCCCCCTCCTCAGAGTTAGCTCCATTTATCACTACCCTTTGTCACCTCTCACTCAACCAGTTTCTAATCCAGTCACTCTAGGGCCCATATCAAGATGCTCAAATTATTTATGCCATCTTTGTGGAACTGTATCAAAGGCTTTACTGAAATCCAAGTACCATAATCCAACCCTCTGGTCATCCAATTAAAGAAATTATTCAGATTCATCTAACAAAATCTGTCTCTGGTAAAACCATGCTGCCTCAGATCTTACAATCCACTGGATTCCAGAAACTGCACTATCTTCTGTTTAAGCAGTGATTTCTTAATTTGCTCACCACAGAGGTCAGTCTAATGAGCCTGTACTTTCCAGCTTCCTCCTTACTTCTACTTTTATGAATAGGAACCATATTACATGTTCCATTCCTCCAGAACTACTCCCAACTCTAAAGATGAATTTAAAATGTCAGTCATTGGAGATGCAAGAATTTCTCTAAGTTCCCTTAGTACTCTCAGTTGTATCCCAACTGTCAATATCACCTTATACACTTTAAGTATAGTTACTAGCACCTTATAAATACACTTTTCTGAAATAAATTGAGGTTTATCCCACTTCCAATCTTATTTGTGTTCATTTTAAATGGTCTTGTTTCTGGCCCTTCCACTGTGAAATATATGTTAAACAATTTTGCTTTTTCCTCATCAGCCTCTATATATTCCTCCCCTTCACCTCTGAGTCTTAGAATATTATTTTTGCACTTCTTTCTATCACCAACATATCTAAAAAAGATATTCTTCCCGTTTTACCATATTTGTTATTTTTTCTTCCATTTGAATCCTTACTTTCCTAGCTTCTCTTAGCTTTTCCAGATATTGTTGCCTGCCTTCTTTCTGTGATCTCTCATGATTTGTGAACACTAATCTTTTCTTCCTTACCTTTTCAGCTAATTCTTTAGAAAATCACAGCAGCCTCCTTTTCCAATTTCCTTCATTCACTCTCCCAACAAAAAGGTTAGTTGCTGTTATATCTCCTTTTAGTTTTGCACACTGCTCTTCTACTTCCCGTAGATGTTCCCCATTCAGCTAATAGCTCCTTGAGGTACTCCCCTATTTTAACAAAGTTAGGGGGTCATTTTCATGTGCGATAGCTAGATCAGGGCGGAGTCGGGGCAGAGTCGGCCCCGGAAGAGGAGGAGTTGGGGCGTCGTCGGGGTGGGCGCAGCAGAAACTTCGAGCCCAATAGTACCACCTTTTACGATAGTGCTATTGCGTGCGAAAGCCGGCAGCAATAGCACTGCGGAGGTGCAATCACTGCCGGCTTTCACAGGCCTGCCCCCCGCTTTGCCCCCCCCCCCGCTCCCCATTACCGCCTGATTCTCTAAGGTCTGCGTCCTTAGAAAATCCAGGCCTTAGTTTTCCTGAAGCCTAGGACCCTTGCCTTTGAATGAACCTTCATCTCCTGTGCTCTAATGTTGAACCACACCATCTGGTGATCACTGGATGCCAGATGATCATCTACTATAACATCAGAGATCCTATTCCCATTGGTAAGCACCAGGTTCAGCATCTCCTCCTCCCATTTTTCATCTCTGGCTGCTTTGGAACTGAGGAATGCTCTTTATTCAGAAAGGTTTTATCTCTAAATATACTTTAGAGGTAAATTTTAGCATTCAGTTTTCAACCAAAGGCTTAGATTCAGGAAGTTCTTTTGAATAAGCATACTGGAAAGACAGCAGACAGGGAGGAGTAGTATGACAAGCATCTATGTGCCTTGTGCATGTCAAGATAATGGTCCATTATAACCTGGAGTTGCTTAAGAATCATACCAGGAATTTGAATTTGTGTTATTGAATTTTCCTAAGTCTGCCATATGACTCCATCTGGTATGTTTACAAAGTATCTCCTGCATGTACTTAAGATTCCAATTGAGGTTATTCCCCTCCCTACCCTTACATTAATAATATTTATTATTTACTATCTGGAAACAGACTGGGAGTCAAGAAGGTGGACTTCTTTCCCTTGATAGCCTTGAGTTCACTGACTTGATAGAAAGATCAACCAGGGAAGAAGTTAGTGGAGCCACCTGATTGTCAACATTTGTCTTACAGTATAAATCAGAATATGGCACCGTGCTTATTTTTCATCAGAAGCAGGTTTTTCCCTCTTGGCATTATAATTTTGTTTTTTCCAGACTTGTGTAAGTTAATGCAGAAGAAAAAAATTCTGTGTGCACACAAGGAGGCAATTTATCTTGGCATTGAAATGTTTATCTATTTTCCATATAAATGTCTGATTAACTTTGACAATGTTAAATATTTTATATTTATTAATTACTTGGATTTGTTCTTGCATTTTGAATACGGAAATTCATTCAAAGCAGGTTACTGCATGTTAGAAAAATTAGCTTACAAACAGATCTTTTGTAGTTTCACATTCAAAGTGTAAACAATTTGAATAGCAGCAGAATCACAATACGTCCTCCAGCAACAGATTCCATAGCTTGTGTGCTGAGTGAAAAAATACTTCCTACAATTTGTTTTAAACCTGCTGATTACTAGTTTCATGGAGTGTCCCCTAATCCTAGTGCTATTTGAAAGGGTAAATAATAATTCCCTATTTACCTGTTCCACCCCAACTATGATTTTATAAACAGTTCTAAACTATTTAATCTTTATCATTATTATGCCCTTCTCTGTTGTTATGCTCAGGCTTGTGAACCCTTGGCCGACGAGAGGGTGGTATACCTTTCGGAGGGTCCGTAGGCTCTCTCGTCGGGTGGAACAGGAGGCAGGACCAGCTGACCCTTGGCACTGGAGGCTGAGGCAAACATGGAGGCGATGAAGAGACGAGATGAGGTGCTTTGTCTTCACCACTGGTGGTCTGCGGTCCCCCCAGGAGGAGCCCATAGGGACCCGACCGCTGGGACTTCGGTGGACCTAGGGAGGTCAGGGTAATGGTGCAAGGGCTAACTGGAGCTTCGCCCTGGAAGCCCGCGGTCCCCCCAGGAGGAGCCCGTAGGGACCCGGGCCGCTGGGATTTAGGCGGGCCCTTGGCGACGGTAGTCTTGAAGAGGTCCTAGGTCGAGTGCCAGAGGGTCGTCGCTCACCAGTCCGAAGTCGTACGCCAGAGAATCACCACTTGCCAATCCGAAGTCAGGAACCAGAGAATCACCGTAAGCCAATCCGAAGCAGGAACCAGAAGCCAAGCTCGAGGAACTCACCGAAGCAAGCAAACTGGACAAAGCTCACAGGAGACATTGCCAAGTCGAGGAATGAGCAGAGGAAACCTCCTTAAATACTTCCTCTGCTCTGGATAATTGGAAGCAGGTATCATTGAAGGGATCAGGTCCCTTTAAATCCAGCAGGGGGGCGTGGCCTCGTGTCTAAAGATGGCGGTGGCCATCTTGAATTTCCTCCAAGGAGGAAAGCCAGCAGAGCGCCGTGAGGGAGGAGCAGGGACGGCTCCCCAGCGGGCGACCAGAGTGCGGACCATCCCCGGGGTGATGACCACCGGCCCCGGGGAGCGTTTCAGAGGTTGCCGTGGAGGGTCGCCGCCGCGGTGGAGGTAGGGGGCCGCGCCCGTGGCCGTCCACGGGCACGGGACACAACATCTGTACTTTTTCTATGTCCACTGTCTTTTTTGAAATGGGGCAACCAGAACTGCACATAATATTCAAGGTGGTCAAACCATGATGTACACAAAGGCATTATGATATTCTCACCATTGTTCTCTATTCCTTCTCCTGGATGTTAACTCCTAATACAGAACCCAGCATCGTGTTCCTGTGGTTGTGATTATTTATTTTTCCCTACATGCATTATTTTGCACTTGTCCACACTAAATTGTATCTGCCGTTTAGAAGCTCAGTTTCCTAGTCTGACAAGGTCCTTCTGCAGTTCTTCACAATTCGCTGTTTTAACCACTTAAAACCATTTTGTGTCATCTGCAAATCTGGTCACCTCACTGGTCGTTCCTTTCTCCAGATCATTTATGAATATGTTAAATACCACAGGTCCAGTATAGACTCCTGGGGGCACTCCACTAATGACCTTTATGCTTTTTGAAAACTAACCATTTATTCCTACCCTCTGTTTCTGGCCTTTTTACCAGTTACCAATCCACAATAGAACACTGCCTTCTCTCTCATGATTTTGTAATTTCTGGAGGAGTTTTTCATGAGTGACTTTATCAAATGCCTTCTGAAAATCAGATACAGTATATCAAAACTGGTTCACCTTTATCTGCATGTTTATTTACACCCTCCCAAAAAATCTAGTAAACTGGTAAGGCAAGACTTTGCCCTGCAAAAACCATGTTGACTCTCCCTCATTAAATATACTCTTTATAAGGTGCTTGCACCATTTAACACACTCATGGTATGGAGTGATGGTTTATTACATAATCCAGTATAGGAGTACATGATAACATCTATGCTGTATATGGCTATCAGTTTGCTTTTCTTTATTTTTATTCCTCTTATGACTGATTTCTGGGCTCTCCTTCCAGCTGAACTGCAGAAGAAGGTTACTTACAACTGATTTCCTTTCATTATGTTCTTAAATTACCATTTTCTGTGAAAAAAGCTTTATTTCTTTATCTTGATATATATATATATATGTTTTAATTTAACAAATAATTTGTTTAAACTGGTTGCTTACCCAACTATTATGTGAAAAGCAACTACTTTCCTCTCAGATTTGATTTACATAAGAACATAAGAAACGCTATGCTGAGTCAGATCAATGGTCCATCAAGCTCAGCAGCCTGTCGCCAACAGTGGCCAAACCAGGTCACTAGGAAGTACCTGGCAGATCCCAGTGGGGATCTTTATTTATTTATTTATTTAACACTTTTCTATACCGACCTTCATGGTAATAACCATATCAAATCGGTTTACATAGAACGGGGTAAGAACTTTAACAATAAAGAATCATTTAACAAAAAGGAGCAAAGTTACAATCAACAAGGTGGATAAACTTGGAAGCATCTTGAAGTTTTATCAATAACAAGTAGATAAATAAGCGACAGTATTCATGTATAAGTACTTTATTATATTTACTTTTTTATAGACATTTGATATTCTTCTTTCTACCAAGGATAGCCTCAAGGCAGATTACAACAAATGTAATAACAAATAATAACCACTTTTATTTATTTTGTAGAAAAACAGCCTTAGCTTGGATGTTCACAACAGATTAGGCACACCTGCATAAATATATCTGGACCTATCAATGCTCTTGATCCACCTGCTGGCATTTCTTTTTCTAGTATCATTCTGGGATTTGTCACAAGGGCAACAGTTTGGAATAATAGTAAGGTCACTAAAATTGATACCTATACAATTCAGAATAAATATTATTCTCCTCATCATAGTTTATGTCACACTTTTCCAGCTGGGCAGTTCAAAGCGTGTTTCAGATAGAGGCATATTATAAATGACACATATTGACATATTGTTTTAGGGAGTATTACTACTACTACATAACATTTCTATAATACTTCTTGATGTATACAGCATTGCACAAACAACACACAAGAGACATTCCCTGCTCAAAAAAGCTTACATTCTAATCAAGGCAAACATACAGGTCAACAGACAATTGTTAAAATTAGTTAATGAGGCTGAACAGGCTTGAGCAGTAAGGAGGAATGATACAGTTAAAGTTGTTTTGAGTAGATCACCAGTAGTTCATATTTAAGAACATAAGAACATAAGAAATTGCCATGCTGGGTCAGGCCAAGGGTCCATCAAGACCAGCATCCTGTTTCCAACAGTGGCCAATCCAGGCTACAAGTACCTGGCAAGTACCCAAACACCAAGAAGATCTCATGCTACTGATGCAATTAATAGCAGTGGCTATTTTCTAAGTCAATTTGATTAATAGCAGGTAATGGACTTCTCCTCCAAGAACGTATCCAAACCTTTTTTAAACCCAGCTACACTAACTGCACTAACCACATCCCCTGGAAACAAATTCCAGAGTTTAATTGTGCGTTGAGTGAAAAAGAACTTTTTCCGATTACTTTTAAATGTGCCACATGCTAACTTCATGGAGTTCTCCCTAGTCCTTCTATTATCCAAAGGAATAAATAACCGATTCACATTTACCTGTTCTAGACCTCTCATGATTTTAAAAACCTCTATCATATCCCCCTTCTCCAAGCTGAACAGCCCTAACGTTCTTAGTCTTTCCTCATAGGGGAGCAGTTCCATCCCCTTTATCATTTTCATCGCCCTTCTCTGTACCTTCTCCATTGCAATTATGGGCCTCATTCTCTAAAGTATCACAGGCCTGCGATACTTTAGAGAATGAGGGGCGGGGGGCCGAAAAGCGCCACCATAGAAGGTGTAGCTATTGGGCGCAAACTCGGACGTGAAAAGGGCCTTACCTTTTCGTCATCCACAGCATCTTCGCGGAGTCGGCCCCGGTGATGCCCCGACTCCTCCTCTTCCGGGGCCGACTCCACTCCCATTTTGGTATCACACTCGATAAGGGACGTTTCGCGTGCGAAACGTCCCTTATCGCATGTGATCCCTATGGAAAATGAGGCCCTATATCTTTTTTGAGATGAGGTGACCAGAATTATACAGAGTATTCAAAATGTGGTCTTACATGGAGCAATACAGAGGCATTATGACATTTTCCGTTTTATTCACCATTTCCTTTCTAATAATTCCCAACATTCTGTTTGCTTTTTTGACTGCCGCAGCATACTGAGCCATCGATTTCAATGTATAATCCACTATGACGCCTAGATCTCTTTCCTGGGCGGTAGCTCCTAATATGGAACCTAACTTTGTGTAGCTACAGCATGGGTTATTTTTCCCTATATGCATCACCTTGCACTTATCCACATTAAATTTCATCTCCCATTTGGATGCCCAATTTTCCATCTCACAAGGTCCTCCTACAATTTATCACAATCTGCTTATGATTTAACTACTCTGAATAATTTTGTATCATCTGCAAATTTTATTACCTCACTTGGCGAATTCCTTTCCATATAATTTATAAATATATTGAAAAGCACGGGTCCTAGTGCAGGTCCTTGAGGCACTCCACTGTATAATTTTTCCACTGAGAAAAATGTCCATTTATTCCTACTCTCTGTTTCCTGTCTTTTAACCAATTTGTAATCCTCGAAAGGACATTGCTACCTATCCCATGACGTTTTACTTTTCTTAGAAGCCTTTAATGAGGAACCTTGTCAAATGTGTTTTGAAAATCCAAATACATTATTATCCACTGGTTCACCTATATCTACTTGTTTATTAACCCCTTCAAAAAAGTGAAGCAGATTTGTGAGGCAAGACTTCCCTTGGGTAAAGCCATGCTGACTTTGTTCCATTAAACCATGTCTTACTATATGTTCTGTGATTTTGATCTTTAGAACACTTTCCACTATTTTTCCTGGCACTAAGGTCAGGCTAACTGGTCTATAGTTTCACAGATTGCCCCTGGAGCCCTTTTTAAATATTGGGGGTTACAATAGTCACCCTCCAGTCTTCAGCTGCAATGGATGATTTTAATGGTAAATTAAAAATGTTAAATAGATCTGAAATTTCATTTTTTAGTTCCTTCAGAACCCTGGGGTATATACCATCCAGTCCAGATGATTTACTACTCTTCAGTTTTTCAATCAGGTCTACCACATCTTCTAGGTTCACTGCAATTTGGTTCTTTTCATCTGAATCATTACCCATGAAAACCTTCTCTGGAATGGGTATCTCCCCAACATCCTCTTCAGTATACACCGAAGCAAAGGAATTGTTTAATATTTCCAGGATGGCCTTATCTTCTCTAAGTGCCCCTTGAACCCCTTGATCATCTAATGGTCCAACTGATTCCCTTACAGGCTTTTTGCTTCGGATATATTTTTAAAAGTTTTTACTGTGAGTTTTTACCTCTATGGCCAACATCATTTCAAATTCTCTCTTAGCCTGTCTTATCAATGTCTTACATTTAACTTGCCAATGCTTATGCTTTATCCTATTTTCTTCTGAAGTATCCTTCTTCCAATTTTTGAATGAAGAACTTTTGGCTAAAATAGCCTCTTTCACCTCCCCTTTCAACCATGCCGGTAATCGTTTTGCCTTCCTTCTACCTTTCTTAATGTGTGGAATACATCTGGACTGTGCTTCTAGGATGGTATTTTTAACAATGTCCACTTTTTACCTTAGTAGCTGCTCCTTTCATTTTTTTTCTAATTTTTTCATGTTATCAATGTTTCCCTTTTGAAAGTTTAGCGCTTGAGCTGTGGATTTACTTACTGCCCCCCCCCCCCCCTTCCTATCATTAATTCAAATTTGATCATATTATGATAATTATTGCCAAGCGGCCCCACCACCGTTACCTCTCTCACCAAATCCTGTCTCCACTAAGAATTAGATCTAAAATTGCTCCCTGTCTCATCAGTTCCTGAACCAATTGCTCCATAAAACTGTCATATATTCCATCCAGGAACATTATCTCTCTAGCATGTCCTGATGTTACATTTACCCAGTCAATATTAGGGTAATTGAAATCTCCCATTATTACTGTACTACCAATTTGATTAGCTTCCTTAATTTCTCTTATCATTTCATTGTTTGACTCACCATCTTGCCAGGTGGACAGTAGTATACTCCTATCACTATACTTTTCCCCAACACACAAGGAATTTCTACCCAAAAAGATTTGATTGTGCATTTAGGGGCAGATTTAAAAAAAAATACGCGAGCACGTACTTTTGTTCGCGCACCCGGCACAAACAAGAGTACGCCGGATTTTAATAGATATGCGCAAGGTGCACAAATGTTCACCCCCTTGGCGCGCCGAGCCCTGCCTGTTCCCTCCTTCCGCATCCCCCCACCTTCCCCTCCCTTCCCCTACCTAACCCACCCCCCAGCCCTATCTAATCCCCCCACCTTATAAATGTTATGCCTGCCCGAGACAGGCATAACTTGCATGTGCCGGGCGACTGCCGGCGCGCAATTCCCCAGCCCGGGAGCAGTTTAGGAGGCCTCAGCCATGCCCCTGAAATGCCCCCGGGCCGGAACCATGCTTGCGGCCCCGCCCTGGATGACACGCCACCGTGACACACCCCCAACACGCCCCGACATGCGTCCCGGGGCTTGCGTGCGCCAACAAGCCTATTCAACATCGGCTCAGCGCATGCAAGGGGAGCTTGGGGCAGGTTTTCGGGGGGTACGTGCGTATCTTACGCGCTTAACCCTTTGAAAATCTGCCCCTTGGTCTCATGCAGGATCTTTATCCTGTTTGACTCTGTGCCATCCCGGACATAAAGTGCCAGCCTGCCTCCTAGATGCTCCTTTCTGTCATTGTGAAATAATTTGTACCTCAGTATAGCACTGTCCCATTGGTTATCCTCCTTCCACCACATATCTGAGATGCCAATTAAGTCTATATCATCATTCACTGCTATACATTCGAATTCTCCCATCTTACGTCTTAGACTTCTGGCATTAGCATACAAACATTTCAAAGTGAGATTTTTGTTTGTATTTTCTTTTTTTTTTTTTTTAATTTTTTATTTATGCATTTTCATTTTACAACAACTGTCAACATATGAATACAGATCAATCTGATTATGAGGTAAATACAACAAATTTATAATCATCTAGTATTCATAGATGGTATAAGTAATTGGAAAATTAGTTAGCTTCTCTAATTTCTCTTAGCATTTCACTGTCAGTCTCACCATCTTGACCAGGTAGATGGTAGTATACTCCTATCACTATAGTCTTCCCCGACACACAAGGGATTTCTACCCATAAAGATTCAATTGTGCATTTAGTCTCATGCAGGACTCTATGCCATCCTGGACATAAAGCGCCACACCGCCTCCTGGGTGTTCCTCTCTGTCTTTGCGATATAATTTGTACCCCGGTATTTATTTATTTATTTATTTATTTTTAATTTTTATAGACCGAAGTTCTTGTAGGAACTACAAATCACTCCGGTTTACATACAACTTTGGAATGCCCAAAAAGAGTAGGGGCTTTACATAGAACAATAGAACAAAATAACCAATTAAACATAGTAATATTATAATATAGTGTAAATACAGTATAAATACAAGAAATGTATGAGCTCAAAATCATAGTGCAGTATAGCACTGTCCCATTGGTTATCTTCCTTCCACCATGTCTCTGAGATGCCAATTAAGTCTATGTCATCATTCACTGCTATACATTATAATTCTCCCATCTTACTTCTTAGACTTCTGGCATTAGCATACAAACATTTCAAAGTTTGTTTTTTGTTTGTATTTTCATTCTGTTTTTAATTGTTAGGGATAAATTGGAATCTTTTAGCTCAGGTGAGTTTTTAATTACAGACACTTTGACTACTTTGACTAGCAATGGTTACATGGAATAGACTTAGTTTTTGGGTACTTGCCAGGTTCTTATGGCCTGGATTGGCCACTGTTGGAAACAGGATGCTGGGCTTGATGGACCCTTGGCCTGACCCAGTATGGCAATTTCTTATGTTCTTATGTTCTTACTTTTCTTATTATTGGAACCTCACTGTTGGGATGCCCTAATTCTAATGCATCATTAGTATCCTTTGAAGATACCGCCCTCCAAACCATGCTCTGCTGAGCGATTGTTGGCTTTCCCTTTTGTTCTAGTTTAAAAGCTGCTCTATCTCCTTTTTAAAGGTTAGCACCAGCAGCTTGGTTCCTCCCTGGTTAAGGTGGAGCCCATCCCTTAGGAAAAAGACTCCCCCTTCCCCAAAAGGTTCCCCAGTTTCTTATAAAACTGCATCCCTCTTCCTTGCACCATCGTCTCATCCACACATTGAGATTCCGGAGCTCTGCCTGCCTTTGGGGGACCTATGCGTGGAACGGGGATCATTTCAGAGAATGCTACCCTGGAGGCTCTGGATTTCAGCTTTCTACCTAAGAGCCTACATTTGGCTTCCAGAACCTCCCTCCCACATTTTCCTATGTCATTGGTATCCACATGTACCATGACAGCTGGTTCCTCCCAGCACTGTCTAAAATCCTATCTAGGTGACAGGTGAGGTCTGCCACCTTTGCACCAGGTAGGCATGTTACCAGGTGATCTTCATGCCCACTAGCCACCCAGCTGTCTACATTCCTAATAACTGAATCACCAACCTGGCCGACCTAACCCTTCCCTCCTGGGCAGTAGCCCTGGGAGACACATCCTCGGTGCGAGAGGACAATGCATCACCTAGCAAGGACCTGCTCTCAGCAGGTCCTTGCTACAGGATCCTTTCCAGCTGCACCAGGTTGATGCTCTCTGATCATGAGAACTTCTTCTTCCAAGGAAGCACCAGGGCTGCCAGTCTGAAGTTGGGACTTGGCTACTATGTCCCTGAAGGTCTCATCTATATACCTCTCTGTCTGCCTCAGTTCCTCCAGGTCTGTCAGAAAATATTTTATTATTTTGTGTTTATTGATAATTACCTATATTCAGTGTAGTCAGTAATCAATAGGCCATAAAAAGCATTAATACCCATATGCCTTTTCTCCTTTAAAAACTATAGCATTAGTCAAAGCCCCTGCTGGATACATTTCAGCTCCCCCTTTACAGACCTTGAGAAGAGCTGTTTACAGCTAATTCCTTATCTATAGTGGGAAAGGAATGTTTAAAGTTTTGAATTTTATGGCCTTGGGCAGCCTCAACCATTTGATTGCTCAGGCATGTATAAAAGATAATGTCCTTAGTGGATATTTAGAAATGTTTCTTAGAATCATTTCGAGATTTTAATATTGATATTTTTCTTTATCTGAAATAAAGAAAATATGTTTTACTACAAATTGTCTGGTTTTATTCTAGTGCATGCTGTGCTGCATTCATTATTGGTCAATAAAGTTCTGGAGTAAAAAAGAAAACACATCTCTTCAATTAATAAACTTTTGTCTATAAGGCAAGAAGGGTAGAAAAGAGATTTAAGTAAAGGGTTTTCATCCAAGCAGGATCCCCTGGTAATAACTTTCAATTCTGCTAGTGGTGAACCACAATACTTCTATCAAACTTTTCACAGTTCTCTGAGAGCAGGAGCTCTTTGCATCAAATGCACACATACAACTTCTCACTGGCAGGTAAAAAATCATACATGTGACACTTGATGCAAAAGACTGGGAGGCCCTCCTCTTGCTGCTGGACTGCTGCCTTCATCTCATATTTGCTCAGTTCCTAATTAAGTTTTAGGTTGCTATGGAAGTAGGAATGTTTCTAATTAGGGTCCTTGAAATGTATTTATTTATTTATGTATTATTTATCGAGTTTTATATACCATCATTCGGATCGCCATCATAACGGTTTACAAAAATACAAAGGTTACAAGGTTAAGGGGATAACAAGGGTTTCAAACAGGTTCAAAATCTTGTTAACATAGGGATATCATATAGAAGTTAGTTGTTCAGTTTTATACATTTCAATTCTTTGTTATAATACATCGTTGTGTTGAGTTTCATTTTTCTTCAGGTTAGATTGGAGGGGGTTGGCGTTGTGTTGTTCATTGGGTGAGTTGGTATGCTTTGGTGAACATCCATGTTTTTAGATCTTTTTTGAAGGTTTTTAGGTTTTCTTGAATTCTGAGTTCGGTTGGGAGGAAGGGAGTTCCAGAGTTTTGGGCTATCTAGGGAGATTGCTTTCTTTTGGGTTGAGGTGAGTTGTTTGGAATGAGTAGGTGGTGTCTTTAGGAGTCCTTTATTTTCTGATCTGAGGTTTCTGTTTGGGGTATGTAGTTTTATGGAGGAGCTTAGCCAGTTTTCATGTTTTTCATATATAATTTTATGTAGAATGGATAGTATTTTGTATTCAATCCTGAATTTTATTGGTAGCCAGTGTAGTGATATAAGTGTTGGAGTGATGTGGTCATGTTTTTTAGATCCAGTGAGGATTCTTGCAGCTGCGTTTTGTAGGATTTGGAGTGGGAGGATAGTGTTTAGAAGTAAGTTGAAAAGGAGTGAGTTACAGTAATCTATGTTAGAGAAAATGAGTAATTGAAGGACTGATCTGAAGCGTTGGTGGAAAGGAAAGGTTTTAAATGACGGAGTGTAAGTAGTTTATGATATCCATCTTTGATTTTTCTTGTGATATGGTTTTTGAAAGAAAGTTCCTTGTCAATTGTTACTGCAAGATTGCGAGCATGATTGACCGGAGATATAACCGTATTTTGGTTCATTAGGTTGAGTGGTGGTCGTTGTGGAGAGTTGTTCTTTCTGTCTAATATGATTATTTCAGTCTTGTCAAAGTTGAGGATGAGTTTTAAGTTGGTTAGTATTTCCTTTATACTGCTTAGGTAAGTGGCTGTTAATTTGTATGTTTCTTCTAATGATTTTTTTTTATTGGGATTAATATTTGAATGTCATCAGCATAGATGAAGTGGGTCAGATTGAGATTTAATAGGAAGTGGCATATTGAAAGCAGATAGATGTTGAAAAGTGTCACTGATAGAGTGGATCCTTGGGGAACTCCAGTGTTTAGATTAATTTTCTTTGAGAGGGTATCATTGCGTAGCACTTGGTAGGATCTTTGTGATAGGTATGAGGAGAACCATTGTAGGGTTGTTTCCTTTGCCCCAATTTCATATAGACGGTCAATCATGATAGAGTGGTTTACTGTATCAAAGGCTGCTGATAGGTTGAGTAGGACTAGAAGGTAGCTGTGGACTTTTTCGAAACCTTTGAGTACGAAGTCGTTCATTGCTAGTAGTAGAGTCTCCGTGTTCAATTGCTTTCTGAAGCCAATTTGCGTGGGTAGCAGGATGTTGTTTTCTTCCAGGTGGTCAGAGAGCCATATGTGGATGACTTTCTCATTATTACTGTATTACTTTTATTATTTATTATTATTTATTACTACTGTATTACATTATTACTTTCTCAGTATTACTGTATTCACTATATATCTGGTAGTGGCCTTCAAGGGAATGATCAAACTCTCAATAAGGTGTGGGGAATTCGTGAAGTGAAGTTATAGAGCTGATTTTCTTTTGTGTGTGTGAAAGTGGCACCTGCCTATAAATGGTCCCAAAAAACAAACTGGAAGCTATCCAATTTAGCTGTGTAGCGACCAAGAAGAATGAGATCGGTGTATAGTCGAAAAGCTTTATTCTCACAGTATATCAGCCCGACTCTGGCCGAGTTTCACTCTATGAGTAGAGCTGCTTCAGGGGCTACTATATTAAAAACATATACATACAAGTGTAAAAACATTTAAAAACAAATATATATGTTGAGATTTCACAATATACCATAACTATTAAAAATAAATATGAATAAATACGCAACACGCATAGACAAAAATAAAACACAATGAAAGTATCAATCACACATAACATTAAACCATAGACTGAATGTCCGTACATAATTGAGTGCTTACTGTTGCGGTCCTGGCCGCGAGCACCGCGACCAGACCCTTACCTCCTTGTTCCCGGACCTGCTCCCGCCTCCGGAGCCCTGGCTTGCGGCATGTTTGGCGGCGTCCCCGCTGGGGCTGCACCGCCGCGAAGGTGCCTGAGGATGCCCTGCTCCTAGGCATGCACGCGCGCCACTTGGGCATCTTTCTAGCCCGTTTCCCGCCAATGGTGACTCCGCCCAGTTCCTGACATCAGACGCCGCGGCCTTGATAAGCCGGCCGCGGCCATCCAGTCCTCGCCTTGCAACGGGTTAGCTTCCCAGTTTCCTGATGCGCTGTGCCCCGGAGTGACTCACTTGGCTTCGTCGCTCTGTTCCTGCTACAGTACCTGCTTGGTTCCTGTTACCTGCTACAGTTCCTGCCTGGTTCCAGTACCTGAGTCTTACTACAGTTCCTGCCTGGTTTCAGTACCTGAGTCCTGCTACAGTTCCTGCCTGGTTCCGGTACCTGAGTCCTGCTACAGTTCCTGCCTGGATCCAGAACTCGAACCCAGTTACAGTATTGCTACTGTCCTAGTCTGGTTCCAGTTACCTGTCCTGATCCACGACCCGCCTAAGTCCCAGCGGCCGGGCCCCTACGGGTTCCTCCCGGGGGGGCTTTGGCTTCCAAGGGTGAAGCCACCTAAGTCCCAGCGGTTGGGCTCCTACGGGCTCCTCCCGGGGGAGTACCAGCTTCCAGGGTGAAGAGCATCTACGTCCTGCCTGAACATCTGCCTCCCGGCCTTCTATTCATTAGAGACATTGACCTTCTATTCCCAGTCTCCAGCAGGTCGGCCCAAGGGTCCACTAAACTGAGACTCCGACAACACTTGCAGTAACATTATAGTGCATAATACCTGTATAAAGTGTTCTGTTTCGGCAAAAGAGATCTCATAGGTGACATCAAGTGAATAAGGTGTACCTATATTATATAAAAATCAGCAAAAGGTAAACTTGGTGTCAGATAGATAACACTGACACCAAGTTTACCTTTTGCTGATTTTTATACAATATAGGTACGCCTTTTTCACCTATTATTCTCCAGGAGACTCATTTAAATGATTTAGAACATTTGAAACTCAAGAGGGATTGGGTTGGGCAGTTACATTTTGCCTCTGAGACAACTAGGTCTACAGATGTTGCCATACTAATACACAAGAATGTATCATTACAGATCGCCCATGAAATTAAAGATCCTCAAGAGCACTATATCATTCTCATCGGCGAGATGGGAGGAAAACAATCAACACTCTGTAACCTTTATGCACTGAATATTTATGATCATTCCTTTTTTTTGGCAGATAATCCAGCAGTTGTTTCCTATTATGGAGGGGGTGGTTTTAGTGGGGGAGACTTCAATCTCATTTTGGACCCTGAATTGGATAAATCACATCCTCCCAGGGTATGCGAATGGGCCCTAGGAAAGGTATGTATTTTTTCCTGTCTGAGTTGCACCTTGTAGATCCATGGTGTATATTCCATCTTTTGGATAAAGATTTTACTCATTTATCCAGAGCACATGCCTCACTTTCTCTGTTGGATTACTTCTTAACTTCTTAATCTAATCTGGTGCAGGTAGAAGAAACAGGTATTGGTCACATAACCATCTCTGACCATGATCCTATTTGGCTCACATTGAGTGATTTGAGGGGGAGGCTAACCGATTTGGGGTAAAAATTCACTTACTACTTGTACACAGATTCTTTTTTTCAGGATTATTTGAAACAGAAACGGGTGATTTATGTAGTACATAATGGTGGTCATTTTGAAATATCCCCAGTTCTTTCTTGGTATACAGCTAGAGCTGTTTTACGAGGAGATATTATTTCTTTTTTAGCCTGGAGGAGAAATTCAATGGACAAGCAAATCCTTTTGCTAGGGACTATGTTAGACAAATGCAATAAACATTAAACAGGCTTAACATGACATTTAATAGAGCGGTTTACCTGTCTGCACAAGTGGCATTGAACTCTCTTGCATCAAAGAGCTAAAAAGAGTATTTTGTTATTGTATGATAAATTCAAATTTACCAACATGCCAATAAGACAGGGAAACTTCTGGTACATTTGATAAAAGCGGATAAGGGACCCATATTTATATCTTATTTAAGGGGACCAAGAGGGAGGATGATCACTTCCACGAGTGATATTTTGTAATCCTTTGTAGATTATTATTCATATTTATATTCATTTGAGGAATTTGATTGTAATAAATGTCAAGCATTTTTGGCAAAGTTGGGTCTTAAATATATTACAAATGAGCATTTACAGAAATTAAATAGACCAATTAGTGTTGGAGAAATAAAGGTAGGTATCCAATTGGCTCAGTTGCTGAAGGTCCCTGGGTCCAGATGGGTTTAGTGCAGAGTTTTATAAAATACTAATGGACTAAATTCCTTCCTTACCTTACCCCTAGATTCATCAAAATGCTATAATTTTGCATGGCTATCGCCTGCAATAAGAAAAAGAGGTGTGTCTATGATCATTTTTTACAATTACCATGTTAGCACTCACATAGGTAGGAGAGAGAGAGAGAGAGAGAAACTCTTTATAAGGCTTCACAGTAGTCAACTATTTATATCACTATAGGGGGGCCAGCTAATAACTCGAGGTGAGGTTTTGGTGGTGGTTTAGGGTTTTGGGCCCCGTTTGTACCACATATATTATATATTTATTATGTATTACTTGCTCCCATAGAACTCCTTGAAACTAATTTTCAGTGACATTCAAAATATGTAAGGGCTCTGCCCAACTGTTCCTGTTTAATTGTAAACCGATGCGATGTGTGAACGGATGTCGGTATAAAAGAGACTTTAAATAAATAAATAAAAATAAATGTGACGGGATGGGTTTGTGTCTTCTTCACATACCTTTTACTTCCAGTATCATCTCCTTCATTTACGTTATCAATTGCGAAAACCTGGTAGTCAGTTATAATAAAATGTGTAATATAATCACCCTTATTTTCTCCCTATTTTCTACAATATAGAAGGGTTATTTATCCTTTTTTGCCTGGATTTACCACTGATTGATGGAATTTTTCTGCTTAGTTATTTTGCTGTCTATAATAACGTTTTCTCACACACTTGCAGTGTGATCACACTCATGCTCAAAAGTGACTTCCAGGCTTTAAAAAACACAGCACAACTCAGAGTCTTACAGAATATGTTGTTTTTCTTATTTCTAAACTTCACAAAAGCCCAGGTTTAGATTTTCATAACCCATTGTGATACAATATATACCCAGGGACCCCAGAACACCTTAAGAACAGGGCTTATCTATCTGGATCCAGTCCACATTAAGTCAGGAAATTCTAGGTGTGGGCTGTCTCTTATGGCCCGGGGATATAATGTAGACAGAGAGGAAAGCAAGAGAAAGCCCAGGACTCCAGGAACATAAGAAGGGAATGGCAGCCCCTTGAGAATAGCTGACCTGTTTATGGTTTGGGGTGAAATAGGAGAAGACAGTTCTTTGCATAGCTGGCCTGAATTTGTGTTGTATGAACTGTGAAAGCTGGTGATTTTGTTGCACTCTAAAATAAAGCACTTAAAAGAAGAAAAGGGAGGCCTTAATTGCTCATCTGTGTGCTACACCCATATTAAGCAAAACTGTTTGTTTTGGGAACCTGCCCCTTCCTCAAACATGAGATATCATACTACGTGGCAGACTTACATCTCTCAATACATGCACGTTAGAGCCATAGAAAATGACTGTGAGAATACACTTGAATGGCATCTTCATGTCATTAACAATGTAGACATAAAACAAGAAGTGTACCTATGGAATGCCATGATTGCTGTATTTCTACAAAGGCAGAAGGTGAGAATAGAGTCCCAAAACATGTCTCAGTGTTTTAAACAGGGGAGTTATCAAATGTATAATTCATGAACCCTTAAGTCAAAAGTGAGTTATAAAGTATTGTGCAATATTTGCCCAAAGACATAAAGAAAATAACAACTTGTAACACTCTCTTAGCCTCAGGTCCACCGTGATATATTTTACTTGTAGTACATATTGAAATGCAGCCTTAAAAACAGACTAAACTACAGCTATGTTCTATACACATGCTACTGGCAACAAAATAGACACTACCAAATTAAGTGAATCAGAAAAAATATATACACACACACACACACATACTGGATAATGGATGAAGAATAATATAACTACAACAAAAGAAAACAAGGCATCAAGAGATATGCTAAATAAAGCATATATCATCAGAATTTGAGATATACAGTATATACTGAAAAATCCAGAATGGAAAGGAGCATAAGGAAAAATGATTGACAATTATAAAGACTATCATTCTAATAATTAACTTAGACACAATTTTAGACTTGAAAATAAGTGTCAATGGTCCATCAAGCCCAGCATCCTGTCTCCAACAGTAGCCAATCGGAATCCCCTAGAAACACCCAGAAGATCCATTCCCTGTCGGTCATTCCCAGGCACAAGAGATAGTGATCACTATTCCTGCCTAGCCAGTGTATTAATAGACCTGTCCTCCAGAAATGTGTCCAAACCTTATTTAAATTCAGCTATTAACTTTGACCACATTCTCTGACAACACATTCCACAGTGTAATGTGCGTTGACTATAAAAAGAAAAACAACAACTTTCTTAGATTTGTTTTAAATCTGATAGCAGTTAGTTTCATGGAATGACCTCATACTGTTTGAAAGGGTAAATAATTGTTCCCTATTAACCTGTTCCATTTCACTTATGATTTTATTAATATGGGTAGCCAGGACTCACTCTTCTCCCTTCACCCGACCTCTTGCATCCACAATAAAACACAGACTCCAGTTTGAGATCAAACAGGCCGCAGCTTTATTAACAATAACTCCAGATGCCCGAGCTCAAGTAAACCCTTATATACCTAGGCCCCATAATGTACCAGCCACGCCCCAGCAAGGCACACATGTCCAGGCCTGCTGGTCTTGTACCATAGCATAATTCATATGCTTCCCCTTCCACCCCCGCCACGTCCCAGCAAGGGGTCGTTAAACTAGCTCCCATCACCGGCCAGCAAGGAGCCTCCAGCAGGACAACTGCACCCAATTGTCCTGCTCGCCTTTCGGACTTGACATCTGTCAGGTCGTCATACCAAACTAGACCACTCTGGCACTTTATTGACTCGGGCAACCTGCCCCCCTCCAAGCTTCGACAACACAGTCCCCTTTAACATAAACTTGTACCCCAAATATAACAATATACGTGAGGGTGGGTGGGAGGGTAGCGGCTTCGGGGAACAATGGCAGACGAGTGATTCTGACCATTACTCCCCTCTCATAATTCCCCGCAAACTCCTCCCATCTGGGCAACCTTGGCAGGGGAACCAATAGTTTCCCACGTTTTTCCCCAGAGGTTTGAAATCAAACCTCGTCATTTCGGCAGCCAATGGGCTTCCTTGCTGAGTGCTGACGTCCCCTTCAGCACTCAGCAGCTCATCCCTCCCCCCTCGGGAGCTATCACAAATCATGCCTGGCGCCCATATTACTCCGGGCACCCGATATGCTATTGGGTGCCCTTCTCAAACCTCTATCTTATCCCCTCTCTACCATCTCTTCTCTAAGCTGAAGATCCCCAATCTTTTTAACCTTCTTCAATGGAGCCATTCTGTCCCCTTTTTTCCTTTTTCTTGCTCTTCTCTGTATTTTTCTAGTTACACTATATATTTTTGAGATGGGGCAATCAGAAATGCATGTGACCCAGCTTTGCCTGTCACTATGCAATTGCTCAGTATTGTCTAGCATAGTAGGGAGTGGACAAATTTCGGGGATCCTCCTTTACACTTATCTCCATCTTTTTGAGGGAAGGCTTAAGGGGACTATAAAATATCCCCCTAGCATGTTTTGGGTCTTTGCCATCCCACAGATGGACTGAACAGGATGAGAAAGGGTTTCTCTGCTTGGCAGGAGAGGACACCAAGAGAACAGCTTTGGAGTGCAGAGGATTTGAGCTATTTTGAAATTCTTTTGAAACCTACAGAAGGGAGTCCCTCTGGTATCTAGACAGACTGGATGTGGACTGGTTCTTGCTTCTGGTGAAAGAGTAAAGCAAGAGGTGAAAAGATAAAAAAAAAATTGTACATTACAGAAGGAGTGGCTGGAGTGACCTTGATTTTGACAGTCTTTGGATTTAGGGGATTTTTTTTTTTTTTTTACCTTTTTCTCAGTTTTGGATGTTGGAGTTATAACAGGGATATCCTACGCTAAGAGGAGAAGGATTACTGAATATGGATGATGGTGCAAGGGAGCAAATATCTACAATGAGGAGAGGCATGGACACAGGTACTATTGCATTTTTGGCATTATTTTCCTCATGTTATTTTTTATATTCACCATCTTGGCTTTGCTTCTAATTTACAAACCAAAGTAAAATTTTGTTTTGAAAACCAAGTGGACTCAAAAACTTGGTTTTTTTTCTTGTTAAGAAAAGAGACTGAGTGTTGTGGTGTTTTCTTTTTCTTATACTGTATCTTTTGGCCCCTTCAGAATCACCCTTGGCATCTATTACAAAGAACAGTGAGATCACAAGGACTGTAGTGACTATGGACCATGTCTATGCCAAGGGCCCAGGAAATTAAGCTTTCCCCCACCAGATGAACCCCAGCAATGTAGCACCTTGAGTGCAGCCAATCAGCCAACCGGGGGTCCTGCTATGCACACAATACTCAATGGGATAGATTTTAAAAGAAGCGCGCGCGGCCTACATTTGCACGCGCTACCTGGCACGCGCACATGTACGCCCGATTTTATAACATGCGAGCGCAGGCACGCACATGTTATAAAGTCCGGGGTCGGCGCGCACAAGGAGGTGCACAATTGTGCACCTTGCGTGCGCCGAGCCGCGCTGCCTTCCTCCGTTCCCTCCCAGGCCGCTCCGAAATCAGAAATCGGAGCTGCCTAGAAGGGAACTTCACTTCCCCCTAACCTACCCTCCCTAGCCCTACTCTAACTCCCCCCCCCCCCCCCCGACTCTTGTCTTACCTTTTGCGCCTGCTTCTAGGCAGGCGCAAGTTGCGCGCACCGGCAGCCTGTCGGCACGTGATCCTCCGACATAGTGGCAATGGCCGCTATGTCGGAGGCCTATGGCCCCACCCCTGGGCTTCCCCACACATGCCACGCCCCCATACTGCCCCTTTTGTAAAGCCCGAGACTTACACATGTCCCGGGGCTTTACACACGTCGCCGGGCCTTTTTAAAATAGGCCCGGTACGCATAAGGCCGGTTACGCACATAAATCCTCCAGATTTACACGCGAAACCCTTTTAAAGTCCGGCCCAATGTGTGGTCACACATAGGCATTATGATATTCTCAATTTTATTCTCTATTCCTTTCCAAATAATTCCTTCCATTCTGTTTAGTTTTTTGACCAATGCTACATATTGCACTGAGGATTTCAGTACATTGTCCCCAATTTCAAGGTCTTTTCCTAGGTGGTAACTCAGCATTGAGTAAAGCCAGCTTTATGTACATATAAGGGTAGATTTTAAAGAAGCGCGCATGGCCACCATGGGTGTGTGCTACCCGGCATGCATGTTATAAAATCCAGGGTCGGCGTCCACAAGGGGGTGCACATTTGTGCACCTTGCATGCGCCGAGCCGTGCTGCCTTCTTCTGTTCCCTCCCAGGCCACTCTGAAATCGGAAATCAGAGTGGCTTAGACAGGAACTTCCCTTCCCCCTAACCTAACCTTCCCATCCCTTCCCCTAACCTTTCCCCCCCAGCTCTATTCTAACTCCTCCCCCCCCCCCCGACTCTTGTCTTACCTTTTGCGCCTGCCTCTGGGCAGGTGCAAGTTGAGCGCCAGCAGCCTGTCAACAAGCGATCCTCCGACACAGCAGCAATGGCCACTATGTCAGAGGCCTCTGGCCCCACCCCCAGACTTCCCCACCCATGCCCCACCCCCATACCACCCCTTTTTGCAAGCCACGGGACTTAGACGCATCCCGGGGCTTTACGCGTGTTGCCATGCCTTTTGAAAATAGGCCCAGCGTGCATAGACCAGGTTACACACGTAACCCTTTTAAAATCCGGCCCATCGTATATTTTTCTCTATGTGCATCATTTTGCATTTGTCCACATTAAATTCCATCTGACATTAGCTATAGATTCCCAGTTCTCCAGTCTGGCAAGGTCCTCAGGGAGTTTCTTACTTCTTTGAATAATTTTATGTCACATGCAAATTTAATCACCTCACTTGTTGCTCCCTTTTCTATATCATTAGTGTTAGGATCCTGCCTGTTATGAAGCCTCCCTGCCACCAGATGTCCCCTTGGAGCTACACGTGCTGTTGCTCCAGTCATATTCTCCATGGTTCATGACTCAGCAGAGTCAAGCCTACTTAACCCTATCTTTTGTAAACTCCAGTGACTTGTCATTGAGTCACCTGAACTCTCTGCTTGACCTGGCCTGCCTTGGACTAGCCTTGCCTTGTAGCCTTTTCTGGCATATCTAGCCTTCTGTCTTTGGACCTGTGTGTTCTTTGTCCTGTTCTGTCTTGTCCTCATCTGGTCTGGTCTTACCCTGCCTTGTCCTGTCCCTAGTTGTCTGCTCCCTGTATTGCCAGTACTTTGCCCTCTCCCAGTTTGCCCAGTCTGTCTAGGCTGTTCCAGAGTTCCACTCTTACCTCCATTCTTTTACTGAACTCCAGTCCTGCACTGTCTCAGAGTTCAGTCTTGCACCACCTCCAGCCCCAGCCTTGACTTAGACACCAGTCCTACAGAGCTTCAGTCTTCAGTCCTGCACAGCCACACCCTAAGTCCTGTCTCAGAACCCAAGGGCTCAACCTGTGCTGATCAGGCAGAAGATCTACTCTGTCTTGCCCTGAAGTCCTGGACTGATCCCATGGGGGTCCCCCAGCTCCAGCTGGACCCTCAACTGTGACAATTAATGAGTGGTCTCAGTGGCTTGATTGAAATTTAAACATTTCTTTTGTTTGTTTATATCCATGGTAAGAAATTAAAAAATAAGCAGATTGAAGCAACACTCCTATAAGCAAGCATAAATTCGCAAACTGAAGCAACACTTGTAAAAGTCAAGGTTTTGCGGCTGGCAGCTTGGATATTGCCTTGGCAATGTAGACCAAAATAGCTGGGAAGAATGGATGTGTCAATTGGTCTTTCTCTGCTATCATGTACTAGATAATATTGGCCAATAGGAAGTGGAGATGATGAGCGGTATACACAATTGGTATAAACCACAATAATAACTGGTATAGCGCTAAAAAGTTCGTGGAACCCTGTACTGGATAACTCAAAGGATGAAGTATAAAAAGAAGTTAGATTCAGCATTTCTATCTATATTCTTGAGTGGTTGAAGGAAAGTTTCGGTCCCCCATCCTACTGAGCCATTTCTGCTACACTGCTGCCGAGTGTCTGAAAAATAACATGTACTTAAATCATGTGATAATATAAATAATTGAAACCTATATTTATAATTGCTAATGTTTCAAAATATACATTAATAAGTACAATAGTTAAAATGGTTAATACCATTCAAAATAATCATTTTTGTGATATGAAACTACAAGAGGGTAATAGTAAAAATATTTCTTCATAGAAACAGTGGTAAGATGCACGGAAGAGCCTTCAATGAAGGATTAGGTCTAAAATGGTAGTGGAATTCAAGAAAGCATGAAACAAAGTACAAAGGATCATTAGCTGACAGGGAAGTGAAAATAAAGTGGAAGATCAAGTAGGGTGTATAGTCTTTACAGTAGAAAGAGAAAATGCTAAAACTAAGTTAACCTAACAGACATTATCTGCCATCCTACTCTATGTTCAGTTTGCATGTCTTTGCTGCTACAGTGTAGTCGCCAATAAATGCCAACATTTTATTAGCATTTACTTAGTAACAAGCTACCAGAGTCTATGCTTTGTCTGTTGATCTAGTTAGCTTGCAGGTGTACCTTAATGATGAGCTTTCACAGAAGGCTTTTGTACAACTTGAAAGGCAGGAAACAGCAGCATTCTGTGAAACTTTATTTGAGACATCAGGCAACCTTTTTCTGAAGGCAATTTGTAATGAACAGGGTTTTGCTTTGCTGTAATGAACTGTCACCTAACTATTTTGTTACACTGTGCTAGTAGAAGTGTCTTGTGTTTTTCTCTTTGGCCTGAATAACAAGTGTCATGATTACAAGTTGTGCCTAGGTTTTGAAAACTAGGGATAGCAATGGCTTTCTCTAGTCTATATGGCTAATAATGTTTTATGGATAGTGCCCTCAGCAACTTGACCAAACTTATTTCAAACCACACTTTGGTAATTGTCTTGAGCATGTCCTCTGGCAACAGATTCTATTTCTTGATCACACACTTGAGTGAAAAAGTACTATTTGTTTAAAATGTGTTGATTGTTAGTTTCAAGAATTGTCCCCTTATTTTATTAGTATTTGAAAGTAAATAACAGTCCTTTTATTTACCTGTTCCTTCCCAGTCATGTGTAATCCTTAGTGGGGTTTTTATCCCAAGGACATACAACCTTATTTATTCTTCGGAGTTGCTCTGGCTAGCACTTCTCCCATACACGACTCTCTTTCTCTCATGTCTTACTCCTTCTCTCCGAAGGATGGATTATTTTTGTGGGGCGAAGCTCTCACTTATGGCCCAAATGGTGGTGTGTATCACTCTCTCTCTCTGTATAGTGTTAGCTGCTGCACCCCAGGGCATGAGATGCTGGGACAAATCAGACAGTACCAGGATCTGGTTGTTAAACTAAAGTTTTCTGATTAATAATAATTAAAGTCCATTTATCCATAATGTTGAAATTACATCTGACTGTTGGTACATGTGTGTTTTTCTCTGCAGGTATGTGTCCTTTTATTTCAGGCATCTGGATAAAGCTCCAGTGATGGTTTTTAGTGCACAAAGTTCATCCAGCGGCTAACCGGGAAACATGTTGGAGGGAATCCCCAAATTCACAGCAAAAAAGTCCTACCTTACTCCATCTCCTTCCTGGACCTGTCCTGGTCCCATGAGTGAAGATCCAACTGGAGTCTCCCGATTTGTTCTTTCATCCTTGGTTGATATTTCTGGGGACTTCTCTTGGGGAAAAGTCAGAATGGGATCAGGCTACCCCAGCACCATAATCTCTGTGGAGAAGTGGGATCCCAAAACCGCCCCACACTGGTCAGATTCAAAAAATACTTCTAATGGAAAACTGGACAAACCTTCAGCCATGACAGTCTCTAGTAGCTAGATCCATCACTGCTGCTTGCCCACCTAGGGTTTATAGTGAACTCACAGGTCTTCAGTTCTCTGGATGAGATCCCTTTTGCCCCAAAAGGGAATCACTGAAAACCTATCAATCCACACAGTGGGGGTATTTACTATATTGAAAATAACACCTCAAAAACCCGCACTAATTAACCTTTCTGGGTATTAATAGATCATAGATGTTTATCCTTTTTGCTATATTCAAAACCAAAATGGTTCAAAACTTCAAAACTTACTTGAAACAACGCTTTTTACATTAAGACATAAATCATCAATTGATTATCAAGAAAAATGTTTTTACCAAGGAAAAAAATTTTAAAGAGTGTAAGTGATGCTTCATAAAATTTTTTCAGGGCACCATCTCAGTTTAGCTTTTTAATCATGAGCACCACCATCCACCCTAAAATCCTTTTTATTTCTCAAAAATAATTTTTTGTTAATTTTTTGTGTTGTTTTTCTAAAATATTATTTCCAAATGCTTCATGAAAAAATGTGAAAAGCAGCACAGAGGATCACAGTTTGCCAAAATTATTCCAAAATCCAAGCAGGTAAATCTGAAATCACTTGAGTACGAGTCCCAAAACTTCATTGTGACCATTGGCACGAATAACCCCAACAAGGCCAAGTTTCAAATTTCTTCTTCGTCAGGGGAAGCCACTTAGCCGTTGTACTTCACTCAAATCCATTAAAGAGGCTCGCAAAAGCGAAATAACCATTTTGGTTTTGAATATAACAAAAAGGATAAACATCTATGATCTATTAATACCCAGAAGGGTTAATTAGTGCGGGTTTTTGAGGTGTTATTTCCAAAAGGGAATCAGGCATAAAAATCTCACTCTCTGTATATTAGTAAGAAAAGAATCCTCTGGCAGGGAATGCACGATGAGGTATCACTTCCAACTAAAACTCCAGGGTGAAGCTGGGAGTCCTCACCAGAGTTCAAAACCAAACCATCCTTATTGTCACAAGACTTCCTAAAACTGATCCCACTGAGTTCTAAAATGACTGGGCTAAATAGGGATGAGGCATCCAATCCAGACTAACAATGTTGGGAGGGGCTGAGGGGGATGGAAGGATTTTGATAATAAAGATCTATGCAGAGACTTAGTAACATCTATAGCCAGCCCATGGGGTGCCACACCTATTTGTGAAGTAATGTGTGAAAAGGTATTAATGGCAGAAGTAAGACCTGCTGCAAAAGTAAATCTAAGAGCTTTTCAAAAGGATCAGTGAGGAATCCCAAGAGGAAGAAGTAGCTAAAGCAGGGGCAGCCACTAGACAGGGCCCCAAAAGTCAGTCCCTGAGACTCAGGAGAAAGAACAGGGATAAGCCTGCCAAGACTATCTATGCGGGTTGAATGTGAGTGGCATTGACATATCGAGGTATGCTGGTGGAAAAGCATGGTGGCATTGGGGTGGAGTATTCACCATTGGGTTCAATATATCATGCCACAGGAACCAGTCTTTATGCAAGTGCAGAGCAGGAACATGGGGGTTTGGAAAACCGTAGGTTGAAGGTGGCATTGATAATTGTCCAAATGAACTGCTGTGGGCATGGACCCTTGTACTGAGGTGAAGTTGGTACAACCCACAGGGAGGAGCCCTGCAGGTCCCCACCATTGGCTGGCACAGCTGGCTGTGGCAGAGGACCAATTGGAGCTTCACCTTTACCAGCCCTCATTCCCCTTAGGTTAAGCCTTCAGGTGCCAGAGCAGGCAGGACGTAGGTATGAGCCTCTGGTGATGAGGTAGTGATCTGGTCGAGACACAGGCCAAGGTCCGGGGCAGGCTAAGTACCAGTGTAGTCAGAGACAAGCAGCAGTCAGGCATGGTCAAGAATAAGGCAGTGGTCAGAGGCAGACGATGTTCAATTGTAGTCAAGAATCAAGCAGGCCGAAGTCAGGACCAGAGATCCTTCTGAGGGAAGATTGAATGGATAGACAAGCAGGGATGTGAGCAATAGCATAGGCGGGCAGGAGAAGACACTGAAGAATTTCAGACTGACCACAGGAAGAAGAAGAACAAAAGAAGATGCCATACTGGGTCAGACCTAGGTTCTATGAAGCCCAGCATCCTGTTTCCATCTGTTGTGTGCCGCAGCCGCTCGCGGCCGCAACCCCCTACCTGAGCCGTGGCGTCAGGCCACCACAGCAGCGCCCGAGAATCCAGCCCACTCGTCCCCGAACCTCGCTGGACCTTCCCGCAGCGAGTACAGATGGGGGAGATGCCCCAAGCCTCCTCTTGTGGTGTCGGACCACTCTACTGGGCTTCCGGAATCCAAGATGGCCGCCTCCTCCTTAGGCGTGACGCCGCGCCTCCTGTGCTGATTTAAAGGGGCCTCGTCCTCCTTATTGCTTGCACCTGCTCCTAACGGACTAGACCAGGGGAAGTATAAAAGGAGACTTCCTCCGCTCACTCTTCAACTTGGCAACTCGTTGCTACAAGTCTGCTTGCTTCAGTGAGTCTTCTGGTGCCTCGGGTTCCTGATTCATGGTTCTTGCGTCTTCTCGGTGATTCCTCGGTGTGTGACTTTGGACTGGCAAGTGGTGTTTCCTCGGTGTGTGACCTCGGACTGGCAAGCGACGATCCTCTGGTACTCGACCTCGGACTTCTTCCAGATCTCCTGTCTTCAAGGGCCCACCTAAGTCCCAGTGGCCCGGGTCCCAACAGGCTCCTCCCGGGGGGACCACGGGCTTCCAGTGGCAAAGATCCAGTTGGCCCTTGCACCGACCTCACACCTCCTCGACCTCTCAAAGGTCCACCTAAGTCCCAGCAGCCCGGGTCCCTACGGGCTCCTCCCGGGGGGGCCGCAGGCTTTCAATGGTGAAGATCCAGTTGGCTTGGCTCTGACATCACGTCTCTTCATCCTCTCAACGGCCGCCTCAGTCTTCAATGACGAGGGGCCAGCCAGTCCCACCTTCTGTTCCGCATCACCACCCGACGGGGGAACCTAAGGAGCCATCTCCTAAGGTGAATCACCTCCCGTCGGTCCAAGGGTTCACGAATCTCCTGATCATAACACCATCAGTCGCCAATGCATGTTAGAAGTATCTGACAAGAGCTCAAAACTTTAAGTAGATCCCATGCTACTAATGCCAGTAATAGCAGTGGCTATTCCCTAAGTCAGCTTGATTAATAGCAGTTAATAGACTTTTCCTCCAAGAACTTATGCAAACCTTTTTTAAACCCAGCTACACTAACGTCCCTAACCACATCCTCTGGCAACAAATTCCAGAGCCTAATTGTGCACTGAGTGAAAAGAATTTTCTCTGATTAGTTTTAAATGTGCTACTTGCTACCTTCATGGAGTGCCCCCTAGTCCTTCTATTATCTGAAAGAGTAAATAACCGATTCACATTTACCCATTCTAGACTTCTCATGATTTTATAGTCATCTATCATTTCCCCCCTCAGCCGTCTTTTCTCCAAACTGAACAGCTCTAACTTCTTTAGCCTTTCCTCAAAGGAGAGCCATTCCATCCCCTTTATCATTTTGGTTGCCCTTCTCTGTATCTTCTCCAGTGCAACTATATCTTTTTGAGATGTAGCGACCAGGATTGTACACAGTACTCAAGGTGCAGTCTCACCATGGACCGATATAGAGACATTATGACATTTTCTGTTTTATTCACCATTCCTTTCCTAATAATTCCTAACATTCTGTTTGCTTTTTAGACTGCCACAGCACACTGAGGGGCAGATTTTAAAAAGTTACGCGTCACACCTAGTTCATCTTTTGATTAATAGGAAAGAGACACTTTCACAATAAAAAACAATTAGGCTTTTATCTAGAACATAGGATTGCCCCAGCCTTTATCAGAGTTTAATTATGCCCTATCAGTGAATATACCAATAAATTTAAAGGACTCTTATTTATACATTTCTACTCCCTTAGAAACCTAAACTTAACCAAGAACTCAACACAATTAAGATGAATGCAGCAATCCAGCAGCAAGAGGTGGGCCTTCCAGCCTTTTGCATCAAATGTCACATGTATGATTTTTTTACCCGCCAGTGAAAGGTTGTATATGTGCATCTGGTGCAAAGAGCTCATGGCTCTGAGTCTAAAATCTGGAAGCTAGAGTGGCAGACCTGGAGGAGCTGTGGCAGACAAAGAGGTTTATAAATGAGATCTTCAGGGACATAGTAGCCAAGTCCCAACTCCAGTCTGGCAGCAAAAACCTGCTCTCCAGATGATACGTTGACCCTAGCTCTAAGAATGTGTCTCCCAGAGCTACTGTCCAGGAGGGAAGGAATAGGTTGACTGTCATAGTTGGTGAATTGATTATTAGGAATGTAGACAACTGGGGGGCTGGTGAATTTGAGGATTACCTGGTAACTTGCCTGCCTGGTGTGAAGGTGGTGGACCTCATATATCATCTAGAAAGGATTTTAGACAGTACTGGTAAGAAGCCGGCTGTGTGCTACATGTGGGTACTAGCGACATAGGAAAATGTGGAGGGGAGGCCCTGGAAGCCAAATTTAGGCTTTTGGATAGAAAGCTGAAATCCAGTACCTCCAAGGTAGTATTCTCCAAAATGCTCTCTGTTCTTTGCGCAGGTCCCCAGCAGCAGGCTGAGCTCCAGAGTCTCACTGCGTGTATGAAACAATGGTGCAGAAAAGATGGATTCAGTTTTGTACGGAACTGGGCAACCTTTTGCTGAAAGGAAGAGCTCCACCTTAACCAGGCTGAAACCAGGCTGATGACACTAACCTTTAAAAAGGAAATGGAGTAGCTTTTAAACTAGGTAAAGTCAACAGTCACATAGCAGCACATGGTTTGGAGAGAGATAACTTTGAAGGATACTAATGAAACAGAAAAGTTAGGGCACCCCAACAGAGAGGTTCCAATAAAAGCAGAAGTAGCCCATGTACCTATCAGTAAAGAATCACCTGAGCTAAAAGATTCCAAATTATCCCTATCAATTGAAAAGCAGGTTGTTAATAAAAACAAAAAAACATTTGAATTGTGTGTATGCCAATGCAAGAAGTCTAAGAAGAAAGATTGCAGAGCTGGCAGAGAATGATGAGAAAGACATAAAGTAATTAGTATCTCAGAGATCTGGAGGAAGGAAGATAGTCAATGAGATAGTGCTATACCAGGGTACAAATTATATTGCAATGATAGGGAGGATCAATTTGCTGGGGGCATGGTGCTTTATGTCCGGGATAGCATAGAGTCCAATTGTTATGACCATCGGTCGCAGACGGCTGCGACTGCGTCTACTCGCCTCTTGTGTTGCTCTGCTCTCCTCTCCACGCCTGTTCATGGCGAGGGCTAGCCTCTACCACCGCACATCTCAAGGTTCCTCACGGCGGCCAGGACACCGCCACCACCCACGCTGACCCCGAGATTTCCTAGGCACGCACACGCGCCACCGAGCCCTCTTTTGAAGATGCTATGGCGGGAACCTCAGGGGCGTCCCTGACTGATGACATCACTGGTTCAGGGTTCTTAAGCACCACCTTCGCCCCTTGCTAGCTGACTTGGCAACGAGTTCCATCGCTACTCTACTTGCTCCTGTCTCCCGGACCTGTGGTGACTGACTCAGGCTCCCCCACTCTGTGAGTTAGCCTCAGTACCATCCTCGCTATGCAGCTCCGCCCTTCGGGGTAGCCTCAAGCAGTATACCTCCTGCACTTCTTGCCTCATGCTCCCGCTCCTCGGGCCTGCCTAGCGCCACCCTCTCAGAGGTTCCTGCCAGGTACTACTCTCCAGTCCCACCTGTGTACTGTGGGGTCCCTCAGTGCTGTGTCTCTCATCTCGCTCCTCGGGACTTCTCCACAGACTCTCTCCCAGATCTCCAGCTGCATCTGACCTCGCCACCCAACGGTGTGGACCTGTGGGACTCCTCCCCACAGATGGTAACAACTCTCACCGTGGGCCAAGGGTCCACGAAATCCACAAACCACAACACCAACAGGATCATGTGTGTTGGGGAAGAGTATAGCAATATGAGTATACTATAGTCTACCTAGCCAAAATGATAAGAAATTAGGGAAGTTAACCAATTTGGCAGTGCAGTAATAATGGAAGATTTCAATTACCCCAGTATTGACTGTGTAAATGTAACATGCTAGAGAGATACAGTTCCTAGATGGAACAAATGACTGCTTCATGAAGCAAATGCTTCAGGAACTGATGAGAGAGAGAGCTATTTTAGATCTATTTATTTATTTATTTTATTTAAAATTTTTATATACCGGCATTCATGTTGCAAACACATCATGCCGGTTTACATATAACAGGGGTGTACAGTGAACAATTCAATAACCTATTTGTGTAGAAGGAAGCAGTTACAAATAACAAGGTAAAGAACTGGGAGGAGAGAAGAAAAGGGAGAGAATAACATTAGGTATAGGTATTTACATTAGTAATAACATTTTTACATGTGGAAGTGGTAGAATCTGGCTGAATAGAATTAATCGGTGTCCGGGAAAGCTTTTTTAAACAGCCAGGTCTTAAGTCTCTTCCTGAAGGTTGGGAGGCTGGGCTCCTGTCTAAGGTCCGGTGGGATGGAGTTCCATAGAAGGGGGCCGGCTGTTGAAAAGGCCCGATCTCTCAAGGTAATGTGTTTGGTAGATCTGGCTGGGGGCACTTGAAGAGATCCTCTGAGTGTGTCTCTTGTTGGTCTGGCGGAGTTATAAATTTGGAATGGGAATTGTAAGTCGAGTGGGGTGTGTTGATGGATGGTTTTGTATATTATGGAAAGAGATTTGTAGAGGATTCTAAAGTGAACAGGCAACCAGTGGAGATCTTTTAGGATTGGAGATATATGGTCCCTCCTCCTGGAGTTTGTCAGTAATCTTGCCGCAGCGTTTTGTAACATCTGGAGGGGTCTAGTATAGGAGGAAGGTAGGCCCAGTAGGATAGAGTTACAGTAATCGATCTTAGAAAAAATGATAGCTTGTAGAATGGTTCTGAAGTCCTGAGTGTGGAAGAGTGGTCTAATTCTTTTCAGAACTTGGAGTTTGTGGAAACAGTCCTTGGTGGTTCTGTTGATGTAAGCTTTAAGGTTCATCCGGTTATCAATTAATACTCCTAGATCTCTCACCTGTGTAGTAGTTGGGATAGTTGGAGGATTAGAGATGGCATTGTTATCTGGGGAGATGAGAAGCAGTTCTGTTTTAGAGGAGTTTAAAACTAGGTTTAGGTTAGCCAGGAGATGTTTAATTTCGAAGAGACAGTTTTCCCAGTGAACCAATGTTTTTGTGTAAGATTCTTTAATGGGTATCACGATCTGGATCTAATTTTTAGTGGGTCAGAGAATTTGGGGAGAGAGGTAATGGTGGTGGGACTACTTGCCAACAGTGATCATAACATGATCATATTTCAATTAATGACTGTAAGGGGGACAATAAGTAAATATACAGTTCTGGCACTAAACTTTCAAAAGGGAAATATTGATAAAATGAGGAAAATAGAAAAAAACTGAAAGGTGCAGCTACAAAGGTTAAGTGTATACAACAGGCATAGGCATTGTTTAAAAATAACATCTTAGAAGCACAGTCCAGATATATTCTATGTATTAAGAAAGGTGGAAGGCAGGCCAAATGATTGCCGGCAAGGTGAAAGAGGCCATTTTAGCCAAAAGAACTTCCTCCAAAAAATGTGAAGAAGGATTCATATGAAGAAAACAGGAAAAAGCATAACTGGCAAATTAAATGTAAAACATTGATAAGACAGGTTAAGAGAAAATTTGTAAAGAAGTTGGAGGTAGAGGTAAAATCTCATAATAACATTTTTAAAAAGTATATCCAAAGCAGGACGCCTGCTAGAGAGTCGGTTGGACCATTACATGATCGAGGGGTTAAAGAGATATTTAGGGAAGATAAAGTCATCATGAAAATCTAAATGAATTCTTTGCTTTAGTGTTTACTAATGAAAATGTTGGGGATACCTGTTTCAGGGACAGTTTTCAAGGATGATGATTTGAATGAACTGAACCAAATCATGATAGTCCTGGAAATGTAGTAGGCCAGATTGACAAAATGAAGAATAATAAATCACCTAGACCAGATGGCATACACCCCAGGGTTCTGAAAGAACTAAAAAAATGAAATTTCAGACCTAATACTAGTAATTTGTAACCTATCTTTAAAATTTTCCACTGTACCTGAAGACTGACGGATTTTACTTTAGCTGGAAAGAAGAATCTGAGCGATGTGTTAGCATCTTGTAGGGCTACAAGATGTTATTTGTCTCCATGCCCTACATTTTTTTTTATTAAGGCTCTTCCAGAGGACTTACTGCCTAGGTTGCAGCAGGTCAATAATTCCTTTCTTGGTGATGGGCATTTGCCTGGTTTGTTGAAGCAGTCAATGGTGACTCTCATTTTGAATTAAGCCACTTTGGATAAGGCAGATTGCACCAGCTATCATCCTAAGGCAAATTGTCCTTTTCTAACTAAAGTAATTTAGAGGGTGGTGTGTTCACTATTAACCTACTAAATGGATAAACTTGGAGGCTTGGATGTGTGTTAATCTGATTTTAGGAGGGGATATGGGCCAAACAAAGTTTTAGCAGCTGTACAGGATGACATTTTGAAATACAGAGATAAAGGTGAGTGCTGTTGATGTATTGGATTTGTATAGTGCGTTTGACTTTAAGAACCATTGGTTTTTATTGGAAAAGTGTAAAATGATGGGGTTGGGGGGGGGGGGGGCTATGTTTAATTTGTTGACATCATTTTTTACAGGTACATCTGCTGTGGTTCAAGTGAGAGGTGAGGCCTCTGATCCTTTTAGTATGGATTATGGGGTTCCCCAGGGTTTCCTTCAATCCCTGCTTTTATTTAATCTTTTTATTTACATGGATGGTGTTCATTTGTTGTTTCCAGTAAGAAAGGACCTTAGTGAACTGATGAAGAGGACAAATGAAGGACTGGGTTTGATATTAAAGTGATTTGGGGTACATAAACTGCTATTGAATGTGGGAAGACCAGAATGGATATATTTTGGGGACATCAGAGGCTTACATGAACATCTGTCCCTTCGTATAAAGGACCTTAGTGATACCTAAAAGCCTAAACATTAAGAATTTGGGGATATTGCTGTATGATTCTATGGATTTGAACCTCCATATATCCAGGTAGTACAAAACGTTTTCTTCAGGCTTAGATAGTTGAAAAGGGTTCACCCATATTTGGATATTTCAGTTTTTAGATTGGTATTGGTTTTGCTTTGTCCGTTATACAATTATTGCAACATCTTACTGGTAGAACTTCCTAAAAAGAGTATTCAGCACCTACAGGTGATTCAAAATATGGCCGACTGTTTAATTTTTTGTTTACTCAAGAAGGGAGAGTACAATCCCATTGTTACAAAAATTACACTGGTTGTCAGTTGAGAAAAGAACGCAGTTTAAGTTGATGACTTTGATGTTTAAAGCAATAAGAGGGATGGGTACTCAGTATCTTCAGAATAGGATTAGGAGTTATATCCCTAGATCAAAGCCTTCATTCTATGGATATGGCTTTTGTTCAAGTACCCACACGGCAGGTTGTTTGTAAGTTTGTACATAGGAAGAGAATGTTTTCTGTGTGTGGCACTGAACTGTGTAATTCAGCACCTTTGGGGTTAGAGTGGAGTTGAATTATCTTTCCTTTAGAAAAAAGATGAAGGCCTGGCTTTTCCAGATGTAATGTGAGTGGTATTATTTGTGCTTAGTAATAGGTTCTTCAGATGAGGGTAAAAGTGGTTGTTGTTATTATTTAAGGTCTAGAGGGGTTGGTGCTGTATTTTGTTTTTATATTTGGGTGTTTATTGTTTTATCTGTGTTTGTATTCTTGTTGGACACCACTCTGGCCAGATCTGGTATCTGTTGAGCAGTATAGAAGCATAAATAAATAAGTAAATTATTTGTAGTAGTAATTTCTTCACTCTGGACTCTCATTTCAAGATCCAATAAACCCTTTAGCTGTACCTGCACATTTCCTATGCCCATTTTCAAATTACATATCTGAAAGGTGGAGTTAATTAGAGGCATCATTCCTTTGCTTAGCTACTGTGATCAGGGAGAACCACCAGTGTTCTCCCTCTAGTGCTAACAGTGTGTATGTGTGTGTGTGGCGGGGGGGAAGGGGGGTTAAAATACATTCTCTAATGCATCAACAAGACCTAAAATCCAGCTGCATAATCACCAGCTAAACTTCCTTGAGAGTTATGTTTCTAGGAATAGTCAATCTTGTCTTCATTTCTAAAGCAGCATCTCTGGCAATTGCTGGGATCCAGCTGGTATGCATGGCCTGGTCTCCTAGCTGATATAGATTTTACATTAGAAATCTCCATCTTATCTAGTGCTAGTCACAAGATCCACACTGGGCTTTCTCTAGAAGGGGTAGCTTCCATGGAGCCAGTTACCACTGAGGAGCTGGATCTCACATCTGCTGAGGATCACAAAACCATCATGCCATTTTTGCCCAGAACCAAAGTAAATGCCATTTTGTACAGCATCTGTTCTGCACCACCAACTCTTTCTGCTGTCTTTTGTAGACTGGATAGTATTCATTGCTCTGAACTAAGGGTGACCTCCATTTTAGGGGCTGGAAAGTGGGACACTCTGTCTCCTACTTGGTCTGAGTATCTTTATGTAGGCCCTTGCAAACAAACAATCTTAGTAGAATTTGAAAACATACCTAATAACTACTGAAAGTTTTTATGAAAGTAGTTATTAGGGGAAACCTGATATATGAATATTTGCCTCCTCGAGGTCACAACTGCCTCAGGAGAATAAAGCTTTTTGTAACTACTAAGATGGGGAGAAAAAAAGTGAATTTCAGGTACATACTTAATATATTTTATTGTTTTTCTTAATTATCTTGTAATCTGTTTCCCTGGAAGAAATTTCAAAAGTAAAAGTAAGTCCTTTAAAGAGAAACCATAGAGCTACATTATACAAGAGTTTCTGTCCATGATTTATTAAGTTGGGAATAAAAGGCCCAAGTATTCATGGAGGTTAAAGGTAACAAGATTAAATGTTCAAATTACATTACATTTGTTTTTGCAAAACTAATATTATAGCATAGTTCCCTTGAGATTTTTACAACTGTTCTTGGCAATCTCTTCAGTAGAAATCAATCTAAAAATATTTAGCACTGTGTAAATTCTGTTGTAGTAACAGCATGTGTCGATTATATCTTACCCATATTAAAAAGATTTACAAACATCCCATGGCTGCATAGTATATTCCTCATACACATTATTATTAATTTCTGAATAGATTTAAAAAAATAAATATACTAATTAATGAATTGACATTACCACCATAGATAAATAAGTAAGAACTGTTTTTGGACATCATAATTTTCACTGTGAACACGATTCTGCAAAAATCATCTAGGCCAGAAAACATATTTACTAAGATATTCAGAGTCAGGATTTGTGTTTTGATTTGAAACAGGGTCATTTGGGTGTCACACTTTTAGCCCTATATAAGGTTAGTTTTTATAGTTTCTGAGAATAATTCCTTATTTGAATACTAAGAATTCATAGGCCAAGTTTTCTTGGCTTTCAAAAGTTGCTACCATCATATAAAGGGTCCATAATCTGCTTCTCACCAAGTTATTGATTGCAGAATGATGCTTCACTGTACCTCTACTAAAGACATCATTGTGCACATCATCTAGGGAATAAATTGGTTAATACATCTAATATAGTGATCAGAGACAAAATCACAAGTACAAAATAGATAGAAAGTTTCATAAAGACTGGAAGAATTTAAGAAACTAAATACTACAGCAGCCATGAAACTTCAAACCAGTGCAACTGGGACGCTGCCCGGTATTAACCATACTAGTTCTTATTCTTAGTTATTTCGTAAGGTATATATAGTTAATTCTTATTTGTAGGGTACCTCAAAAGAACTTTATAAGGGCTTACTTATATTGCAGTTCTTTTCTTTTCTCATGAATACGGTCCCCATCCATTAAAACAGGGGTCAGGAACCTTTTTGGCTGAGAGAGCCATGAACGTGAACGCCACATATTTTAAAATGTAATTCCATGAGAGCCATACTAACTACAACCCCCCACCCTTCTGACCCCCAAGACCTACCAAATTAATTTACTACAACCCCCTACTCTCCTGATGCCCCCCAAGACCTGCCAAATGTCCCTGGTGGTCCAGCGGGGGTCCAGGAGCGGTCCGGGAGCGATCTCCTGGACTTGAGCTGTCGGCTGCCAGTAGTCAAAATGGCGCCGACCGCCCTTTGCCCTCACTATGTCACTGGGGTCGACCAATGGCGGCGATAGCCCCTGTGACATAGTAAGGGCAAAGGGTCGTTGACGCCATTTTGATTACTGGCAGCCGACGGCCCTTTGCCCTTACTATGTCACAGGGGCTACCGCCGCCATTGGTCGACCCCAGTGACATAGTGAGGGCAAAGGGCCGTCGGCGCCATTTTGACAACTGACAGCCGACAGCCCAAGTCCAGGAGATCACTCCTGGACCCCCGATGGACCACCAGGGACTTTTGGAAGGTCTTGGGGGGGGGGGGTAGGAGGGTGGGGGGTTATAGTAAATTAATTTTGGAGGTCTTGGGGGACGTCAGGAGGGTGGGGGGTTTTGTTAGATTTTTACTTTTTTATTAAAGATTTGTCTGCGAGCCAGATGCAGCCATCAAAAGAGCCACATCTGGCTCGCGAGCCATAGGTTCCCGACCCCTGCATTAAAAGCATCGCCTCCCCTTATTATAATTTATTTCATATTTTCCTCTGATAACAGCATGCACAGTCTCTAAAAAGGATGGGAAGAGAATGCCAGAATGTCCCAAATAGCAATCCTAGCTTGAATCACAAGCCTGAAATTAAAAACATGGCTTGTAGGAGGGGATATACTGACATTGTGTGGGGTTGCCCAAGTATACAAACTGATTTTACCTACTGGTTAGCAGAAGGGGTGGCTATGTGTTGCGTTTGTGCCTGCTCTTGCCCTCACTCCACCCTCTCTACCTCTGAGGCGACTCCCTTTGGGTCTGATGGACAGATGCTGCCGCGGCTTCTCCTCGCCGTTTCTTCCTAGAGTCCCCGGGCTGGCCTGACGCTGTGGATCCACCATGTTTATGATGACGTAGGGCGCGCGTGCGCTCTGTAGTTTGTACCAGCAAGGGCGCGAACCTCGGGGGCATCCCCCGTAGTGACGTCATCCGCTTCTAACAAAAAAGGTCTTGCTTACGCTTACGAATCGAGCTTGCATGGGATTGATTGCGGGGATCATCTCGACCCGCTTCTTTCTCCGCTGCTCTGCCTCCTTGAACTTACCAGGGGTACCTGCTCCTTGGGGGCCCCGCTCTGTTCTTGTTTGCAGATTGCTAAGACAGGATCCGGTACTCGTTCCTCAAGGGCCTACGTCCCTGAACGCTCAGAAGACACCCTATTGCCTGGAAGCAATCGCAGACGTGAACATTGTAAGTTTCTATTCCAGTTGCATATAGGAACCGGTACTCGCTCCTCGAGGGCCCATGTTCCTAGAATTCTGAAGATTCTCTTCTGTCTAAGACGCTATTGCAGGTACGGAGATCGTGAGTAATTATTACAGATTGCAGATAGGAACTGGTACTCACTCCTCGAGGGCCTATGTTCCTAAATCCCTCCGAAGACTCTCTTCTATTTCAGAAGTTATTTCATATACAGATATAGTGAGTTCTTATTTCAGTTTGCATATAGGAACCAGTACTCGCCTAGAGACTCCTGTTCCTGAATATACTAACTATTCTGTATGGCCTAGAAACCATTACAGAGATAGATAACTGTGAGTTAAGATCACTCTCTCAGAGCTGTCCCTGGAACCAGGTACTCGCTCCTCGAGGACCTAACTCTCTCCAGCTACTGAGCCTTATTCATCTATTTGAGTGTATCATCTACTTCTGTTTATGTATCCAGCATACCCTGTCTACTCGCTATCTATGAGTCTCTCTCTGCAGCTCAACAAACCCAGAGATAGCAGTTCCAGGATCTGAGGGACTTCAGCCCTGCCGGGCACATCAGCTCACTACTGCCACCTCTGGTGGTTCTACTACCTGTCTAATAAAGAACTATCTGTGTCTGTCTCCATACTCCAGCCTAGTCGGTGGTCCCTCTCATGATATCCTCCTGAGGGCGCTGTCATCTGCCATTGACCCAAGGATTCACCATTCTACATTAGATTGCTCATCTCTCATACTTCAAGAGCTGAGTACAAAAACTGCTACTTGCAGTCTAACCAGCAACTCCATAACAGTTTGCCAACAGATTGTTAATCTTAGCAGCTCCTACAACAGATTGCTACTCCGCAGTCTAACCTAAGCAGATTGCAAACTCCTAGCAGAGTCGCTAACAGATGCTAGCTCCTTACCTCTGGGGGAGCAAGCTCGAAAGGACTACAAACTCCCAGCTCTAACATAGAGCTTTCCTAACAAATTGCTATATCCTAGCAGAATCTCTAACAGTTGCTAGCTCCGCCTACGGAGTCTAACAGATTGCTTCTCCTCACGGAGATTTACAGCAGATTGCTAACTTAGAGCAGCAGACTTACAACAGATTACTAACTCCTCCCCTCTGGAGGAGCAGATCACAACAGATTACTAACTCCTCCCCTCTGGAGGAGCAGATCACAACAGATTACTAACTCCTCCCCTCTGGAGGAGCAAACCTACATCACTACGGACAAGGTAGTGGGTATAGGTATGTTAGTCTGAGGGTATGGATGGATGAATGAGTGTGGATGGCTGAGTATGGTAAGTAAGTATGATTGTGGGTTGGAATGTGAGATATGATAGGATATGGGGAGGGATGGGATGGGATAAAATTGTTTAAAAATCTATGTAGCTCGAGTGTTTGGTAGATTATGTTCTTCCAATGGTAAATATGAGTGATATAAGAAATGTTAACAGTTTACCTGTTTTGGGGAGGACATTTGATGTTGTTTGTTTACATTGTATTTAAGCTACTTTCAAAAAAAAATATTTTGAAAAAAAAATTATCCTTATTTCACAGAAAAAAGGAGTTTCCTAATTTTGAGGCTCAAGCCCAGGCTCACGAGTTAGATGAGAAGCACAAGGCCAAGGCAGCACCACTTCTCTCTTCACACCCAGCAGCCTGTCTCAACCAAGCATTTTCAGGCAGCCCACAATTGTCCTTAGACCTAAGCATATAAGATTTTTCCTACATAAATATTTGTAATCAGCTTCTGCAATTGTAGTCCTACAGTTTATAAGCATTCCAGTTCTACCTAGTTCCCAAATCACAATCAGTCTATTAATAAATTAATCTTTTGATCCCTCATCTCACAGCCCCCATGTCCCCATTGTCTATTAGGTAATCTTAAAACACAAAAATGATGCATTCAATTTCAGTCCAAAATGAAGGTAAATGGCAGTAAAATTAATTGTTATGTGTGGTGGCTGCTAAATGATCTTAGCATGCATGCTAAGCTTTAGTGCAAAAACTTTGAAGTCACATTTATTTAGGCTTTTATTTTGTCAGAAATAGAAAAGGGGTTCATTGACATTGGGACTCTCAAACTAGTATGAACCTATGTCTGATTAAATTTAATGTGGACAAGTGCAAAGTGGTTCGCATAGAGAAAAGTAGTCCATACAGTTCTTACATGATGTTAGGTTACATACTAGGAGTCAACACCCAAGGAAAAGGATATAGGGGTCATCATGAACAGTATGTTGAATTCCTCAGTGTGCAGTAGTAGTCAAAACAGTAGGAATTATTAGGAAAAGTATATATAATAAAATGGAGAATATCATAATACCTCTGTTTTGCTGCATGGTGCAATCATATCTAGAGTATTGTATGTTATATTGGTTACCACATCTTTAAAAATATATAGTGGAATTGCCAAAGGTTCAGAGAAAGGCAACCAAATTGATAAAATAATGAAAAGGTTCCCCTATGAGGAAAAGCTAAAGATGTTAAGGTACTGCAGCTTGGGGAAGTGATGGCTGAAGAGAAATATGATTGAGGTCTTTAATATAATGAGTGGAGTAGAATGGGTAAATGTGAATCAGTGGTTTACTTTTTCAAAAAAATAAAAAAAACTAGGGCAAACTCAGTTACTAAATACCACATTTAAAACAAATTGGAGAAATTAGTTTTTCACACAATTAAACTCTGGAATTCATTGCTGGATGATATGGTAAAGGCAGTTAATGTAACTGGTTTTAAAAAAGGTTTGGACAAGTTGCTGGAAGAAAAATCCATAAGATGCTATTAACCAGATAGACTTGAGGGAAGCTACTGCTTATCCCTGGGTGTAAGCAACATGAAATTTATCTACTGTTTGAGATCCTGCCATGTACTTGTGATCAGGATTGGGCACTTTGGAAATAGGATACTGGGCTTGGGGGACCCTTGGTGTGACCCAATATGGCACTTCTTATCCTATACAAGTGCAATAAATATTTCATAGTCCATATGCTCTTCAAAAATAATTTGTATTAATTCAATAATGGCAACTCCACTGTTTCAACAATCGTTCTTTCAGGGGGACCATGTCTTTAAAAATATATAGTGGAATTGCCAAAGGTTCAGAGAAAGGCAACCAAATTGATAAAATAATGAAAAGGTTCCCCTATGAGGAAAAGCTAAAGATGTTAAGGTACTGTAGCTTGGGGAAGTGATGACTGAAGAGAAATATGATTGAGGTCTTTAATATAATGATTGGAGTAGAATGCGTAAATGTGAATCAGTGGTTTACTTTTGCAAAAAAATAAAGCTAGGCATCTCACTGGTGCGGAGTTACACGCCTCCACACGCTGGGGCAGATTTTATAAATCTGCGCACACGCGTACTTTTGTTCGCGCACCAGGCGTGAGGAAGAGTACGTGGGATTTCAATAGATACGCGCGTAGCTGCGCGTATTCATTAAAATCCGGGGTCGGCGCGCACAAGGCTGCCCAAAATCGGCAGCCTGAGCGCACCAAGCGGCACAGCCTGCTTCTGTTCCCTCCGAGGCCGCTCCGAAATCGGAGCGGCCTCGGAGGGAACTTTCCTTTGCCTTCCCCTCACCTTCCCCTCCCTTCCCCTGCCTAACCCACCCCCCCCCGGCCCTATCTAAACCTCCCCCCTACCTCTATCACGAAAGTTACGCCTGCTCGAAGCAGGCGTAACTTTGCGCGCGCCGGGCCAGCTGCCGCGCTCCATGTTCCGGTCCAGGGGCTGGTCCAGGGGCCGCTGTCACGCCCCTGGAACGCTCCCAGGCCAGAACCACGCCCTCCAACACGCCCCCGAAATGCCGCATCACTCCCGACACGCACCCCGACACGCCCCTCCATGCAAGCCCCGGGACTTACGTGCATCCTGGGGCTTGCGTGCGCCGCCGAGCCTATGCAAAATAGGCTCAGCGCACGCAGGGAGGGTTTGGGGTAGGTTTTCGGGGGGTACGCGTGTATCTTACGCGCATACCCCATTGAAAATCTACCCCTTATTGAATATTGCCGAGTTAGATGCATCCCATGGGGTTTTTGAATTCAGAAAGAACCTCGCCTACATGTTGAGAATCAGAGCTTTCTAACACGGTGGAACCAGATTCTAAACAAGTACTCTTCGACCTGATGTTATTAATTATTGAAACAACTAAACAACTGACCACTTCTCTTCAGGATGAACTCATGGTGCAGTTTGAAGCCATTAAAAATAGCTCTCTGATTGAGCTTTTTGATCAACAGCTTTTGGAATTCCAAGAGAACTTAGAAAAGTTTAAAAGTGATTTAAAAGCTACAAAGTTCAAAAAGTTCCAGAGGGACGAATTCGACTATAAGAAAGGATACGTCTACCAATGGATGTCCATGAATCGGACACAGAAGAAAACTGTTACATTTGCGTAATCATCCTTGGACGACTCCTCAGGAGAGGAGTCAGGTTTAAAACTTCCACATGCGTCTCAAGAAGATCACATGACAACCATGGTTCCTACAACTTGAAGTGTTATACCCTCTACTTTATCCTATCCTTCTATTGCTAACTCTTTTTTAGACTCAGGTCAGTCACAATGGAACAACCGCAATACTCGGTCCCGGGGACGTTTTTTCCCTCCACAGTCTCAATGCATCACATGTGCCACCCGTCAGCAGCAAGATCCGTGGCAGTAAAATCAAATGTTGTATTTAATCTCTTTTCCTGAACTATATCAAGTGATGAGATGAGGATACTTGAAAAGGGACTATCATTTGTACCCACTTTTAAATGTAATGACTTTGACTTGCAGATTCACTTATACCGTTTCTTCAGGTCTTTGCAACTCAAGCTATTGTTTTCTGATTCTCCCCCAGTACAGGATAGATCGCTTGTATACACTAAATCTAGATGGGTCCCTCCAGGCCCTGTTGACCCCTCTTTAATAATGTTTGAGAGACTAGTACGGGCCTAAATTAATAAACTGTTATCTGTAAAGGATCATGTCTATTATAACCTGACTAAGAATGAAAGTCTATCGATTAGATCTTTGGCAAATGATTCTAATATAGTGATAAAATCTGCAGATAAGGGTGGGGGGATTGTTATTTTGAATAAAAGTGACTATGAAGCGGAGGTGTTACATCAGTTGAATGACTTATCATTCTATCTTCCTCTTGCTGAAGATCCTACAGATAGTTTGAAATCTTTCATTAAGTCTGTAGTTCAGGATGATTTAGAATGGAAGTTTATTACAACACATGAAGCTACTTTTCTGACAGTAGATTTTCCTTGTGGTCCCGGTATTTTATACCCTCCCCAAAATTCCCAAAACTTTGAACAACCTGCCTGGCCGATCGATAGTGTCGGGAATCGGGTCAGTTCTTGAACCCTTGTCTAAATTTGTGGCCATATTCCTTAAGCCTTTTGTTCCCCTGAGTAAGTCTTATGTACGAGATTCCACACATTTGATTACAATATTAGATTACCTGACCATACCACGGGCCCTTGTTACTTGATGACATTGGATATAGTGTCTCTTTATTCAAATTGAAAACACACTAAATTTACGCACTGGTCCCCATCGTGTCCCGACTTCATTTTTAATGGAGTTAGCAACATTGGCTTTGACACAAAATTACTTTCGTTTTGACACAAACTATTACCAACAGGTGAAAAGCACGGCTATGGATGCCACTATGGCCCCTAGCCTGGCATGCCTGTATGTGACAAATTTTGAAGTCTTTTATTCATCCTTCTGAATGGTCCCCATTTTTACATTTGTGGCTCAGATACATTGACGATGTTTTTCTAATATGGCTTGGTACGGACTTACAATTTTTTATGTTTTTCGACTGGTTAAATAATTGTAATAGCAATTTACAATTTAACTTTAACATACATTTGTCCCATATTTCTTTTTTGGACATTTTGGTTTCCTTTGATAATATAAGTTTTTTTTACCACGATTTTCCAGAAAGAGACTGATTGAAACACTTTGCTAATTTTTGACAGTTGTCATCCAAGGGTCCTTAAAAATAATATATCCACCAGTCAGTTCCTCAGACTGTGGCAGCTGTGCTCCTTGAAGTCTGAATTTATATCTAAAGCTAAGGAGATGACAGTCCAGTTCAGTGAGAGGGAATACCCAAATAAGATACTGAAGAAAACCTTTAAATGAACACTGCATGTCAATAGGGATTTATTATTCTTACCACAAGATCGATCTTCGGATGCCATGGTTAATTGCATATTACCTTTCTCCACTCTTAGTAAGTCCATTACCAACATTATTTGTAAACATTGGAGCTCACTTTCTCTTTACAATGTTTTTCAAAGTCCATTTCAATTTACATACCGTACAGGTAACAACTTGCGGGATATGCTAACACATTCAGATTTTTGTACAACGAACATGCACCCTTTAATTAGTGGTCAGCACAAGCCCTGTGGACATTGTTCAGTGTGTCCCTTTACAGATACTATATCCTCCTTTAAACATCTGATGTTAAAGAAAACCTATACGCTGCATGGGTTTTCAGACTGTAACTCTGCGGGGGTTGTTTATATAATTCGATGCCCATGTCCAAAATTTTATGTGGGTAAGATGTCTGGAATGATAAAAACTAGGATCATAGAGCATCGATCCAATATCAGGAACCTACGTGACAACGCTCCATTGGTTGGATATTGGATTCAGTTCTCACACACTCTCTTCTGATTTATATTTCTTTGTACTCGAGGTAGTAACCCCCCGTATTTGTGGGGGAAATTATTCAGAGTATTTAATTCACAAAGAACAAAGGTGGATATATACTCTAGACACTGTTACACCCAATGGATTGAACAAAGAATTAGAATGGAGCTTTGTTACCTAATTCTGATTGGTCCCAGCCTGCCTGTATTCTGATTGGTTCTCTGTTCCTGTGAGGCTGATTGGCTCAGCTTTTCGCGCCTTTTTCTGAGTATTGTTTAAAACTCCAGTATACTTTACCTGTATGCGCTCCCTGTAAAGTATTATCATTGATTACTACGGTATGTGATTTCAGATCTTTAACCTTGTTGTTAATCATTGTATGTTGGATCGGTTGCCCTTCTCTACATAGTTCCATTTTTTGATATGTTTATGTTTACATGTTGTGGTTAAAATTATTGTCCCTCCTGATGCAGCCTTGGCAAAACACGGGGTCTGTGTTACAGGGGGACCTTCTGAAGGAACGATTGTTGAAACAGTGGAGTTGCCATTATTGAATTAATAGAAATTCTTTTTGAAGACCATATGGACTATAAAATATTTACTGCACTTATCTTGGATGTACTATAATTGCTGAGTGCAGTACCTGCTCTTGTGTTCTTTGGACTTCTTATCCTATAGCCATCCAAGGCCATTCCAGATAATAGATTTTTCCAAGTAATGACATTTTTCTGTTAAAAGGATTTGGGATAATGGAAGCTTTTCTGTAACTAACAGAACATATGAAACCAATTTAAGATAGTGGAAACTATTATAAAGAAGAAAATCATTGAACATATAGATAGTCATGATTTAATGGGACCCAGCCAGCATGGATTTACTCTTGAGAAGTCTTGCTTCACAAATCTGCAACATTTTTTTGAAGGGGTGAATAAGATGTGGATAAAGGTGAACCAGTAGATATGGTGTATTTGGATTTTCAGAAGGCGTCTGACAAAGCCCTTCATGAGAGGCTTCTAAAAAAACTAAAATGTCATGATATAGGAAGAGATGTCCTTTTGTGGATTGCAAACTGGTTAAAAGATAGGAAACAGAGAGTAGGATTGAATGGTCAGTTTTCACAGTGAAAAAAGGTAAAGATTGGCGTGCCTCAGAGATCTGTACATGGAGGTACAACAAATGATATGATCAAATTTGCAGATGGCACAAAATTATTCAGAGTAATTAAATCACAAGCGGATGGTAATAAATTGCAGGAAGACCTTGCAAGACTGGAAGATTGGGCATCAGTATGGCAGATGAATTATAATGTCGACAAAAGCAAGGTGATGCATTTAGGGAAAAATAACCCATGCTATAGCTACACAATGTTAGGTTCCATTTTAGGAGTTACCACTCAGGAAAAAGTTCTGGGCATCATAGTTGATATTATTCCAAAATCATCATCTCAGTGTGCTGTGGCTGTCAAAAAAGCAAACAGATTGATAGGAATTATTAGGAAGGAAATGGCAAATAAAATGGAGGATGTCATAATGCCTCTGTATCGCTCAATGGTTAGACTGCACCTTGAATACTGTATGCCATCCTGGTCGCTGCATTTCAAAAAATATATAGTTGCTCTGGAGAGATAAGGACAACCAAAATGATAAGGGGCAAGGAACGATTCCCCTATGAGGAAAGGCTGAAGAGGTTAGGGCTGTTCAGCTTGTAGAAGAGACGACTGAGGGGGGATATGATAGAAGCACAGAAAATCATGAAAGGACTTCAATGGGTAAATATGAAATGATTATTTACTCTTACGGATAATACAAGGACTGGGGGCACTCCATGAAGTTACAAGTAGCACATTAAAAAAAATTGGAGAAAATTATTTTTCACTCAATGCACAATAAAGCTCTGGAATTCATTGCCAGAGGATGTGGTTAAGGCAACTAGTGTAGCTTGGTTTAAAAAAGGTTTGGAGAAGTTCCTGGAGAAGTTCATAAACTGCTATTAATCAATTGGGAATAGCCGCTGCTTGTTGCCGACATTAGCAGCAATGAATCTATTTAATGACTGGGTACTTGCCAGGTACTTGTGACTTGGATTGGCCACTGTTGGAGATAGGATGGACCCTTGGTCTGTCCCAGAATAGCATATCTTATGTTCAAGGTTTTTCTGGATAATAGATCATGGCCACATTTTTACCTCTGGATAATGAGACTTTTCAGTTAATAGTTCTTAGAGTATATGGTACTATACTGTAAAGCATAAATCTTAATATTGAAAACTTGTGAGCCAAAATGCTCAAGAGCCAATCCTAGAGTATACATGTTGAAGGAAAGCAGTGTGTAGTTTAAAATTTTAAATTTAATTCTGAGTGCTTCTGTGTGTTGGGAAAGTAGTTTGAAAGTTTAATTAATTTTGTGTGCTTTGGTTTGAGAAGGTCTGGAAGTTATATCCGGGACACTCCCATTTGATTCTTCCCTCTCCCCATTTCCCACATCCCCAAATCACATTTTATGATATATAGACTGTTAACCCAATGTGATGATTTCTATATTGAGTCTCTGTGCAAAATGTTCTGAAACAGGATTTGTTTAGGAACAGGTTAATCTGAAGCTAAGCTAGCTGCTCCTATGGTACTATATTTCCCAGGGTCATCCTGGAAGATGATGTCACCAGTGAATAACTGATCAAGGAGGAGCCAGCCCTTTTGCAGCTATAGGCTGCTAGATTCCATAAAAAGGCAGCACAGAGAGAACAAGGGGAAACCTTAGTTCCGTGGCACGCCTTGCTTGATCCCTCAATATAAGGAAGTTCCTGTCTCTGCTTCCTTGCCTTGGCAATCGGGTTGGTTTGTTCTAAGATTGCCTCTTCGTTTGTTCCTACTCCTGCCTGTTCCTAGTCTCGTTCCAGGATCCTTCTGTTCCAGTTCTGTTCCTGACTTGTTCCTGCATCCTAGTTCCTGCGTCCTGCTTGTTCCTGTGTTCGCCTGTCTGTCTACCCAGGTAGTACCCTCGGACTGTCTACTGGTACTGACCTCAGCTTGTTCCTGATCTGCCTGTCTGACTGCCGCCTGCCTAAAAGACCTCAGCTCGCTCCTGACCTGCCTGCCTGCCTGCCACCTGCCTCAAGACCTCAGCCTGCCTCTGACCTCATCTGACCTCCAGTACCTGACCCCTGCTTTGCTGACCATTCCTCAGACTGACCTCTGGATCTTGACCTTTGCCTGCTTGACCTTGTCTCCAGATTCTGGCTCTGTTCCTCACCTTGTCATCACCAACTCTGTTCTGGTTCTCCTTGTTCCAACAAGCCTCCACCTTCGAACTCGATCACACTCCCCCTGTGTCTGTGGGCACACCGGACTTTCATTCTCTCAGGAGACTCTGAGAGGTCCACCTAAGTCCAAGCGGCCCGGGTCCCTACGGGCTCCTCCCCGGGGGGACCTTGGGTTTCCAGTGGTGAAGCTCTTCACAGCCTCTGTCTCCTCCAGTGCTCTGACCCCTGAGGGCAGTTACCTCCTGTTCCCTTTCAGGAGACGTTCCTTCACTGTCCCAGGACAAGGGTCCACTCCCAAGCGCAACAGGATGTGTGGATAGTTGGGGAGAAAGTTAAAAATGTATATTTGAGGCTATACAAAATGATCATTAATTATAATGGTGTTTAAACAATCTTGTTATATAATGTGTTATTGTGGTTGCTTTGGTTGTGGCTCAAATAAATTGTTAAAAAAAAAATAATAATAATGACCACACCTTGAGTACTGCAGGCAGTTTTGGTTGACCATCTCAAAAAAGACAGAGTAGAACTAGAAAAGCTACAGAGAGGGGTAACAAAAAAATGATCAAGGTGATGGAACAGCTCCCTTATGAAGCAAGGCTCAATAGGTAAAGGCTTCAGCTTGGAGAAGAGACACCAAAAGGGATATGACAGCAATTTTTTAAATCATGAGTGGGGTGGAAAGAGTAAATAAGTGAAGGTTATTTACCTTTTCAAATAATATTAAATCAAGGTGGACACTCCATGAATCTAACAAACAACTGATTTAAAACAAATTGTAGAAAGTACTCAGCACAATCAAGCTATGGAATATACCTTAGGATTTGGTCAAGGAGATGTGCATATTAGAGTTTAAAAGAGGTTTGAACAAGTTCTTGGAGAAAAAGTCCATAAACAGCTAGTAGTCAGGTGGACTTAGAAAAGCCACTGTTTGCCCCTGGTGTGAGGAACAAGAAATAGATCTACTTTTTGGGGCCTACCGGGCATGTCTGATTGCACTGCCCATTGTCAGATAGGATCCTGACTCTGAGCTCGATGGACCTTGGTCTATCCCAGCATGATATATCTTATGTTCTTATGACTTGCTCCCAGATATTCTACCTTTCCCCCATCACCTGCACATCCCCAAGTGAAATTTGAGCCATGGCAGGAACCATGTGCCTCCTGGGTTCATGAAGGCTAGATGGGTACTAGGAATTCTAGGTTGGCCAAGGGATAGGGCTTAAAGGCATAGGCATAGTCCACAGCCATTTCAGTTTGGCTCAGTTTTAAAATAATTGTATTGTGTTTGGTGGAATACTAGAGTCAAAGGGTGGACTGCTTCCAAAGATAAATTTAAAGTTCTTATCTTAGGCTGAGGACCTTCAAGAAGCAGAGAATATCTTCTGAGTATCTTTATGATCACTGATGAGCATGCCAAAAAGCAAGTTGCAGGAGAAAGGGTACAGTCTTCCTGGGAATGTAAGGCATTCTAGCTTGGAACATGGCAGAGAGCCTGAGCTATTTTTCCGTGAGGTTGATCCTAACTGGTTACATGGTTGGCTCATCCTGGCCGCAAGAGGAAAATAATTGGCAGCCTAGCTTGGCCAAGCATAGTATGCTGCCTGGCACATACAAACACACACAGAGGATAAAAGTAAGGTGGCCTGGCTTGCTCACGTATGCTCATTGGAATTGGCTTGGGTAGAGTTATATATTGCTTGCTTCATAAAACTGTGGTCACTTTAGTCCTAAAAAGAACAGCACTCTAACTCCAGTTGAGGAGGAGGAGGGAAAAAAGGAATAGAGATGGCTGCTGATGTAATAAGTTTTCCAGCACTTGCATGTTTGATGTTTGTCATTTCTTGGAAAAGCAGTGTCCTTGTCAAATCTGAATTTTTTGGAGAGTATAGGTAAGATTTTATAATATGCCATATGCACAAAAAATTACTTTCATGTCTCAGCCACTACACGTATCCCTATTACGATGCAATAAGGAAAAAAAATACCATTGATGATATTATTGTCACTTGGAATTGAATTAGTTTCTCCTTATAGTCATACACATTCATATATGTAACTAGGTTAAGCATATTAAAATCAATTGGTGGTTTTTAAAACTCTCAGTAAATCAATTGTTATATGTAATTTAACTGCAAGAATATCTAAATTTTTCAATTTCAACCACTCACATACCCAAGAGAATTGGTGTGTCATTTTCATTGCTTTTCTACATCTCATTGATTTTGATTCAAACTTAAAATTATATGTGAAGGAAATTTACCAATACTATTCACCAGCAAGGGAAATTGTCCCAAGATAACATGTTATATATTTTCTCATATTTGTTTTCCCCTTGGAGAGTTTTACTAACACATATAAGCTAACCCTAATTAGGACAAAACTCTGTATCCATTCTCTTATAATCGGATGGCGAGGGGCAAATCCTGTCCTGGTTATAGGGCTCTTAATGATCAGTGATCATTTAGGTGGCATAGTGGACTGGGGGAGGGGTAAATCATCTATTGCTTTAAGATTAACCAGACCTCTCTATGGATGTAATATTATCTCTGAGATGGGGCAGACTGCAGTGCTGACAAATAGCTGGAAACCCCTGTTAACATCCCACTGGTGTGCATGTAACTATACAGTATGTTCAAGCCACTATATATCACCTGTGGATCCAAAAGCAGGTCTGTCTTTATTTACAAATGAAAACCGTATTTACAAGTCTAATCCAAAGGAAAGTTTCATAGTAAATGCACTAAATCTTCTGAGATCAAACACTGTGTGCAGCCACATAAATTACCTCCCTTAAGGCACACTTTCTGGGTATGGCTTTCTGGTTGGCTAAACCAGTTTAAAATGCAGAATTGTACAATCCCTCATGGGCATATATATATCTGAGGACTGAGTCCTTGCTTTCTTGAGCTGACTGGTAGCATTTACAAATTCAAAGATTTCAGAAAGACAAGGAGGTAACAGCTGAAGGTTCCTGACTCTCTCTTAGTACTCTGTTTGTTAAATGCATTACTCCTAGTCACCAGAAGCTAACTCCAGAAGAGATTGCTGGAAGAAGATTCTGTAGGATGTGCTCATATTCTCCCTAGGAGCATTAAACAAGCCCAGCTTAGGAGTGGACTGAATAGCTGTAAAATCTTCCAAGGGCTGAGGCGGGAGCTAACCTGATGAGATGATTACTCTACAGTTGCCTCCTGCAGAACCAAACTGCAGTTGTTAGGTATAAGACCTCTAAATCAATCAAATAAATAAATAAAATAATGGTTTCTAAACACAGAAAAAACATGCAGGGTTTCCAAGCCAAGATTACAGGAATAGCTGCATTCATATAGGACTCCTCACAATTGGTATACCAATGAGGGTCCTTGCAGCCTACTCCTGCACATCTATCTAGAAATAGTTGAATAACTTATTCAGCTAACTCCAAACATCAAAGTTATCTGAACTCGGCCCCCAAATACCTCCAAAATGCCTATTATTTATTTGGATAAAATTTATCCGAATAAATGGTCCCGATTTTCAAAACTTGGCATTTATCAGTAAAACTTTTGAATTACCTGGATAAATACCTTTGAATATTGACCTCATAATGTACACATAAGCCAACACATATACTCACAACATAGAGACAAAATAAACCCACAACACAAACACATGTGCAAGCACTCAAATGCAAATTACACACATAACACTCAAAACACCCATGCACACATAACCATACATACATACAAACACATACATGGAAACACACACAACACATGCACAAACAGCAAATGCACAAAAAAAGAAAATAAAAGCATACAACACACATAGAAACACACAACAAAGCAAAAAAATGCACATACACAAACACCTGGCAGGAGAGTGGCATCATTTGGAGGAGCGCGACCAAAGGAGCAGGCCCCTTGGCGCGCCCCTTTGTGCTGCCTCCTTTGTGTCGCCTCCACACAACACAACTAAACAAATGCCAGGAAATCCCCCAAAATAACTCCTCGTCTAGATTACTCCACTCTCAATCATCAGTGAGTACCATTAACTTCCTCTCCACCACTCCCTAACGGAAAGCTTCAGTGAGTAACAAACTCAAACATGGATCAGGTCAGCTACATCCCAATCCTACCCCATAACAAGAACAACATCCAAAAAAAACAAACAACCCAAACAAGCCACGCTCCCTATCCTCAATCCCAGCCCATCCCAATGCTCATATCACTGCTATTACCATCCTAACCTTAACCTTACTCAATGCACAATCTGTCACAAAAAAGATACCACTAATCCATGACCTATTACTAGACGACCGCCCTGACATACTCTGTATCATCGAATCATGGCTCAAAAGCTCCAACACAGTCCTAATCAACCAACTACCAAAAAAAATATACAACATATTCTCCCTCCCCAGACCAAAGAAAAAAGGAGGCAGTCTACTATTCCTGGCTTCAAAACTCAAATTCAAAATCAACCCCATCAATCTCGAAATAGGTCTCTTCAAGTCAAAGAACCTTCAAATCCTCCTCATCTACGCACCACCGGGTCTCCTCGAACGCAACCTATCCCCACTAATTGAAACCATCACGAATAATATCAACATGGACATCCCTGCAATTGTCTTGGGCGACTTCAACCTACACATGGACAGATCCCTACCCACACCCACCTGTGAACTACTCCTAGACACCATGTCTGCAATCAGCTTCAAACAAATAATAAATCCTCCACCCACAAAGTTGGACACACCCTCGGCCTTATCTTCACAAATAAAAAAATCCCAAACAACTCTCCATCTGCTGCAGTCACAATCCCTTGGTCAGACCACAAACTAATACAAACCAATCTGCACCTAGAAAACCTCCCTCTGGAACCAATCAAGCCCAATAAATTCATCGAGTTCAATAAAACATGTTGCAGCGAAGACTTAATTGAAATCCTTCCAGAAACCCTGAAAGACCTAAACATAAATGACACAAACTCCGCAGTAAACCCCTGGATCAACATCCACACAGAAATCACCAAGATCAAATGCTCACTCATCAAGAAAGGAATTAAACCATCCTCCAGAAAAAAGGTTCCATGGTACACCCCCAAACTAAAAAATATTAAACGTTTATTAAGACAGTCTGAAAAGAAATGGAGAAGAAGCCCTACCCCCCAGCAGAAAGACAGATTCAGGACCATACTATATATATACAAAACTGACATAGAAAAAGCCAAACGTGAATTTTATGCAAAGAAAATTCACAACTACCAATTTAAACCCCAGAACACTATTTATATATGTAAATAATCTCACACAACCAATTCAAAATGCACCCAGCAATATCAATCAAACAAACACCAGTGATGAGCTAGCCCAATTTTTTAACAACAAAATCTCAAAACTAATCGCAAAGAACCCCAACCTGAATATTGAAACTACAATATGCCGAAGCACACTCAATGCTAACTGGACACACTTCGAGAACATTGCATCAACTGAAATTGAGGCAATCATACAAAACATAAATCCTGCAGCACATCCCATAGACCCCATCCCAATAAAATTCCTTAAACAAATACCTAATCACATTGCCAAACCAATAGCTAACATAGTCAACCTATCTCTTGATCAAGGGATTTTTCCAGCTAACCTCAAATGTGCCATCATCAAACTGATCCTCAAAAAACCACAACTTGAGTCTGATCCAGCAAACGTCAGGCCAATACCGAATCTTCCCTTCATAGCTAAGATTCTTGAAAAAATTGTGAACCGTCAACTCTCCGAACATTTGGACACTCACAATATACTATTCCCAGCCCAACACGGCTTCAGAAAACACCTCAGCACAGAAATGCTTCTACTCTCCCTCTCAGAGTCTAGGCCTCCTCAGAGGCCTAGACTCAGACTACTCTTATCTACTTATTCTACTTGACATATCCGCAGTATTCGACACCATCAACCACAAAATCCTATTATTCAGACTAAGAGAAATTGGCCTAAATGGTACTACAATCAACTGGTTCAACTCCTACCTATCCAACAGATCCTACAAAGTTAAATTCAACGCCACTGAATCCAAACAGATACCCCTTCCACACGTCGTTCCACAAAGCTCCTCCCTATCATCCACTCTACTCAACATTTACATGATCCCCCTATGTAAACTGCTGAACCAATTAGGACTTTCATACTATGTTTACGCTGATGATATTCAAATTCTACTTCCAATTAAAGACTCTCTAGAGATCGCACAAAAACAATGGACCTCCTACTTAACCACAATAAAACGCCTACTTGCCCAGTTATCCCTTTCCCTAAACCATAACAAAACGGAAATCCTATTCATATCCAATAAACCCTCTCCGATACCCTACACAGACCTCAACTCACCTCAACCAAAAAACCAAATACTCTCCACAGTAAACAATCTAGGCATCATCCTCGATAGCCAACTAAACCTCAAAAAACACATCAACAGCATGATAAGAGATGGATTCCACAAACTCCAGATCCTAAGAAAACTCAAACCCCTTCTATACCCCCAAGACTTTCGAACCATCCTACAAGCCCTCCTATTCTCCAAACTAGACTACTGCAATGCCCTCCTATTGGGTCTCCCGACAACCAGCCTTAAACCTATCCAGCTACTTCAAAACACAGCGGCCAGAGCTCTCACAAACTGCAAAAGATCGAACCACATCACTCCCATCTTCAAAGAACTACACTGGCTGCCCGTTCCACAAAGAATCCAGTAGAAAACCCTAACACATATACACAAAATGCTTTATAACGACAAATCCAATTGGCTGACTACACCCTTGCACTTCCACATTCCCCAAAGGAACCTTTGCTCCATGAACACCAGACTCCTACCAATTCCGCCCCTGAAAACGTCTCACAGGGTGTCAGTAAGAGAACGCACATTATCCATGGCAGGACCCACCCTATGGAACAAACTTCCTATAAAACTAAGGACAGATCCGACTACACAAACATTCAAGAGAAACCTTAAAACCTGGCACTTCCACAAAGCATTCGCTGCAATAACGTGATCACATCCTAAGCCAACCTCCAACCACAGACACTGAGAAAAAGAACACTTGGTTTCTTCACCACAAACTCATCAATTCATCCATCCGACCCTCTATTATAATCATATTGACACATAACTATACCCCCCACCGACTCCAGTCTGTCCCCTTTTCCCCTGGTCATTTCACTGCTAATTCCCTCCGCTCACATTAATTAAATAGCCACCTCATACCCTACAATTATGTATATGCACAATTATTTAACCGTGAAAAATCAAATTGTATACGCACAACTACTTAGCTGTGATTAAAAAAAACCACCACTTTAGATAACTCTATATTCCATGTTATCTTGACCATATACAATTATTCAAGACTATGTACACTCGTTTATGACTATGCATAATTGTTTAAATTGTTTATTCTTAGTTAAGACCATATACAATTTATTCTTTGTTTAAATTGTTTATTCTCAGTTAAGACCATATACAATTTTCAAGACTATGTACACTCATTCATGATTATGCACAATTGTTTAAATTGTTCATTCTTAGTTAAGACCATGCACACCTGTCCTTAACTCTATATCGTATGTTACTTGTTATCTCTTTAACTATGATAATCCACAATTGTTTATCTGTAAAAGACAAAAGGAAACAATTAGGTTTCCAGCACCGCTCCGTTCTCTGTAAACCGATGTGATATGTAAAATCGAATGCCAGTATATAAAAATAAATAAATAAATAAATCTGCTAAGTACTTCTAATAATCTTCTATTGCTGACTACTCTTCTTCCCACACAATGCAGATCAACTGGATGAACTGCATGGCGAGAGAGACACTGGCTGCAAGAGGAGTGAATTAGCTGCACTGGACTACTGGAATGTGACAGAGGCCCTAATCAAGTCCAAGTCACTAGAATTTTGCCTTTGGAGAAATACTAAAGGAAGTCACTTAACCTCTACTTTTGTAGTTATGAAGATGTGACTGTAACGGATTGTAACAACAACTCCCTCATGCTACTTTAAGGAGCCCAGTTCAGGTTTCGATCCTAGTCCTCGTTAAGGGATAAGAACATAAGAACATAAGAAAATGCCATACTGGGCATCCAAGGGTCCATCAAGCCCAGCATCCTGTTTCCAACAGTGGCCAATCCAGGCCATAAGAACCTGGCAAGTACCCAAAAACTAAGTCTATTCCATGTAACCATTGCTAATGGCAGTGGCTATTCTCTAAGTGAACTTAATAGCAGGTAATGGACTTCTCCTCCAAGAACTTATCCAATCCTTTTTTAAACACAGCTATACTAACTGCACAAACCACATTCTCTGGCAACAAATTCCAGAGTTTAATTGTGCGTTGAGTAAAAAAGAACTTTCTCCGATTAGTTTTAAATGTGCCCCATGCTAACTTCATGGAGTGTCCCCTAGTCTTTCTACTATCCGAAAGAGTAAATAACCGATTCACATCTACCCGTTCTAGACCTCTCATGATTTTAAACACCTCTATCATATCCCCCCTCAGTCGTCTCTTCTCCAAGCTGAAAAGTCCTAACCTCTTTAGTCTTTCCTCATAGGAGAGTTGTTCCATTCCCCTTATCATTTTGGTAGCCCTTCTCTGTACCTTCTCCATCGCAATTATATCTTTTTTGAGATGCGGCAACCAGAATTGTACACAGTATTCAAGGTGCGGTCTCACCATGGAGCGATATAGAGGCATTATGACATTTTCCGTTTTATTCATCATTCCTTTTCTAATAATTCCCAACATTCTGTTTGCTTTTTTGACTGCCGCAGCACACTGAACCAACGATTTCAATGGGTTCCCTTCACCCTACCATAAGAACCCAGGCCTAGAAAGCTTGAGGAGGCTCCAGGAAGATGGTAGGACCTCTGGGTATATCCATATGGAATATGTGTTAGGCCTACCATCCTCTCGGGGCCTCGCCGACGCTCTCCCCGCACCACCGGGCCTGCTCCTTCACTTCTGCAAACCGGGACGCTGACGACTTTGGCCCAACCCCCTAGGCGCGCATGCACACAGCCCGTGCAAATTTTAAGGGCCCACAGCAAGGGATACCGCCGGCTCTTCCCAATGACGTCTGGGTCTATCCCTATTTAAACCAGCAGTTTTCTCTATCCAGCAACTTGCCAACAGGTCTTCTCGCTGTTTCTTGCTGCTCCTTCGTCGGATCCTGCTCGTGCCTCCGGTTCCTGCTTTCGCCTGCCCGCCTGTCCCAGTTCCTCATCCTGTTCCTGCCTTCCTCTGCCTGTTCCGGACCCCAGCCTCCTCCTTCTCCCTTCGGACGGATTCCACAGATTAACCATTGGATTGGAACTCATGTTGCCTGATTGCCGCCTGCCACCGACCATTGGACTGGACCTCATGTTGCCTGATTGCCACCTGCCACCAACCATTGGACCGGAACCCATCTCTTCTGCTTCCTGCATCTCCACAGGGGTCCTCCTAAGCCCAGCCAGTCCCGGCACCCAAAGGCTCAATCCGCAGGGAATGGGATTGGTATTGGTGAAGCTCCAGCCGGCCCCTGCCTTCTGTCTTCCTCACCTCCTGTCGCTGGGAAGCTGTGGTTGGTCTTCCTCCCAGGTAGTGTTAATCCCAGCACAGGCCAAGGGTCCACACTTCTACCGAGGTCACAACAGATTGCCAAGTTCATGGACCCAACGGAGGCCTCCACCCTGCAGGCGATCCCCAGTCTTGCCCAGAAATTTCTTGAGCAACAAAGGGTGCTGGAGGCTCTGGCATCCGCAGTACTATGGCTCAACTCTCGCTTGGATTCTTCAGTTCCGGCGGCTCCTTCAGTTTCTTCTGCACTGGGGATTGCGACGGCCATGCCTGCGAAATCAGTCGATTCTTCCTCTTCCGGTTCCCCCACGCTTCTCGGGGAACCTGTTGTCGTGATGAGGATTCCTGAACCAGTGCAGCATGCACTTTACTCTTCAGTCTGCCCTCTTTCCCAACGACCTCACCAAGACTACCTACATCCTTTTCTTGCTGGATGGCAAGGCTCTGGCATGGGCTTCTCCCCTGTGGGAGCAGGCAGATTGGAACCTATCCGGCTTCCTTATGCAGTTCTGCAACGTCTTCGAAGACTCCGGGTGACAGGCCACTTCTAGTTCCTCGCTCCTACACCTACACCAGGGCTCCCGGCCCCTGGTCAACTATGTGATAGAGTTCCGGACCTTGGCCACAGAGCTTCACTGGGGCGAGGACTGCCTACGCTCCATTTTCCTGAAAGGTCTTACAACCCGCATAAAGGACGAATTGGTGGCCCGAGAGCTCCTGACTTTCCTCGATGCCCTCATTGAATTGACCAGGCGCATCGACCATCGTCTTCTGGAGCGGACCAGGGAATAGCAATCTTCCAGGAGATCTTCCTCCACCCTTCCATGTCCACGGCATTCACCATCCCCTGGATGGGCTGTTCTACCCAAACCCTCTCCGGATGAACTAATGCAACTAGGCCGAGGCAAGTTAGCTTCGGAGGAATGCTGCCAACATCTGAGTGCGGGGCTATGTCTCTATTGTGGAGAAGCCAGACACATCTTGTCCTCATGCCTGGTGCGGCCAAGAAACTCCCAGGCCTAGGTGGCAGAGGGGGACTCCTCCTGGGCCTGACGCACCCTGATCCCTCTCTTACACTTCCAGTGACCATCCAGATGTCCAACCAGGACTTCCATTTACTGGCCCTAGTAAACTCTGGGGCCGGGGGGAATTTCATTATGTGACAACTAGTCACAAACCTCCGGATTCCCACCTACTGCACTCCAGTCCCGCTCATCCTGTCATCCATCCAAGGGGAACCCTTGCCGGGCCGAGTCTCCCATATCACTGCCCCAATCAAGCTCCGTACGGGCACCTTGCATGAGGAGACCCTGACTTTCCACATCATCAAGAAGGCGATCCATCCTATTGTCCTGGGCCTTCACTGGCTTCAAAGGCATTCTCTCCAATTCGACTGGACGACTCTACAACTTTCCCAATGGGGGAACTCCTGTCATGAGTCTTGTCTAAGACCAAATCTCCATCAGTCCTGTCTGACGACCACCCTTCTTACTTCGGGGCTCCCACCTCACTATGCATCCTTCTAGATGTTTTCTCCAAGGAAGGCGCTGATACTCTTCCACCCCATCATCAGTACGACTGCATGCTAAATCTACTTCCCAGCACCGAACCACCCCAGGGCCGGGTCTACCCTTGTCTCGAGCTGAAACTAAAGCTATGTCAGACTTTGTCCGGGAGAAACTGGCCAAAGGCTTCATCCGGCCTTCCAACTCTCCCGCAGGGACAGGATTCTTCTTTGTGGCGAAGAAAGATGGGGAGCTCCACCCATGCAATGATTATGGTGGGCTAAACGCCATTACCCGATAGGACCGCTATCCCTTGCCACTTATCTCCGAGCTTCTCGATTGCCTACAAGGAGCTTGCATCTTCTCTAAGCTAGAACTCCGAGGAGCATATACTCTGATCCACATCCGGACCAGCGACGAATGGAAAATCACCTTCAACACCAGAGAAGGGCACTACGAGTACCTTGTTATGCCCTTCGGCCTCTGTAATGCACCCGCTGTGTTACAAAATGTGATAAATAAAGTTTTTCGAGATATGCTTTACGAGTGCGTTGTTGTCTACCTCGACGACATCTTGATTTTTTCCCGAGACCTCACCACTCATTGCCGTGACGTCGCTCGGATGCTCCAACACCTCAGAGACCATCAGCTTTTTTGCAAAACTGGAGAAATGCACCTTTGAACGAGAGAGCCTGCCCTTTTTGGGCTACATAGTCTCAAAATGGGGCTTTTCCATGGATTCGGAGAAACTCACCAGTATTCAACATTGGCCACAACCTATTGGCCTCAAGCCTTTATAGAGATTTCTTGGTTTCGCCAACTACTACTGGAGTTTCATTCACAACTACCCCACTCTAGCCGCACCTCTTATGACCCTGACTCAGCCAATCCCGAATGATGGACTCCGGAAGCCTTGGCAGCCTTTCAGTCCTTGAAAGCAGCCTTCCTCAACAGGCCCTGCCTCTGGCATCCCAACCCCCAGAAACCCTTCATTGTGGAGGTAGACTCCTCTTCCGAAGGGATGGGAGCTGTCTTAAGCCAGCATTCTTCCACTGGCACGCTACATCCCTGTTCCTTCCTGCCCCTTCCAGCCAGGGGCGCCACTCCTCAAAGGCGAGTTTTATAACCAGTAACTCCTTGTCTCCGATCCCGTAGTTCTTTTCGGCTGGCGAGAAGAAGTACGGGATCAGAGACAAGGAGTTACTGGTTATAAAACTCGCCTTTGAGGAGTGGCACCGATGGCCGGAAGGGGCACAGCATTGCATCACCATATACGCAGATCACAAAATCTACAATATTTGCACCACGCCCAACGTCTAAACCCACGACAGGCCCGATGGGCCCTTTTCTTCTCTCGATTCAACTTCATTCTCTGATACCGGCCCACGACCAAGAATGTCAAAGCAGATGCTTTGTCCCACTCTTTCATCCCTGATGACACTCCAGAACCACAATGCCACATCATCGACACCGCTCAGGTGCAGCTCGCGACCATCATCTCCGTACCGCTGGGGAAAACAGTGGTGCTCCACCAACTACAGGAGAAAGTATTCTAGTGGGGCCATGATTCCCATATGGCCAGTCACCCAGGATGGAAACAAACACTGAACTCCATCCAGCGGAGGAGAGACATCCAAGCTTACATGGACGTGTGTTCGGTATGTGCTCAACAAAAATCACTATCCGGTCAACTTTGGGGACTTCTGTAGCCCCTACCAGCACCTAAAGAGCCATGGACACATATATCCACTGATTTTATTGTGGATTTGCTACCCTCCGAGGGCAAGACCACCATCTGGATAGTGGTCAACCGCTTTTCCAAAATGGCACATTTTGTCCCACTCCCAGGGCTCCCTTCAGCTCCTCAACTCGCACAACTTTTCGTCCAGTATATCTTTTGGCTCTATGGTCTCCCCAAACATCTAGTGTCCGACCATGGCACCCAATTCACAGCGAAGTTTTGGAGAGCACTTTGCAAAACGTTCGTTGACTTCATTACTGCTTATCACCCTCAAGGAAATGTCCAAGTGGAGAGGACAAACCACACTCTGAAACAATTCCTCTCCTCTGCTCTTATGTCAACTCCCAACAAAATGATTGGGCCACTCTGTTGCCCTGGGATGAGTTTGCCCTCAATTCCCACATCTCCACCAGCAGCAAATCATCGCCCTTCCAAGTCGTGTATGGTAGGCAGCCACTTCCTCCACTTCCAGTTCCTCTGACAGTTCCCTCAGCGTCAGCCCAGCTAACCACACAGGAACTATACAAACCATGGGAGGACACCCAGCGACTACTTAAAGAAGCCAGCAACCTTTCTAAATGAAACGCGGATATTCACCATAGGCCTACTCCCCAACTCCAGCCAGGGGATAAAGTTTGGCTCAGCACGCGCTTCATCTGGCTAAGACTACCGTCCATGAGGCTGGCCCCTCGTTACATCGGGCTCTTCCCAGTGCTCTGCCATATAGGGCCAGTGACTTACCGACTACGGTTACCAAACTCATTAAGGATTCATAACTCCTTCCACATTTTTCTCCTAAAGCCAATAGTACTCTCCTGGTCCACCATGAAGCCTCCTGAACCTCAGCCACTAGCTTCAGAAGATAACACCGACTACCAAGTACGTGAGGTGTTGGATATTAGGAGGAGAGGTCGGAAGTGGGAGTACCTACTTGCCTGGCAGGGGTTTGGTCCAGAGGAAAACTCCTGGGAACCCGCCACCAACATCTTGGACAGAACCCTTCTGCAGAAATTTCACCTTCTCACCCCAACAAGCCTAAACCTCCTGGGAGGGGGCATAGAAGGAGGAGTACTGTTAGGCCTACCGTCATCTTGGGGCCTCTCTGACGCTCTCCCCACACCACTGGGCCTGCTCCTTCGCTTCTGCAAGCCAGGACGCTGCCAACTTCAGCCCCGCCCCCTAGGCATGCGCGCGCACAGCCCATGTAAATTTAAAGGGCCAGTGGCAGGGAGATGATGCCGGCACTTCCCAATGATGTCTGGGTCTACCCCTATTTAAGCCAGCAGTTTCCTCTATCCAGTGACTTGGCAACAGGTCTTCTCGCTGCTTCTTGCTGCTCCTTCGTCATATCCTGCTCGTGCCTCCTGTTCCTGCCTTCGCCTGCCCGCCTGTCCTGGTTCCTCGTCCTGGTCCTGTTCCTGCCTTCCTGTGCCTGTTACGGATCCCAGCCTCCTCCTTCTCCCTTCAGACGGATTCCCCGGATTGACCAATGGACTGGACCTCACGTTGCCTGATTGCCGCCTGCCTCCGACCATTGGACTGGACCTCACGTTGCCTGATTGCCACCTGCCACCGACATTTGGACTGGAACCCATCTCCTCTGCTTCCCACATGTCCACAGGGGCCCTCCTAAACCCAGCAGCCCCAGCACCCAAAGGCTCAACCCACGGGGAACGAGTTTGGTATTGGTGAAGCTCCAGCCGGCCCCTGCCTTCTGTCTGCCTCACCTCCTGTTGCTGGGAGTCTCTGGTGGGTCTTCCTCCCAGGTAGTGTTAATCCCAGCACAAGCCAAGGGTCCACACTTCTACCAAGGTCACAACAATATGTTTACCTAACAATTGCGCCTGACGCAAGGTGCGCCACTATTTTGTTTCTGTAAGTGTGAAATACAGTAAATAAATGCTTGCACCAGAACTGGACTAGTCAAGTCTCGTTGTGTTCCTGGGCTATTCCCAAGGCTGCAATAGGCCCGAATGCGCTACAGTGTCATTATGGGTAAGGTTTATAGAAGGGATTGGTATATTTCTGTAAGGGAGTGTTTTGAGGGAAAACCACTAGGGGCAGTCTCCATGGGTTCAACATGAGATTTTTCTCAGAGCAGGAATGTATCTTTTGAATTGGGGCTAGAAACTGGAGTAATGCCAGGATTGGGGGAGGGGGGTGTCTCTTTTCCTGCAGCCAATTATCCACAACCCATAGCTCCAAAATTGAAATACTAGACTACTGAGCAGTGCCACAGAGCTACCTGGGAGGAATCATGGATTACAACACTCCTTGGGACCCACTTCCTTATCAGGGAAAAATGCTATATGAGAATTGTGAGCCCTGAATACCATTTATTTTGAAGAGGAAGGACTATCTATTTAGTCCCTATGCTAAAGGAGCAGAAGACAAAGGAAATTATGCTATTCTATGAAGAGTGCTAATAGAGGAAGTGTGTTTTGTTGTTGCTACTAATTTAGGCTATAATAACCTGTGAACCCTGCTCTAACCAGTCACTGATTAGAGCAGGGTTAACAGGTTATTGCATCATTAAATTTTCTTTGTCTTTTTCTTTGACTGCTGGAAATCCAGAACAAGAAATAAAAGTTTTTCTTGTTTGAAGATACCTTTGCGTGAGACCATTCTTAATTCCAAGGTGTGGGTTCATGAAAGGCACTGGTAACTCAACGAGAGAAGTTGGGGTGCAGTCAGATGGGTCACAGAGGAGAAAGCCTGATGTGGCCAGGGCCACCTTTACATATGGGCAAAAAGGGCAGCTGCCCTGTGCTCTGATATAAGGGGTCCATTTCATGAGCACATGGGGTTTAGGGCTTGGCTTATAGATCTGGAAAATCTGGTTCCAAGGAGTAATATTATCTTGCTCCACCTTCTGACCCCTCAGTCGTTTACACTGAATATGGCTGAGACTACACCTTTCAATTTAGAGGTAGATTATGAACCCAGGTCACCATTACTTGGCTTCCTCAGATACCTCAAAGCCCCCACCCTGAGTCAGTGAACTCTTTCAGAATGTACAGAAGATAATGTAAGAGATCTTACTCATTGTGCTTCCTTTGGGAAAGAGAAAGTATCACCCAAAGTTGGCCAATGCCCTGAATCGCAGGCAGCAGAAAAGAGCCTTCTGCATCGTGCTTCCCAGGCAGTATTCAGGGAACAGGAGGGGAGGAGTTAGGTCTGGAGCAGAGATAACACAGAGCAGAGCAAAGTAGATCCACTCTGCTCCCTAATCTAGTCCCTTCCTCTTGTTCCCCCTCTGCTCCAATCTGCAGGGAACAAGAGAGGATGATTGAGGTTGGAGTGGACAACTGAGAAAAAAATAGCTATTTTTTTTTTGTCTGCCTATTTCTATTTCTAATTTCTGGTCACTTATTCAGTGCTTAGTGAGAGACTGTGTTCTGTGTGTGTGAGCAAAGTGAGGTATTCAGCTAGCATGCAGTTTCTGTGCAGGGATCTGTACCAGTCTGGCTTTTTTTTTTGTGTTCTAGGGCTCAGTGGAATATTTGCAGTGTTGCTTTTTCATAAAGGGTTGTTTGAGGGATTTTTTTTTAAATTGTGCATTTAGCTCACACCATTTAATTGGTAGCTGAAGGCAAGTTACATTCAGTTACAGTAAATATTTTCCTTATCCCTCAGAGGGCTCACAATCAAAGTTCAAACCTAAAGCAATGGAATGTGAAATGACTTGCCCAAGGCCACAAGGAGTGGCAATGGGATATGAACCCTGATTTCCCTGATTTGCAGCCCACTGCTCTAACTGCTAGGCTACTCCACTCCAGTTCTGGGAGTTAGTGCCATTTTGGTACAGCGGGTTTTCTGTATAGGGTCTGAGTGCTTTTTTTTTTTTTTGCAAGGTTTTGTGTTACGCCACAAAGTATCTGGTAATGGTGGGAGTTTGTCTGGCTTGGGCTGAGGGGACAACATTATTTTAATTTTTTTCTCCTGTGATGAGTATTTAACATTTTTATATCCTGCCTTTACAGCATCACCCAAAGTGCAGTACATCATAGCAAATAAAATTAAGGAGAAACATCCTAGATCAGCCCAACCAGCCAGCCATTTCAGACAATGCAATATGGATTTCTATTAATTTATAAATGTAAGTATGTCTTAAAATTATTTTTGCAGTCTACCCCCAAAAATTACAGATGACATTTATTAGATTCTGTAACATGATTTCTGAAATACATTTGTATTATGCATATGTGTGCCTAGATAAATAGAGATGTATGGAAAAGCAGTATATATATACACACATACACAAAACAAAATTGAATGCTTAAAAATATGATGTCTAATTTTATGTTTTTACAGGATTGTTCTGGGACAGGTGGTGGTGCTAGGGTCATAATGATTGTTGAGTTTAATTATCAAAATCTTAGGGGGAGTGGGCCTGAAAGTTAATGGGGGTGTTAACAAGGCTGAAGCTTCATTTAGGATGCATAAAAACCCATGTACCAGACCTGCCCATAGGACAAGATCTTTTTATAATTTTTTTTTTATTGTGATATGAGAATTTATTTTGTTGTACATGGATCTGGACAACCCTTGAACTGGAAGGTGGTTTATGAATCCCTGTAACTAAAATAAACAAACAAACAGAAACATGGCACTTGCTCCAGCCTGCATAGGCTGTAAGGAAGAAATGCCTCATGCTGTACTTGCATGGGCCTGTGCAAGCCAAAAAAAGGTAAAGACGTGGTAGCATTGACCCGCAGGGATTGGTTGAAGATAGAGGTGTGTTTGCTTTGGCCAGCATGGGCTGGAAGAAGGAGATGGCATGTGGCCGTCCGCCCATCAGCTGGCATAGAAAAAGAAAGCTGCAGCAGTAGATTGGCAGCATCAGATTAACAGGGGGGGGGGGGGGGAGCAGGACTGTGCTGGGGGTTGGGAAGTAGGGGGAATGTGACAGTATGGAAATAATAAAATCTCAAAAGTTTGCCCAAGACCCCTTAAAGTGGCCCTGGATGTGGTTTTACCTGTCCAGCATAAGAAATACTGTGCCTCTGTGACTTTGCCTTGGTGCCGAGTCCACTACACCATCTGCTCAGCCATTTTTGCATTTTGAACCCAACGTGAGGCTCCAAAACCAGCAGCAGACACTATAATTTTATGTACCACGAAATGGGGTTACAGGCGCTTCTCTTTTCAGGCCTTTGAAAGAGAGATGAAAGGGAGGATAGGCAGAGCAGATACCATCAAGAGAAAGGGAAGACACAGGCAGCTATTTTCCCTTTCACCTCCATGGGCTGCATCATGGAAGGGTAGGACTGGGATCTCAGGAGTTGGGTTTTCTTTGGCACCAGTGGACCGCATAAGGAGGTGGCAAGATAGTGGCTCTCTCTTCTTCAACCATATGATCCTTGGAGACACAACTGGATGAGACTGCAGTTAGCAAACCTTTTGTGCCACCCGTTGGCACAAGCCTAATTTGCCTTTTGAAATATCCAGGCCTGCTACCCAAACATGATATACACAGAAAAATCAGTTTGGGGGTGCCTGACAGTTTTCTTCTGATCTTTTCAACTTCCAGCTCAATTAGGATCGGCTTCTACTATCACGGTGAGCCATCATGTGCAACTAACTACCTTTTACCCTCTCATTTTTAAAAATGCTCCTCCCCCTATCCTCATCTAGCCCAGTCATCAGAGAAACACTCCTTGTCCAAGGGACAAAGACCGCAGCAACCTATGGAACCTGATTCAAATGCACCCAGAGTCTGACCACTAGATAGGGCTGTTGTGTGATGGCTGAGACTCTTTCCCTGCTAGGAAATTGTGAGCACTGATTCTACAGCAACCCTAAACATCCTTGGTCCTGGGAATCAAAGCAGAAATCTTTGACATGGCAGAGCTGTGTACTGGGCCTGTCCAACAAAATAATTTTCTATCTTGACTTGCTCTCTCATCTTCTTCCTCTTTTTCCTACTCTAGTTTCATATTTTGAGGGAAATTAGGTTATTTTTTATTTATTTAAAAACATTCATCGGCATCTTGTCTAGAATGCCTCCTCTTCCCCAGGAGACTTCTATGGAATGCTACTTCCCTTATCCCAGTTCTTGTTGTGCCATCCTTTTTTCTCCTGCCTCAAATCCATGTCCATTCTCCGCTTTGATGTGGTCTTTTATTCATGAAACCAAACAATGGGTCATGGCAAAAAATCTAAATGATAGGACAAGATGCTATGGCCTGCATATTAAATGAAAAACAGAGCTTTGCAAAGTAGAAATTGGTTTTGTTTCAGGACAAAGATGCCATTTTAAGCTGCATTAAAAAAGTAATCATGATTTTCTAGACTGACTAAATTCAAGTATGAAAACTATAAGCACCGAACATGTAATCCTCTCTGTGTTGCTCTCCAAGCTGAAAACTTTCAGCAAATCACAGAATTTGAAGTAGTAAAATGCTTTTTTTTTTTTTTTTTGTAATTTCCATTGATTCACTTTGCATATATCAAATAACATTTTACAACACACTGTTGTGCTGATGTAGATACACGAAAGGCACTAAGAGTAATGTATAGGCCACACAGAGTGATTTATTGAACGGGTCGGTTTGTGAGGAAATAAGCAAAGGGCTAATCTGATTTATGGTTCTAATTTTGTTTGGTCACAGTGTTACTTGCCTTTTGTAGTGCTGAAGAATTACCATGAACGATAAACTTCAAAGAATCATTACCTCTGGCATTAGTAAGTGTTTTTAAACGGGGTACTTAATTATAGGACCCTAAATGTATGATTTCTACAAATTTCATCATGTACATGATATAACTTATTAAATACAAAGCCTTTGAATATTAGCAACTAAAGTACACAATATATTTTACAGTGAAGGCGAGAATACATGAGGAAATATGCTGAGGACTGGTAGAAACATATTGGGAAAATAAAGGTTTCCAATTAATCATCACTCATAATGCTGCTAAAATGCTCAGTTTACAGTTTTTTTTAATGTATTATTTCCCTCTGCATAGTATGTTGGAGTATGGCATAACAAAGTGTAAAGACATTTTGCAAACGATGCAAGCAATTGTTAACCATTTTTAATTCCTTTCTTTCCTTCGACAAGAGGAAACCTTCCCCTAATGTTCAAGAGAACAGAGCATTATTATGGGGCCAAACTTGACAGATACAGAACACCTGGGACCACATGAAACCCTCTAAGGGATTGCTGCCATTTTATGCCTAAGGGGGAAATGTATTTCTTTGTTTTAACAGGGAAACTGCTTTTATTCAAACATGAAAATTGGAAAATATAGCAAAGCATAAACGATACCTTGGGATGACTTTTGTTCAGGTCCACTTTTCACGGTGCTTATGAATTTGGTACATGCAACCTGCTTTTAGAGATTTCTGGAATACTTTTGTCATTATGAAGGATATTTTTAAAGTGATTTCCATGGGTAAAAAGCAATTTACCCACATAAATCTGCTGTCTGAAAATTGCCCACCCACAGTACGACTAAGTACAATACAGAGTTCCACAACACGTATGACTTTTAGTGGCATTCAGAGGGAAGCGTTCCTGGAGGTGTATTTACGTCATGGAAGGAAAAGTACATGCTTAGACTGCATTTTCAAATTTAAGTATGTATGTTTCAAGCCAAAGTTTACCCTCACAAAAAGCAGGAGCAAGTGTACTTTTTACCCATAGTAATTTTCAAATGTACTTTTGTTTTAAAAATTGGTGAAAAACCTGCAGGTAAAATATATGCATGCTTTTTGTCTCAAAGTGAACAGTTTCTAAATTGGCCACCCCCTGCTCCCTCATATACACATAGATATATTTTTGTCCACTGTCTATATCAAAGGAGACCATCTCTGGTCCTTGAGTGCTAGCAAGTCAATCACATTTTCAAGAAATTCATAATAAATATTCATGAGATGCATTTGCATATACTGCCTTCATTGCATGTAAATTCATCTCATGATTATTCATTATGGATATCCTGAAAACCTGACCTGTTTGTGGCAATTCAGGACTGGCGCTGCCTATCCCTGGTGTCTCTCTCTCTCTCTGTCTCATATAATTTAGGAATGTGCATAGAAAAAATTTGTGTTTTCGTTATTCCGTTCATTTTCGGAACGCTTTTTTCAATTAATTTTAGTTGATGAATTCTTTGATTAGTTTTCATTCGTGAGAATAAAATGAATCAAACAATTAAAAAAAAAAAATGGCCAAAAAATGAAAACGATACCTCAAGGGGCCTCCTACCCACAAATGTGCTGGGGCCAGGATCCCCCCAGACCTTACTTACCCAATCTAATGAGCATCTACCAGCTTCAGCCTTGGCCTTGCCTAGGCCAAGGACATGGTAGCTCACCGCCACCTCAGCCTTGCATAGGCTGAGGATGTGGTAGGTCGCCACCACCTCAGCCTACTCAAGGCTGAGGCTTCGTCCTGACCCAGATGACCCAATGACTGGGCCTCAGCCTAGACTAAGGCCTAGACTCAGACCTGACCCAGAAACCGGGTCCCAAAACTGAGGTGCAGACTGAGGCCCGATGCTGTAACCAAGCCCAGATGCTGGGTCATGACACCGTGACCCAACCTAGAGGCCGAGTGCCAATGCCCGGACCCAGGCTCGATGCTATGACCTGACCCAGAGGCTGAGTTCTGACTCAGGGACCTTGGCCTAGGCTCGTACACAGTCCCAAGCCCGACACTGCACCCTGGAGTGAATTCACTCCAGCATGACCCCAGCAGACACCGTTCATTTGACAGTGAAGAGCCAAAGAGAGAAGACATAAAACGGGGCACCTCTAAGGTCTGGACACCGAGGTATGGGCCTGACCCAGAACTGAGACCCAGGCATCAGTACCCCACCTCCGGGTTGGGTCGTGGCATCAAGCCTGGGTCTGAGTCGAGGCCCAGTTTGAGGTCTGAAGTCTCTGGGCCGGGTTGCAGCGTCAGGCCTGGGTCTGGGCCCTAACTAGGCTGAGGCCTTGGCATTGGGGCATGGACTCTGGGTCAGGTTGTGGCATCAGGGTTGGGTCCATGCCTTGGCTCCAGCACCGGGACCCAGCCTCCAGGTCGGGGCATAGCATAGAACTGGGGTATTGGCCTCAGCCTATGGGTCGGGTCGCAGCATAGGGACTGGGCCTCAGTATCCAGCCTTCAGTGGAACCTGATGGATCAAGTAATGGCACGGGCTATCCATTGCTCCTACCATGTGACAGGGGCCAGACAATGGCACCGATAGCCCCTGTCACATGGTAAAGGCAAAGGGCCATTGGCACCATTTTGATTAGTGGCAGCCGACGGCCCGAGAGGGGGACATCACTCCCAGGACCCCCGCTGGACCACCAGGGATTTTAGGCAAGTTTTGGGGGGGTCGGGATGGTGGGGGATTGTAAATAATTAGATCTAAATGGTCGGGGTGGGTTTGGGGTTTTTTTTGCTGTTTACCCTTTCCCCCCCTGCCCAAAACGATAAGAAAACCGCACGAAAATTTCTGGGGTTTTCCTATCATTTTCGGGGACCCCCGATACATGACGGATTAGAAAATATCATACAATATTTTCATCCATCAAGAAAATGATGCACATCCCTAATATCTACATACACCAAATATTAAACAAAGATTCAAGGAAAGAATCTGAATAGTGCAGACTAGGATAATGTAAATCTTTCCAACATTCAAATTGATCTAAGAAAATATAGTAAAAATATCATATTAAAATATTCCTGAGGATCAAACAAAAGAGTCTGAGACATCTGAGTAGAAAAATGATCCCATAGGAAGTAAAAGATCAGCTGGTGCAGCTGTGCCCAAAAACTTCATCAGGGCAGTTTTCAAATAATTCCTAACATTCTGTTTGCTTTTTTGACTGCTGTAGCACACTGAGCTGACAATTTCAAAGTGTTATCCACTATGATGCCTAGATCTTTTTCCTGGGTGGTAGCTCCTAATATGGAACCTAATATTGTGTAACTACAGCAAGAGTTATTTTTCCCTATATGCAACACTTTACACTTGTCCACATTAAATTTCATCTGCCATTTGGATGCCCAATCTTCCAGTCTCGCAAGGTCCTCCTGCAATGTATCCTAATCTGCTTGTGATTTAAATACTCTGAATAATTTTGTATCATTTGCAAGGGAAGGCATCTGATGTCATCTGGAGCACTGAGATCCTTGGGGCAGCTGACGGAAGGAAGTTCTCCTTCCTTGACTGTGTAATATCACTGGCTAGCTTGGGAGATCTTTGCTTCTCTGGAAGGATATCATCTGGAAGCACCATTTGGCCCATTTGTGTTGTGGCACACTGCCAGAGCCACATGCCTAAGGGACATGCGCTCCTTATGCAATTTCTTCCTTTGAAACTGGTCTTGAGGGACTTCATGAGGAAACTGTGAACACCAACACTTCCAGCAGCATTTTCTTATGTCTCCTTCTTGTTTATGGGGAAAAAGAGGAGAGGTTCCATCAAGCCTTCCTCATGCAGACTGATGGTCTCATATTGTTGGACCCAACCATTGACTGAGATATTTTTAGTGAATTCAAATTCAGGTGGTCTTTCTGGCTCAAATCAGTTTGGAACTGCTGTTCTTTTGTCTCTGAGTCCAGACATATGTATTCCTCCTAATCTTGCTGTGGAGTCAGTGACTGATGCAGAAGCTGCTTCGGTGGCTGAAGATACCTCCAGGAATTTGCCTTGAGATGAGGAGTATTGAGTCCTTTCTGGTTCCACAAATACAATGGAGGTTAGAGTTCCAGCTAACCCTGCCGGAACTCTATAAAGACCATCCCTTATTACTATGGAGACATTATTGGTTGCCATTAAAGATCTTGGAAAAGCATTAATAGAGAGAATTTATCATTCCTTTTCTAAGCTTAGGGAGTTACAAATACAGGTTAATACCAGTAAGAGTTTGATTGATGAGATTAGTAATAAAATAACTGGTATAGAAGAGCAATTAAGGATGCTATGTGATAACTACTCTACTCTGATTAAGGATAGAGAAGATTTGAATAGTAGAATGGAGAACCTTGAAAATTATACTTGAAGATTTAACTTAATGTAAATTGCCTGTGGTCACATAAGTAGCTTGAGTGTATAAGGCTAAAGATGTTAACAGGTTTCCTTAAAATCATTAGCAGGTATAGTACAATTCACCAAATATTGTCTGCCAGGTAGAAAATAAAGTAAAATGGATAAAAGTAATGGATAAAGTAAAATGGATATAAGAAATTAATAAAATCAGAGAATTTTATAAGTAAATGTTTTGTTTTTTTTAATAAAGTAGGCTGGCATTTGAAAAGTTGAGTTTCAGGATTTCAATTCTTCATTTCTGAAAACAATTTTAATTCATAAAATGAATAGTTTTACTTTCAAATGTTTTAAAATAGCATACTTTTCTGAGTTGTGAATAAATTTCAACACTTATTTCAATGTTTCAACACAGAATTTCAATAGAAACCGGGTCCTTTACAAAGGATTTCTCCTCAACAAATTTCTATCAGACAAGAATTTCTTATGTTTATTCTAAACAAGAGAACTGACTATATTATGTATAGTTTAAACCAAAAGAATTTTGATCCTTTGTATATGCTTTATATTACAGGTTCTTCAGGCTAGTTACTGGATTATTCTCCACACTTAATTATAACTTTCTTTTTATATGATAACATTTTACTAATTTAATTTATGTATGTATGTGTTTTCTATTGACCCACTGATGTGAATAAAGCTTGTCACAGTTTGTTCATTGGTGTGCACTTATCTTAGCCTTCAACGGAGAAATAAATGTGAGAGTGTGGCTTGTGAATGTTGAATTGAGAGCGTAGAGCCAGGACTGAAGTGAAGCTTTTGCAGCTTGCTATCGATAAATAGTGTATAGTGCTTGATAGCACTGACTGCTGAACCCTCATCTCAGGACATAGTGCTTTACCTACTACTTTAACTCAAAGTAAACCAATAACAGATACTAACTTCCTAGGACCAAAAGATCGTTCTCAGTCTACTATGTTTCTAGTGTACATCTCGACATCTTGTTGAAACTGCAAATTCTTACTAACAGGAATAAATAATTGCATTTGCCCTGTTTAATAATAATTAGAGGCTTAGCTTAAGTATATCAAATTAAAGACATTTTTCTATGTGATCTTTAAATAAGATAAGCTAATTATGAAGGGAACATACATTCCACAACCATATCCTCACACAATACTATATCATCTCCCTTATCAGTTTGTCAATTAAGACAAGAACATTTATGAGATATTCCAAATTAGTTTAAAACTTTCCTTTAAGGAAATATCAAAATGATACCTTTATCTACAGGTCCTGTTTTTCAATTTTTTTTATCTACAGATGGAGTGTCTGCGATTTAAATATTTGAGATTTTATGAAATACTAAATTGTTGAATAACATGTATTTCAGTCTAATAAATTAAGGATTCATTTACCAATCGCTCACTTTTCTTACATCCAACTATTAATGCTGGCAAATACTACAAGTCAGCTATAGAGAATTATCCTTAATTTAACTGACGTCTTACCTCAAATAGAATTAAAAGTACAATCAACACCAATTCCATACACTATCATACACCACAACTAGTGTTTCCTAAGTGTTTTGGATGTTTTTTCACTTTCACTCTGTCACTTCTCCAACTCAGTTCTTCTGCAATTCTAAAACCATTGCCAGTAAAAATCTTAGAGATTCCTACTTCTGTGATATCATTTAGAAATATAGTACTTTCCTATCTCAGGAAACCCTTTTATTCTTTAGGAACCATTTAAAAACCTCTTTTAAAGAAAGTATCTCTTAACAAGAAATTTAATAATTTTAATAAGTTCAACACATTCTTCTTAGTTAGTTAATTTCTTAAATCTCTCAGTGCTTTGACTTAATATAGTAGCATTATAGAGACCTAATCTCTTGATTGCTTTGGGTAAACATGGAGTTGTTATAGCGTTTCTAATTTGTTACTATAACATTGCTAGGAGATAGCTTGAGAAGAATTTGGTTTTTTGCTTTGAAAGCTGAATGGACCTTATTTTTAAATACTCTTTATCTTACCTATTAAAATGAACAGGGAAAATTAGTTAAATTAAATCAATAAAAATCCCATTCACACAATTCCAAACCACACCAAATATTTAGATTAGCTGGTAAATAAATTATACAGGTGTCCTGTATCTTTTCATAATGATATTGACTAGTTTAATCACTCGCAGAGCCAATTATATTCATTTATTGAGAAAGAAATATGTTTATCTTAAGCCTAAGGTCAGATTCATTGTTTTGACCCCCACCCCCATCCCCACCCCCACTGGTGACCAACACTAACAAACCCAAGTTTCTGAAATGTTTTTATCAATTTTTAACTTCAGGAAATCTCTGGGGAAAACAGGTGTAACATCTCCCTTGAAATCCACTTTTGGCTCCAAATTTCTAGTGTGTTTAAGTTATTAGGCATCCCTCACCAGACCACACTGACAAAGAAAAGAAATTTACAAAATTCAAGGAGTTTAATAAACTTATTGGTGCCGTATTCACCCATGTGCTTCCTGGTAGCTGGAATTTGTGTGGCAGCATATCCACTGATCTGCCACCAAAATTGCCAGGTTTTTAAACTTTAAAACTCTTTGTTTTTATTTTTTATTGACTTTAAAATTGCCTACAGGCACTGCTCTGGCCACCCCTCACTCACTGGCATCATTCACAATATCAACAAGAACCCCTGGGCCTGTGCACATAACGTGCCAGGGGCTGGCTCTAAGCCCCAATTCCTCCAGGTCTTAATCAGTGCAGTGACAGTGTTCCCATTAAGAAGCATTGATTTAAAAAATAAAATGCTGAAGGCCGACTTGTAGCTAAATGGGTGACCTGGAGCTACAGCAAACAGCTGTTTGTTCCACTGTCAGTCACTGTTGCCTCCTGGTCTCAGCTGCAGCTTCTGAGAAGCCCAGGGTGGTAACGATCTCTGGATTTGCCTCATGCTGAGCCCAGTCTCTTCACACAGTGCTTAAGCAAAGTAAAAACTTCTGTGATGCCTGCTAATCCACTCCTAGAGGTGCAGTCTAGTCCCAATGATCAACTTCGGGAGGAACAATCCAGCCCAGCTGATTTACTCCAGGTAGAGCAATTCAATCTAACTGATTTACTTCTAGAGGTGCAGTCCTGTCTAGATGTTCCACTCTGGAAAGAGCAGTCCAGCTCAACTGATCTACTTCAGAAAGTACAGGGTATTTCAAAAAGATGGATCCATCATGAAATATATTGCTTTGAAATTGGGTCCATCATTATGAAACACCCTGTATATTCCATTCCAGATGAGTCACTCCAGAAAGAGCTTGCAGCTCCAGCCTTACCTTTGAGGGACTCCAGTTTCCTAACCCAGTGCCAACAGGGAGGTTCTTTTCCAGATGCCCAGTGCCAGAGGAGAGCACTTTTCTAGATGTCAATCATCAGAAGGGAGATGCTTTTCTGGATGCCAAGCACCAGAAAGGAGGCACTGTTCCAGGTGCCCAGCCTCAAAGAGATCCTGAGCTAGCCATCTAATGCCTGAGTAACACCATCCAGTTCCAGGAAGATGCTATCCTAGCTACCAAGCCCTCGGTCCAGTTCTTGAATAACCCTGAGCCAGCGGTCCAGTCATTGAGATGCCTTAGACCTGTAGCCCAGCCTCAGAGACCCTGCATCATCAGCCTGGCCTCAGAGAAGGTCGTATTCCTCTTCAAGTCTCAGAGGGGTACCAGCCCAGCCTCTCATTTCCAAGGAGAGCCCAGCTCAGTCCCTCAACCATCCAGAGACATTTATATATCACATCTGTAACCAACAGCCTCTGAAACCCATGCTTCAAGGCCAGAGAAACCCTGATTCAGCACTTCGGCGCCCCCAAAGAACTTTTTCCAGTACTTCAGCACCCCAGCAAATCTGAAGTTTCAACATTGTCATGCCAGCAAGCCTTCAGTTCAAAATCACTGCCGCAAAGAAACTCAGATCTGGTATCAGCTCAGAGCCTCCAAGAGATTCAGCCACTGTATCCCAGTAGCAAAAAGACCTTGACCCAGTACATGCAGACCAGAAATGTAAAACTTCTGCTTCCACTTTGAACAACTGAACTTCTAGCCATAACCTCCACGGTAAATGGGAACCAGGAGGAGGGGATCTTGAAAGGTGGGGTTCTGACATAGTTTCACCTGCTGTGCAGTCTCACCATGCCCTGATTCTACCTGCTATGATGCCTCCCCACCAGCAGAGGCCTCCAGTGAGCTCTGTTCCCAGCTATCTGAGACAGATCCTCACTGACCACCTGACTCAATAGTTCTTGCACTATTTAAGCCAGCCTGTCCAGTCCATCAATGCCTCTTCATGGAGTTAATCTTGGCTCTCGGACCTGGCCACACTTACTTTCTTCCTTGCCTTGTGGCCTCCGGGCCTGCTCTTGCCTTATGCCTTGTCTTGTGGCCTACTCAGGCCTTTCCTTGCCTTGTGGCCTCTGGCCAATCTCTCACCTTGTGCCTTTTCTTGCAGCCTATCCAGGCCTCTCTTTGCCCAGTGGCCTTTGGGCCTTATGCCTAGTTGCTTACGGGCCTTCTGCATTGCTGCCTTTGGGCCTCAGTGTTCTCTGTTGTCTTTGTCTAGTCCTTGTCCATTTGGTCTGTCCTACCCAGCCCAGCCTAGTTCCTTGTATCCATTCCTTGCCTTACCATTGTCTTGCCACAGTTTGTACCTAGTCCCAGTCCCTGCTCATTCTCTGCCCAACATATTTCTGTATCCTGTATCCAGTCCCAGGCACAGTTTTTTTAGGGAAGGGGAAATTCTGTGTCCTACAGTAGGTATGCCTTACATATGATTCTCTTTGTAGGAAATGACATAGCAGAGGAGAACCATGTATTTTTGAGCCTGAGTCACCGTTGATTCCCATCTCTCCACTTCCCTTTTGATAGTCTGGTCAGAAGCTGTATATCAAAGTAACTCAATCCATGCCATCAGATGAGGACAAAAATTGTTGACAGAACAATTATTTTGTTGAAAAACCAGGAACTGATATTTCTCTAGTATTATTGTTCCACATAATTTACATCCTTCATCTTTTCAGGGAATGTATTCCATTCTGTATCTATAGCAAAAAGCATTCAGAAATCAAGCTTCACAAAACAGAAAATGATGATGTGCTAGTCAGTATCAATCTAATCTTCCCTCGATCATTCTTTGAATTGCTAGGAAGCTGATACATCAGAAGAGGTCATTTCCACAACATTGGCGTGCAAACCAGAAATGTAAATACATTTTAGGTTGATCCAGCCCATCTATATTATTCATAGATCACAAACATACAAAGAGGCCTATGTACCAAGCATTTTCCCCAATAGTAACAAAGTGAGAAAAATGCTTTAGTACATTGTTAACAAAGATTACATTTTTAAAAATGTTGCCCAACTCATGAAAGAATCACCATGAGCTTTGCCATTCACCAGAGTTACTGTGTAAGACTATAGGGTCAATTCACCCATGTTTAGGCCTGAAAGGAAGCTGAAGTAACTAGCTATTTCGATTGGCTTTTGAAATTCATTCCTGAATGGAGGCTTGTGTGATTTGCCAAATAATGACAAATTGCACACAAATGAGTAGAGGGTGCTGCTGTTTCATTTTTTGTACAGGCAATTTTTAGAAGTATTTGGGATTTGTGTGTCTGTATGCTGGCTGTGAGTGTGTGATTTTTGCACCATAAGCACCAGTTCTGTCTGCCTATGAGCAAGATATATAAAGGGAGAGAGGAAGGTTGGATGCGCATTTAGTGTGTGGAGATGCATATACAGGAAGAAAGGACAATGACCAGTGTGTTGAAAGATACAAGCGATGAAATGTGTTAAAATGGAGTTAATGCACATATCATAGGATAAAGTAAAAGAAAACAGTGTGTGTATCACTGTCTGCTAGACTTTCCTGATCCCCAATACATTTATTTGGGATAAGGGACTCAGGGAGCCAAATGAAAGGTACATAATTTTAGGGAAGGGGGGGGCATTCAAGTCTGAAAAATATAGATTGGTTTTCCTTCCTGGATAGGCTGATCTAAGAGTCTTTTTGAAAATTAGAAAACACAGTGAACTGCAAAGATGCCCTTTTATCAGTGTGTGCAGCTCAGCCATCGCTCACCAAAAGGAGGCCTGAACTTTCAGGGTTAATCAATGCCAGTGAGAGTAGAGAAATGAAAAAGTAAGACTTAGTTACTGTAGGTGACATAAATGGTACTCAACTACATAAGCCTCTTTATTTACAGTCCAATCCATTTGCAATTCTTTCTCAAATGAGTTTAAGCACCAAACATATTTACTAATATGCTTTTCAAGCTCATTTGATGAAAAGTTAAATGAGGACTGACAGTCTTTATATATATATATATATATATATAGTTTTATGGGATTCTGATTTATTTTTTTCACTGAGGATTTCCCTCTTGCCTTTATGGGTATTCAGTTTAATCAGAACCAGCCATTTCTAGGCTATGGTTTTCCCCATTCTGTAAAGTCCTTTTCCCATTTAACCCAAACATCACAATGACGGTTCTCAGTCAGGGACCACAGATCGCAATTATTTATGGAAACTATTACGAATGCATCCTAAATCTGATCACTATATATCACCATTGTGTGGGTCGCATAAACTGTAGGATACCAGAAATATTAAATAATGAGTTCCATCTAGAACTAAAGGACACTACGTTTTTGGTCATGTACATGATCTGCATATCTGAAAAAAGTGCACCTGTCAGAGTCCTCATGTCCCCTCTGACATCCTGAAAATATGATCTCAAAAGACATCAAACACAAAACTTGTTAGGGACATATATACAGGGGCACAGCAAACTCGTAAGCCTTCTGTCCTTTCACAGAGCAGAATAATAAAAAAAAATGTGTTTAAAGCACTAAGTTATTAGAAGAAAGAAATAAAATGCAGACAAATAAAAAGAGGAACACATATACTAAAAAAAAGTTCTTTCAGCCAATAGGAGAGCTAATGATATACTCAAGAGAGGTGAATCTAAAATCAATACTTGAATGAGGATTGGTTTAAGCAGTAAATGAGTGAGAGGTTAATTAAATGCTGATTAATTGATCAGAGGAATTGTTTCTGTGGGATGGGTATGTGATTGCACAGTGTCACTTTGTATTACACTATCACTTGAGCAAATGTGCTTACCATATAATTGAGAATGCTATACATTTGCAGTATACTGCAGATGTGCACTATAAACAGATGCATTTCTCTAAGAGGCCAATGTAACTATTACTAAAGGTGTGAAAACAGTCATTTTAGAATGATAATAGCTAAAGATAGCTGAACATATTTTTAAAAGTATAATCCAGGAGGAATACAGGTTATAAGAAACAAAATTTAAAATAAAACAACAAAGTTTTAGGCAACATTTGCTTCTATCATTATATAAAAAATATAGAAGCAAGCATTTTAATAACTAATTGGAAATGCTATAAATGTAATATTTGTTGTCTGTTTTTATTCTGAGCTATATACTTTTATTTTGCTCAGTTTTCCAAAGTACAAAATAAAATAAGAAAAGTTGGCAAAAGTATTAGATAACACCATTCTACCGGACATTTCAGTTCTATCTTTATTACCTAGAAGACCCTAATCAAGAACAGAATGATTATCTATGAGGTAGTTTAACCTTATAAGCTCATTAATCAACAGTGACAAAGCAATCTACCTAACAGGTGTTTAATTGAATTGGTTTTGCCATCCTTCCAATAAACATCAAAAAAAATAATCAAGATATTTTGCTATTTATTCCCAAGATGAATCACAATCAATGTAAGTTTCTATAAAACACTACTGAAGCAATGGGGAATGGTAAAGCAGCTTCAGGAAACAACTTTCTGGACCAATATAGTGGAAACAATAATACTGAAAGTAATTCTATAGACAAGTACATTTGAAAGCAAGTATAAACATCTGAAGCATATTTTTAGATATGTTTCCATTAGACACTGCTGCTTTAGATTCTTAGGATTTGATCCACCTCAGAAGTGTGCCTCAATAAATGAATAGCAACCGAATTTTGGATTTTCAAGAATAGCAAGCATTGTTAAAGGAACAGTAGACTGCTGTTTCGTAAGTTTTGGAAAAAATCAAATAGTTATTGGAAGGGGCTCAAAAGAATTATTCAGAGTGTAGGAAAGAGAGCTAGCCTACAGCCTCCATTATTGGAGTCTGCTTTGCCTTCAGCCCACATCCAAAAGCTTTAGTCACCCACTGACTCCTTGAGGCCTCTAACCCCAATATATTTATGCCTGCTTAGAGCAGGTGTTTGTTATGTGTGCAGTCCATGGCAGACCCACAGCACAGTCCCCTCACCTTTCTACAGTGACTCCAGCCTCTGGTTCCTCCTCGCTGGCGGCTGTGGGCTGTCAGCTTCGTCCTCGGGCCTCCCCCAGTGCCTCCAGTTCTGCCACAGTCCTGCTTCCACTTCTCATCAGGCCTCTCCGCGTGGCCCATGGAGAGACGCTGCTACTCGCGCCGCACCCCTCCCTAGGCGCGCAAGTGTACATCATTGACTCTTAAGTAGGGACCACGGCGGGAACTAGCCGCGGCCCCAGATGATGATGTCAACCTAACCATAGTATTTAAGCTCAGGCTCCGCTCCCTAGCGTTGCCTTTGCAACAGGTCCCCTCACTGGTCAAGTACTCGTTGCTTCCTAGAGATTCGTCTCAACCCTGTGTTCTGTTCCTCATTGTTCCTGGTTCCTGTCTCTTTGTTCCTACCCTGCTATGCTTCGGATTGGCTTCACGGACTTTGACTTTGCTTTGCCTGACGTTGCCATTGATTATCTCCAGACCCAGACCTCCGCTTTGCCTGACTACACTACTGCCTATCTCCAGACCCAGACCTCCGCTTCACCTGACTTCGCTACTGCCTATCTCCAGACCCAGACCTCCGCTTCGCCTGACTTCGCTACTGCCTATCTCCAGAGCCAGACCTCCGCTTCGCCTGACTATGCTACTGCTTATCTCCAGACCCAGACCTCTGATTCCCCTGACTACCGTATTGCCTATCTCCAGACCCAGACCTCTGCTTCATCTGATTATGCATTGCCTATCTTCAGACCCAGAACTTCGCTTTGCTTGACTACGCTATTGACTATCTCCGTGATCAGACCTCAGCCTTGCTTGCCACTGCCTTCGGATCACTGCCAGCCCTGACTCAAGCCTACGATTTGGACGCCTCTTCTTCTTACTCCCTGGATGTGGTTTTTCAGGCTTCGGCCTACCTTTGCTCAAGCGCCCCCTGTTTGCCTTCGTTCCATTGGTGCTCCAGTTTCCAGGACATTACCCAGTCCAGAGTAAGACTGTACCATCTCTTATCTGCTGAACCTGGGCTGAACCAACTCCTACTGCAACTATACACAGAGGCCCACCTAAGTCCTGCCAGCCCCGGCACCCAAAGGCTCAACCCGTGGGGAACAAGGGCTGGGATAGGTGAAACTCCAGCGGCCTCTGCCTATCAGCCCACTCCATCTGCTGACGGTGGGGACCCGTAGTTCCTTACCTATGGGTTGCGTCAACCTCACCTCGGTCCAAGGATCCACCTCCGACGCAACAGTGTTAAGTCCAGGAGGCTTCCCTTTTTCCCATAAAGCTCCCATTATTTCCTCTTTTGAAAACTAGTCACAAATATATTATGTTAATCCAGTAAAATGGTATCACCTACAGCTGTCTGTTGGCCTTTTACTTCTGTATATCCAGTCCGATGCATTGACCAAAGGCAAAATCGTATTATAATCTGCCTGAGACAGTTAATAGTAATTTCAATTTATATATCTCTTCCTTTTTAACATTTTTATTGATGTCAAAGTTACTTTATTTAAAAAAGGAATAACTGGGAAGTAATTATAAGTGCACAGCTATGGCTGTGCTCTGGCCCCAACTTATGCCAGCCTGGAGCAGAAGGAAAATATATTTGGGTCTTAGGCCTACTGGAAGTGAATAAAAATTGCATACATATTTTGGTGAATGAGTGTTTGTAGATAACAGAGAAAAAATTGAACATGCATGATGGAACTCTCTTCTCTTGCACACTTCAATAATTTTTTTCTTTTATTGTCAAACATCTACCAAACGTTTACTTTTATAACATTTGCTGAGTTTTCCCCGCCATTTGCTCTCTAGAAATCAAAAAATGTGGGGGTGAATGAAGCCCATAGTAGATAGACTACCACACAAGAGTTATTTTTTTGTTCAGTATAGAATATATATTCATTATTGTCATTAAATTGATTTTTAAGATTGACTACAAAGCTGTGGGAGCCGAGGCTGGACTCTAGCCGTTTCTTTTCAAAATCTTTCATTTATTTACACAAAAGCAGCAGAAAAAGGGCTGCTTACTTCAGCAGTCTTGAAAATAGAGATGCAGTAATTAAACATAAGCAGTTTTAGTGTATGCTTGGATTCGTATTCCTCCTTGGGGCTTTCTTGTTCCTTCCAGCACCTAATGGCTTATCCTCCTGCTCAGGAAAATGCTCTGTGACCAAGATTTCCTTCAGGTATGACTGGGTCAGATACCTGAGTTACTCCTTTAAGGTATTCTGCAGGTCTCTTTACTCCAGTGGAAATTCTGCGCTACTCTGGAGCACAGAATTTGCGCAGAATTACCCTCTCATGCACAATTTACAATATTTGCACAGAATTTCAGAGAAAGGACCTGTGGGCCGCAAGTAGAGCCCATTCTGCTTGTGGCAAAGATCAGGCCTGGAGCATCAGCTGGCTGCAAGCGTAGCCCTTCCCGCTTGTGGCGAAGATCAGGCACAAAGCAGCAGCTGGCTGTGAGCAGAGCCTTCCCACTCACGGCGAAGATCAGGCCCGAGGATCAGCTAGCCACCTGAGGATCAGCTGGACAAGAGTAGAGTGGTGAAGATCAGCAGGCCCAGCAGCAGAGAAGGCCCAGCATAACAGGGAAGAAAGCTCGTGAGCCTGTATGAGAGAGGCAGCGTGCTTTTGAGGGTGGCTGTGTGTCTGTTAGCATAAAAGAGAGAGGGAGCCTGTGTGTGGGAGTGTTTATATGAGTGAGAGCTTGGGATCCTGTGTGTGAGAGTGAGAGATTGTGTGTGTGTGAGAGAGAGAGAGAGAGAGAGAGAGGTATCGTGTGTGTGTGTGTGTGTGTGTATGAGAAGAGAGTGAAGATGTGTGTGTGTGTGCAACAGAGAGAAGGCATCTGTGTGAGGGGGGTTGTATGTGCAGAAGAGAGAAGGAGCTTACAAGATGAGGTGTTTGTATGTGCAAGAGACAGGGAGCTTGTGTGAGGATGTGTGTGTGAGAGAAGGACAGAAGGATCCAGTGTGAGGGGGTGTGAGTGTGAGAGAGAGAGAGAGAGAGAGTGGAACAGAGAGAACCTGTTTGAGGGTGTGTATACATGTGTGAGAGAAAGAGGGAGCCTGTGTGAGAGTGTGTGAGAGAGGTACAGAGGGAGTCTGTGAGAAAGGGTGTGTGTATGTGTGTGTATGTGTGTAAGAGAGAAAGAGAGAGACAGAGGGAGCCTGTGTAAGGGTGTGTGTGTGTTTATGAAAGGGACAGAGGAAGCCTGTGTGAGGATCTGTATGAGAGAGGGGTCAAACTGTGGAAGTGGAGGGCTGGGGAGTGGAAATAGAGTGGAAGGAGTTGAATATGGAAGCGGAGGGGAGAGATAGTGGAGAGTGGATGAATTGGGGCCTAAGAGGGCAGAGTGAAAGAGGTTTGGCCAGGGGAGTAGGGAGAGAGGTAGAAGGGAAATTCTACTGAAAATATTTATAGCTCTACATCTTTGAATAATAACTTTTCAGTATTACATTTTAAATTAATTATTTAAACACTGTGATGTGTATTGGTTATTTTAACTAATATAAAAGTATGCAGAATTTTGCAGAATTTTAACTATTTTGTGCGCAGAATTCCCCCAGGAGTAAAATACATTCCTTCACAGTGACATATATGAAATTTGAGGCTCTGTATTAATTTGTTTTTCTGCTAAAAGCTGGGATAAGATGGCTGGAAAAGAATGGATAACTATATAGCATAAGATACGGTTGTGTTAAATTAATCATATGCTTTGTTGAATTTGCAGTAATTTCCAATATGCTTGAGTCTGTACAAAATGTAAATGTAACACTGAAGAAAGTAAAAGGTTGTGAAGTAGAAAGCAACTAATGGTATTTTATCTGTAAAAGATACATTACAATTTCTCACATGAGCAGGATAGTGTACCTTACTAAAAATAGCGTGATCGTTTTTCAAAAATCTGGAAAACAGGTGTGAAATCCTCCTATGCACAAAACAGGAGTGGGATCTGGTTTTGCTCATAACGGATGACTTAAAACAGTGGTCCCAACCTTTTTTGCACCAGGGACCGGCTTCAAGCAAGACCATTTTTCCATGGCCCGGCAGGGCAGGGTGGGGGTAGGGCGGGGCGGGGCTTTGGTCATATGGGGCGGGGTTATGGATAGGGTTGGATTTTAGTGCCTACTTGTTTAATTATGACATTTATAAATCCTGCACCTCCAGTTCTCTAACTCTGCATCGACTGAAATTCCCCCAAACAATGGAGCTTGGATGTTTCCCTTACAGCTCAGCATACTAAAAGATATTTTCAAATTCTGGTGTCACCTCACAGTAACAGCAGCACAAACACTTTCCACTGCCAGGCACATTGTGAACTAACACAAAACCTCACAAAAAAGACACTCAAAATCTATAATGCAATCCCTTCGTAACATAACAGTAATAACACCAAGGACTCAAACAACAATAACCCTACCTGTGAATAAGCAAAGGTAAATATTACACTGGGTCCTAGGATAACAATACACCACCTACTGAGGAAACAAAACAAACCCGATTCCTATAGATCCCTATGCTAGCAGAATCTCTCATCATGGTCACACACACAGAGCAGAGACAGACCCTCACCAAATACAGAATACAAAATAAAGGAGCACAAATTAGACAAAAACTGAAATGGAAACTCCAAGAAGCCAGACTGTGTATTAGCAATGGAAAAACAGAACCACCATTCCTCATAAAAAGAAAAATAAAATCAAGAAACATAAAGCATCAGTTAAAATAGTAAACCCATACTAATAAAAGAATACTTTAAAACTACTGATAAATAGAATTGCTATTGATTAAAATCATATATATTTTTTACAATTTCCCAAACACCAATAAAATATTTCATAAAAGCACATATATCAAATAACACACAATAATTAAAACTAATAAGGATTTTAAAAAGCCCCTGCTGTCCATATATGGGAGCTCTTGATTTCCAGTCACCCTGATATTGTCGAGGATTAGGAGGTTATCCTCTCTCTCTCACACATAGGGCCTCATTTTCAAAGGAGTTTACCGCGCGCGATAAATTCACAAATCGCGATAACAGTTGTTATCGCGATTTGCCGAGAGAGAGAGAGAGAGAGAGAGAGAGAGCGCCTTACTATAGTGCCTATGCCCTAGACAGGTATTTCAATCCCTATGGGAGGGCCACCTACTAACTCGGGGTGGGGATTAGGCATGAGCGTCGGGGGTTGGGGGCCACTTTCACATTCCACATGAGACGTACGGACAGAACAGTGGTCTCTAGTGCAGATTTGCTGGCCGTCGGAGTGAGGACGCTCACTCCAAGAAGTGGTTTGGCCAACATTCTCTCCACCTAGCTTGTTGGACCTCCCTTCTTATATTGTCCAACAAAGAATTCTCTGTTTCACCCTCTCACAGCAGGGCTTCCTCAGGGACTAATAATCAATACTCTATAAATATTTCTTCACTATTATGACATTCTTCCGAACTCATCCTATAATTAAAGAAACATAATATATCTCATCACTCCCTATTGATGACATACACTACACTATATTCTAAATGACAATACATCTTTTCTATATGTTAACTCACCGTTTTATAATTAATTCTCATTCAACATCCCATCTCCTCATGTACAAACTTTAGTAACAATGCCGTGTCTCAAATGTTTTCAATCACAAATATAATTCATCTCTTCATTTATCAAAAACAATTTATTATCTAAAAACCGGAAATGACATCCTCCATAGCCGTTTCCTACTCGTCATATCGCCCGCTATTCTACCCTCCCTTTATATATCAATCTCAATAAGGAATCATACTATAATTGCCTAAAACTGTGCCCCATCTTCCACTAATCTCAAAACCACCATATCATCTCAAAACTACCATATCAGTTTATTCCATAACACAACCCTACCAGCAAACCGTCCAAAATATCCCACACATCTCGAACTGCTAACCCAACACATTTAGATTATAAACATATTCATATAAGCTATCAAATAGCTTATAAAAAAAGCAGCCCATTCAATAGGCCCATTAAGGCCGTGAGGGATCGACATCTGCCATTTAAAGATAAATTGTTGCTCTATCTTTCTCAACATGGATGTTAAATCACCACCATTCTTTAATCGTATCTTTTTAAGTACAAAAAATTTAATATCTTCCAATGTATGATGTTGTTCCACCCAGTGTTCCACTAATGTTCCATCCCTCTCTTGTTTCTCCCTCTTCTTAATCCCCAATCTTTCACTGATCGCACTCCTATTTTTAACATATATGATAATTATAAACTGTAATACATATCCCATTTTTCCCCTCATTTGTTATATTTTATTACATTGTATCCATTTTTTAGTTAAAATTATATGTAAACTGACGTGATGGCATTAGCTGAATATCGGTATAAAAAAGCAAATAAAAATAATGAAGCATGCTCCCTCAACATCTAATATGGCTTTTGTGTTCTATAATTCTCAGTTTAATCGATCTCATCATTTGCCCAATGTATATTGACCCACATGAGCACACTATAGCATAAATCACTCCACTGGAATCACATGTAAACAATTCTGGTAAAACATAATCTCGGCTCAAATTTGGATGCTGAAAACACTTCAGAGTTAATACCTGTGGACATACAGAGCATGACCCACAAGGTATCTGTCCATGGTCCTGATTATCCCTACCTGTAACAGTCTTCTGCTGTCTCAAATTATCCCATAAGCTTTGACGTTTTTTGATGGCAAATATAGGCGGTTCCACAAAATTCTTTAAAGGTGACAAAATGTGACAATATTTTAACACTACTTCTTTAATTCAAGAAGTTTTAGATGAATATGGGATCATACAAATCATCCTAGAAGTCTGTCTCTCTGTGTTTTAATCAAGAGATTATCTCTATTAGCATATAAGGCCCGTTTATAGGCTTTCTTAATTGTGGATCTAATATATCCATGTGCTTGAAACCTATTACATAAATCTTGTGCTTGGATTTTAAACTCTTCACTAGTAGAACACAAACGCCTATATCTGAGAAATTAACCAATAGGTATATTATTTCTAAGCTGTTGGGGATGAAAACTCTGTTAAGGAAGCAAGGTATTCTTGTCTATGGGTTTCCTATAAACTGTAGTTACCAATCTGGCATTGTGTATGTAAACACGAATATCAATAAATGACAAAGACACTTTATCTATCATAACTGTAAATGTTAAATTATGATCACTATCATTAATCTCTTCTAAAAAAAAACAACCTAATTCCTCCCGATCACCTTGCCAAATGAAAAACATGTCATCAATATATCTCCTCCAACTCACTACCTGTTTAAACCAGATAGAATTATATATGGCTCTTTCCTCAAAATATGCAACGTATAAACATGCTACAGTAGGTGCCATAGGTGACCCCATATAGATTCCTTTTGTTTGTAGAAAAAATCACGTTTTATAAGTAAAGAAATTACAGGTCAAGGTGATCTCTGCAATCACCATCAAAAAATTACGTCTCTGCTCTGATATATCCATATTGCTAATCTCTTTCCTAATGATATCCAATGCATCCTTCTGAGGAATATTAGTATATAGGGATGCTATATCTGCTGTAACTAAACTCCAATTTCTTTCTACAATGATCAGAATTTAACATTTACGATAAAGTGTCTATGTCATTTTTGGATTCTCACGTTTACATACACAATACCAGATTGGTAACTACAGTTTATAGGAAACTCACAGACAAGAATACCTTGCTTCATTATCAGAGTTTTCATCCCCGATAGCTTAGAAATAATATACCTGTTGACCTTACAGTGTCCCAGTGTTCTTGTAGCCTTTTCTCAACCTTTGAATAATGTTGTCCTAGAGTTCTTTTGGTACTTCTTTGTTGAACATGCTTTGACCATTGCTTCCAATTCACATTATACAACAAAACAGCTTGATTTTTCATCCAGGTATATTTGAATCAGCTCACCCACTGTGATTGGACACATGTGAGCTCTATTTATCTTATTGGGGGCCTTATTAAGGCAAGTTTTTGAACTGGAGCTAATTTGGGTTTGCTATGACATGGGGAATGAAAACTTATGCAATCAAGACTTTTAATTTCCAAATACTTTTGAAATATTTGTATAATTGTTCTTTCATGATTAAAGTGTAAAGTATGTGTAGATCAGTTAAACAAATTCTTGCTTTAATGCATTTTGATTTGTATTTTTTAGATAGAAGAATGTGAAAAATATACACGAGTGTAAAGACTTTTCTAAGGCACTGAAGGTTACTGAAGGAAATTAAAATGTAAAATTTCTATATCAAAGCTAGTGAGCATCTTATTTGTTACTCTGGAACCTTGTGCACTCACTAAAATTTATAAGATGCACACTAAAATATAATGTAACATATGGCCACAAAGTTTTTTAGCACACTCACTAAAGGTGAGCCTTAATAGTATATGCATATTTTTAATGTACATACTAACACAAAAATGATATGGTCTCCATGTTATAGCTGTCTGAACACTAAATAGCAGGTGAAGACTATACAAAATTTCATGCATGTGCTAACCTGACATGTTCAGTCCTCTTTTCCTCTTTCCTCCTTGCTTGAAAATGATATAACAGAAAGCCCAGCACATGTCTTATCGGTACTGAAGGTGGGAGTGGGAGAGCAGCTGGACCTCAAACTTAATGGCTGAAGGAGGAGAAAAAGCAGCTGTTTGGCTTCTGTAGTGTTTTTCCAGCTTTTGTGTAATAAAAATAAAATAAATACCTTTCTATTGTTTAGCCATTGTCCCCTTGGGACAAGTATTCCTGATCTGTCTGTAGTGATGCTATGTTAGGAGAAGAGTGGGAAACTGCAAGTACTTTACTTGTGACCAGGTAATGATATATCCCTTCATCTAACCAATGGGGATGGAAGGAAATGGAGCATGTTCTGTGTAAGAAATCACATCACTCCAGTTCTACAGGCTTATCATTGGTTACTAATAAAATTTAGAATACAAAAAACCTTTTGGACATCCCTTCACCTCGACTAGCAAGATTAGACAAAACAAGGAAAAGAGCTTTTTCAGTAGAAGGGACCCTCCCTTTGGAATGCATTACCAGATTCACTGCGATTACTATCTAACCCAATACACTTCAAGAAATCCTTAAAAACATACTTATTTCAGACTGCTTTCAAAATTACGCCAATCAAACACTAATTACTTCATATCAATAATTTCAATTCTGAAAATTCCCCTTCCCATTAGTCTGCATATACATTTGGAAATTACCCCTTTCCTCAAATCCCTCTTTCCCATACATACGCAGCGGCCACTAGATGGCACTTGATTTTTTATTTTGATATGTTTGATTTAATTAGATTTTGATAATTTATTAAACCTTTATTTTACTATTATGAGATTTATGTAACTTTTTTAGTTATTTTATTTTTATGATTTTTTTTTATAATTTATACTTTATTCAATTTTTAAATTCAAAACAATAAATAAAATTAACATAAAAGGCAATAAACAGTGAACAATTCAGGCAAACTTATTACAAGAAGATTAATACAGTCAAAAGTAAATTTGATTGTCACATTTATCCAATAAATGAGGGTCTTTATATGGTAAAGAAAACTTACATAATACAATTAACAAGGAGAGGGGTAGAAATCTTTATTTTTACAGACCTGTTTCTGCTGCTTCAACCTGATTTTCCTTTACTAACTCTTTATCTCTCAAAAAAATTTCTAGATGTTGTGGCATACTAAAAATAAATTTCTTGCCTTGATAATTGACTAAACATCTACATGGGAACCTTAAATAAAAAGTTGCACCCAATTCAATAGTCTTACTTTTCAAAACCAAAAACTGTTTCCTGCGCACCTGAGTGGCCCTTGAAACATCTAGAAAAACATACATTTTTTGACCACAAAATAATAGTTCCCTATTTTTTTAGAGATTTTTCAAAAATAAACTCTTTATCCTTTTCTAGGGAAAAAGATACAAGAAGAGTAGCTCTCTTATTTATGATGTCAATAGATTCTTCCAAAAAAGTAGACACTCCTAGGGATTTTAGGTCTCCCTGATTCCCAGGGGTGTCTCTTAATTGGAGAGGAAAATAATAGATCTTAGAAATGATTGGGATCTCATTATCTTTATATGCTAAATTTTCCTTAAGATATTTTACAAACATCTCATAAGGAGACAATAGTCTTGTATAAGGAAAATTTACAAACCGCAGGTTTTTAACTTTTAAACAATTCTCCAAATTCTCTATCTCATTATGTAACACTATATTATCTGAAATACAGTTAGATTCAACACTTTGAGCGTTCTGAATTTTCAATGATAAACTATTTACCTTAGATTCCAATTCAGTTAATTTTTTCCCTTGATCTTTAATCATTGATCTATTTCCACCTACCATAGCTGAAAAGGATAAATTCATTTGTGTTACATTAGTATCTAGTTTCTGCAGCATTCTCCACAAGTCACCCAGAGTAACATTGGTGGCATCTACAGCAGTCGCCTGTATGCCACCAATGTTTACAGAGGGGCTTCCATGTACTCCCTCTTGATGAGTATTCAAGGGTTGTGAAGCTGCTGAATCTACATATAACTCACCTACATTTGCAAAACTCACACTTGCTGCTTCATTTTCAATGGAATTGGCCTCCTCTGTAAATCCTGGGGGCTGTATAGGAGTTGGTCCAGCGCCAGGACTTAAAGAGACATCTAATATGTCTCTAACACTGTCCTCTCTTGGCAAGTTGAGCCTACTTAGATGAGCATCCATTGGACCGAGTCTTAAAGTAGCTGGAGAGGAGGTGATGATCTTGGCCTTCCTCTTGCGCCCCATATATCCCAAAACAATTGCAAAATAAAATACAGCAATCAGAAGGCAATCAGAAGACAGTCAAAGCCAGTCTAAGCCATACACGGGGTTTTAAAGCCCCAGTCCAGCTGATAGTCTCTCTGCAGAAGCCCTAGCTGCAGCAGCTGATTTCAATCAGGGCTTACCACGAGTGCTTGGAGGGCTCCAACTGAGCTCCCTTCTCTCTCCCTTCAAGGCCCTCTTTTATGATTTTTATATTTATGTAAACCATTTTGACTAAACTTTGTAAAAGTGGTATAGAAACACTTTTAAATAAATAAATAAGAAAGATAATTTTCCATACCTATGTAGAGCCAGAAATGCAACAAGTCAAAGAGGGTGTATTAAGTGATTGTCCCTCTGATACAAAGGTGCAAGAGAAATGGATTGAAGGTATAGATAAACTCTAACCAACTTCTGTTGGGTGGATGTAAATAGTCTATCCTTTTGTAAATAGTTACAATTATCTACCTCTAAGTAAAAACAAAACAAAACAAAAAAACACTGCTTAGAAACATCAAGCAATTATGTGGAGTTTTAATTGTTGGAAAGAAGGCCTTGATGTATATTGTTCCCCTAACTAGAGGGCCTTGAAGCTTATTTTCACACCCCTCCTTCCCCACCCCACCATAGAAAAGAACCCCTGTGCCTGTCTCATGCTTTATAGGAAGACAGGGCAATCTGAAAGAATTTAATATCTGCTGGAACCTTTTGTAGCCTGCTCAATACTTTTGTTTGTCAACTTCCATGACATTTTCCTCTTCACTTCTCTTGGCATTTTGTGATAGATCTCTCTTGTTTTCTTAACTGAATTTTATTTAGCTAATAAACCATCTGGGATGGGCAAGTGTAATATGTTCTCAGCTAAGTAATGTTGTTCATAAACTAAACTTAAATAGGTAAATTGTGACAAAGACAAATGTCATTGTATGCCAGAGAGAGAGAGAGGAGTTTCAGTACTGTATTGCTATTATGATCGGCAACCAAATTGGAAAACAGAAAGTTAATCTCAAGTTCAATCACATTTATTTTATTTAAACTTTCTTATAGTTACTTATATTAGTGCAAACATTCTAATCATATTATAAAGTAAACATACATAGGAACTTAAAAACAAAAAGACAAAAATCAGAAACATGACTATTAAACTCATTTAAGAGGGGCTCCGTTGTTTTACTTTTGAATTGTGCTTGAATTTTAGTGGTTTCCCATTCTCTGTAAGTCTAGACCAAAGCTGAAGTTACAGATTTGACCTTTGCTGTTAGTACAGCAGCTGTTGACCAGGATTTTATAGCATTTCTGCTGCTAAATGGCTCCATGAAGACTATGAACAGGGGCATGAGAAAGTGTTTAGTTGCTGATCATTGCAAATAATAATTGAGAATGATGAGAAGCGAAGCTGGCAGAGTTTGAATCTTTTTGTATTCTTTTTTTTAACACCATGATGGTGCCAAAGAGCTCTGAGATAAAAAGTTATCTGAAATGTAGAATTTAGACTCTGAAGGATAAATATGATAAAGTGTGAAACCTCAGGATGAATGGCTCACTCTAAGAGGAGAAAACACTACTGCTTGAAGATGCTGCTATTTTTATCTTCACATACCATTGGCCCTTGAAGAAGGCTTTTTCAGCCGAAACGCGGTCCGTGTCGGGCTTGTCGTTGTGCATGTCCTCACGTCCATGTCTCTGCTACTTCCTCGAGAACATTAAGCTAAGTGCTAAAATTTGCAATGTTACTAAAAAGCTAAGTGCCTAAATTTGCAATGCTATATAGCTTAATATGGGCTATCTTATTGTTCACTTGTGCATAAGAAAAATCTTAAAAAATATTTTGGACATTATCTGACCGATGATTATACCGCTGGTATACTATTGCTAACTAGCATCAGATATGTATGCCTTGTATGAGGTCTGCTGATAAGTAAGATCACGCTGTGTACTTACACTATTATAGAGCTTTATTTTTGAGATTCTAGCTGATTTATTTATCACACCAAGTACTAACCATGTAACTGACGTCTTTGCCCCTGTAACTCCAATTCTTGCGCTGGTTATTCCAGCTGTCCCAGCTGCTCCAGTCTCAGTTTATGCATCGATGATCCTCGTTTCAGTTCATGCAGCTCCTGTTCATCCATTGGCGATTCCAGTTGTTCCAGTAACTCCAGTCCCTGCACTGGTGAACTCAGTTTCTGCAGCTCTACTCCAGGCTTTTCCAGCCCCAGCTGTTCCAGCGATTTTTTTTTTATTATTTCTTTATAAATGTTTAGGGGTGTGCATTGCTGGGTTTTTTTGGGACTTAGTGCACACTAACTGAAAATGTTACCGATAATTTAAAAAGTGTCAATTGAGGAGTAGTTTGTTAGCTAGAGTTATGGTTCTACAATCCCATTGGCTGTCTCCTTGGTTACTTGTTTGTACTGTCAAGATTGCCAATGCCGGGTAACAAATGTAAACAAACAAGTGATTTATATATTTATTTATTTAGTTATATGCCGTGTTCTGTGAAACAATCATGGTGGTTCACAATAAAAGAACAAAAAAAAGAGCGAAGAGATCCCAAAAACAATCAATATCACAAAAAAGGGAAATCAATAAGAGTTACTCAAAAAATGTTGCCCACCATGATTTACTATATTTTTTCTTTCTTTTGCTTTTTTTTTAAAAATAAAAATATCTTTATGTTATATGAATTATTTATGTATGGGTTCTTTTTGCAATGGACCGCATCAGCAAGCCAGACAGCATATCTCCTAAGGCAAGTGAGATCGTTCGGTCTTCTCAATCATTTGCGGTGCTTTGCTTTCAAAGTTAGAAACAATAGTGTCATATTTCGGTTCAAAAACCGCCGCGGTTGTTGAGCCCCTTGCTCAACAACCGCGGCGGTTGTTGAGCAAGGGGCTCAACAACAGCTGCGGTTTCGCTGTGAAGCTTCGTCAGGAGCCTATCTTATGAATCTTCAACGAGGACAAGAATGTCTCCATTTTAATTAAGTTGAACTGAGGACCAACCTTACATAGAAAGAAAAAAATACACATTAGAAATATATTGTGGTACTTAGCTTTCTTGGTGAACGCCAATGCTGAATCCTTACTTGGGACCAAAATGTCTCCCACTTATTTTCAAAACTGAACCGAGACCAGTGCAAAGATCAACCTCTGTTTAAATCAAGCGGACTACTAAGTCACGTAGCCAATGGGGATAGTCCATGTCAGGAATGACGTAATCTCGTGATGATTTTCAATATCTTCAAAGGAACACCTGCAAATCCAAACTAACATTTAATCCATTAGGGTGTACAGTATGTAAGCGATGTATCCATTGTTGTTCGGAGCAAAGTAATTGAAGATTTAAATCTCCCCCGCACCAGCAGGGGCGTATGTGTTCTAACCAACCTTGGTTAGCCACTGTAATGATTTCTCACATGTTTTTGATGATTTGCGTGTATGTGTTTTAGAACACATACGCCCCTGCTGGCGTGGGGGAGATTTAAATCTTCAATTACTTTGCTCCGGCCCAGGGGCTGGTTCGGAGGCCTCGGCCATTCCCCCGGAATGCCCCAGGGCCGGCACCACACCCCCGCCCCACCCCCAGAACGCCCCCAAATGCCACACCACCCCCACCATGCCCCCCGGCACGCCCCAGGACTTACGTGCATCCCGGGGCTTTGCGTGCACCGGCAGCCTATGCCGGTGCACGCCTGCTGGCGTGGGGGAGATTTAAATCTCCCCCACACCAGCAGGCGCGCAGGCACAAGTCCCCTGCGCGCGTAAATCCAGCTGGATTTACGCGCGCAGGGCTTTTAAAATCTGCCCCATAGTGTTCCATAATTTTGGCACAGAGATTGATATTGCCCTTTCCCTCACCTCATTCAAATGGGCAAAGTGGAGTAACCCCCTTATTAGATGATCTTAGGTTACGTTGTGGAGTGTATAAGTGTAATATTGCACTTAACCAGTCAGTATTGTTATTATTGATCACATTGTGAAGTGTACATAACACTTTGTAATAGACCCTGAATTTAACTGGTAGTCAATGTAGTGATTTCAAGATTGGTGTAATATGATTGTATTTGTTATTTCTGATGGGACTCTTGCAGAGGCATTTTATAGCAACTGCAATGCTCTGGTTGTACTTGCTAGTAATCCCAGTAAGAGGGAGTTACAATAATCAAATTCAGTAAATATGAGGGTTTGCAAAAGAGTCCTAAAATCATAATATTTCAATAAAGGCTTTAGTCTTATTATATCCATTTCTTATTTTAATTGAAATATGTTTTTTCAAGGACAGGTCGCTATATACATGCCTGTTCTGTTAAATCTATTTTAGGGAGTCTAACAAAAAGTATGTAGATTTAATGGGAATCTTCCAATTTAGTAACATAATTTCTATCTTTTGTTTATTAAGAACAAACTTCATATCTTTCAACAATTGCTGTATTGCGGAAAGATACATTTCTAAGGTCTTCAGGGCATGTTCAATTGAAGTTTCTAGTGGAACTATAAACTGAACATCATCAGCATAGATGTAATAAGTAATTCCCATTCTTGTCAAAAATCAGCATAAAGGAAGCATATATATATTAAATAGAGTTGCAGATAATGATGATCCTTGGGGCACGCCTGTATTCATATTTACTGGATTAGAAGAAGCACCTCCCATTCTTACTTAGTATGTTCAGTTAGATAGAAAAAACTTAAACCAGTTAGGCAAATTTCTGACAGTCTTTGGATCAAAGTATTATGATCCAAAGTGCCAAAGGCTGCGGATAGATCTAGTAATACAAATGTAATATAAATGATTGCCCTGCATCAAAGCCCTGAAGTACTGTATCAGTTAAGGCTAATAAAGTTTCCATGCTATAATTTTCATGAAGTCAAATTATGATGGAAATAGTATATTATTTGGGTTAAAGTGATCAGTTAATTACAGGTGAATTACTTTCTCTATTATTTTGGCAATGGCGGGTAAAGTTGATATTGGTCTATAATTGTTTAACGCCTCACTGTCATAGTTATTTCCTTTCAAAATTGTCTTAATTCATACGCATATCCCAAAATGCCAGGGCATTTCCAAAAATTAAAAGGGATTGGCAAATTTAAAATGTGCATTTGCATTACATGCTATTGTTTACTGACTAGAACTTGATGGTATTATTATATCACTTGTTTGTTTACATGTGTTTCCCGTCGATAGCAGGGCTGAATTAGCCTTGCTCTCATGGGATCTGTTAATCAGGCCCGGGAGGCGGAGCTTGTCAAAGCAGAGAACAGAGCTTTGCTCTCTGCGGCTGCGCATGTGTTCCCACTCAGGAAAGTAACGGAATCTCCTCAGTCTGTTTTTTCCGCGAGTTGGATCACACACGGAGCTGATCTCTCCTCAGTTTTAAAAACAGAATTAAAATGTCAAAACCGGGGTTCAAACCCTGTCGTTGTGGTAAAATAATGTCGGTCACAACCGATGTTACAAATGTCTCGGACAACATCACAATCGAGAGGATTGTGAGTTTTGCTCTAAGATGTCCCCTAGAGCATTAAAACAAAGGGCCTATAGGCTTCAGGAACTTTTTGCCTCACGAGATCCGTCGGAGGCTCATTCATCGCCTGGCCCGTTAACTTCATCGGCTCCATCAAAAAAGAAAACTTTCTCGTCGGATCCTAAATCCTCCACTCTAGGAGGTAAGGGAAAATCAAAAAGACGAAGGCCAATGGATTCTCAGAAATCCTCAGAGCCTATAGAGCCGCAACATACCTCATCGGAGAAGGAAACCTCGGCGCCGACGACTTCTGCGCCTACGGCACTGTCTGCGCATACTATCATATCGGCGCCGAGGACAGAGTCTGTGCTCAACCTAGCGCTTCCGGTGCGCATGGCGCAGAAGAAACCACCGCACGGAACAGATACGCGCACGGCGCCGGGAAACCCTGCGCCTACGGCGCCAACTACAGGAAAACCTATGCGTACGACGCTGAACACAACGGCGCCGATAACCCCTGTGCGTTCAGGATCAAGAAAATATGCGCATACAACTACAACCGCGCATAGATCTACTTCCGCGCACAGATCTACAAGCACGCATAAGTCTACAGTCGCGCATACCTGCGCATAACTCTACATCTGCGCGTAAACATATATCCGCGCATAAATCTAAATCAGCGCATAGATCAAAATCTGCACGTATAAACCATAATTATTCACCTCAAAAATTAAAGACAGAGTTGAAGCGAAAACGATACCCTTCACACAGCTCTTCTTCGGAGGCTGAAGCCACAGATACTGAATCATCATCTGATGACTATCATAAGTACTCAAGTCACTCCCATCTTAAAAAATTACCAAAGAGGAGTGCTACATGGGAGATAAGTCCTTCGACTTCTAAATCATCTCGTAAAGTCCCATCTACTACCTGCTCAAAAAGAGAAGAGGTACAAATTCTTTCCTCTAACACTTCTTCAGATTCGGAAGATTTAAGAAATACTTCAGTCAATAAAATACAAAAGGATAGGAAAGTTCCTACAACTTCACCTCAAACAAGTATCCCACAACAACAAGACAATCGTATGGTAATGCCCTCTCATACAAGAGAAGCATTTTTTCAATTGTCTCAATCTTTAGCAGGGTTTTACGAGATGCTTCAATCATCATTCAAAATGACTAATATTGCTGATGACAATGCTACGAAACATAAAGCACAGTCTAATGAAGAGCAGTCGGCAGAACCACCGACATCTCCCATGATAAACCAACTAGCCTCGCCAACTCACATACATGATACATCTTTTGATTCTCCTTCAATACAAACATCCCCATCATCATCGGTGGGATGTCTGTCGGATCCGCAGGACCAACTACAGGAGCCGTATTCCCCTCCTGAAGACCTTACATACCCAAAATTACTAGAAAAAATGGGTACCATTCTACATCTAGAGATCCAAAAAGAAACAGACCCTAGAGCAGAAACCCTTGGTCTTCTAAAGATTTTTGATACTCAAGAGGAACCAACATCTCTTCCACCACAAGAGATCCTACATTCAGTCTTACAAAAATCCTGGGAAGTGCCTTATACAATTGCAGCCATTTCCAGGAAAACAGACATAAAATTTCGTATGAAGAAAGCATCACTATACACTCTACCACAATTACCTCACGCATCAATTGTAGTAGAGTCGGCGATGCAAAGGTTCAAGAAAACAAAGTTGCATACCACTTTCTTACCGGGGAAAGACAACAAATATTTAGATGAGTTTGGCAGGAAAATATTCCATAACTCGATGTTAACTACACGAATTATGCAACATCAGTTCTACATGGTACAATATCTATATGAGTGCATGCAAACTATGAAAGGTATACATTCCTCAGTGGCGGAACAGATACCTCAACCTCTTCATGATATGGAAGAGTGTTCTTGACACCTCTTGAGGTCAATCTACGAAGCACATGAAACATCATCCAGGGCATCTGCAACAGCCATTGCAGCCCGAAGACTAGCATGGTTACGTTCAAGTTCAATACGTGAAGACTTACACGAGAAACTAAAAAACCTCCCATGTACAGGGGATAACCTGTTCGGAGAAAGATTCTAGGACGCAGTAAGTAAATTAAAAGAAGAAGCTCTAGCAGTTCAATCTCTAACATCGAATCCTATTTACTCGACTACACGTCATTATATGGGATCTACTCGTAGGCAACCATATGCCAGAAGACCCTATCGATCTTATCAATCTTTTCATACCGAGCCATACCCTTCCTACCAGTGTCCTCCTCCACAAAACAATACATCAAATCAACGAAGAGGTAAACCACGTAACCAGAGACAGCAGGCACAACAGCCGACTACTGCAGCAAAAACGACGTCATCTTTTTAGTTACTCAGCCGCCACCACAACATCAAGCTCCTCCAGGCAGAATTTGTGCTTGCCTGAAAACCTGGGAAACAATAACATCAGATCAATGGGTTCTGGAGATAGTACGTCAAGGTTACCAACTCCAATTTGTCACAAAACCCATATTGCCTCATCTTTCCACACTCAAGATTCACAATTTCCATCCACAACTGCATCCACAACTGCTTTACTTCGCAAACAACAAGCAATTCGACAAATCCACCCACACCCCAATTTAGCAGCATTTTATTTCCCGTACTTCCTCATACCCAAGAAGTCTGGGGGCCTTCGCCCCATACTAGACCTAAGGGAGTTGAACAAATTTCTCACCAAGGAGAAATTCAAAATGGTATCGTTGAAGTCAATTCTTCCTCTCATTCAAACCAACGATTGGATGTGCTCCATTGATCTGAAGGATGCTTATATGCACATTCCAATCCATCCATCCTCGTGGCATTACCTGTGCTTTTGCTACAGACATCAACACTACCAGTACAAAGTTCTTCCCTTTGGACTATCGGCTGCACCCAGAGTTTTCATCAAATGCATGATAGTGGTGGTGGCTCATCTCAGGAAACAAGGTATAACCATCTTTCCATATCTGGACGATTGGCTCATAATCGCCTCAACTCCAAACATCTTACTGGATCACCTCCATCGGGTGATACACTGTTTGCAAGAACTAGGGTTGGTGATAAATTTTCAGAAATCACACCTACAACCAACACAACAGTTGCAGTTCATAGGCGCATACCTGGACACTACGTGCAACAGAGCATACCTCCCAGACGACAGAATATCACATTTCCGTCCCCTTCTACACACCTTGAAACATATTCACAGACTGTCAGCAAGACAAGTCCTAGTAATTCTGGGCCACATGGCAGCAGTGAATTTCACGGTTCCCAACACCAGGCTACACATGAGACGCCTACAATGGGGTCTGAAGCGCCAATGGAAACAGCATTCACAACCATTGACGCAGAAGGTATCGCTGACCGCAGAAATGAAAAAAGATATAGCATGGTGGCTCCTAGACTCTACCCTGTCCAAAGGAGCGTTGTTCAGCCCCCCATCTCACAATGCAGTCCTAACCACAGATGCGTCTCGCAAGGGATGGGGTGCACACCTCGAGATTTACAAAACCCAAGGGTTATGGACACTCTCAGAACAAAATCTACAAATAAATCTATTGGAACTCAGAGCGATTCGCAATGCATTGTGAGTCTTCCAAGACCACCTGAAGGGACGCAGGGTCAAGATCTACACAGACAACCAAGTAGCGATGTTTTACATCAACAAACAAGGAGGGTCCGGTTCATGGTCCCTCTGCAAGGAGACCCTGACAATCTTTGAACACGCTCACAAGAATTGCATACATCTCCAAGCAACTTACCTACCGGGAGTTGCAAACACAAGAGCGGACAGACTAAGCCGCATCTTTCATCCCCACGAATGGACACTCAATACAGAAATAGTCCCGGACATATTTCTTCGATAGATCTCTTGCAACAGAGGTCAATGCGCAGGTTCCCAACTTCTGCTCGATACGACCAAGCCAATTCAGGATCGCCCAAGATGCCTTCCTCCTTCCGTGGACGTCAGCCCTTCTGTATGCCTTTCCTCCCACACCTCTCATAACAAGAACAATTCAGAAGTGTATAGCAGACAAAGCTCAACTGATACTCATAGCCCCGGCCTGGCCGAGGCAGCCATGGTACAGTTTCCTGCTTCGACTATCCATCAAGGATCCAATTCTATTACCGAATCGTCAAGATCTTCTCAGCCAAGATCAAGGAACACTCCTACACCCGCTACACTCATCTCTACACTTGACAGCTTGGAGATTGAAAGGATCCTTCTGACAGAACAAGGAGTTTCCACTTCAGCACAATTCATTTTGCTACAATCAAGGAAACTCTCAACCAGGAAAAATTATAGCTATAAATGGAAACGCTACTCTGCCTGGTGCACTTCCAACGGTGTACCACCATTGGACTGCTCCCCGGAATTGCTCATTGATTATCTTCATACACTATATGTCGCTGGTCTAGCAACATCATCCATCAGAGTTCACCTCAGCGCCACAGGCGCCTATCATAGACCAATCAATGACACTCCTATATCCAATCACCCATTACTGACTCATTTCATAAAGGGTTTAACACACATTCGTCCTCCGGTATCCAAACCTCGAGTTCCATGGAACCTCAACATGGTTCTGGAACAGCTCATGCTTCATCCTTTTGAACCCATGGACTCGGCACACATAAAATACCTCACCTGGAAGGTGGTATTCCTGGTTGCAGTAACATCAGCACGAAGAGTTAGTGAGTTACAAGCTTTGGTCCATTATCCTCCATACTTGCAATTTCATCACCAGAAGGTAGTTCTACGAACTCACCCATCCTTTCTACCAAAAGTAGTTACCCCATTCCATCTCAATCAAACAATGGAATTACCAACTTTTTTCCCTAAACCTCATTCGAACGATAGGGAAAAACTACTGCACACACTGGATTGTAAAAGAGCTTTAACACACTACAAAGAAAGAATGAACTTGGACTTCCGTGTTTCTCAACTCTTTGTCTCCTTTGACCCAAAGGCACCTGGACTACCAGTGGCTAAACGCACCATCTCCAGTTGGATAGCGCAGTGCATCAAATTCTGCTATGAAAAACAGAGTTTACATTTACAGTCTGCTCCTAAAGCTCACCAAGTTAGAGCAGTAGCAACCTCCTTGGCACACTTGAATAATGTGCACCCCATAGACATTTGCAAGGCAGCTACATGGTCATCACTGCATACCTTCACATCTCATTACTGCCTTGACCAACAAACAGCCACTGATGTGAAGATAGGGCAAGCAATACTGCAATCTCTATCCTCCGGTCCAAGGTGACTGCCACACTGTCAAAGATCACGTCCAAACACTTATATCACTACTGACGTGATCGGGAGCTTGGGACTCCCATGACAGCATGGCTAATTCAGCCCTGCTATCGACGGGAAAAAGCAAGTTTACTTACCGTAAACGATGTTTCCGTAGATAGCAGGATGAATTAGCCATGCTGACCCACCCTCCTCCCTGGCCGTCACCAAGTCTTCGACTACTCTACAGCTTAATCACAGACTGAGGAGATTCCTTACTTTCCTGCGCAGGAACACACGTGCAGCCGCAGAGAGCAAAGCTCTGTTCTCTGCTTTGACAAGCTCCGCCTCCCGGGCCTGATTGACAGATCCCATGACAGCATGGCTAATTCATCCTGCTATCTACGGAAACATCGTTTACGATAAGCAAACTTGCTTTTACCAGACACTGGTCATTCCCCCCCAAACACCACCTTCGAACCATGGCAACACAAACAAGAAACTAAGGATACAGTCAATAGGAATGCAGAACCATATCTCTAGCTAACAAACTGCTCCCTCAAATGTCACTTTTTAACTACTTGGTAACATTTTTAGTTAGTATGCGCTAACATCCAGTTGGTGTGCATTAAGTCCCGTTAGTGTGTACTAAAACAAAATACTAATTTTTACAAATGATGTCATTTTTTCTTTCATTTCATGGTGCTTCCAAAACAAGACAAAATAAATAATTTGTTGCCATTGTCTATTTCTTTTAAAATAAATACACATCCCTATAATAAACAAAGGAAAAAGTTTATATAACCTATTTTGTATCAGACCACATTAAGAGGAAAATGAGGGAGAATTAAAAAAAAGGAAAAATTACACAATTGTATATACAAAGACCTGAGGATACCAGCTATTTAGCTTCTAAACCAGCAAATTTAATTAAGGTTGCATTCACCTCCCATCAGATTCTACTATCTTATCAGTTTAAAAATGATCCAGATGGAGGGGATCTGAAAAGAAAACATCTATTATTTCAAGAGGTGACCAAAAGCATGGGGACTTATGGAAAAAGGAAGCTCCTATACTTAATGAAAGAAATGTTTCCTACCAGCTTGTATTGCCCGTGAAACATTAGGAAACATCTGAATTTTTTTGTCCACAAAAAGAAAATCTTTATATTGAAAATACTTATAAAAGACCTGATCCTTATCCTTTTCTAAAGAGAAGGAAACTAACAAGGTAGCTCTGATAGGAATATTATCAATTGAAGCCTCTAAGAAAGTCGTAATGCCAGGACTTTCTAGAGTATCCGTCTCTCCTTCCCCAGCAGCAAACATTTGTTCCTGAGGCAAATAGTAGATCTTAGAAAGGACTGGCAGTCTCTCTTCAGGAAAAGACAACACTTCACATTAATATTTTTTAAATAGCTCCCAAGGCAACAAACTAGAGAGCGGAAAATTCAATAAATACAAATTGTGAGATCTCTGTATCTCCTCAAAAATTTTCAAGCTGATTCAGAATAAAGAAATTATCTTTTTTTTTTTTTTAAATAATTTCTTTATTGAAATTGCTCAACATAACACAAATATTATTAAATAAATTATGGGTTCAAACACAATAACCTAAAGTCACATGTCATATCACAAAACAAGAATCCCATACCAAGTCCACATAAAGGGGGGGGATATAATTGAACAAGAAATAACAACTCTAAGCAAAGAGAAAAAAGAAGAGAATGGATAATTTTTACTTTAACATCCAGCAACCCACCTTATTAGATAGTCATGGACCCATTCCCTAAGCTGTTTCAGCTCTTATCAGAAATAAAACCTTCCAAATGAATTGGACGATAAACTACAAATTTATTCTTCTGAAAAGAAACTAAATATTTGCAACGAAATATAAGGAAAATGGTGACCCCTATGGACAAGGAAAGAAAATGTTTATGTTTTTTCTTACTTGTGTCTCATGAAAGACATTAGGAAAAACTTGTATTTTATTGTCACAAAAAGAAAAACCCTTATTCTGACAATACTTCTGAAAAACAGCATTTCTATCCTTTTCTAGGCTGAAAATGACAAAGTGGCCCTAGTGGGCACTATATCGATAGAAGCTTCTAAAAAAAAATTGATATATTAGGATTTCTTGCCAGGAGATGATACTACTCATTCCACATTTACCCCTCCCTGCCTGGGTAATTAATATGTATTGGAAACAGACCATAACATATTTTCTAAACATTTCAAAAGGTAATAACAGCCTGATCATTAGAAAATTTAAGAACCTTAAATTCTTTGACCACATAGCATTTTCTAAACCTTCTAGGTGATTATGAACGATCAGGCTATCTTTTAGAGGAAAGTCCTGCATTTTGCACAGATGTTAAAGTTGCATTTATAGTAGAAATAGTGCTTCCTAACAAACTCAAGCAATTATCTTGTTCCTCAAGCTTAGCTCTAGTTTCAGCAGAGAAATTTGAGAGCTGAGATATGGTCTGAGTTAATGTTAGATCCAATTTGGCCACCATTTTCCAGATGTCCTTCAGCATTACCATGTTGGGTTCTTCCATATCCGTAAGGTTCCCCACATAAGGAGCTATAATCATTGGCAATGAGACTCAATGGGAAATAGTTTGTGAAGCAATTAAAGTTTTGGATCTATTCAAAGTATCAATATTAGGATCAAACGTTTGCTCTACATTAAAAGCAACATGGTAAGATCCTCACAAAGTAGAAATAACTTGCAACAAATCATCAGCCAGATTCAACCCAGGTGGATAGAGACATGGTTGAGTAGGGCTAGGACTTAGATAAAAAAAACTCTACAAGAGAGGGTTCAATACTACTGTCAATAGTAGGTGACACCCATTCATTGGATATGCACATCCATAGGTCCTCTGATGGTCCCAGAAGCTGGAAAGGAGGTCAAGATCTTGCTCTTCATTTTCCTTCCCATTCGGTATTGATGAAAATGTATGCATTTGAGAAACAGAAAGACACATTTTTCTCACGTTTGGCAACCAATCTCCATACATCCAAAAATGTAACCTCAGTGGGCTCCTCAACCTCTCCAGCCAATCCACTCATAGTGGATATTACCATGGGTAGTGGAAGTCCCACTGAACTAACTAGTCTTCTGGGCTTAAAGCAGGTATCAATGTCCCTGAAACCAGTTCAGGATGTATGGGAACCCGAACTTGCTTCTTCACCAAAAAGCAAAGCAGCACGTTGGGGTGGAGGCTGGTCAGCATAAAGACTCAATGAGATTCCAGAAAGAGAACCCTCACTATGTAGTTTTCCTATTAACGGCTCACCCAATCAAAGAACATAGTCATCCATGGGACCTAGGGTTGCTGCTGGAGGAGCTGGCGAAGATGTGCAGGGCTTCATTTTCCTCTTCCTCCCCATCTGAACCTAGGAGTGTGCGGCTTCGGCTGCATGCCGCAGAGCCCTAGCTTAAGTAGGTAGGTGCAGATTGTCGACATCACTTCACACGAGGGAGGGAAGCATGCCAACACTCAGTCTGTTGCCACCTTATCTGATGGAAATATGCAACTGGCTCCAATCACCACTCCTCCTCCTCTAGGCTCCAAACTTCTCCCCAGGTAAGCACTGCAGGAAGAATGTAGGCACAGATTGTTGACATCGCTTTGCATGGGGGAAGAGAGAAGGAGGGAAACATGTCAACCCTCACAGTCCATTGCTGCCAGGCTGATGGAAATATGAAGCCAGCTCCAATCACCACTCTTCCTCCTCAAGGCTCCAAACTTCTCCCCCTGTTCCAGTGATTCTGATTCCATTCCTAGTGACTCCAGTTCCAGCACCAGTTGTCTTGATGATTCCAGTTTGCACACCAGAGAATCTTGTCCCAGTCATCTCAGCCATCCCAGTATAGACTAAAGTACATCACTATTAAAAGCAAATTCTTGCATTGACTAACACATTTGTGTTAATATTGTCATTAGCACAAAAATTTAACTATGTCTTTGAGAGGTGTATTTAATTGTGTGTGTTAATGGCAGTGTTATAGAAAACTCACACAAAGAAAGAGGCATATTGTAAACAATATTTTACTATAAATGTACTACAATATTCTAAGTATTTATTAGTGGACCCAGCATCAGTTCACATATTCAAGTACCTTGAAGTGTATTTCATTGCCTCTTGCTCCACAATGGTTTTCAAGCAGTATCAGAATTTAGCACCATTTTATCATTCATCTACTGGGTCACTTTAGGGAATCGAGGGGTGCACTTTCAATCCAGAGGCACCACAAGATTTGGACCATCGAGAGACAGACTTCCTGAGAGAGCTCAAGGGTGCATGATCAACCATAAACACGTTCCCAATCATTCCTAAGTCGGCATTGATTAATTTATCTACAAAGAGGCTAACTGCCCAACATGTAAGTGTCTTGGAAAAGGGTATGTCATTTGTGTCTACTAATAAAATCAATTTTTTTCAGGTTGAGACAAGCATTCACAGGTTTATGAAAGCCCTACACCTTAATTGTTTTTTAGATCTTTGGTTGTAACTTCCATGGATGATTCTTTTTTCTGTCAAGACCTATAGACCCAGTTATTCATACCTTCCAAGGGTTAGTGTGCAAGGACATATGAGTGATAGCTAGTCATCGTTTCCCAATAGTCTATAATTTGTCCAAGGAAGAACATTTGGCACTCAGTGACAGTGGCGTAGCCAGAATTGATTTTTGGGTGGGCACAAGGTTAACATGGGTGGGCTGTAGGCATGCAGGTCTACTAGTTGTTTTTTTACTGATAAATAATGCCAAATTATGCAGCATAGCATTCACATCTACGCCTAAGTATGAGGTTTACTTAATGATACAAACATAATTCACGGTGATTTGTGGTACTTTAGCCTTCTTATTATTACGATTTTATACACGGCTCCTACCTGTCCATAAATTTTGAGAGAGCGGTTGTGTTGCTTATATTTAAATTGCTAACATCTCAAAATATAGATATATATTTTTACCTTTGTTGTCTGATCTTTGTATTTTTCTAATCAGTTGGTCCTGGTCTCTTTTTCCCATTTTTTTCCCTTATAGCTCATTTCCTAATTCCTTTTCAGTGTCTTTCTTCTATTACTGTCTTCTTCCCTTCCACACCCACACACACACACACATACACGCTTTCTCTCACAGACTCCCTCTCACACACTCAAGCTCTCACTCTCATATGCTCTCCCCCCCCCCCCCAAGCTCACATTCAAGTTCTCACTTTCTCACCCCTCCCCAGGCTTATATTCTTATGCACACACAGACGCACATCCAGGCACCCATTCTCACCCACACACATAAACCCAGACTCCCATTCTCACCCACAAACCCATGCTCCCAGTCTCACCCACACATATTCAAGCTCCCATTCTCATCCATACATATACACATTTAAGGTACTATTCTCACCCACACATACACACATTCAAGCACCCATTCTTATCCACATATTCAAGCTTCCATTCTCACCCACCCACACAAACCCAGGCTCTCATTCTCACCCATATATACACACATTCAAGCTCCCATTATCACCCACCCACAAACCCAGGCTCCCATTCTCAACCACACATACGAGCTCCCATTCACCCACATATTCAAGCTTCCATTCTCACCCACATACACACCCAGGCTCCAGTTTTCACCCACACACACTCCCATTCTCATCCACACATACACATTCAAGCACGTGCACAGCTTCCGCTTTCTCCCCCAGAGCAGGAAGATCAGCTGCCTCTCCTGCTGCCACCGGCCTCCTGCTATCTTCGGGCATCCGAACTTCCTGTCGGGGGGGGGGGGGGGGGGGTAGCGGAAGCACAGCGCACAACGTCCGCTTCCTCCCTCCCCCCCCCCCCAAGCAGGAAGATCGGCGGGCAGTACGGCCCGACGCCCCGAAGATAGCAGGAGGCCGGTGGCAGCAGGAGAGGCAGCTGATCTTCCTGCTTTGTGGGGAGAAAGCGGAAGCTGTGCGCGGCGCTTCCGCTCCCCCAAACAGGAAATTCGGCGGGCCGTTTGGTCCGAAGATAGCAGGAGGCCGGTGGCAGCAGGAGAGGCAGCTGATCTTCCTGCATTGGGGGGAGGAAGCAGAAGCTGCGCGCGGCGCTTCCGCTCCCCCCCCCGAACAGGAAGAAGGGTTGGCCATACAGCCACAGCAGCGCTTCCCCATGTGTGCCGTGATGGCGCGCGAGGCGTGGGTTCTCTTGTTCGCTGTCGCGGGGATGGGATCCCGCGACAGCCTTGCAGTTCCGGTGCCAGTTGGGTGGGCCTGGGTCTAAGTTGGGTGGGCACCTGCCCACCCAGGCCCACCCGTGGCTACGCCACTGCTCAGTGATCTGTAGGATGACGGCTCTATTGTGGTGAAAGCTGTCAATAAAGGAAGCACAGAATTCATGGGCATGCAAGATGGGTTTCATTTTTCCATTTATAAGAAACCGATTGACTGGAATACCTTACTCCACTACTGAAGTTGTCATCTGTAGAGATTACGGGAGAACTTACCTGTTAGTCAATTTTTCCAATTCAGATGCTTGTGTTCTTTGATAGCAAAAATATAGGGCGTAAGAGATGCACACTGACTTTATACAACAGGGATATCCTCAATCTACTGTGAAGTGGGCATGCAAGTCAATGCATTGGATTAATCATGATTTATTGCCGATACCTAAAGTACATGGATCAACATCACGTTCTGTTTGCATATTATCATATTCACCACATGTCACTAATGTACAACAGATAATTAAACAACACTGGAAGATATTACAACTGTATCCGCAATTCCAGTAACCACCGCTATTTGCATTTATATCAGGGCAGAACATCAGGGACATGACTGTACATTCAGTTTTCATAGAGGGAACTGAGCTACTTCCCTCAACCAATGAAGCAATGGGACATCATCCATGCAGTCGGTGCTTGGTTTGTCCACAATCTTTTGATGGTTACTTTTTACCCTTTAAATGCATGAAAAAATGAATTTTAATTCCACATACAACTTGTGAAACTAGAGGAGTAATATATATTATGTGATGTACATCTCCTTTGTTATACATTGGTGCATATGTGAATGATAAAACACCAATGTTCGATTGTAAATCAGAGATTTGAAACAACCTTGGTTTCTCATTGTTTATCTGTACATCACTCTTGGATTTCACATTGGCTATATTGGAAAAGGTTCAGAGAGATCCCCGCAGAGGTGACTTGGTTTCAATACTGATATATAGAGAAAAACTGGATAAACAGGTTGAATACTGTGTACCTGCATGGTTTGAATAAGGAGATAGTGGGATCTATATATTGAACAAGAACATTGAATAGTGGAACAGGAATTGGAAATTATGCTTCCATTGGTCTGTGCACTATGTCCATCATGTAGATGGCATTTAATGTGATTGATGGCAATCCTTAGTGATGATTGGTTAGAGCTTTCAGTTAGGGAAACTGATGGCCTAGTGTAGTGTATATACACCTGAGGTAATGGAGGGTAAAGTGACTTGCCCAAAGTCACAAGGAGCAGCAGTGGGACTTGAACCCTGATCTTCTAGCTCATAGCCCACTGCTCTAACTACTAGGCTGCTACTCCTGTACCTGGCAAGTACCCAACATTAAATAAATCTCAAGCTACTGTTGCTTATTAATTAATAGCAGTTTATGGATTTTTTTCTCTAGGAACTTATCCAAACTTTTTTTAAACCCAGTTACATTAACTGCTGTAACCACATCCTCCGGCAATGAATTCTATGTGCTGAGTGAAAAAGAATTTTCTTTGATTTGTTTTAAATTAGCTACTTGCTAACTTCATAGAGTGCTCCCTAGACCTTCTCGGGAGCTGGGACCATTTATGTAGCTCTGTCATCATTGGACAACTTACTGGCTGATGGTTCACTGACATCAGACCATGACTCTGAAACATTCTTAAGTCCAGAGCAGTGCTGTGTGCCTTCCCAACCCAGGGTTTCAATGACCAATAGTAACCATAGTAGCTCTGCTCCATCGTGGTCGGATGACATTATACTGCTGATGGACTTGGTGATGAGCGATGCCCAGGCCAAGGAACTGATCTTTGGGAGGACTCCATACAGAGCCAGCAAATTTGTGTGGTGGTGCTTGTCTTTCTTTGCTAGCTATGGAGGGGATATCAAAAATTGAGGTATGTTCTTTGGGTACTATTAAGCCCTCTAACATTATGGGAAGCCATTATGAAGCTTTCCTCTCAGGTAGCCTAGTTTGTTTCTCAGCATCAAGATTTATTGACAGCTGTACACACCACATAAGAACAAATAACTGGGTGATCTCAGAAAGTGGAACAAATTGAGTCTAAAGAGAGAGCTCTACATGATTCAATGGGAGTTATTTTCGGGGATCATTTATATCTGCAAAATAAGGTGGCAAATTTAGAAAATGTTGTTCAATGCAATATTTGGATTATTAACTTATCAAGAAAGAAACTGGTTTCTACAAGAGTAAATGTTGCATAGATGTTTTTGGAGATTTTAAAATTTCCAAAAATTTTCTCCCCCCTGTTTCAAAGGCATACTACCTCCCAAGCCTTCACAAGAGAAGAGGGACTCTCAAGCCCCCCTTGACTTCTCATTTGTCTTCTTTCTTAGAACAATCTTCAGAGGAAGGAATAGAGAATTCTACCCTAATTGGGACATTTGCTATTGAATCAGATTGATATTTCATTTTGAAATTATATTTTCACAATAGAGAAGTTCCGTTTCTAGGTTTAAAAGTCTGCATGTTTCCTGATGTTGCTAAGGCAATACAGATTAAGAGAGAGATTGTTATTGCTGAGACCTGGTATTACTAGCTTGTAGAGATTTATTTTGGTTATACTGTATTTCCCTTGTAAATGTGTGGTTGTTGCATTCGGTGAACCTTGTCCATCTCATGGATCGCCACTCTTACCTCCAGCCCAATCCGATTTCCTTGCTGTTGGATGTCGCAGGTGACTGCACTCAACATCCTGTCACACAGCAGACACTGCCAATTCTCCACTGCAGCCTTAGGCATGCACCCAACCTTCCCCAATTTAAAGAGCCTGTAGTAGAAAATCCCCCATGATGATGTCATGAATCCTGGAGCATAAAAGGGCCTTCCTCCATCCAACCCACATCTCGGCAATAGGTCATCTCATATGAGAAGTGCAAGGCAAGGCTGGACGAGGAAGGCTGGAGGGCAAGGCTGGATGAGGAAGGCTGGACGAGGCAAGGCACAGGAACCAGGAACACAGACAGGAACCAACACACAGGAGCAATATGCAATACTGCAAGAGTAGAAGATCCATTACTGAGGCAAAGACAGGGAGTGAGAGAGGGGTTTAAGTAGGGCAATCCATACTGATCTCATCATTGGCGCCACAGGGCTTTCCCACCACTGGCCCTTTAGATATAGCTGAGTGGCACTCGTGTGCACCCATGAGTCCTCAGGTATGAGCAGGATGGCGGTGGTGTGCCGGCAGTGGAGCCATATTGGAGACTGGGGCCTGTAGTGCCTCTGCTGTGTGTCTTGCCACATCAGGAGGACCTTGCCAGAGAAGGGATACATTATGTCAGTTGAGGTGGGTCCCACAACTGGAGAATGTAACACTGGCTGAATAAGTTCAGAGTCTGCACCAATGAATGTCCCAGCTAAGTGTTGCGTCCATCTATCTTCCACGGCTTTGCCCCACCTACCTCTCTTTACTTGCGGCTCCTACCGCTCACCTTGGACTGATGGCCGCCACGGCGTCTGCTTGCCGCTCTCTCCGGTGTCCCCAGACCAGCTTTGGTGCTGCCTCCCACCATTCTCCTTCAAGGAACCTCTAGGGCACGCACACGCACGCCGCCCTCATCTTTATCTTCATGTTGGCGTGAACCTCAGGGGCGTCCCCCTGTTCTGACGTCATGACTCCAGGGTATATCTGCCTACAGTATTTGCTAGCTCATTGAGTTAGCAACAGGATTCATACGGATGGGATTCGCTCTCCGTTCCTAAGCTACTCTGCCACTCCAGCTCTACCTGGAACTCTTAATACCCTTCGGGATCACTAACGGGGTACCCACTCCTTGGGGCCTCTCTGCTTCTTTCAGGTGCTATCAGGAAACTGGTACTTGCTCCTCGAGAGCCCATGTTCCCTGTGTCGCTGCCTGCTACTTCTACCCTTCTACTTGGAAGAACTAACTTACAGTCACCATCAGTGAGTACAGAAAACATCTCTCTCTACAGTACTGCTTCATCAGAATCAGGTTCTCGCTCCTCGAGGGCCTGCTCTCTGCTCCGGTGCCAGACCTCTCGCCTAGTGGAATCTCTGCTACTGCTAGTGAGTACAACACCACTGAGTCTCTCTGCTCTAAGGGATCAGGTACTCACTCCTCAAGGGCCTGCTCTCCCTGTCTCGGAGCTCTCCTATTTCTATTTGGGACTCTGAATGCTAATCTTATTGTGTATTCATATCTCTCAGTCTCTTTCCACTACAGCTCTGCTCTACAGAGGATCCACTGTTCCAGCGTTCTGTGAGAGACGTGCCCAGCCAGGTTCTACAACCACTACTCACTTCTGCCACCTCTGGTGGTTCCATAAACTGTTTAATAAAAGATTCAAATCTATGTTTGTCTGTCCGGAGTTTAGCCCGACACTGTGGTCCCTCACGGGACTGCCCCACGTGGGCGTGGTCAGCTGCCACAGTGTCCAAGGATCCATCCAAACACCATTAACCATAACACTAAGGTAGCCAGTTATGTTGCCGAACTGCACAGCAGTTCAATAATGACCCCTATGCTATCATCTTCCTCATGACTTTAATGATGCTTAAAATAGCTAAAATTAATAAAGAATAACATCAGCTAATTTCCTAAGTAGTAACTACATAAATGTCAGATGATCAAATTATTATGAAATCATTCATTGTAAATGCAGGTCCTTATACTCTGAATATATGATGAAGTCATTAGTCTGGGCTACAAAAGTCAATGAATGCATATACATTTATGGAATCAATGGTGCTAATAATGCCTTCAAGGAACTTTATAAACATCTGTTAGAGTCAAGTCTTGGTGTTAGTTCCAACTGAGAATTTGGTTCATCACTTGACCTTAATATACTGAAAAGATACAATACCGGAAATTACAAAAAGTTTCCTCAATAAAATGAGCCTGTCTGTATCATGATTACTTCAGGTACCGAAATTGGCATAAAGTTAACTTTAGTAGTAATGGAAAAGATGACTGCAGTTAGATCCAGGTATTGCAGGTTCATATTCAAAATTATATATGCAACAGCTATGGTTTCTACACAGCTTATATATCAATGCTGAATACGTTTTTTATTTTTAGTATGGAATCATAATTTTCTTTACCAACATAACCAAACAGCATTTTCAAAGTTATCAAAGCAATTCATGAAATCTCTTAACAAGTAAATTACTTTCACTATTGTAAGGCTGTTATAATTACTGGCTATTTTCTTTAAAAAGTCTTGATAATCAACATGAGATGGATGCATAGCCATGGGGCGGAGAGGCAGCTTCTTTCACACCTGGCTGACAGAATGGTATTGCCAGAATGAATTTCCCATTACATTTAATCCATCCAAGCAGTTCCTCCACTCCCACAAGGGTGACTTGTGAAATAGTGCTGATCTTATGGTTTCAAAATTAATTCCAGTATTATTATGCAAATTTTAACAGTGATTTGTTAATATATTTGGTGGGACCAATAATCTGCTTGGAAGATTTGTTCCCCACCTGATATCAGCGGAATGTGCTTTTCTGTATATTGTTCCATTGATTTGCCTTAAATTTGCTTTAGAAGTACCAGATTCAGGTAATAAGTCAAATTGCCCTAAAGGCCCTATTCCCCCAAATTCAGAGCCACCTTTTATTTCTCTTCTGGTGCCTTCAGATGGGAATTTATTTACCATTTCTTCAGGCAGGAATAAATGGCTTTGATAGCTGAGGCTAGCACACAGCTCCCATTTAGTTCAATGAGCACAATTTTAACAGTGAGAAAAAGTGGACCTATCTTTCCCAATATCTATGATCTCTCTCCTGTCAACCCTGAGGTCCAAGTTCAGTCACTGTTTGGATAGCAAAATTAGCCGGATAAACTTATCTGGCTAACTTTGGAAGTATATTCAATAATGCAGCTGTACAATTGAGCATAGCCAGCAAATTTTATCCGGCTAACTTTAGGATAGCTCTCTGGCCTGACCAGACTTAGCCAGATAAGTTAACATCAGAGTTAGCAGGATAACTTATTTATTTATTTATTTATTTATTTATTTATTTAAAGGCTTTTATATACCGGAGTTCATGCACTTGTGCATACCACTTCGGTTTACACAGAACAAGGAACAGAAAATTACATCAAACAGATTGAACAATTAAACAAATATATACAATTACATCCAACAATTGGGTATAAATAACATAAATAACTTAGCCAGATAATATAACTCCTCACTGAAATGCCCCCAGGAATGCACTTAAGTTAACCAGCTAAATTTTAGTCATATAATAAGATATTCAGCTAAAATAGAGCCGGATAAGTGCCCAAATATTCATTTAGATGAATACCTTTTGAGTTATCCATCTAAATGCTTCTGAATATGGACCTCCCATTATTTAACTGCATCCAGAATTCCAAATTAGAAAACATTCCACACACCTTCCTCAATTTTAATGCTCTCCAAATATTTTCTCTGGCAGACATGCTTTTAGAGAGTCAGTGCTTCTTTCTAGGACAACTTAACAGCACTTAGCTTTTAAAACACACCTTTCCTGCTCCCTCATGACTATCTTCCAGCTGCAAATCATTTCTATTCTCTCAAAAGCCTAGTCTGCCTTTTTATTTTATTTTTTTGCACAAATAAACCCCACTTCACACTTTTGCATTCACACTGGAAGTAGTCATAATTTCACTCACCACACTTTCAGCATGGACATGATTAGATTGTCTATGTTTGCATATACCTAATGTTACCTAATCACTATAGCTATTGCTAATCATGTTATCTACACTTACAGGACAGAAATCCAGTATAACTATCCCATAAAAACTTTCTCAGGCACACATTACACGAGGGGCATAGCCAAAACTGAATTTTTTGGGGGAGCCAAGGTGAACATAAGAGGGAACTGTGCTAGCCCCCACCCCGTCCCTTACCCTATCCTATGTGGGTCTTCATGGCAGTGGCTACAAAACCCTTTAATTTCTGGCAGTACTCTGTATCGTCTGTCTTTTTACTCTCTGCTTGCCCTGCTTGTCCCTCTCTAGTTATGGCAGGTACTTTATGCAAGTGTTAATCTATCAGGCTGAGCAATAATGCAAACAGGCATCCAACCAGCTAGGCATTCCTGAACTTTTAAGGTGCTGAAAGGAGGAAGGATAATTACCTGTCAAAAGTAAACAAAAAGACTTTAAAATCTCACATCTTTATTGACTGGTATTGTTTCCCTGTTCAAGTTAGCCTTTTTAAAGAAGCAGGGGATCATGGACTAGCAGTGATTCCAGGGCCTTGAGGACCTCTAGTTGCTCCACCTTTAAGGGCTGACTCATGATCCAACTGCTAATGGAGGGGACCTGAGTCAAATGAGAGGGGCACAGGCCCACCAAGGCCTCCTCATTACTATGCCCTGCATTAGACTCAAAGGACTAGTCATATATGTTATACTAAGCTGCAAAGCTCATCAACACTTTTCTTTATACCTGTAGTTTACTATTAACCATCATGCACATCATTTCACTTACAGTCTATACACTTCAAATGCCTACCTAAAGGCACTAGACATGACATTAAAATGCAAAATAAAAAAGGTGTTTATCATTTAGGAAAAATAAACATAAAAACAGGAAGAAAAGGGGCCATAGAGCAGATATTGACCAGAAGGAAGGGCCATCAATTTAAGAAGGATAATCTTCAAGGCTATTTAGCCAGGGAAATAGCAATTTGCTTGCATAAACTGGCCTCCTCTGCCTGGTTAAAAGCATGTAAGGACTTCCATAACATGTAAACTTTCAGCTGGGTTACAAGAAGGCCTTCCAGTGGGCATGAATGGCTCATAGGAATTAAATGGCACCTGTATATTTGATTTCCAAATGTACATGCAAATGTTCAGAGAGTCTTGTGGTGATTAGTAAAGCTTTCTTTGAGCTTTTCAGTTTAATTATCAGAAACTGGCCAGAGGTGATTGATTGGGCAAAGTAGAAACTAGACATTAATAGAATATATTTAAAATGTATGGTATCTTGCAGCTGTAACGGAAATTTTGCTTAAGGCTTGCTTTCAGACAGGTGGCTTTGGAGACAGGGTAAAAAAAAAAAAAAAAAGGGAATGAGGCTAAAGGTAAAAGGAGAAGGATGTTCTGTCTTTGGTTTGTTATGCAGATGAAAAAATATGCCAAAGTTGATATAAATGATTATGCATGGAACAAAAATAGATATACTGATGTATGAGATATGATTCTGTAATAAACAAATAAAAAGCAGAAATGAAATTGCTACTGATCAAGCTGATTTAAATATGCTGAGATAAGTGAATCATGCTGGCTTTGGAAAGGTATAAGAATCATGTTTTATCTTGGTTAGATCAGAACTGTGACAAGACTTGTTTCTGTCATGTTTATCTGATGTATGCATACCAATAAAGGTAATTACTTACTGAAGAAAAAACTGGGTGTCACATTTATTCTATTAAATAAGGAGAAGGACCAGAGACCTATTGACATTTGGAAATTGCCACAGTGCTTTTAGTGTGCATAGTTGGTGATTGCTTATTTTCAATGTAACCCCATCCCCAGGTGGAGATTACTACCCAATGAGGCTTTAAAAATAGGTGTTACTCTTCAGGGCTGGAACCTTTCACCAGCTAGCTCTTTCTCCCAGGGCTGAATCCTTTGCAGGTTATGGGGGAAGATATGCTTCTAGGACCCAATGTGTCAGGAGTGGCCTTTTTTACATTCCTCTGTATTTCGTTGTGTTCCCTTGGGGAGGATACCTAGCTTTAAGGTGGGTGCAGTGAGTGCAAAAGAAATACATGAGTCACTGGTTTAGTGTCCAAAACTAAAGTCTTTACTGTTAACACTGGCGATGAATGTCACAAAACTCAAACTGCAGCATCACAGAATTATCTTCTCAATTTCTTATAGTCTCTTCCCTCTATCTGTGCAGGACTCACTTATATCAGGGCTAGGGAAAACATCTACTCTCTTGGACATAGGAAAGTGGAGCTCCCAGGTGAGCAGGGTCTCTTAAGATGGTCAAAACCCCTTTCAAAACTGATACAACTAGTACAAATTATATGGCATAGAGAGTAAATCTCTCTCTCTCTTTCTCCTCAGCCTGGATGTATGTTCCCAGTGATGTTACTTTCCTTTACTCACAGTTAGCAGATCTTCTGGCTCTCCTTGATCTTACACAGTTCTCTTAGTTCTTCTCTCTGGATCCCTGATGGGAAGGATCCCCTTGAAACAAGAAGCTGTCTTGCTTCAGACAGGAAGGAAGGGCAGCCAAAATTTCCTCCTGGATCTTCTAACAAAATGCTTTCTTTTCCCCAAAAACTGATATTAACCCCGGAGTTGCTCCTTGCAGTGGGTCACCATCACTTCAGAGGCAGTTCTTTCCTATCCCTGGGCATCCCAGACACAGAGTTCCCCAATCCCTGTGCCCAAGAAAGATCCAGATGTCTCAAAAGGCTCCTACCATGAAAAATCTCAAAAACACCCCAGAGGGATATCCCAATCAGCTAGTGAGTAGATTGGAAGGAAAAACCTTCCTGACCCTGGTCTGGACCACCAAGCAGGGCTTGCTTGGCTCCTCTGACTGAGCCTGAGGAATAACAAAATGTAAGCTCCTCTCTACCTCCTAACTCTCAGCTAACCTAAAGGGACTGCCTCCCAAGGTCTCTGAGGAGAGCTGATAGACAGACTCTCAGGGGGCCAGCCATTCCAGACCCCTCAAAGAAAGGGGATGCATTTGAATGGTACCTCCCCCCTCACACTAATCTGTACCCTCTCTAGCTGAACTAAGAACCCAGGGCTTACTGGTAGAGTGACAGGTAGTGTCCGCTACATCAGTCTATAAATTGGCTGCATGTGCACGCAGAAAAAGTGTCCACATGCTCTGCAAACAATAAAGGCTATTTGAAAATTGCCCACAAGATATGCAAATGGCAAGATATTGTTTTCTTAAAACTTGATTTCGTTAAGACTGATTTACATGTTAGATGCAAAGTGTAACATTCAGGACTGCCATCTCCATCTATACACCACTACCTTCCTTGTGCTGGATTGTTATTTATCATAATATCAAAGTTTTATTGGTAAGGTTTACTGAACTCTATTGTTCAATTTGGAATCAAATGTTGTGGCTATTAAAACAGGCTTTTATGAAATTGTGCATGGTATTTCAGTTACGCCCCCTTCATGGATGATCAGGCTTCTAAAACCCATGCTCTCCCAGTTGGACTATTGTAATGCCCTATTCATAGGCTTATCAGGTAAGCTGTCCTATAGACTTCAAAGGGCTAAGAACATGACATCAAGAGCTGACTTTGGGAGATCCTGAAGGGTGAGAATTATACCCATATTGCATTGGCAGTCTGTAGCCTCTTGGTCTAAGCTTAAATTCTTGACCCTGGCCTTCTGGATATTGCTGGGCAAATACTGATCTATCTCACCCAGGCTCTTAGCTAGTATGAACCAGGCAGTGATCTAAGATCCAGTCAGAATGCACAATTAAGAACATGCTGGGTCTAACCAAAGATCTATCAAGCCCAACATCCTATTTCTGATAGTGGCCAGTCCCAAAAGATAGATCCAATTTCTTCTTACACACTCCCAAGGATAAGTTGTGGGTTTCCTGGAGTCACCTGGTTAACAACTATTTATGGAATTTCCCTATAGGAATTTTCCAAATCCCTTTTAAACCCCACTATGCCATTCCATCCCCTTTTCCATTTTTGTTGCCCTTTTCTGTACATTTTCAAATTTCACTATATCGTTTTTTTTTGAGATGCAACAACCAGATCTGCACACAATACTCAAGATACAGTAGCATCACTGATTTATAGAGAAGTATTATGATGTTCCACATTTTATTCTCCATCACTTTTCAAATAATTCCTAGCAGTTTGTTGCTTTTTGACTGACGCTAAATACTGAGTTGTGGATTTCAATCTACTATCGACAATAACTCCAAGATCCTATTCCTAGATAGTTATTCCTAATGTGGGACTCTGCATTGTGTACCTGTAAATGGGATTCATTTTCCTTATGGGGTAGATTTCAAAACATGCACGCGCATGGACGCCCGATTTTATAACATGCATGTGGATGTACGTGCATGTTATAAAATCGGGGTTCGGCGCACGCAAGGGGGGTGCACATTAGTGCAACTTGCACGCGCCGACACCAGCAGGCTTCCCCCATTCCCTCCTAGGCTGCTCCAATTTCAGTTCGGCCTGAGAGGGAACTTCCCAACCCCCTTCAGTAACCTCCCTTCCCCTTCCCCTAACCTACCTGCCCCCTAGCCCTAACCTAGACCCCCCCCCCCAACCCTTGTCTTACCTCTTGCGCCTGCCTCGGAGCAGGCGCAGGTTGCGTGTGCCGGCAGCCTGCTGGCACGTGATCTCCCGGCACAGCTGTGCTGGGAGTCTCTGTGCTGGGAGTCTCTGACTCTGCCCCCTCCTCACCCCTTTTCCGAAGCCCCGGGACTTATTCGCATCCCAGGGCTTTACACACATGGTCGGGCCTTTTTAAAATAGGCCTGGCGCGCGTAAGCCCACTGGATTTATGCGCTTAGGCTTTTAAAAATCCGGGCCTATGTGCATTATCTTGCATTTGTCCACATTATATTCCATCTGCCATATAAATACTCTGGTCCCCAGTCTCATAAGGTCCTTCTAGAGTTCCTCACCATCTGCCTGTGTTTTAACTATTTTGAATATTTTTGAATTAGCTATAAATTTGATCACTTCACATGTCATTCTCTTTTCTAGATTATTAGTGAATAAGTTAAATAATACCGATCCAAGGACATATTCCAGGGGCACTTCACTATTCACCTTTCTTTCATCTTTCTCCATTGAAAAAACTGACCAATGAAGTCCTAAATCTTTGTGTCTTATTTTAAATGGCTACCAATGCACAATAAGACAGTACCTGCCATTACATGACTTTTTAGTATTTTAAGGAGTCTGTTATTCCTGTCTTTGTCAAATGTCTTCTAAAAATCTAAATATGCTATATTGATTGGCTCACCTTTATCCATGTGATTATTTACATCCTGAAAGAATTCTGAAAGGTTAGTACAGCATGACGTCTGTTTGCTAAATCCATGCTAGCTCTTCCCCATTAAACTATATTTATCCATATGACTAGTAATTTTGTTTTTAATTGTAGCTTCCACAATTTTAATAGGCACAGACATCAGGCTCATTGAACTGTAGTTACTCGGGTCTCCTCTCAATCCCTCTTTGAAAACTGGTATTACATTTGCTGCCCTCACAGTCCTTCCTGTATACCTACAGTGAAGGAGCTATGTCAGGTATGCATTAGAGTAAGGGCATTTTTGGTGGCTGCTCCTATATTGTGGAACAGCCTACCATTAGATATAAGAATGGAGCAAAACTATTTGAGCGTTTGAAGGAAAGTGAAATCTTGGCTGTTTCTCAGATCATAATTAAGGCAGCAAATTTAACTGGAGCAATATAGTGATTGATGGGTTTGCATTTTCAGTTGTATTTTATTTGTAATTATTAATGCTTATGATTTTGGCTTGCCTGTATATATTGTCGTTTTGTTGTTTTAATGCTGATTGTACACTGCTTTGAATGGAGAGATTATTGAAGAGGTGGTATATAAATATTTAAATGAAACTGAATCCCACCCTATAAGCTCTAGGTTGGATAAAGACTCCTCACACTTGCTTAGAGAGCCCTACTGGGTCTCTACTAAGAAGAATATACATCTGAGTAGTTAGAAGAGAAGTAGACCTAATTGTTCAACAGTTCCTCTATGTGGACTGCCATGTTGGTTGCTTCTTACTACTATGAAAACAGGGGCAGTTCTATAATGAGGTAGGGTGAGGTGGCTGCTTCAAGCAGTAAAAATTTGGGAGCAGCAGCAAGCATTCCCCAAAATACCCATGCGGTGGCCGATTCACTTTATATTTGGAATGTTAATGCCAGTGGGGCTCCCAAGCCCCGCTGGCAGGAAGACTACAGCGCCTCAGGATGAAGTGTTGGTAGGGTTTCCACTCCCCAACAGCAACTAAAAGACTCTGTGGCACCATGTTCCCCACCAGCAAGAAGACGTTACTATGGTGGCAGTGACTGAGGAAGAGAGGGCAAGGCCATGTGTGTATAAGAGAGAGGCAGCTTGCCCTCGTGTGTATGTGTGAGAGAGAAAGAGGCAGCATGCTTGTGTTTGTGTCTGTCAGAGGGAGAGAGAGAAGGCAAACCTGTGTGTGTTTGATGGTGTGTTTGTTTTTCCATTGTTGCACTGTATACAGTCTGGCTTCTTGTGAATTCCAATTCAGATTTTGATTGCACATTTGTATTTTTACTTTACAGTGTTTTTATTCTATATTTGGTAAGAATCTGTCTGTGTTCTACATGTGTGACCAAGAGGAGGTATTCTTCTGGACTGTAGTTTTTGTGTAGGGATCTATAGCAGACTGGCTTGTTCTGGTGCTACTCTTTTTATCTTAAAAAACAATTCTAGACCATCTACTCCAAAGATCATGGCAGTTTACAATCTAAAATATATATAAAAATAAAAAGCAAACATTAATGACAAATGATATGATACAAAATACATTAAACCTTCTCTTCATTTGTTCTTACAATAGTGCTAACATGGAAGATAAAATCTAAGGGGTAGATTTTCAAAGGGTTACACACGTAAGATACGCACGTAACCCCTGAAAACCTATCCCTGTACGCGCCGAGCCTATTTTACATAGGCTCAGCGGCACACGCAAGCCCCTGGATGTGAGTATGTCCAAGGGCTTTCAAAATGGGCGGGCCGGGGGCATGGTGGCGGTCTGGGGGCGGTCCCCAAGTCCTCCGGCACAGTGGCCTGTGCTGGGGGTTGGTGCGCCAGCAGCCAGCCAGCGCGTGCAAGTTATACCTGCCAGAGGCAGGCCTAACTCGAAGATATAAGGTGGGGGGGGGATTTAGGTAGGGCTGGGGGGTGGGTTAGACAGGGGAAAGGAGGGAAGGATGGGGGGGGACGCTAAAAAAAGTTCCCTCCAAGGCCGCTCTGATTTCGGAGCGGCCTTGGAGGGAACGGGGAAAGCCATCGGGACTCCCCTTGGGCTCAGTGGGGCGGATTTTCAGACTCCGCGAATAGGCCTACTTTTGTTTGCGCTCCAGGCGCAAACAAAAGTACGCTGGATTTTAGTAGATACGCGCGGAGCCGCGCGTATCTGCTAAAAACCTGGATCGGCGCGCGCAAGGCTATCGATTTTGTATAGCCGGCGCGCGCCGAGCCGTGCAGCCTACCCCCGTTCCCTCCAAGGCCGCTCCGAAATCGGAGCGGCCTTGGAGGGAATCCTCTAACGCCCTCCCCTCACCTTCCCCTCCCTTCCTCTACTTAACCCACCCGCCCGGCCCTGTCTACACCCCCCCCCCTTACCTTTCTCCGGGGATTTACGCCTCCCGGAGGGAGAAGTAAATCCCCGCGCGCGAGCGGGCCTCCTGCGCGCCGGGCCGCGACCTGGGGGCGGGTACGGAGGGCACGGCCACGCCCCCGGACCGCCCCGGGCCGTAGCCACGTCCCCGTACCCGCCCCCAAAACGCTGCCGAAACGCCCCCAAAACGCCTCGACGACTGGGCCCGCCCCCCGACACGCCCACGGCACGCCCCCCTCGGAGAACCCCGGGACTTACGCGAGTCCCGGGGCTCTGCGCGCGCCGGTAGGCCTATGTAAAATAGGCTCACTGGCGCGCAGGGCCCTGCTCGCCTAAATCCGCCCGGTTTTGGGCGGATTTAGGCGAGCAGGGCTCTGAAAATCCGCCCCAGTGTGCGCAAGGTGCACAAGCATGCACCCCCTTGTGTGCGCCGACCCTGGATTTTATAACATGCGCGCGGCATGAAATTAATGGAATAAAAATTGTGTCATCTGCATATTCGAAATTCAAATCAAGACCTGCTAGCAATTTACACAGTGGCACTAAATAGATGTTAAATATCGCTGAAAGTGCCGTCCTATGGCGTACACCAGTCTTGATATCAAATCAGTTAAATGTATTGTTACCTATTTGATCTTCTGCTTAGGAAGGAACTAAATCATTGCAGCACTAGGAATACCCTACTCTTTGAGTCAATTAATCAGTATTGCATGGTCTATGGTATTGAATGCGCCTGAGATGTCGAGGAGTATTAAAATGTAACTTTGACCACCGTCAGTGCCAGACCTTATCAAATATTGATAGTAATAGTGTTTCAGGACTACAGTTCCTTCTGAAGCCAAATTGGTGTGATATAGCTGTGAATTTTCCTCCAGTCAATTAACTGTTTAAGTACCAAATTCTCAATGATCTTTGCCAAGAATGAAATGCAGAATAATTGGTCAATAACTTGATAAAGCATTTGGATCAGCAGTATGATATTTTATGAATTGCCAAACTGTTTTCTTAATTGAGTCAGGAAGAGACCCCTCTATTAGCAATAGGTTTATTATTTTGGTAAGGTAAAGAGATATATCATCTCGGACCATTTTTAATGAACCGATGGAAACAGGATTTAAAATTCATTCAGAAGGATTTAATTTAGAAATTATCTGCTAAACCTCTATATTTGATACAGGGGCAAATTTTTCAGAGTTTGAGACAACTTTATGAGATGACTTCAATAAAATATCCAATATAGGTGGAAACATACAATTAAAATTTTTTACCTTATTCGTAAAACATTTGGCGCATTTATGTGGCAACAAACATGATTTTAAGTTATTCTGAATATCGGACTCTGACTTAGTCAACTTTTCTACAGTCAAGAATAAAATTCTCACATTAAAGCCAGTGGCCCAGATTTTAGTTGTATAATAGCGGGGGTTTTTTGTCAACATTTATCATTTATCATGCTCCTATATCAAGATGAATTCTATTCTTTTCTGTACTTTTCTTCTCCATGAATGCTCAGATCTCCTACAAGCACATCTGGCAACCTTTAACTCCACAGTATACCATAGAGTATGTCTTCATTTTTTCTTTTTATTTAAGCTAATTACTTTGAGTGGGGCCAGTTCATCAGCCAGCTTTAACATTGTTTCATCCAGTCTGTAACAGCAATATATACGTTGTCAAATCTAATTTTTTCAAGCTAAGTAGGTAATCTGTTTCTCAAATCTTCTGGATTGATATGACTACATTTCTCAACAACAGTGTTCCTGCAGCTAGTATATTTTATAAGATTCTGCATTTACACCTTAAACGGATTTAATTTGTGGTCAGACCAAAGAAGGTGTGATTTTAATGACTCATGATATTAAGCCCACGAAATGTTTAAATGCAACCAATAGTCCACCACCATGGCTGCCAACTATAGGCTGAGAAATGGCAGAATACTCCAGAGAGGAGATTTGATTAATCAATACGTGATCTGTTTCTGTCAGCCATGTTTCAATGCAGCATAAACACTCTGCCCTATTTTATGCAAATTTGAAATGTCAGGGAAAACTCGCATTCTAGGTTTGGTTTGTACATATAAATCAAACATATAAATCAAAGATGTCTTTTTTGTTTGTGCCTGGATTCATATCTAACTCATAGATAGAGAATCTGTGAAATCATTGAGAAGATGGTATTATATATCTATGATACAGCAGATTTTCTTATCCTGTGTTCCTTGTAAATACTTAGTGGCCCTTAGTGAAGTCACTAAGGGCCACTAACATTTGGTGTTTATACTAAAAGTATAGAGTGATCCCTCTGAAGAAGCCTACAACCATGAGCCCTTCCCATCCCTGGTGCTTGTAAGAATTGTGGACCCTTGTTGCTGTTTGGAGGATGGCTCAACCTGTAGGTCCTCCCTGAAGGCTGGCGTGATTAGCTGGCTGAAGAGTGGTCTGGAGATTCATTTCTTTTCCCCTTAGGTGGAGCCCTTGGGTTCCAAGAGTCAGAAGTACTTAGGTGTGAGTCTCGTGGAAATTAGTAAAGACGTAAGTCCTGGTCATGGCTAGGGTAATAGGCAGGGAACAGATGAGGATGATAGAGGTCCAGGCTGTGATCAGAGGCAGGCAGCAAGTGAAAGCAAAGTTCAGGCTGAGGTCAATAACAGGTGGCTGGAAAGGATGGTCAAAGTTCAGGCTTTGGTCTAGGCAGGCTGCTGGCAGGAATTGTCAGAGTTCAGGCTGTGGTCAAATCTGGTAGTCAGTCTGAGGACAGGATCAGGAATGCTGAATCAGGAAGACAGGATCAGGAACACTGGATACAGCAATACACTTCTGCAAGGATGCAAGCAACCCTTTGCAAAGGCAGTGAAGGAGTGTCTGGAGAGGCCCTTTATAGAGCTAGGCTCGGATGTTATCCATGGGTGCTGTGGGCATTTTCCCACTACAGGCCCTTTAAATTAGAGAGGTGAAGGAAGCAGCGGCATCCTGTCATGAAGGAGAGGAGTGTCAGCATCCTGCCACATGACCGGCTGAGCAGACTGGGTGAATGCGCTGGCAGGCAGAGGCGTCTTCTGAGCCGGCAAACATATCAGTACCACCCTCCCCCCCTTATGCCCCCTCCTCAAGGTCTGAGGCTTCAGTTTGAAGGGGAATTGACGATGGAACTCTTTGACCAGCATGAAGATTACTTGCTGGTTCCCATGTGTTCTCCTCTGGCCCATAATGTTTCTAGGCAATGAGATATTCCAATTTGTTATGTCTTCTGTGTGAATCAGGGATTTCTTGTACTACGTATTGTGAATCTTCTTTGGTGGAGATTTCTGTGGGCTATGGGAGGTTACCAAGAGGGCCAGGAGAGAACTAAGGGCTTCAGAAGAGATACATGGAACACATTGTGGATTTGCAAAGTAGTGGGCAATTTGAATTGATATCACTGCTTCAAACTGCCGAAGAAGGGAAAATAGACCTAGGAAACAAGGTTCAAATCAGAACAAAAGGATGCATAACTGTAGATGTTGGGTGCTTAACCACAAAAGATCATCCATTTTGAATTTGGAAGCTGGTCAACATCAGTCATCTACATATTTATTAGGCTGGGCAGTAGCCCTAGATATTTATTTATTTATTTTATTTATTGTTTTTACTATAACGGCTTTCATGACATGGATCACATTAGTTGGTTAATCTGTGTCCAGAGGTCCCTGAGTTCCTTGGTAGTTAGGCAGGCTGCAGGGCAGTCCACGGTGAGAGGCAGAAGCAGTGACACCCAGGGATGTTTTCCATAAATGACCTGGAATGAAGAGGACCCAGAAGTGCTACATACATGGTTGTTATATGAAGACTCCACCCAGTATAGCAGAGTGACCCAGTCATCTTGCCTTTGGTTAACAAATAATCGAAGGAAGGTTTTGAGAGCCTGGTTGATCCTCTCAATCTGCTTGTTGCCCTGAGGATGATAGGCTGTGGCGAAGTCTAGGATGATACCAAATTTTCCACAGAGAGCCTTCCAGTAATGGGCTGTAAATTGGGCACCCCTATCAGACAGAACATGAAAAGATAGGCCATGTAATCTGAAGACATGTTGGATGAATAGGTGGGCCAACTCAGGAGTCAAAGGTAACCCATAGAGGGGTGCAAAATGTGCCATCTTAGAGAATCTGTCCACTATGACCCATATCATAGTGGTGCCGTGTGAGAGAGGGAGATCCACAATGAAGTCTGTAAAATGTGGGTCCAGGGTTCTCTGGGAGCTGGCAATGGCTGTAACAACCCACAGGGTTGGACACGAAAATGTTTGTTCTGTACGCAAGAAGGGCAGTAGCACAGGAATCCATATAGCTTTTTACATCTCTCTTTACTTGAGGCCACCAGTAATGGCATTGAAGGAGGTTGAGAGTTCAGGGTACTCCAGGATGTCCTGCCACACGAGAGTCAGGTGCCCACTTTAACACTCATTCCCGGAATCTCTTGGGGACAACCTTCTTTCCAGTAGAGAAGGAAGTAGCAGAAGCAAGGATGATTCTTGCAGGATCAATGATGTGTCGAGGAATCTCCATCATGTCTTCCATTAAAAAGGAATGGGAGAGAGCATCTGCCCATAGGTTCTTCCCAGCTAGTCAGTAATGGAGTTCAAAATCAAACCAGCAAAAGAAAAGATACCCTTGAGCCTGTCTGGGATTGGGCTTTCTGAAGGTACTCTAGGTTCTTATGGTCTGTGTAGATGGTGATCTGATGCTTGGCACCTTCTAGGAGGTGTTGCCCTTTTCCAAAACCAATTTTACAGCCAGGAGTTCACAATCTCCAATCATGTAGTTTCTCTCTACCAGGGAAAACTTCCTAGAGAAAAGAGAATGATAGAAGGGTCCCTTTGGTATTGTGTTTACTAAGGACAGCCCCTACACCAAGGGTAGAGGCATCTACCTCTACAATGAAGGAAAGTTTGGAGTTTGGATGTCACAGGCAGGGATCCTTGAGTGAAGGCATGTTTTAGTACTAAAAGGCATTGAGGGTTTTCCTGGGACCAGTACCAGTTGTCTGCCCTTTTTCTGGTCAAGGCTGTAAGCAGGGCCGATAGGATGGAATACCCAGGAATGAACTGGTGGTGGTAACTGGCAAATCCTTGGAAGCACTGTAGGGCGCAAAGGCCAGTTGGTCGGGGTCAATCCAAGATGGCCTTCTGTTTTGCTGGATCTATCAGGAGATCCATGCAAGAAATGATGTGGCCAAAAAAGGGAAGGTGTTCTTGTTCAAAGAGGTGCTTCTCGAATTTTGCATAGAGATGATGTTCCCATAGTCACTGAAACACCTGTCGTACATATTGCCGGTGAGAAGCCAAGGAATGGGAATAGATGAGGATATCATCTAAGTAGACCACAATGGAGGAATAGAGAAGATCCAGGAAGATTTTGTTGACCATGTTTTGAAATATGACCAGAGTGTTGCAAAGTCCAAAGAGCATATTGAGGTACTTATAGTGTCCATTATGAGTATTGAAGGCTGTTTTTCACTCATATCCTTGTTTGATGCGAATGAGGTTATAGGCTCCTCTTAAGTCTAGCTTGGTGAAGACTTTAGCGCCCTGCAGATGATCAAATAGTTCAGAGTGGCAATAGGTAATAGGTTTTTTTTGGTAATGTTATTAAAGCTCCTGTAGTCAATACAAGTTCTGAACATTCCATCTTTTTTGGCTACAAAGGAAAAGCCTGCTCCTGTGGGAGACGAGGAGGGCTGGATAAACCCTCTGGCTAAATTTTCATTAATATATTCACCTATGGTCTCAGTCTCTGGTGGCAACAATGGGTAGATTCTTCCTAGCAGAGGGGCTTTATCTGGGAGGAGTTCGATGCCACAATCATAAGGGCAATGCAGTGGTAGCATCTCTGCCCGCTGCTTAGAGAACACATTGATGTAGTAAGTGTACTGTGGAGTTCAGCTATACAAACTGGATGCTGAATGGAAGCCAGGCAGATGGTGGAACAAGAAGGAATCCATTTGGCTAGTTCCAGGAAGCCCCAGACAATCACAAGCTGATGCTGCTGGAGCCATGGCAGACCCAAAATAATGGGATTCACAGTTCAAGGTATCACGTGGAATGAAATGGTTTCTGAATGTAGAAGCCCAATATGGAAAGATACAGGAACGGCCATCTCTGTGAGTTGGCCAGGAAGAGGGTCCCCATAGAGTGAGGAAATGGACATGGGTTGTTTCAGTAGAGTGGTAGGAATACGGTAATGGTGGACCAGGGCTTGGTCTATAAAATTTCCTCTGGCTGAAGAGTCGAGGAAGACTTTGGAATGAAGCTGGTCTTGCCTATGGAGATCATGACTGGAGCAAGCAGTTGAGGAGAGGAAGACGAACAGTCTAAAGTTGCCTCCCCAGTCAACCCTGTTTCTATTGGCAATTGGACATCATGTGCCCCCAGCCTGCACAGTAAAGACATAAGCCCAACTGTCTCCTGTAGAGTTTCCCCTCTGGGGAAAGTTTACTTCTGCCAAGTTGCATGAGTTCCTCTGTTGTTTGCATATAAGGTGGGTGTGGGAGCAAAAGGCCAGTGGGAAACAGGGTGCCAGGGATATTGGCCACTGATTGGTTTTAGTTTTCAGAATTTCTCCTGAAAACGGTGGTCAGTAAGACCAGCTAGAGAAAACAAGGCAACCAGCATGGTAGGGACATCCCACATCACTAGCTCATCTTGATCCTTCCTGATAGCCCTTGTAGAAATATAGCTATGAGACTATCTTCTCCCCAATGTAATTCAAAGGCCCATGTGTGCAACTTCATAACATTCGCCTAATGTGCATGTCCCCAGATAGATCTGCAGCATGTTGGCAGCCAGCAAGGAGTTTTGTCCAGGTTCTTCAAGCACTAGCCTGAATTGCTGAAGGAAGTCCAGCAGACTGTGGAGCAGGGGTTTCTCCTTCTCCCACATGGGAGAAGTGCATGCTAACACTGTGCCACCAAGGAGCAAAAGGATGCAGAGGACCTTGAAGCAATCTGTCAGGAACAGACTAGACTGTAGTTCAAAGTGCATTCTGCACTGGTTCAGAAAACTTCAGCACTCCTTAGGATCCCCCATGTAATGAAGTGATGTTGGAAGTTGGGGAACTGATCTGGATACCATGGCGCCATTAGAGGAAGATATAACTGCTGCAGCAGGAGCTGGTGCTGGAGTCAGGGCATCCATGCAGATTGTCAGATTTTTCAAGGCCATGGGGACCTGGTTCAAGACAGTCTGTTGTTCCTGAAGGGAGGACACACCACTGCTGGGTCCATGGCCTCAGAAACCTATAAGAATTGTGGACCCATGTGGCTGTGGGGAGGATGGCTCAATCTACAGGGAAGACCCTGTAGGTAGTCCCTGACAACTGGCAGGACTAGGCTAGCTGAAGACTTTTCTGGAGCCTTACCTATACCGGAGCCTTACCTATACCAGCCCCTTAACCCATAGGTTGAGCCCTCAGGTTCTGGGGGCCAGCAGGACTTAGGCATGAGTCTCATGGAAGTTGATAAAGACTTAAGTCCCAGTCATGGCTAGGGTAGGGGCAGGTGGCAGATGAGGATGGTCAAGGTCTAGGCTGAGGTCAGAGGCAGGCAGCTGACAAAGATGGTCAGAGTTCAGGCTGAAGTCAAATCTGGTAGTCACTCTGAGGATAGGCGAGGAAAACACTGAGAGGACGAAGACAACAGGGCTTGGAGAGACAAGGCAGGCAGGCTTGCTTGGAGAGTCAAGGCAATCAGGGCTTGGAACTGGGTCAGGAAGACAGAATCAGGAACAATGGATGCAGCAACACACTTCTGCAAGGATGCAGGCAACCAATTGCTGAGGCAGTGAGGGAGTGTCTGGAGAGGCCCTTTATAAGGCTAGGCATTTGAGGTCATCCACAGGTATTTTCCTGCCGTGGGCCCTTTAAATTAGGCTGAGTCCAGCACACTGAGAGACGAAGGAAGTGGTGGCTTCCTGCTGCATTGTCAGTCAAGGGGACGGGGTGAGTATGACAGCTTGCAGGGGGTGTCCCGTGAGCCGGCAAACATAACAGTATTCCCCCCCCCTCCCCCAAGGCCTCTTCTCAAGGTCCAAGGCTTCAGTTTGAAGAGGAATTGGTGATGGGACTCTTTGACCAACAGGCGACCATTGCTGAATCAGTGAGGGAGCATCTGGAGAGGCCCTTTATAGGGCTAGGCATCTGACATCATCCACGAGTGCCGCAGGCATTTTTCCATTGCATGCCCTTTAAATTAGGCCGAGTCTGGTGGGTGCGCCAAGAGGAAAAAAGCGGCGGAGTCTTGCCGTATGGCTGAAGGAGTGGACTGGGTGAGTAGCTGGCTCACTGGGGCATCCCGCGAGCCTACAAACATGATAGTGCTGTCATCTTTCAGATAATACTGGTATATTTTATGATTTGGACTGAAGGAGAAGAGACTCTCAAACAATTTCACAACTCTTTAATACACACAAATCAGATTCAATATATACTCCATAGAAAGAATAAACTTTTTGGTTAAAACAGTTTCTAACAAGAATGGCTAGTAACAAATATCTGTATACATGAAACTGACAAATAGATGCTGCTACATTCAGAGCCAGATTTAAGAGTTTGGCACCCATAGGCAGGGTTGAAGAGTGGAGAGTGGGAGTTTCTGCAGAGTGGGAAGTAGGGGGATGCCCCTTTCTCCCCACCACCCCCTATAGTCCCAGTGTACTATAGCAGTGCCCATTTGAAGTGGACTGCTGAAACAGGTTCCTCCTTGATCTGGGTATTTGGTATCTTCAAAATGTGGTGCCCTAGGCAACTGTCTATGTTGCCTATGCCTAAATCCAGGCTGGATACATTCACAGTTCCAGCTTCTATCCTTCAGAAACAAAAAGTCTATTATACACTGCCAAACCTTATGGTGTCACTGAATATTCTCCAGGCCAAAAGATAGGGATGACCACCTCAAAGTTCTGACTAAATCCTTCAAATAAAAAGACTATGACTCCAAAATCATTTCTAAGAAGATTGCTTGTCACTTAACCCATTATGTCCCAAATTTTTAAAGACTCTATCCTCTAAATAGAACACTGGGACATAATAGGTTAAAACAACCCAGGACACATCTATTGCAGAACATAGAAAAGCAAACTATTGAGCTAGTACCCCTTGTAGTAACATGAAACCAAGAACTTGAAAAACAAAGAAAAATCATAAGAGACCTACAGCCGCTATTCCTGGACAATGAAGCACTGAAAATTATTCTCTGCTCCACCAGTACTGGCCTTCGGACAACCACTTAATCTTAAACAAAAATTATTAAACAGCAAGCTTCTAACAGAAACTGAGAAAGAAGAAAATGGCACATAAAATGGTCATTAATATCCTGCGTCTCTATTAATACTGTGATAACTATTGGCACTCGTGGTTATTGTGTTTGATGTTTGGCCATAGTACTCATATTAGTTAAAATTGGGATTCAAGTGAATTGTTGCCGACATATATATATCTGCAATGTACCAAGCTGCAAGCTATGCAAACAAGTACATATCACAGGACCCCACAATCACCAACATGGAATAAACATTCAACAAAAGGGGATCTTACTCATGCTCCTCCTCTAATGTAGTGTCTATTATTCATTGCAAACTTGAAGACACATGTTACATTGGCAAGACAGGTCAGACATTAAAGTCAAGCATCAGTTCACACAGGTCCAATATTAAACACGAGAAGGAAGACCAAAGAAACACATCCATCACGGGGTAGTACTTCTCGGAGCCAGACCCACGGCATCAGTCAACTTATGATTAGGATAATTAAAGAAAAAATGTAAAAAGAAAAACCAGGAACATAAGGCTTTTGAAGTTAAAATGATCGGATACTTCAGAACCCTGAAGAAAGGACTCAAAGACCTAGACTTCCTATCTTATGAGCTATAAAATTACACTGCTCACCGCTTTCTGATTGCCCGTCAAACCTCTGCTTGACACCCCACCACCTCTTTCCCTTCAGACTGTATAACTGGAATACCTTTTATGATCCACTTATATTTTCTGGTGACTTCATTTTTTGCTCATTCTATTCTGAGAAAAGCTCCCAAAAGCTAATCAAGAAATTTATTAAACTAGTCTAATAAAAAATGATATCTTATATGATGTGTATATATGTGTGTTTGTTTTTATTTGCTAACCTTAATTTCCATGCACTCAAGTGGACTATCATGGCAGCCACCCTACTTTACCCCTGAGTTTGGACTCTGAAGGATTCCAGAAGTGTGGGGCTTTTTTTTTTTCCAAAACTGGGATGGTAATGGCCTTCTTCAAGGGTTCAAAGAAGGTGGAGTGGGAGGCCTCTCCTGAACTAACTGACCCATGCACTGTGGCCAGTCAGTGCTAGGGTTTTAAATATTCAGAGCAGAGAGCCATTGAAGGAGTTGCATCCCATTTAGTTCGGCCCTTTTATGTGTGCATGCTCTGCCCAGAAACAGCTTCGTGCCTAGGATGCTAATCAAATTTTGGTATTCATGCAAAAAAACCCAACGTTTTAGGGTGCATACAAAAACAATTTCAGTGCATCCTCTAGTAGCTCGGCTCCTGTGTTTCCGCATTTTATATTTCCTGTCTTTTTGCCTAGACAAATGCTAAACTTTGTTTTCATTAACACTTGCTAAATGTGAAGCAGGTTTCCCTCTTGGCCCCTTGTTTCCTATGGAACATGGATGCCTGCTTTAAAGCACTTTTAAATGTTTAGAATAGGAAAACATTTTTAGCTTCTTGCTGTAGTGTGTACTGATGTCGTGCCATAAGCATATTCCATTCATTTTTTGTCATACAACTCCAGATGTTGGTAGATTCATGACCGCAACTTAAAAGGATTATATTCATGCACATTGTAATGAAGCTGATGCTGTATTACACACAGGAGAGTAGAGTCCGGTCTGTAAACCTGTGCAAAAGGAGTTTAATCAGTTTCTCCGTGATGCACAGGGATTCTCTACTGCCTTTTTCAAAAATAGGCTAGAATATTTGAAGGTTGTTTTTTGTTTTTTTTTTTCATTTAACCAATACTGCAAATATCTTTTTTGCCAGAAATTTGTCTAAGAGGCTGAACAGAGTTGAATTAAACCCTTAAACATTATCCCTGCTTATCTTATCTTTATTCCAATTACATATTGGATTTTAAGAATAAGATGTATAAACAGCATTTAAAATGTCTTCTCTCTATCATAGTGCTCTATTTAAAAAAAAGTCCCAGAACACTACAAGTCATCAGTTTGGCCTTCACAAATGCTCAGAACATGCGATGACCATCCTTTTTAGCATCTAATTACACTTTCTAAGGGTTTGATTACTAAAAGGCATTAAACAATAATTAGATAAGGATGATTTACATCTCAACTCTAAGGTTGAAAAGACCAATATAACTGGTAATTGGCCTTGACCAAAGTAAATAATGTCCTCCCTTTTTATTTACATTTGGTTTTCCCATAAACTGCCTACTGGGCTGTATGGAAGTTAGAGGCAAGCAAAGAAACTGAGTCCCCATCCATCAGTATTAATCTCACACTTTTCTGGGCTCCATCCATTTATCTTTCCGACACAAATTAGAAATTCAAGAGTTTTAACAAATGAGCCTGCAAATGTAAACTTATTAGGCCATATATTTTTACTGCATACTGTGCTGTGCTCTCCACAAAGCTGTCCCTTCAGAGAGTGTTTTCTTATTTTGTGTTATTGATGGCAGCTAACTAATCACATTTTTAATGTTGTCTTTGGGGAGGACTGTTTGAGTGAATGTGCAAACCAAACTACTCAGAATAAATCTACCTTATTAAATGCCTGAAATTATGTGTCTTTTACGATAAAGAAACTCCCGAGCATTATTACATTTGCTAACCTTCTTTCGCAGGAATTGGAAGACTGGGATAAATTAAAATAATATGTCAAAACCGGGGGTGTTGTACAGCATGTGTCTGTGTGAAGGAAAAGGGCAAGAAAAATTGGTTAATTGGTCTCTTCATCCCTGTTCACTTGCCTCAACGGATGCACCTTTAACTGGTTCTGTGTACAGTAGCGCTATGCTTTGAAAACTGAATGCTTCAGCAAGGCAAGGTTTAATACTGGGAAATACAGAGTTCTACTAGCCATAACTGGTTCTGGAGAAAATTGTAGTCTTAGTAAGCTGTGAGATCTTTTCTTGGATCCATATAAAAATGTGTTATAGTACAAGAGCTTTCAAGACCACATGGGTGCTTTCTCTCTATAATATATTGTTTGACATACTCATTACGCCTGCCACGGTGTTTCAGATCTTACAAGAACAAGTTGCTACTGATAACCAAGTCCCAAACATTTACCATAAGTGATAAAGCACAGTGCTTTTAACAGTTTTCAACTAGCAAAAACAGCATTTGGACTGATTGTTTTTTTCAAGAAGGCCTTCAATAGAGCATGCTGATCAGAGCTATATAGGCTTTATTGCAAGCTTTTGCTAAACAATCCTTTAGTTGCTGTACTTAATTAGCTGTGAGGTCTTGACATATATGAAGTGTATCCATTTAGCAGCACAAGTACTCAAAGCTGAGGCTTTGTACCAGTTGTAACTCAATTTTGTTAGAGTAAGGGTAAGTATTATAGGATTTAATATAATTGAATGCTGTCATGCAGTAGCCTTGTATTGTAGAGATTGCCATGACAAAGCTCCAGAGGCAGAAGCAGCATTGTAATTACGTTCAGATATGTTATTTTGCTACAGTAACAGGTTATATTGAAGCTTACATCTCTCAGCTTTGTTTTAATCCATGACTGGCACTATACAACAATACATTTTATTTATCAGTACCATCATTGTAAAAGAGTGCAAGCAAAACAATTTACATAGTTATGATGTCTCAAACTCAAAAAGAGTTTGTAGTCTAAGGCCATATGTAGTAAGTATTTATACCATAGATACAAAATGGGAAAAACCCTAGTCTGAACACTAGGAGATTAAGATCATAGAACTGCAGGATTCAAAGGAACCGAAGAATTCATCCATCCCTCTGTTTCTAGCAGGATCTGTGGTACCTTTACCATCTCAGAAAAATGCTTAAAAACATAGAAAATGCCATACTGAGTCAGACTAAAGATCCATCAGTCTAGCATCCTGTCTCTGACAAGGGCCAGTCCAGGTCACAAGTACCCGATAGGATCCCAAAGAAAAAGATCCAATCCTTCTTGCTCATAATGAGGACAAGCAATGGCTTCCCCAAATCTAAATGTCTAATAGCAGTTTATAGACTTTCTTCTAGAAACTTATGAAAATTCTTTTGAAACCCGGCAGCTACACTGCTTTCACCATATCCTCTGGCAACAAATTCCACAGTTAATTGTACACTGAATGAAAAATACTTTCTTCTATTTGTTTTAAAAGTACTACCCTTTAGCTTCATGGAATTTCCCCTAGTCCTAGTACTAATGGAAAGGGTAAGTAACAATTCCCTATTTACCCATTGCACCCCACTCATGATGTCAGCCACCCCCTGCCCTGAGAACCAAAAGGAGCCCCTCCCCCCAAGCCAAAGGATCCACACCTCGGGAAAGGGGCACCACAAGAACTTACAAATTATTTTATGGTCCCTCCCATACAGGACACGCACACCAGGGTGGGATTACAGTAGCATACAGTATATGGTAATTCTCCCTCGTGCATGCCTTGAATATCTATTTTGCGGCAAATGCTTTCATGAAAGTTGGCTTTTGGGCTTTTTCTGCTTTTTGTCTTTCTAAGGCCAAATTTATTTTGAATGAACCGACCCCTTAGTGATAGGACTTTCATATTTATGAGTGGTCCAGATGCCCAAGAAGGAGAATCTGCTTTCTGAAATAGGAAATTGTGACAAAACGTTGACCACAATGCACTGAAGACTCTTCTCACAATGGGACTGGCTGGAAAGATAATTGTTTTAATTGTTCTGTGAGTGCTACCAGTGGGATTGCCCTTCTTGCTTATGTTTTTTATTTTTTTTTTCTTGGCAGGATGGATGGATTTGCTCTATGTGCCTGATAGGTTGTTGCTGCAGTGATGATGACAATGGTGACTTTGAAAAATGGAATGGTCTGCAGAGAACCACCTGCTGCCATGTGAGTAATCTGAATCCTGTTTTCCTATTTTGGATCCCTCACCTGTTATTAAAAAACAAATTTGCTTTCTTTTGGATGATGCAATTAATTTTGTCATATTTCTGGCACAGTGCCAATGTCTGTCTGCGCTATCTGCTGGCATACTAACTCTCTCCTTTATAACAAACCAGATTTTAAAAGCCCCACAATATCCTGCATGACTTGTGACCTTCTTCCTGAGGGCACTCTGATGATGCCACTTACTTGATATTATTGTATATACTGTTATGTTCTATTTTGCGAGGATTAGGGGTGTTTTTCCTTATATACAGAGATGCGATCCAAGATTATATTCCAGTGAATAAGAACAATATGTCAGTTGCTATACTTTTTAGGACCTGTATGGAGATAGTGGATATCTGGGTAAAGGAGAATAGGCTGGTTCTTAATCCAGTACTATGGATATTTTCATGGGTCTCTTCCACTGGCCACTCTTCCAGTCACAATCCGGCTGGGATTCTCTAATTAAATACGGAACTGAAATGCTGGTTAAGTCTCGGGGTGGGGGGGGGGGGGGGGCGTTTCTTTACAGGCCCACTGCCCGACTCTTCTTTGTAGCTTCCCGAGGCCAAATACTCCAGTCTGTTGCCTACTTTTACCCTGTTCCTTCCAAGGTGTTACTGCTATGGATTTGGGTTCTGTCACCCCAGTTGGTGAGCTGGCCTTAAGCAAACATAGTTCCAAGTTGTCCTCGTAGTTTAAAGTCTCTATTGCCTTACTTAACAAACAGCATCAGCCCCAAATCATGCAATAATAAAGCGACTCTTTCCTTAATCCTCATACAGGCTGCTTGCAGTTGCTTCATGAATAGCCTAGAACTGGCTTGCACCTGCCACCTCCCACCGTAGTCTCCAGCTAGGGTTTGTGCTTCTCCTTTCACTATAGCTGCAACTACATCCACCCACAGCAGTGTTCACTTAAAGCTCCTCACCTGTGGACTCCCTGAGTGCATCCTTTTCTGGAGGGGAGTCTCTACCACTGGTCGCCCAGGTCCATTGGCTCAGGCTTGTCCTCAGGGTTGCTGAGCACTTCCACCTCCAACTCCTCTGTCTCTTCTCATGGCTCTAATAGCACTCTTTCTTGTTCCTGCCCTGCCCCTCCTTCTGCAAGCTCTCCAACCTCTCCCACTATACGTGGGCTCTCTCCTTCCCTCGATGAGGTAAAGTCTGGGTGGTTCCTCCCCCTCCAGAACCCCTGTGTCTTATGGGAGTCAGAGTATGACTTCTGACTTCTTTTATTTACTGGATCTCCTTCCCAGGTTTTTTCCTTATAGCTTGCCTTCTTTTATTGATCAGGGGAATACAATATCCAAAACAATATGTAAATCCTCAATTCATCATCCGCCTACTTTGGACTATAAAGGGACAAGCATTAATGTGGTGTCTGAGGCACAAAACTTGGGTATTATCCTAGATTTTCAACTAACCCTAAAAACCCAGATTAAGCAGGTAATTAAGCCCTCCTTTTACAAGTTTAAGTTAATAAAACTGCTTAAACTAATCCTGCTTGCAGACCTGTTTAGAAGAGTTATCCAAGCCCTATTTAATGGGCATTTGGATTACTGTACTGTTTATACATGGGCCTTCTAATGAAATACCTTAGAGTCCAGCAATTGATTCAACGTTCAGCAGCCAGTTTGTTAACAGGTATTGGTCACAGAGAGCATATTGAGTAGTTCTAGTAATGATGCAGTCCACTGGCTACCAATCACATTGTGGATATGGTTCAAGATGCTGATTTTAGTATCTAAGTTACTGTATGGGGAGTTTCCATACTCCTTGTCGAGAAATTGCAAATATATGACCTACCGCGAATGCATCATTCATCTGGTACAAATATGTTGGTGGTACCATCAGATAGAGACTTTAGACTGCAGGCAACTCGTATGCAAGCTTTTTCCTACTGTGCATCGGTTCTATGGAACTCATTGCCTTTAGTTTTGCGCAAAGAAAACACCAAAGCCTTTAGAAAGAAAACACCAAAGCCTTTAGAAACAGGTGAACGCATTATTTTAACTTGAAGCATATAGGGGCAATGTCAATGTATGAGTGTTAGTTGAAACCCACAGTTTTTAATGGATTTTATTGTATGTCTAATTTTATGCATCTTCATGATTTGATATCCGTGCAGAACATATTTTGGAAGTTGCGGACTATAAGCCTTTCAAAATACATAAATAAAGAATCCACTGATTGAACAAATAGATAAAGCTAGTCCTGTTTTAATACAGTCCAATAAAAAGTTAGCACCATACAAACGCACACACATATGTATATATATATATATACATATGTGGGTGAGTGCCCGCTCTCCCGGCACGAGCACAGGCCACCTCCTATGCACGCGATTCACTAAAACAAATTATTCAAATTAGGGCCCGTGGTAAAAAGAGGCGCTAGGAACACTAGCATGTCCCTAGTGCCTCTTTTTTGACAGGAACGGCAGCTGTCAGCGAGTTTGACAGCCGACGCTCAATTTTGCCGGCGTCGGTTCTCAAAACCGCTGACAGCCACGGGTTCGGAAACCTGACGCCGGCAAAATTGAGTGTCCGGTTTTCAACCTGCGAGCCGCGGGCTGATTTAAATTTTTTTTTTTTATTTTAAATTAATTTTTAACTTTTGAAACCTCCGACTTAATATTGCCATGATATTAAGTCGGAGGGTGCACAGAAAAGCAGTTTTTACTGTTTTTCTATGCACTTTCCCGGTGCCGGCAGAAATCAACACCTACCTTTGGGTAGGTGCTAATTTCTGAAAGTAAAATGTGCAGCTTGGCTGCACATTTTAATTTCTTTATCACGCAGCAATAACTAATAGGGCCATCAACATGCATTTGCATGTTGCGGGCGCTATTAGTTTCGGGGGGGGATTGGACGCGTGCCCCATTACTGAATAAGGACTAAAGATAGCGCGTCGAAAACGCCGGAGCGCACTGTACTGTATCAGCCTGAAAGAAACTTAAAATAGGATTGCAAATAAAGACCACCAGGCCCATCTAATCTGCCCACCAGTATTTCCTATTACAATACCATAAAGATTACTTGATCTCTAGCCTTTACCTTCATTTTGCCTCCACTCTGGAATCACTGCTTTGTTCAATTTCATTAGTCACTTTGCCTCAGCTACCACCACTGGGAGACTCTTCCATGTGTTAACCCCATCCTTTCTGTGATGAAATGTTTCCTGACTCTCTCCCCTCTGAGTCTTATATCATGGCCAAGAAAAAGAGGTCATGGGGAGGAGAAATTTCCAAGGGATTCGCCCAGGTAATCAAGCAGTTGGCTGGGTAAATCCCCCAGAAATGGAAACTGCCCTCCACTCAGGGGCCAAAAGTAAGCTTGTGGTTTCATACTGTGCATTTTTTTTGCCATGGGACTGTTAGGAATTGTGGACCCTTGGACTGAGGTGGGGTTGTTGCTACCTGAAGGGTTGGGCCCCACAGGTCCCCACCGTCGGGAGGCGAGACTGGCCGGGAACAGAGGCAAGCTGAAACTTCACCTGTGCCGATCCTCGTCCCCCTCGGGTTGAGCCCTTGGATGCCGGGGCCGGTAGGACTTAGGAGCACCCCTGTGTGGCTGGTCCCTGGAGAGGATAGGCGAGTGAGTGCAGAGTGTCAGAGAAGTTAGGCACAGTTCAAGACAGAGGCAGTCTCAGAGGAAAGAGGAAAAAGAGTCTCAGAAAGTGCAAGGCCACAGCAGCTCTGAAAGGAGTAGAGCAGGACCACGTGGGAGTGGCCTAGAGGAGAGGAGGTACAGCTGCGGAGACACGAACAGTAATGTGCAGGAAAAGAGCTAGAGCAGGGAACCCGCTGTAGCCAGTGCCTGGAGAGTAGCAGCACAGGGGTACTGCCTGGGACTCAGCAAACTGGTGGCAAGATCTTCTGTAGTAGCAGCGAAGAGGGCTACCCCAAGGAGCGGGGCTCCGAGGCCCAGTCTGAAGGTGTACTGTGCTGAACCAACTCCCGGAGAGAGAAGGCACTGTAGTGAAAGTTCTCCAGGAAAAGTACCTTGGGGATTCCCAGGAGCTGCGGGCATTGCTGTTGGAACTCACAAGTAGACTGGCACTGAGCCAGGCCTCGAGGAGCGGGAAGCACTAGGAGTGAGTACAGTTTAGGTTGTGCTGAGCCAGGACCCGCAGAGTGGGAAGTGCTGAGAGACAGAGTCCTGATAGGTTGCGCTGGCCAGGACCAGCATAGCGGGAGGTGCAGAGAGAGAATCTGGGTAAGACTGCACTGAGCCTGGCCCTGAAGAGCGCAGAGAAAGAGTCCAGTTAGATTGCACTGAGCCAGGACCTGAGGAGCGGGAGGTGCAGAGAGAGAGTCCGGATAAGGTTGCACTGAGCCTGCCCCAAGGAGTGGGAAGTGCTGAGAAGGAGTCCAGTTAGGTTGCGCTGAGCCAGGACCCGTGAAGCGGGAAACGCTGAGATAGGAACCCGGAAGGAGAAGCGCAGAGGTCCGATGACAGGAACAATCAGTCCATGGAGTAAGAATGGCACCAATAGGAACCATGGAACTCGTTGCCAAGTCGGTTAATGAAGACTACAGGTGGGGCTTAAATATACCATGTCCATGATGTCATCAGGCGGGGACGAATCCGGAGTTCCTGCCAAGGTCCTTTTAAAAACTATAAACTCTTATTCTCCCATCTTACTTCTTAGACTTCTGGCATTGACATACAGACATTGCAAAGTGTGTTTTTTGTTTGTATTAACAACCTGCTTTTCAGTTCTTAAGGATAATTTGGAAATCTTTAGCTCAGATGATTTTTTACATACTGGCACATGGACTACGTTTGCTTTCATTGGAACCTCTCTGTTGGGATGCCCTTGCTCTCCAGTTTCATTAGTATCCTTCAAGGATACATTTCTCTGAATCATGCACTGCTGAGTAACTGTCGGCTTTCCTCCTTGTTCTAGTTTAAAAGTTGCACTATCTCCTTTTTGAAAGTTAGTGCCAGCAGCTTGGTTCCACTCTTGTTAAGGTGGAGGCCATCCTTTCTGAAATGTCTCCCCCTTCCCCCAAAGTTTTCCAGTTCCTTACAAAGCTGAATCCTTCTTCCCTGCACCATCGGCTCATCCACACATTGAAGCTCTGGAGCTCTGCCTGCCTCTGAGGACCTACACGTAGAACATAAGAACATAAGAACATGCCATACTGGGTCAGACCAAGGGTCCATCAAGCCCAGCATCCTGTCTCCAACAGTGGCCAATCCAGGCCATAAGAACCTGGCAAGTATCCAAAAACTAAGTCTATTCCATGTTACCATTGCTAATGGCAGTGGCTATTTTCTAAGTGAACTTAATAGCAAGTAATGGACTTCTCCAAGAACTTATCGAATCCTTTTTTAAACACAGCTACACTAACTGCACTAACCACATCCTCTGGCAACAAATTCCAGAGTTTAATTCTGCATTGAGTAAAAAAGAACTTTCTCCGATTAGTTTTAAATGTGCCACATGCTAACTTCATGGAGTGCCCCCTAGTCTTTCTATTATCCGAAAGAGTAAATAACCGATTCACATCTACCCGTTCTAGACCTCTCATGATTTTAAACACCTCTATCATATCCCCTCTCAGCCGTCTCTTCTCCAAGCTGAAAAGTCCTAACCTCTTTAGTCTTTTTCCTCATAGGGTAGCTGTTCCATTCCCCTTATCATTTTGGTAGCCCTTCTCTGTACCTTCTCCATCGCAACTATATCTTTTTTGAGAAGCGGTGACCAGAATTGTACACAGTATTCAAGGTGCGGTCTCCCCATGGAGCGATACAGAGGCATTATGATATTTTCCATTTTATTCACCATTCCCTTACTAATAATTCCCAACATTCTGTTTGCTTTTTTGACTGCCACAGGACACTGAACCGACGATTTCAATGTGTTATCCACTATGATGCCTAGATCTCTTTCTTGGGTTGTAGCACCTAATATGGAACCCAACATTGTGTAACTATAGCATGGGTTATTTTTCCCTATATGCAGCACCTTGTACTTATCCACATTAAATTTAATCTGCCATTTGGATGCCCAATTTTCCAGTCTCACAAGGTCTTCCTGCAATTTATCACAATCTGCTTGTGATTTACCTAATCTGAACTATTTTGTGTCATCTGCAAATTTGATTATCTCACTCGTCGTATTTCTTTCCAGATCATTTATAAATATATTGAAAAGTAAGGGTCCCAATACAGATCCCTGAGGCACTCCACTGCCAACTCCCTTCCACTGAGAAAATTGTCCATTTAATCCTACTCTCTATTTCCAGTCTTTTAGCCAGTTTGCAATCCACAAAAGGACATCACCACCTATCCCATGACTTTTTACTTTTCCTAGAAGCCTCTCATGAGGAACTTTGTCAAACACCTTCTGAAAATCCAAGTATACTACATCTACCGGTTCACCTTTATCCACGTGTTTATCAACTCCTTCAAAAAAGTGAAGCAGATTTGTGAGGCAAGACTTGCCTTGGGTAAAGCCTTGCTGACTTTGTTCCATTAAACCATGTCTTTCTATATGTTCTGTGATTTTGATGTTTAGAACACTTTCCACTATTTTTCCTGGCACTGAAATCAGGCTAACCAGTCTGTAGTTTCCCGGATCGCCCCTGGAGCCCTTTTTAAATATTGGGGTTACATTTGCTATCCTCCAGTCTTCAGGTACAATGGATGATTTTAATGATAGGTTACAAATTTTTACTAATAGGTATGAAATTTCATTTTTTAGTTCCTTCAGAACTCTGGGGTGTATACCATCCGGTCCAGGTGATTTACTACTCTTCAGTTTGTTAATCATGTCTACCACATCTTCTAGGTTCACCGTGATTTGATTCAGTCCATCTGAATCATTACCCATGAAAACCTTCTCCAGTATGGGTACCTCCCCAACACCTCTTCAGTAAACACCGAAGAAAAGAAATCATGTAATCTTTCCGCGATGGCCTTATCTTCTCTAAGTGACCCTTTAACCCCTCAATCATCTAACGGTCCAACTGACTCCCTCACAGGCTTTCTGCTTCAGATATATTTTAAAAAGTTTTTACTGTGAGTTTTTGCCTCTACGGCCAACTTCTTTTCAAATTCTCTCTTAGCTTGTCTTATCAATGTCTTACATTTAACTTGCCAACGTTTATGCTTTATCCTATTTTCTTCTGTTGGATCCTTCTTCCAATTTTTGAATGAAGATCTTTTGGCTAAAATAGCTTCTTTCACCTCCCCTTTTAACCATGCCGGTAATCATTTTGCCTTCTTTCTACCTTTCTTAATGTGTGAAATACATCTGGACTGTGCTTCTAGAATGGTATTTTTTAAGAATGACCACGCCTCTTGGACATTTTTTACTCTTGTAGCTGCTCCTTTCAGTTTTTTTCTAACAATTTTTCTCATTTTATCAAAGTTTCCCTTTTGAAAGTTTAGCATGAGAGCCGTGGATTTGCACACTGTTCCTCTTCCAGTCATTAAATCAAATTTGATCATATTATGATCACTATTGCCAAGCAGCCCCACCACCATTACCTCTCTCACTAAGTCCTGTGCTCCACTGAGAATTAGATCTAAAATTGTTCCCTCTCTCGTTGGTTCCTGAACCAATTGCTCCATAAAGCTATCATTTATTCCATCCAGGAACGTTATCACTCTAGCGTATCCTGATGATACATTTACCCAGTCAATATTGGGGTAATTGAAGTCTACCAAAAATATCCTCAAAATACGACTATGGGAACACTATTGCAAAAACGTTGTACAGTAAATACTTTCAATTTTGATGTGTGTATTTTTACTAAATATAATACATTTTTCTTAACTTATTAAGGACCGTCATAACACCCGTGGTCTACACGCATTTAATGCCTGTGTTCTCAGCCACATTGGGTCATTTTTAATCATGGGTCCTGCAAGCTTTAAAATATTCTAATCTTTTCTTTGTTTTTTTCATTTTTTTCTTTGCAATACTTTATAATTGTATAGTATGTGGAAAGATACTTCCCTTGATGAAGTGAAGTCTCGCTGTCATGAGTCCGATCCTTCAACCCCCGCGTGTCGGCAAACGGTTTCCTGCTTCTTCAGCGTTGTTATTTTGCTGCACTGGGTAAGCGCCGCCGAGCTGTCACGCTGCCGCACAGGTCTAATTCCAGTGCTGCCGTGTTGTTCATGAAGGGTCCTGCTTTGCCGCATGGGTCTGTCCCGTTTGTTATTTACTAGCGCTGCCACGCTGTTGCATTCATCTAGCGCCGCCGCACTGTGTACCGAAGTCTGTGTACAGAAGTCCAACGTACGTTTCGCAGTTGTGCTGCTTCAGGGACTATGGATATACTTAGAGATAGTAGTTTTTTTTACTCCACATCTATGTCAAACTTTTGTAACGATTCCAGACTTCATGCCATGTCCTTATTCTGACGTCTGGCGTCTGCACGCAGACGCCAGACGTGCAGAACGGACAGACCTGTGCGGCAAAGCAGGACCCTTCATGAACAACGCGGCAGCACTGGAATTAGACCTGTGCGGCAGCATGACAGCACGGCGGCGCTTACCCAGTGCGGCAAAATAACAACGCTGAAGAAGCAGGCAACCGTTTGCCGACACGTGGGGGTTGAAGGATCAGACTCATAACAGCGAGACTTCACTTCATCAAGGGAAGTACCTTTCCACATACTATACAATTATAAAGTATTGCAAAGAAAAAAACAAAAAAAACAAAAAAAAACAAAGAAAAGATTAGAATATTTTAAAGCTTGCAGGACCCATGATTAAAAATGACCCAATGTGGCTGAGAACACAGGCATTAAATGCGTGTAGACCACGGGTGTTATGACGGTCCTTAATAAGTTAAGAAAAATGTATTATATTTAGTAAAAATACACACATCAAAATTGAAAGTACTTACTGTACAACGTTTTTGCAATAGTGGTAATTGAAGTCTCCCATTATTATCGCACTACCAATTTGATTAGCTTCCCTAATTTCTCTTAGCATTTCACTGTCCATCTCACCATCTTGACCAGGTGGACAGTAGTATACTCCTATCACTATAGTGTTCCCCGACACACAAGGGATTTCTACCCATAAAGATTCAATTTTGTATTTAGTCTCATGCAGGATGTTTATCCTGTTGGACTCTATGCCATCCCGGACATAAAGTGCCACACCACCTCCCGGGTGCTCCTCTCTGTCATTGCGATATAATTTGTACCCCGGTATAGCACTGTCCCATTGGTTATCCTCCTTTCACCATGTCTCTGAGATGCCAATTAAGTCTATGTCATCATTCACTGCTATACATACTAATTCTCCCATCTTACTTCTTAGACTTCTGGCATTAGCATACAAACATTTCAAAGTTTGTTTTTTCTTTGTATTTTCATTCTGCTTTTTAATTGATAGGGATAAGTTAGAATTTTTTAGCTCAGGTGAGTTTTTAGTTACAGGCACTTGGACTACTTTTCTTATTATTGGAACCTCACTGTCAGGATGCCCTATTTCTAATGCATCATTAGTATCCTTTGAAGATACCTCTCTCCAAACCATGCGCTGCTGAGTGACTGTCGGCTTTCCCCTTTGTTCTAGTTTAAAAGCTGCTCTATCTCCTTTTTAAAGGTTAGTGCCAGCAGTCTGGTTCCACCATGGTTAAGGTAGAGCCCATCCCTTCGAAAGAGACTTCCCCTTCCCCAAAAGGTTCCCCAGTTCCTAACAAAACTGAATCCCTCTTCCTTGCACCGTCTCATCCACGCATTGAGACTCCGGAGCTCTGTCTGCCTCTGGTGACCTGCGAGTGGAACAGGGAGCATTTCAGAGAATGCTACCCTGGAGGTTCTGGATTTAAGCTTTCTACCTAAGAGCCTAAATTTGGCTTCCAGAACCTCCCTCCCACATTTTCCTATGTCATTGGTGCCCACATGTACCACGACAGCCGGCTCCTCCCCAGCACTGTCTAAAATCCTATCTAGGTGACGAGTGAGATCTGCCACCTTCACACCAGGTAGGCATGTTACCAGGCAATCCTCACGCCCACCAGCCACCCAGCTATCTACATTCCTAATAATCGAATCACCAACTATGATGGCCGACCTAACCCTTCCTTCCTGGGCAGTAGGCCTTGGGGAGATATCCTCAGTGCGAAAGGACAATACATCACCTGGAGAGCAGGTCCTTGCTACATGATCCTTTCCTGTATCCTGCAGGAAGCATTTCAGAGAATGCCACCCTGGAGGTTCTGGATTTCAGCTTTCTACCTAAAATCCTAAATTTGGCTTCTAGAACCTCCCTCCTACATTTTCCTATGTCACTGGTGTCCATATGTACCACGACAGCTGGCTCCTCCCCAGCATTGTCTATAATCCTATTTAGGTGATACATGGGGCCCGCCACCTTCACACCAAGCAGGCAAGTTACCAGGCAGTCCTCACATCCACCAGCCACCCAGCTATCTACATTTTTAATAATCAAATCACCAACTATGATGGCTGACCTAACCCTTCCCTCCTGGGCAGTAGCCCTGGGATACTTGTCCTCCATGCAAGAGGACAACGCATCACCTGGAGAGCAGGTCCTTACTATAGGATAGGGATGTGAATCGTTTTCCATATCGTCTTAACGATAGAAATCGTGTGGCAGGGCAAGAAAATCGTCTTAGGCACGATTTTTTAGTTAAAAAATCGTTAAAAATCGTTTTTTCCGATTAGTGCGCACTAACTCGAGTTAGTGCGCACTAACGGGAGTTAGTGCGCACTAACTGGGAGTTAGTGCGCACTAACTGAAAATGATACAATTTGACACTTTTCAGGTCAGTTAAGGTCAGTTTAGGAATGAATATGTATTCCTATTGGCTGCCCTCTTATTTATTCATGTTACCAAGTTTCCTACTGACAGTATATGGGGGATGGGAAATGGAAACAGTTGGTAGCTTGACAAAACAAGTAATGTGATCAGTCAATGTGACTAGAACTTGTGCCCTAACCCTGATACCAGGGGTATTGTGATCTTCCTGCACACAGTGCCCTATCCCTATTAATACCAGGAGTGTTGTGATCTTCCTGCACACAGTGCCCTATCCCTAATACCAGGGGTGTTGTGATCTTCCTGCACACAGTGCCCTATTCCTGATACTGGGGGTGTTGTGATCTTCCTGCACACAGTGCCCTATTCCTGATACCGGGGGTGTTGTGATCTTCTTGCACACATCCCGATATCAGGGATAGGGCACTGCATGCAGGAAGATCACAACACTCCTGGTATTAATAGGGATAGGGCACTGCATGCAGGAAGATCACAACACCCCTGGTATCAGGGATAGGGCACTGTGTGCAGGAAGATCACAATACCCCGGAGGAGTGAGGGTCAGGCAGCTCCCCCCTGTCTGTGAAGCCAGCCTCTCACTAGTAATGCAGGGAGGGAGCTGTCTCAGACTTCACCATCCTCCCCCCCCCCCCTCACCCACACACCATTCACTAGCTGGGACATGGGGGAAGTCAGGAGTGAGGGTCAGGCAGCTCCCCCCTGTCTGTGAAGCCAGCCTCTCACTAGTAATGCAGGGAGGGAGCTGTCTCAGACTTCACCATCCTCCCCCCCACCTCACCCACACACCATTCACTAGCTGGGACATGGGGGAAGTCAGGAGTGAGGGTCAGGCAGCTCCCCCCTGTCTGTGAAGCCAGCCTCTCACTAGTAATGCAGGGAGGGAGCTGTCTCAGACTTCACCATCCTCCCCCCCCCTCACCCACACACCATTCACTAGCTGGGACATGGGGGAAGTCAGGAGTGAGGGTCAGGCAGCTCCCCCCTGTCTGTGAAGCCAGCCTCTCACTAGTAATGCAGGGAGGGAGCTGTCTCAGACTTCACCATCCTCCCCCCCCCTCACCCACACACCATTCACTAGCTGGGACATGGGGGAAGTCAGGAGTGAGGGTCAGGCAGCTCCCCCCTGTCTGTGAAGCCAGCCTCTCACTAGTAATGCAGGGAGGGAGCTGTCTCAGACTTCACCATCCACCCCCCCCCCCCTCACCCACACACCATTCACTAGCTGGGACATGGGGGAAGTCAGGAGTGAGGGTCAGGCAGCTCCCCCCTGTCTGTGAAGCCAGCCTCTCACTAGTAATGCAGGGAGGGAGCTGTCTCAGACTTCACCATCCTCCCCCCCCCCCCCTCACCCACACACCATTCACTAGCTGGGACATGGGGGAAGTCAGGAGTGAGGGTCAGGCAGCTCCCCCCTGTCTGTGAAGCCAGCCTCTCACTAGTAATGCAGGGAGGGAGCTGTCTCAGACTTCACCATCCCCCCCCCCCCCCCCCCTCACCCACACACCATTCACTAGCTGGGACATGGGGGAAGTCAAGAGTGAGGGTCAGGCAGCTCCCCCCTGTCTGTGAAGCCAGCCTCTCACTAGTAATGCAGGGAGGGAGCTGTCTCAGACTGGTATCAGGGTTAGGGCACTGTGTGCAGGAAGATCACAACACTCCTGGTATTAATAGGGATAGGGCACTGTAAGAGATGACTGTAGTAGATTGAATAAAGATCTGATGTTTCTGCTCTCCTCACACCAAACAAAAACAACACACAAGCAGAGAAGCCCTTCTTACAAAGCTGAGCTAGTGAGTTAAGTAGGAGGAAAAGTAAACATACTGGTGCCAGTGTGGCTACTTAAAAAATACACTTACCAACAATCAATTACATATGTGTACAGTTCCAGCCAGGACCACCTTTCTAAAATGCACAGTGATTGGCAAATTCAACATGCACTAGCATTTCAGGTGCCTGCTAACAAAAATAATAAACAAACAAGTTCTAGTCACGTGAGTGCTGATCATTACATTACTTTTTTTGTCAAGCTTCCAACTGTTTCCATTTCACATCCCCCCAACCATATTGGTAACATCAATAGATAAGAGCACAGCCAGCCAATAGGAATACATACATACATATTCATTCCTAAGTGACCTTTACTGACCTGGGAAGTGTGAACACTTTGTTTAATTTTCTGTTGGTGTTCGTTAGTTTCCAGTTCCATTTCCCATCCCCCCAACCATCACCTCAGTGGTAACCTTGGTAACATCAATAGATAAGAGGGCAGCCAGCCAATAGGAACACATATTCATTCCTAACTGACCTTTAGTGACCTGGAAAGTGTTTATTTGTATCATTTTCAGTTAGTGCGCACTAAATCGAGTTAGTGCGCACTAACGGGGAGTTAGTGCGCACTAACTCGAGTTAGTGCGCACTAACACGATTTAACGATTTTTAACGATAAATCGTTAGAATTTCTATTGTATCGTGTTCTATAACGATTTAAGACGATATAAACATTATCGGACGATAATTTTAATCGTTGAAAAACGATTCACATCCCTACTATAGGATCACTTCCTGCTACACCAGGGTAATTTTCTCCAACTGGGAGACCTTTCTGATCCAAGGCAGCACCAGGGCTGCCAGACTGGATTTGGGACTTAGCTACTATGTCCTTGAAGGTCTCATCAAATATCTCTCTGTCTGCCTCAGCTCTTTCAGGTCTGTCACTCTAGCCTCCAGAGATGAGACTCATTCTCTCAGAGCCAGGAGCTCTTTGCACTGGGTGCACTCATACAATCTCTCACTGTTGGTAAAAAAATCATACATGTGACACTCAGTACAAAAGACTGGAAACCACCCCCCACCCACCCCCTTGCTGATGGACTGCTGCCTTCATCTTAATTTTCTGGCATTTCTAGTTAAGTTTAGGTTGCTAAGGGAGTAGAAATTAGAGTACTTTAAATGTATAGGTGTATTCACTAATTAATCTGCTAGTGACCTACAAGGGAATGATTAAACTCTCAATAAGGGCTGGAGCAATAGTATGATTTAGAAAAGAGCCTGATAGATTTTTACTGAGAAAGTGTCTCTTGCTTAAAATTCAAGGGTTGAGCTAGGGGTGAGTGAGAGGAAAGATAGGAACTAGAATTAACTTCCTCTGCCTTGCTTATTATCTCAGAAACACACAAACTCTAAAGAATATATCCCACTATTAAACTTCTCTCCAAACTTTTTTAAGTCCAGAATTTCCAAAACTATACTTACCAGGCCTCTTCGACCACCATTAATTTGATCTTCACTCAAAGGATTGAGAGGTTTCAGATTTGTGTGCCGCTTCCAGTCCTCTTCTACTGCAAAGGGTGCAGGGCTTACTGTGACCTCTTGTCTCCTCTCCCGGGGGATGCTGGCAGCAGTATGCAGATGAATCTTCTGGTCCTCTTCTACTGCAAAGGGTTTGTGGTCTCTGAAAGCTGGGGCTGTGGAGTTCGAAACTTGGATCACTTGCTGTGACCTCTGGAGTCATCTCCAGGTGGGATGCTGGTAGCAGTATGCAGATGAGCCTTCCAGTCCTCTTCTAATGCAAATGTGCTAATTACTAACTTTATAAGTGCCCCCTATTCTTTGTATTTTTTGAAAGAGGAAATACCAATTTACATTTACCCATTCTATTCCACTCATGATTTTATAGACTTCTATCATAGCCCCCCTTCAGTTGTTTCTTCTCCATCTGAACAGACCCAACCTCTTTAGCCTTTCCTCATAGGGGAGCAGTTCCATCAATTAGCACTCTTTTTCTACTAGTATGCCTCTCCTTGTGCACGCCAGCATTAATTTCACACTGGCCACCACTTTATCACACTGTTTAGCTGTCTTGGGATCATCAGATAGTCACACTAAGGTTTCTCTCCTGGTCAGTGAACATCGTCTCTTCACCAGACCACTCCTGTAGGTTTCTGCACCCAAAATGCATGGCTGCAGTTACCGGCATTGAATTGCTAAGTATTCAACCATAACTTGAGCTTCTTGAGATCATTTCTTATTCTGTCTGCTCCCTCAGAGAAATCTATTCAGTGCAGATCTGTCATTGACAAAAAGGCAAACTTTTCTGTGTAACTCATCCACAATATCTCTCACAAAGATAATGAACAGAGCCTAGCCCAGAAACATTACCTGAAGCACTCCGCTAATCACTTTTCTCTCCTCAGAGTAAATTCCACTTACCACTACTCTATCATTTATCACTAAACCAGTTTCTAATCCAGTCCACCACCTTGGGACCGACCCTCAGACTGCTCAATTTATTGAGTCTTCTTTCCAGGACTGTGTCTAATGCTTTGCTGAAATCCAGGCAAACCACATCCAATGAATTGTCTTAACCTAATTCTCCAGTCACCCAATCAAACATAGCAATCAGATTAATTTGACACAATTTATCTCTGGCAAAACCATGCTGCCTCAAATCCTGCAATCTATTGGCCTATAGATAGCTTACTAATCTTTGCTTTCTCAGAGTCTGTTTCCATCGATTTTCCCACCAGCAAGGTAAGGCTAACTGGCCTGTAGTTTTCAGCCTCCTCCTTGCTACCACTTTTATGAAGAGGGACCACATTCATTTCCAAAGATCTACCAAAGATATTCCTCAGATGCTTCAACAGGCAAAGTCTCACCTTGCCGCCAAATGTGGACAACAACCGGTTTAAGGAAGAAATCATGGCATTTACTGTGGAGGCGGAGTTTGTTCCCTCCCTTAAAAGATCCATTATACTTTACTGGCATGGCAAATGTGTTGCGTGAACTCGTGCATGTAATGATTAGCATGTGTGCAGTTTCAGATAATAGATCAGTTGTCAGGGATGTAATGATAGCCCTCTAAGAAATGAATATTGGTAATATCTGTGGTTTTAGCTATGGGACCTAAGATGCTAGGGTATAACCAACTTATTAGTTATTATGTTTGTTTATGTATTCTGGATTTTATGAAATGTTTTCAATGTATGCCGCCTTGAGCAATGGTTTATGTACAGGTTACAAATCTTTTAAATAAATAAATACATAGGGCCCTGATTCACATGGATGCAGAATGAGTAAAAAAAGGTTTAGTGAATCAGGCCCATGAAATGGTAAAGGAAAGAATTACAAAGCACAAATGAAAAATGAAGACAATTACAGGGTTCTGGAGATGTTCAGTATTCTCTCTGATTATATAATACATCCAGCACGCTCCTTTAATCCAATTCTCTGCTTACCCAATCAAAGAAATTGATCAGATTCATCTGACAAGATTTACCTCTGGTAAACCCATGCTGCCTAAGATCATGCAATCCATTGGATTCCAAAAACTGAACTATCCTGTTTTAGCAGTCATTCCACCACAAGGTCAGACAAACTGGTCTATAGTTCCTAGCCTCCTCTTTATGAATAGGAACCACAACTACCCATCTTTGGTCCTCTGGAACTACTACTGGCTCTAAAGAAGCATTGAAAGATCAGCCAGCGGAGCTGCCAGGACATCTCTAAGTTACCTTAGTATCTTCAAATATATCCCATACATCCCTATTGCCTTATCGACTTTGGGGTAGATTTTCAAATGTATGGACAAGCCGATTTTATAACATGCACGCTCCTTTTAGTTTTACCCACTGCTCTTCTACTTTCCCATCCAGCTAACTTGAGGTACTCCCTAATTTTAAGAAAGTTTCCTGAAGTCTAGGACCCTCACCTTTGAATGAACCTTCATCTCTTGTGCCTTAATACAAAAGCTCACCTTCTAATGATCAATGGATCACAGAAGATCATCCACTACAACATTGGAAATACTGTCCCCGTTGGTAAGCACCAGATCAGTATCATCTCCTCCCATTTGGGTTCCATTTCCAGTTGAAGAATAGTTCTCTTTTCAGAGAATCCAGGATCTCCTTGCTTCTAGAAGACACTGTAGTTGGGATGTGCCAATCAACATCTGGAAAATTAAAATCCCCTAGCAATAACACCTCCCCTTTCAAAGCAATTTTGTGAATATTCTTCATTAAATCTCTATCCATTTCTTCTGTCTGTGATGGAGGTTTTTATCTTACACCAATATAAATATATCTATATTAAATGTTTACAATCAATGTTTACAATCAAACAATTGCAGTCTTAATTGATGTTACTGTATATACGTACAATGTTACAATGTTTTTGAGAAAACACTGTTAGGAATAATATTAAAATTTAAAGTTATTACCTCGTTTATAAGTTTACAATATAGAGACCAGACTGTTAAATTACTGTATATATTTACAATGTTACAATGTTTGAGATAATACTGTTAGAAATAACATGTCAATATAAAGTTATTATTACCTCACTTAAAATGTTACAATTTGGAGACCATACTGTTTAATTAATAATGTTACAATGTAAAGATAATAGGACCCGTTGTCATACTATCACACAAGTTCCCATGTAAACCGATGTGATACCCATGGCTGAATGTCGGTATAAAAAAGCAAACAAATAAATAAATACATACATATATATATATATATATATTTATATATATCTCATTCCCTCTTTCCAAATTAGGCCACAGTGCCTCCTTCTTACCTCATAAGCTAAACAATGCTGTGCTTTAATATTTTTTTTATATAAAATGCCATGACTCCTCCCTTCCATCCTACCCAATCCATCCTGAATAGATTGTAGCCTGATATAACTATATTCCAATCATTGTTTTCCATGCATCATGCCTCTGTGACAGCCACTATAGCTAAATCAGCTTCTTCCATGATTGACTCTAGATCTGGGACTTTATTTCCAATACTATAAGCATTAATGTATATGGCTTTCCAAATATTGTCCTTTTCTCCATTTCTATGTGAATTTAATGTTTTTCTTCCCTTAGGGCTTTGTTCACCCATCCCCAATGATTTTAGTTTAAAGCACTCCTCAGTAGGTTTGCCATTCTGTGTTGAAAGATGCTGTACCCCTTCTTTGATGAATAACCCCCATCTCTGCTCAGAAATCCTTGAAATATCATCCCATGATCCAGGAAACCACCTATGCAGTCATTCATTTATCTCCAGAATGTGAGCTTCCTTGACTGGGAGAATGGAGAATACCACCTGTGCACCTATGCTTTATTCTCTCTCCCAGAGCCATGACAACACTTTTGAGATGTTCTGTGTGCAACCTAATAGTATCATTTGTGCCAACATGGATGAACAGCATCAAACTGTAGTTAGTAGGCTTAAGAATTTTCAGCAATCTATTCACAATGTTTTGGATTTTGGCATCTGGCAGAGAGCACACTGCCCAGGACAACATGTCTGATCAGCAGATGGATGCCTCTGTGCCCCTCAGCAGCAAGTCACCAACCTGCACTATGATCCAACTCCTAGGTGCAGTGGTTGTTATATCTGCAATTTTAGGGTTTGGATATTTGTGTTCCTCATCTTCATGGGATGGTATCATCTCCTCCACTTGCAGGGCTGCTTACCAGTTCTTTAGTTCAAAGAAAATTTGAGCTATGGTGTAAAATCTAATAATCTTGGTCCAGCTGTCATTTTGTAATCCAGTTTCAATTTCTCCTGTTTGAGTTTTCCAATTTTTTATGCCTCAATAAGCATTTCATTTATATAGTTCACTTTATCTCAGATACTTCTCAGTCTCACCACCTCCTTTCTGAATTCTGCTGTTTCCTGAGAAAGTTGATCTGCAGATATCTTTCACACTGAACCGGTTCTTCACTGTAGATCAGGACATCTGTCTAGACAGCAACAGAAGTGGTGGTAGCCCTGGCAATATGATGCTTCCCGGCTATCCTTCAGTTGTCAGTAGCTTCTGGTACCTGTTGAAAGAAGTGAGAAGAACCTGCCAATGTCCCTACCTTTTACTCAACTGTCTTGCAATTGGTGTGATATCTCAATTGAGATGAATGTCGGTATATAAAAATAATAAATAAATAAAAAGAATAAATAAATAAAGAATAAATAAATAAATAAATAACTTTAACTTCTACACTCACAATCCCTGCTTGTGCTCCTGTTCACATGCTTACATGATTCTTGGAAGTATGAAGTGTTTTATCTCATTCTTTCAGACTACAAAATATATTTAAAAATCTATGAGATATGTAATTTTGGGTTTTCCCCTTAAAGACTTGTTGCCAAGGGTATAAAAGTAAACCAGAACAACTGGAAATTATTACCACAAGATCTAATATGATGCTACCAATTAGCTCACAAGAAATGTACCTACTTTGTTCTATTTGCAAAAAACACAAAATGACAATTCATTTGCTATCCATCCCTTAGCTTTCTGGTACTTATCTCCATTTGATTACTGGTAATTTATCCTGAAAATTATTTACCTGAAGTCTTTACTATGGTATTACTAATTAAGCTCCCCCTGAACTTTACTTAAGTATTTTGATTCCACAATAATTAAATATATTTCCTTGTGATACTCTGCCAGCCAATATCATGTTATTCTGTGTAGTCAAATACCCTAATTAGTTAGTCTAAAAAGTTAAAATCAAGGTAGCAGTGGAGGGGGGAGGGAGCCCCTTCCCTTCTACTCTTTCTTTCTAATGCTAAATAGGAAAAATGTCCAAGAAACAAAAAAGCAATAAAAAACATCCCTTTTTCAAAAAAATAAAAAGAACAAAATAAGGTATCAGCAATTGAATTCAGCCAGAAAAATTACCTGTTTTTAGTACACCTTCTCCAAGAATAACTTTTTCTTTTTTATTAGCTGTGCTGACCTATATACAGAGCTCAAGTCCTGATCCAATTAACAGGTCGATCCAGTATCGTCCGCTCGAGGATTGCCCGTCTGTAACGTGCTCGTAGCGCACAATTCGGGCGCGCAAGGCAATTCGGCGATACAGTCTCCAGTTTCACGCGTCCGTATCGCTTCTGAAAACAGACGCATAACCCTTTCCGCACCCGGCATGTAAATGAACGAAAAAGCTGTATAATGAAGGAATTAGCTATTCCCCTGCGATACTGTAACGGGCGCTGATATTATCTCCTCCGTAACCCGCTGTTCTGCCGCGGCCTTAACCTGCTAGTTTACCGCCTCCCCCTAGTAGCAGTTAGTGTAGTGTAGTGTAGGGTAAAAACATTGCTTACCCGCCCTGGTCCCGTCCGGTCTCCTGCAGCCCCGTCCGGACCGGACGGGGCTGCAGGAGACCGGACGGGACCAGGGCAAAAAAAAACAAACGAAAAAGTAGCAAGGCTCGGGCCTGCTATGGTAAGTGTAAAAAGTGTAAAAAACAAAAAACCTGTGTGTTATATAAAAAAATAAAACAATTTTAAATACCTGTCGGAGGGCCGTGGGTCCAGGCGGCCGGTGGGCGGCGGGCAGCCATCAGCGGCATCCGGTAGTCCCTTCTCCCTTCCTCCCTCCCTCCCCTGCCTGGATGAGCGCCAAAATCGCACGGGCGGGTCGGCAGCGGGGGGGGGGGGGGGGGGGGCGGCAGCGGGGGGGGCGGCAGCAGGATCCGGGACCGGCGGGTAGGCAGCAGCGGGGTCCGGGGGGGTAGCGGCAGCGGGGTCCGGGGGGGGGCAGCGGCAGCGGGGTCCTGGGGTGGCAGCGAGATCCGGGGAGCCAGCAGCGGCAGCATGTTCGATCGAGCAGGCAGGTAGGTGGCAAAGTAAAGATGGCCGCCTGCACGGGAAAATCGTGCAATTGGCCGCTGAAGACGTGACGTCACGACGTTTGGCGTCACGGGGTGTGACGTCACGTCTTCAGCGGCCAATTGCACGATTTTCCCGTGCAGGCGGCCATCTTTACTTTGCCACCTACCTGCCTGCTCGATCGAACATGCTGCCGCTGCTGGCTCCCCAGATCTCGCTGCCACCCCCGGACCCCGCTGCCGCTGCCTCCCCCAGACCCCGCTGCCGCTGCCCCCCCGGACCCCGCTGCTGCCTACCCGCCGCTCCCGGATCCTGCTGCCGCCCCCCCCGCTGCCGACCCGCCCGTGCGATTTTGGCGCTCATCCAGGCAGGGGAGGGAGGGAGGAAGGGAGAAGGGACTACCGGATGCCGCTGATGGCTGCCCGCCGCCCACCGGCCGCCTGGACCCACGGCCCTCCGACAGGTATTTAAAATTGGGTTTTTTTTTTATATAACACACAGGTTTTTTGTTTTTTACACTTTTTAAACATTTTTACACTTCCTGGTGCCTGTCATTTCAAATGTCATTTGAAATGACAGGTACCAGCGCACCCAGGTTACTGTATAGGCGCTGTTACAGCGCCTATACAGTAAAATGGGTTGCGCGGGCATAACCCTTCCCTAACGCTTCACAGCCGCGGCATGCATTTGCATGCGATTAGAGGAGAGTATCGGGGAGTTAGTGAAGAGAACTGTGCGTGCGGGGAGGAAGGGTGCGCCTGACACTACCTCACTGTTTTTACCGCGGCCTTACTGGATCGAGCCGTAACATAGGTAACGAGCTCCTTTCTACTCCCAGTCTTCAAAGAAAAAGCTCTCTCTTTGAACTACTAAATCTAAAGGCAGAATAAAATAAGACACTCTTTCTAAAGAAAAGTAGAAAAATGCCCAAGAAACTAAAAAGCAATACACAAAATCCCTTTTTCAAAAAATAAAAAAATGGAAAGCAATTAATAAAACAAAAAAAATAAGGTCTCAGCAGTAGAATTCATCCAGAAAAATTACCTGTTTATAGTTCACCTTCTCCAGATATAGTTTGATGACCAGCCTTTTAATGAGCCTCCTGTATGGAACAGTGTCAAAAATCTTGCTTATATTTAAGTTTACCACATCTAGTTTTGGGCCCAATCTAATTTTTTTGTCACTTAGTTAAAGAAATTGATCTAATTTGTTGGATTATGATCTTTCTCGGGTAAAAATATGGTTGCCTTCCATCCTGTAACTTGTTGAAGCAAAGACAGTCCACTATCCCTTCTATTAATTCGCCCATTAGAAAGGTTACACTTGTCTGTAATGCCACTCTCCTCTCTACTTTCATTTTAAGAACATAAGAACATAAGAAAATGCCATACTGGGTCAGACCAAGGGTCCATCAAGCCCAGCATCCTGTTTCCAACAGTGGCCAATCCAGGCCATAAGAACCTGGCAAGTACCCAAAAACTGTCTATTCCATGTAACCATTGCTAATGGCAGTGGCTATTCTCTAAGTGAACTTAATAGCAGGTAATGGACTTCTCCTCCAAGAACTTATCCAATCCTTTTTTAAACACAGCTATACTAACTGCACTAACCACATTCTCTGGCAGCAAATTCCAGAGTTTAATTGTGCGTTGAGTAAAAAAGAACTTTCTCCGATTAGTTTTAAATGTGCCCCATGCTAACTTCATGGAGTGCCCCCTAGTCTTTCTACTATCCAAAAGAGTAAATAACCGATTCACATCTACCCGTTCTAGACCTCTCATGATTTTAAACACCTCTATCATATCCCCCCTCAGTCGTCTCTTCTCCATGCTGAAAAGTCCTAACCTCTTTAGTCTTTCCTCATAGGGGAGTTGTTCCATTCCCCTTATCATTTTGGTAGCCCTTCTCTGTACCTTCTCCATCGCAATTATATCTTTTTTGAGATGTGGCGACCAGAATTGTACACAGTATTCAAGGTGCGGTCTCATCATGGAGCGATAAAGAGGCATGAAATGAAAACTGCATATCTTCAATTCCCTGGAACTACTTCTATCACCAAAGAATTGTTTAGCTGGACTGGAGCTTCCATAATCTTACTAAGCTATTTTAATATCCTAGGATGTACTCCATCTAGCCTGATTTTCTTGCTCACTTTTCAGGATTGGTGTTAGTTCTATGCAAACTTTCCCTTGTCACATTGACATAGGCCTTCTTATTTTTCTTAGACAAATGATGGTTAGAATTGAACAGTGGGGATATTATACATTGGGAAAATTGTAGAGGGTTTAGGATATTCTTCATTGGGAAAATTGTAGGGGAGTTTAGTTTGTAGTCATTCAGACCACAATAATAAGAAATAAAACACCAGGGGACAAGATCACACAAGCATAGCCAGGAATCTGTTACATTATAATTAGGGCTTGATCCTAGGTGTATATAAATTGCCCTATCATACTGCATGAATGCAAATTTTGGGAAGAGGTGGGATTAGGGAGGAGTTTGGGCAGGATTTATGAAAATGAGGGGCAATATCACACCGTGCAATAGCATAATGCATGCTATTGCATTGTTTTAACATCGGAAATAACTATACCTTTTTTCCTAGCATTAAGCTGTGAGATTTGACCAAAACAGCCGTAACGCAATTCACGATATATTTTTCGAATTGCAGCAATTTCTGGGCTTGGGAGGGGGATGGAGGGAGGGAGAGAGAGAGAGCGCCTCTGGGAAAGTCTTCATAGTATTTTTTTTTTTTTTAATTTAAAAACTTTTCTATACCGTCGCTAAGTTATATACCATCGCAACGGTTTACAAATAGGCACATAGACTAAGGTATGTAATGTAGGTTATTGTACATTCTAACAGGTGCCAATAAAGTTCAGTTACAATTTCATAAATAAAATCAATATTTGAGCAAGGCTGGTCTAGTCCAGGTATATTATTGAGTTACTATCTCTTTGAGATATTACTTCTTAAATGTAGGATTGAATAAAATCATTCTCATCTGCGTTTGTGTACTTTCATTCTCTACCCTCCAGACTCTTTAGTGAAGGTTTTTTTAAAGAGCCATGTTTTTAAATTTTTCTTAAAAGTTTTGAGATTATTCTGTAATCTGAGTTCAGGGCGCATCGTGTTCCATAGTATAGGCCCAGCCGATGATAAAGCCCTTTCTCTCACTTGGGTTAGTTTTGCTGACTTTACTGAAGGGATTGTTAGTAGTGCTTTGTTTGCTGAGCAGAGGTTTCTTTGTGGGACGTGTACTCGTAAGACTGTGTTTAGCCAGTCTGCTTCTTTACCATATATTAATTTGTGTATGGGTCATAAAGCCTTGTAGTATTTTATCCTGTATTCGATGGGCAACCAATCAGGTCTATCCAGTAAAGTGCGGCCGCGTTTACCCCGCTCCTAACCCGCGTTCTGCTCACTTTCCGGCCGCGTTAGCCCTTCCTGGATCCACAACCCCCTTTAACCTACCCTTACTGCGTCCTAAAATCCCCGGGCAACCCCTTCCACACGCGGCATGTATATTGCATGTAAACGAGCGAATTAGCTATTCCCTAGCATCCAGTAACATGCGCCCCGACTATCGCTATTTTACCCTGCCGTTTTGCCGCGCGTTTAACCTGCTAACTTACCGCCTACCCTTACCCCTGCGTTAGAGGCAGGGGTAAGGGTAGGCGGCAAGCTTTCCCCCAGCCCCCGCTCACCTGCCCTGGCCGCGTCCATGGATGCTGGTCTCCGGGGCAGCCCCAGTCCTCTCCCCTCCTCCCGAAGCAAAAAAAAAGCGAAACAAAAAGTTGCAAGAGAGAGAGGGGAGAGGACGGGCAATCCTACGCTCGGCGACTTACTTTTGCAGCCCCCCCTCCGGACATCGTGGCTTCCCCCGTGCCAGTCCCCTCTCCCCTCCTCCCGAAGCAGGGTGCGAAAAGCAGCCTTGCCGGGAGGAGGGAAGAAGGGACTGGCAGTGTAAAGCGGTGAAGCTACTTACAATTTGCACCCCACTCCGGACATCGGACGACCTCTCCTGCCTCCAGCTGCTCGCGAAGATGGACGCCTGCACGGCCGCTGAAGACGTGACATCACATGCCGTGACGCCAAACTTCATGTAGTCACGTCTTCAGCGGCCATGCAGGCGTCCATCTTCGCGAGCAGCTGGAGGCAGGAGAGGTCGTCCGATGTCCGAAGAGGGGTGCAAAAAGTAAGTCGCTTCGCCGCTTCGTCGCTTTACACTCCCAGTCCCTTCTTCCCTCCTCCCGGAGCAAGGCTGCTTTTCACGCCCTGCTTCGGGAGGAGGGAAGAAGGGACTGGCAGTGTAAAGTGACCTCTCCTGCCTCCAGCTGCTCGCGAAGATGGACGCCTGCACGGCCGCTGAAGACGTGGCGGACGTCACGTCTTCAGCGGCCGTGCAGGCGTCCATCTTCGCGAGCAGCAGAGGCAGGAGAGGTCGTCCGATGTCCGGAGGGGGCTGCAAAAAGTAAGTCGCTTCGCCGCTTTGTACTGCCAGTCCCTTCTTCCCTCCTCCCGGAGCAAGGCTGCTTTTCGCTCCCTGCTTCGGGAGGAGGGGAGAGGGGACTGGCAATCCCGACTTCCTGGTATCTGTCATTTCAAATGACATTTGAAATGACAGATACCAGTGTGGCCGTGAAGCATTAGGCCCGCGCACCCAGGATACTGTATAGGCGCTCTATACAGTAAAATGGGTTGCGCGGGCCTAACGCTTCACGGACGCTTCTTAGACGCAGCTTGCATTTGCAAGCTATTTACATACAGGATTGAGCGGTAGGTGAGCTGCACTGTGCGTGCGGCAACCACGGGTGCGCCGGGCACTAACGCAGCTCTTCCTACCGCTCGTTACTGGATAGACCTGAATGTAAGTCTGCTAGAGTTTCAGTTATATAGTCTCTCCTCTTTTTTCCCATCAGTATTCTGGCTGAAGTATTTTGAAGTATCTGGAGAGGTCTTATTGATGTGCTTGGGAGTCCTAGTAAGAGTGCATTGCAGTAGTCAGTGCTGGAAAAGATAAGTGTTTGTAATACTGTTCTGAAGTGGGCAGGTGTGAGTAATGGTTTCAATCTTCTGAGGATCATAAGTTTTGCATAGCCTTCTCTTACTTTTATAGATATGTGTTGCTTCAGGTTGATTTCTGGGTCCATTATTACTCCCAGATTCCTTACTTTTTCAGCTAGCTCAATTGTCTGGTTATTTCTTAGAGTTATCGGTGTTTGAATGATTTCTGTATGTTTTCTCTCAAAGTGAAGGAATTCAGTTTTGTCAATGTTGATAACCAGTTCCATTTGGTTTAGTAATTGTTTAATTATGTCTAGGTACATGTTAGCTAGACTTAATGTTTTTTCAATTGTGTTGTGTATTGGTAGAATTAATTGAATGTTGTCTGCGCAAATGTAATGTATTATCTCTAGGCCTGCCAGCAGATGGCATAAGGGTAGCATATATATGTTAAAGAGGGAGCAGACAGTGCTGAACCCTGGGGTACTCCTGTTTCAAGTTTAAATTTTTTTGATAATGTGTTTTTATCTGGACTTGAAATAACCTATTGTTTAGTTAGGATCTGAACCAGTTTATTGATTTGTCGCGTAATCCAATTTCTTCAAGTCTTTTTAGTAGTATTTTGTGGTTTACTGTATTAAAGGCTGCAGATAAGTCGAACATTATAAGGATGTAATGTTTACTGTTATCAAAACCTCTTAGTATGTTGTCTGTTAGTGAGCGAAGCAATGTCTCGGTGCTGTAGTGTTTTCAGAAGCCGTGTTGTGAGGGGTACAGTATGCTATTATTGTCTAGGTGTTCGGCTAGCTGTTTCTCTACTGTTTTCTCAATTAATTTAGCTAATAAACAGGCCAATACAGTACAGTGCGCTCCAACTTTATCTTTTTGTATATTTAACATTTTTTTATTGTAGATGGGAGTGGATATAGCTAGTCATGTGATTCCCTCTCATTTCACAAATCCTTCAGATTGGTACTCTGTACTCTTCTGTGCACAAGTATGAGTGGGTACTCTCCTAGGAGGGGTGTAAGGAAGAATCAAGTTCATAATTTCAGAAAGAAGATGATTGTGAAAGGAATGGTTATTTTGATGCACAGTGTTACTCAAACATGTGTAAGGATGAAGTAAAGTATGAAATAGGGAAAGAGGAGGGTCTTATTGGACTGAGGACGACAGTGCAGTGAATCTTGAGAGGGATGCGTTGCCAGCTTTTGGTTCCTTCCCCCTCCCTCCCAGAGTGGCTCTTCACACTATCAGGGCGAGACAGGCAGGCTCATAAATCCAGCAGGCTGCGAAGCCCATGTACCAAAGAGACGCACCTCTTGGTCAGGAAATTGCTGGCCGATTTTATTGAATCTTATGGGGGAAAACCACAAAGGTAAGGTTTATTCCTCATCTCCTGCTGTTACCCAAGGCCCTATGGACTTGCACGTGCAATGTTCAAGGAACTTTGCTATTGGAGGTACAGAAGTAGAGGCTTCATCTATTTCAGGAGCTTCTCTTAGCCCTGGCACCGATATACCAACATTACAACCTGAACTATTCTTGGATAAGCAGGACTCTAACCCTGATGACTTCAATGGAGTATGGAGGTTCTGTATAAGAGGAGTGCAAGTGCAAAAGGTGACCTTGATTGGGACCATGGAAGGTGGTGGCCAGAGGAGGATACTAGCAACTGAAAAGTCACTACTGAAGATATCTAGTGAACCATGTGTTAATGACCGTTTTGATGGTGGTCAATCTCTGGGTGAAATTTTAGCTGCTGGTACTATGCCAGTTGGACTGCCCTTCCCATCTGCCATAAGTTTGATGGGATTGACATTTGAGTCTGCTGTGGAGCCAGTAAATATATAAATATATGCTTAGTGGATGTATGGAGAGTTGATAGTAGAATGGAGAAGAACATGACTGACTCTTTGTCTCAGATTGATAAATTTTCTGAAGACATGGTGTCTAAACTACAAGAGATGATGTTGGTTTGAAAGGACTGATGAATGATGTCAATACTCTCAAATAAATGTTGTACAAGCTTCTCAGGAAGCTTCTGTTAAGGATAGTTTAATACATACATGTTTGGAAAATACTGAAAATTCATTGAGGGCTAAGAATCTTCAGATCTTAAATTTTCCTATAACAAGATTACTATCTGCATTTGAGTTGTTTAAGAAATATTTTCCAGAGATTTTGGGTATACCTGAGGATAAGCAGTCAGCTATCTCCCAGATACACTGCATTCCTAGTAAGAAGGTAGTTGTAAAGTGGGGAGGAAGAGAGGATGATGGATATATTGACTCCTAATAGTCCGAATTTGTCTCTTTTTCTTGAATCCTCGGTAGATGATATTTCCTCAAGAGCCATTCTTCTAGTGTCCTTCTGTGCTGAGAGGAATAAAGAAATGATTCTCCAGAATTATCTCCTGAATAAGAATTTTCAATTTTGTGGTCAGAAAATACAAGTGTTTCCTGATGTGTCTTATTTTACACAGTGCCGAAGGAAGCAGTTTCTCCTGATGAGGCAACGTGTATTGGCATTGGGAGACACATTCTTTCTTAGGTTTCCATGTAAATGTTTAGTTTCAGATTTATGTTTAGATTCATAAATGTTTAGATTCAGATTTATGTTTGATGTGATATAAATTTTTGAGAGTTCCCTTAACAGTCAATATAGTTTCATATCAGAACAATAAATTTGTATTTACTGACCCTACTCATTTGGAAACATTTCTGAGAAATAAAAGTGGAGAGTAGATAATCTATATGACGTCATATCTTCCAGGTTGTAAATGTGGGGTATTCTACACTTTTGATGATTCTCACTGCTATACTGAATCCTCTTACATTTATGTTTTATATCTTATTTCATACATGCTGCCCCTCTGTAATGTGGACGGGATTGTACATACGCCTGTTATAAGCTTCTTTGATTAGTGATACTCACTTTTTCCTGGTTTTTTTCGCTTTAGAGATATATGATTTTCTTTATTTGTAGTAGATGTAAAACACATTTTTGAAAAATTGTAAAAGAAAGAAATAGGGAAAGAGGGATTTTTGGGTTTTTTTTTACTTATACAGAATATGTCCATTTTCTCAAACTTAGGAAAATCATTCTCTGTAAGAACATAAGACTTTCCAAACTGGGGCAGACCAAAGGTCTAACAAGCCCAGTATCCTGTTTCCAACACTGGCCAAGCCAGGTCACAAGTACCTGGAAGGATCCCAAGGGGTAGATTCCATGCTGCTTATCCCAAAAATAAGCAGTGGATTGCTGCAAATAATGGTTAATGGACATTTCCTCCAGGAACTTGTCCAAACTTTTTTAAATCAGTTACACTACAAGCTTTCACCACTATAAATAATTTTCAACAATGTCATCTATTTGTTTTTCCTTTACCGTTTTCCCCAATTGATTCCTAAGGAATTGGTACATGTAAATGGCTTTGAAGTCGTTCACAGAAGACTGTGTGGTGGCTGAAGTATATACAAGCATTTTTGGCTCTTTACCTTATGAGCCGACAACATATTTGGAAGTATGAGTTTCCTTCCCCAACTCCAAATGTTTGACCTCAAGAAAGTATCCAGAAAGGAATGTAAGTCATGCAAATTGTAATGAAACTGAAAATATATTACACTTCTCCAAACAAAGATTGAAGATTTATGTGGGGGATTTTTTTCTGAACTGCAAAGGGCCTCTGAGCAATGGTTTTTTTTTCTTTGTAACACAAGATCTGATTAGTTTTATTTGTCAAAGTCAGTGAATAACTTTATGCCATAAAGCTTTCTTACTCCTGAATTTGGATGAATTAAGCACTCTCTCTCTTACTTCTCTAGTTACCTTTTTAATTTACTGTATATTTACCAGTGTTTGGACTTTCCCAATCTGCATTATTTTTATGTGCTTTTTGTTGCGATCCTGCTCGCGGCAAGGCCTGGAAGCCATCCTGGAGCCAAGTTCCTGCGTTTCTTGCGGCCCAGAGGCCGCCATTGTGCCGACTTCATCCTGGCATGGCAGAAGCCTTGCTGGGGTTCCCCACGCGGCAGGAGGCCACCCCTGACGTCATCTTCACTACGGCAGGAGCAGTGGACTTCAGCATCTTCCTTGCGGCATGGTGCCGTCGCCACGCTGTCTTCGGCAGGCTTGGGGCCTGCTCCTCGGCGGCAGGATGCTGCCTTGCTCCACACCTCCTTGAGCGGTAGGATGCCGCCACTTCAGCGTCGGGCCTGCTCTGCCTCCTCCTCTTCGCTGCTTCAGCAGGACCGCTGTCCAGAGTCCTGTACCTCTCCTCCTTCCTGCTCATAGGTGCTGGGCTATGCCTCCTGGCCTGATTTAAAGGGCAGTGAGGGAGTGGTTCCTGTTCCACCCTGATGACATCATCTTATGGAACCGCCTCTTCAACCTACAAAAGGCTCTTCAGTTAGTCCTTCCTCGTCTTTGCAAGGAGCAAGTTCCTTCCTGGAACTTGTCCTCCTGGAGCTGGTCTCCTGAGAACTCCTAGTCTCTGCTCCGGCTGGCATTCCTGTATCATCTTGGGATCTCTCTTCATTCCTGGTCTCTTGTCTTCTTCGTGATGTCCATCCACTCCTGTTGTCTTCAATATCCTGATGTTCCGTTCCAGCCCTGGTGTCTTCATCCATGTTCCAGATGTCCGTCTGTTCCTGATGTCTTCGACCAGATGTCCTCAGCTCCGCTCTGACTCGTCCCTCGTGGTCCGTGACCAGCCTAGCTGGGCTGAATAGGGTACGTAGAGGCCCAGTGGTCCGCAACCAACCCGGCTGGGGTGTGTAAGATGCTGGTGGGTCTTTTCCATCCGACGGCGCAAAGGAGTCATCTCGTCCCTCGTCAGGTCTGCCTTGTTCCTGATGTCCAATGTCTGTGTCTTCTTGGAAACCTGATGCAGACACACCAACACAGGTTATCCCTTGGCTATGCCATGGCTTGTGGTGTCACTAGGTCATGCTTCATCCGTTCAATTTTTTTTTTTTTTGCAAGTAAGGATTCTCTGTGTTTATACCATTATATTTTGAAGTTTGTTGCCTTTATCATCTGTTCTGCTAGTGTATTCCAAGCATCCACCATCTTTTCTGTGATCAATATTTCCTTATATTTTTTAGTCTACCCCATGGAGCTTCATAACATGACACCTAGTTCTACAAATGTTTCTATTTAAAAAGGTTTACTTTCAGGTATTTAAATGTTTTTATCATATCTCCCGGTATATCCACTCCTTTAGTGTATACATAAGTCCTTAAATTTCATCTCATATGGCTTGTGTTGCAGATCCCAATTCATTTTCTTTGGCTTTCTCAGGATTCCCTCTAGCCTGTCTATGTTTTTGGAGTACAGCACAGTATTCTAGGTGAAACCTCCCCAATGACCTGTACAAAACCATTACCACCACCTTTTTTTTTTTTTTACTTGTGCCTCTCCATATGCACCCGAGCATCCCTCTGACTCTACCACTGTATAGACTAAGGCATAGACAAAGAAGTGCTTGCACCATGTGACCTTAGTGATAATGACCCGAGTTAAAAAGTGAGGTCAATATTCAAAAGGTTTGTCCAGCTAACATTTTGAGTTAGCCAGACAAACCCCATAATTTAAAATTCCCCCACCCTAGCTCTGACTAAATTTTGATTGGACAAAATTTACCAAGGTAAAGAGAGACCAAGCTGAGAGCATTGCCAGGACTCAGTTTCATTTTGTCCAGACTGCCCTGATATTCAGCACTGTCCAGCATTGTCCTAAAGTTACCTCAAATAACTTTAGACCAGATATTCAGCCGGCGCAGCTTCAGGTTGAATATCCAGATAAATATACCCAGACAAAGTTGTCTACATAACTACCCTGCAACAGCTGATTGAATATCTACTTCTTGTTATTATTATGAGTTATCAATAGCAAGACCTACACTACTCACTTCTATTAATTTATTGTCTTACATTTTAAACCAGTAGATCCCAAATCCTATCCTTGTGGGCCAGAAAGTGATTCAGTTTCAGAATTTCCACAATGAATATACATGAGATATATTTGCATGCCTTGCATCCATTATATGCAAATGTCTAAGGTTCAGACAGCCTCTGAAGGCCCACTTTTTAATATGACTTTCAATTAATCTGTCTAAAGGGGATTACAGTAATTGTGCCTGTAGGCAAGGGGCTGGCAGATCAGAAAGTTATGTTTTAGCCACTGTAATTACAGGTAGCATTAGCTTAGAATGTTTTTCTGCCAGAACCATTTTTCTGCTATTCACATTTATTATGTATAAAATAGTTCATGCTTTACTTTTAAATTGTGAATTTGAGAATATTGATGCTTTAATATATTATTTTATACATTGCCCTGAGCCTTAGGGATAAGCAATCAATAAAATGCAAATATATACAATTTCTCATGCATATTCATTGTGGCTATCTTGAAAACCAGATCTGTTTGTGGCCCTTGAGGACCAGCCTTGGGGACCTCTGATTTAACCAATTGTCTTATTAAGACATGGGAGGGGCCCTTGTTTACATATCTCTTTTTTTTTTCAGAATTCAAACATGCAAATGATCTAAGCAAAAGGTACTTTAGTGGCAGAGGGAGGGAGAATTTCACAATCAGATTAAGACTTGGATCAGCACTATTAGGTGGTACAAATGGGAGGATTTGGTGAATCAGGTTGTCTATCTTTTGACATCTTCTATGTTTTTATTCTCATTCTACTATTTTCTTGCCCATCTATGCCTACATTGCAAATTGTATCATATTTGGCAATTGTACTATAGTTTTCTTTAAAGAAAATTGTCTTGTAAGATCGCAATGTCTATTTTCCACTACCAGGAGGTCATTAGTATCCTTTGTACCTATTTAGTATATGCAGGCACATTAACATTTATAGTACTAGCAAATGATCTAAATAGTGCACATTTTTGTTTGAGTTAGGGATTTAACTAACATGTACTCTAATAAGTGATAGCACAGGCATTTTTTTAAACACACTTTTAGTTCATAGGTTCCTGGGGAATAAATTTCAGTGAAATTAGATAAATAGTTCAAAAGTTAATTGGAAGGTGGGGGAGACAGATATGATGATCTAATAAGGCCAATTTCTCTATAGAAATCTAGGGGGTAGATCTGTGTGTGATCATATCAGATGATCTCATGGTGGCCAAGCAGGTAGATAAGGCAATGGCAAAAGCCAGAAAGATGCTGAAGTACATAGAGTGAGAAAAAGAGGTGATATTGCCCCTGAATAAGTTCACAGTGAGACATCCTTTGGAATACTATGTACAGTTTTGGAGACGGCAATTTCAAAAAAATATAACAGGATTGAGTCAGTCCAGAGGGTGACTACTAAAATGATCAGCAGTCTTCCTTGTAAAGCATATGGGGACAAACTTAAAGGTCTAAACATGTATACCTTAGAAGAAAGGTGGGATAGGGATATATGAATTAGACATTTAAATACATCTGAGATATTAATGCACAGAATATGGGTTTCTTTCAACAGAAAGGAGGCTCTGGAAGGAGGTCATGGGATGAGGGTGAAAGGGGACAGACTGAGGAGTAATCTAAGGAAGTATTTCTTTACAGAAAGGCTGGTGGATACATGGGACAGCTTCCCAGTGCAGGTGGTGAAGACAAGGAAGTCATATGAATTCAAGAAAGCTTAGGATAAGCACAGGGGATCTCTGAAAGAGCGGTAGGGACTGTAGAGCTGAGGAGTTGTGTGGATGGGCAAACGAGAAGCGTCATGTTTTTTTTCCTGCCAATACGTTTCTATGTTTAGAAAACAAACAGCAATTCTTAAGTGTATAAAGAATCAGGAGTACATGAAAAGTGACAACATTTTGAATGGAATTGGATGATGATGATCATCCTATAAGGCCAGCTTACCTGTAGGCACTGTTCAAGGACAGGGCAGCTTTAAAAATGTTCAGTGTCATCACAACATGCTCTGATCTTACTGAGATATTCAATTCCCTTTTGCCTCACTAATATATAGTAGCAATGAAAGACATCAGATAAAGACCAATACAGTCCATCTAGACTGCCCAGTAAGGTTTGTTTTTTGGATAGTAGCAACTGCCACTTTGTGCAGGCAACCCCCAAGATGTAATAGAAAAGTTACCCCATTTTGTCATTTCCACTTTCCAGCCATCAGGGATCCTCTGTGTGTATCCCATGCCCTTTATCCCATTACCACTCCTGTTCTTCACCACTTCTTCAGGACGGGTATTACATGCATCCACCACCCTTTCCATTACGAAATATTTCTTACAGGTTGCCATATTTCAAAATAAGTAATCAGAAGCATCAGCACTAACCAAATGTAGGACAGCTTTCAAAATGTACAATAAAATCACAATATGATGTTATCTCCCAGAGATTTCAACTGAATTGCTTGTTCCTCGTATAAAAGAAAAAGAAACAGATTCTAGGTGTCAAAGGCATATGAAAACAGTTAGCCAGGAGACATGAGGTATTCAATCCATTGCAGAATTAAATCAGTGGACAGTTCAAAAGTTATGGGGGAGTTCACTTATGGGAAGAAAAAGACAAACACAATAGAAATGATGTTCTTATATGGTTCTCTGTATTAGAAAACATGACTGCTAGAAAACTGAATGGTAGAACAGGTTATATATAAATCTACGGGGCAGCAACTCAAGGATGAAATACAGTTAGTCTAGATCAGGGGTGGGCAAGTCCGGTCCTGGAGGGCTGCAAACCAGTCGGGGTTTTCAGGATACCCCTAATGAATATGCATGAAATAGATTTGCATACAACTGAGGCAGTGTGTATGCAGGTCTCTCTCATGCATATTCATTAAGGATATCCTGAAAACCCGACTGGTTTGCAGCCCTCGAGGACCGGAATTGCCCACCCCTGGTCTAGATGGTATCAGTGGAATTGGAAGAGATACTTCACATATACATGTCCTACTTCTAATATATTACTCTCTCAAAGGGAAATTTTAATTCCCGCATGCAGGCGTCCATGTGAGCGCAGTTCCCAGCATGCGCACATGGACACTCCGATTTTATATTGGTGCACGCGAGTGCTGACTCATTCATCTAAGGGGGGAAATTTTATAAGATGCGCGTGGCAATGCGATAGGCCCTTTCCCCAGTTCCCTCCCAGTCCGCTCCAATAAAGGAGCGGACTGGGAGGGAACTTCCTAACACCCCTAGCTAACCTGTCTCCCTTTTCCCTTATCTTCCCTAACCCCTAAAACCCCGCTAACTTAATTTTTTAAAATATTTACCTGCTCTCCAGAGCAGTAGCAAGCTGCGTAGGCTGGCTGGCTGCTAGTGTGCACTTCAGCAGACAATGCCTAATGGCGCTGGCCTGCCCCACTCATGCCTTGCCCATATCCCACCCTGGCCTGCCCCTTTTCTGTAATCTGGTTCTTGGGTGTGTATCGGGAGATATGCATGTGGCCGCGGGCCTTTGAAAATCCCTGTAGCGCACGCATACCCTGGCCACATGCATATCTCCCAGTTTTAATGCATGCCGGGTTTTTAAACTTGGGCCATAGCACCCATTGCTTGCCATTATCAGAGACAATGCTTGGCTAGGTAATTCTTTGGTGTCACCCCAGTTTGCTATTTTTACAGTCTTACCTAAACTTGTCCTATGAAGTGAACTCTAAAAACTATTTATTAATCTCTCCATTTAATATAATTTAAAATTGGCACATATCCTGCTTTATCTGTAAAATTTAGGTTCAACGTAGATAACAGCATAAATAACACAATAAAAGCAAATTAGACTAGAAAAAGAAAAAAATTCCATCCCATATATCAAGAGAAGAAAATTACAATAAAAACATAAAAATTATCCAAAAATGTATAACAATAAGAGTCTAGTCACCAAATCTATGTAAATCTATAAATCCAACTTCAACCAAACAAAAAGCATTAAATAACCAGCTCAAGCTTCTATCAGTACATTATTAAAAAAATATCATCCATCAAGAAATTTAAGATCTGAGGGACAACATTTACTTGATGTCCCAGCCTAAAACTATGGAACCAGCTTCTACTTGTGTTAAAGAAAGAAGGCTGTGTGAAAACATTCAGGAAGCAACTGAAGGTCCTTCTTTTCAGGCAGGCATATTATAATATCTCAACTTAGGCATCACATTTAGATTTATTTAATGTTTTATTTTATTGATGAAGTTTTATTTATTGTTCATTTGGTATGTCAAGTTTGATTATTTTATTTTGTATGTTTTAATTGTAAGCTGCATAGAACTTGGAATATTGCGACATATAAATATTTTAACTAAATAAAATATATAAATAAATAAGTACATACATAATCCAATGTCAGCCAAAATTGGCCAGTCTCTGCTCATCTAAAGTATAATGCTCTAAAAAAATATTTTTATTTTTTTCCTCCAACAAAAGTAACATAGCTAGGCTATAGTTATTTCAGGGAAAAACTCTGATTGTTTCAAATTAACAAGTGGGGTACTTCAAAGGTCGGCCTTATTGGCCTTATTATTCAATATTTATATTTCCCCTATCTGTCATATCCTTGTGAATTTGGACACAGGTTATTTAAGCGAGTCTGATCTGAGGATTGTGATACACTTGTTAGTATTAACATCCTTAGATGATTGTAATCTACTTTACCTTGGTCTTTTGCAGAAATGTATTAAAGCTTTGCAGTCCATCCAAAATTCTGCTGTTTGTATTATAGCAGGGATCTCGACCTGAGCACATTACTCCTTTTTTGAAGAAATTTCATTGGTTACCCATTAAATGGAGGATCTCTTTTAAGATTTTAATGTTGGTTTACAAGGGATTGAATGGTCTAGTACCTGCAAGCTTCAATGCTGCATTAAAGTTTTACTGCCCAGTTAGGCCTGTGAGACCGTGAGTCAGAACTTATTAGATGTTCTCTTTCAAACTGATAAGATTGGATGAATCCAGTGAGAAATTATTTGATGTTCAAGGCCCAGAACTTTGGAATTCTTTGCCCAGTGGGCTAAAAGAGGAACCTTCTCTTTTGAAATTTAGAAAAATGACAAAGGGTTTTTTATTTTCTATGGCCTTTGCTGCATGATGTGCAATAAATTAGGAAGTAGATACTGTATTGACAGTATCTTGTTAAATGATAAGATAATAGATTAGTAGGTAACTTATACTAACTTTTAATATACTACAGTGGAAAATAGAATTATCTAAGGATAATGAGAATGTAAGGTATTGGGGCAATGACTTGAAAAAGAAAGTAGTTCTTGATTCCTTGAATTGTTGATATATCTTTGTCTTGTTGTTCATGTTTTTATTTTATGTTTATAGTATTTGTAATTTGTATTACAGATTGTATGAATGGTTTTATTGTTAACTGCTTAGAAATTACAATTAGCAGTATATAAAATGTAAATAAAGAAATAAATAATTGTAGGAAGAAGCCAGTTTCCTAGACTAGAAGCCAAAGCTGCAAATGATTTTGCTCATGATCAGTTTCAGGGCCTTTACCAAGGAGATAGCTGAACGCAAATCTTGATTGGATTGCAATGACTGCAAAGAGCCATATTTCTCTAACCTCTGCACATGGTAAGAAGGGGCAATACGGTATCCTGTAAGTGAAAAACAAACCTTTAAAATGATTCCTTAGTTCAAGTGGAAGCCAATGCAAAGTAATCAAAAGTGTAATGGCCCCTACTTTATCTTTTCTGCCTCAGAATGATTTCTGCTGCAGAATTTTTGAATTAGCTAAGCGGATCAATGATCTATAAGATTACCCCAAATACAGTGAATTGCAATAGTTCAAATATAAAAGGACCGCTGCCTGAATAACTGTACAAAGATCAGCCTGCAGTAGGAAGATGCGCAACGGCCTAAGTGAAGCTTAATAAATGCCCTTTTTGCCTCTGTGTCTACCTCTTTGTCCACAGAGAGAGCAATCAATCACAACTCCCAAGCTGCAAACCTTCAGACAAGGAGAAACTTCAGCATTGTTCAATAGGGAATGCATGGGGAGGAGGGCTCAGTTTATTCAGGTTGATGTGACTGGCCTGCATTCAGTTCCAAATCACAGCAAAGAAGTCATCATCAATAGTTTCCCTATTACAGCCACAGAGGTTTGAAAAGGAAAAATAATTTAAATGTGAATAGCATAATTAGGGCTTTTGATTTAAAGTTTTTAACTAATAAAACTTGATAAAAACACCCTTGATGTGAAAAATATAAAACAGGTGTTTATTAGATAAACACCAGAAAAACACTACCTTCCCTAATATTCTCAGATCTCTCCTTTCTCTACCCTGGATCCTCCACTTTGTACACCTTTTCCATGTTAATAATGACTCCTCAGCAGTACAAATGTATAGATTTGATTCAACTAGAAAAGGTAGCCAACAGTAGTACCTGCACTACAAAACACCTATAAATACCGCTTTTGGTACTCATATAGAACCCCTAATTAAGCTGGAAAATAAAAATCTACATTTTCAATTTATAAATATCTAAAATCAAAAACCTTACTTATAATTTTGGAAACCCAGATTTGATGAGCCTTCTTATACACCCCCCACAAGACAAAACCCAAATATGAGAGATTTGAGACCCAGTTTACACTTTTAATTTTTGATTGCTTAATCCTAAAATGTGGTAAATCAGTCAAGAATTACCCAGTTTCTTCAATGACAGGGAGTAATCTACTCTAAATGTTCAAAAGCTGCTGGCAGATCTAACTGTATCACCAGGTCAACTCCTTCCTTATCCAGCTGCAGTCTAAGGTTATTGAGCAAGGCCAACTGCACAGTTCCACTGCTGTAGCCTTTGCTAAAGCCTAACTGCAGTTGGCCAAGTAGTGTGTCTCAAGATGGATTACTCAATGATCAATAGTAGTTTATTAGATTTCGTTTGATTTGGTACAGTGCAACTAGTGCATATTTCATCAAACATGATTTAAATAATTAATAACAAAGAAAAACTCAAGCTATGAGAAAGGGAGAACAGTATATGTTTTATGTCATTCCTGGATTGCATACAGCAAGTAATACAGTACTCTTCATTGAGTTCATATTGTGCTATTTTTATGCTTTGCCTGTTATCAGTGTTGTTCATATAGGTTATGATTAGGATCTCAGTATAGCAACACATTCCTTTTTACATGGATTCATAACAATGGGAATGGCAAGCAGAAGATTATTTCATACAATTTATGCTATCAACATCTCCTCAGGAACTAAATAAAAATCATGAAAAGGTGGGATACTAATCATTTTTTAACTCTATTTATACAGTTCATTTTTAAAATAACTCCACCAAGAAATATATCTTGCATAAAAAGCAACAAGAAATGAAGAAATGAAAAAACACCACCAAACAAATTATCAATTACAATTAATATGCTCCTTCCATTACCAAATGCCACCACAAAAGGGAAAGGAGAATAGAAGAAAATATAATCAAAACATTCACAAAGGAAATAAGACTACCAAGCTCGAGAAAAGACTTCTTAATATAAAAAGAGGGCAATCCAAAGAAGCAGAGCTCTAACAAACATCAGTCCCCAGGAGCAGATACTGTACCATGTCTATTTCTTAGAAAATAAAATTATTGTGCAGATTCAAAATTGTGCTTATATCTAATCAAGCTTTTGCAGGGAAATTTCAAAAGAAATGTGGCACTAATCTGAATCATTCTAGAATATATCAATAAACTGCTCTCTTCTGTATGGTATTTGCCAGATAGAAGAGAAATGCAGGGCTGTACCTAGCAGACTTGTGGGTGTGGTGTGTAATGAGTTACATAGCAAGGGATATTGAATCAAGGAAATAATTAAATCTAGGTAGAGCTACAGATCAAAGCACTAGTGTTCTGGCTGAGGGTTAAGATGCTTTCCTGACTCTTAATTGGCTAACTTTGAAATCTCTAATATAAGTTTTGCTTTATTTTTCTGTTCTTGTGTGTGGCTGGATTATTGTTTTGCAAATAGATACTGTTTTATTCTGTTGTTACTTTCTGTCTTCTGTAGGGGTGATTAACTAATTCCCCCCGCCCCCTCCAAAAAAAAAAAAAAAAAAAGATATTCTCCATTAGACAGTGCTTTATTTCTGCTGCTGCTTGTGTGTTGCTAGATTCTTACATTTTTTTTCTAGGTGGTATTATCTTTGCTAGTTATTATTTGATGTCCCTGTCTGTTTTAAAGAGTAATACAGTACTGTATCTAGCAGACTTGTGGGTATGGTGTGTACTGTGTAATCAGTCGTACAGCAAGGAATATTGAACCAAGGAAATAACTAAACCTAGGTAGAGCTCCAAATCAAAAGAGAGGCTGTTTATTCCCTACCACCCTCTCCTCTCATTCCCACCCCTGGGGTGTTTCCTTCTTAAATAGTTCTTCCAAGGACTTAGGTTAAGTGAATAATACAGGACCTAAGTACCAATCTCACAACTTGTTTATTAATCACCATTAACAAAATGTCCTTTATTCAGTGCAACAACTGTGGTGCTTATGATCCAAGGCCTATTAATTGTACAATTAAGGATTGTCCAATTTTCCTTCAGCTGTCTGCCATGAAAAAGGAACTAATTTGCCTGAAAGAGAAATTATCCAGGCTTCAAAAATCTTTCCTTTCCTTGCAGCATCCAGACTATCTCTCCCAACTCCCACAGAGTAATCAAAAACCTAGACATAAATGAAAATTTAAAAAAAAACCTAGGCATAAATGGTTTACAGTGGGCACCGGTAGAACAAAACCTGAGATACCGAATTCCCCAATCTTTGAAGCATTCTGTATATCTGCCCCCACTCCCACAGTCAAACATCCAGAATTCAGAAACCCTGTAATAAGTGGATAACAGTAGGCTCTGGCAGAATAAGGCCTGTATTGAAGACATCCCCTCTCTATCCACTGATACCATCACCTAACTCCTTTTTCTGCATAAATCCATCCACTTACAACTCGGAGTTACATTGTTCTGCCTAGAGCACTACAGATCCTTGCACTGGCCCTGTGCATGAGGATTGCAGGTGTCCATAGTAAAGAATGCTTCTTGTTGTTTGTTGGGGGAAGGAAGAGAAAAAGTGTGTTGTATCACTACTAGAGATGTGAATCGTGTCCTCGATCGTCTTAACGATCGATTTCGGCTGGGAGGGGGAGGGAATCGTATTGTTGCCGTTTGGGTGTGTAAACTATCGTGAAAAATCGTTAAAATCGTGAGCCGGCACACTAAACCCCCCTAAAACCCACCCCGACCCTTTAAATTAAATCTCCCACCCTCCCGAACCCCCCCCAAATGCTTTAAATTACCTGGGGATCCGGCGGTGGTCCAGAACGGCGGCGGTCCGGAACGGTCCCCTCAATAGAATCGTGTTGTCTTCAGCCGGTGCCATTTTTCAAAATGGCCGCCGCAAAATGGCGGCGGCCATAGACAAAAACAATTCGACGGAGGTCGTTCCGGACCCCCGCTGGACTTTTGGCAAGTCTTGTGGGGGTCAGGAGGCCCCCCCAAGCTGGCCAAAAGTTTCCTGGGAGTCCAGCGGGGTTCCGGGAGCGATTTCTTGCCGCGAATCGTTTTCGTACGGAAAATGGCGCCGGCAGGAGATCGAGTGCAGGAGGTCGTTCAGCGGTGGTCCGGAACCCCCGCTGAACGACCTCCTGCAGTCGATCTCCTGCTGGCGCCATTTTCCGTACGAAAACGATTCGCGGCAAGAAATCGCTCCCGGAACCCCGCTGGACTCCCAGGAAACTTTTGGCCAGCTTGGGGGGGGGCCTCCTGACCCCCACAAGACTTGCCAAAAGTCCAGCGGGGGTCCGGAACGACCTCCTCCGTCGAATCGTTTTTGTCTATGGCCGCCGCCATTTTGCGGCGGCCATTTTGAAAAATGGCGCCGGCTGAAGACAACACGATTCTATTGAGGGGGCCGTTCCAGACCGCCGCCGTTCTGGACCACCGCCGGATCCCCAGGTAATTTAAAGCATTGAGGGGGGGGGGGGGGGTTCGGGAGGGTGGGGGATTTAATTTAAAGGGTCGGGGGTGGGTTTTAGGGGGTTTTAGTGTGCCGGTTTTCCTGCCCTCCCCCTTCCCCCGAATTACGATTTTTTAACGATAAATCGGGGGAATTGGTATTGTATCGTGGCCCTAATGATTTTTTGACGATTTAAAATATATCGGACGATATTTTAAATCGTCAAAAAACGATTCACATCCCTAATCACTACCAGCTCTCCATCCCCCCCCATCCCCACTCGCTCCCTCCCCCCACTAATCTTGAGAAATCTCAGGGAAAGCAGAACTCAAAGGTTCCCAGGTATGGTGCTAATCCTACTTATTTAAGCACAGGTAGGACATATTTACATAGAAACATAAAAACATAGAAACAGAAATGACGGCAGAAAAGGACCTACAGTCCATCCAGTCTGCCCAGCAAGTTTATGGTAGTTTCTGTTGAGCCATACAAGTCCACTATTCTTACTAGCTTCCGTCAAAGTCAGGGCCCTTGTTAGTTGCTGTTAGAGTCCAAAGTCCCTGTTACCTTCTGCCATAGAAGCAAAGAGTAATGTTGGAGTTGAGAGTACTCTTGGAATTGCATCAAGAGTTTCATGCTTATTGGCTAAGAGTAATAACAGCCACATCAGCAAGTTACCCCTATATTTATTTTTCCCAGACCGCAAAATTCAGTGTCCTAGCTATTTGCTGACTATATTTAATTCCCTTTTCCTCCTTTCTCCCTGCTATTGAAGCAGACAGCAATGATGAAGTTGTGCCTTATTTAAGGGTAGTAACTGCTACACCAGCGAGTTACTCCCATGCACTCGTTTCTTTGTTTCTATTGTCTAGCTATTAGGGATCCACAGTGTTTATCCCATGCCCTTTGAAATCTTTCACCATTTTTGTCTTCACCACTGTTGCAACCGTCCCTTCCCGACGGCTGCACTCCTACTACCTCTCTTCTTTTGCTCCTCCTCTTGCTGTTAATGGATGCCTGACTGCCACGGCGTCTCTCTGCCGTCCTCTCCGGCGTCCTCGGACCAGCTTGGGCTCTGCCTCCCGCCATGCTCCGTCTGTACCTTAGGGCGCATGCGCCGTGCGGCCCTCGCTCTTATTTCCTACTTGACGCGAACCTCAGGGGCGTCCCCCTGTGATGACGTCACGCTGTCCGGATATTTAAAGCCTACACTGTTTGCTAGCTTTTGAGTTAGCAAGGGGAATTCTACGGATGGGATTCGCTCTCCTTACCCAGCTACTCTGCCTCCAATTTTCATTGGACTCTTAACGTTAACGGGGTACCCGCTCCTCGGGGGCCTCACTTGCTTTTCAGGTTGCTATCAGGAAACTGGTACTCGCTCCTCGAGGGCCCATGTTCCCTGACTTGCTACCTGCTCCTACCTTCTCTTCTGCCTGGAAGGATTCGCTATCTTCAACACCAGTGAGTACTACCATCCCCACCTCAGAACATTCCCTGGAACCAGGTACTCACTCCTCGAGGGCCTGCCTCCATTCCAGCCCTGGTGCCATCTCCTACTTGGAACTGCTGTGTGAGTACATCTCCTTCAAGCCTCTCAGTTCTCAGGGATCAGGTACTCGCTCCTCGAGGGCCTGCTCTTCCTATCCGGGGGTTCTCCATACTGGGGCTTGTTCATATTCCACTGTACTCATTATTCTCAGGTCTTTCCACTACAGCTCTGCCACTGGAGGAGTCGCTGTTCCAGCCAGGTTCTTGTGGCCTGGTTTGGCCTCTGTTGGAAACAGGATGCTGGGCTTGAAGGACCCTTGGTCTGACCCAGCATGGCAATTTCTTATGTTCTTATGGGGAAATTGAAATCCATTTTGATTAATAAAAGGGAAGGATATTACCCATGAGATAATGAGCAGATAGTGAATACATCTTTGTTGGAAGGCCACGTGCCAGAAATGTTGAAGCTGGCTACAATGAGACCAGTTCAAAGGAACTTGCCCTTCCATTTGAACAGTTGACACATCTTTGGCCTATATCCAACTTATCATTGGCTAAAGTCTTAGAAAAGTGTCTATTGGCATAGTTAGATACTTTTCTTGAGGAGCAAAAAGTGCTTGATGAGCAAAACTTTGGGTTCAGAAAAGCTCACCGCACAGAGGCCCTGTTGTTGTTTCTCTTGGACTTTTTATGTTGTACATTGAGGAAGGGTGAGTCAGGTATTCTAGTATAATCGGACATCATAACCGCCTTTGACACTGTGAGTCATGCTGGCTCTTTTATTAGACATGGGCATTGGTGGCGTAGTAATGTTATAGTTTACATCATTTCTCTATAACAGAATACAGCACATACAGTTAGATGAAGATTACTCTTCATGGAGTGCCACAGGACTCAGCACTATCCTCCGTACTGTTCAACATCTATTTATCCCCTCTTGGTATCATTCTGTGGTTGCTTGGGATGACATTTCATTTATTCAAATGATATTCTGTCTATATACAGTATTCTACTCAGGCTGGTACCTTTAAAACATTTTTTCGAAATTATCTACTGGCCATAAAGTTTTGGCTGTATAATAATAATAGGCTACTCCTTAATCTTCAAAAAATATTACTTTGGGTCAGAAGGAATCCACCCTGTGAGGTTTTGATAAACTGTGAATATAATGGGATATCAATGTCAATAATCACTGAGACAAGAAACTTGGGAGTGTATCTAGATTCCAGCTTGTCTTTTAAAGTACATATAAGATATGTTGCTAAAGTAGCACTTTACAAAGCTAACATTTTTTCTTTCAAATGATTTATTTAGAACAGTTGTACAAGTAGTGATCTTTGGTCACCTTGTGTTGCTCCTGTCGGTCACAGATGGTTGCAACCTCTGTTGTTCACCTCCTTTTTCCCTGCACCAGCGATTCTTGGAAGAATGGCGGCCTTCCTCGGCGTTCCCGGGACGGCGTGGGCGATCCCGTCTGCCATCTTGAATCGGGGATTACCTAGGGCATGTGCGCATGCCAAGCCCTTCTTATACACATCATGTTAGGAACCTCAGGGGCATCCCCTCTGCATGATGCCATCCGTCAGTGTATTTAAGCTATCCGGCCTATGCTTCCTATGAGTTAGCAAGGACTTCCTTCCTGCTGAATTCCACTCCACTTGGAGACACTTCACTATTGCTACGCTGAACTCGTTCCTGACTCTGGGACTTGACCGCCTTAGGTACCCGCTCCTCGGGGGCCTTGTCGCGTTCTGGCTATCCATTCCTTGGAGGGCCTTCCTGCCTGGAGATACCATTTACACCTGATCAGGACACAGCCTTGTGAGTATGCCTCAGCAAACCTCCTTCTACATTTCAGAGTGAATACCATCATCTACCCAGCTCTGCTGACCTCTTGTACTTCTCTTACCAACGACAGTGTGATTCTCGGCGTACCCCACACTGTGGGCCACTACCGGATCTACCTGAGAGGTGTACTATCTGGAGGAGGTGTTCCCCTGCGTATCTCATTCCGCGGGCCACTATCGGGGATATCATCACTGGGCAACCTTACTACTCTGGACTGTATCTCTTCTCCCACTTTGTGGGTATTTCATCTACGTTCCAGTCTAATAAAGTCTTGTTACTATCTGTGTCCGTCTCAGCTGAGGCCACGCCTATCGTAGTGAGTCCCCACAGGGCTCCTCCCTGTGAGTGAAGTAAACTCTCACTACGATCCAGGGTCCACAACCATACCAGAACATAATACCTTGATTATTGTAATTGTCTTTATCTTGGACAGCCTCTAAAGTTGATGCATGCTTTGCAACGTGTTCAGCATGCAGCAGCAAGGCTTATCTCGGGGAGGAAAGTAAATGAGCATATTACACCTGTATTGACTCAGTAGCACTGACTGCCCATTAGGTGGAGGTCCCAGTTTCAGTTTATAGCTCTTATTCACCAGCTTTTACATTCAGATGATCTGTGCTTACTGGTGAATACATTTTTTTTTATATCCAGTGTGTTCTTTATGGTTCTCAAATTCTAAGAATTTAGTTATTCCACCTATTACAGATTATAGCTTTTGGCAGACTCACCTGAGGGCCATTTCTATGCTGGCCTGGAATTGTGGAGTACATTATCAGCTAGTCTAAGGGAAGAACCTGAAAACTTTTAGAAAGAATTTGAAAACATTGGAGCCGATTTTAAAAGTTATGCACACAGGGTACATTTGTGTGCGCCACCTGGCGCGCACAAATGTACACCCAATTTTATAACATGCACGCGCTACCGTGCGCATGTTATAAAATACAGGGTTGGCGCGCGCAAGGGGGTGCACACTTGTTCACCTTGCGTGCACCGAGCCCTAGGGGAGGCCCGATGGCTTTCCCCGTTCCCTCCAAGAAATCGGAGCGGCCTTGGAGGGAACTTTGTTTTTGGTCCCCCCCTTTTCCCTCTCTTCCCCTATTTAACCCACTCCCCAGCCCTACCTAAATCCCCCCTACTTTATTTCGTCAAGTTACGCCTGCCTCTGGTGAGCCAGCCGGCTGCCGGCGCGCTGTGCTGGAGCACTCTGCCCCGCACCGAACCACTGCCATGCCCCAGGCTACGCCCCCGGACCGCCCCTTTTTCGAAGCCCCGGGACATACACGCGTCCTGAGGCTTGCGCGTGCAGGGGTAGGTTTTTGGGGGTTACGCACGTAACCCTTTGAAAATCTACCCCATTGTATTTTAAGAAAGTTTACTTATTTTATATTTAAATTTTACTTATATTTTATGCTGTTTGTTTTTTATTAACTGCAAATGTTAATTTCTTTGTTTATGTTGTGCATTTATTTTTAATTGTGAATGTTGCTAATGTAATCGGATATAAACAACATTTTGTGGATAAAGGCGTAATATAAGCAATTTTAAATAAATAAATAAAATATAAGATTTGTTATACTGGGTCAGACCAAAGGTCCATCAAGTCCAGTATCCTGTTTCCAACAGTGGCTAATCTAGGTAACAAGTACCTGGCAAGATCCCCAAATATCAATAGTTCCATGTTACTTATCCCAGGGATCAGCAGTGGATTTCCCCAAGTCCACCTTAATAATACTATATCAGACTAACTAGATTCTCAAAATGTCACCTGATCTATTTCTTAGATCTTTTTCATTCTAAAATATTTTTACACTTTCTAGAAATAAAAGGTGTATGCCTACTATTGTGGCCCTCACCCTGTTTTATGAATCTTCTTCCAAGATATAGTCGTATTATACAATAATGATGTTGAGTTCAATCATTTGGATGCCCAAACAAGAATTGTATTCAAGATAATCCACTTAAGGGTCAATTTTAAAAGGGGCGCATGGGTGTCCATGTGCACGCCATTCCCGGTGCATGCACATGGATGCGCTGATTTTATAATATGCGTGCGGCGATGCACATATGTTATGGAATCCAAAGCGGGAGATTTTATTTAGAAGCAGAAGTAAGTTCTGTGTGCTGTCCTGGCCCGTCCCCAAGGGAGAACAAATGTGATCTTTATGTCATCCTATTCTATGTTTCTGTGATGCATTTGGATTCATAATGGTGATAATGATGCAACAGAACCTTTCAAAAATTGTAAACACTGATAATTCCTAAAAAAAAAAAAAAATCAAAATCAAAATGAAAAAAGGCATTAATTATGTCAACTTCCAAATGAATGTGTTAAAAATATTTTGTTATTACTGCTGGTTATTGAGCCCCCCCTAGTGATTGAGGTTCTTAATAAACTTCTAATATTTATAGACTATCAGGTAAGAGATACTTTTTTAGTTCTAATTTTTTTTTTTTTTTTAGAGTAGATGTGTGTCTGGGAGAGGGAGTATAGATGTGCACATATGTGTATGTGGTGGGGGGACTGTAAGTGTTAGGGTGTGTGTTGGAGGATAGATGTGTATGTTTGAGTAGTTCTGTGTGTGTGTGTGTGTGTGTGGCAAGGGTTGTGCGTGAAAGGGGTGTTATGTTATATGGTGGCTGTGGGTGAACTAAGAAGCTGCACCATTTACTCTCTTTCTGTGGTGGGTGAAGGTGTAGGTGTACTGAGAGAAAGTGCGTAGGAGTGTGTGAGATGAATGTGTGTGGGGGGGACAGGGGGTAGGGGTATGGGCTGTGCGATGAGTGGGTGTGAACGTAGATGTGAAGGTGGAGTGTGTGTGTGGGAGGTATATGTTTGGGGTGGGTAGGGCCATGTGTCGGAATTTTGTGTTCATACTTTGGAAGCTCAATTTTTTGTGCTATCCTTTGCCGGTTGCCTCTGTTATTTTCCCTCTCTCCTTGCCTGTGCTGTTCTGTGACAAAGTGCTGGGGTGGGGTAAACACTATTGGACTACTGCACTGGTCAGCATTCTAACAGTTCACATTGGGGTAGATTTTTAAAGAAGTGCATGCGGGGTACATTTGTGCGCGCTACCCGGCGCGCACAAATGTACACCCAATTTTATAACATGCGTGCTGCCGTGCGCATGTTATAAAATCCGGGGTCGGCGCGCGAAAGCGGGTGCACACTTGCACCGAACCCTAGGGGAACCCCGATGGCTTTCCCCGTTCCCTCCAAGGTTGCTCCGAAATTGGAGTGGCCTCTGAGGGAACTTTTCTTCCACCTTACTCTCCCTTCCCCTATCTAACCCACCCCCCAGCCCTACCTAAAATCCCTCGTACCTTATTTCAGTTATTTACGCCTGCCTCTGGCAAGTGTATCTTGCGTGCGCCGGCCAGCTGCCGGCACGCCATCCCTTGGCACAGCTGCTGTGCCGGAAGCCTTGGTCCTGCCACCGGACCGCCACCACACCCACGCCCCCTTCCCGCCCCTTTTTCAAAGCCCCAGGACATACGCGCATCCTGGGGCTCGCGCACACTGCCGAGCCTATGCAAAATAGGCTCGGCGGGCGCAGGAGCAGGTTTTCGGGGTTACGCCCATAACCCTTTGTAAATCTAACCCATACGTTCTAAGAGTTTCCCATAGAAGAAAATGGGATTTTATTTTCAGAGGCTCAGTTCTCTGAAAATACAAATCTATTGGTTTTCATTTTCAAACTCATCAAAATATTCATATTTCTTCCTGTGGGTCAAATTTGTCGAACTTCCATTCCCTTTTTGGACAGTTATACCTACAGACAGCGAGGCATCAATCTTTTTTACATATGCTTTCCTACATATGCAGTGTTGGAAAGAGTTAACACCACAAAAAAAATCTTGCTTTTATATTGCCCATAAATCTAATCTACCACTCCTCATCCAGGCTAGTTTATTTAGAAGTGAAACAGAAGAGCATTCCAGAAACATTCAATTAAAAATTAACGTTCGGTATTCAATAGTGAATCTAGCAAACAAGGTTCAGCATAAGGAGGTAATGATTGGAGATGAAAAAAAAAATCCAAAATAATATTGTTCCTGAAGAATAAAAGGCAGGGTTACAGAAAGTGGAGACAGCAATATGCTGATATATGTAAATTGCCTTCACAGGCTTCACAATCATTACTTATTTTCCTAACGTAATGGTGTTCAGGTTTATAACCCATAAGCAACACTGATGGTTCAGCCACCTCGGTGCTCTATCACAGCAATTGCATCAACCATCCTTGATGCACGCTCAGCGTGGGATAACCAACAGTGCATTCAACTTCATATCCTTAGATATTTTTTTCCAGAATTCTTTGGTTTTCAGACTTACAAGAATGCCTAAATTACTTTTGTAAGAGAGCTGTAGGACTTCTATTTCGGTCCTATCTTTCACAAAAAAAAAATTGCACTTCCCTCAAGCATTGTCAGTTGGGAGAATCATGTTCTTGTCTCTGGTGCACAGTAGGGTTTACAAGGCAACCATTTTTATTCCCAATGTACCTTTTCATAAGCTTGATCAATGAATATTTGTATATTTATATTTTGCTACTTAATCCAGACAAGCAAATGTGGTTCTTTTAAGCTGCTTTTATTGTGCTGAAGCTTGTGTTTTAATTTCCTATCTGCCTCATAAAATAATTTTAAAAAATTCCACTGTGAACAATAATCTTGCATAAATGAGCATAAACAGGTTTTACAAGGATTTTTTTTTTTTAAATAACTATTTTTCTAATGGGTGATAAACATGTAGGGGTTAGCTAAATTATAAATGCTTATAGGTTTCTTTAGTAGCAGTTGATGTGCACTTTTCTTTTTTTCTTTTTGACAGTTAAGGATATGGTCAGAAGTATAATTAGGTTCCTGCAATCCTCCCCTAGAAGTTTTAAATCAGTTTATGAGTCTTTCAGCACTGCTCCTGTCATTTCTCCATCAGCGTTGAGTCCATTTAATCCAGGCCTCTCAGCTGTACAGACCGCAGCCCCTGTTGTGAGTGATCGGCCTGCTTGAGTGCTCCCAGCTTCTCCTGTCACATCACATTTGCATAAAACAGGACAGATAACCAAATTTGAGCACACAAATGAAAATGCTAAGCGCCGAACCTGTCACAGTTGTTGTTCAACTAATTGTGAAAAATTTGATTTGCTAGCTTTTCACTGTTTATCATGTGAACCCCCTTCTCAAATTTGCCTTGGCTTATACTTCTGTATATGGAGCTTTTAAACTCTCCACACTAGCAGTTTACCCGAGGGATTACTTACCTCTCCTACCGGCTTTTAATGTTGCCTCATCTACTTGACTAAATTAGGCCACCATGGCAAACAAACACATAATTAAAAACCTGAGAAAGACAACTGCAGTTGCACTTCTTAAATTGATTTTGCTGCCTTACACTGCTATATGCTTTCATATTTTACCATTTCATAATTTAATTTTCACATGGAACATCAGAGTTTATAGTTAAGGCTATAACAGCATGCTCTCCACAACAAAACTGAAAAATAAGCTTGTTCTACTCTCTCCTCCCTCCTCCCCCCTCCCCCCCCTGAAACTGAATACTATTTCTGAAAAATGCAGTCCATTTAAAAAAATAAAATATTAAAGAATGAGCTTAAAAGTAATAAGACAAAAGAAATCAAAGGGGTTTTGTTGATATGGAAATGCTTTATAGAAACATTGAAGGCAGGGAAAAAAAACCATTTCGGTCTGTCTGGTTTGTCCACCCACACCAACTAATTCAGATTTACAAACCCAACCACTCCCTATGAGATCCTTTCTGTTTATCCCATGCCTTCTTGAATTCAGATACTGTCCTTGTCTCCTCCACCTCTACAAGGAGGTTGTTCCATGCATCCAATATCTTCTCAGTAAAGAACTATTTCCTGAGATTACTCCTGTCTATCCCCTTTCACCCTCATCCCATGACCCCTTGTTTTAGAACCTCTTTTCCTCTCAAAGAGGCTTACTTCCTCTGCATGGAAATTTAAATGTGCCCATCATATCTCTCCTGTCCCGCCTTTCCTTTAGGGAATACATGTTTAGATCTTTAAATCTGTCCCCATATGCTTTTCAGTGAAGATCACTGACCATTTTAGTAGTCATGCTTTGGACTGTCTCTAACTGGTTTATGCCCTTTTGAAGATAAGTCTCCAGAACTCTATACAGCATTACAAAAGAGGTCTCACCAGAAACCGGTACCTTTCTAGGGGCAATATCACCTCCTTTTTTCTGATCATTCCTCTCCTTATGCACCCTGGCTTCCTCCTGGTTTTTGCCATCGTCTTATCCATCTATTTGGCCACAAAATGTTTACATCATCTGACATTCTCATTTTTAAAAAGTACTTTAAAGTTAAATGCTGTTCTTACACTGTATGTTACTGTTATACTGAGTCAGACCAGAGGACTATCAAGCCCAGTATGCTGTTTCCAACACTGGCAAATCCTGGTCACAAGTACCTGGAAAGATCACAAAAGGTAAATAGATTCCATGATACTTATTCCATGGATAAAAAGTGGATTTCCCCAAGTCCACCTTAATAATCGTTTATGGACTTTTTCTCTAGCAACTTGTTCAAACCTTTTTTAAACCCAACTATACCAACAGTTTTCACCACATTTTCTGACAATTCCAGACCTTAATTATGATTCAAATAAAAAATAGTATTTTCTCCTATTTGTTTTAAATGTACTAATAGTAACTTCATTGCATGTCTCCTAATCTCTATAATTTTTGAAAGAGTAACAACCGATTTGTATCCACTCATTCCATTATGCTTAGTATTTTATAGATCTCTATCATATTTCCCCTCAGCTGTCTCTTCTCCAAGCAGAAAATCCCTAACCTCTTTAGCCTTTTCTCATAAGGGACTTTTTCCATCTCTTTTATCATTTTTGTCACACTACTCTATATCTTTTCAAATATGCTATATCTTTTTTGACCACAATTTCACAGAATATTCAAGATGTGTTTGCACCATTGAGTGATCCAGAGGCATTATGATACTCTGTTTTATTTTTCATTCCTTTCCTAATAATTCCTAGCATTCTATTTGCTTTCTTGGATGCTGCTGCACACTGAGCAGAAGATTTCAACAAAATATCTATGATGATGCCTAGATTGTTTTTCTGAGTGGGGCCTCCCAATGTGGAACCTTGTATTGTGTGGCTATATTTTAGATTGCTTTTCCCTGTGCATCACTTGTCTACATTAAATGTCATCTGCCATTTGCATGCCCAATCTCCCAATCTTGCAATTTCTTACAATCCTCTTGTGAATTAACAACTTTAAATAATTTTGTGTCATCTGCAAATGTTATCACCTCCCTCATAGTTCCCATTTCCAGGTCATTTATAAATATGTTAAAAAGCAGTGGTCCCAGAACAGATCCTTGTAGTACTCCACTATTCACCTTTCTTCCCTGAGAAAATTGATGATTTAGTGCTAATCTATGTCTTCTATCTTTTAACCAGTTCCCAATCCACAATAGGATATTGCCTTTTATCCCATTATTATTTAATTTCCTCAGAATTCACACATGACAGACTTTGTCAAACACCTTCTGGAAATCTAAATACACTATATACCTGCCTCCATAACATGCACATTTTCTCTCATGCATATTCATTGTGGATATCCTGAAAACCCGACTGGCTGGGGGGGTCCCCAGGACAGGGTTGAGAACCACTGATCTAGGGAGAAGACATTATGGCTAGTCTCTCTCTCTCTCTCTCTCTCCATGGTCCCCCAGTGGTTGAATGCAGGAAATACAACAGATATGGCACTTATCACAAAGTCTGAAAATGTTATCGCAATTTGCGCTAACTTAGCTCTTCGCATAGGTAATTAGCGCAAATTGCAATAAACTGTATGTTAGCATAAAACACACCCATTTTATTATCACATGCGATATTTATCACATTTTGATAAATCCAGGCCTAAATCAGATTTGATCATGTTATGATCACTATTGCCAAGTGGTCCCAAAACTGTTGCCTCTTATACCAAATCCTGTATTCCACCAAAGACTAGGTATAAAATAGCTCCTCCCACTTGACTCCATGAAGGAGTCATTTATTTCATCTAGGAACTTTATCTCCTTTGTATGTCCTGATGTGGCATTTACCCACATTGTACAATTAGTGATGAAAAAGGTTTATTTAAAAAGTTATTTCCAAAAATTATATTTAAAAAAAACCCTCTTAAATGTTTCAAACAAATTTTTGAGTGAGAACAGTGGTAGTTTCATATAATATAGTGATGTTCAGGTACCATCCAGGTTACCCACATTATAGTTATAATCATAAACATACCACCATCGTCCCCCCCCCCCCTTCCTCTTTTTTTTTGTGAATGTAATATAATATAAACTAAAAAATTATTGAACATACTAAATTGAAGCCATGGAAAATATACTAAAACTGTCCCAAAGTCAATTAATTTTTTCTCATACAGAATTATCTTTCGTGTTACTTAGTTGCACATGATTGTTGTTCCTTAGATCTCTTATTTTTTATTTACCAGAATTTCTATACCGGTATTTGGGACAAGCCATCATATCGGTTTTCAATAAATACAGTTAACTAAAATTCAAGCACATTCAAATAGATAACAAAGAAACTGGACATAAAAGCATTAACAAATTAACTTATTACAATCTTATTATTATAAAATATCAAAAAGCAAATAAAAATCACATGAAAGAGAGACAACTCAGAGGATCACTCCAGTTAAATTAATTGCCAGAAATATAGAAACTTAGAAATGACGGCAGAAGAAGACCAAACGGCCCATCCAGTCTGCCCAGCAAGTTCCGCACTTTTATTTTTTCTCATACTTATCTGTTACTCTTGGCTCTTAGTAACCTTTTGGTTCTATTTCCCTTCCACCCCCACCATTAATGCAGAGAGCAGTGTTGGAGCTGCATCTAAGTGAAATATCTAGCTTAATTAGTTAGGGGTAGTAACCGCCGCAATAAGCAAGCTACACCCATGCTTATTTGTTTACCCAGACTATGTAATTCAGTCCTTGTTGGTTGTCTGTGTATACTGTATAGATCCACTTTTCTTCATTCCTGCTGCCGTTTGAAGCAGAGAGTTATGCTGGATATGCATTGAAAGTGAAGTATCAGTCTTTCTCCCCTGCCGTTGAAGCAGAGAGCTATGCTGGATATGCGTGAAGTATCAGTCTTTCTCCCCTGCCGTTGAAGCAGCGAGCTATGCTGGATATGCATTGAAAGTGAAGTATCAGGCTTATTTGGTTTGGGGTAGTAACTGCCGTAAAGCGCAAGCTACTCCCCGCTTTTTTCTGAATGCAAATCTTTTTTTCCACATTCATTCACGTCCTCTAGATTTTATGGAGCCACAGTGTTTATCCCACGCCCCTTTGAAGTCTTTCACACTTCTGGGTCTTCACCACTTCCTCCGGAAGGGCATTCCAGGCATCCACCACCCTCTCCGTGAAGAAATAGTTATGCTCAGGTGTTACTCTCAGTGAAAGCCTGTTTGAACAACCATGTTTTAAGTCTCTTTTTAAACTGTGTTAAGATGGTTTCTAGTCTTAAGTCTGTTGGAAGTTTATTCCAAATTTTAGGTCCCGCTAATGAAAGAGCTCTGTCTCTCACAGAAGTCAGTCTCTTCGGTGTCCATTGTTGTTGTTGTTCAGGAACGCTTATCAGATTACTTGGTTGCACTATTTCTTCTTCCCAACATGGCAAAGTTACGGATTAAATCCTTCATCAGGGGTGAAAGCTCACCAAATAACACCAACATCTCAAACTTTTCACAAAACATTTTTTTTGTTTTGTGAGAAGTATGTATTATCCACTATGATGTCTAGATCTTTTTCCTGGGTGATAAATCTTAATGTGAAATCTAATATCATGCAACTACAGCACTGGTTGTTTGTCCCTACATGGCTCACCTTTATCCACATGTTTATTAACCCCCTCAAAATATTATAGCAGATTTGTGAGGCAAAATTTCAATTGGGTAAATCCAGACTAGCTATGTCCCATTAAACCATGGCTATCCATATGTTTTGTGATTTGTTCTTTAGAATAGTTTCCAAAATTTTTAAGTCACTGAAGTTAGGCTCACTGGACTATAGTTTCCCAGATCATCCCTGGAACCCTTTTTAAAAAATCTGAGTTACAAGGGCCACCCTCCAGTCTTCAGATGCAATGGACAATTTTAATTATAGGTTACAAATTACTAGAATAGGTCTGAATTTTTATTTTTTAGTTCTTTCAGAACACTGGGGTGTATACCATCTGGTCTAGGTGATTTGATATTCTTTAGTTTGTCAACCTGGCCTACAATATCTTCCAGCTTCACCGTGATTTGGTTCAGTTCACCTGAATCATCATCCTTGAAAATTGTCTGCGGAATGGTAACTTCCCAACATCCTCATTAGTAAATACCTTGGTAAATTTATTTAGCGTTATATTCTACAGATGTGCATCGGGTACCCAATCGTTTTCACTTTTGGGTTCATGTGGCTGCAGGAAAATCTCTTTTTCCCTTGGATCAGCTGGGGTTTTTTTTCGTGAAAAAACAGTTTTCAGCTTAGTGCGTGCTAACAAAATAGTAGAAAATGTAACAAAACTAACAGTTTTTGCTAGTGCGCGCTAACTCCCGTTAGTGTGCACTAACCCAAAAACTGATTTACCCCGAAAATTCGGGGAAAATGGAATCGGTTTTCGGTGTTGCCGACACATGACGATTTAGGGAAATTTCATACGAAATTCCCTATCGTCAAAAAACGACTACACATCCCTATTATATTCTACATTTCAGCCACTTCAAAGTGGATTTCATTCAGGTACTGAAGGGATTTTCCTGTCACCAGAGGGCTCAAAATCTAAGTTTTGTACCTGAGGTAATGGAGGTTAAAGTGACTTGCCCAAAGTCACAAGGAACAGCAGAGGGACTTATACCCTGTCTTTCCTGGTTCATAGCCCATTGCTCTCATCACTAGGCTACTCCTTCACTCCAGTATTTCTGCGATGGCCTTATCTTCCCTAAATGCCCCTTTAATCCCTAGATCATCTAATGGTCTAAACGACTCCTTTGCAGGCTTCTTGTTTCAGATATATTTTAAAAAGCATTTATTATTAGTTTTTGCTTCTACAGCCAACTTGTTTTCAAATTCTCTCTTAGCCTGTCTTATCAAAGTTTTATATTTAACTTGCCAATGCTTATGCTGTTTTCTATTTTCTTCAGATGGATCCTTCTTTCAATTTTTGAAGGAAGCTCTTATGGCTAAAATAGCCTCTTTCACCTCACCTTCTAACCATGCCGGCAATCATTTGGCCTTCCTTCTACCTTTCTTAATGCATGGAATACATATGGACTGCACTTCTAAGATGGTATTTTTAAACAACATCCATGCCTGATGTACACTCTTAACCTTTGTAGCTGTACCTTTCAGTTTTTTTCTATTTTCCTCATTTTATCAAAGTATCCCTTTTGAAAGGTTTAGTGCTAGAGCTGTATATTTACTTATTGTCTCCTTTAGAGTCATTAATTCAAATTTGATCATGTTATGATCACTATTGCTAAGTGGCCCCACCATAGATACCTCTCTCACCAAATCTTGCATTCCACTAAAAATTAGATCTAAAATAGCTTCCTCTCTCGTTGGTACCTGAACCAATTTCTCCATAAAGCAGTCATTTATTTCATCTAGGAACATTACCTCTCTGGCATGTACTGATATTACATTTATACAGCCAATATTGGAATAATTGAAATCTTCTATTAGTACTGCAATACCCAGTTATCTTCCCTAATTTCTTTTAGCATTTCATTGTCCATCTTATCATTTTGGCCAGGTGGATAGTAGAATACCCCTATCACTCTACTCTTCCCCAACACACATGTGATTTCTACATATAAAAGATTCTACTGTCATTTAATCTCTTGAAGGATTTTTATCCTGTTGGACTCTATGCCATACCAGATATGATACTCCACCCCCACCCCCACCAGGTTGATCCTCCCTATCTTTGCTGTATAATTTGTACCCTGCTAGAGCATTGTTCCATTGGTTATCCTCCTTCCACAAGGTCTACCTCATCATTCATTGCTATACATGCAAACTCTCCCGTCTTACTTCTTAGACTTCTGGCACTGGCATACAGACATTTCAAAGTGTGTTTTTTATTTGTAATAACAACCTGCTTTTCACTTAATAGGGATAATTAGGAATCTTTTAGCTCAGGTGATTCTTTACTTATAGGCACATGGACTACTTTTGCTTTTATTGAAACCTCTCTGCTGCGATGCCCTAACTCTTCTGTTTCATTAGTATCCTTTGAAGATACCTCCCTCCAAACCATGTGATAAGAACATAAGAACATGCCATACTGGGTCAGACCAAGGGTTCATCAAGCCCAGCATCCTGTTTCCAACAGTGGCCAATCCAGGCCATAAGAACCTGGCAAGTACCCAAAAACTAAGTCTATTCCATGTTACCGTTGCTAGTAATAGCAGTGGCTATTTTCTAAGTCAACTTAATTAATAGCAACTGTCAGCTTAATAGTAACTGTCATCTTTCCCCCTTGTTCTAGCTTAAAAGCTGCTCTCTTTCCTTTTTACAGGTTAACACCAGCAACCTGGTTCCACCCTAGTTAAGGTGGAAGCCCATCCTTTTTGAAAAAATTCTCCTTCCCAGAAGATTGCTCAATTCCTTACAGAACTGAATCCCATTTCCCTGCATCATTGTCTTATCCACACACTGAGACTCTGGAGTTTTGCCTGTCTCTTGAAACCTGCGAAAGGAACAGAAAACATTTCAGAGAATGCTACCCTGAAGGTTCTGGATTTCAGCTTTCTACCTAAGAGCCTAAATTTGGCTTCCAGAACCTCCCTCCCACATCTTCTTATGATATTGGTGCCTACATGTACAATGACAGTGTGCTCTTCCCCAGCACTATCAAACATCCTAACTGATGTGTGATGTCTGCCACATTCATACCAGGCAGATAAGTTACCAGGCGTTCCTCTCATCCACCAGCCAACCAGCTATCTATATTCCTAATAATTGAATCACCAAGTATGATGGTCGACCTAATCTTTCCCTCCTGAGCAGTAGCCCTGGGAGATGTGTCCTCGGTCTGAGAGGTCAGTGCATCAACTGCAACAGCAATGCAATGCTCTCTGACCAGGTGACCTTTCTCCTCCAAGGCAGCACAGAGGCTGCCTGAATGGAAGTGGGACTGCTCTACTATGTCTCTGGAGGTTTCCTCTATATACTTCTGTGTCCCTTAGTTCCTTCAGTTCTGCCACTCTAGCTGCCAGAGATTAGACTCATTCTCTGAGGCTAGGAGCTCTTTGCACCAAGTGCACACATGCAACCTCTCACCAACTGGTAGATAATCACACATGTGGCACTCAGTGCAAAAGACTGGATAGTCCCCCTCTTGCTTCTTGACTACTGAATGCACCTTAATTTTGTTGGAGTTGTTAGCAGTTAAAATGTTTTAATGAAATAGGGTAATACAACTAATCTAAAGTACCTTTAGTCTATTGTGTTATTTTATATTTGTTTGTAAGTGACACAACACATTATATTTAATCTACTTACAAATGTATTTTATTTATTTATTTATCGAGTTTTATATACTGTCGTTCGGTTTCACCATCACAACGCTTTACAAAGTTTCAATGTTTAACAAAGTGATCAAAAATTAATGCGTTTGTTAACATAGTTATCTTAGTCGTAATAAACATTGTTTGGTTGTAAATTGTACAGGTTAAATTATGTGCTTTGGATTGGTTCTGCATGTTTATATGTGCCGCTATGGAGGGAAGTTGTAGCATAGAGTCATAGGGTGTTTTGGTAGGCTTTGGTGAACATCCAAGTTTTTAGTTCTTTTTTGAAGGTTTTTAAGTTTTGTTGTGTTTTCAGTTCTGTTGGTAGGGAGTTCCATAGTTCAGGGCTTCCTGGTTACTCTTGATTTGAAACAATTCCATTAGTTTATCAACCCTTTTCTTCTAAATTTATAAGAGATGATGAGGCTCTGGGAACAAAAGCCTGGATTGCTCTCAGTGTCCTCTGGAGTTCTCTGGCAGGGTTTCTGGGAGAAGTAGGCAGATGAGCCTTCCAGTCCTCTCCTGCTGGAAGTGTACGGGGCCTGTGGAAGCTGGGGCTGCGGGAGCTGAAGCATGGATCACTTGTGATGTCCTCTGCTGGGGCGACTGGGAGACATATGCAGATGAGCCTTCCACTCTTCTATATTGTTTGCATTATAATTTGCTTCAATCTGTTCTCTAATTTCTCTTGTCAGTATATTGGCTTGACATTTCTTCATTTAAACTCAAAAAGGGGCCTGTCATGGCTCCTAAGAGTGGAGTACACATCCCCATGAGCTGTCCAGGACTGCAAGGCAAGACATGGGCCAGTCTTCCACTTAGTCAGCCCCTCTCCCCCCGCAGGTTAAACACTTGGGTTCTGAGGGCCAGCAGGTCTTTGCTGTGGCTGTACAACATGGTGGATCCAGGCAAGGTGAAACCAGGGCCAGTATTATCTTTTTTGTTGCCCTGTGCTAAAAATTATTGTGCTGCCCACCCCTGCCCATTCATTCAGTGTTTGTCTTGGGCCCATCAAATAAAGCCCAGCTTGTCCTGCAATCTACATTTTTTAAAACTGACACTCCCCCCCCCCCCCCCGCATCCCATGGGTAGGGAAGGGTATTAGGTACCCTAGGCAAACCTTACAGCCTTCCAAACGCCACCCCCCCCAACACACACACACACACACACATACTCCCACAATCTTTTCAGACACATACAATTAAATTATGTATTTATAACAAATTTTACATAAAAAACATTCAAAAGTATAGACTTCTGAGACAAAAATATCACTTAAACATATATATTATATTTATATGCACTCCTGTGGTGCTAACCAGAAAACTCTGCAAAAAAGATACTTGGAACTATCATGGAACTAGACTTTTTGAATTGCGTGCTGGGTGTAGTAAACATCTCATACCAAAACAACCCTAACAATCTTATCTATGAAAAGGCAACATTGTACATATTATACCAGGCCCTAGAACACCAATAAAACTTTTATTAGGAAACTAGGCTGCTATAGATCCTTGCACAGAAATTACATGCCAGCAAATACCTTACCTCACTTACATATGCAGAACACAGAGAGACCCTGACCAAATACAGAATAAAGAGATCAGAAAGTATCAACAGAAACGTGCTGGGAAGAACTGAACTTGAACCCATAACAAGCCAGCCTCTATATGCAGAGCAACAGTGGAAAAAACAAACATTGCCATTATTCATAAAACATTAAATAATAAAATCAAGAAATATAAAACATCATTCATAATAGTATAATTATATTCATAAAATATTTCAAACCAGTTAATGAATAGAATATCAAAAATTTCCCAAACATACATCAACTATTTCAAAACATCTGACGAATAAAAAATCCAATAATTAAAAAAAGTTTTATTCCCCCCCCCAAAAAAAATGTAATATTTCAAAAGAGCTAAATCATCAAATTACACCCAATAATTAAAACTAATAAGGATTAAAAAATCTCTTGCTCTCCATACCTGGGATCTGATTTCCAGTCACCCTGAAATTGTCGTGAATTGGGGAAGGTAGGGCCGCACAAATGTTATCTTCTCTCTTATACACATGCACAATAACACATTCATTCTCTCACAAATTCCCTCTCTCTAACATACATAGGCTCCCACTCCCTCATCGATAAAATTGCATATACTACCTTAACTGATCGGCATGTATAATGCCCATTAATGACAAATGGATATTTAACTTGAGGATAAATAAATGTATGTATCGTCAATACGTTATTACATATTGAACAGCCAGAGCATTTAAATTGACCCATCGCATACCTTCCCACAATCCATCCACATCAACAAATTCCTTAAATTTTTGCCTTTTTTCATGGCAAATATAGGATTTTCAGAGAATCCTGGAAGAGAATTCAAGTTAGGCCAATATTTCAAAACTATATGTTTAATATTAACTGTCCTAGATGAATAAGGAATGCTGCACACTATTCTATTAATTTGAGAACGATCATATGGTATCAATAAATTATCCTTATTCACCTACAACCCCCTCTTGTATGCTTGTTTGATACATATACTAGGATATTCCCGTATTGATGATACATACATTTATTCATTCTCAAGTTAAATATCCGTTTGTCATTAATGGGCATTATACATGCTGATCAGTTGGGGTAGTATATGCTATTTTATGTCCATGTGATTTAATATACATTGGGCATACCAAATGGAAGATTAGATTAAGGATCATTGAGCATAAGAGTTGCTTGAGAAAGGAGGGAGCCTGTGCTTATCAGATTGAAGATATGTTTTTTGTTATCCAAAAAATTCAAGGGAATCATGGGGATGATGTCACATGATGGTTATTGGAATTGGAACAGAAGTCTATTTTTGTGTGGAACACGTCGTCTCCGTGTGGGTTGAATAAGGATATCGAGTGGGAGGCATATTACAAGGCTGGGTCTGAATGAGTATCTAACAGTACATTTTGTAATTGGGTGAGCAAGTGTTGGGGGTGGAGTGGTGTTAGTCGATTGGTTGAATCAGGCCATTTAAAGATGGCTGCTTTGACTCAGTGCACTCATATGGAGTTGGTAGCTGGTTTTGAACAGGGATTGAAAATATGCTTTATGATTGGGTAAATAAATGTTTTGGGGGGTGGAGTGGTGTCCTTTGATTGGTCAAATCGGATTATTTAAAGATGGCTGCGGAAGAGAGCCTTTAGATCAGGGGTGGGCAATTCCGGTCCTCGAGGGCTGCAAACCAGTCGGGTTTTCAGGATATCCTTAATGAATATGCATGAGAGAGACCTGCATACACACTGCCTCAGTTGTATGCAAATCTATTTCATGCATATTCATTAGGGGTATCCTGAAAACCCGACTGGTTTGCAGCCCTCGAGGACTGGACTTGCCCACCCCTGCTTTAGATGGATGTTGGCGTTCTGGCTTTACGGTGTTTGAGTACATGTTTGAAGATCATTAAATGGAATTTAATTGGATGCGATGGTCACACTACAGTCATAAGGTAATCATTTGATGTTATTGAATGGATTTATAAGGCTGTGGAGACAATGTGACTAAAATTATGTCTATATCTATATTTATTCATAGGATATCTATATTTATTCATAGGTGCATTGTGGACACTGACGACAGGCATGTGTAAAAGTTGCTGTATTGGAGGATATAACTTGACAATCTTTTGAGCTTTTGTTTTGAAGGTGGTGTGTTCGGATTAATACTACACTGACAAGGATTATATGAAAAGTTATTTAGCAGTGTATTGTTTAAGGGACAATCATGTTTTTTTGTATTGTTTTGTAGATTTGTTGAAGATGGGATTGTTCTGAAATTATTTGAATGGATGCCACACAGAAATGTTATTCAACGCTTGAGGAGTGGAACAAGCTGTTATTGTCTGATGTTTCAGAACAAGCACCATTGGATTTGGAGTTATGTTGGAGTGATGAATAGTTATAAATTCTGATTTTAATTTTGTGAATTACAGATGAAACAAGGGACCTTGTTGGGAAGTAGGGAATTGGGTAATTATTAGGAATGGTGGCATTTTAAGGGGTAGTGGTGAAACCCTGGTGGTAACGTGAGATTGTATGCCTGTTATTATATGAGTAGTTTATGAATGAAAAGTGTGAATGTGTGGATGTGATTGATGTATGGATGATTTGGTATATGATTTTGATATTTTTGATATCTTTGGATAGAAAGTTATAATGAATTGTCTGTGCACTTCATGAATATATTGCATCTTTGTCATATATATGTGGTTGATGACCTTTTATAAATTTTGCATAATTTTGTATAAATGTAATAGTAACAATTTGCCCATCTCGTCTGCCCAGCACGTTCACATCCTATTTGGTTCACAAACCGTCAGGCTCTGGGCCTTGTAGGTTACTTGTTTGAGATCAATTTCCTGTTGTCCTCTGCCGTTGTGGTTCAGAGCACTGCTGGGATTAGCCCAGTTGTGTCATGGTTAATTGTTTACGGGTAATATGTGTCTCATCAGTAAGTCACCCCCCTTGATTATTTGTCTATCTAGACTTCCTCTTGTGCCATTTGATATACATTTTGCACTGGCATATCACCCCTGTGCCTTCTAGTTTTCCCAGACTGCCCCCCTTCCCCCTCTAGACTGTATAGTTAAAGAGTATATAGCTTGCATTTACAGTGAAAGGATGCTAATCTAACCAGACCTTTTAAAACTCACTTACAACAAATGTGTGTTACATATTTTAACTTAAACAATAAACCATGAAGTGCTGGGGGAGTCAGAAGAAGTATTTGCCCTTTCAGTGAAAAGTAAAAAGCATCCACTATCATTAATACTAGGAATCAAACAATTGCTATAAATTCCAACCTAAGAAATCCACAGGTATCAAGGAATGGATGGACTTTGAAATTTAGTGGACATATAAATAATTGGAAAACTCAGAAAAGAGTGAATGGAAAAACAATTGAAGCCTTGCAATGGATTACAAAGATTTCTAATCTGAATGATGAAGCATTGGCACAGGGTACGTTCATCCTGCAGGACCACTTTGTATAAGTATATGAGGCCACACTTCATGACATGGAAAGACTTCATGATTTTGTAATACTCCAGTCAGAACTAGACTTGGTTTTATGAAACATTTACTTAATGAAAGAATGGACTGGACATTTGTTTTTAAGATTACCAAAATACAAACTATAGTAAACCTGACAAATATACAAGTTAAAGTAACTAAGAGACTAACACATTCAAGTTTCCATAGGGTCAAAGAAACTCCAGACACTGGTAACAGAAGTATATAGGAAATAGGAATTTTGCTTGAACTTTTGATCCCTGAGCACATATATTATCAAAATTGGGATGTTTATAATATGGGAATTTTACAGAAATCTGGTTCAACCTTATTAAAAAGATTGGTAGAATGGAGGGGAGGGATCCAAGATGGCGCCGTAAGGAGAGGACGCACCGAGAGGAGCTCCTCATTCGCATTCTTTCCTTCCTCAAAAAATGCCTCATTCTAAGAGGAAAGGAAAGGTAAGGCTGGTCTCTGCATCCACAGCCTTGCCTGACCCCCTCCAACCATCGATAGAGGGCTTTTTCGGAGCGGCATCAACCTCTACCCCAGAGAGACGGCCCGCGGAGGCGTCGAGTATGGAGCTAACTCAGACGCCATTGGGCATTTCCACCTCTCTAAGCCCTGGGGCGCCCATTACTCCCTCTCCCCCCTTACACGGCGCGATACCTGACCAGGCCTGGCCGATGCGGCCGAAGGGGCCGCTAGGAGACCAGGCGGATAAGACTGGTTTTGGATCTGGAGCCGTGGGAGCAGCAGCGTCTCTGAACGTTGGAGGAGCACGGAGTAAACAACAAAGACCTGCATGGCAGGTTGAACCAGACGAGAACGCAGCTGCGAATACCATCGGAGGGGGAGAGGAGCCGACAGAGGAAATCCTGAGAATCTCAGAGGTTTGTCGGAGGCAGGAGGTAAGCCTGGATACCAGTTTCAAATTATCAAGACCACAAGTTGTAACATTGGATAGTGTATGGAGTGCCTTGGTTGCGCTAGAAAAAGCAATAGTAACTTTGACCACTGCTGTAGTAAATTTACAACAAAAAGACAGTGAAACCAAACCAATCTTGGATTTACATGAGAAAAAAGGTTAAAGAAATTGAAGAGACTATGATAAAAGTTCAAGAAGTTCAAGTTAATTTAATTAAAAATGAGGCTAATACTGAGAGAAAGCTGGAAGAGCTGGAAAATCAAAGATATTTGAATCTCAGGATACTGAACTTTCCCTCTATAAAATATATTTCATTGCGTGATTTATTTAAAAAATATTTGATGGAAGTTTTATTATTTCCAAATGAAGCTTTACCACCTATTACCAATATATATTTTGTGAAGAAAATGACCGACAGATCCCAACAACAACAGAATCCCCCTAATAATATAGGGGTTGATTTAACAGCATTCCTTGAATCTTCTACAGCGGAGCAAGTAGAGTTCCGTGGAACAGTATTATGTACTTTTGTTTTTTCTGGGGACCGTGATTTGGTCTTAAAGAGTTTTTTGCGTAATAAAGAAAAATTGTTTTATGAGGAGAAGATTAGAATCTATCCAGATATAGCTAGGAATACACAGCAGCGTAGAAAGCAAATGTTACAAATGTGTCAACAAGCTAGACAACTTGGAGCAAAGATAACAATAAGATACCCATGTAAATGCTTGATGTTTATTAACAATAACAGATATGTGTATTATGACCCTCTACACCTGCGATCCTTTATAGATAATTTTGGAACTGAGAGTGCTGAATCCTGGAGTAAGGGCAAATCTATAGTGCACCTCTCCTTCTTTTGTGATTTCCTTGATATAGATTTTGGATAGAAATGCTCTATATGATGTCTGGATCCCCCTACATACATGCTTTAATGTATTTGTCTATGAATATAAGAAGATGTTTTGAAATCCTTATTGTTATTGATGTACAATCTATATGTTTTTTCTTTTCTTTAAATCCATTATTGGAATTGTGTAATAGGGATGGATATAGTGCATACATGTTTAGAACTGTGAATTACTTCTTGTAATTATGGAAAAAGTTTAATAAATATTAAATTGAAAAAAAAAAAAAAAAAAGATTGGTAGAACAACCTTTTCTGTAAGCAAACCAAGAACACGAACCAGTCATATACTTGCAAACAAGTATATGACTGGTTTGTCACACAATAATTGAGGTTGAAGTTTGTGGAAATCATATTGGTTCAGACTGTATCGTGATATCAGAAGCTGTGAAGATTATGTTCTTATAACTTTATCCTTTGCAGAATAGTAGTTATGCTGTTCTTGCAGATAAGACTGACTTAAAATACCACCTTATATTCTTGTCCTTATCATCCTCGATGATACAGCTACCTGTTATAATCAAGTGCTCAAGAAGTCACTCCCAGTTTCACCAAGTTCTAAGAAATTTATAATTAATGTTCTGGTTGTTAAACCCTGCTTTCACTGAGAATGTGCCCCAAAAATGTGACTCACCAGGACCCAACTCTCCATCTCCACATGGAAAATCACAGCTAACTGCTGCCTGCAACCTCTCAATGAACCGCTCCGTAGGCACTGGCGTGCACACATACGCATGCTATATATGCAAGCAGCCTGCAGTCACTCTAAGATGACGTCACCACCCACAGCCCTTTTATGGATGCTCCACCTGCTGCATCCTGCCTCAGCAACAGGTTCCCTGAGCACTGTGCCCTCTGCCCTCAATGTTAGTTGCCCCGCAGTGCTTCCTGCTCTCCTGCCATGCTTTATTACATCTTCACACACCACAAAGAAACCTTCGTTCAGCTAATACGTGTCTTTTATCAATACCATCAATCAGAACGGCACATCTATCTGAGGTTAGAGAACGGGCTATCTCAGTTGCAGGCCCCAAATTATGGAACTCGTTACCTGAGGAACTTAGATTACAAAAGGACATGAAACTCTTTAAAAAAAAAAAAAAAAAAAAAGCTGAAAACATTACTATTAAAAAAATGCTTATGAACTAGCGGCAGAGAAATGGTCATTATGTTTGTTGGATCCTCTACTAAGCTGTTTCCTTGCTTAAAGTTGTAATACCTGGTTTCATTTGATATTTGTTTTACCTTGTTTTTACTCTAATTTTATTTTAATTTTAATTGCCAGGGTTTTTAAAAGATTTTTATTTATTATTTTATTATTTATTATTTACAAAGTAATCCACTGTTCGTATTTCGATTAACCAGGCGCCCGCACTCAGGGAGGCCACCCACCACCACCATCGGGCACCCTGCAGTACCCACAGCCATGAGAATAAAAGAAAAACAAAGTAAGAATTCACCTGGAACTGAAAAGGGAAGGGCCATGTAAGATTCCCGTCCCCCCTGATGTCACTGATGACAGCGTTGCACCGTTAAATGGCGCTGGAACACCAGGCGTCACGTGCCATGCATCGCGCGCAAAAGGCGTGCAGTCCGTAGTGCTAGTTAATATCTTTTTAATCGGAGGTCTCTCATGTGTGTTTAATATGCATCCTGTTATACTTTTTGCTTAATTGTTAAATGTATTGCAAGTTGAACCTTGTAAACCGTTATGATGGCTTTACCGAATGACGGTATATAAAACTCAACAAATAAATAAATAAATAAATAAATTTTTAACCTTGTTTTTTATGACGTATTGTTTGCATTCTTTTATCTATTTATGACTAATTGTGCATCATCTAGATTGTCCACAGATTGACGGTATATAAAATAAACAAATAAAAATGCCTGACCCGTCTGTAACCCTTAGTGGGGTATATTAAATCCAAGGGGCGCACAATCTAATTTTTATCTTCTGGGGCTGCTCTGGCTAACCATTCACTCCCATGCTGACTCCTAATCCCTGGGGGGGGGGGGGGGGGATTTTTTTTTTATGGGGTGAAGCTCTCGCTTATAGCTAGGATGATGAAAGAAGGTCATCAGTGTGTGTCCTGTACTTTAGGTGCTTCTCATAAGGTGAGAGGCTGTAAGAACGCAGACAGGACCAGGTCTGGTTGTTAAATTAAAGTTTATTGATTCATAAAGTTAAATAAAATCCATTGACCAAAATGATGAGTGTACATCTGACTGTAGATACAGGGTTTCTTTCTGTGTAGGTAGGTATCCTTATTACAGACGTCTGGGTAGAGCCCACGGTGATTTTAAAAGTGCATACTCTCTCTCAGTGGCAGTGTGTGGGAATCCTAGTGGAAGGTCCCCTTTGCTTTGCAAAAATCCTACCTTTAGACATCTTTCCCATTGACACCCAGCCTGTCCTGATTCCTTGGGTGGAAATCCGGATGGGATCTCCTGCTCTTGAAATTTCTTCCTTTGGTTATGCTGTTCTTTATTCCTCTTAGCTGTTACTTCAGATGATTTCTCTTAGGGAAAAATCTGGGGACCAGGCTATTAATCCTGTGCTGAAATCCCAGTGAGGAATGGGGATCCAAAAACCTCCCCACTACTCTTTAGTTCCAAAAAAATGTTTTAAATCGTAATCTGAATAGCTTCTCTACCATCACAATCTCTCGCAGCAGGATCCATCACTGGTCCTTTCCTACCTAATGAACTTTTGTAGAGTAGGCTCACAGGTCTTTGGTCCTCTGAAGAGAGAACCTTTGCTCCTAAAGGGTATCAGGCTTAAAAGTCTATCTCACTGTAAATTATAAGTGAACCCTATGGCAGGGAATGCACTGTGAGGTACCTCTTCTAAAAGAAAACTCCTTTGTGCAAGGCTGGGAGGCCCTACCAGAGTGTGGAAAAAATATATGTGAACTTTGCAGCTGCTGTCTCTTACTGAACTCCCAGAATGTTAAAATGGCTGGCTAAATAACACTGAGTCACCCAATCCAAAACTCCTGGTGGGAGGGCCTAAAGGGATGGATGGCTCCCACTAAGTATATTCTAAGGACAGGGATAGAGGCATTTAGTCCAGGTGGCTCTGCCACATGTCCTTCTTGTCTTCTCTTCCAGCCCCTTGCCTCCTGCCTTTTGCTCCCTGTGTTCTCTAGTCTTGACTGTTGAACCTCCTGTTGTTTGCCTCTGGCCTAATCTTCTGGTACCTGACCTCAGATTGCTATTGGTCTACCCTGGACTGCCGCCTGTCCCAATCATGTGTCTGCCTATTGGTTTCTGGTTTCTGCTGTCTGCCTCGACCACTTGGCTGCCTACTGGTTCTGCTGTCTGCAGCCTGCCCTGACCCTATTCTGGACTGTGACTTTCACCACTTCACAGCCCCAGGGACCCTCCTAAGTCCTGCCAGCTATCAGAACCCAAGGGCTCAACATTTGGGGGAATACAAGTGGTAACGGTGAAGTTCCTGACCATCCCATTTTGATGTTCATCCACCTGTGGTGGTGGGCCCCACTACTACCCAAGGATCCACATTTCCTAACAGATTGCCGAGGTCATGAATCCAGCAGATCTGATGGTCTTACAAGCCATTCCCGGATTGGCGTCCTGGGTTCGGCAACAGCAAGGCATCCTGGACTAGGTAACCGGAATCCTAGAGATGCTTGCCGCATGCATGGACACACTCGCCATACTAGCTCCAGCTCCAGTGCCTCCACTTAACCCTACTTCTGCGTGGTGGACTTCCTCCTCCACCAAGTTTCAATGAAGATCCCCGAGAGTGCAGAGGCTTTCATAATCAGTGCCTTATGCACTTTACCTGCCAGGCACCGCTTTTCTCTATAGATGACTAAGGTTACTTTAAATTTGTCCCTACTCAGGGGCTCTGTCTTGCCTGGGCTTCCCCCCTTTGGAAACAAGAGGCCCGACAACTGGAGGATCCGGACGGTTTCCTCCGATACTTTCATCTGGTTTTTGATGAACCAGGACACTCAGCCTCTGCCGCCTCTGAACTCCTGCAGATTCATCAAGGGCCTCTCACCGTTGGAGAATATGCAGTTTACTTTAGGGCATTGGCTTCCATGCTGCAGAGGGGAAATGACAGTCTCGCCGCAATCTTCCAATAAGGACTCTCCAAGCTAATTAAGGCAAGCTAGCCAGGTGAGACCCACCCGATACCTTGGAGGACTTGATCTTTTTTGCAATCCGTTTGGATTTACGCTTTCGGGAACTGTCCAGGGAGAGAGCTCACACATGCCATCCCATCCAACTAGCCCCCACATTCCAGCATCCAGTCATTCTGACCAGGTCCCTTGAGTCTCGGGAGTTGCCCGAGGAGTCTATGCAGGTTAGAACACATCAGGATCTCTCCAGAGGAATGTCAGTGATGTCACCAACACAATTTATGCCTATATTGTGCCGGGCCCGGGCATTATGCAGCCACCTGTCATCTCAAGGTGGGAAACTCTCAGACCTAGGTCGGGTAGGAGAGGCCACCCTAAGTCATCTGGGAACTTCTCCGCAGATCTTATCCTTATCTGCTTTACCTTAGGAAAAAGCTGAATATACTTCAGGCCTTTCTGGATACTGATGCTGCTAGGAATTTCATTGAGAAGCTGATACAAAAATTTAAAATTCCTACCAAGGCTCTGTGGCCTGCTCTTATGGTTTCTGGGGAACCACTGCTGGAGAGGATTACCCAAGTCACAACACCTTTAACCATGAACACCAGCCTCCTGCACCAGGAACAGCTCTTCTTCCACATCCTACCCTCTGTTGTTAAACAGGTAATCCTGGGACTACCATGGATGATTTGGCACTGTCCCCAACATCAATTGGGGAACCCCGCAGTTAACCAAATGGAGCTCCACCTGTAATGAGCACTGTTTTTCCCCAAGTCCAGTCATGGCCCTTCACCTCTCTGTTCTCACTTTGCCTGGGCTGCCTGTTCCTTATGCGGACTATGCTGACATCTTCAGCAAAAGACGGGCAGAGACATTGCCTCCACATCAAGAGTACTATTGTCCCACCGATCTAATGTCAGGAAAAATGCTTCCCCATGGAAGGGTATATCCACTGTTGGCCCCAGAGACAGAGGCCATATCTCTGGTGAAATGCTTTATTAGACCCTCTTCATCCCCTGCTGGGGTGGGATTTTTCTTTGTGGAAAAAAAAGACTGGTTTCTGTGGCCCTGTATTGACTATCGGGGGCTCAACGCCATTACTAAGAAGAATCAATACCCACTGCCACTTATCATGGAGCTTTTTGATTGGCTAAAAGAGGCTCAGATTTTCACTAACCTAGACTTAAGAGGGGCATGCAACCTGATCCGAATCTGGGAGGATGAGTGGAAAGCCACCTTCAACACACGGGATGGGAATTACGAGTACTTGGATATGCCCTTTGGGCTATGTAATGCCTCTGCAGTTTTTCAAGCCATGGTGAGCAAAATATTCTGGGACCTTTTATACTCACATGTTGTCATTTACCTGAATGACATTCTCATTTTCTCTAAGACACAGGACCAGCATCAAAGATGTGTGTGACAGATTCTGCAGCACTTATGGGAGCATCAGCTTTATGCTACGTTGAGGAAGTACTCTTTTGATCAATAGGAGCTACCCCTTCCCAGGATATATAATCTCCCGTGCAGGTCTACAAATGGATCCTGATAAATTAAAGGCCATTCAGTACTGGCTACAACCGATGGGCCTCAAGGCACTACAATGATTCGTAGGTTTTTAAAACTATTATTGCCAGTTTGTCCATGGATACCCCTCACTGGCAGCCCCACTTACTGCCTTGACTTGGAAAGGCACCAATGCCCGTAATTGGACCCAAGAGGTGACCCAGGCCATTCAACAATTAAAAGAAGAATTCACCAAGAACCCATGCTTGTGGCACCTCAACCCCACCTGGCCATTTATTGTGGAGGTAGATGCCTCTACCCTGGGAGTGGGGGGCTGTTCTCTTGCAACATGACACCAATGGCCTATTGGTGCATATTTCTTCAAGAAAGTTTCATCAGCCGAAAGAAGCTACACCATAGGAAACCACAAGCTACTAGCAATCAAGTTGGCCCTGAAGAGTGGAGCCATTTTCTGGAGGGGGCCTGGCGCATGGTGACTATACATACAGACCATAAAAACTTGGAATACCTACCACACACTCAATGCTGAATCCATGTCAAGCCAGATGGTCCCTATTTTTTAACCGGTTTGACTTCAACCTATGTTATTGTCTGGCTGAAAAAAAAGATGGGTGGATGCTCTATCCAGATCCTTTGACTCCAATGATCCTCTGGACCCATCACGTCATCGACCTGGCCAGGATTCTAATTACCACTGCCATGCCCATGCCCACGGGGAAGACTATGGTTCCCCAACGCTTGCGAGAATGGGTCCTCCAATGGGCCCATGACTCACATTTGGCCAGACATCCAGGAATCTGGCGCACTATTAGTGGCCTCATTGGGAAAGGGATGATAAACAATACGTACAACCCTATCCCACCTGTGCAGCAAATAATTTCAACCCTTACCATTCCCTAAGGAACCCTGGACCCATCTGGCCACTGATTTCATTACTGACCTCCTGACTTCTGGGGGTAATAATATAATTTGGGTACTATATTATGTTTCTACAAAGAAACATAGAAATAACATCCAATCTGCCCAGCAAGCTTATGGCAGCATCAGAAGTATCAGACATATTGGTTAAGGGTAGTAACAACTGCATCAGCAAGTTACCCCCATTTTTATTTGTTTTCACAAGCCTTAAAATTTAGTGTCCTTTTTGGTTGCTGTCTGAATCTGATTCCCCTTTTTTTCTCCCCCCCCCCCCTACCATTAAAGCAAAGAGCAATATAGGAGCAGAGAGCAATATTGGAGTTGATCAACAGTATGAAGGCTTATTGGTTAAGAGTAGTAACCACCACACACCAGCAAGTTACTCTATGCATTTTTTTCTTCATTTCCATCCTTTAGTCTTTAGGGATCCAAAGTGTTTATCCCATTCCCATTTGAGATCTTTTACCATTTTTGTCTTCACCACCTCCTCCAGAAGGGCATTCCAGGCATCCACCACCCTCTCCATGAAGAAATATTTCCTGATGTTGGTTCTGAGTCTTCCTCCCTGGAGTTTCATTTCGTGACTCCTAGTTTACTAATTTTTTTCCAAAGGAGGTGGTTTGCTGATTGTGCATCATTAAAACCTTTCAGGTATCTGAAAGTCTCTATCATATCTCCCCTGCACCTCCTCTCCTCCAGGATATACATATTTAGGTCCTTCAACCTCTCCTTGTAAGTCATTTGATGGAGACCTCCCACCATTTTTGTCGCCCTTCTCTGGACAGCCTCCATCTTGTTTCTGTCCCTCTTGAGATATGGTCTCCAGAACTAAACAAGTGAGGCCTCACCAAGGACTTGTACAAGGGCATTATCACTTCTTTTTCCTTACTGGTTATTCCTCTCTCTATGCAGGCCAGCATTCTACTGGCTTTTGATATAGCCTTATCATATTACTTCGTCATTTTCAGATCGCTAGACACTACTATCACCCCAAGTTCCGTCTCTTGCTCCGTGCACAGCAGCACTTAAACACCCCCCCCCCCCCCCCCCCCCCCATACAGCTTTTTGGATTACCACATTCCAGATCCTGACTCTGCACTTCTTGGCATTGAATCCCAGCTGCCATATCTTTGACCACCGTTCAAGCTTCCTTAAATCATGTCTCATTCTCTCTACTCCTTCCGGCATGTCCACTCTATTGCAGATCTTAGTATCATCTGCAAATAGACAAACTTTACCTTCTATCCCTTCCATAATGTTGTTCACAAAGATATTGAACAGAACCGGACCCAACACCAATTCTTTGGGCATTCCATTTAACACCGTTCTCTCTTCAGAGTAAGTTCCATTTACCATCACACGCTGCCTTTTATTCGTCAACCAGTTAGTAATCCACTCCAACACCTTAGCACTCACTCCCAAGCTTCTTATTTTATTCACAAACTTCCTGTGTGGGACCGTATCAAAAGCTTTGCTGAAATCCTAGTTGATCACATCTAGCGCTCTTCCTTGATCCAATTTAGTCACCCAATCAAAAAAATAAATCAGATTTGTCTAACAGGAACTTCCCCTGGTGAATCTATGCTGTCTCGGGTTGAGCAACCCACTGGATTGTAGATAGTTCATTCTGCTTTCCTTCAAAAGAGTCCCCATTAATTTTCCCACCAATGAGGTGAGGCTAACCGGCCTGTAGTTTCCAGCCTCCTCTCTGCTCCCACTCTTGTGAAGATTGCCACCGCTCTTCTCCAATCATAGAGTTGTTCTTTAAAATGACCCACTTCGTTCCTCTACCCAGCTTAATTTCTTCCCCGGAATTAGCACAATTATTTGTTCAAAATGTGTTCTGTCTACATGGCATTCCTCAGCATATCCTGTCAGACCAGGGAGTCCAGTTTATGGCCTGTTACTGGAGGAGCCTGTGCAAAAAGTTCAGAATCCTCCTTGATTTTTCCTCTGCCTACCATCCCCAGTCTAATGGACTTACAGAACACACAAACCAATCTCTTAAAGCTTTCCTTCATTCCTACATGAACGCCAGAACAACTGGGCCTCTTTGATTCCCTGGGTAGAGATGTGCCATAACAACCATATCAACTGGGCCACAAGGGCCTCACCCTTTTATCTAGCTTTTGGGCACCACCCTCAGATACCAGTGTCAGTGGAAATTCCAGTAACATGCCCTGAAGCCAACCTCACTGGCCAAGAGCTACACAATCTCTGCCATACCACATGCCAACTCTTGGAATATACTCTCGCCCAATCCAAAAGGCAGGCCAATAAAGAAAATGACATCCAGCTCCACAACTTCATCCAAGAGAACTAGTGTGGCTAAGTACCTGCAATTTCAGACTTTGGATGCCATTTCTGAAGTTCACCCCTCATTTTGTGGGACCCTTTCCTGTGGCACACTGTATAGGAGACATGGCTTATAAGCTTCACCTACCACCCATACTTCGGATCCATGGCATGTTCCATGTATCACTTCTCAAGCTTATCTTATCCTGGTCGTCTGGTTCACCACCACAGCCCCCGCCTATTCTCCTCGAAGATGACACAAAATATAAAGTCACTAAACAGAAGCGAACACCTCTCAAATAGTCACTCACACACAAAGTGTAACACTCTAGAGAGGGAAATAGTCTTTCAGCTATTTACCACCAATATATATCAAAGACTAGACTAGAGACAATATCATAGGCATTTGCTCACGGTAAACCTTTAATCCGCTGTCTCTCGCCCTCAATGGGCCGCAGGCAGTAGTCAGCCTGTGAGCTCAAAAGTATTTAATCATCTATTGTCTCATGTCTACCCAACCACCAATCCAAACTTTTTTTGTTCATTTTATATGTGAAACACTAAAGTGAAAATTGTTAAAGCATCTCTTAAAAAATACTAAACCGGCTGGTAACCCACAGTTATTAATCAAAAATACTTAGCCGCAAAGTAGTCTATCGAATCTTTAAGGATAATTCAGTTATTCAACCCCGACATGGTCCATGTTTCGACTCTAAACGAGTCTTTTTCAAGGGGAGTGAATATCTCGGCTCTGTGTGTAACCAGTCAGGAAAAAAATGTTTTCTTTTAGTTCCGGAATGTCAGAATCACATTTCTCCAGTTTGCAACATGGCGTGAATCGCCATGTTGCAACATGGTGCGATTTCCCTCTCTAGAGTGTTACACTTTGTGTAACACTTTAGAGAGGGAAACATGGCGCGATTTCCCTCTCTAGAGTGTTACACTTTGTGTGTGAGTGACATGGCGCGATTTCCCTCTCTAGAGTGTTACACTTTGTGTGTGAGTGACAAAATATAAAGTAACAGAGATTCTAGATATTAGGAAGGTAAGAAAGAAACTTAAATACCTCTTCTCTTGGAAAAGTTACGGCTCAGAGAAAGACTCTTGGGAGCCCACTAACATTCAAGCTCCCCAACTAATACATGAATTCCATCAATATTTCCCCCTGAAACCCAGGCCCAGGAATTCTGGGAGGGGGACCTTGCGGGGGAGGGGGGTTACTGTTAAACCCCACTTCCACTGAGAACGAGCATCAAATATCAGACTCACCAGGCCCCAACAGAACACCACCTCTGGCAACAGAGAGGAGGATTAAATGGACAATTTTCTCAGTGGGAGTGGGCAGTGGAGTCCCTCAGGGATCTGTATTGGGACCCATACTTTTCAATATATTTATAAATGATCTGGAAAGAAATACGACAAGTGAGGTAATCAAATTTGCAGATGATGCAAAATTATTCAGAGTAGTTAAATCACAAGCGGATTGTGATAAATTGCAGGAAGACCTTGTGAGACTGGAAAATTGGACATCCAAATGGCAGATGAAATTTAATGTGGATAAGTGCAAGGTGATACATATAGGGAAAAATAACCCATGGTAGGTTCCATATTAGGAGCTACCACCCAAGAAAGAGATCTAGGTGTCATAGTGGATAACACATTGAAATCATCGGTTCAGTGTCCTGCAGCAGCCAAAAAAGAAATCAATGTTGGGAATTATTAGAAAGAGAATGGTGAATAAAATGGAAAATGTCAAAATGTCTCTGTATTGCTCCATGGTGAGACACACCTTGAATACTGTGTACAATTCTGGTTGCCGCATCTCAAAAAAGATATAGTTGCGATGGAGAAGGTAAAGAGAAGGGCGACCAAAATGATAAATGGGTTGGAACAGCTCTCCTAATAGGAAAGACTAAAGAGGTTAGGACTTTTCAGCTTGGAGAAGAGACGGATGAGGAGGGATATGATAGAAGTGTTTAAAATCATGAGAGGTCTAGAACGGGTAAATGTGAATCTGTTATTTACTCTTTCGGATAATAGAAGGACTAGGGGACACTCCATGAAGTTAGCATGTGGCACATTTAAAACTATTCGGAGAAAGTTCTTTTTCACTCAACACACAATTAAACTCTGGAATTTGTTGCCAGGGGATGTGGTTAGTGCAGTTAGTGTAGCTGTATTTAAAACAGGATTGGATAAGTTCTTGGAGGAGAAGTCCATTACTTGCTATTAATTAAGATGACTTAGAAAATAGCTACTAGCAACAGTAACATGAGATAGACTTAGTTTTTGCCAGGTTCTTATGGCCTGGATTGGCCAATGTTGGAGACAGGATGCTGTGCTTGATGGACCCTTGGTCTGACTCAGTATGGCATGTTCTTATGTTCTCAATGACCTGCTCTGAAGGCACAGGCATGTGGCACATACATTCGCTACACATGCCCAGCTAGGAGCTGCCTGCAGTCGCCCTAAGACGATATCACCACCCACAGCCCTTTTATGGACACCTCTCCCACTACGTCCTGCCTCGGCAACAGGTTCCCTGAGCATTGTGTCCTCAGTGTTAGTGCTTCCTGCTCTCCTGCCATGCCTGACCCATCCTCTTGTCCTCTCTGCCAGCTCATATCTCCTGCCTCATGCTCTCTGTTTCCTCTAGTCTTGTTTGTTGGTCCTCCTGTTGTCTCTGGCATGATCTTCTGGTACCAGACCACTGATTGCTATTAGGCCGCCCTGGACTGTCATCTGTCCCAATTTCTTGCCTGCCTACTAGTTTCTGCTGTCTGCCGCCTACCTTGACCTCTGCTTGCCTACTAGCTCTGCTGTCTGCAGCCTGCCTCAACCTTAGCCTGGACTGTGTCTTTCACCTCTTGACAACACCAGGTACCCTCTAAAGTCCTGCCAGCCATCAGAACCCAAGAGCTCAACCTGCAGGGGAGATGGGTGATAAAAGTGAAGCTCCTGACCAACCCATTTTGTGGTATTTCCACTTGTGGTGGTTGGCCAAACTACTGCCCAAGGGTCAATGTTTTCTATCATTGGTCTTATAAGTACAATTGCCATACCTTGTGTTAATAATCACATAATTGAAAAAGACAAAAATCACATTCTTTTTGACATGGGACTCTGTTCAGGAAGTCCTTCAAGATATAAAAACAAAACTCCTATAGTTGGATTTGCATGAAGAAGATATACCAAAGTGGTTAGGCCACCAGCCATTAGCAGCCCAAGGAATGTCATCATCGGCTAAAGGTATTATATATTGTTCTATCTGGAGCTTTGGAAGAAATAACAGGTATCCTATTACACCTTATGCTAATAATATTTGTTATTGGAATTATAATCTTGTGTATCATTCTTTTAAAGATTGTATCATGGCTGCCTCGAATGACTCAGAGTAACAAGGACCTATATTCCAAGGACAAAGCAGAATGATGCAAATCCCTGGTCCTTTAGCTAATCGCTTTGTGGGACATGAAAAACAAAGTAAGGATCATTTAGATACCTCCTGTACCTACTACGGTTTTAACAATTAAAAAAGCAGCTGATGTAGAAATTAAACAAGAATATATTTCTGAAAATGGTCCGATGTATGGTATTACATATATCTGCAAGTTTGCAGGATGCAGCTATATGTCTAAAGACTTAAATACTGTATCGTATCATAGTATGTATGGCTTATTTCTCTGAGAATCCAAGTATACCATGGTTCATGACTGGCAGCCCTTGAATAGACAGTATAAGCATAATCATTATTATTCTTTATCTAGTACTGTCCACATTAGGAGAACAACCAAGGTCAAAAATGTAGAGGTCCTTCAGATGGATAGGGAATCATTCTCGGCCAATTCCATCTCAACAGAAGTAGATTCCTCATTGAGTGGGAGATCATTCTCAACCTACATGAAGGAGATTTGTTTTTTCCTGCTGTGATAGGCAACCATATCGACAACCTATTTAAAGAAATCCTCACAGAGCTTGGCCTCCATCCTTCCCAAAATCCATGGATGGGTCCAATAGTAATCAATTTTACAAAAGGGGAGATTCAAATAATGATGTGTATTAAGGGTTTATTTCCAGATCATTGTAAGCACCCTGTTATGGCCTATATGCAGATGAAAATATTTTCTCTAATGACCTGTTCACTCTTACTGAGATATGGATCATGGGAAGAGGCCATCCACCTTTATTGACTAATGAGGAAAACCTTTGGAGTACATTTCCCTACTTTTTAGTTTCTCTTGGGGATTATGGAATAAATGGGGTGGTGTACAGTCAGTTACAATTGGATAATGATCCTGGTTCTCTGACTTGTGAGACATATTTTATTTCATGAAGAATTATATCCTAACTTATTTATTTATTTAACTTCTTTTACTATACCGATACTCAAGACCAAGTCTTATCGTACCGGTTTACAATAGAACAAGGGGAAACCAATTAACATCTAGGTAGAAGGTAAAGTTACATTAAACAGGGAGCGTAAAAACATGGGAGATGGAAGACAGGGCAGAATTTAAACTATAACAACTGAAGAGTGATAAATATAATCAACAAAAACAATATATTAGTAATACCTAAACAGAGATTTATCCTAGGCGATTATTAACATGGTATGTCCAGTGGGAGGAGGAGAGGAGGGGAGGGGAGTAGGGGGGAGGGATTTGGGAGAGGTCGAAGGGTGAGAGTCAGTGTTGGTTGAGGTTCCTTCAACGGTTGAGGTTCCTTCAACGGTAGGCTTGTACGAACAGCCAGGTTTTCAGTTTTTTTCTGAATGTTAGATGGCATTGTTCTTGGCATAAGTCTTGTGGAAGAGAATTCCAATGTAGTGGACCTGCTGTCGAAAGTGCTCGCTTGTGAATAGAGTTGTGGACCGAGGATTTGTTGGGGGGGGGGGGCCTTGAGCGAACTTTTGTAGGCAGTTCTGATCGGCCTTGCGGAAGTATGCAGTTCGAGAGGGAAGGTGAGTTGGAGTGTGGATTGTTGGTAGACGGATTTGTGGATGATAGTGAGAGCTTTGAAAAGTATTCTATATTGAATGGGAAGCCAGTGTAAGATTTTTAGGATTGGAGTGATATGGTCCTTGCGCCGTGTGTTTGTAAGGATCCTGGCCGCTCCGTTTTGCAGCATCTGTAGAGGTTTGGTAGACGAAGCGGGGAGACCGAGTAGTAGAGCGTTACAATAGTCGATCTTTGAAAAAAGTATTGCTTGAAGCACTGAACAGAAATCCTGGAAGTGTAAAAGCGGTCTTAGTTGCTTCAGGACCTGTAGCTTGAAGAAGCATTCTTTGGTTGTAGCGTTAATGAATTTTTTGAAATTCATTCTAGAGTCAAGGGTGGCCCCAAGGTCTCTGACCTGGCTTGCTAGTGGGATAATTGCATTATTGGTGAAGGGGTATTTATCGCTATGGGAGATAACCAGGAGTTCCGTTTTGGACGTATTTAAGACCAGGTTGAGACTCGAGAGAAGAAGGTTGATGGCGTGTAGGCAGTTGTTCCATAAATTTAGAGTAGAGGAGATGGGGTCCAAGATGGGGATTATGATTTGCACATTGTCCGCGTATATAAAATGGGTGAGATTGAGGCTATTGAGTAGCTGGCATAAAGGGAGAAGATATATATTGAACAGGGTAGGGGAAAGTGAAGAACCTTGTGGTACTCCTTGTTTCGACGGAATGGGGTGGGATTCTTTGTTGTTTATTTTAACTTTGTAGTGCCTGTTGTTCAGAAAGGATTTAAACCAGAGCAGTGCGGAGCCAGAGATGCCTATTTCCATTAGACGGTTGATGAGGATGTCATGATTTACCGTGTCGAACGCCGCAGAAATATCGAGTAGGGCTAGAAGGTATGATTGTCCCTTGTCAAGGCCCATCAGGATGGTGTCCGTTAAAGAAAGAAGGAGGGATTCTGTGTTTAGGCGTTTCCTGAATCCGAATTGAGAAGGGTATAGAATATTGTGAGAGTCCAAATAGTCAGTGAGTCGGATGTTGACAAGCTTTTCCATTAGTTTAGCTATAAAAGGTAGGTTAGCGATGGGGCAGAAATTTGCAGGGTTGGCTGGGTCCAGATTGGGTTTTTTTAGTAAGGGTTTCAGCGAAGCAATTTTTAAAGAGTCAGGGACTGATCCTTGATTGAGGGAGCAATTTATGATCTCTGCCAGAGGTTTGGCAATGGTGTTGGGAATGGTGAGGAGGAGTTTGGTTGGTATTTGGTCCAATGGGTGTGAAGAGGGTTTCATTTTCTTGATAATCGATTCTATTTCAAGGGATGATGTAGGTTCAAGAGATTCTAGCGTCTGTTTAAGGATAGTTGGTGATGGATTTTGGCTGGGAGGTTGTGAGGGGATTGATGAAGTGTTGGATGTTGCCAGGGGGGTAAGTAGGTTTTTGATTTTGTTGTCAAAGAAAATCGCCAACTCTGTAGATTTGTTTTGGGCTTCTTCTTCAGAGAAGGTAGGGAGAATGGGGGTGGTAAGGGCTGCCACGTATGAGAATAGAGTTTTAGACTTAGAAGGAGTTTTTAACTTAGAAGTAGAAGACCCCTTAAAACTCCCTTTAGAGCCAAATGTTAAAGATGTACAAGCCTATATGTTCCAACTGAATAATACATTGAAATTTAAGCAATCACAAAAGGCAACCCAACCAACTTATGTAAAATTGACTCCAGACCATATAACCACTAATTTTTGCTCAAGTTTCAGCTCAGAGGAAAGAGATCAAGAAAAGTCTAAAAACAGGAAAAGCATATGTGCAAGGGAGGAGGAATCCAGTGGGAGCACTGAGAGAAGAGGATCACCTTGCTGGTGGCTGAAAAGAATAGGTAAGTACTGCTTGGAGAAATTTTAGAATTTAAAAGTTGGGAAAAAGTAAACTATTTGGGGTATATTCTTTAGTGTGTTTGTATTAAATAACTATTCAGAAAGCAAACAAAATCACCAAGAGTTTTGTGTGTTTGTATTAAATAGCTAGCCAGAGGGCAGGCAAAATAACCAGGAGTTTTGTGTGTTTGTATTAAATAGCTAGCCAGAGGGCAGGCAAAATAACCAGGAGTTTTGTGTGTTTGTATTAAATAGCTAGCCAGAGGGCAGGCAAAATAACCAGGAGTTTTGTGTGTTTGTATTAAATAGCTAATCAGAGGGCAGACAAAATAACCAGGAGTTTTGTGTGTTTGTATTAAATAGCTAATCAGAGGGCAGACAAAATAACCAGGAGTTTTGTGTGTTTGTATTAAATAGCTAGAGGGCAGGCAAAACCAGGAGTTGTGTATTTGTCTTTCCCTCCCTCCCACGCACCCATAGCTCATCCTTTAACTTATAGACAGGTGACACTTTCTGACAAAAAAAAAATCAGCCTTTTAACTTAAATTCAGAAATTCCCCATGCCTTATCAAGAGTTTAATAATTCCCTTGTAAGTCACTACCAGATAGTGAATACACTAATAAATTTAAAGGACCCTAATTGTATGCATTCCTATTACCAAGCAACCTAAATTTAACTAGGAACTGAACAAATTTAAGATGAAGACAGCAGTTTAGCAACAAGAAGGGGGCCTCCCAGTCTTTTCCATCAAATGTCAATGTATTATTTTTTTACCCGGTGGTGAAAAGTTGTATGTGTGCACCTGGTGCAAAGAACTCCTGTCTCTCATAGAATGAGTTCAATCTCTGGAGGCTAGATTGGCAGACTTGGAGGAGCAAAGGCAGACAGAGAGATATATAGATGAGGCCTTCAGGGACATAGTCACCAAGTCCCAAATCCAGTCTGGCAGCCCTGGTGCTGCCTTGGAGGAGGGAATTTCTCCTGATCGGAAAGTGTAAATAACCGAGTCACATCTACTCGTTCAAGAACTCTCATGATCTTAAAGACCTCTATCATATCCCCCCTCAGTCGTCTCTTCTCCAAGCTGAACAGCCCTAACCTCTTCAGCCTTTCCTCATAGAGGAGCTGTTCCATCCCCTTTAGCATTTTGGTTGCCCTTCTCTGTACCTTCTCCATCGCAGCTATATCTTTTTTGAGATGCAGCAACCAGAATTGTACACAGTATTCAAGGTGTGGTCTTCACCATGGAGCGATATAAAGGCATTATGATATTTTCCGTTTTATTAACCATTCCCTTCCTAATAATTCCTAACATTCTGTTTGCTTTTTTGACTGCTGCAGCACACTGAGCCGACGATTTTAAATTATTATCCACTATGATGCCTAGATCTTTTTCCTGGGTGGCAGCTCCTAATATGGAACCTAACATCGTGTAACTAAAGCAAGGGTTATTTTTCCCTATATGCAACACCTTGCACTTGTCCACATTAAATTTCATCTGCCATTTGGATGCCCAATCTTCCAGTCTTGCAAGGTCCTCCTGTAATGTATCACAGACTGCTTGTGATTTAACTACTCTGAATAATTTTGTATCATCCGCAAATTTGATAACCTCACTCGTCATATTCCTTTCCAGATCATTTATTATCCGTTCATTATATTCGATATGTTCCATGTAAACCGCCTCCCCGGCGATAGTTATTTCTGTTAAATGTGAACCGGAGTGATATGTATTGTATACAGGAACTTCCGGTATATAAAAACCAAAAATAAATAAATAAATAAATAAAATAAATAAATTTATATATATATTGAAAAGCACCTGTCCAAGTACAGATCCCTGAGGCACTCCACTGTTTACCCTTTTCCACTGAGAAAGTTGACCATTTAATCCTACTCTCTGTTTCCTGTCTTTTAACCAGTTTGCAATCCACGAAAGGACATCGCCTCCTATCCCATGACTTTTTAGTTTTCTTAGAAGCCTCTCATGAGGGATTTTGTCAAACGCCTTCTGAAAATCCAAATATACTACACATCTACCGGTTCTCCTTTATCCATATGTTTATTAACCTCTTCAAAAAAATGAGGCAGATTTGTTAGGCAAGACTTCCCTTGGGTAAATCCATGTTGACTGTGTTCCATTAAACCATGTCTTTCTATATGCTCCATGATTTTTGATTTTGAGAATAGTTTCCACTATATTTCCTGGCACTGAAGACAGGCTCACTGGTCTATAGTTACCCGGATCGCCCTTGTCCCAGAAAGTGTTCTGTCTGCCAGGTGCCAAAATCCAAGACATTATAGAGAGATTGCCAAAAATCCTCAAATCTACTGACCATCTGATCCTGTTCATCCATGTTGGCACAAATGATACTGCTAGATACCACACTGATTGTATCAAAAGTGACTTCATGGCTCTTGGTGACAGGGTAAAGCAGATAGGTATACAGCTGGTATTCTCCTCCATCCTCCATTATGGAATGAATGAATGGCTACACAGATGATGCTAGAGATACCCATTCTGGAGATGGTTTTCAAGGGTGATGATGCAGATGAACTGAACCATAGGGCTTATGACCCAACACTTCAACCATTGTCTTCTTTCTATCTGTATGCAATTTTGTTCTTGAATCTGTGGGTATATAAATTTATACAGTCCCCATAACAGTATTATATAGATGTTTATATATTTTTATTACACGATAGACCCCTAATGTCGTCCTCTAACTTTTAATTTGAGGAGGGAACCAGTATACCTATGTGAATGAAACTAAATCCCCACTCCACTGGATGTAAACCATTATTTGCGCATTCCTAATAGACCATCATAATAGGCGTCATTGTGTGGCAATCCATGCCTGTCAATCACTCTGCCTTATATTTAATCATAGGTCAGTCCATATACTTTTTTTTAAGGATTTTTTGGTGCTATAATTCTGCGTGTGAAAATTACTTAAAATGTCCTCTGTACCATTGACACCTTTAGCCAAACATATTATCTTCTTAGTATTTGATACTCTAGTACTTAGCTTTGGGTTGTAAGATCACAACTCCTGCCCTCAGTTCTCCAATCGGATCATCCAGTAATGTGAACAATACCACATTACTGCATTAAAGCCCAACGCTGTACAGGTTTCGGACGGTGTCGTCCTTCCTCAAGGGCAAAATCTGCGCCACAAAAGAAACATCAATCAATGCGATAAACTGCTATTATTTCTCAGACACAACAGTGTATCGGCTACTCACTCGTTACTGCATTAACATGGCTCTCGGCGTTTTTTTTATGCTTCTCTTCACAGGATTCTCCACCCCCCACCCCTGATGCAGCTCTATAGAAAAACACAGACTGTGTCAGGGATCTCACTTTGGTTAATAATCTTGGGAAAGTTGGATATTTTGAATACTTAATAAAGATTTTTTTGATTTTTTTCATATGTTGCTGGAAATATATGTGGAGGGTTTTTTTTTAGGTCTTTTCTCGCACAGGATTTGCTGTAATATGCGTAACCTAGATAGGATTATAGACAGTGCTGGAGAGGAGCCAGCTGTCGTGGTACATGTGGGCACCAACCACATAGGAAAATGTGGGCGATAGGTTCTGGAAACCAAATTTAGGATTTTAGGTAGGAAGCTGAAATCCAGAACATCCAGGCTGGCATTCCCTGAAATGCTTCCTGTTCCACGTGCAGGTCCCCAGAGGCAGGCAGAGCTCCAGTGTTTCAATGCGTGGATGAGATGATGGTGCAGGGATGAGGGATTCAGCTTTGTAAGGAACTGGGGAAACCTTTTGGGAAAGGGGAGACTTTTCTGAAAGAATGAACTTCACCTTAACCACAGTGGAACCAAGCTAGCACATATTCATAAAGCAAACACAGGCAGCTTCCTCTTTGATTTGCATGTTTGGCATCTTCAAAATTTGACATATTAGGCAATTGCTTATGTTGCCTATGCCTAAATGCAGGCCTGCACAAGATAAAGTTGGATGGGCCCAACCCATTCTGATGCCTATGTGGTGTTGCCGTCTCTTACTTACTTATTTATTGTGTTTTGTATTCCGTCATTCGGTTTCGCCATCAGAAGAAAGTCATTAGATCTACTGTGAAAAGTCTCCAGATTGGGTAAAAAGTAGTCAAAACCAAGTTATGTCAGAATAGCTGGTGAGCTTAAGATTGGTAGGGAAAGAGGGGTGACTCACATTCACTCTTACTCTCTCAGAAACTGACACAGACATACTTGCATTCACTGTCATGCACACTCCCTGAAACATGCTCATACACTGACACATACTCTCACGCTCTCTCAGCCACTGACACAAACACACACTTTCTCAGACACTTTGACATATATACACACACACATGCTTCTGCTGCTTACTCATGTGCTCATGCTGAGGTAGATCTTCAAAACATACTCGCGCGAGAACAAAAGTACACCAGATTTTATAAGATACGCGCGTAGCCGCGCGTATCTTATAAAATCCGGGGTCGGCATGCGCAAGGCTGCGCAAAATTGGCAGCCTGCGGGCACCTTTGTTGGGCAAGTTACGCCTGCTTGAAGCAGGTGTAACTTGTGTGCACCGCCCTGGCATCCCCCGGCACAGGCCGCAGTGCCGGGGGACTCGGGACCGCCCTCCTGGCCCACCCCCTGCCCCGGACATGCCCCCAGACACACCTCCTCCCGCCCCTTTTACGAAGCCCCGGGACTTACGCACATCCTGGGGCTTTGTGCGCGCCGGCGGCCTATGCAAAATAGGCGCACCGGTGCACGAGTGCCCTGCGTGTGTAAATCGAGGTTTTAAAATCTACCCCTTAGTGTCTGCCCCCTCCTCTGGACTGGCTAGTTAAGGGCACCTCAGTAGCGTCATGTAAAGTTCCTTCCCTTGTTGCCAGCCTTTACCTAGCCTGCAGCAGCCACCATTATACTTCCTCTTTCCTCTTCAGGCACTCACTATCTTCATTTGCTTTGTCAATAGCCCAATGCATTGCCCCTTCTCTGAGATCAGCCCAGCCAGCTCACACAAAGTCCTGACTAGCAGGGCAGGGAACTCCCTCCTGACTCTCAGCAACATAGCAGCAAAAAAAAAAAAAAGATCAATGATGATAAAAGATAGCCCTTGCCTCTTATTATATTCTGCTGTTGCTATCAGCCTGGCATAAGGTGATAATAAAGTTGCAGATCCTGTTTGTTTTTTGTTTGGTTTTTTTGCTGGCTGTGATTTGTTCTCCTTCCAGCAAAGAGAGCTTGTCTGTGATGTCATCAGATTCTCTGGAGAGGAGAGACTGAGTCAACAGAGCTTGTTCTGAAGAGGGATGGGGCCAGACCAGCAAGCACAGATATATAGGCAGAGAGGTCTCATTCTCTTGCACTCTCTCTTGCAGCACTCTAGCCAAAGGAGGTCTCACTGTCTTGTATGTTTCAGTTTCCAGATATGCTCGGTAAGTAAGGAGCCAGATGGAAATGTAGAAGTGGGAGGTGGGATCAGTATTACCAATGGTAGCCATGCCCCCTCCCCCCCTTCCAACACCTATGATGAGACTCCAAGTTGAGGGCTAGGAAACTGATGGAATTGAGGCAGTTCAGAGGACTACAATCCTACAGAGAGAATCTTAAGGAGCTCAAAATATACTCCTTTGAGAAAAAGTGTGGGGTATTATAGAAACATTAAAATATTACTAACAGGCAAGTTTGTAACATTTACTATTGAAAACTGATCTCAAGGATCAAGCATCATAATGTAAAGTTGGAGAGAGAGAGAGAGGCAGGGAGCAAATAAAAAGAAAATCCTTTCTCTCTTGACAAACAGATCAATAGTCACATGAGTTTGATGGATCCCTTGAATAGCCTACTTGCAGAGGTGGTTTTATCTGAATCCATGAGAGAATTCAAGCATATCTGAGACAGGTGCATTGGTAAGAGATAGGGGAGAATTAGATTAAAGAAATTAGAGGGTGGGCTTGGGTCTAGGTTTAGGTATGAAAATGCATATGCCCATGTACCTGGAATAGTAAAAGGACTAAAGGGGAAGATGACAAATTACTTGCACAGAATAATGGTGTGGCTTTATGGAGCTCCCAGAAAAAGGTGGTAAGGTCAATTAGACTAGAGCAGTTTTAAAATTATGATACACTTTTAGGTGTAATTGTAGGGAGGCTGCAGGTCACATAGCGTGGATAGCAGGGATGACTTGACTGATCTTCACAGCTAAAGCCTAAAAGGCTAAGGAGCAACTCCTGATATGAGGTCAGACTTTTAACTGGGTGCTCTGATCAGGGGTTAGTGATAAGGACAAAGAGGGAGTAGGGCAATCAGAGCTAGAGTAGTGTAAATATAAGGAACTTGGGCATGCTCAGTGGAGGAAATAGTCCTTATCTGCTGATACCCACACTATTGGTTTGTAATGCCTAAAGCTGCAGACTGAGAGCAACGTAGCCCAGTGGAGGTCATTATTGAAAGTGAAAACAGCTATAGTTTTTTTGTTGTAATCTTAAAATGTCCCACTCTTGTCATTTGTGATATCCCTTCAGATATAAACACACTGTTGCTCATTAGCTTTTTCCTTTAGCTCAGCAACTAATACTCCCTTTGTACTGCAAACCTCTTACTAATTAGCTGTAATCTATGCTCAGCTCTCTTTTATTCCATTAGTTTTCCAATCCCCCAGTTTTATACCTTTCAATTTACTTGCATCATGTACCTTGGCTCTTAATTGGTCAGCCTTTCATGAAAACATAGAAATAGAGCTAAGTAAGTACTATAGGAAGTTTATAAGATTGTAGATTGCAAATGCAAAGCAGAACAATGAGTAAGCAGAGTCAGATTGTAACCCACCACACATCTTTTTGATTTATCTATGAAAGATGCAGTTAACATTTATAAATGTAAATTAATTGATACACAATTTTTCCAGAGACTATACAAATAAGATTTTGCATTTTTACCCATTAAAGCAAGAGGAAGAGAAATTAAAGGTGAAAATCAAATGAAGTTTGGAAGAAAAAAAAAAAGGAAGGTTGTAAATTGCTGATTAGCCTATTTACCAAACCTGCAGTATTTGTACTGTGGGGAAAACTACCGCAGGATTTACTAAACTGCAGAACTCGGTATTGTAGTTTAGTGAATCCCATGGAAGTTTATTTATTCATTAAAAGTTCTTATAGTCCGCAGCTTCTGCAGTGTTCAGTGCAGATTATAGTTCTAACATACATAATTGATTAAAACAGAACAATTAGTAAAACAAAACACAATGCAATAAAAAAAAAGTTGTATGCACATTGCTGTGATTAGGAACTTTGCACTTTCCCTGCCACAGCAATACTTTAAGGCAACCTCCCATCACAGAGCCACCATGTTTTAAAGGGGCCACACAGGCCCAGGAAAGCCCTCTCCCCCACCAATGTATCCCAAAAATCCCTCGGAGGTCTTTTATGAATCCCTCTCCCAACCCACCTCCTATACTTCCTGCTGGTGCCATTTTAAGAAAGACGGACAAAGGAATACATGGGGTCAGTTGCCACTATTTTGAAACTAGGGGTTACTTCCCCCCCCCCTTCTATTATGTTTAAAATCATGAGAGGTCTAGCAAGATGGCGCTGACGCGTTAGCATCGAGAGCGTGGAGCACTTACCTTGGGATATTCTTCCATGAGTTTTCTTGCTACAATGCCCCATTCAGCTAGGAAAAAGCAAGCCAGGGAGAAAGCCATCCCTGGGGCTCTCCTTTAAATGCCTAGGACGGGCCCGATGGACGCCCACGTTCTTCGAGGGGGGGGGGGGGGGGGGAGTCACAAGGGCCGGGAACTGAAGTGGAGGAGGCAAGTTCCCTGCCGGATTCAGACACTACCTTGTCCCCAAAGGAGAGGGAGGCGCCGAGGAATCCTGCGTCGCGCGAGACCCAGATGGAGACCCGGAAACGCCGTTAGCCGAAGTTGCAACAGAGGGTAACCGGGCAGGGAGCCTCTTTTCGGGAGAAGACAGCATTGGGGATCAGCCCTTGAGGCAGGACGCGGCCATAGGCGTCCCAGACAGAGGTATAACGGGGCTGAGCATACTGGGAAGTTCATCTATACCGATTCAGATAAGTTCAAATTTAAGTAATCTACTTTTTTTACCCTGCAAGAAACAGCCCAAATAATGTTGGAGTCGCTGTGGGAAGCAATGGAGGGGCTTGGAAACTTAATTATTAAACAAACTGAGCCACTTGTAGTAAAAATGCAGGACCATGAAGTCCGTATTAAAATGTTGGAGAACACTGTTAAAGTTCTACATCATCAGGACTCTGAGAGGAAACCACTTCTGGATTCTATCAAGGTTAAACATGATCTCATGGTAAAAGATAATGTGGCATTGTTAAGCAAAATAGAAAATATGGAGAATACCTTAAAATATAAGAATTTGCGGTTAGTGAATTTTCCTAAAACTCCACATATTAGGTCAAGAGACATGTTTAATAAATATCTACAAGAAATATTGAAAGTGAGCCAAGACCAAGTCCCACCACTTCTTCTGGTATTTTATGTGCCACTGAGAGAAAACAGGAGAGGAGAATCTCCTCTAGGGATGCAGCGAGATAATTTAGAACCATTAGGAACAATAGGAGGGGAATAAGAAATAGAAATTGGAGCAAATTTAACAGATTTCCTGAAGATGTCAGATCAAGCTCAAGCTGTGCCTGCTACATTAATTGTGACATTTACATTAGAGATGGACAGGGAATGGGTGTTGAAGCTCTTCTTTAAACATTGTCTAGATAATTTTTTAGGTATGCAAGTTAGAGTTTATCCAGATGTCTCTAAAACCACTCAGACAAGAAGACGACAATTTCTATTGTTGAGACCTCAGGTGTTACAGATAGGGGCATCATTTATGCTTAAATTCCTTGCAAATGTTATGTTAAATTTAAGGATAAATCTTTCCTGTTCTTTTTACCCTCGGGCTAACACAGTTTTTGAGCGATAAGGTGGTAGAGCAAAAGGAAACATAAATAAACCCTAGATACTCAGCCGTCGTTACCTAGTTATGTCTGTGCATGTTCACCTCATGAGTATAGTAATAGCCCCTGCCGATGCTATGTTTAGGTATTGTATTTTTGTTTTATAAAGTTTATAGTAAATGGATAAACAGCTATACTCAGAATCTGTATAGTGGACTTAGAAATGTATACTTGAGATAGTATTATTACCTGAAAAGTATGAGGTGAAGATTTGTTTATGTATACATTTATATTGATGTCAAGATGGATCTTCTTGATGTAATTTTGGAAAATGTTAATAAAGAGAAATTAAAAAAAAAAATCATGAGAGGTCTAGAACGGGTAAATGTGAATCTGTTATTTACTCTTTCGGATAATAGAAGGACTAGGGGGCACTCCATGAAGTTAGCATGTAGCACATTTAAAACTAATCAGAGAAAGTTCTTTTTCACTCAACGCACAATAAAGCTCTGGAATTTGTTGCCAGTGGATGTGGTTAGTGCAGTTAGTGTAGCTGGGTTTAAAAAAGGATTGGATAAGTTCTTGGAGGAGAAGTCCATTACCTGCTATTAATTAAGTTGACTTAGAAAATAGCCACTGCTATTATTAGCAACAGTAACATGGGATAGACTTAGTTTTTGGGAATTTGCCAGGTTCTTATGGCCTGGATTGGCCACTGTTGGAGACAGGATGCTGGGCTTGATGGACCCTTGGTCTGACCCAGTATGGCATGTTCTTATGTTCAAGTAAGCTGTGGGGGATATGGGGGCACTGGGGCCTATGGGATCTTCTTACTAATGTAAGGAACCTTTGGTTTTCCTTACCAGGAGTATACTGACTTGCAGGGGAGGTTCAGAAAAAGTAGTGAGTAGAAGGTTGGTGTTTTGATTCCTTCATATGGGAGCAGCAGATGGAGTGCTCTAGCAGGGTATAAACCCTTGCAACCATGTTAGGATGTGGGTTTTAGTTATGGATTTTGTTGTTTGGATTTCTGTTGCATTTCTGTTATAGATATTTAGTTCTAATTTTCTTGAGTTGACCTCTTGTAGGTCAGCCTTTCTGACTGACCTATTTTTTTGCTTGCTTTACTCTTTTCGAATGACATTTTTGGAAACTCTCTTTTGTGAAAGCCCTGGTACCCTTTGCCAGAGGACTTAAGGGAGTCCCTGTGCACATTTAGGCCTGGTATTAGGGAAGATTCACTGCTCTCTATTCCTCCTCCAGTGGACCAGTTGGTGGCCAGTCGGTGACTGAATGTACAGGAGTTCTAGTTTTGAGTTGTTTCTTCTGTGACTGTCTCATTTTAAGAGAGGGGGAAGTTTTTTTATCCACCCTTTCTATCTCTTGTTGATTTGCCCCATTATTTATATTTTGTTTTTCTGGGCATAGTGCCCATGGTACCTGGGCCCCAGTTTGGGATTATAACAAAGATGAAGTGTCTCTTACCTGGGAAGGACCTGATGAGTAGCTGTGACATCACAGCTGAATGAATTCATATCCATTGCAAGAGAGAAGGATTTAAGGTATCGTTCAAAATTATTTTCACTACTGACTTAAGTATCCTACACTTGGGAGGAGAGTGGTACTGCCAGAAGGAGATCTAGGAGACTAGAGAATATATATTCGGAAGTGAAATGAAATTTGAGACTTTTCATTCTGTTAAGTAATTGGGACTACTAATCTGACCATTTCACAGTGGGAAGAATCTGAAATACATTTGGGAGTTGGAAGGAAGACTATGCTTTCTTCAATCTGAGTAAGTGAAAAGGAGATAAAAATTAAGGAATTGGCTTGGTCAAATTAAGACTTTTACTGAAAGAGTAAGGTCACAAATTTATTATATTTTTTTCAATATTGTACATCAATTTAATTTAACATCAAACAGCTGTAAACAACATCCAAATGATCAACTATCAGTAAAAGAAGCTGGAAACCATTCAGCTTCTAAAGGGTTTATTGCTTCATAGACTTTAAAGATCATCAGTGCTGTTTGCAGAGGGACATAAGGAGCTGCATATATTTGTGATCCATGTAAAAGGGCCTTAAGTTAAGCTTTCCCCACTGGGAGCCCTGGACCACTCAGAAATATAAGCTATCCTGCAGAACTATTACAAGTAAGGTCAAATCCTTGATTGTGACCTTTGATTCCAATATCTGGGTTATATCCCACCCAGGGGTTACATGAATACTTTTTTTAAAATGGGATGAGGTGTAATTGGGGGGTCCCACTAGGTCTTTCAAGGATTTTTGGAGCACTTTGGTAAGTGAGCTTTCCTGTGGCCATGCAGCCCCTTTAAATTCCGACTCGAGGACCATCAGAATGTATGTTAGCATTTTGATGTATCAGGAGCAAGTTAACTACACTTCTTGAGGTGTAGTTAACTTTCAACAAGTAACTCTATTTGCAAAGTTTAACATGGACCATGTTATTCAATTAGCATGGTAATGAACTGCTTTGCATGTGACACATTGTATCAGAATTACAGTCCAGGAAATAATGTGCGGAAATTGCACATTCTGCTCGTTATTTCCATGCTATTTTTAATACACATGCACAGCTTAGTAAATGGGCCCCCTAATAAATGTTTAACATTTAATAAATGAAAGCAAGCTGAAATCAATTTGATAAGAATATTGAAAACAGTGGGAACATTTATTAAAATTATAACATTAAGAGTAGGGTAGGAAAATAGAAAATGAAACAAACACTACATTAGTAACACACAAAAAGAGCTATGGCATTAGGTGGAAGATAAATGTAATAATAATACTGTAAGCTCTGTCACATGATCTTTGATCCACCAATAGTTCATTTCTGAGGCTGTGGTTATAAAATATGATTATTTGCTTCTTGTTGGCTAGTAGTTGCTATCCACGAATGACACAAAAATTTCACTATTCTCCCTTTGTCATAGCTTGAGTTTTCCTTATTAATGATTTAAATCATGTTTGATGAAATATGCTCTAATTGCCACTATACCAAATAAATCAAACAAAAATTCAACAAACTATTACTATTAGATTTCAGTGATGTAGATATATATATTCCAACCAATAGCGTTACCATGCTGTTTTGATCCTCTGAGATAAGCAACTTAATTGGACAAGAGATACCCTGTCATGTCATTTTTGGAAGATAGTGTAAAATCACCTGGATTGAAAACCGCTTTGATTTTAATTTATTTATTTTAAAATTTTATTTAAAAACTTTTCTATACCATTGCTAAGTTATATACCATCGCAACAGTTTACAAATAGGCACATAGACTAAGGTATGTAATGTAGGTTATCGTACATTCTAACAGGTGCCAATAAAGTTCAGTTACAATTTCATAAATAAATCAATATTTGAGCAAGGTTGGTCTAGTCCAGGTATATTATTGAGTTACTATCTCTTTGAGATATTACTTCTTAATTGTAGGATTGAATAAAATCATTCTCATCTGCGTTTCCGTGTACATAAGAACATAAGAAATTGCCATGCTGGGTCAGACCAAGGGTCCATCAAGCCCAGCATCCTGTTTCCAACAGAGGCCAAACCAGGCCACAAGAACCTGGCAATTACCCAAACACCAAGAAAATCCCATGCTACTGATGCAATCAATAGCAGTGGCTATTCCCTAAGTAAACTTGATCAATAGCAGTTAATGGACTTCTCTTCTAAGAACTTATCCAAACCTTTTTTGAACCCAGCTACAGTAACTGCACTAACCACATCCTCTGGCAACAAATTCCAGAGCTTTATTGTGCATTGAGTGAAAAAGAATTTTCTCCGATTTTCATTCTCTATCCTCCAGACTCTTTAGTGAAGGCTTTTTTAAAGAGCCATGTTTTTAAATTTTTCTTAAAAGTTTTGAGATTATTCTGTAATCTGAGTTCAGGGGGCATCGGGTTCCATAGTATGGGCTCAGCCAATGATAAAGCCCTTTCTCTCACTTGGGTTAGTTTTGCTGACTTTACTGAAAGGACTGTTAGTAGTGCTTTGTTTGCTGATTGGAGGTTTCTTTGTGGGATGTGTACACGTAAGGCTGTGTTTAGCCAGTCTGCTTCTTTATCATATAATTAGGCAGTGTAAATGGGGATACAAATAATTTATGCTTTGAATATCTGAGTTACCTTCACTTAGTATTTTAGTTTTGTTACTCAGTATTTATATATTGCTTGCAAATTACTTTTATCATAGGGAAAAATAAAAACAGCCTCAAACTTTGAGGCAATAGGAAAGTAGAAAACAATTGTTGTGCTCGGGGGTGGACCCTTGTCCTGGGGCAGAACTGCAGATAATGTCCAGAAGTGCCACAGTAAAGACAGAGCCCTTCCTTTTGCTGATGGAGATTTTCGGTCAGAGACAATTGCCCACGATTCAATTCCATAGGTTCTACCATGGAGGAAGGCGGTAGTGCAGGAGTCTTCGCTGGAGTGCAGGGTGCACTTGTGGGGCATACTGGAGGAGGGCGTGGAGCCTTTACTTCTAGGTGTCTTTGCCGGAGGCGAAGATCAATCATTTCGGCAAGGGAGATCAAGTCTTCTAGAGATGTGGGAGTCTCACGGACAGAGAGCTCATCTTTCAGAGCACAGGAGGGTCCATCTAGGAAGATGGATTGCAGACAATCTTCTTGCCACCCAAGTTCTGTGGCCAAAGTCCGAAACTCCACTGTGTATTCGGAGAGGGTCCTTGACCCTTGACAGAGGTGGAGTAAGCTTTGACTGGCGATAGCCATACGACCTGGGTCTCCGAAGGTCTGCTTGAAGAGGGCAATGAAGTCAGATACGTTGGAGAGAATGGGATCAGAACGTTCCCATAAGGGAGAGGCCCATGCCAGAGCTTTCCCTTCTAACCGGGACAGAATGAAGGTGACTTTAGTGATCTCCTTCAAAAACAACAAGGGTTGTAGCGCAAACTGCATAAAGCACTGATTAAGGAAGCCACAACAGGAGTGTGGATCCCCATTATACCTGGGGGTTGCGGGAAGTGCCAGTGTTGCTTTGGGAAGCATAATGGCCGAGAGACCCACCGGGTTGGCCATTGCTGTAGCTTGTAGCTGAGAGCACAGTTCTTCAACCAAAGAGGCCAGCGTCTCTAAAGCTTGATGATGTTGTTTCATTGTGGCAGCCAGTCCTGGTAGGGCCCTGGAGGTGGAAGACTCCGCCGAGTCCATGGCCTTGGCAACCTGTTGCGCTCGGGGGTGGACTCTTGTCCTGGGGCAGAGGGAACAGGAGGTAACTGCCCCCAGGGGGCGGAGCACTGGAGGAGACAGAGGCTAGTAGGAGCTTCACCACTGGGAGCCCGTAGGGACCCGGGTCACTTGGACTTGGGTGGCCTCGTAGGGTCTCCTAAGAGAGTGAATGTCCGGTGTGCCCACGGAGACAGGGGGAGCGCGATCAGGTTCAAAGGAGGCTGCTGGTTGGAACAGAGAGAACCAGAACAGAGTTGGTGATGACAAGGCGAGGAACAGAGCCAGAATCTGGAGACGAGGTCAGGCAGGCAAAGGTCAATGTCCAGAGGTCAGTCCGAGGAATGGTCAGAAATGCAGAGGTCAGGTACCGGAGGTCAGACGAGGTCCAAGGCAGGCTGGAGTCTTGAGGCAGGCAGGCAGGCAGGTCAGGAACAGGCTGTGGTCTTTGAGCCAGGTGGCAAGCAGACAGGCAAGTCAGGAACAAGCTGAGATCAGTACCAGTAAGACAGTCCGAGGGTACTACCTGGGTAGACAGACAGACGAACACAGGAAAAAGCAGGACTCAGGAACTAGGATGCAGGAACAAGTCAGGTACAGAACTGGAACAGAAGGATCCTGGAACAAGACTAGGAACAAGCAGAAACAAGTACAAGTGCAGAGGCAATCTCGGAACAAACTGACCGATTGCCAAGGCAAGGAAGCAGAGACAGGAACTTCCTTATATCGAGGGATCAATCAGGGCAAGCCGCGGAGCCAGGACCCGCCCTTGGCCCTACATGAGTCCGGGCAGTCCGCGCATGTATATGGGCATGGATAACATGGCCGAGGATGCCGAGCCTCGGTGTGAGGCTTGGCACGCAGTGGAAGGCCCGGCGACCACTGCCGTGGGACGCTGGGGCCTGGTAGGACTGGCAACTACTGCGAGGGCGGTCGTCCCGGGGCCCGCTATGGAACCATGAAGGTGAGCAGGATCGCGGGTGGGGCGCGTAACAATAACCAGGACAGTCATAACAAACCCAGTAGGAGGAGGAATTTTGGGGGGCCTTCCAATTCAAGAATACATAAAGCAAATATATTCAAGAAGGCAACAGACGCTGATTTCTGGATGAATAAAATAGTGGCTGCAAGTTGATTAACAAACTAACAATACTTAAATGAGTACCCAAGCTCTCCTAAATTAGTTTCATATCAATGATGGGAGGAAGGAGTAGGATATATGTTTCAGAGGTCCATCAGGGATTCACCTCTGGACTGCTTGAACCACCATGAGCAAGAAAGGTCACTCGGCAGCCGATCGTGTGCAAGCAAAGCCCATAGCCCTCTGTGCCCTGCCAGGCATTACCAGTCTGTTATCATACCAGGGCCAGTCTGACCCAGGATGGAACCTGGCTGTGCCTGTGAAGTCTCGGTGCTGTTATCTCTGTCATCCCCCCCCCCCACCCCCCGAACTAAAGACCCACTCCAGTCTTCTTCTACAGGACCCCAGGCAGCCTGCGACCAGCTTGACTGTAGGTCCCTCAAACCTATCAGTTGTGGCCACTGCATTTTCATTTATTTATCTATCTAATGCCCATTGCAGGGTTTTCCTTAAAGCAATCTGGAAGAGGTCCTGTCCCATATCAGACAAGTTGAACCCTATCCGCATGGAAAAAACACTCCACACATTTGATGAGTACCCAGTTATGTCACGAATGTAATCCACCAAGATGAATAGTGAAATTGCCCACCTGTTTAAGTGGGGATGCCCACCCCCCCAGACTAAGGTGAAGAGGGATAACCTCTGATCAGGGGAAACTGGTAACAGACAGTGATATGATGTGATGTCATTCCTGATGTTACTTATCAGGTGGTGGCTGGGATTGTCACCTTAGTCATTACCCCTGAAGTGAATGACAAAGTTTTGGAAGTGCTGACCTGGCCAACAGCTGACAAAGATTTCACTACTCTCAGCGATCGATAGGTGATTTTAATACACGTCAATGTCCTAACTCTAAAAATTCTTTGTCAGCATTAAATGCCAATAGCATATCTTTGATTACAGAATGATCACTATCCAATTTGTTTGGAGGAGAATAAACCAAATACATGCCCCAATATTAAATCACCTATCAATCGCTGAGAGTAGTGAAATCTTTACGTACAATGGAGGCATTGGGGTGGGAACAACTAATTCATGTCCACCCACAAGATCATGAAAAAGATATATCTATTTTTCATAGTTTCCAAGTCAAGTGTGATAGAGTTCCTTGTCTGATCACTTCTTTATTAATGCTAGTTCCATGATAGAAAATGTTCTTACAAAAGCTAAGGAGGAAATAATAGGAATGTTAAAATGATTTCAGGTAGATGAAGAATCCTTACGAGAGGTATGGTTGCCTAATTTAAATGAGACCAGACCAAAAGACGTAGATGAAGCTAAATTTTGCTGGCAGTATACTTTAAAATTAGCTTCCGAGCACGTAGCACCAATGAAAAGTAAAAAAGTAAATTGAAATTCTCAGGCCCAGTGAGTCTTCTCCGAGCTAGTCCCACTTACACCAATACTGAGGCAGCTTGAGTGTTGGTGGAGAAAAACACATTCTGACAATAAGGAATTATTTTCCTTAAAACTGGACAAGTATAGATCAAATGTTGATAAACAGAAACAACTACATCTAGCGAATAGAATTCAGGATGCTCAAAATAAACCAAGAGAACTATTTTATGTAGTACGGACATTGGCTGAGCAAAATCACAGATTGAAGAATAGATTACAAGACCACATAAGTCTTGATATGATAGGACAATTTTTTTTATTGACAAAATGACAGCTCGCTCTTCTGCCAATTTAAATATTCTTGACTTGATAGCAGAATATGACCCTCCCATTTGAGAATGTTTCAGTGAGGTAACCACTGATGAAATAATTGAAGTCATAGGGAATACCTAAAACTAACTTTTATCCATTAAACATCATTGAAATGTCTTAGGAACAATATTGTTGAGATTACTTACCTGATAATCTCCTTTTCCTTACTGTAGACAGATGGACTCAGAACGAATGGGTATAGTATCCACGTGCTAGCAGTTGGAGACGGAACTGACGTCAGCACGGGGTATATATACCCCCACAGGAAGCGTAGCAACTTAGTAATCTTCCTTGCAAAAGCTATTATGGATGTGTGTACTGACGCTCAGTGAAAAGTGAAAACAGGATTCCCCTGACCGATTGATAGTAGCTGGAGACCGCCAGCATTCCCAACCGGAAGGCGTTGACAGCTGGTAGAGTGTACGCTCTTATGTAAACAATGACATGGCTTACCTTGAATCGGTGAAACCCATGTACACAGGCAGCTGGGCGGGATGCTGAATCCATCTGTCTACACTAAGGAAAAGGAGATTATCAGGTAAGTAATCTCAACATTTCCTGGCGTGTAGCCAGATGGACTCAGAACGAATGGGATGTACAAAAGCTTTACTCCCAGCCTGGGCGGGAGGCTGCCTGAGGACCATGTAGGACAGCCCTCGCAAATGCTGAGTCCTCCCTAGCCTGGACATCCAGACGGTAGAACCTGGAGAAGGAATGGAGGGAGGACCATGTCGCCGCTTTACATATTTCTGCAGGCGACAGCATCCTGGATTCCGCCCAGGATGCCGCTTGTGCTCTGGTAGAATGAGCCTTAACTTGTAGAGGCGGAGACTTCCCAGCCTCCACGTAAGCTGCTCTGATAACTTCTTTAATCCAGCGGGCGATGGTGGGCCGCGAGGCCGCTTCACCTTGCTTCTTCCCGCTGTGCAGGACGAACAGATGGTCTGTCTTTCGTAGTTCTTGTGTCACTTCCAGATATCTGGGCAGCAATCTGCCAATGTCTAGATGGCGTAATAAACGCCCTTCTTCAGATTTCTTCAAACCCGCCATGGTAGGCAAGGATATGGTTTGGTTAAGATGAAACTGTGAAACCACTTTTGGTAGAAAGGAGGGAACAGTGCGAAGATGGATAGCCTCCGGAGTGATTCTGAGAAATGGATCACGGCAGGACAGTGCTTGTAGCTCTGAGATGCGGCGTGCTGAACATACAGCCAGCAAGAACACCAGCTTTAAGGTTAGAGACCGGAGAGACAGGCCCCGAAGGGGTCTGAAGGTGGATCCCGCGAGGAAATCCAAAACAAGGTTAAGGTTCCATAAGGGCACTGGCTAGTTCAGTGGCGGACGAATATGCTTGACTCCTTGCAGGAAGCGAGAAACATCTGGGTGCTTGGCAATGGTCTTGCCATCCCTCCTGGGACCATAGCAAGATAGCGCAGCCACCTGAACCTTGATGGAGCTGAGGGAGAGACCCTTCTGAAGTCCATCTTGCAGGAAATCCAACACAATAGGGATTGTGGTCGCATGTGGATTGGTGCCATGAGTGTCGAACCATGCTTCAAATATTCTCCAGATCCTTACGTAGCTGAGGGATGTGGAAAACTTGCGAGTTCGGAGGAGTGTATCTATCACGGGCTCCGAGTAACCTCTTTTCTTCAGTCTAGCCCTCTCAATGGCCAGACCGTAAGAGAGAATTGAGCTGGATCCTCGTGGAGGATGGGACCTTGATGTAGAAGATCCCGGAGAGGGGGCAGGGGAAGAGGCTCCCCTGCCAGAAGTCTTCTCATGTCCGCGTACCAGGGTCTTCTTGGCCAGTCTGGTGCCACTAGAAGAACTAGGCCCCGGTGTTTCTGAATCTTGTGGATGATGGCGCCCAGCAGAGGCCACGGAGGAAAGGCGTATAGCAGAGTCCCTGGAGGCCACGGCTGAACCAGGGCATCGATTCCGTGGGAGAACGGATCGCGCTTGCGGCTGAAGTATCTGGGTACTTCAGCATTGGACTTGTCCGCCAGTAAATCCATGTCCGGGATCCCCCAGTGATCCACAATTATCTGGAAGGCTGTGGGTGTCAGCTGCCACTCTCCCGGATTTAGACGTTCTCTGCTGAGGAGGTCTGCCGTGGTGTTGTCCTTCCCGGCAATGTGGACGGCGGAGATGTCCTGAAGATTCGTCTCTGCCCAAACCATCAGTGGGGTGATCTCCAGAGATCGCTTGTCGGCTTCTGGTTCCGCCCTGACGGTTGATGTATGCCACCGTGGTGGCGTTGTCGGACATCACTCTGACTGCTCTGTTCTTCAGCTTGTGAGCAAATCGAAGGCATGCCAATAGGACTGCCCGAGCCTCTAGACGGTTGATGTTCCACGCTGACTCTTCTCCGCACCACCGCCCTTGTGCGGTGAGTCCTTCGCAGTGTGCTCCCCAGCCACTCAGGCTGGCATCTGTGGTGAGCAGGGTCCATGGGGGGGAGGACATCCTCGACCCCTTGCTCATGTGGCTGGACTGCAGCCACCAACGTAACTGTGTCCAGACTCTGGCAGGCAGAGGTAGGTGCGTGGAATAGTTCCGTAGACGAGGGCTCCAGCGAGAGAGCAGGGAGTGTTGTAGAGGTCGCATATGGGCCCTTGCCCAGGGTACCACTTCCAGGGTGGATGCCATGAGACCAAGAACCTGAGGATAATCCCAAGCTATGGGCCGACTGGCTCCCATCAAGTACTGGATACGTGTCTGAAGTTTCAAACTTCTCTTGGTAGTGAGACTGACTGTGTCTGCCTGCGTGTCGAACTGTACTCCCAGGTATTCCAGTGACTGGGAAGGCTGTAGGCAACTCTTGCTGAGGTTGATTACCCAGCCCAAGCTTTCAGAAGGGCATTCACCCTGTCGGTCGTCCGATAACTCTCCTCTCGTGATTTCGCCCTGATCAGCCAATCGTCTAAGTAGGGATGGACCAGAATTCCTTCCCGCCTGAGGGCCGCTGCTACCACGACAACCACCTTGGTGAAGGTCCGCGGTGACGTGGCCAATCCGAAGGGCAGAGCCCGGAATTGGAAGTGGCGACGCAGAACCTTGAAGCGTAGGTAGCGCTGATGATCCGGATGGATCGGGATATGCAGGTAGGCTTCCGACAAGTCTAATGCAGGTAGGCTTCCGACAAGTCTAATGCAGTCTTGACGTAGCGCAGAGTTTCCATGCAAAACCTCGGGACCCGTAAGTATCGATTGACGGACTTGAGGTCCAGTACGGGCCGAAAGGTGCCACCTTTCTTGGGTACCATGAAATAAATGGAATAGTGTCCAGAATTCACTTCCCAGGCAGGTACTGGGATGATGGCTTTCAAGGACAGGAGCCTCGCCAAGGTAGCTTCCAACGCTGTCTTCTTGTGCATGGCACATAATGATTCCACAAACTTGCCCGGAGGGAGATGATGAAAGTCCAGATAATATCCCTCTCGGATAATGGCGAGGACCCACTGGTCCGACGTGATCTCGACCCATCTGGGGTAGAAGAGGGTTAACCTGCCCCCTATGGCTCCGTCCCCCAGATGAATCGGCGGATTCTCATTGGGAGGCGCGGCCGGGACCTGAGCCCGGGCCTGCTCCCCTCTTGCGCTGCTTGGTCTGAAAGGACTGATTCCTGGCCTGAGGACATGGTGCCTGGTAGCGACTCCTGTAAGGAACAAAGCGCTGTGACCTCCTGCCCCTGGAGGGCCTTGGAAAGGCGCGCTGGCCCCTTCTGAACCGATCTTCCGGCAGTCTAGGCACTGGAGAGGCACCCCATGTACTGGCCAGTTTATCCAGGTCGCTGCCAAATAGGAAAGAGCCCTTAAAGGGCAATCTGGTGAGACGTGTCTTTGAAGGCGCATCAGCCGACCATCTCCGGATCCAGAGCTGCCTCCTGGCGGCTACGGAGGAAGAGATCCCCTTAGCTGTTGTCCTGACCAGGTCTGATGCAGCATCCGTGAGGAAGGAAAGAGCTGACTCCATGTCCGCTGCTGGAGCGTTGTTCCTAACCTGTGACAAACAGGCACGTGTCACCACTGTGCAGCAGGTCGCAATCCGCAAAGATAGAGCTGCCACCTCAAAGATCTGCTTCAGAATGGCGTCTCGTCGCCGGTCATGAGGCTCCTTGAGGGCCGTCCCCCCGTCGACTGGGATGGTAGTGCGCTTGACCACAGCGCTAATCAAGGCGTCCACCTGGGGGCACGCCAACAGGTCCTGTATAGCCGGTGCCAATGGGTACATTCCCGTCACGGCCCAGCCCCCATTGAAGGAAGCCTATGGTGCTGCCCATTCTAAATCTATCAGTTGTTGTGCTGCCTGCAAGAATGGAAAATGGCGGGCTGTAGGACCAAGACCTTCCAGCAGGGGGTTCTGCGCAGAGAGTACCGTAGCGCTGGGACCTGTAATATCCAACTCCGCCAGACACTGAGACACCAGTGTCGGAGAGATCCTCCTTGGGGAAGAACCGCCTCATGGTTCTATATGGCTCAATCCCTGGGGGAAGTTCCCCCTCGTCCGGGAGGTCGGACTCATCTGGTGAAACCTCCTCGTCTGACTGATCTGGACTGTCCAGCGGCGGGAGGACCCGCTCACGATAAGGGCGTGAGGGTCCAGGAGCAGGAGCCGCCACCGCAGCGGCAGCCGCAGCAGCCGCCGCAGTCGCAGCCACCGCAGAAACCGCAGGAACAGCAGGAACAGCAGGAACCGCAGGGCCTGGACGAGAAGCCGTTTGCATCTGTACAAAGGCATGAATCTCCTTAAAGAGATCCACCCAGGAAATGGAAGCAGCCTCTAATCGCCGGGGTACAAGATCCCCCGGGATTCCCGAGTGGTCGAGACTGCCCGCTAAATCCGGGGTAACCCCTGGGGAACTGTCGGCAAATCGTGGCTGAGACGGGTCCTGGCCCGAGGGTCCCACGGCCTCTTCACATTGGGCACATAGGGAGTCTGGCTCTTCACTGTGTGTGGCCCGAAGCTGGCATGCAGAGCAGAGGTCGAGGGCTTTAATGCCGGAGGCAGGCGGCGCACCCGCTGAAGACGCAGAGGCGTTTTGATCCATAGTATGCGCTGAATGAAAAACGGCCACAATATACACTTAATACAATAGGTGCTTAATACTATGCGGCAGTAATAGGCGCTCAATACACAGGCGCTCAATAATATGCGACAGCAATATATGCGTAGTAGCACAGGCGCTCAATAATACGCGGCAGCAATCTACGCTTAATAGAACAGGCGCTCAATACAATGCGGCAGCAATAGGCGCTCAATACAACAAGCGCCCAATAATATGCGGCAGCAATATACGCTTAATAGAACAGGCGCTCAATAATATGCGACAGCAATATACGCTGGATAGAACAGGCGCTCAATATTATGCGGCAGCAATAGGCGCTCAATATAACAGGCGCTCCTTAATATGCTGCTTAAGAACGCTAAAAGATATATCATACGCTCTCAGCAAAAGGTGATCATGAATACACGGTCAATGGCACTCAATAAGCTCTTAGCAATATGCAAGTAGCAATAATGGCATTCAGTATGCTCTCAGCAAGTAGGCGGTTTAGCAACACACGCTCAATAGTTAGGCCATATGCACCCAGTGATATGCAGCATTCAGTATGCTCTCCACCGTTAGGCGGTCAACAGCACTCAATGGCATTCAATATGCGTGAAGTAATATACAGGCAGCAACATGATCTTAATAGCATTCAATAAGCTCTCAGCAATATGTGGGTGGCAATACCTCACAGGAAGAAGGCAATATACGCACAAGGAGGAATAAACCTGCGCCCATTACCGGCGCCCTACCTGAACGAGGCCCACAAAATGGCGCCCTCCTTGGCGTGCCACGCCGCCGATCCTCTGTTCCTTCGGAGACCCGAAACATGAGATGTACGCCTCACCTGAACCTTGGCGCTTCTCGGCTGGAACCCAGGCGGTCTCCGGCTGCGGGGAGAGCGGGGAAACACCTTCACCATCGCGATTGAGGATATGCACCCGCTACCTCGTCCACGCCGGGACCGAGGTGCCTCGTATGCCTCACCCGAACCTCGCCCGGGGGCTATGTCCCTGCCGTGCTTCAGCCGGACCGAGGACTTAACCTCCGGGGGGGATCATGGAAATCACCCCGGGCAACTCTACTGGGGGAGTGACCTTCGGGTATCACCGCAGGAGTGCGGGGCTCGATATTTTTGTAGAAAGTAGAATCTAGAATTATAAGAAAAGAGAAAAATTAAAGTAGTCTTGGAAAGCACGCTCAACTAGCGTGCAGGCACTCCAAACTGCTTTGGAGACGGAAATTACTGAGTTGCTACGCTTCCTGTGGGGATATATATACCCCTGTGCTGACGTCAGATCCGTCTCCAACTGCTAGCACGCGGATACTATCCCATTCGTTCTGAGTCCATCTGGCTACACGCCAGGAAAGTACAGGTTTCTACCTTTCCTGGCCTCGGCGCTTATCGGTCATGTGCCGGGCGGTCTCCAGCTGCGGGGGGAGAGTGGAATACCTTCACCGCTGCGCTCGAATCTGCACCCGCTGCCTTTCAGCCATCCTGGGGGCTAAGTCCACGCTGGGATCGGCCGGCGGACAAAGGCTCGCCTCTGAGGGACATCGAAAATCACCTCAGGAAAGTCTCGACTGGGGGAGGGACCGTTAGGTCTCACCGCAGGAGAAGCGGGGCTCTCTTCTTAAAGGTAAATTTTCTTTCTTCTTTCTTGTAAATGTTACACTATTCTCGTTTGGGATAGTGTCCGCATCTGCTATGGAGACGGAGAAATACTGAAGAGCTAAGCATGCTGTACGGGTATATGTAGGCTGACGTCAACTTTGAAATCTGACTCTGTCTCCCATCTGCTATCAGGAAAGCACAATACCCATTAGTCCTGAGTCCATCTGGCTACATGCTAGGAAAACAAAATTATAAAAAGAGAAAAATGTCTCACACTCCCTTCCTCTTGCCAATATACCCCCTATTAGGAAAACAGAACATACCAAGCTGCTATAGATCCCTATACAGAAACTACATGCTAGCTAGCAGAATATCCCACCTCAGTCATACATGCAGAACCCTCAACAAGTGCAAAATAAAGTGACCATAAATTATAAATAGCAGCACACAGACAGAAACTGATTTGGAAATTTCAACAAGCCAAACTCTGTAGGCAGTGTAACAATGAGAAAACAAACATTACCATGCCTTATAAAAATTCAAACAAAATTAATAAATATAAAAAAAATGAGTAATATTAAAAAAAATGCAAATAAAAAGAATATTTCAAAATAGTTGACTAATAGAGCATCCAATAATTAAAAATTCATACATAAAATTTTTACAATTTCCTAAACACTAATAAAATATTTCAAAACAGCAGACATATCAAACATTGCCCAATAATTAAAACTTAAAAGGATTAAAAACTCCCTGCTCTCCATACCTGGGAATTTTTTGTTTCCAGTGACCTTGAGATTGTCATAAATTAGTTGGGGTGGGAGAGGGAGCACAACATTTCTCCTTGCTCTCTCTCCCACATGCAATCACACAACACATGCTCTCTCACATACAATCACACACAACATACACATGCTTTCTCTCTCCCACATGCAGTCACATACACACCCCGGATCTCACCCACCCACACCCAGTCATCCATCCACTCTCCCCACATACACAGACTCACACTCACAGGGCCTAAAAGCCTCTTCTTCAGTTGCGAGCGAGATGGGGCCCACTGGGTCTTCCCTCTCTCTCTGGTGACTGTGAGATGGGTTACATAGCAGTCTTTTGGGCCTCTCAATCTTTAGTTGCCAGGTCTGCTGGCAGCAACCAGGTCCTTCCTCACTCTTCTGCCACCATGGGATGGACTCCACAGCAGCCTGCCAGGCCTCTCAGTCTTCAGCTGCCAGTGGGATGAGGTCTGTCAATGGCTGCCAAGTGCTCTCTCTCTCTGGCTCCATGGTAGCTAATGGATTGTGGGGTAGGCGGCAGCAGGGGTTGTGTTTAACTAAATGTCATCTCCTGCTGCTCTGCAGTGGTCTTATGGTAAGAGCTGCAAGACTGACCCCGTGGCAGCAAATGACGTTTGGTTAAATACGACTCCTGCTGCCAGCGTAAGGAGTGTGTGTATGTGTGTGTGACGGGGGCCGCATGGGAGATGATGGGGGTGGTATTGCCACCTTGTACCGATGGCTATGTGGCTTGGGGCTGCCTGCTTTTATCAGTAGCAGCGGGGCTGGAGTGTCTGCTAAGCTACTATTAAGTGCTGTGTCACTAAAAACGGTCTCACATGCCATTTCATAGGTTGCCAACCCCTTCCCTAAATATACTCAATCAGGATCTACTGAAAAGCACTTTCAAATACTATAACATACAGTGGCTAGTCTGTTACTGGATGAAAACTGGTCCGTTCATACTATGCCTTTGTTATCCAAGTTACATTGGCTGCCAATTGAACAATGAATTGTGTTTAAATACTTTAGACAATGTTTAAAGTATATCTTACCTTGGTTAAGTCATGTCACCCTTCAAGGCCTCAGATACAAACCCCCTCTGGGGATAGGGAAATACCTACAAGAACCTGAATATAGTCTGCTTTGAAGTGCCTGAAAAGTAGAATATAAATCAAATAAATATTGTACTGGGATTACTAAGAATCTAGATAATTTTCTTGGAAGATTATGTTTCACCAAAGCAATTGTGTTCTTCACCACAGGCACTATTGGTTGTGCCAAGGTTCAATCAAGCCAAGCTTTCACTCGCTCAGCATAGGGCATTCAATTATTATGCACCTTGGTTATGAACTCTATTCCATTAGATCTATGAACTGAATTTCCTATCTTTAAAAAAAACCCAATCATGGCGTTTTGTAGAAACTTTTGTTTGGTGAGCAATTTAGTTGGGGAGGAAAATTGCAGTTAGGAGAAATTTCTTACCTGATAATTTTCTTTCCATGAATCCTGCTAAACCAGTCCAGTCTGAACAGGTGGGTTATGTCTCCCTACCAGCAGGAGGAGGAGGCAGACATCACCACCACTATGTATAAATGGTGCAGTATAGAGAAACTCCAGCATACCTTCGATAAAGTACTTAAAAAACAAACAAACTGCATTAAACATTCGCAAAGTACACATCTCAAACATGCTGGGAGAGATCACCCCAAAACCTCGTCTTTTTAAACCAAATACTCTGGAATGGCGGATAGGCAAAGCAAAAAGAACACATGTTCTGACCAGTATGCTGTATAATACATACCTACATACAGAAGTGGCAGTATCCACCACTACAGAGGAAAAATAGAAAAAGAGGCCCAAATTTCTCAGTAAGGTCCTGGACTGGTGTAGCATGATTCATGGAAAGAAAATTAGTAGGTAGGAACATTTCTCCTTCCATTTCACCCTGCTACACCAGTCCAGTCCAAACAGGTGGAAAGTACCAAAATCCCATTATTATGGGTAGGAAGAAGTAAGGTCCGCTTTAAGAGCATCAGCTCCAAAGATTGCATTCCCCTTGGCGAGTACATCCAGATGGTAATGCTTAACAAAAGAATGCAAGGAGGGCCAGATAGCCACCCTACAACTGTCTTCAGGCATGATTGCAACAGTCAATGGGCAAAAAGAAGAGTGTGTGTCCTTGCAGAGTGGACGTGGATAAGCTCTGGAGCCTGTCGATACTTAAGCAAATATGCCGAAGAAATCGTGAACTTGACCCAACAAGCTAGAGTATCCTTAGAGGCCGCTTTTCCCTTAAGAGGACTGCCAGATAAGAGAAAACTGCCTGTCAGACCTATGGAATGAAGAAGTCACTTCTAAGTACTGAATGAGAACCTGGCAAACATCCAAGAACTTCAGTAACCAGTTAACACCCTAACAGTCTTCTTTAGTAAAAGCAGTCAGGGTGACTTGACTGATCTAAATGAAATGCTGAGACCACCTTCGGCAAAAAGGAAGTGACAGGCTGAAAAGAGACAATCAGAAGCGATCAGCAAAAAAGGGATCCCTGCAAGATAAAGCTTGGATCTGTGAGACATGATGCACAAAACTATTTGCCACCAAAAATACCATCTTTAAAGAGAAATCCTGTAATGAAGCCTGTTTAGCAGTTCAAAAGGCATAGAGATCACAGCCTTCAAGACCAAGATAAAATCTCACTGAGGAACTAAGACCTAAAATTCAGCCACAGTCTCTTAACTTCTTAATGCTGTTGAAAAGGAGAAAGTCGTAACCTGAACTTTCAAGGAAATTCAGGGCTACTTCCTTCTCCAACCTTACCTGGAAAAAGGACAAAATGCAAAGAATATCAGTGAGCAAGGGAGAAACTGAGCAACTCCTACAAAAAACCATAAAAAATGTACCAAATCCAGAAGCAGGCCAAAGAAGTGGAAGCCTTCCTGGCCTTCAGCAAAGTGGAAATCACTGAAGGAACACAGTCTTTCTTCCTTAAATGTGACCTTTCAAGAGCCAGGCCATAAAACAGAACACAGCTGGATCTTCCATGACTACAGATCTTTCTATCTGAAAGCCCCGAGCATCTGGCAGACCCAGAGAAAGGACGAGCCAAAGTTTCATTAAATGTACACACCAAGGTCATTGAGGCCAATCTGGAGATACAAGGATTACTCAATCGCCTATCGTCTCGCTTCTTCACAGAATCTGGCTGACTAGAGGCCAAAGAGGTAAGACATACAGAAATCCCTCCCTTGGCCAACGTTAACCAGAGCAAAAGCCTTCAGCACCAGACTCCCTGTGATGACTGAAGAACCAAGGAACCCTGGCATTCTTGTGAGTGGCCATCAGATCTATGAGAGAACCATGCGATGAAACACATCCTGTCTAAACTCCCATTCACCAAGATCCTGAAGATTCCCGCTCAGGAAGTCTGCCTGTACATTTTTCTGACTGCAAAATGAGCTGCTGATAGAAATGCCAGATGCATCTCAGCTCAGGGAAAGAGAAGATTCATTTCCTCTGAGACTCCATGACTTCTGCCCCCTTGCCTGCTCACATTTCTTACTGTGGTCATTGTCAGATAAATCTGACTGCTTTCTCCGAATCAAAAGAAAAACATATCAAACAGCCAACCTGACTGCCTGGTTTCTAGCTGGTTGATGGATCAGGACACTCCCAGAGGAGATCAGAGACCCGGAGCCAACTGATCCAGACAGTGAAGCCCACGCATCTGGACAGACTCATCTTTGTCATTACTAGGACCTAAGTGGGGGATATCTAGGTTGATCCCCACCCCCCCCCAACAACAGGTGTCAAGGGTCCATCCACCACTAGAGGCTCTCCCTTATTCACTCTGGCAGAGGGAGTAACACAATCGTAATCCTGGGATTGAGGAGACCAACACAACAGGAGAGCAAACTGCCGAGGTCTCATATAGGCTCTTGACCAAGAGTCTAGATCCAGAGCAGCTGCCATAGAACCCAGCAGCTGAAGATAATTCCAGGCCCTCGGGCTTACCAAACCACTGAAATTCCATAACTGACAAAGGAATATGTACATTTGAGCAGCTAAACCAGGGTATAGAGAGACAAAAAGAAAACTATCAATTTTTTTTTATTCCAAGATGAAAAAGAAGCAGCCTAATATGGTTGACACTCAGGAAATAACAAAAAGACTTTCTATAATAAGAACCTGTAAGCATAAGAGAGCTGCAACCTGCACCTTCAAGAAATAAGAGCCAAATTCACATTCAAACTAATGAAGCAGAAACGGTTAGCCTCTAAAAGAGTAATCATCACTGTGTGAGAAAAAACCCTCTCTCCTCCAGATTCGCCTTTTCAAGGGCCAAGCCATAAAACAAAATCAACCATCATGAGCCTTCTGTATTTCAAATGCTGGAAAGTCGCCTACCAAAAATTCTGCGGCCAAGGAGGAACTACAGGAATTACCAGACTTAATTGTTTCAATAATCTGCCTATCAAGGCCAAGAAGAAAATGCATACAGGAACATTTTTGTCAGATAGCTCTGGATCAGAGCATTGCTTCAGGAAGTGACATAGCCTCTCAACCAGCTGAAAAATTGCTGCATTTTCACAATCAGGAATCAGGGCTATTTTCAGAACTCCCCATATATTTTCAACTTGATTGAAAGCTACCTGCAACAGGGATCCTGAGGACTATTTGATTCTCTTCCCTGTCCAGTCTGCTTAAACCTTCAGTGGAGACCTGAAATTTCAGGAGAATCAATCTAAACATTTTTGCTGTCCATCAAAAGACAATCTTGAGACCTCGGACTGCCATTGTACCCGAACTAAGTGCTCCAGATAGGGTACTCCCTTGTGGTAACTTGGGTGATAGCAGCTTAGGAAAAAGGCAGGAAACAAAAGGGGGGGAGGGGGGAGCTGTTTCCTTACATGCACTTATTTACAGTGAAAGCTACAACAGAAAGCAAATGCAGTTCACCTTGCGGTTCTGATAGCCCTCAACATCAAACATAACATGTTTTCTCATAGGATGGCTTCCTCTCTGCTCCTTGGGGCCTCTCTAATCCTTCTGGGCCTGACTCCTTATAGTGTGGGGAGAAGAGCCTCCCTTCACCCAAAACCCCTTGTGGGGCTGAACCTTAAGGAGGACTGGGCTAGAAAGATGTGGCTGGTCTCTTAAGGTGGTTTGAGGGAGTTTCCTGTGCATTGCTCAACATCTCTATACTATCAGACTGGTATGTGCTGAAATAATCAGGCTGGAGATCCAAGCTTATCCTGAAGGACTCCGAAGGGGTTAATAAACATGTGGATAATGGTGAATCGGTGAATGCAGTGTATTTGAATATTTAAAAGGCATTTGACAAAGTGTCCCATGAGAGACTCCTAAGAAAATTAAAAGTCACAGAATAGGAGGTAATGCCCTATTGTTGACTGCAAACTGGTTAAAAGACAGGAAGCAGAGAGAAGGATTAAATGGTCAGTTTTCACAGTGGAGAAGGGTAAACCGTGGAGTGCCTCAGGATTTGTATTGCAATTGGTACATTTTAATATATTTATAAATGATCCTGAAAGAGGAATAAGTAGTGAAGTAATCAAATCTGGAGGCAATACAACATTATTCCAAGTTGTTAAATCACAAGCGGATTGTGAAAAATTGCAGAAGGATCTTGCGAGACTGGAAGAATAGCATTTAAATGACAGATGAAATTTAATATGGACAAGTACAAAGTGATACCCACATTGTAGATACAACATGTTAGGTTCCATATTAGGAGAGTTTCCATCTAGGAAAAGGACTTGAGCACCATAATAGACAATACTTTGAAATCCTCGGTTCAGTATGTGGTGACGGTAAAAAAAAAGCAAACAATGTTAGGAATTATTAGAAAAGGAACAGAGAATAGAACGGCATATGTCACAATGTCTCTGTATCACTCCATGGTGAGGCTACACTTAGAATACTGTGTGCAGTTCTGGTAACCACATTTAAAAAAAAAGATATAGTTGCATTGGAAAAAGTACAGAGAAGGGCAACCAAAATGATAAAAGGGATGAAATGGCTCCCCTACAAGGAAAGGCTACAGAGCTTGGACTGCTCAGCATGGAGAAGAGACAACTGAGGGGGGATATGAGAGAGCTTTATAAAATCATGAGTGGAATGGAACAAGTAAAATGTAAATCAGGTATGTATTATTTCAAAATGCATAATGACTAGGGTGCACTCCATGAAGTTGACAAGTGGCACATTCAAAACAAATCAGAGAAAATTCTTTCACACTCAGTGCACAATTAAGCTCTGAATTCATTACCGGAAGATGTGGTTAAGGCAGTTAGCATAGCTGGCTTTAAAAAAAGGTTTGGAAAAGTTCCTGGAAAAATCAATAAACTGCTATTAAACTAAATAAACTTAAATAGCCACCACTTAACACTGTGCGATAGCAGCAGTGAATCTATTTACTATTTGGGATCTTGCAGGTATTTGTGACCTGGACTGGCCACTATTATAAACAGGGTACTGGTCTTGATGGACCCTCGGTCTGATCCAGTATGGCAAATTCTTATGTTATGAAACCTATAGCCCTAAAAAAAAACCACACCCTGAGACTGAAGAGCAAAGACTTGAAGCAGCCCCATGAGCTTTCCTGCCCAGGATACTAGGTCTCCTGCAATTGCCATTGAGCAAAGACTTTGACAAGGAATCTGTGGCCTAATTTCAAAGCTAATTGTGTCTCCAAGCCACAACAGCTGAAGCCACAGACCTGGAGGAAGTGCAGAGGTGGTCATAGAGTGCATGTGTCAGGAAAGCTGCCACAGACTCCATTCATGCTGCGTTCTTACTTCCTGGGAGCTGACGTATCCAACATAAAAGAGCTCAAATCACAAAGCCATGACAAATAGAAATCTGTACTTCCAGCACTGAAAAAGTGAATAGGTGGTTCAAAGGAAGTTCAATTTCCCTGGCCTGCTGATCTCTGAGGGAAGTACTACTCTCCATTGGAATAGTAGCATGCTTTGTCACAGCAGTGACAAACACATCTACCCTGGGAAATTGAACTGCATCTGAAGGAAGGGAATACAATTTTAGGAGACTCTTCACCTCCTTGGGCCCACTCTCTAGGAGCCTCCACTCCATCAGAATGGAGGCTCCCAGAGCTTCCACTACATCAGAATGGAGGGAGAAAGCATTGGGAGGATTTGCGGACTCCCTAGATGATAGGATCCCAAACCGGAGCCATCTTAACCTTGGAGTCTGCTATCCTGAGGCAAGACACTATCTGATCAACCAGGGCAGAAATCTCCTCCCAACAAAATAAACTGATAACAGAGCCAACCTCTGAGGGCACCTTCTCTTCTTCCATGGATGCGCAGCTGATTGAGACCAGAACCTCCTCAGGTTCCTCAACCAAACCTGGTAGAAGACAACCCACTGTCCCTCTAGGACATCTTTTATTTGTATTTTCTATACCGGCATTCACGGAGTTCGTATCATGTCGTATCATGTCGACATCTTAAGATGTCGACATCTTAAGAGGGACTAGCCCCTCAGGAGAGACCTATAGGCCCAGAGGCAGAAGTGTTTTTTCCCCTCAAGCTTCTCTATGGCACAGAATGCTAGTTGAAGGAAATTAAGAAAAATCACCAAATTCCCCAGCTTTCTCCAGGGAAATCGAGGTCTGAGGATCCTCCACAGGTTCCAAGTTTGGAGGCCCACCAAAATCCTGTGCTGATTCAAACCATGGCTGCTGCATATTTAAAACACTGTGGAAGCCTGACACAAAATGGCAGATGCTCTTGCCAAAACCACCACCCCCGAATATTCAGCCAGAGCTAGTGTGTGAATACTCCAGGAGAAGCGGAGGAGGGATAGCAACAGAAGGGTCAGTGGATGCAGGAGAGCATTCCTCAGGAACTTCACTATCCCACAAGGATGTGGAGTACACAGTCCCCTTTGCTGATGCAGCCCCTCCTGTAACTTCATGTCCCGCAGTGGTGGCTGCATTCTGATCTGGCCATGCCATCCCGAATGGCCACACCCTGGCATGGCTTCGATGAAGACCAAATGTTCATTTTTTTGTTTTGTTTTAAGAAGATTTAGTGCTGTGTAAATCGTTGTGGGATGATAAGGTAGTATAAGTAATCAAGTTTAAATAAATAAAATAAATTATTTTTTTGAATCAGGGCTAACAAAGGGTGTGACAACTTATGCAATCAAGACTTTTATTCTTAATTACTTTTGGAATATTTCTATAATTGTTCTTTCACAATTAAAGTGTAGTGTATATTGTGTAGATCAGTGAAAAATACTCCTACTTTAATGCATTTTGATTTGTATTTGTTAGCAGAATAAGAAAAATGTAAAAGGGTGTGAAGACTTTTACAAGGCACTGCATTTATACATTTATAGATTTGACAGTTGTGCTTTTGATGCTCATAAAAATAAAATAAACTTCTGTTACATCTTTTAAATTAAAAGAAACCAATTTGCCAAGAAAAAAATATTAACAGCCAAGGAAATAGAACATTCTGAAGTAGAAAAATGATTACCTATGATTTTTCATATGTGCAACAAAATGTAGTTACTTATACTTCTCTCTACAGTTGGTAATACTTCTCTTGTAACTTTTTGAAAACCACTCTTCTATGAAACTCTGGAAAATCCAACTATCAGACAGCTGAGAATAAAAACAAAAATTAAAATATCAACTTTGCAATAGAAGCTCCAATATCTTGAATTTATTTTTCCCCTAAGTGCTTTGAAAGGATTACATACTACCAAATGGCAAGCACAATAAAAAAAAAGAAAAAGTTCAGCTGCTTTCTTGGAAAGAATGAACCATTAACCCAATTGCTTAGGGAAAAAAGTCTCTCTTGCTGATTTGAATTATATTCTTTCATGCAAGAGTATTTTAGCTAGAATTTTTTCAACTAGTTGAAAAATCTGCTGATAGTTATGTATGGTGTTACTAAGTATTATGTACCTTTTTTTTTTGAATAGTCAATTTGACAAAATGTTACTGGAAAGTCAGCTGTTCTATAGGAGCCGGTATTCAGTCAGCAGAGAGCCGGATAAGTAGGACTAATCCAGCTCTCTGCTGACTGAATATTGGTCAGTGGCCGCTGAATATCCGGTTATATTTCGCGGCTACTAATAGAAGAAACTGGTCAATTTGTGGGCAGGCAATGGGCAGATCGGGGCAGTGCTCCATAGTCGGATATTCAGCCTTAGATGGATAATTTATCCGCCTAAGTTAGACCTGCTCAAAAGCAGGCCTAAACTTAGACAGCAGTTTTTATTCAGCAGCATAGCTGTCTGTTGAATATTCCATCTAAGTTAGCTGCAGATACATGAATAAAGTGAGGCATCTAGTATAGAAATCATGGAGTGTGCAAAATATCACAATTGTGCACTATATGCTTTCTATAGGGAGTGTTATGCTTCTCTCTTCCTCCTCCAAGAAACCAGATTTCACTTTGCAGAGCAAAACTACAACCGGGTTAGTAAATCTGCTTTATTAATGCCATATAAAATTGTAAGTTTGAACAAGCGCCTTCATTTTACCAGTAAATTACTCTGCAACAGTTTTGGTCCCTTCAAACTTTAAAAAGAAAAATTGAAATTTAAAATAGCTGGTCTGTACTAGCTCGAGAACCTCGTGGTGCAATGGCTGCTGTTAATCACTACTGTAAATCCACCTGGCTTGCTATGCCAACTTGTAGCTTTCTGCAATCAGAGAGCTAGAAGACATTGAAAATGAGACATACTGAGTACAAATCATGAGGGTCTACAGCCCAAATCTTAGAAAAATCTTTTTTGGCATATATTGGCCTGCTTATATTTTACAAGAAAAAATTTTACCTGTTAATTTTCTTTCTAGGAGTCCTGCTACACAAGTCCAGTTCCGACAGGTGAATTAAGTCCCTCTACCAGCAGATGAAAGCAGAGCACACTGATTTCTCCAATCACATCATGCTACATCATGGTGCAGAACAGGAAAAATCCATTATCACTATAACAGGGGTGGACAACTCAAGTCCTCAAGAGTCACAAACAGGCCTGGTTTTGAGAATATCCACAATGAATATGCATAAGAGAGATGTGCATGCATTGCCTCCATTGTATGTAAATCTCTCATGCATATTCAATTTGAATGTCCTAAAAACTTGGCCTGTTTGTGGCTTTCATGGACCAGAATTGGCCACCCTGCTCTACAACAAAGGAAGGAATCAACTACAATACAGAAGAGAACATTAATAAATAAAATTCTCAAGTAAGCATACAAGAATTCTTCTTGACTTCGTCTGCCTGTCTCAGAATACTAAAAACAAGGGATCAAACAGGGAAAAAACTGTATATCATACCAAAACTGCGTATAAGAGCTTCAGAAAGATATACAAATACAGAGTCTTGAGTTGCACACTCCACACGGTCCCAAAGAGACCCAACTTCCCAGGAGTATTCAGAAATGGTGCAGCAGGACTCCTGGAAAGAAAATTAACAGGTTAAATTTCTTCTTCCATTTCGTGCTGCTACACTAGTCCAGTCCCGATAGATAGGCAGTACAAAAGCCCCACTATTTTGAGAGGAAGGAAGTTAGGCCCGTCTTGAGAACACTAGTCCCATAGGCAGCGTCCCGATTAGCAGAGATGTCTAATCAATACTATCTAGTAAAAGAATGCAAAGAGGAGCAAACATCCGCCTTATAGATATGCTCTAGTGCAAAATGCTACCACTTTTGTCCATCAAATGAGCCCAAATTAACTTGGTAGCCCTATGCCCCTTAAGCAAGCATGCAAAGGAAATGGTGTCCTGAATCTACTGAGGAATCATGCTCTTGGATGCTGCTTCTCATGCTCTTGGATGCTGCTTCCCCCTTATGTGGCCTTCCCAAACAGTACAAACAATTGATTAGTCCTTCTTAATGAGACTGAAACCTCAAGGTGCTGGGGAAGAAATGGCACATGACCAAAAACTGCAAAGACCCATTTTTGCCTTGACACTCTGACTTCAAAAAAGCCAGAAGGATAACATGCTGATTCAGATGAAATGGAGACAAAACCTTTTGCAAGAAGGAGGGCACATTGAATGGAAGGACAAAAAATTGAAGCCAACAACCAGAAAAGGATCCCTTCAAGACAAGATTGGTTCTCAGAAATTTTCTGCACTGAGCAAACAGCCACCAAGCAAACTGTCTTGAGAGAAGATCTGCTTCAGTGGTTTAAAGGGGGAGGTGGGGGTAAATGAGAGCCTTAAGGACCACATTGAGATCCTACTAAGGAACCAAAGGCTGAAACAGACTCCTCTCAAAACATGAACATTCTTGACTCCTCTCAAAACACGAACATTCGGATGAGCCACTATCAATACTCCACAAATCTTTCCCCTTTTAACAAGATAGAGCCTCAATCTGAACTTTGAGGGAACCCTGAGCTGACCATTTGTTCAGTCCTTGATGGAGGAAAGCCAAAATGCTAGGGACATCGAGCGCCAGGGTGATAACAGCTGGTCCCTATAGAACTCTTCAAGGATGCACCAGACCATGATGTAAGCTAAAGAAGTAGAACTCTTCCGAGCCCTCAAAAGAGCAGAGATCACTGGGGTAGATTTTCAAAAAACGCGAATAGGCGTACTTTTGCTGGCGCATCAGGCGCCAGCAAAAGTACGCTGGATTTTAGTAGATACGCGCGGGGCCGCGCGTATCCACTAAAATCCTGGATCGGCGCGCGCAAGGCTATGAATTCTGTATAGCCGGCGCGCGCCGAGCCGCGCTGCCTACCCCCGTTCCCTCCAAGGCCGCTCCGAAATCGGAGCGGCCTTGGAGGGAATCCTCTAACGCCCTCCCCTCATCTTTCCCTCCCTTCCTCTATCTAACCCACCCGCCCGGCCCTGTCTACACCCCCCCTTACCTTTCTCCGGGGATTTACGCCTCCCGGAGGGAGAAGTAAATCCCCGCGCGCCAGCGGGCCTCCTGCGCGCCGGGCCGCGACCTGGGGGCGGGTACGGAGGGCGCGGCCACGCCCCCGGACCGCCCCGGGCCGTAGTCACGCCCCTGTACCCGCCCCCAAAACGCTGCCGACACGCCCCCGAAACGCAACGACGACCGGGCCCACCCCCGACACGCCCCCCTCGGAGAACCCCGGGACTTACGCGAGTCCCGGGGCTCTGCGCGCGCAGGTAGGCCTATGTAAAATAGGCTCACCGGCGAGCAGGGCTCTGAAAATCCGCCCCACTGAGAGCGAATAGCTGCTTTTCCTCAAGCATGCTCTTTTCAAGAGCCAAGCCATAAAAGAGAGAGGTCGTTCATGACAATTGGGCCTTGAACCAACAAGCCTCTGGAACCCAGGAGATGAAGAGGAAGATTACTCTGCAGGCTCATCAGATCCATATGCCAAGGCCTTTTCGGCCAATTTGGAGCTACTAGAATCACCTGACTGCACTCTGCCTCTATTTGGTGTAGAATCCTGAACATCAAAGATCAGGGAGAAAACACATATAGAAGTGCCCCTTGCAGCTATGGATGCACTAAGGCATCTATTCCCTGGGAACCAAACTCCCTGCAACGAATGAAAAACAGAGAAACCTTGACATTCTTGCAAGTTGTCATCAGATCTATGTGATGCACTCTCCATTCTGGCATGATAAGCTGAAAAACCTCCTGACTGAGCTCCCATTCTCCAGGACTGAGGCAATTTCTGCTTAGGAAGTCTACCTGCATATTGTCCTGCCCAGCAATGAATGCCACTGATAAGAGCTGCAGATGTTCCTCTGCCCAGGAAAAAAGATGATTTGTCTCTTCTGACACCTCCAGACTCCTGGTGCTGCCCGGTCTGTTCACATATGCCACTGCTGTTGTGCTGTCGGAAAGGACCCCGACTGCCTTCTCTCAAATCAATAGCAGAAAATGCAACAGGGCTAACTGAATGACCCAAATTTCCAACTGGTTGATGGACCAGGTCAATTCCACGAGAGACCAGACACTCTGCATCAGCTGTCTAAGCAATGAGCCCCACCCCCAACCAGTCATGCTTGCATTAACTGTGACCAGCACCTATGTTGGCATGGACAGACTGACACCCCATAACAGATTCTGAAGCACTATTTACCACCGGAAGCCCTGATTCATCATGACTGGAAAAGAAAGATGAAGGTCATAACCATAGGACTGGGGTGACCAATGAGATAGAAGAGACCACTGAAGAGATCTCAAATAAGCCCTGGTCCAAGGCATTAGATCTAGGTTGCTGCCATAGAGCCCAAGGAGCTGTAGATAGTTCCAAACCCTTGGTGCTGGAAAATCCAGAAAACCATGATTTTGGAGAATCAGCTTATTTACTTTCTCCAATATCAGGACGAATCAGTCCTCCTTGGTATCGAAGCAAACCCCCAGATACTTAAATGAAAGAGGGAACCAGACTGCTCTTTGCAAAATTAATCACGTAGTCTATTTTCTAAAACTTGGACCACTCTATCAGATGCCTAAATATCTTCTTGATAAGACTTGGCCCTGATCAGCTAATCTTCCAGGTAAGGATGAACCCTGATCCCTTGTCCCTGCAGTGATGCTGCCACCACCATCAACACGACCTTGGTGAACACTTGCGGTGCCCATGGCTAGTCTGAAAGGAAATGCCTGGAACTGAAAATGCTCCAGAAGGATACAAAAGTGCAGATACTTTTGGTCTTCCTGAGAGATGGGAATATGGAAGCAAGCCTCTGATAGATTCAGAGAAGCTAGAAACTTGCCCTAACCACTAAAAGCACAGAATAAAGTGTCTCCCATCCAAACATGAGAAACCCGAAGGTTGGAATTTACCCTTTTCATATCCAAAATGGGTCCGAATGAACTATCTTTTTGGGGGACTACAAAATAGACGGGAGTAAAGCCTTCGCCCCTTTTCCAGGGGCGGAACTGGCACCACTGCCTTCAATAGTTAGTCATGTCAGAGTCTCCAGCACTGCCCTCTGTACAGGGAAGAGATAAAGGGAGAGATGATAGAAGCATTGGAAATAGGGGATAGAAATTCCAAGGAATAGCCAAGATGGATAAATTCCAGCACCCACTGATCTATGGTGATATGCATCCACTCCTAGTAAAAGGAGATGTAGTGTATTTGGATTTTCAGAAGGCGTTTGACAGACTCCCTCATGAGAGGCTTCTAAGAAAACTAAAAAGTCATGGGATAGGAGGCAATGTCTTTTCGTGGATTACAAACTGGTTAAAAGACAGTTTGGACAGTTTTCTCAGTAGAAAAGGGCAAACAGTGGAGGGCCTCAGGGATCTGTACTTGGACCGGTGCTTTTCAATATATTTATAAATGATCTGGAAAGCAATATGACAAGTGAGGTTATCAGATTTGCAGATGATACAAAATTATTCAGAGCAGTTAAATCACAAGCGGGTTGTGATACATTGCAGGAGGACCTTGCAAGACTGGAAGATTGGGCATCCAAATGGCAGATGAAATTTAATGTGGACAAAGGCAAGGTATTGCATATAGGGAAAAATAACCCTTGATGTAGTTCCAAGATGTTAGGTTCCATATTAGGTGCTACCACCCAGGAAAAAGATCTAGGCAACATAGTGGATAATACATTGAAATCGGCTCAGTGTGCTGCAGCAGTTAAAAAAGCAAACAGAATGTTAGGAATTATAAGGAAGGGAATGGTTAACAAAACGGAAAATGTCATAATGCCTTGAGTACTGTGTACAGTTCTGGTCACCATATCTAAAAAAAGATATAGCTGCACTGGAGAAGGTACAGAGAAGGGCGACCAAAATTATTTATAAGTTTTATAGACCGTCATTCGGAATATACCATCATCATGGTTTACATAAATAAATTATTTTAAAAGTTTAATGAAATAAAAAAAAAATACAATCTTAATCAATAAAACAGTTATCACAAAATAAAACAAAATACAATAGAAATAAAATCAATACAATAAATCAAAATCAATCATAGTAAAAGACAAACAGTAAAATCAAATAAATCTAAAACTTGATTTTGCCGTATCTGGCCTGCATCGATATTCTATCTAATCATCGAGTTTCTCCCTCAAAGCCTTGCAAAATAACCAAGTTTTACCTCCTTCTTAAAAGATTTCAAATTTTGCTGGAGTCTTAACTTTTCAGGTAGTGTATTCCAGATTTTTGGTCCGGCTAGGGAGATTGCTCTATCTATGACATGTGAGAGACGGGCTGATTGTACTAGAAGAATTGATAACAGCCCTATATTACTAGATCTTAGTTGTCTTTGTTGTACATGTAGTCTGATGGCTGCATTAAACCATTCTATTGGTTCTCCATAGATTATTTTGTGTATAATACATAACACTTTATACTCAATCCAGTAGATGATTGGTAGCCAATGTAAGGAAAACAGTACGGGGATGATATCGTATTTCTTTGTATTAGTTAAAATCCTGGCTGCTGCATTTTGGAGGACTTGTAGTGGATGGATAGTTGATTGTGGGAGGCATAACAGTAAAGCATTTCAGAGTCAGTATTTGAAAAAAGTAGAGCTTGAAGTACAGTTCTAAAGTTATTTTGATCCAGTAATGGTTTTAGTCTTTTTAGTGTGTAATTTCTAATAGCCTTCTTTTAACTTATTAAATGTGTGCTTTTTTAAATTAAGTTCGGAGTCTATGGTGACTCCTAGGTCTCATGTATTGTTTCCGATTTTGAGGTTGATGTGATTATCTATGAGAGTTATGGTCGGTAACTTGTCAATGCAAGTTTTTCTATCCAAATAGATGATTTCAGTTTTTCCTATATTCAGTATCAGTTTCATATTTGTCAATAGTTTTTAAATTAAAGATACATAACTATCAGTTTAATAGTTTCTTCAATAGTGGAATTTATAGGAATTAAAATTTGGATATCTGCGTATACATAATGTAGAAGTCCTAGACCACTTAAGAAATGGCAAATTGGGGTCATGTACACATTAAACAAGGTGGCAGATAGGGAGGATCCTTGAAGGACTCCGTATTCAATTCTTTTTTTATCTGAAAGTGTATTTGTTATTTTAACTTGGAAATATCTGTTGTTAATGTCAAGGAGAACCATTTGATTGTTGAATCAGCCAATCCTATTTCAGATAATCTTTCTATAAGTATTTCGTGATTCACTGTGTCAAAAGCTGCCGTGAGGTCTAACAATATGAGAAAGTATTTTTGTCCGCTATCGAAACCCCTAAGAGTTGTATCATTAAGTGCAAGAAATAACGTTTTGGTGCTGTGGTGCTTTCTGAAGCCGAATTGTGATGGGAATAAAATATTTATTGGATTTGAGATGCTTGGTTAGTTGTTTTTGTACTACTTTTTCTAATATTTTTGCTAAGAACGATACATTTGAAATTGTGTGGTAATTGTTTAGAATAGACTTAATTACGGCACTTTTAAGTATTTGAGGGTAGTGACCTTCTTGCAACGAATGATTATTTGAGCTATGGGCTTAGAAATCAAATGAGCAGTTGTTTTTAGTGCCGAAACGGGGATTTTATCAAGGGGATGCATTGCAGGATTAAAGTTTTTGATCAGATTTTCTTTTTCAAAGGATGAAGCCTCATTAAAGCTGGACCATTTTGCATATTCGCTGATGCCCATAGTAATCCTGTCTGATGTGTTATGTAGTCCCGTAAATTATCTATTTTTTGTTTAAAGAAATCGGCGATTTCTATACATTTTGATTCTGGTGGAGAATCACTGTCATCAGACGGATTTCTGATGAGATTCTGAACTGTTGTAAATAGCATCCTAGGATTGTGCAAATAATTTTTCATTTTATTATTAAAGAACTTTTTTTTTGTCTCATTAATGGTTTTCTTATATTGGGCCAGTAAATTTCTATATGCTGCCAAATTCGGGATTGTTGGATTTTTCTTCCAGGTTTTTTCCTTTTTTCACAGAGTTTTCTTTTGTTAATTTCGTTTCTTTATTGTACCATTGTTTATGTTCCTTTCTTTTAATATTTTTAGATAGCAATTTCAAGGGAGTTAGTTTGTCAGCTGTAGTATTAGAAAAGTGCAGCCATGATGCAGTGACATTTTCACAATTCAATTGATTGAAGTTACTTAGATTTTGTTCTATTTCCACTGAGAGATCCTTAATATTTATCAGGGGATGATAAGAGAAAAATTTGTGATGATTGGTTGTAGTTGATGAACTTGTTTTTGTTGAAAATGAAGATTGAATTAAATAATGATCCGACCAGGGTACTTTAGTATATTTCATTGAGAGCGGGTACTCTGTTTTGAAATTAATAAACATTAAATCAAGGGAATGGCCTGCTTTATGTGTGGGACCTGAAGTGATTAATTCAAACCCTAAGGCGGACAGTGATTCTAAATGATAAAGGGGATGGAACAGCTCCCCTATGAGGAAAGGCTGAAGAGGTTAGGACTGTTCAAGCTTGGAGAAGAGACAGCTTAGAGGGGATATGATAGAGGTCTTTAAAATCATGAGAGGTAGATGTGAATCGGTTATTTACACTTTTGGATAATAGAAGGACTAGGGGGCACGCCATGAAGTTTGCAAGTAGCACATTTAAGATTAATCGGAGAAAATTCTTTTTCACTCAGCGCACAATTAAGCTTTGGAATTTGTTGCCAGAGGATGTGGTTAGTGCAGTTAGTATAGCTGGGTTTAAAAAAGATTTGGATAAGTTCTTGGAGAAGAAGTCCATTAACTGTTATTAATCAAGTTGACTTAGAGAATGGCCTCTGGCCATAAAACCACCACAAATCAAAATCTGAACAGCCAAAGACGCAGAAGTAAATGTGTTTCAAAGGACTCTCGATTTTCCTATCTTGAGGATGTTTCACTGAAGTACTACCCTCAGCAGGGACAGTGGTATGCCAAGTGACAGCTGTGACTAAAGCATCCATTTGTGGAATCTGAAACAAATGCGTGACTCTGGAAGAAGAGGATACAGCTTCAGAAGGGCCTTATCCCCCTTAAGACCTGACTCAGGAGTTTTACACTCCGTCAACACCATCTCCTCTACCTCCAAGTGCAAAGGGAAGGACTTGGTGGACTTGTGCACTCCCTTAATAATAGGATCCCATACAGGTTCCTCCAGAACAGAGAATTTCTCTATCCTGAGGCAGGAGATTATTTGATCGATCAAGGCCACAATCTCCTCCTCATGAAAAATCCAAATGACTGAGTCATCCTCTGTATCACAGACAACCTTGCCTTCCTCTAGACTTAAAGATACTGCTTATGGAATCAATAGGATGCTCCAGGTCTAATCCACATTCAGCCCAGGCAGGGACTGGAGCCACACTATGTCTTGACAGACTCCAATGCTAAGGCAGGCTTTTCCTCAGTCCTTTGAATAGTGCAAAAGGCCTGGTGTAAAACCTAAAATATTTAGGAGAGAACTCTGCAGTCCCACTACTCTGACCTAGAATGGACAAAAGAGATGAGGAATGTGCTGGGATCAAAGCCAAAGGAGACTCTCCCTCCATTACAGAGACCCCTGCTGGAGCTGAGAATAGGAAATGGCTGTGGGTGCTTGGTTGAAGATGGCTGAGGCTCTCACCCAAACTGTGGCCTCAGCCACATTAGACCATGGCAGCCCCGATGCATCCTCAGTCAAAGAAAGCTGCTTCAAGCACAGGGAAGGGGTGGGGGAGACTTGGTGATTTCCCCCTCAGGCGATGCAGACTAAACTCAATGACCTCATGGCTAACATGAAGTCCCTGCAGCCACTGGCCCTTCCTGTGCTTGTCCATGCTGCCAACAAAAAACCCTCCCTGGCTTACTCACAAAGAAAACAGAGGCCCTAGAGCCCCCCTCTGACAACAGTTACCAACTCTGCAGGCAGTCAGCAAAGAAATCCTCTCCCAGCAGGCCCAATGCTTCTAAGAGAGTCCGGTTTTTTTTTTTGTTTAACGTTCAGCTCCTAAGCTCTAAGAAGCAGGGTAGAAGGATAAAGAGAAGAAACAGGTGGGGGAGGGGGCAGGAGGAACAGAAGAGGGGGAGAAAACAGGAGGATTCTTCAAGGAGCCAAAGCAATAAAAGAAAAACTGAAGAATGTTCTCTCCCCTTTATGCCTGTTTTCACCCAAGGAGGAGCAAACCCCCCCCCCCCCCCCAAGTTTCCTCTGGGACTGGGAACCCCTGTTTCCTGGGATCGCAATGACTGGCACACAAGCAACCTTGCCTGGAACAGCATTTAAAAATAAACAAACAAAAAACAAGTCCTGCTTCATCACCAGTTCATCCTACCATCTGCTGGAACAGAGTATACTGGAATTTTTATGTGCTGCACCATAGTAGTATGTCACTGGAGAAAGTGTGCTCTGCCTCCATCTGCTGGTAGGATGACACAACCCAACTGTTGGAACAGGACTGGTGTAGCAGAACAAACTGGAAGTAAAATTTTAACGCAGCTAAACTCAGTGCAGAATAAAGGCATGGCACATTCTAATACAATAAAAACATGAAAGTAGGTAATGTGAAGTACCACTCTAAGGATGGTTAATTCCCTGCTCAATACAAAAACAGGAAAGTGTAAGGTTCTGAACTACAAATCCAAAAACAAATTGCTTTACACTAAAAAAATTTTTTACGCTATCATACATTAATACAAAGTTCACAGGATATAACTATAAGGAGGAAAAAGACCTCAGAACCTCAGTGCAAGTTCTATCCAGAACATATACACATGTTCCAGGTAAACCAATCATTGGTCTTAAAAAAACCTACCTTTTTCCTCCTTATAGTTATATCCTGTGAACTTTGTATTAATGTATGATGGCATAAAAAAAAAATTTTTTTTTTTAGTATAAAGCAATTTGGTTTTGGATTTGTAATTCCCTGCTCAAACAACAAATGTTCTATATGAGAACCAACAGACAAAATAAAAAGCAACATTTACTCATTTTTCCTTGCTTTTTTCAAGCTATAAAATCAATAGAAATTCATACAGCAGCCTCAAAATATATTTCTATCTTGTAACATATAACCAGTTCACAAGGCATGCCAGTGTAATATTATTCCTTTCAAGTAAACAACTGTCAATAGGATATATGCTTAGGTCAAGGTCAGTGTTGGTTATCCCCATGAATTTCCATACAATAACTCAAGAATGCTCACCAACCCACATCCCTTCGACCCAAAAAAATGTTTATAACACTAATTCAGCATATTATACTTACCAGCTTTTGTTTTATTGAGGTATTGCATAATTAATTCACCTTTTTAACAGGAGCAGTCTTCATGGCCCGTTTTCCTCTACAGAGCCAAAGGGCAAGAAGATAAAAGTACTTCTTATCAAAGATTGAGATATTTAAAATATCAAACATATGTACAAGAAATGCAAGAAAATTAATAGCTTTAAAATGTTAAACAGTTAGAAAATGGTTCTCAATAGCAATTCTAAATACTAAAAGAATATTCTAAATATAAGGATTGGTAATAGTATAAAAACAATTATTTCAAAATATTTGTCAGAACAGTGATATAGCTCTTTTTGTGAACATGGGGAGGGGTGGCCATCTGGAATGGTCATTGTATATATTTTTTTTTCTTTTTTGTTTTGCTCTTTATAAAGAAACATTTCTTTTTTTTTTTTGGTTATTGGGTTTTTTCATGTTTTTTTTCTTTTAGACCATTCCGTTTCTTTATTTTTTTTTTAACATCTTAAAGTCATAAGGACTTATATGTAAAGCAGTCATACATTGTTTCATTAAAACCTATATGTAAAATACATACACAAATTGAACAAAAGGCTAATACATAGTAAAGCCTAAGCATACTACTATGCAGTATAATGTATATACAGAACTTTGTATTGAAACCTGTTTAGGACTATATTATCTATGTATGTCTGGAAACATTCAGAAAGATTTCAATTGCAAACTCTCATTCCATATTATGGAACAAAACAAAACTCCAGGCTGTGTTAGAACTCTGGTCACTTTCATGTGATCAGGTCATTAAATTACAAAGGAAACAAAGAATTCTTTTAACGCTCCATAGAAGTATATAATAAAATCATTGCAAATATGTCTATCATGATGCATTTAGCAATCATTTACTGAAACATAACTCATACAATCTTTCCAAGTACAGCAAAAGAAGGCTTTCCACAGTCTTTAGTCCATTTCTGAAATCCAATCTTCAATCACATTTTCTCCAAATTATTCTTAGTACAATATATGCAAAAGTACATTGGGTAATACTAATGCAAGACTGGTGGAGTTCTAGCATTTGCAGATCTCTGATCATTCAAAAGAAGTCATCTTCGCCAAGAGCGTGACTCGTTATCCTCTTCCTCTTCATCGTCATCTTGCAGTAATGAATCATCCACAATGGATTCTTCCTGAAACTTATACAAAAAAAGTGTTACTTTAATTTTTCCATCAATTAGATTGAAGGCAAATTATAAATCACTATATTATGTAATACAGTTTGACATATAACTGCTACAGGAGTGAAAAATATAGCACTGAAAATATTAGAAGTTTGTAAGTGTAAAATATTCACAAGCCAGAACCAAGATAGAAAGATGCTCAGCTATGACAATTCAGAATTCTTGCTTCAGAATCTTTTAAAACTTTTATCGAACATTCCACCATAACCACACCAAGTGCTTATCATGACATTCTATAACTGGGATTCGTAATGTTATCTTGAAGCAAAAGCATAGGTTCCAAGATAGGAGGCGAGAGGAAGAGGTTTGATCCTTAAAATAAAAAATTTGGAAAGTCTAACAACTTTGAGTTAAGGTATGACCTCCTTCTAGTGCTAGGTAACCTAATTACATATTGTAAAACTACTGTGCAATGTGTCACGAGATCTAATTTTAGCAAAAAAAAAAAAAAAAGAGTGAAATTAACTCAAAGTTTAACGCTATACAACACTAGACATGGGTAACCACTCATGCTTTTGATAAGAATAACCTAGTTGAATGTTTTATTAAAACCCCTCAAGCAGTTTAACATCAGTATATGCATGAAAATTATATTTAATGGGGCCAAGATGGTAGTGATCTTAGAGGACATGGTTTTTGGAGCTCTGCTTCTGCTTACCTATTTCTTCGGTCTCATAATGTTGCATACTAAACGGAAGGGCAAACTTAAGGAGCCATCCCCAGTGGAACCTAGCAGAAGATTACTGGGTTCCTTGCTCCTGCATTTATTTATTTATTTATGTATTTGAGTTTTTTCTATACCGGCATTCGCAATGGAATCGCATCATGCCGGTTTACAAATAACAAGGTGTGCCAAAAGGAAAAATAACAACAACATTAACAGGTGCTAAAAGAAAAAGTAGCAGTTACAATAAAACAGGGACGTAATACAACTTGGAACGGTGAAGAGGTGATAGTAATTTAACAGAGAAAAAGAAAAAATGCCAAAAAATGCCAAACCTGGCAAAGTTTTTGATTACCCTGTTGGGTGGTCAGAGTTGATTAAGGTGAATTAAGGTTCAGTTGGAGTCTGGAAAGGCTTTCATCAAATGTCTGAGTGTGAGGTCCATAATGGCAAATGTTTCATCAAATGTCTGAGTGTGAGGTCCATAATTCATCAAATGTTTGAGTGTGAGGTCCATAATGGCAAGCACTGGAGAGCAGGTAGAGGCACAGGGAGATGAGACATCTTTGAGCCCTGGAATGCTGATAGCCCTTTCTGTCACATTATTTAGTCCTGGTGAGAGAAGCCTTGCCTCTGAAGGACACACAGGGAGTCAGATGCTGCTGAGAGATCATGGAGGCTCAATTCAGGCTGGTAATGGATTGGAAGGCATATTTGTCCCTGGCTTCGACACCTATGCATGGCGGGAAAGTTGTTGGTGTCAGAAGTATGCAGTTGGACTCCAGCGATAAAGGAATGGTGACGATTATCCATCAAGACAATTTAGATAAACCTGTAATTATTACCTTAGACTCTGTTTGGACTGCCTTGGTATATCTGGAAAAATCTCTCTTCTTTAATAACTATGACTTCTGATATATATCAGTGGATCAAGGTTACTGAGGTATCTATAGCCTCCCAAAAAGAAATGAAGTTCTTGATGAGCGGGCTACTGAAATTCAGAATACACAATCGAGTTTTCTTCAAAGGGGCCTGGAGAATCTAGAGAACTCTATTAGATATTTAAATCTTTGAGTCCTGAACTTTCCTATTGTGGATTTTGTGTCACCTCTGGATCAATTTAACAACTATATTATGGAAATATTGAAGAATCCCTCTGAGGCAATACCCTCTATTGGCTAAAGTCTATTTTTTTCCTATTAATAAGAAAGGGAGATCAGTTGGCTCAACTTTAAAAATGTGACCAAGGCTTACAGTCTAGTCCTGATATAATTTTTTTTTCTTTGGAACAGTCAGGGAAAGCAGAAATGATTAATAGAGGCATGCTCTTGGTCTCTTATTTTTCCACAAGACCAGTAGGCACTGAATCCACACTTAACATACAATTATGGAAGTTGTGGAACCTAGATTTGTGAGAAAAATAAATTATATTGTATTATGAACAGAAAATAAGGATTTATCCCGATACTACCAGGATGACTCAAACCCATAGTAAAAAGTAGAGATGTGAATCGGAACCAGAATCGGTTCGGATTTCAGTTCCGATACACATCTCTAGTAAAAAGTGTCTTTCTATGCAAAAAAGAAGCTTTGGCCCTTGGTGCACAGTTTATAGTTTGTCATCCCTGCAAGTGCATTTTGAAAATACATGGTACTAGGTATGTTTTTTTTTGAGCCATCTCAATTGAGATTTTTTCTGGACCATCAAAAAGCTGGTAATGATTAGTGCTGGCTCAGTTAGGCTGTGGTATTAGAATGTGTATGATGCAGGTCTTCTGAATTTTCTTTTCTTAGTTCCATGCTTGGAGCTTCATCACTGAATCCCCTTCTCCCCTTTTTTCTTTATATATGTGAGGTTCACTGGGTCTCTTTTTTTTCCCCCTTATGTTATGGATTTTCTCTGCTTGCTTTGTTGCAAATTTTGGTATCATTTGCTAAAGCAAACCTTTCCCGATAGTCCTTTAGCAAATGATACCAAAATTTGCAGCAAGGTAGACACCCAAGAAGGTGTGGAAAAAATAAGGATGGTTCAAATGAAGATTGAGGAATGGTCTAGAATCTGGCAATTAAGAAACTACAGACCGGTTAGCCTGACTTCAGTGCCAGGAAAAATAGTGGAAAGTGTTCTAAACATCAAAATCACAGAACATATAGAAAGACATGGTTTAATGGAACAAAGTCAGCATGGCTTTACCCAGGGCAAGTCTTGCCTCACAAATCTGCTTCACTTTTTTGAAGGAGTTAATAAACATGTGGATAAAGGTGAACCGGTAGATATAGTATACTTGGATTTTCAGAAGGCGTTTGACAAAGTTCCTCATGAGAGGCTTCTAGGAAAAGTAAAAAGTCATGGGATAGGTGGCGATGTCCTTTCGTGGATTGCAAACTGGCTAAAAGACAGGAAACAGAGAGTAGGATTAAATGGGCAATTTTCTCAGTGGAAGGGAGTGGACAGTGGAGTGCCTCAGGGATCTGTATTGGGACCCTTACTGTTCAATATATTTATAAATGATCTGGAAAGAAATACGACGAGTGAGATAATCAAATTTGCAGATGACACAAAATTGTGCAGAGTAGTTAAATCACAAGCAGATTGTGATAAATTGCAGGAAGACCTTGTGAGACTGGAAAATTGGGCATCCAAATGGCAGATGAAATTTAATGTGGAAAAGTGCAAGGTGATGCATATAGGGAAAAATAACCCATGCTATAATTACACGATGTTGGGTTCCATATTAGGTGCTACAACCCAAGAAAGAGATCTAGGTGTCATAGTGGATAACACATTGAAATCGTCGGTTCAGTGTGCTGCGGCAGTCAAAAAAGCAAACAGAATGTTGGGAATTATTAGAAAAGGAATGATGAATAAAACGGAAAATGTCATAATGCCTCTGTATCGCTCCATGGTGAGACCGCACCTTGAATACTGTGTACAATTCTGGTCGCCGCATCTCAAAAAAGATATAATTGCGATGGAGAAGGTACAGAGAAGGGCTACCAAAATGATAAGGGGAATGGAACAACTCCCCTATGAGGAAAGACTAAAGAGATTAGGACTTTTCAGCTTGGAGAAGAGACGACTGAGGGGGGATATGATAGAGGTGTTTAAAATCATGAGAGGTCTAGAACGGGTAGATGTGAATCGGTTATTTACTCTTTCAGATAGTAGAAGGACTAGGGGACACTCCATGAAGTTAGCATGGGGCACATTTAAAACTAATCGGAGAAAGTTCTTTTTTACTCAACGCACAATTAAACTCTGGAATTTGTTGCCAGAGAATGTGGTTCGTGCAGGTAGTATAGCTGTGTTTAAAAAAGGATTGGATAAGTTCTTGGAGGAGAAGTCCATTACCTGCTATTAGGTTCACTTAGAGAATAGCCACTGCCATTAGCAATGGTTACATGGAATAGACTTAGTTTTTGGGTACTTGCCAGGTTCTTATGGCCTGGATTGGCCACTGTTGGAAACAGGATGCTGGGCTTGATGGACCCTTGGTCTGACCCAGTATGGCATTTTCTTATGTTCTTATGTTCTTATGTCATGCATTTGGATTGTAAAGCAAAATTGCTTACCTTGTAATAGGTGTTATCCCAGGACAGCAGGATGTAATCCTTACATATGGGTGACGTCACTGAATGGAGCCCAGGCGGGAAAGCTTTCTGTCAAAGTTTCTAGAAACTTTTGACTGGCCCTGTGAGGCCACTGAGCATGCCCAGCATGCTATGATATTCTCTGCCACAGGTGTCTCTCTTCAGTCTGTTATACAGCATAAAGCGTTAGCAAAAATAAAATAATAATAAAGGTATGAGGCCCAACTCTGACTGAGAGGTCTAGCAGTGTGGGAAACCATACTTGTCGAGGCCAATGTGGGGCTATGAGTATCATGGTCCCCTTGTCTTGTTGTAGCTTCACTAGAGTTTTGGTTATGAGCGGTACTGGAGGATACGCTTATAGTAGTCCGGAGTTCCAAGGGCGAGCAAAGGCGTCCTTGGCTGGCTGATTGTTCTGTTTGTGTAGAGAACAGAACTTGTCCACTTTGTGATTCAGATGTGACGCAAAGAGGTCTATTGTTGGTTGACCCCAACGTTGCTACTGCAGGATCCAGGGACCATTCGTGTGGTTGGAATTGACGACTGAGTCGATCCGCCACTATATTGTGTATGCCTGCCAGATAAGTGGCTCGTAGGAACATGGAGTGATTCAGGGCCCAGCCCCAAATCTGTGCTGCTTCTTGACATAAGAACATAAGAAGGAGATATGAGCCCGTACCTCCCTGTTTGTTGATGTACCACATGGCTACTGTGTTGTCTGTTTGGATGAAAACAGTCTTGTGTGAAAGGCAGTCCTGGAACGCATGCAGTGCATAACGTATCACTCGAAGCTCCAGAAAATTGATTTGAAATGTTGCTTCGAGTTTTGTCCAAGTCCCTTGAGTGTGGAGATTGTCTACATGAGTTCCCCATCCTAAGGTGGATGCATCTGTAGTTAAAGTAATCTCTGGGACTGGTTGTTGGAAAGGTAGGCCTTTGCACAGGTTGTCCGTGTTGGTCCACCAAAGTAGAGATGATCTTAGTTGGTTGGTCACTTGAATTGGATAGTGGAATGGCTGAATGGCTTGGATCCATTGTGACCTTAAAGTCCATTGGATAACTCGCATGGCTAGCCTTGCCAAAGGAGTAACATGAACTGTGGAGGCCATGTGACCTAGCAGTATCAGAAACTGCTAGGTCTGCTGATGAGCTGTGGTTTGTGTCCGTAAGGAAATGGACCTTGCTAGTAGAATGAGGGCCTCTGCCCGTTCTATAGGTAGAACGGCCTTTGCTAGATTTGTGTTCAACTCTGCTCCTATGAATTGAAGTAGATGAGTTGGAGTGAGATGGGATTTTTGATAATTGATGAGAAACCTCATGGAGTGAAGTAGAGCAATTGTCCGGTTGAGAGAAGTAATTGCTCCTTTTTGAGATGGACTCTTTATGAGCCAGTCGTCTAGATATGGAAAAACATGGTCACCTTCCTTGTGCAAGTGTCCTGCTATTACTGCTAGACATTTGGTGAAGACTCTGGGAGCAGACGCCAGTCCAAATGGTAGAACTCTGTATTGGAAATGTTGATGGCCTACTGTGAAGCGCAGGTATTTGCGATGAGGAGGGTAAATTGGAATGTGAGCATAAGCATCTTGAAGATCCAGAGAACAAAGCCAATCCCTTGCTTGAAGAAGTGGAAGCATGGTGCCTAGAGAAACCATTCTTAATTTTTCTCTCTTTAGAAATTTGTTGAGATTTCTGAGGTCTAGGATAGGACGTAGGCCTCCGGTTTTCTTTGGAATGAGGAAATATCTGGAGTAGAATCCTCTGCCCTTCTGTGTCCGGGGCACTGGTTGAATGGCCTTGGATCTCAGAAGGGTGGATAATTCTGTTTGTAATTGTTGAAGTTGAGAGTTTTGTTGTTGGCAGGATGTTGGTGGAAACTCTGGAGGAATGGACGTGAAATTTAGTTTGTAACCTCGGGCGACTATGGAAAGAACCCATTGATCTGAGGTTATGGTTTGCCAATTTGTGTGAAAAAGGGATATTCTGCCTCCCACTGGAAGATTTGGCTTGGGATTGCAAGGTTGAATCTGTTCTCTGGTGTAGTCCTCAAAAGCCTGTTGCAGGCCCTGTCTGTGCAGGAGGTTGTGGACGGGCAGGTCTGGACTGTCTGGCTTGAGATCGCTGTGTTGGCCTGGTAGATCTACCCCTAGTTGTTGGTTGGTAGTACCTGCGTGGCCTGTAGTAAGAACGTCTCACATCTCTACGTGGAGGACGACGAGAAGGTTGATTAGCAGGTTCTTGAGGGGTTTGAGACAGTTGTTTGAGTGTCTCAGTGTGATCTTTGAGTTGTTGTACAGCCTCTTGAATTTTATCTCCGAAGAGATTGTCACCAAGACAGGGAAAGTCAACAAGCTTATCTTGTACCTCAAGCCTGAGGTCAGATGCCTTGAGCCAGGCCCACCGGCAAGCAGTTATTCCTGCTGCTGCTGCTGTTCTTGAAGCAGTTTCGAAGTTATCATAAACTGCTCTCCCTTCGTGTTTTCCTGCCTCAAAGACCTTTTGATATGATTGCTTGAGCAGGCTCTTGGAATTGAGTGGGTAAGGAAGTGATGAATTGTTCCATCTCTTTCCAGAGATTTCTCTGTTGTTGAGTGATATAGAGTTGATATGCAGAGATTTTTGTGCTCAGCATGGAACTCTGGTAGATCTTCTTACCCATTGTGTCCAGGAACCGGTGCTCCCTGCCTGGTGGGATGGAGGAATGTGGGCGCACACGTTTAGATTTCTTCTGCGCTGATTCCACAACGACAGACTGATGGGGCAATTGTTGTTTGTGGTACCCTGGGGTTGGTTGAACTATGTAGGTGGTTTCTGCTCTTTTGTTTACTGCAGGTATAGAAGCTGGGTGCTCCCAGATTCTCTTCTGAAGATCCAGTAAGACTTCATGTACAGGTACGGCTAGTACCTGTTTGGGTGTATCCACAAACTGTAATACTTCAAGAGTTTGTGCTCTTGTGTCCTCCTCAGCGGTCAACTTAAATGGAATGGAATCAGACATAGTTTGTATAAAGGATGAGAAGGAAAGATCTTCTGGGGGTGACTTCTTTCTTCGGTCAGGAGAAGAAGGATTGGACATGAACTCTGAGGAAAATTGAGAGGGTTCATCATCCCAGGAGTCTTCTGAATCTTCTCTGTAAGTTGTTTGAGTTGCTGATGCTGGTGGGACATGAAGCCCTGAAGGTCCAGGTTGTGGATCATCGATGAAAATATCAGTAGATGTTGTTCTTGGTGTGATAGGTAGTAAGTTGTCGATGACATTCTGGTACCTTTGTAGGAGGCGACGGTAAAATGCCTCATCCTGTACTTCTAGTGGTTGATCAGGTGGTGGCAGGGATGCTGTCGTTGGGATCATCGATGGAATTTGAGATAACATCGATGTAGATTGTGTTTGTAGCCTCGGTGTGGTGGTTATGAAACCCGTCGAGGATCTTGGAAGGAAAGATATTGTTGTCATCGGTGTTATCACCGGCATCGATGTTGAAGGAAAAAACATCGGCATCGATACTGATGGTGGAGGTATCGGCATCGATGTCAGAGTCATCGGCGTCGATGCTGGGGGTATCGGCATCGACCCGGAGGTCGGCATCGACAGGCCTGTCGGAACTTGTTGCTCCTGTAGAGCTTGTAAAACAGCTTGTCTAATAAGTGTAGACAATTCTGGCTGTGGTATGAGTGAAGACACCGATGGTGTATGCGGTGGCGGTGCTGCGATGTCCATCGATGACGTCGTAGGTATCGGTGACGGCGAAGGCCCAACCAACGGCGTGTCTTGATTTTTAGGCCGCTTCGGCATCGACTCGTCCTGGGACACCGATGCGGACGATGATCGATGTCGATGGCGATGTTTGGTTTTAGAACGCTCTGCCGACTTTGTGGAGATCACAGACGATGGCGAGGACGGACGATCACCGGACCCATCCGGACGCGGTTTTTTGAGTAAAACCCTTTTTGTTGCTCCAGCCGGAGACGACCTCGGTGCTTTTGAGGGAGAAGGGATTAGCTGAAGAGAAAATAGGTGTTCCATCTTCTCTTGCCTGGCTTTTCGTCCCTTGACAGTCATCTCTGCACATTTGGTGCATGTATTGACATCGTGTTGTTCCCCGAGGCACAGTACACATTCCAAATGCGGATCGGTGATAGACATATTTCGGTTGCAGACCGGGCATTTTTTGAAACCGGTCGCCATTTTCTATTGACAGCCGTTGATGAACAAGCGTGTGTGTGTGTGTGTGAGAAAAATTTTCGTCCGAAAATTTTTTAAAATACAGTACTCACCAGCCGGCGAGGTAGAGATTTTCCTGTGACAGAGAATATTTTAATAAGTGACTTTTCAGTCGAGAGATTCCCAAACGGTAGGGCTATCGGTCCGCGGTGCGAACGGCAGTGCGGAAAAGTGAAGACCGAAGAGAGACACCTGTGGCAGAGAATATCATAGCATGCTGGGCATGCTCAGTGGCCTCACAGGGCCAGTCAAAAGTTTATAGAAACTTTGACAGAAAGCTTTCCCGCCTGGGCTCCGTTCAGTGACATCACCCATATGTGAGGACTAGCATCCTGCTTGTCCTGGGATAAAGGAATGACATCCCATTCTTTGACTAAGGTGGAGTTCTAGCCTGTTGAGGAGAGTGATCTGATGAGAGGTATAGAAATTTCTCCTGACCAGAGGCAGAAACTCCAGAACCAAAAAGAATCCCTCAAGATTCTTCTGACTCAGACTGAAATTATAAATAGAGCAGATGTCTAGGGAGGCACAGACCTAATAGACCTTCAGAATGTGTTTAAGTAGGCTGAGTTAGCCTTAGAACCAATCTATGCTGGGCAATTATTTATTAATTGCCTGGTGCCAGGCTCTAGATGACGTGTAAAATTTATAAACATAATATTTAAAACAAACACCAAAACAGGCATACAAAAGCTTCAAAACAAGCTAAATCATTTAACAGAAATAGACATCAAAAGAAAAGTAGTAATAAGACTGCTTTTCTCCTAGAAACTGTTGGTTATGACTCAGTGCACATAGCAATGAAGCTGAGTCACAGCATCAATATCATTGCTTAATCACTTATAACATGAGATATAGAAACATGATGGTAGCACTGTCTCTTAAAAAGCAAATGTTGCTTACCTGTAACAGGTGTTCTCACAGGACAGCAGGATGTTAGTCCTCACATATGGGTGGACATCAGAGGATGGAGCCCAATGACGGAACACTTTTGTCAAAGTTTCCAGAACTTTGACTGGCCCCTACTGGGCATGCCCAGCATGGCACTAACCCTGCAGCCAGCAGGAATCCCCCTTCAGTCTTGTTAAAAAGCTACAGGTAGTGCCAAAAATAAAATAAGAAAACGTTACGAACCCAACACCACGGAGCGGCGGGCGGGTTTCGTGAGGACTAACATCCTGCTGTCCTGTGAGAACACCTGTTACAGGTAAGCTACATTTGCTTTCTCATAGGACAAGCAAGATGGTAGTCCGCACATATGGGTGAGTACCGAGCTGAGGATGTCCGACCATGCACCAAATGTACCCAAAGACATGCCACAGGCACAACAACTGGGGTGGAATTTGGTAGAGGGCATCCTGAACCTCACCGGGCAGGCGGAAGGGTGTTGGTACGTCACATTGTAAATAGGTTGCGCAAGACAGACTGGCCGAAGATGGAATCTAGTCTTCCGGCTTTGTCCAAGCAATAGTGGGCTGTAAAGGTATGGAGAGAACTCCAGGTGGCAGCCTTGCAAATGTCAGGAAGTGGCACCGATCAGAGGTGTGCTACTGAAGTTGCCATGGCTTTCACAGAGTGTGCCTTAACACGGTCTTGAAGTGGAATGCCTGCTTGCTGATAGCAAAAGGATATGCAGTCCGCTAACCAGGAGGAGAGAGTCTACTTACCCACAGGCTGCCCCAATTTGATGGAATGGAAAGAGACAAACAATTGAGTGCTTTTCCTGTGGGCAGCTGTACGGTCTAGGTAGAACGCTAGAGCCCGTTTACAGTCAAGGGTATGCAGAGCCTGCTCTCCTGGATTGGAATGGGGCCTGGGAAAAAAGGTAGGTAGTATGATGGATTGATTTAGATGAAAATCCGAAACTACCTTAGGTAAGAATTTAGGGTGAGTGCGGAGTACTGCCCGGTCCTGCATAAGTTTAGTGTAAGGCGGATAGTTAACTAGAGCCTGTAATTCACCAACTCTGCGAGCCGAAGTGATTGCCAGAAGGAAAATCACTTTCCATATGAGATAGTGAAGATCACAGGAGTGAAGAAGCTCGAATGGTGGTTTCATAAGCCGACCCAAAACCAGGTTGAGGTCCCAAGAAGGGGCCGGAGGACGCAGAGGAGGGCTTGAGGTGAAGCAAGCCTTTCAGAAAACGTGCTACAAGGGGATGTACTGATATAGGAACATCCCCAATCCCTTTAGGGAAGGCGGCTACCGCACTGACATGCATTCTGATGGAAGGAGTTTTTAGACCTGACTCTGACAAGTGCCAGAGATAGTCCAGAAACTTCGGGATTGGACAGGTAAAGGGGTCAAGGGAGCTGAGAAGAGCACCATGACGTAAACCTGTTCCATTTTGAAGAGTAAGATTTTCTCGTGGAAGGCTTCCGTGAAGCCATCAGGACACGGGAAACTGGTTCAGAAAGGTTAAGTGGCTGAAGGATTAACCTTTCAACATCCATGCCGTCAGGGACAAGGCTTGAAGATTGGGGCCACCCTGTCATTTTGAGTGATCAGAAGCGGGTCCTTTCCTAAAGGAATGTGCCTGTGGATGGAGAGATCCTGAAATATTGGAAACCACACTTGGCGTGGCCAGTGAGGTGTTATCAGGATTATGGTTCCCTTGTTCTGACGTAACTTCACGAGAGTCTTCGAGAGAAGAGGAATTGGAGGGAATGCATAGAGCAGACCGGTTGTCCATGAGAGGGAGAATGCGTCTCTTGGCTGAGAGTGTTTGCTACGAGTGAGAGAGCAGAAGTTCTCTACTTTGCGGTTTTGAGGAGACGCAAAGAGGTCTATTTGAGGATAACCCCATTGTTGGAAGATGGAGTTCGCTACCGAGGGGTTGAGACACCACTCGTGCGGTTGAAAGGTGCAACTCAGCTTGTCTGCCAACACATTGTCCACTCCCGGCAAATAGGTGGCTCTGAGATACATCGAGTGGGAGAGGGCTTCCACCCATATCTGTGCAGCTTCCTGACACAGAAGGTAGGAGCCCGGCCCTCCCTGCTTGTTGATGTACCACATGGCCACATGGTTGTCCGTCTGGATCAGGATAACTTGATTGGAGAGGCGAACCTGAAAGACCCTGTGAGCATATCTGATTGCTCGAAGCTCCAGGAAATTTATTTGGTGTTTGCTTCCTCTGGAGACCAAGATCCTTGTGTCTGCAGCTCTGCTACGTGGGCTCCCCATCTGAGGTTGGAAGCATCGGTGGTGAGAGTTATTTGAGGGTCTGGAGCCTGAAAGGGCAAGCCTTGGAGGAGATTGATCTGATTTGTCCACCAGGCAAGAGACTGATGGAGTGAGTCGGTTACATGGACAATGGTCGACAGGGGCTGAATGCTTTGAGTCCATTGTGACCTTAGAGTCCACTGCATGAGTCTAATGGCCAAGTGGACCATTGGTGTGACCTGGACTGAGGACGCCATGTGTCCCAGGAGGATGAGAAAGTGGCGTGCAGTCGTGGAGTGCTGAGACTGCAGCTGGCGTGCGAGAGACACGAGAGTGAGAGCTCACTGTTGAGGGAGAAAGGCCTTTGCCTGCAAGATGTCCTAGTCTGCCCCAATGAACGATAAGGTTTGAGATGGGACTATGTAGGATTTGTCATAGCTGACAAGAAATCCCAGTAAATTAGAGTGTGCAAGGTAAGGTGCAGGAATGACAGGGCAGCTTGCTGAGTGGGAGCCCTGATTAACCAATCGTCTAGATAGGGGTAGATGTGGACACCTTGGGTTCTGAGGAAGGCTGCAACCACTACGAGACATTTTGTGAAGACTTGTGGTGCAAACTCGAGGCCGAAGGGAAGCATTCGGTATTGGTAGTGCTTGGGGCCTACTAGGAACCTGAGGTATTTGCGATGAGATGGGGTTATCGTAATATGAGTGTATGCGTCCTGGGGGTCGAGAGAGCAGAGCCAGTCTCCTCTTTGCAGAAGAGGAAGAAGCGAGCCCAAGGTTACCATCTTGAACTTCTCTCGCTGGAGGTACTTGTTGAGAGCACGTAGGTCCAGAATTGGACGGACGCCTCCCGATTTTTTTGGGGATTAGAAAGTAGCGGGAATAGAACCCTAGTCCGTGCTGAGAGCACGGTACTGGTTCTATTGCCTTAGACTGGAGGAGGAGGGAGATCTCCTGTTCCAGAAGGATGGAGTGGATCAGAAGTTCTCCACATCGGTAGAGGTGGGAAGTCCGGTGGAATGGAGAGGAAGTTCAGATGATAACCCTGAGTGATGACTGCCAGACTCACTGGTCTGAGGTGATTGAGTGCCACCTGATGTTGAAATGGCATAATCGACCTCCCACAGGTATGTGAGGCAAGGGAAGCTGGCTGCTGCTCTCTATGCAGAAGTCAAAAACCGGAGGCAGGACCTGGTTGAGGAGCTGCTTGCGGTTTTTGTTTTCATATCTGATGAAACTGAGCTTTTTGAAATGGTCTCGTAGAACGAGCTCTAGCTGGTGGCGGATAGGATTTCTTCGGGCGGAAGAATGACTTCTTGGAGTCCTTACGGAAGGACTGTTTCGAGGAGTACTCAGAAGGCATCAAAGAGAGCTGTCTTAGGGTCTCATGAGGGTCCTTGAGTTCCGCCACCGTCCGTTGAATCTGTTCGCCAAACAGATTATCTCCTACAAGGGCAGCTTGGATAACCTGTCTTGTACCTCAGGGTGAAGGTCAGAAGACTTGAGCCAGGCCCACCTTTTTGCTGAAATAGCAGCAGCAGATACCCTAGTGGCAGTGTCAAAGATATCATAAGATGATCTGACCTCATGCTTGACTGCCTCAAACCCCTTGTTTACTAGGGTTTGGAGCTGATCTTGAAATTGCTGAGGCAGGGAATCTGTCAAGTCTTGTATCGGCTTAAATATGACCCTATTATATTGGGTCATATAGAGCTGATAAGCGGCAATTTGAGAGATGAGCATTGATCCCTGGAAGACACAGCGACCAATGGCATCTAGAAACTTCTGTTCCTTGCCAGGGGGAAAAGAAGTATGAGGTTTTGATCTCCTTGCTCTTTTCTGTGCAGATTCTACCACTACAGATTGGTGATCCAATTGAGGTTTCTGAAAACCCGGAGCTGACTGCACCAAATAGGTAGTGTCAGCTTTACTGTGGACTGGAGCAATGGAGCTAGGGTGTTCTTGGTTCTTTTTGAGGAGATCCAGAAGAACCTGGTGGATAGGGATGGAGGTTATTTCCTTGGGAGCATCCAGGAATTGTAGCAACTCCATCATTTGATGTCTATCGTCCTGTTCAGTCTGTAATTAGAAGGGAACCAATTCAGACATCTCCTTCACAAAATTTATAAAGGAAAGTTCCTCTGGAGGAGAACGCTTTCTACTTTCAGAGGGTGAAGGTGGTGAAGGCAAATCATCCGTGTCTGGTGAGGAATCATCAGTCCAGGTATCATAGGTATCAGCATCCGCCCCTCTAGGAAGGATGGTGGGATACCTGAAGGTCCTGGTCTAGGCTCCGAAGGAATCAAAGGAATAATTGGAGGTAGCGATGAAGGCATCGAAGGCACTGGCGCAGGCATTGAGGGCATCGATGGATGACTCGGTGGCGCCGATGGGCATATCGGCACCGATGGACGTATCGGCATCGATGGCTGAGGCAGAACTCCCGATGGAGGGATGCGGAACGGTGTTTCTCCTCCCGATAACAGAGTAAGCGGGGAGGGCACCAGAGCCATCGGTGACAACGCGGCAATGAGCGCTTCCATCCTGGAGAGCAGCGGTGCCAACGCTGCCGGAATCGGTCGGTGGTCAGTTCCACAATCGGTACCGGTGTCGGTGCCAGAGGAACCTGGAGTCGTTGCATCGCCTTGTCGATGGCCTCCGGAACCATCCGGTCCAGTTCTTCTTGGAGACTTGGAGCAAGCAGCCCCGGCTCCGGGACAGAAGAAGGTGGCAGAGGCATAGCCGGAGGGACCACCATTAAAGGCGGCGTTGCGGCTCCTGATACCGTCGGGTGAGGGTTGCCTCGGTGACCTGTTCGCCGAAAAGGTCGGTGCCTTTTCTGGATGGGGTTTCTTTGACGGCGGCTCGGACGATGGCGAGGTCAACGATTTCGCTCCCTCGATGGTCCGAGACTTTCGATGGCAATGTTTCTCTCTACGATCCCCTCGGTCCTGAGGGGGAGTAGAGGGTGTCGAAGGCCGAGATGTAGTCGATGCCGGCCGGTCACCGGCCGGTGGACGATACTGGCGCGAAGTTGACGGTACCGGTTCTGACAACATCAATGCAATGGACGGAGTCGGGGTTTGAGCACGGAAGAGAAGTTCCATCTTCTCCATTCTGGCCTTGCGACCTTTTGGTGTCATTAGGGCACATTTGGTGCAGGTCAGGACATCGTGCTCATATCCGAGTCACATTACACAGACTTTGTGGGGGTCTGTGATGGACATGGTGCGATTACAGTCTGGGCACCGACGGAACCCAGACGCCATGGCCATGAAAAAATCGAGCTGCAGTACGGTCGACGGCCAGTAGGCCGTGAGGGCCAAACTCGACGGTAATAGACGGAAAACGGGTAAAAAACTTATCGGAGTATCGTGGCTTGGAAAAGTTAAAGGAGGGACCCCTGTGGGGTATATTTATTTCTAGTAATTACGTGAGGAAAATTCCTGTCAGGAATCTCTGCAGAGCTCCTTAACCGCGTGGCTACTGCTGTGCAGAAAAAAGAAGACGAAAGGGGGACCCCTGCTGGCTGCAGGGTTAGTGCCATGCTGGGCATGCCCAGTAGGGGCCAGTTAAAGTTCTGGAAACTTTGACAAAAGTGTTCCGTGATTGGGCTCCATCCTCTGATGTCACCCATATGTGAGGACTACCATCCTGCTTGTCTTGTGAGAAAGAATGTTACTTTTGTCTTTCAGTGGAAATCTTATGACACTGTAGAGAGAAAATGACTTGCAAAGGAAGCAGTAACACCATACAAGTCAATAGCATTTTGGTTTTTCTACTTATATTTCACAGGGTATAAGTGGAAAATAACATTTAAATATAAATTATAAGATTATTTTCATAAAAACATTTTTCTATAAATATTGAAACAAATTTGAGATCGTAAATATTCACCACTCATGATTTTGTCTTTCTTGCAATCTTTATTACTGGACTAATCACTTCTGGCAGGTTCTATAGAGCTGTATATTGTACTGGTTTTTGAAATATACAATGAAGTATTCTTAAAACCAAAAAAGTTTTCTTAAAACCAAAACATGTATTGAAACTTGCTATTATCAGACAAACGATATACATGAAAAAGCTATATACTTATTCTGGATGATGCTCTTTAATGCTGATTTTAATAAATCCACTTACTTCCTCTTCATCTTGATCAACTTCTTCCATTTCAACAGTTGATATATTAGTTGCTGGTTTATTCCATGCTAACTTGAGATCCTGACCTTTGAACCGAGCTCCATGAATGGCAGCCTGTAAAAGTTGCATATCAAAATTAGAGAACTTATTTTTAATGGAAATACTCAAAAGAAAAAAAAAATAATTTTTATCTGTGCTTCCATCAAGTAGTAGTTTGAGGGAATGGATACATATCCAGTGGATGTAGAGGCTTATTCATTTAATGGATTCCAGTTTTGTATTTTTGGATATGTATATGCTCTGTCCTCAAATTATTTTTGACCATGAAAGGTATGGAGTAAAGTGTGTTGCGTGGAAATACACTCATTTAATTGCATACAAGTCTGACAGTTTGACACAAAAAAATGCGAAAAATGTTTAAGGAGGTATAGATTTTCAGTAGCTACTGTTTATGAATGTATTCATACAGATAAAGAAAAATATAAAAGGCAATTTTTAAAACTGGCAGATGAAAATTTTACCAACTACAATTTTAACTCATTTCTAGTCAAGGTTGATAGGTAAAACTTTTTACACTAATAGTTCAAGTGTTCAAAACTAAATCTGAAAATCCAAAATGCTTAACTTTAAAGATGGAGAAGAATGGACCCCCAAAATGTATTATTCCAACTACAGAGTAGTTATTGTAAAGTTATAAAATCAGATTGTCAACTGTTTATAAGTAAAGAGTACTTAAAAAAAAAAAAAAAAAAAAAAAAAAAGACAGCATGGAATTACCGTATTTTTCGCTCCATAAGACGCACTTTTTTCCCCCCAACAGTGGGGGAAAATGTCTGTGCGTCTTATGGAGCAAATATAAAAAAAATAAAAATAAAAAAATAACTACAACCCCCCACCTTCCTGACCCCCCCCCCAAGACTTGCCAAAAGTCCCTGGGGGTCCAGCGAGGGTCCCGGAGCGATCTCCTGCTCTTGGGCTGTCAGCTGCCTATTACCCCCCATTGTGTTTATAAACATGCAAACATATAAGTAACCTTTGAAATATATTTAGTAGCTGATTTATAATTCTCTGGTAACAAATGGCAAACAAGCCATTTCTTAGAAAATAATGCTTAAATGTACCAAAATCTTAATTACAGTGGTAGACACTATCATATTAAAAGTGTTTAGGAACAGGAATGACTCCTTTGACATTGTGGGAGACATACTATTCTAGTTACTGTATCATTACTCAATTTCTTCAGTTATGTTTGTCAAACACCCAAAGAAAGAAAACATGTTTCACTACCATACTTTAAGCTTACCAACTGCAAACCCCCCCCACTCAATACATACATACACATTATCAAATGAAAAGATTCAACTATACATAAAACAAAAATAAAACTCTGTGATTATAACTTGGGTGTTTGGGAAAATGATTCACTTCTTCTAAAATCTTCTGTAACTGAATGCAGTACTATGAACTTATGGGATATTCATGCTTCTCCAAGTATCAGATGCATAAAGTGCCTGCTTTGGAAATAGTATGCTCAAATTAAAGTAACATGAACTAGCATAAATCAGTGTTAGCAATATACCGAAATAACCATCACAGTCACAAAAGATTTATAGTACAATCTTAAAGTACAGCATAATGTGAAATGTAGAAACAATTACATGTTCAATGACATCTGAACATGAATTGTGTGATATTGAAGTCCCCAGGTATAAATTTTAAATCTGTACATATAAATTTATGATAAATTTAAGAGATTCCATGCTCATTAAAATGCAGCTCAGGAGTTTTTAGTGCATGGTCTCTTCACGCTACCCAACAAGAATTTTTAAACTATATATATATGTATATCCATATATATCTATATGTGACATTTAGGTTCAGAAATCATTTGTAATCTTTAAAAAAATATATATATTACTGCTTCAAAAAAAATCTAACATTTTACAACAAGGGAATCCTCTTCCTTACAGGATAACAATGCATAAAGCTGTAAAAATGTTTATTTCACCTGGAAAAATAGAAAATTAGATCCATTTCTTCCAAACAAATTAGAAGCTCACATGACAATATATATGCTTTCACATGTTGATGTTTATTTTAATTGGATTACTTAAAATTAATGCATAGATTTGTATCAATTTAATATTGACTTTTTTTCATGATTATCAGATATGTATTCCCAAACAGTGGCTCGTGTCCCCAAATGGGTCACAGAACCTTAGATGGGAGTCACAAGTGCCTCAAATGGCAGTGCGTTTCATATACCAACAGCATCAGTATTAGTAGGAAAATTAGCATAGGACCTGTGAGCCAGCATGCATTCGCAGGCTCTGCAGGGGCCCTGCCCTCACATAACTTTCTGTGGTAAAAGGAAGCTCTGAATAAGTTTAGATCAGGGTCGGTGCAGGGCCTGTGAGCTTGCTGACTTTTATTTCTAATGCTGTTGTTGCCTGCAGATCACCTTCAAGCTCACTACCAGCCATGAGGGGAAGGGAGAGGAGTATGCATTGGTCAGTGAAGATTACCATTGCTCCTCTTCCACAACTGAACCTATGCAAGAGAAAAACGTTACTCCTGTCATCGGATTGACCTCTCTTCCCACAAGTTGTCATCCACTGCTGGCCCAAGACCCTAAAAAAAATGCTGTTGCTGACCTTGGCCAGGGGAATATTTTGAGTAGGGGCTCTTTTAAGAGTGAGAACAAATGCAGGAGGGGTTTTCAGAAGGGAGATCAGCTGGAGAGGATTTGGCTACAAGGGTGGGAAGAGAATTTGCTCTGGAGGGTGAGAATGGGTGATGACTAATGATTGACTGGAGAGTAAGAGGATCTGGATCAGTTGGGTAGATGTGAGAAAAGGATTAGAAGAGAAGAGGTGAGAGGGGGGAATGAGAGGATGAAGTGACAGGCAGGAGATGATAGAAGATCAGTTAGGGGTTATAAAAAGGGCTTAGAAGTGAGGGGAATAAACTGAGGGGATGCAGAATGGCTGAGGGGACAGAGAGGGTATAGGCTGGGGAGGTGAGAATAGCTAGTAGAGAGATGATCAACTAGAGGGATAGAGATTGATAGATGGGGTCTGCTGGAGGGAAGGAGGTTAAGAGGGGGGGGTCTTCTGGAAGGGATGGAGATTGAGAGAAAGGAATGTCTGGAAAGGGTGGAGGTTGATAGAGAGGATTAGCTAGTATGTAAGGAGGGCAATGATGTAATGATTGTGGGAGGAGGACTGCTATCTTGCTAGTTTGCTTTGTCGCCTGGGGTCATTTCAAGAGAATGGCCTCTGCTATTACTGGCATCAGTAGCATGGGATCTTCTTAGTGTTTGGGTACTTGCCAGGTTCTTGTGGCCTGGTTTGGCCTCTATTGGAAATAGGATGCTGGGCTTGATGGACCCTTGGCCTAACCCAGCATGGCAATTTCTTATGTTCTTATGATCATATTGGCTAAAACTTTGGGAAGCTCTGCACTAGGTTGTGTGTGTAATGAATCTGCTTCCATTATCAATCACAAGTTATAGGAATGTATTCAATAGCAGTAAACATGTGTACAGAAAAGCTGCATCAAGACAAATTAGGAATTTTGTTTTTAACTTAACTTTCTTTAAATAAAAAGAAAGAAAGAAAGAAAAGACTGGGCAAAAGAAAGTTTCTTTTAAAAAGGGGCACAGATTACAAAAATGAGAACATAAGCCAGGAATATTTTTTTCTTTTGTAGTTCACTTACCACTACATTCTAGCACTGCTTAACCTAAATGAGGTGCATTGATATGAAAACTAAATATTTGAACATGATGTGTATCCTTAACTTTAGAAATTAATAACAAGAATGAATTAAAAAATACTTTATCCATATTAAATACAAACTTACAGCTTCAGCTTGTGCTCTGGTCTTGAACGTAATTACTGCATGAAGAGAAGAATCATCAATCTGGCAATCTTCAATTTCACCAAATTGCTTTCATTATGAAAAGGAAAAAATATATATTACTGATGAACACAGTTCTTCACCATAACACGACTGTGCTAAACTGAAGGGTAAAGATAAATTACACTAGCATAATAACCAAATGCCAAACTGATCGATCTTAACTGACTGCAGTTCTAACACTCCCCCTCCTCTGTCTTAAACACATGCAAAGGAATGTGCAAATGCCTTCCAGCATATGTAAGCAGATATCAATACCGTTAGAGTTCAAGACTCCAATTAATGTGATTATTAATCTTTTACTGTCCAACAACTGTAACAAGCTTTGAATTGTGCTACATTAAAACAGTTATTCCATGTATAAGAAACTACATTTTCTGCACAGAACACTTATTGAACTAGTTTTGGTTTCCTGGGCATTAAAAAAAAAAAATACTGCATACTGTCTGATAGAAGCAGCAAAGTATGTAATGCTGAAAGACCTTATAGATCTAAAACAGTACTACTAGCTAGTTTCATCAAAATATCAACTTTTCTATTTCTTGGTTCTATTCTTTCCACTATTTACATTAATTTGGATTCTAAATTGCTGTGTATCCAAAACTATTATAGACTTTATACTTAATATAATTTATAATGAAAGCCCTTTATTATGCCATTTTACCTTAAGAAATCTGTGCTTCAGAAGCCACGTTTCAGCTGTTATATTAAGAAATTAAGGTAGGAACAGGAGCATCTACTTAGAGACCCTGAGAGTCAATTTTGAATGCTAACTCCGATTACACCATCTATCAAGTAAACCAATAAATAAATATGCCTGAAGACAAATGCCATTGCCCAAGGTAATCATGAAAGTGGTTCCTTTTTAGGGCCAACACTGCCTGTCATATCTGTCAATAGTAAGGCACTTACTTTCGTCAAATATCAACTACCCAGCAAAATGGGAACCAAAAATGTGGGTCTTCAAGAGTTACATAATGGTCCAACCATCAAACAACCATGTATACCTGGGATAAAATTACGTAGTGACTGGAAGACCTCATGAAAAAGACAAGCAGTGCAATCTTTGTAAAATCAGAGCTTCCCACTGAAACAAATGATTAAAAACAATGACATTCTGCATGTAAAAAATAGAGAAATTTCAATAATTTCAGTCTATAAACCACCCAATAAGAAATTTAAATTCACAGAACATATAAATAAACCTCAAATTGTCATTGATGACTAGCAGCCACAGTAACAACTGGGGATACAAAACTAACAGTGTAGAAGGAAATTGGAAGAAGCAAATCAGTTGAGCCTAATTCATGACCCAAGCTCTTAATACTGGAAACAATGATATAACCTTGACCTCTATTAGAAACACTGAGGCATTAAAAGCCACAAGATACTCATGGACCAATTCCGCATTCCATCTGTGCTCTACAGCAATCAAAACTTATCCAGTTGAAGATGCTTCAACTTCAAGAGCACTAACTGGCCGAATTTTGCAGCACACCTGAATAGAACAATGAGAGACAAGAAATCTAATTAAGAAAACTGTAAACAGATTGTTAAATTGGTAATACACACTGTTAGATGACAAATCCCATGAGGCTGCAGAACAATCTATATACCAGATCTCATGCCCATGTGACCACCATACATGACAATTTATCTGAATGTATGAAATCAATCCATTTGCAGAAAGTACCATTGCAATATTAGTGCATGCAAGTCATGGCAAAAACTTAACACACATATATGACCCATTATAGCAAAAAAACCCAAAAGCTGATTACTTGTAACAAGTGTTCTCCAAGGTTAGTAGGATTTAGGTCCTCACATGTGGGTGATGTCACCTCAGGGAGCCTGAGCTGGTAAAGTTTGCTTTATACCTCAGGGGTGGCCAATTCCGGTCTCCAAGAGCCACAAACAGACCTGGTCTTCAGGATATCTACAATGAATATGCATGAGAGATACATGCATTCAATGGAGGCAAGTGCATGCAAATTTCTCACATGCATATTCATGATGGATATCCTGAAAACCAGGCCTGTTTCTGGCTCTTGAAGACCAGAACTGGCCATCCCTGTCATAGCTAATAGAAGCTTTGGTATGCTTTATTAAACATGTGCATGCCTTCCCACATCACAGACATTGAGTGGGGCCCCCTTCAGTACTTAATATAGCTCAAAGCATATAAGAACCCACTCAAAAGGAGATGGGTGCGTTTTGTGAAGACTTACATCCTGCTTTTCTTGGAGAAGACTCATTACAGGGAAAAAAAAAAGTTCACATTCTCAAAAAAAAAAAAAAAAAGAAGTTCTCACATGTGAGCAACCCCTAGCTACAGACTGCCCTTAATGAAAAAAGGAGAAACAAATGCAACCATAAAACATTGCCAATGGGTAAAACTATATTTGTTGGCAAATATAGTCCCTACTCCCTCCAAAAGATCTCACAGCCCACCAAGAGTCCTCATAACATCTCAAACAACATACTTCAACACTAACATTCAGCTAAGTTAAAGACAATGTTAAGAAATTTATCAAAGTTTGTTAATCAATGTTTATAATGTTACAACTGTTAAATCAATACATAGTTGTGTTATTAACGTTACAATGTAAAGATAATATGACCGCCGTCACATTATCACAAAAGTTATCATGTAAACCGATGTGATACCTATGTTTAATGTTGGTATACAAAAACAAATAAATAAATAAATAAAATAAAAATAAAAATATAGCTTTCTATTTATTTTTCTCTAAGAGGCAGTCTGGAAACATTAATAACAGGGCCTAGCAGAGATGGATTTGGATTCTAAATCTCAAATATACTCAGCAGGACAAACTGCCAAAATCACTGCCAAGCTAGGAGTCTTAATTTAACCACTAAATAGATATAAATATGTGCAGCTCTGCAAATCTCTTCAATGGAGACTGATTTCAGGTTGGCCAATACCGTTGCCATGGTCATGAGCCTTGACATGGCCATCCAGAATCAGACCTGCTTGGGCATAACAGAAAGAAGCAAAGTTGCTTACCTGTCCACATGTACCATGACAGCTGGCTTCTCCCCAGCACTGACTAAAATCCTATCTAGGTGATGAATGAGGTCCTCCACCTTCACACCAGGTAGGCATCTCACCAGATGATCCTCACGCCCACAAACCAACCAGCTATTTACACTCCTAATATTCGAATAACCAACTAAAATGGCCAAACTAACCCTTCCCTCCTGGGTGGTAGCCCTGAGAGACACATCATTGGTGCAAGAGGACAATGTATCACCTGGAGAGCAGGTCCTTGCTACAAGATTTGTTTCTTGCTGCACCAGATTGATCTCTGAGGAGGAAGATCTCCTGGTCAAACGCAGCACCGGGGTTGCCAGACTGGAATTGGGACTTGGCTACTATGTCCCTGAAGGTCTCATCTATATACTACCTGTCTGCTTCAGTTCCTCCAGGTCTGCCACTCTAGCCTCCAGAGATCGGACTTGTTCTCTGAGAGACAGGAGCTCTTTGCACTGAGTGCACACATACAACCTCTTAACGTCTGGTAAAAAATCATACATTTGACATTCGAAGCAAATGACTGGAAGGAACCCCTCTTGTTGCTGGACTGCCTGCCTTCATCTTAATTTTGTTCAGTTCCTAGTTAAGTCTAGGTTGTTAGAGGAGCAGGAATGTGTACAATTACAGTCCTTTAAATATATTTGTGTATTTACTATTTATCTGGTAATGAGCTAAAAGGGGATGATTAAACTCTTGATAAGGCCTGTGACAATCTTGAGTTTAAGTTAAACGGCTGATTTATTTGTTTATTTTTGTTTGTTTATTGAGCCAAGATAAAAAACAAACAAAAATAACGGTCTAATACATAGCAATGCTAACCAATGTCATGACAAAAAAATATCCCAAGAATTAACAATTAGGCGCAATTCATTTTGCAGTAGTAACATGTACCCCATCACTCATACACTACTGACATACCTCATTCACACCACCACCCAGCCTGGAAGCAAGAGGGAGAAGCCCATCTCAAAGACAAGTTAAAAAAAAAAAAAAAAAGCAACAAATAGGCTACATGTTCAGTTTCTGCGAGGCTTTGTCATAAAATGAAAAATAACCTCTCCGGACTACAAAGGCTTTTTTGGGAAGGGAATCTTTCTGTCGTATTTTCTCAACTTGTGCCATGCCCTGTTTCAGATTTCCAATGCTTGAACTCTGGGACATCACTAGATTTCCAGCATAACAGCACCGCCTTCTTTTCAAGTAGCAAGGCTGTTGTTAGAAACCGGATACCCCCTTGTGGAAGCCGCATATTCCGGTCGGGGATGTGCAGATATTGTAGTTTCCCGACCAAGGAACCCCAGCCCCCAAAATATCATCTAAGAAATCAGTTACCTCATCCCAGAAGCTGTGAAATTTGAAACAGCCAATAAACATATGGCATAGAGTGCCAGCGTGGGAGTTACATTTGAGACAAGAATCAGAAGCCCAGAGCCGCATCTTAACCCCCAAAACCCTTGTGACATATACCCTGTGTATCAATTTAAACGGGATTGCTCGCATATCCGCAGCTAGGAGATATTTATGAATCAGTGTAAAAGCCATGGTCATACTGTCCACCTCAAGAGTCTCCCCCAGATTTGCACTCCACTGCGCCACCAAACGCGCCAAGTGGGAAGAGGGCAAGTGAGCTTTAAAGTGGGAGGCCCATATAGCGATTTTATTAAATTTGGGAGTAGTATCTAGAAAACTATCTTCCTCATCCATAAGAGTCAACTGAGACAACTCTCCAGCACACAAACTGACCCCATTATGGCGGGCCGGTAAAAGGCAGATTTTTTTTTTTTTTATTGAAACCATCTTCTGCCTATAAATCAAAGGATGAGCTAGGGATGGGTGGGAGAGGGAAGGAAGGGAGGAAAACACAAAAATACACAAATTCCTGTCTTTTACCCGCTTCTGACTAGCTATTTAATACACATACACAAACTCCTGGTTTTGGTAAGAAAGGTAATGGTGGTGGGGGCTGCTTGAGAACAGTGATCATAACATTCAAATCTGAATGAACGACTGGAAGGGGGACAATAAGTAAATCCACAGCTCTAGCACTAAACTTTCAAGAGAGAAACTTTGATAAAATGAGAAAAACTGAAAAGGTGCAGCTACAAAGGTTAAGAGTGTTCAACAGGCATGGACATGGTTAGAAAATACCATCTTAGAAGCGCAGTCCATATGCATTCCACGCATTAAGAAAGGTAGAAGGAAGGCCAAATGATTGCTGGTATGGTTATAAGGTGAAGTGAAAAAGCTTATTTTAGCCAAAAGATCTGCCTTCAAAAATTAGAAGGATCCATCTGAAGAAAATAGGAAAAAGCATAAGATTTGGCAAGTTAAATGTAAAACACTGATAAGACAGGCTAAAACAGAATTTGAAAAGAAGTTGGCCATGGAGGCAAAAACTCATAATAAAATCTTTTTAAAATATATCTTGACGCAGGAAGCCTGCGAGGGAGTCGGTTGGACTGTTAGATGATCGAGGGGTTAAAGGGGCATTTAGGGAAGATAAGATCATTGCAGAAAGACTAAATTAATTCTTTCCTTTGGAGTTTATTGATGAGGATGTTGGGGAGATACCCGACCTAAAGATTATTTTCAAGGGTGATGATTCAGATGAACTGAACTAACTCACGGTGAAACTGGAAGATGTAGTAGACCAGGCTGACAAACTAGAGAGTAGCAAATCACCTGAACCAGATGGTATGCTGAAAGAACTCAAAAATGAAACTTCAGACCTATTACAATTAATTTGTAACCTACCATTAAAATCAACCGTTTACCTGAAGACTGGAAGGTGGCTAATGTAACCTCGATATATAAAAAGGGTTCTAGAGGTGATCTGGGAAACTACAGACCGGTGAACCTGACTTTGGTGCCAGGAAAATTCGAGGAAACTGTTATAAAGTCACAGTACATTTCAATAGACATGATTTAATGGGACTCAGCTAGCATGGATTTATCCAAGGGAAGTCTTGCCTCACAAATCTGCTACATTTTTTTGAAGGGGTAAATAAGCATGTGGATAATGCTGAACCAGTAAATGTGGTATATTTGGATTTTCAGAAGACGTTCGACAAAGTCCCTCATGAGAGACTTCTAAGAAAACTAAAAAGTCATGGGATAGGAGGAGATACCCCTTTTGTGAATTGCAACCTGGTTAAAAGACAGATAGGATTAAATGGTCTGTTTTCACAGTAGAAAAAGGTAAACCGTGGTATGCCTCAAGGATTTGTATTTGGACCACTGCTTTTTAATATATTTATAAATTTTCTGGAAAGAGATACGACGAGTGAAGTGGTCAAATCTGTAGATGATACAAAATTATTCAGAGTAGTTAAATCATAAGCAGATTGTGATAAATTGCAGAAGAACTTTGCGAGACTGGAAGATTGGGCGTCCATACAGCAGATGAAATATATTGTGGACAAATGCAAGGTGATGCATATAGGAAAAAATAACCCACGCTGTAGCTACACGATGTTAGTTTCCATTTTAGGAGTTATCACCCAGGAAAAAAATCTGGGCATCATAGTTGATATTACATTGAAATCATCGGCTCTAATGTGGCAGTCAAAAAAACAAGCAGAATATTAGGAATTATTAGGAAGGGAATGGCAGATAAAACGGAAGATGTCATAATGCCTCTATATCGCTCAATAGTTAGATCACACCTTGAATACTGTGTGCAATTCTGGTCGCTGCATCTCAAAAAAGATATAGTTGCACTGGAAAAAGTACAGAGAAGGGCAACAGAATGAATAAAGGACATGGAATGACCTCCTCATGAGGGAAGGTTAAAGATGTTATGGCTGTTTAGCTTGGAGATGAGGGGGTGTATGATAGAGGTCTAACAAAATCATGTAGAGACTTGAATGGGTAAATATGAAATGGTTATTTACTCTTTTAGATAATACAAGACTAGGGGCACTCCATTAAGTTACCAAGTAGCACATTTAAAACAGACTGGAGAAATTATTTTTCATTCATCGCACAATTAACCTCTGGAATTCGTTGCCAAAGGATATGGTTAAGGCAACTAGTGTAGCTAGGTTTAAAAAAGGTTTGGATAAATTCCTGGAGAAGTCCATAAATTGCTATTAATGGGGAATAACCACTGCTTGCTGCCGGCATTAGTAGCATGGGGATCTATTTAATGTCTGGGTTCTTGCCAGGTACCTGTAATTTGGATTGGCCACTGTTGGGGTCAGGATGCTGGGCTTGATGGATCCTTGGTCTAACCTAGTATGGCATGCCTTATGTTCTTACGTTGATTGATTACAATATCATACAAATGAAATCAAGTTAAAAATATAGGCAACAAAAAAATTATAAAAAAACTAATATAAAATGCTATCACTATAAATTGAGTTCTGAAAAGGAGGTTGAATTACAATAAAACAGCAGAACCCTATCGAGCCTAAAATAACAAAGATTTAGTCAATGTAAACTGGCCTAAACTATACAAAATACAGAAATTAAGAATGGGAAAATCTTACTAATTTGGGTAGGACTTCTGAAAAAGGAAGGATTTTAAAGATTGCCTAAATTTAAGATAATCCTTCAAGCTGGATAGTTAAGATTTCTTCAGGCTGGAAGCCAAGTAAGAGAAGCTAATTTCACTTGGGGCCTCTAGCATTATCTCCCGAGGTGATCGCAAAATAAGGTTTTTGTTGAGCTAATCAAAGAAACTGACCTAGATGATGAGGAACAATAAGACTGGCAAGATATATAGAAGTACTCCATCGCAGAGCCTTAAAAGCTAGGTATTGTATCTTAAACTGTATCTGAAGCACAACTGGAAGCCAATGTAGTTCTTGCAGAATGAGGTGACATGATGGCATTTCTGTTTACCAAAAATGAGTTTAGCTGCTGTGTTTGAACCAAATTAAGCCTTGTTTAGTGTAATATAAGGTCATTAAGTAGGGCACTGCAGCAATTGAGGCGTCTAAGAATAAACAAATGTGTCAGGGTTTTAAGACTGAGATCAAGAAATGACCTAAGCTGATGAAGGAACCATAGAAAAAATATGAGGTTAGTACAGCATTAGAGATTTGTGCTGAAAAATTGAGTGAAAAGTCAAAACATATCCCTAATGTGGTGATTGTTTCTTTCATTTGAATGGGATTTCCTACTATAGAGGGGGAAGGGAGATGATTTTGAATATTTTACCTGGTGAACCACATAGATTTAGATTTTAAAGGATTTAATTTTAGCATTTATGATTTTAACCAGGTGGCTACTTCAGTTAAATGATCATTGAACTTTGCTATGGGTTCTGTAATAGGGGTGTTCAAGCAGCTATTATTTGGATGTCGTCTGCATAAAAGAAACTAGAACAGGGGTGGCCAACGCCAGTCCTCAAAAGCCACAACCAGGCCAGATTTTTAGGATATCCTCAATGAATATGCATGAGAAAGAATTATATACCAAGGAGGCAGTACATGCAAATATCTCATACATATTCATTGTGGATATCCTGAAAACCAGGCCTATTTGTGGCTTTTGAGAACCAGAGCTGGCCATCCATGAACTAGAAAATCCAAGGCTTTGTATGAGGGTTGAAAGAGGAGCTAAATAGAAGTTTAAAAGAATCAGACAACACTGAGCCCTGTGGAACATCATACTTAAGGCAGCTCTTTTGAGAAGTTGAATTCCAGTTGACTTGATCTCTTATTCTCTAAGAAAAACTTTAGCCAGTCAAGTAGCAGATTAGATATGCCAGTTGCAAACAATTTATTCAGTAAAAGCTGATGATCCACTATGTCAAATGCAGCACTCATGTCTAAACTGACTAAGAGTACTGCAAAATCTTTGGCAAGATGTAAAGCAATTTCTGAGGCAAGAGCTTGGTGCTAAAACCTTTCCTGCAGCCTGATTGCTTTGGGTGTAACACTAATATCTTTTCCAGAAAACACACTAGCTGGACTTATACTGCCTTTTCTATAATTTTTGATAAGACAGGCAAATTAGAAATTGGATAGTCAACAGGTATATCGAGATCTAAATATGATTTCTTTAAAACAAAGTGAACTCTTGCTCTCTTGAGGATATCAGGTAGTGAACCAATCTCAAGACTCTGTTTACAATAACCACCAGCAAAGTCTGGATATTTTATGAATTTGAAAGGTTGTGGGTCCTGGCTAGAAGAAGGGACATTCATTTGTCTTAAAATAAGTTGAAGACTGGCTGATGTGATTTTATTAAACGATGAAAGCAGCACAAAAATCAGTTATAACCAATGGGTAGCATCATCCAACAGTACTGACATGGACCCAGCTCTCAGACCTCGGAAGTATTTTGGAGCATGCATGAAAGTTCAAGTACATGGTCACTGCTTTGCAAGACCCTATGTTTCTTCCAGAGATTAAGCTGAATAATCAACTTTCCAATGAAGCAAAGTAATATTTATATGGCTGCTTTATCCTTCTGTCTACAGAAAACCCCCTTTTGCTTTCTCCATGGATAATGGAGAAATTACTTACCTGATAATTTCGTTTCCCTCAGTGTAAACAGATGGACTCAGGACCAATGGGTATAGTGTACTCCTGATAGCAGTTGGAGACGGATCAGATTTCAATCTGATGTCAGCCCTAGTACATATACCCCTGCAGGAAGTGCAGCTCTTCAGTATTCTCCTCGAAAAGCCTTGTGGATGTATGTATGACTGACTAATTTGAATAACTTGATTAACTTTATAACTTGGAAAACTTGATTCATGTTATAACTTGGAAAACTTGATTAATTTGAACTGGTTGAATTGGCTATAGCTGGAGACTGCCAGTGCCCTCAAACGAGAAACGTCGACACCCAGTAGGGTGGGTGTCCTAGATGAAGGAAAGCATGGCTTACCCGTGAATCACTCACTCCTGGGGATGTCCCCCGAGATTTCCATGAGTAACGTCAGCCGTGGGTGGGATGTTGAGTCCATCTGTCTACACTAAGGAAAACGAAATTATCAGGTAAGTAATTTCTCCATTTCCTAGCATGTAGCAGATGGACTCAGGATCAATGGGATGTATAAAAGCTACTCCCGAACCGGGTGGGAGGCTGCCCGTGACCCACTTAGTACTGCCCTTGCAAATGCTGTGTCCTCCCGAGCCTGAAGATCCAGGCAGTAAAACCTGGAGAAGGTGTGGATGGAGGACCATGTCGCCGCCCTGCAGATCTCAGCAGGTGACAGCATCTTGTTTTCCGCCCAGGACACTGCCTGGGTTCTAGTAGAATGGGCCTTGACTTGTAAAGGCGGCGGTTTGCTTGCTTCTATGTAGGCTGCCTTGATGACTTCTTTGATCTAGCGGGCTATGGTTGCTCGCGAGGCCACTTCCCCTTGCTTCTTCCTGCTGTGAAGGACAAATAGATGGTCCATCTTTCGTATGGATTCCGACCTTTCCAGGTATCAGACTAGGAGTCTGCTGACGTCTTCCGTATCTTTATGTTCATCTGGCGATGGTAGCGAGATGGTTTGGTTGAGAGGGAAGTGAGACACCACTTTGGGGAGGAACGACGGAACTGTGCATAACTGGATGGTTCCCGGGGTGAGTCTGAGGAACGGCTCCCGGCAGGACAGTGCTTGTAGCTCGGATATACGACGGGCTGAACAGACTGCCAGCAGGAAGGCTGTCTTCAATGTTAATAGTCGGAGAGACAGGCCACGGAGAGGTCTGAAGGAGGTTCCTGCTAGGAAATCTAGGATCAGGTTGAGGTTCCAAAGAGGCACCGGCCACTTTAGGGATGGTCGGATGTGCTTGACTCCTTTCAGGAAGTGGGAAACATCCGGGTGAGAGGCTATGCTGCCGCTCTCGCTCTTGTTTCCGTAGCATGACAATGTGGCCACCTGTACCTTGATGGAGTTGAGGGAAAGTCCCTTCTGTAGGCCGTTCTGTAGGAACTCCAAAATCGCAGGAATTTTGACTGAGTGTGGTAGGATGTCGTGGTCCTCGCACCAGGCTTCGAATACTCTCCAAATCCTTATGTATGTTAGGGATGTGGAGAACTTGCGTGCTCAGAGTATGGTGTCAATTACTGCCCCCGAGTATCTTCTCCTCCTCAGCCAAGTCCTCTCAATGGCCAGACCGCAAGTGAGAATCGAGCTGGATCCTCGTGGAGGATCGGTCCCCTGTTGGAGAAGGTCTCTGTGTGGAGGTAGCAGCAGGGGGTTCTCTGCCAGCAGTCTTTGCATTCTGCGTACCACGGTCTTCTTGGCCAGTCCGGGGCCACTAGAAGTACTGGTCCCCTGTTGTGTTCTATCTTGTGGATGATCGCGCCCAATAGGGGCCACAGCGGGAAGGCATATAACAGAGTCTCCTGTGGCCACGTCTGTACCAGCGTATCGATTCCCTGTGACTGGGGTTCCCGCCTGCGGCTGAAGAAACTGGGTACTTGGGCGTTGGACTGGTTTGCCAGGAGGTCCATGGTTGGTGTTCCCCAACGGTTTACTATCAATTGGAATGCTGAGGTTGACGATTTTCATTCTCCTGGATCTAGACTTTCTCTGCTGAGGTAGTCCGCCGCAACATTGTCTTTCCCGGCAATGTGGACGGCCGAGATCTCTTGAAGATTCACTTCAGCCCATGACATTAGGAGGTCTATTTCCAGAGATACCTGTTGGCTTCTGGTTCCTCCCTGACGAATGATGTAGGCCACTGTTGTGGCGTTGTCCGACATTACTCTGACCGCTTTGCCTCGGAGTCTGTGACCGAACCTTAGGCAGGCTAGTCTGACTGCCCGGGCTTCTAGGCAATTGATGTTCCATCCCGACTCTTCTTTGTTCCATTGCCCTTGGGCGGTTAAGCTCCTGGCAGTGTGCTCCCCATCCTCGTAGGCTGGCATCCGTAGTGAGTAGGATCCAGGTTGGGGAGGATAGTCTCGTTCCCTGGTTCAGACTGGCTTCTTGTAGCCACCATCGTAGTTGGGCCCAAACTCTGTTCGGGAGCTGAAGCCATACAGTGTAGTTCTGGGACAGTGGATTCCATCGTGATAGTAGTGAGCGTTGTAGGGGTCTCTTGTGAGCTCGTGCTCATGGACTATTTCCAGTGTGGATGCCATGAGGCTGAGAACTTGTAGGTAATCCCATGCTGTGGGGCAAAGTTCACTCAACAGGATTCGTAACTGGGTCATCAGGTTTGATCTCCTTGTCAGTGTCATGATGACCTTGTCTTGTTTGGTGTCGAACCAGACTCCCAAGTATTCTAGAGATTGGGAAGGCTGCAGGCAGCTCTTGTTTGTGTTGACCACCCACCCGAGGCTCTCCAGTAGAGTTTTGACTCTGTTGGTTGCCTAGTGGCTTTCCTCTGGGGATTTCGCTCTGATCAGCCAATCGTCTAGATAAGGGTACACTCAGATTCCTTCCTTCCTCAGTGTTGCTGCCACCACCACTATGATCTTGGTGAATGTCCAGGGTGCAGTGGCTAACCCAAAAGGTAGTGCCCAGAACTGGTAGTGACGGTCTAGGATCGAGAAGCATAGAAAACGCTGATGCTCTTGATGGTTTGGATTGTGTAGGTAGGCTTCCGACAGATCCAGAGAGGTAAGAAACTCTTCCGGTTGTATCGCCCTTATTACCGAGCGTAGGGTTTCCATGAGGAAGCGAGGAATCTTCAGGTGACGGCTGAGGTCCAGGATAGGTCTGAACGTTCCTTCCTTCTTGGGAACGATAAAATAGATGGAATAATGGCCAGTATTTATTTGTTGTGGAGGCACTAGTGTTATAGCCTCTAAGGCTAGTAATCTGGTCAGTGTAGCTTTCACTGCCGTCCTCTTGGAGGGGCCGTGGTAGGGAGATTCCACAAACTTGTCCGGAGGGAAGTGGTGGAAATCCAGGTAATATCCCTCTCGAATGATGGATAGAACCCACTTGTCCAAAGTTATCTCGACCCATCTTTGGTAGAGAAGAGGGCCAGTCTGCCCCCTATGGCTTCTTCCTTTGGATGGGTTGGCTGATTTTCATTGTGGGGTGTGGCTGGGGCCTGGGCCTGAGCTGGCTCCCCTTTTATTGTGCTTGTTCCAAAAGGACTGGCTCCAGCCTGCAGGGCGGGCCGCTTGATATGAGCTTCTATATAGGTTGAAGCGCTGTGATCCTCTGCCCCTGGAGGTCCGGGGAAAGGATCGCTGGTTTCTCTTATTCCTGTCCTCCGGTAGCCTCGGCAGTGGGGACTCGCCCCATTTGTTGGCTAGTTTCTCTAGTTCGCTTCCGAACAGGAATGTTCCCTTGAAAGGCATCCTTGTGAGTCTCGTTTTGGAGGATGCGTCAGCTGACCAGTTTCGGAGCCAGATCTGTCTTCTGGCTGCCACAGTGGATGAGACTCCTCTAGTTGCTGTGGGTACCAGATCCGAAGTGGCGTCCGCGAGGAATGGTACAGCTGGTTCCAGGGCTTCCCCAGGAGTGTTGTTCCTGGTCTGTGCTAAGCAGGCGCGTATCACCACGGCACAGCAGGCCACGTTCTGTAAAGACATAGCGGAGACGACAAAGGACTGTTTGAGGATAGATTCCACACGTCTGTCTTGAGCATCCTTGAGTGCTGCTCCTCCCTCCACCGGGATAGTAGTGCGCTTCGAGACCGCACAGACCATGGCATCCACTTTGGAACATGCCAGGAGATCTTTGGCGGCTGGGTCCAGAGGATACATGGCTGCCAGAGCCCGGCCCCCCTTTTAACGTGGTTTCTGGGGCATCCCATTCCAGGTCATTAGTTGCTGGATGGCTTGTAATAGTGGGAAATGGCGGGAGGTCTGGCGGAGTCCCTCCAAGAGTGGGTTCGTCTTAGGTTCCCCCGAGGCACTTGTGCCTGGGATGGCAAGCTCTTTTAAGCTGTGTGTGACCAGGTCTGGAAGCTCATCCTTGGTGAAGAAGCGTCTCATGGTTCGATGGGGTTCTGTCCCTGAAGGGAGTTCCCCTTCCTCCAGGGGTTCTGACTCCTCATCTGAGATGGCCGTGTCCCCCAAGGTGGGGCTTCAGGACGGTGGGATCACTTCCCTGGGCATAGATGGTCCCGGCATGTTGAGGTCCTCTGGTGGAGCCTGAAGCCGCATTATAGGAGGTCCCGGTTGCATGTGGACGAAGGTATGCAGACCTTTCCACCCAGGAAATAGATGCTGGGTCTAGACTGGGGGGCGCTGTGTCCCTGGGGAGCCCCGTTTGAGGGGAGGTCCCGCTGTGTAATGCTAGGTCCGGTGTACTGCTTGAGAGGCTGGGGTCCAATGTGGCACTGGTCTCGGCTGGCGCCCTATGCGTCTCCTCGAGCTTCGGAGACCGGAGACTTTTAAATAGATTTCTACCTTACCTTGTCTTGGCGCTTCCCGGTTTCGTTCCAGGCGGTCTCCGGCTGCGGGGGGGGGGGAGGGAAAATACCTTCATCGCCGCGCTTGAGGTTGCACCCGCTGCCTCTCAGTCTCACCCGATGTCGGGGGCTAGGTCCCCGCCGAGGGTCGGCCGCTGGACCTAGGCTTACCTCCGAGGGATCGCGAAAATCACCTCGGAAAATTTCGACTGGGGGAGGGACCCAATGTGTGTCACCGCAGGAGAGCGGGGCTCTTCTGTAGAGGTAAGATTTTCTTCTTAATTTGGTTTTCTTTGGTAAGATTACTCTAACGCTGTGCTAGCATGCATAGAGTCCCTAACTGCTATGCTTTCCTTCATCTAGGACACCCACCCTACTGGGTGTCGACGTTTCTCGTTTGAGGGCACTGGCGGTCTCCAGCTATAGCCAATTCAACCAGTTCAAATTAATCAAGTTTTCCAAGTTATAACATGAATCAAGTTTTCCAAGTTATAAAGTTAATCAAGTTATTCAAATTAGTCAGTCATACATACATCCACAAGGCTTTTCGAGGAGAATACTGAAGAGCTGCACTTCCTGCAGAGGTATATGTACTAGGGTTGACATCAGATTGAAATCTGATCCGTCTCCAACTGCTATCAGGAGTACACTATACCCACTGGGCCTGAGTCCATCTGCTACACACTAGGAAAGCAGTATTAAATTAGTCATATCCAGTGTGAGTTGCAAGCTGGTCCTCACCCAGTGAGAGTAAACAACTGGTGAGCAGGCTGCACAGAACTGCTTGGCCGGGATATTAGAGCTGAAATGTCTCTTCATGAAATACTATTCAAACAGGAATGGGACATGAAGGTGTGACTAGAAGACCAAATAGCAACTTCAATAGAAGCAGTCCTCAATGAACCACTAAGGGTGCCATGGTTTGATATGATAAGCCTTGACGGAGTCTGTAATCTGTAATTTAGCCAGAATATAGTATTATTCTATATAGTCTGCTAGGCAATTAGAAAGAATTCTTTTGGCTACTGCCCTTCCCAAACTGTTGGGATCAAAGGACATGAACAATTGAGAAAATGGATGGCCATGTTGAGTCCGCTACAAGTCATATGCTAGGACTCACTCACAGTCCAAGGAGTGAAGAGTGCATTCTCCTTTGTGTGCATGCAGTTTTAGAAAGAATTAGAAAAGGTACAGAGAAGGGTGATCAAAATGATAAAGGGGGATGAAACAATTCTCCTATTAGGAAAGGCTAAAGTGGTTAGGACACTTCAGTTTGGAGAAAAGATGGCTGAGGAGAGATATGACAGAGATCTATAAAATAATGAGTGGAGTGGAATTAGTAAATGTGAATTGGTTGTTTACTGATAGTAACATAGTATTGATGGTAGAAAAAGAGCAAATGGTTCCATCAAGTTGCCCAGCAAATTTCTTATGGAAGTAACTGCTGCTCCCTGCAGGTTACCCCCATGTTTCAGTTAAGGGTAGTAACTGCCACTCCATGCAGGTTACTTACCACAAGCCTTACACTCTTTCAAAAAATATAAAGACTAGGGGACACACAATGAATCCCACAGAGGATTCAAAAACCCAGGAAAAAATGGTTTATAATGGGTTCTGGCAGAACAAGACATTGACAAACACACACCCAATTTCCCTAACTATGCAGCAGCCTTTCCATCAACACCCACTCCCGCAGATATGTCAGACATCCGGGATTCAGAAGCCCAGTAATAATTGGATAAATATGGGCTCTGGCAGAATAAGGCCCATGATGAAGAGACACCCACACTCCCCAATGTTGCCCCTATATAATGCCTTTTCTGCATTGGAAAATGAAGAAATCTCAGCAATAGAATTTGAAGTGATGCCCAAAAGAGAAGACACCCAGTTTACCCAGAAGTCCTTCAATGGAATCAAATGTCATAAAAGAAAGTTTCTTCTGCTGGGAGACTCGATCAGAGGAATCAATTTGGGAGCACATTTTGATGGCAACAACAGTTAAATACCTTCCAGGATCCTCAGCAAGTAGAAATGCAAACTAGATAGTCAAAGCCATTGTAGAAGAAAGTAGGAATTTTCATGTCAATGTTATCATCTATCTGGGGACCAACAACCTTGATAGAAATGGTATCCATTAAGTACAGAAAGATTTCCAAAATCTAGGGAAGTAGATAAGACACATGGCAAAGACTACTACCTTTTCAGAATTATTACCTGTTCAAGGAAAGGGAAAAGAAAGGCTATGCAGTATAGATAATTTAAATCCCTGGCTGAAAACTTGGTGTACAGAAAGTGGTTTTGGATACATGGGAGGCTAGGACTGTGCATGGAACAGTAAAAGGGTATATCGTAAGGATGCTCTACATTTGTCTGTAGCAGAAAGAAGGATGCTAAGTGAGAAATTCATATCATATATTATCAGACATTTAAACTAGAGAATCAGGGTGGCAGGAAGTGGTCAATGAAATTGGCATGTCAACCCCCCCCCCCCACCACCAAATAATACAGGAAGTGGGAGCAGAAAATAAAATCAATCAGATAAAAAAAAGGCAGTAAAGGTGACTAGGACGTACAGCAAATTAAGAGAGAAAAATTGGAAAGCTATGACCACAAATGCTCGTAGTTTGGGCAATAAAATCCCAGACCTGTAGGCTCTAATGGTGGAGGCAGACTTAGACATTGTTCCTGTTATGAAGACATGATTCTCATGATTGGGATACAGCCATTCCAGGCTATAACTTTTTAAGGAAGGACAGAAAGGCCAGAAAAGGGGGAGGAGTAGCTCTTTATGTCAAAAACAATAACCAAGCAACTTGTCACAACTGAGGGTCCAGCCAGAACTGGGGGACTCCCATGGGAGCAGTCCAGGACTTCAGGGTAAGACAAGGGAGCTCTTCTGCCTGTACTAGCTACCTCCCCTGCAGGTTGAACTCTTGAGTTCTGGTGGCCAGCAGGACTTAGGCTGAAGCTGGAATTGAGGTGCAGACTGTGCAGGACCGGAGACAAACAAGACTGGGGTCTAAGGCAAGGGCTGGATACAAGGACAGGGCTAGACCAGACAAAGTGGATGAAGAGAGGACTAGACAGAACAGAGAATGACTAACACAGATGCCCAATAGCAGCAGGCTAGGTAAAGTACCTGAAAAGGATACAAGGCAAAGCTAGAGCAGAGGCAGGCAGCAAGATGGCAGGGCTGGAATCACCCCAAGGCAGGCTGTCATGATAGACTGGGGTTCCTCCTGGAGCAGCACAGCTGGCTGGAGATGCTCCAGGAGCGGCTCGCCTGGTGTGGCTGAGGGTCCTCCTCCCGGAGCGGCACGGCCAGACTGGACCCCTCCTGGTGCAGCATGGCTGGACTGTAACTCTCCTTGGGTGGCATAGCTGACTTGGACTCTTCCAAGGGTGGCTTGACTGTTGTGGCTGGCTGGGGCTCCTACTGTTGTGGTATGGCTGGATTGGACCCCACCTAGGGCAGCTTGGCTGACTTGAGCTCTTCCCAGAGCGACATGGCCAGACTAGACCCCTCCCAGGGCGGCATGTCTAACTTAGATCCTTCGTGGGGCGGCATGGTTGCAGCTGGTATGGTAGCACTCACATCCTAGACTGGATTGTTCAGAGCAGGATTTGGAACAAAATTAAAGACTGGAACATGGTTAGAGTTCTCTTCAGAGAGTAAAGGCAGACTCTGGGTACTGAATACCAGATCCTTCTCAGGCAAAGGGATCTTTGCAGAAAAGTGAGGCTGAAAATATGATATGGAGAGTATCACTGGATTCTGTTTAAAGATGAAATCTGTTTTAAAATTAAGCTCTGGGCAGATAATTATTTTGGCTGACTGAGACACTGCTATAAGATTAGAACTGGAAGCAACCTGCATTAATGGAGTAATCTTTAAAGCATCATTCACATAGACTTAGTTAGAGCAAGATTACCCAGCCTAATGGTGGGAAGTGTACAGGCTGCTTTCTGTGGGGCTAGAGTTCTAGTTAATTAGCTTGATTAGCTTCAGTTGAAGTTTCAGGTTGCAGGGCATGGCTTTTAGTATTTGTCAACAGAGTGGAAAACCCAGAGGCAGATGAGCTGGATCTTACCAATTCCTCTTGCTCAGATTCTGGTTTTAAAGGTAAATTGACCTTAGCTGGAGATGAAATAAAGATGGGTGTAGCTATTAACCTGGTAGAATCAAGGTGTTAGAAGAAGCAGAAACACAAGGATCTTTCATTGAAACAGATACTTCTGGAACTGACAAGGATCTTTCATTGAAACAGGTACCTCTGGGACTGAATGGTAATACTTTCCTTTTTTAAGCTGTCATGTTTTTCTTCCACCGATTTCTGCAAAGAGATAGTGCCTTCAGAAAAGGTAAGCGCAAGTGTCTTAGAGGCAGAGTGAAACTACTTTTTCTTTGTACTGGTACTATGGATTAACTTTAGTGCAACATAGAAGGTCTTATGAAAATGTTTAATTGAAACCAAGATGGAATCAGGTCTCAGCTGCAGGACTTCCTTTTTGCTTCTACTGAGAACAGGAATACCAGTTATTTAATATAGAATATATCTTTTTAACTTGACTGCAGGGTTTCTCTCTCTCTCTGTATTCTCTTGAAATATATTTTCTTCAGAAGGAATTAAGACAGGTAAGTTTAACAATTGATCATGATTTTCTTTTTTCAATGTCTGGTGCTGCAGATTAACTACAGGTTGATCCAGGGATCTCTGTGAGTGCATGTTAAGTGAAACCAATGTGGAAAAAGGCTTTTCTTGCAAGGCAACAAAAACAGGAGTCCTCATACATAGAAGGTACCTTTACTCCTTGATTGTCGCATTTCTCTTTCATTGCTTTCGGAGGAGGGAGGTTATCTTTGAGGAACATGGAGTGATTATAAAGCAGATTCAACAGAATCTTGTCTAAACACAGACTTAACTGGCTTGGTTTTAGCTTCTCATCATGGAGAAAGGAGACATCAGAAGTTAACACAGATAGCAGCTTAGCTTGAAAGTTACAAGGACCTATCTTTCAGAAGTCAGTTGTGCCATGACTGGATCATGTGCTTTAAAGTTGGTTTAGTAGTAGCACAGTGAAAACAGGTTACTTCAAAGCAGCTGTTTTCTACATGGCATTTTTCACATCTCCAAAAGGTGGTTGTAGGATTAAGAAGACTGCAGTGACAACATACCCATTCAAATGGTAGACTCATGCTTTGGTAACCTCGGCATTCCCTGTAACAAGGGAAGTAAGGCAGTGCTCTAGAGGTTGAACTTTTGCAGCAATAGGTATTTGGTTAGAAATTAGTTTAGATACCATACAATAAAGACAATACTCTAGAGACATGGAATTCACACATTTGCACCCCCTGCATTCCCATAATTCAGGATTGGGAAATTTACACATGACATGATGTGAAACCTGAGGGGCAATGACTTTGACATTATGAGCACAGCCAGTACAGAGCTTAGGGCTCAAAAGGATTAAAAGAATTTTCACTGGAGTTACCAGGCAGGCAAGGAGTCCTGGGCCCACTCCTATAAGGTTGGTTTGGCCTTGTCATTCTTGTCACAACCAAGGGTTCAGCCAGAGCTGGGGGACCCCCATGGAAGCAGTCCAGGACTTCAGGGCAAGACAGAGCGGATCTTCTGACTGTACCAGCAGCCACCCCACAAGTTGAGCCCTAGGGATCTGGTGGCCGGCAGGACTTAGGCTGTGCAAGGCTGGAGACTGAAACAAACCTAGGGGGTCTGAGGCAAGGGCTGAATACCAGGACAGGACTAGAACAGACAAGAAGGACGAAGACAAGACTAGACAGAACAGAACTTGGAACACAGATGCCCAAAGGCAGCAGGGCTAGGTACAGGCTTGAAAAGGCCACAAAGCAGGGCCAAGCAGAAGAAATGAGAGGCCACAAGGCAAGACTAGAGCAGAAGGCTGAGAGGCCACAGAGTAATATACGGAAGAAAGGGGCCAAGTCGGGATCCAAGTAGACTCAATGATAAAGGCACTGGACTTTGCAAGAGGCAGGGTTAAGTAGGCCCTGCTGAGTCATGGAACCATGGAGAGACTGACTAGAGCAAGATCAGATGTAGCTCCAAGGGGACCTCTGGTGGCAGGGAGACTGCATCCTAACAAAACTGAACTGCAAAGGACATGGGGAAGAGAACCAGCATTATCTGCCATCCTAAACAAAAAAGATGGTGCATCCATTTTTTACTGGTGTGGTCTGCAGGCCTCTGACTCAAATGCAACAACTGAAGAGAGATCTGGTCTAAAACATCCAAAAGGTGGGAAAGAAAGGAGAAGTAGCGCTCGTTGGAGATTTTAATGTACCGGATGTAGACTGGAGAATCCCTTCTGCAGAATCTATGAGAAGCAGAGAGATTGTGGATGCTCTTCAAGGGACTCTGCTCAAACAAATGGTAATGGAACCCACAAAGGAGGGTGTGATACTTGTCTTGACGCTCACTAATGAGGATAATGTCTCTAATGTCAGAGGGGTGCCCACCTAGTACCAGTTATCATCAAACGCTATGGTTTGATATCACAAATACAGAGAAGTACATGAAGACCATAGTTTTGCAGTAAGATTGATAGACTCCATATTTTAAATGCATGAATTGTAATATTAATGCACTTTTAGAGATTTCCTGACACCAGAAGGGAAAAAAAGAGAAAAATAGCATACTATACTACAAAAAGTACTCTGTAAACATTTATAAAATGACAGCCTTTTATATGACAGCAGGCTGGGTATAAATGGAGATAATTTTTAACATAAGAAATTCCATACTGGGTCAGACTAAGGGTCCATCAAGCCTGGTATTCTGTTTCCAACAGTGGCCAATCCAAGTCACAAGTACCTGGCAATTACCCAAATATTAGATAGATCACAAGCTACTACTGATTATTATTTACCGTAATAGTAGTTTATGGATTTTTCCTCTAGGAACTTATCCAAACCTTTTTTAAAACCAATTAACACTAACAGCTGAAACCTCATCCTCTGGCAATGAATTCCATAGTTTAACTATGCACTGAGTGAAAAAGAATTTTCTTCGATTTGTTTTAAATAAGCTTCATGAAGTTTTAAATAACTTCATGGAGTGCCCCCTGGTCCTTCTATTATCGGAAAGTACCGTATTTTTCGCTCCATAAAACGCACCTGACCATAAGATGCACCTAGGATTCAGAGGGGGAAAATTAAAAAAAAAAATGTTGTGCTAAACCAGCTCTGTCCCTGGGCATCTGTGCATCTTATGGAGCAAATTAGGGGAGTGCATATTTTTTTTCTCCCTATTTTGTTTTCGGGTCTGGAGAGGGCCATTTCGGTCCATTCCCCAGATCAGAAAACTTTTATCTTTCTCTTTCTGTAGGAAACCGCCCCCTCCCCCTGCAAAAAAAACCCCCATCCCAACCCTTTAAATTAATTAACAACCCTCACCCAAGACCTGCCAAACGTCCCTGGTGATCCAGCGGGGGTCCAAGAAAATGGAGTTGCTGAATCCAGCACTACGTGTCCAAACCACGACACTGCCACAAATAGAAATCTGGACTGCCAGAGTCAAAGAAAAAAAGTTTGAGGAAGCTTAGTCTTCCTATTTTGAGGATCTTTAAGGGAGGTGCTGCCCTCCATTAGGATAATAGTAAGTCTAGTAACAGCAGTAACCCAAGGCATCCACCCAAGTCTGAAACAGCTGCTGGACCGCATTGGAAAGCAGGTACAATTTGAGAAGACCCTTAACCCCTTTAAGATCACTTTTAGAGGTCTCCCATTCAGCTAGAACCATGTTCTCTACTTCAAAATTTAAGGAGAAATCTTTTGTGTGCTTATGGATCTCTTAATGATAGGATCCCAAACAGGTGCCTCCTCAACCTTCTCATCCGCTATCCAGAGACAGGCAGCCACTTGATTGATGAGCGTAGAAATCTTTTCCCTTTAAAAAAATCCTTATCACAGACTCATCCTCCATATCTGCAGGCAGCTCAGCTTCCTCCAGGGAAGCCCCGCTTATGGAATCAGGCCCAGCCTGAAAATCCTCAGGAACCTCAACCCAATCCAAAATGGAGAGATGCACTGCCCCATAGGACATTTAAAGGGAACAGGAGGCACAGTGAGGGGGAAAAATATTTCTGAGAGGATCCACGCTCCCCTTCAGGCTTCTGAATGCAATGGAAAGCTTGAAGGAGGAAATAAAACAATTCAGGGGAATCTCTTCAGAATGCAGTGCTTGATTCCCAGGAGTTCGATAGAGAGAGGTTTCTATGGGTATCAGAACCGGGGACCCAGCAGAACCCAAACTACACCAAGAAGAACGAGGAAGAGATACTGAGGGACACGCGGGAGAAGAATCAACGTGGCTACCATTCCTGCCTGAAACCTTCTCTAACATGGGAGTCACTTCAAAAATAGCCCCTGAAATTGTCCCTGCTGAAACTGACACAGTAGCTCCCAAATCATCATCAGCAGCAGTCTCCCCTAGCACTTCTCTGGTGCAACTGGAAGCTACAAAGTCCCTGCCGTGGCAGCAGCATAGTGACGTTGGCAGGCCCCACAACGGCCACCTCTGAATGCTCCATGCAACCCTCCTGCCAAAAGAACCTCACAGCTGACTACTTCCCTTAACCCTTGCAGGCACTTACAGACAGATGAGTCAGTCTGTTGCTCCCCTGCCCTGGAAGCAGGCCTTCTGCAGGAAGGACTGTGTAGATGGCTGCTCTTTTTTCTTAAGCGACCACTGAGCAGCACAGAGGGAAGAGGGGTGGGGGCAGAGAGAAGGATCATCTCAAGTTAGGAAGAAGAAAAAAAGATCACAATGCCTTTTTTCTTCAAAGAGAAAAATAACCCCCCCTACAGGGATATACCAAGTCCTCTCTGGGATTGGGAACCCCAAATAGGAGCGCTCGCACTGCTGGTATAACCAGTGGCCTGGCCTAATGCCTGTGTCAAAGCTTTTCCAGATTCTGTTGCACCACCAGCAAGTCTACTGGAGACAGAGAATACTGAATCTTTCTGTGGTGGTGATATCACAAGAAAAGACAGTATTGTTCTGCCTCCATCTGTGGCAAAGGGAAATATCCCACCTGTAGCAGGATTAAATGGAAAGGCTGATTTGTATCAACAAGCTCCTGGTAGTATATGTTGATATTTACTGTATTTTATTATTTTATGTTATAACACTGTTTTAAGTTTTTGTACTCTGCCTAGAACAGTTTTACTACTATAAGCAGAATAAACCTCCGTAATTAAAATAAACAAATGCAGAGAGGTGCGCTAGCTTAACTCATGTTTTCTTAGTGCTGGAAATTTTATTGTTGAAATGGAGAATAGTTTCCAGCACAAGTGTTAGTCTATGGGCAGGAGCAAGAATTCTGGCGCTAGGACCAGTAGTTGATATTTTATGTGTAAAAGACATGATTTGTGCATAAAAAGCATGATCTATGCACACAAAAAAATGATTTCTGTCTGCATAAATTATATTTTATGCCCAGAAAACATGGTTTGTGCACATAAACCACGTTTCCTGCTCATAAAGGGGTGAATTTTAAAAGCATTGCTAATGTTAAAATGATTATATACGCGACTATGTGGGTCATGCATGAGCAACGCAGATTTTAAAAGCCACTAAGTTAAGCGTGTACATGTGCAGGTTTGAGCTTAAAAAAAGTGAGTGGAAAAGGAGAGGGGCATGGGGCTAACAGTTACATGCATAAATCCCTATTTTAAAACTGGAGGTCACAGCTTGTGGTGGCTTGTTAGCCGCATATATTTACTGCTGCTCCTGATGGGGAGTAAGAAGGCAGAAGTCACGTTTTAGGCCTAATATGACAGGGTGAAGGGTCCGGGTCAACTGGGGAAGAACAGGACAAAGAACCAGAGGGGTCTGGATGACCTTGAGATTGACTGAGCAAACTGGTGCAATAATTGGAAAAACTGGGAATGATGTTTGCACAAGTTTGTTTTAAAATCCGCTTAACTAAGAACATTAAAGCTGACAAAGACCTAAGGAAGATATGCAAAATACATGTACGCTAATAACCGCTTAAAATCATACACGTTTGATTTAAAATTCCAGTGTATATCTATTCACGCCCACATGCGAGTGTATGGGCAGGCGCATGCTCATTTTACAATTAGCCTGAAAATATGATTATGCACATGAATCATGTTTATCTGTACACTAAGCCTTTCCTTTACATATATTTTCTGATGTATGCATTTTTTTTAAACTCCTGATGCATCAGTATACCTTTAGCTTACTGCATTGAGGAGTTAAAAAAAAACAAATCCAAAAACAAAAACCAAACATTAGGTTGTGTGTTCAGCTCACAAGTTTTAATGCTCAACTAATCACATGAGCCTCTAAACCCATTCATGTTCCCACTCACTTATTAGGTTTACAAGAAAGAATGTGTTTAAATGATCAGCAAGAAGTACTCATTCTCATATAACTGACAAATTTTTTGTCTTGTCTACTTGAATTGCTTTTCTCCTTTACTTTATCAGCATATTGTTATGCTGTTGAATTTGCAAAGCTGTATTTATTCTATGATGCATTGACCATAATAATAAAGTTAATATTAACTAAAGCAGTTATTTCATTAAGTATTGTCATAGCAATCCTTTAGGAATAAGTTTTCCAGTGTCACCAAAGGTATCACTGAATATCACTTACCGCAAAGTGAGGCAGAAGGTCTTCTCGGTCACTTTCCGTGAACGAAGAGATCTCTAATGCTCTAGGCCGGTGATCTACCACTGCATGAACAGGGACTCCGCGACCTCGACCACTTAAACCCCTTCCCCTGCTTCTACCACGCAGAACACCCCGTCCTCTAGCATGACTTCCTCTGCCTCGACTAGGAGAAAGAATGCCTCGTTTTGCAGCCTAAGACATGGAATGAAAAAAGAAATAAAGAAAGAACACAACGTTTAATGATTTCTTTAAGATGTCTTTCTCCTCACGCCCATCCATTCACAACCGAGGTTTTAGGATTTATTAAAATCGCATGTGAAATGAATTTATTAGTGTTCCAAACTTTTACATCATCTTTCCTTGCTCTCACAGCACTCGGTACACACAAAATCAATTTGAAGATTAATTTGTGGAAAATATTCAGGTTTTACGTATATAAAATATTCAGCATAGCTCAGAAAGTAATATTTTGAGCAAGTAAGAGAAACATCTATAGATGCTCCATTAGTGTCCTCCAATGTGCCCAAAAACTTTATCACAAACACCTATTCATCCAGATGTCTCCCTTTTGTTTATCTTGTCTTGAGCTATCAGACCCCAAACAAAACTGTCAAGTCTGGGCTGGAATGCGGCTATCATTATAAACAGCAGGATTGATTTTGAAACTTCTGACACTTTCCTGTTATGGAAAATATATAAATGCTAGCGAGGACAAATTCTATCCTATAAAATAAAAAACAAAAATAAAACAAGCTTCCCCCCCCCCCCTTTTCTTTTTTTTTTTTTGCAACACTGACTAAAGTGTTGGATTCATATTTAAAAACCAAAAAAAAACAAACAAAAAAACGTTCAGCAAGTTTGATTACCTGTAAACCAGATTCTCAGCAGACAGAAGGATAAACTGGCCACAACACGTAGGTGATATCATCCAATGGCACTGAATAGACCCAGCTCTCACAGGTCAGTAAAACATTTACTGGGCATGCATAACAGTCTTCATGCAGGTGCTGCCTTATAAGCCCCTCAGTCTCTTCCAGAGCTTAAGCTTTAGTAAGGCAGTTAACTCTCCAAGGAGGCAGGCAGGCTAATTCATTCTGCTATCTACAGAGAATCCTGTTTATGGGTAAGCAAACTTGTTTTCTCTGTTGACAAACAGGCACAAATTAGCCATAAAGTGTGGGGAGGAATTCCATGCTGAAAGCTGCAGTGTAGAGCAAGTACTTAAACAAGCAACCCAAACCCCCACTAGTGGTTGAAAAGGCTGCACAAAACTGCTTGTCCCAAGTTACTTGTTCCTTAGAGACATTTTGTCGAGATACTAGTGGGCCATGAAGGTGTGAGCTGACAATCAAGTAGCAGCTTTACAGATGTCTTACTGTAAGTAGCGAACCACAGAAGTAGCCACAGCTCTTACCTAATCAGCCCTGACATAATATGGAATCTGAAAGCCAGCCAGTACACAACAGTGTGCGATACAGACAGCTAGCTAATTAAAAAGAGATCTTTGGGCAACTACCTAATCCAGTCTACTGGGATCAAAAGATAGGTGCAGCTGATAAGCGTGATGAGGCTGAGACTTCTCAGCTAATACACCAGGCCTTTCTTGTAGTCCAAGGAATGAAGAACTCTTTCTCCTCTGGGTGCATGCAGTCTCAGAAAGAAAATAGGCAACACAATAGTTTGGTTGATGAGATACCACTTTCGGATGGAACTCAGAGTGAGTACTGAGAACCACTGCAAGAACAGTGAACACGAAACAAAAGCCTGTAATTTGCTTACTTTTGTGCTGAAGTAATGGCAACAAGGATCAATACTTTGCAGGTGAAAAACTTCAAGTCCATAGACTCGAGAGGACTGAAAGATGGTTTAATGAATCGAGTAAGGACCTTGCTGAGGTCTCCAGGCACTGGAGATTTGCTGAAGAGATGCCTGAAATGCCATAACCTTTCATGAACTTTGATATTAATGGGTGAATGGAGCTCCTTCCACCTGCTTATGACTCACTGCAGTGGAACTTAGATAAAACAAATCTCAATGAACTTTGAAGATGTACTAGGGCAAATTGACAAACTAAGGAGTAGCAGATCACCTGGACCAGATGTAGTCCTGGGAGAATTCTGCACTACTGCGGAGTGCAGAATCCCCCCCTGCGCAGAGTTGCCAAATTCTGTGCAGAAAATGGCAGAGGAGACCCTGGCATGCTGTGAACAGTGTGTGTGCCATTCACAGCAAAGATGAAGGCCCCGGTGTAAGTGAGTGTGTGTAGAGAGGTATGTATATGTGTGGGGGGGTGTGAGAGAGAGGAAGGGAGAGAAGGGAAGGGAGAGGGAGTAGGGGAGGGGGAGGTGAGAACAGGGGAGGGGTTGAGAGAGTAGGTGGAAGGGGTTAGAACAGAGGTGCAGGGGTGACAGAGTAGGGGGGGAGGGGTTGAGAGGAGATGGGGTGAGAGGGGGAGCAGGAGGAGGGGATGAGAGCAGGAGGTGAGCATGAGACTGCAAGAGAGAGCAGGGAGGGGGAGGGATTGTGAGTGACAGCAGGGGGGGGTGAGAGAGCAGGGGGTGCTTGAGTGTGGGTGCCAGAGAGAGGGAGCCTATATGAGGAGATTGTGAAGGAGTATGTACGTGTGAGATTGGGAGCTGGTGTGTATGAAAAAGGGATCATGTGTATGTGAGGGTGTTAGTCTGTGTGAAGGGGTGTGTGAGAGAGACACATAGGTAGCCTGTGTGAGGGTGTATGTGAGAGAGAGAAAGGGAGCTTGTGTAGGTGTATATGTAAGAGAGGGACCCTGAATGAGGGGATGTCTGTGCACGAGTGAGAGGGAGCATGTGTGCGAGAGAGAGGGGGACAGGGGGAGCCTGTGTGAGGGGCAGTGATGAGGACAGGGTCAAACTCTGGGAGTGGCGATAGAGTGGAAGTGGTTGAGCTTAGAGGTGGAGGGGAGACCTACTGGCAGGTGGGGGAGTTGGGGCCTGAGAGGGCAAAGTGGCCAAGAGAATAGGGAGAGCAAGTGGAAGGGACACTTTTACAGTGAATTTCTAGGGAAATTCTGCTCAAAATATTTAAAAATTCTGCATCTTTAACTAATAACTTTTTCTGTATTAATTTAATTTCTTTCAAAATTTTGCAAGCAAAAGTCATGAGGAATAGAATAATGTATTTAATACTGGTACCCCGCCACGCGTTGCAGTGGCAGAGTCAGGTTCTTTTCCCTCCCTTCCCCTTGCTCATTTACCTCAGTCACTCACCCCCCCCCCCCCCCCTTCCCTCCCCTGTCCCCACTCCAACTCTCTCCCCTCACACTCACCTCTCCCCTCATTCTCCCTCCCCTCACTGTCACCTCCCCCCGCCTACTGCCTACCCTTCAGATCAGAAAACCTTTGTCTTTCTATTTCTGTGGGCCGAATTCAAATTTATTTTATTTATTTATTTTTTAAAACTTTTTTTTACTCTTCGGGACCTCCGACTTAATATCGCCATGATATTAAGTCGGGGGGTGCACAGAAAAGCAGTTTTTTCTAATTTCTGAAAGTAAAATGTGCGGCTTGGCTGCACATTTTACTTTCTGTATCCCGCGCGCATACCTAATAGGGCCATCAACATGCATTTGCATGTTGAGGGCCCTATTAGGTGCCGCGGGTTGGACGCGCGTTTTCCTCCCCTTACTGAATAAGGGGTAAGGGAAAACGTGCGTCCAAGAGCAGGCTGACAGTGCGCTCCATCGGAGCGCACTGTACTGTATAGGCCTGACACTGAGCTGACTTCTTTCTCTTGCACTTGTATATAGAGAGAACTGGTCCTTGGTGATGGGATCATTTCTTGTCCTTTCCCCCTTTATTTTAAAATTTCAAAAAGACTGGCAGGTCCTTCAGTGCTTCCCTAGCTCTTCTGGCCATATGAATAGTCTCCTGTGTCTGCATTGCCTGTTCCATGGAGGTTGGCGTGCCACGTAAAATTTTGGTTAATATAGATGTGCGTTGCGCTTCAAAAGGTTGCAAAACACTGCACTAGTGGAATTGAAAAGCAAAGCAAGTAGGGGTGCAGCTCTTAGTAATGGGATTATTATTCTTGAGTTAATTCAAGAGAGATTCACAGTTAATTGTTAACTATTATGCCACAAAGCAGTCTTGCAAGAGCTTCATTTCTTTAACAAGTGCTAGAATCCAATGAATTTGGTTATTCATATTGTTCCATGGAAAGAACTGAGCTAAAAACCCTGAGATCCTGTATAATCTCCCTGTCCTTCACTGTCAGGTTGATGCAATATCAGTGTGTATTAAACAGGCATTCATGATTGAGCGCCCACTCCCTTAACACTCACAGATCCACCTCTCCCAGGCACCTGATTTAATAAAAGGAGGCACTAGGGGAAATTGTGTGCCCCTAGCGACTCCTCGGCAGTGGGCGCCCAGGAAAGGTGGCGGTCAGGTTAGGAGAATGGATGCTCAATTTTATGAGTGTATGTTTTCCTAACCTGTGGCATACTTTTTTTTTTTTTTTTTTAAATTCTATTTCAGTCAGAGGAAACGAAAAAAAGGGAAAAAAACAAACAATATTTTCTGCTTTTCTGTAATTTTTTCGGGCTCCTCAAGAATTAATGCCTGCTCTGGGCAGGCGTTAATTTTTGCAGGCTAAAATGTGCAAGTTGGGCACACATTTTTTTTTTTAAATCAGGGGGAATAGGTAATAGCCTCATCACTATGAATTTACATGTGATGAGTGCTATTACCTACGCACCCGATTGGATGCACGTTTTTGACGCGCTAATTGCCATTTTGCATTGGGGGTTATGGATGCGCGTCCAATCGTGTGTTAAGCTATGCGCTCTGGCCAGTTTTAGGCACAAATATGGTGCTATGTTATTAAACTGATATTATTTCCAGAAAATACAAGAGGTAAGAAAAGATATTTTTATCAGGGTATTCAGTTATTAAAGAAACAAGTCTTTCTTTCTGAGATCAGATAGACTCTTCTCTTTGCTCCTACCCTTGCAGACCAGAAAAATGCACTGTAAAACTGGTTTTCGCAGTGTCTCAAGAGAAGGTGATGGAAGATGATCATGGTGCAGGGCAGCTCATTGTAAACATAAAACAAATACTGTTAAGTGCCTTTCATTGTCAAATCAACACACTAGGCAGACACAAAATGGATGACAAACACATGCACATGTACAAAAACTGAACTTCTTTACCAGCTTGCTTTAGAATAAACAGTTTTAGATAATTCTGGAACAGTATTTTATTTTTACTCCAACTTCTTTCCCATTTATGCACTGGGACATGTATTATTTCTTTTTACTCTATTAATATTAGGCATATCAACAAACTAGAACGAAAATGATTTTGGTGGCAAAGCAGCAGCAATCACTCATTTAAAAAACAGTTTAGCATTTTAACAAAAATGGAAACGCACAAACCTTCATGGAAACTTTTACTGTAATTAGTGAGAAGCAGAGCACAGAGCAGATAGGACATAGCAATAAATCTACAGAAATGCAGCGGGGATCCTGATGGTCTCTGACTGCCTCTCTCCGGTTAGTTCAGCTATTGCTACCACATTTTGGCCATAAATAAACCTCCTCCTGGGGACCTCAAGACACATACTGGATGCAGTGTATATTTTGATTTTTCTTTATTTTTCATGCTTGTGTGATCACTTTAGCAAAATTATTTTTCAATAAATCTACTTCCTTTATGCTTAATTTGATGCCTCAATCACATCTCTACGACAATAGTAAATATCTACACAAACATAAGTTTCATATTAAAATATTCCTAGGAGTGTGGTAATTCTCTCATAACAGACTTTATTCAATAAAGATTCTTCTTCATAAGCACAGAATGGGAAAACATTCTCCTTGAACAGGGCCTAGAGTTTCTTAGTATATGACCACAGCACCACCTCTAGATAAATCAAGGAAATTCACAGCTTTCTATAATAGCTATTTTAACCACTATACTATCAAAAGGGCACACTATATAGAAACCCTCCCACACATCCATTGGTTTTTGGGTTTTTTTAAGTCCTTCCAAAGTATCATTGTTGAAATATACAAAACTAAAGGCAATATTTCCTCTTTAGAGCAAATGGGCAAACAAACATTTATTTTATGCAAATACTGTCTCCCAAATTCTCTGAACACCACCACATAATCCATTTGTTATGATGTTATTTGCTTTAACCTCTTTAGAGTCAAGATGTTTGCAATGCCATGCCAGCAGGAACTGTGTGATTTTTTATATTTAAAATCATTGGCTGGGCTCTGCAGCTCAAGCTGTAACATAGGAAATATTTGGATTTGGACCCCTGTCTACTGGAGCTAGCTGGGCCTGGGCACACCATAGAGGTAATGAATTCTGGACCAGGGAGGGAAGGAAAATGATCAATGCTATTGGCAGCCTCTACTGCAGAGCTTCCCAAACTGTGGGTCGGGGCCCCAAATGGAGTCACAAGTACCTCAAATGGCAGTACTCTTCAGGCACCAGTAGCAGCAGCATTAGTGGTGAAAAGTCAGCTTGGGGCCTGTGAGCCAGCACAAAGAAGGTTTAAGGCTGCTGTAGGGTCCATGAGCTCTCACTACCTCATAGGCCTCATGCTAATTTTCATTAGTATTGTTGCTGCCACTTGTAGATCACTGTCTGATTTGGAATCAGCCATAAGAGGAGGGGAGAGCTGTGAGCATGGACAGTTGAGATAGTCACTGCTCTGCTCTTCTCTTCTCACCCACCACTGAACCTATCCAAAAGAAAAATGTTGTCCCTGTCCTCAACCTGACCTCTGCTGGCCAGAGGGATGTTTGGAGAAAGTGTTATTTGAAGGGAGAGATGAGATATATGAAAGGTTTGAGGTGGGGCAGATTTGTGAAGGGTGGAAAAGGGGGATGTAAGAGAAGGTTGGGAGTGAGAGGGAATCAACTTTGGGAGATGTGAGAAAAGTGTTAGAGGGGATGAGTGAGGAGGAGATGAGGAATGAGATGAAAGAGAGGGAATGATAAGATCAGACGGGGGTTATAAGAGGGGCTTGGGGTAAGAGGCTCAGCTGGGAGTTGCAAAAAGAGCTGGAGGAGTTGGGTTAGGAGAGCAGCGGAAGTTGAGAGGGGACCAGCTGAAGTGCAGAGTAGGAGGGGAACTGCACCCCTGCTAATTTGTTTTTCTCATCCTCTGGGGTCATGTGAATTTTCAAGTGCTAAAATGAGGTCACGGCTAAAGGTTTGGGAAGCCCTGGTCTACTAGTGGCACTGAGAGTCTGTGGTTGGCAATTGGAGCATCGCCATATGGACATAACTATTTTGGAAATTGAGGGGGGAAGCAGAAACTGCTTAAGACAATCAGGGAGAAAAGATCATCTTTCATGTGTACCTAATTCCAGGGCTCGGCTAAACCCCAGACATCAAACACCATGGTGATCAAATATTTAGGACTGACGCATACAATACTAGGATCAGCAATGTCAGCAGCCTGAAGAAGTGGAGGTATTGTCATTAGCCTGCGCAGACCAATGGGAAAAGTTGCATTCCTTACGATATTTGCTTTGAATACTGTGACACATAGGTCAGCAGGTGTTTGAAAATTCAGAAGACCATTAGGCCACACATTATCTATGTGTATGCTGGGTCCCAAACTTAAGACGTGCCATGCAATGAGCATAAATAGCAATAAGGCATGCTACTCAAGTTTAAAATAAACATAAGAACATAAGAAGTGCCATGCTAGTTCGAGCCCAGCATCCTCTCTCCAACAGTAGACAATCTGGGTCACTTAGAAGTACACAGATCACCTCCTTGTTGCTCATTACCAGCTGAAGGTGGCTACAATTCCCATGCCTGCCTAGCTAATAAATGTTTATCAACCTACTCTCTAGAAACGTGACCAAACCATTTCTAAACCTAGCTATTAACTTTGACTACGTTCCAGCTTAAATGAATGCCGAATGAAAAAATCCTTTACCAAATGTATTTTATGGAGCGTCCCCAAATCCTAGTACTATCTAAAAGGATAAACAACAGTTCCCTATTTAGCTGTTCGATACCACTTGTTATTTCATAAACCTCTATCATATCCCCTCTGTTGTCTCTTCTCCAAGCTGAAAGGCTTTAAACCTGTTTAAACCATTCTAAGGGAACCGTTCCAACTCTTTTGTCATTTTTGTTGCCAGTCTCTGTACCTTGTCTAGTTCTATTATATCCTTTGTTATGATTTCAAACACAATTCCAAAATTAAAAGCAAAAAACCCTTCTTATCCAAAATACAGATTTACAATTATTTGAAATAAGATAACAGTGTCCTTCTATATCCTCTATAAGGGAAGCTGACATAAAGCAAGAAAAGAAAAATTCTTAAGAAAAATAGAGGCAAATGGCTGACACTATACTGTAGGAATAGAAATAAAAATCTAAACCTCCAAACTAACAGAAATTGAGCTTAGATTTGAAATTTGTCCCATTAAAATTAGGTAATGGATGCGAGAGTCTAGTGGTTAAGATGTAGATTGGATAATAGCTGTTTTGTATTGCCCCTAGGTGTAATTATGTAAGAACCCTACTCTTATAATTGACTTTACATCATCATTATTATGTAATAAGATATTAGTTATGGGGGATTTTAATATCCATAAAGACTGGTGTTTAAAATCATGAGAGGTCTAGAACGGGTAAATGTGAATTGGTTATTTACTCTTTCGGATAATAGAAAGACTAGGGGGCACTCCATGAAATTAGCTTGTGGCACATTTAAAACTAATCGTAGAAAGTTCTTTTTTCACTCAACGCACAATTAAACTCTGGAATTTTGTTGCCAGAGGATGTGGTTAGTGCAGTTAGTGTAGCTGTGTTTAAAAAAGGATTGGATAAGTTCTTGGAGGAGAAGTACATTACCTGCTATTAATTAAGTTGACTTAGAAAATAGCCACTGCTATTACTAGCAACAGTAACATGGGATAGACTTAGTTTTTGGGTACTTGCCAGGTTCTGATGGCCTGGATTGTCCACTGTTGGAAACAGAATGCTGGGCTTGATGGACCCTTGGTCTGACCCAGTATGGCATGTTCTTATGTAAACCCGTTTCTAGTTTTACTGATTTCCAGGAGAGCCTTCTTAGTCAATTTGGTACAATTGATTTTAACTATGACACATAAAAGTGGACATATTTTAGATCAGTTAATTCTGTCAAGTTGGTATCATGCTTTATTTATTTATTTAAGGGGTTTTTTTTTTGTACTGTTAACCCTTTGCACATCGTATGGGTTTACATAGAACTGTAAGATAAAGAACGTTTACATGGAACGGAGGGTAACATAAGATAAGGTAAAAACAAATGGTTAACATGAGTTTAAAACATTTGGAAGGAGTAATAAAACATTTAACACATTAAAACTAGGTATAACTAGAGTAGTTATTATTCCACAGGTATAAACAGAATAGAATGTTATCCCACAGTGGGATACAAATAATATTTACATGCGAGAAGAAATGAGGGCGAGACTAAGGGGAGTGGGGAAGGGGGGAGGGAGGAGGGTGGATATATACAGTGCATTAGGTGAACGTCTGTCTGAACAGCCATGTTTTTAATTTTTTTTTAAATTTCTGAGTACATGGTTCCATGTGGAGGTCAGGCGGCATTGAGTTCCAGTTTGTGGGGCCTGCTATCGATAGGGCTCGATCTTTTGTAGAGGAAAGGTGGGTGAGTTTAGGGGACGGTATGTGCAGAGATCCTTTATAGGCAGATCTGGTGGGCCTGTTGGATGAGTGGAAGTGGATTGAGTTGTTGAGCAATTGAAAGTCTTGGTTGAATAAGGTCTTATGTATGAGGGAGAGGGTTTTGTAGAGAATTCTGCAGGAAATGGGGAGCCAATGAAGGTCTCTTAGGATGGGTATAATGTGGTCGTTCTTACGTGTATTTGTGATTGATGATCTTGAGATACATTGATCACTGATTGATGATCTTGAGCTACAACCGGTATTATGGTTGGACCATTTAATTATATAATTTTCTTTTTGATTGTCTGATAATAGAAATCATGCTTTGTCTCTGGCATCCCAAATATTTAGGAAGCCTATTGATCCCAACAATTTAAGGAAGACTGGATCAAGGAATCCATTCCTTTTGAAAACGGTATAGTTACAATTGTTACAGATGCTGTTGTTCAGGCTTTAGTTAAGATTACTGATGTAGTCTCACCGTTACAAAGTAAAGTTGTCAAGAGTTCAAGGCCTTGAATTCCTTAACACTTTGAACATGCATCTACAGTTCACAGCACAGTATGATCAGCGATCCATTGCTTTTTTGGATATTTTGATCCAGCGAGATGGGGGAAATATTAGAACCACGTTATATAGGAAAGATACAGACCGCAACAATTATTTACACTATTCGAGTTACCATCCCATGAGATTAAAAAATGGCCTACCAATTTCCCAATTTCTGAGACTGTGGTGGATCTGTTCTACCGTAGAGGAATTTCGTGCACAATCATCTATTTTGTCTGTAAGATTTGCCCAGAGGGGCTATCCTAGATCTATTAACAAAAAAACGTTCAAAAGGGCTTTATATGCAAATAGACCTTTATTGTTACAATACCAACAACGCCCGTATTCTCAACATCTGACATGTACATTAAAATATTCTAGACAAATCAGTGCAGTAGTGAACATCGTCTGGTCCCATTGGCAAGTTTTAGCTCTCCATTCGGCATTCCAAACAGGCCCCAGATTTGCATTTTTTAGGGGCCAAAATATTTGAGACTTGGTAGTGAAATCCACCTTTGTTTCTACATGGAGGACCCCGGAAGGGGGGCCATCAGAAATGTGGTCATTGCGATATGTGCGCTCTTGCCCTCACGGGCGATCAGTGGCAGGTGCCGAATTCAGATGGGGTCATCAAATTGAACACGCTCACTACTTGCGATTCGGAATGTGTGATCTATGTCATTCAATGTCCATGTAAACTTCTATATGTAGGACGGACCAAGAGGGAGATCAGAACAAGATTGATAGAACACAGGAGCTGCATAAAAACTTCTAAACTTACAGCTCCGCTAGTGCAGCATTGTGTTCAATTACACTATACGTTTACAGATTTACAGTGGTTGATTTTAGAACAAGTACATGTTGGCCCACGGGGGGGAGACATCCAACTGCTCCTGAACAAGCGTGAACACTATTGGATCTACTCTTTGCATACAACAGATCCACTGGGATTAAATGAAAAGATCAATTGGTATTCTTTAATCTAAAAATGTGAAATAGTTTAGGTGGGAACATGTCAATAAGAGTCTGGGATAATTATTTGTGTGGTAAAGAGGACTTAATGGAAGACTTTTGAAGAGGGACCGTATGATACAGGACTTTCATTGCTTGCAGAAGAGGACCTGACGGAGGACTGCGGCAGTGTGTTTGACTTCATTGTATTGGATTGTCAATGCATATAGAAGAGGACTTGATGGAGGACGGCGCTAGTGTGGTCGAAATTATGAAAAGGAGTCCATCATGTTAGATCGTTGTATTCTATTCGCAGATTCTTTTAATAAATAGGGTTGGTTTCATAGAGGTACTGCATTGAAATCTGGGAAATATACCTAAGGGCTGTTAGTGAGTTTCTATATAGCCGGACTGGTGCGAAGTTGGCTACAATGAGTAGATAAATCAGACGTGATAGGAGACTTTTCATCAATGATGTCATTTCCGGTCGTAAGGAGTTTAAAGGAAGCTCTCTGGGGAACCGCCATGTTAGGAGTGAACGTGTCTCGAGATAGACCGCGTATAATTAAAAAGAATACAGAAGCCAGACATGTGAAGTGCTGAATCAAAGAGGATGGTCTTGGATGGTTGCTATGTCGATACAGAAGTGAATCCCCTGAGGCAGGACTTTGTCCGAAACACAATTGTGTTGGGATTGGAACTCCTAATGGATGAGTATTTAAGTTCTTCTTGTATCTGAATTTTTGAAATATAGCAAACTGTGAGCCAAAGTTGGTGTTAAAAATTTGGATTTTCAGCAGCACGTTGGGGACAAAAATTTTATTAAATGGACAAAAAATCTTTAAAAAATATATATAAAAGTTGTTGTAATTAAAAGCAAGGTGACCCTATACCGCACTAGAGTCTGTGGTTAATCACAAACCCTTAGAGTAAGGGGCCTACATATGCAATCTTGCGTTTGGCTATATGATTGTGCTAAATTGATATTGACCAGTTTAACCACTTTTCTAGAGAAATAAGTCACAGGTGCCTCAGCCTTGCTCTTGATCTTCCTGTTCTTTCTCTCCCCCCCCCCCCCCCCCCAAACTTAAAGAAACACACACACACACAGACCAGGAAAGGGGCCAGGAAAGGAAAAAAGACCAAAATACATCCCTGCTTCTGGAAGGAGGCTGAGCGTTCCAGGGACCAAGAAGAGGTGAAGGAACCAGGACCCCTGGCTTTCATGCGCCCCCCCCCCCCCCCCCCGACTACAAGGGCCAAGCCAGAACAGTGATCACCAAACCTCCGCTAGCCCTGTACATGTGTGAATGTTGATGCCGTGCCCTGGGCCTATAGCACAGGCCAGGGAAACTGAGTAACTTGAGTTTGAATTTGTCTAATGAAAGAGAGCGAGTTTCTGTATGTGAGGAATTTTGATGTGGCTTAAGCAAGTTATGACATGACAGACAAACTAAAGCCGTTCCTTCTCTGCTTCTCACTAATTGTAGGTGGAGCTACAACTCTTGTGGCTTGGCCTATATGGAAGCGGAGGCCTAGAAGGGAACTGTGGAACCCTCCCCAATACAGGAAAAGAGGAAGGGCACCTTTGCTCACTCTCTACATCTGGCAGCATGCATCCTTTGCAAAGTATTATCAAGGGCTGTATCAGACATAGTTCTCTTTTGAATGCACTGTCTAGGAAAGGCTGGGGCTTACACCAGGGGCTGGGGCGGGGAAGAACAGTTCTGAAGAGCTCTCCTTCACCTTCCCTCAACCAGAGCTCTGAGGAGGTAACTGTGCCTCACCTCCTGATATAAACAGGAGCTACTGTTATGGTCCTCTGTATTAAAAAAACAAAACATGTTTGTGCACCCCCTGAATTAGGGGGATACAATCCATCTTACTTTTTCTGTTACTTGAGTAGCCAAAAGGTTTTGCCCAATTTCCTGTGGAGGATGCTTATTTCTTCAAGTTGTACCTACATTTTTGAATCGGCAATTCAGTAAACTGCTCTTAACTGACCTACAAATTCTGCAAATTGTGTTACTACTGCCTCTGTTCATTTTATCACACAAAAAGGATATGACAGCAGATAATGGCTGTTAGGCCCATCAGCTTCTCATTTTTCTTAGACTTCTCTACAACAAAAAATATATTATCTAGCCTCATATCTTCTGCATTTAGATCTATGTCTGATGATTTTACATAATCATTCTTTTCACTTTCTTCACCTATTGTCTCTGCCCTTACTTTCACATTTTAATTCTGAGTTTTTCCTATCATTTTAATGCTTTTCCCCTACAAAGGGATTTACTGATCTAATATAGTGACAGAAAAAAAATCACAAAAGGGTCCAGTCCCTGCCCAGATGATGTCATCTTTGGCTATCGTTAAGACAAGGCTCATTGCAGGAGAAAGCTGACCCATGGAGTCCAGGAGGTGCAAACAGAGAAGGTGAGATGGGGAGTTTGTGCATCTGTACTCCCCTCCAGCCAGACTAAGTCCCCATTAGAGTTCTTCTGGGATGAGTGAGGACCTGCATTATTATAATGGGTTTGGAGACTTTCTCAGCCTTATGGGGCAAGGGGACTCAGGTCCGGGCTTTAAAGATGGGTTATAAATGAATAATAAATATGAATTGTTGATATTTGTGTGTATTTTTTTTATCATACTTTATATTAATTGTGTTAAGGAAGGCATCTTTTTAACTTCTTCTGGCTCCTTTGTGAAATGGAGGGGTTTGCTTAAGTTAGGAGAAGATATTTCCCTCTGCCACTATCTCCCTTCATGTCCCCCTATTGGTCACTGTAGCATTCAGCAGAAGGCAGGGACATTGTGACTTCTGTCATAGTCCCCTTCATTAGTAAATTTTGCCTCAGTTACTTAACAGAATTTAAAATTGTGACAGTTCATTAAAGGGCTTAATTAGAAGAGCCCTGTTCATAGATCACAGATGCAGGAACACACAGATGCAAGAGCCTAAGGGCAAACACATGCATTTGTAAGACCTCCTCTCAGAGTGCCAGCACTCAGAATGTATACATAGGTCTAAAGAATAGGGTTAATGAGATTATACAATAAAAGCCAGTCTAGGAACTCTGATAAGAATATTTATAGAGAGAAATAAAGCATCTTGTTAATAAAGCAAAGAATCTCAAACAAAAAAAATGTTATATTCCAAATCTAAACTAACCCTTAAAAACAAAAGGTCTTCACTCTGCCAAATTCCTAGACTCAATATATGGCCCAATATTTAGATATATTCTGCTGGTGGCATGATGAAAAAGATTCAGATCAGCTCAGGAACACTGGGATCTGTCCACCACCGATTTATTCGGATCCATTGCACACCTCTGAATTTTGCAATATGAACACTATGGGGCGGATTTTCAGAGCCCTGCTCGCGTAAATCCGCCCAAAACCGGGCGGATTTACGCGAGCAGGGCCCTGCGCGCCGGTGAGCCTATTTTACATAGGCTCACCAGCGCGCGCAGAACCCCGGGACTCGCGTAAGTCCCGGGGTTTTCGGAGTGGGCGTGTCGGGAGGCGTGTCGGGGGCGGGGCCGGAGCGCGCGGCGTTGCGGGGGCGTGTCGGCAGCGTTTTGGGGGCGGGTACGGGGGCGTGGCTACGCCCTCCGTACCCGCCCCCAGGTCGCGGCCCGGCGCAGGAGGCCCGCTGGCGCGCGGGGATTTACGCCTCCCTCTGGGAGGCGTAAATCCCCCGACAAAGGTAGGATGGGGGTTTAGACAGGGCCGGGCGGGTGGGTTAGGTAGGGGAAGGGAGGGGAAGGTGAGGGGAGGGCAAAGGAAAGTTCCCTTCTAGGCCGCTCCGATTTCGGAGCGGCCTAGGAGGGAACGGGGGTAGGCTGCGCGGCTCGGCGCGCGCAGGCTATACAAAATCGATAGCCTTGCGCGCGCCGATCCAGGATTTTAGCCGATACGCGCGACTACGCGCGTATCTACTAAAATCCAGCGTACTTTTGTTTGCACCTGGAGCTCAAACAAAAGTAGGCTGTTCGCGCTCGTCTGAAAATCTACCCCTATATTGATAGTCATTTGTTGAAGATAAAGATTTCAGCAATACTGAAACGGCTCTAAGGCACACCTACTATTTATCTACATAAATAGAGAGACAGTCCAACTTACTTCAAGCTGTAACTCTGTGTACTTTCGTCTTAGCTCAGCAACATCTTCACCAGCCTGAATCTTCTTATATAAATCCAACTCTGTGTCTAGCAACTCTTTCTGCATCTAAGACGTTGTCAAAGTAAATACAATTAGTTCATTTAAATAGCGGTCTTCAATTTTTAACAAATAAGAAATTTTCTAAATATTCCACATTTTTACAACCTCTTAGGACACGTGAGATGTCCAATCATGAATAAGATTAAGTAAAAACTGATGAAAAAGTGCTGCTCTGTAACGAATGGCTTTCAACCCCACATCCCCACTTCCTACTACCCGTACAGCAAGCTGAATAAGAAAGAGGTAAGAGCATCCATGAGCAAAAAGTCTTTACTAAAGGGTGTTAAGAGTTAAAAGTACCCAAGAATGGAAAACATTTGAAATCAGGATCATCATACATTTTGAAACAAACACAAGGAATTAATATGGGCACTGGCTTTCTCACCCATTATCAAATACAGGCCCTTTCAATTGCAAAGTTTAATTGTCATCATTTCTAGCATTCTCTCCTCCCACCTTTCCCTTACTGAATCCTAAGACTTACATGACTCTATACCAGGGGTTGCCAACTCTAGTCCTTGAGAGCCACAAGCAGGCAAGGTTTTCAGGATACCCACAATGAATATGCATGAGGTAGATTTGCATGCACAGCTTCCACTGAATGGAAATGTATCTCATGCATTTTCAAAGTGGATATCCTGAAAATCTGGCCTGTTTGTGGCTCTCAAGGACTAGAATTGGCTATCCCTGCTCAATACTATTTAAACCCAGTGTAACTGTGCCGTTTCTTCACTGACCTAATAAAGGGAGGATAACTCTCAAAAGGTCATCCCAGATGTATTAATTTAGCCCAATAAAAAAGGTATCACCTACAAACTTGCTTGTTGATCCTTAATTCCACTGGTTAAAACCAAATGAATTTAATATTGGAAATGAATGGTATACCTGAGCTTTAGTTTTCACGCTTTTAGGTAAAACACTTCCTGACGAAATTGCTTTCAATTCATCCTTTAGCTTAGTAATGCTGTTGGACAAAGTTTCCAAAGTCTTCATGATTTCTGCTTTGTCTTCAGATTTCATTGCCTTATTTTTCTCCAGCCTTGATATAAGGATCTACAAATGGTAAAAAAAATAATTAAAAAAAAATTACACAAATGAAATGTGTGCAAAATTATATATCCTGAATGGAAAATTTAAGAAAATATTAAATAAAGTTGCTTATCTATAACCAGGATTCTTCGGGGACAGCAGGAAATAGCCACACAAGTGGGGTAATGTCATCCGATGACGACAGCTCGGAGCAGCTTTCTCAGAGCTCAGGACGAGAAATCTTTCTTAGCATAGTTAAGAGTTCCCGTGCATCGGTCCTATGTGAGAGTCTCTTCAGTCTTTTCCTAGATAAGCCTTGACTCAACAGGAAGGAAGGTGGGATTGTGTGGCTTACACGTTCTGCTGTCCTCGCAGACCCTGTTACAGGTAAACCAATTCGCCATCTCCATAGACAAACAGGATAATATCAGCCACACAAGTGGGGACTCCCAAGCTGAGGGCTGCATGAAAGTGATGTCTTAGTGAACATATACAACCCAGAAAATATGGAAGGTGGGAGCGCTGAAACTGTTACTTGAACAAATTCTTTAGTATTGCCTGACCAAATGCACACTGCAAAGGCAGAGTAAAAACGACACACACATGTAGATAAATACAAAAAAAAAGAATGTGTGGCAACAAAATACAGTACTGTTCACTACATATCTCTAGGGTTATTTATTTCAAAGCGAACAAGGGAGAGCACTTATATTACAATGTACAATCGTTATCCAAGGAAGACCCAACACGGCTGTGTTTCATATCAAGGCTGCATCAGGGGGACCAATAGGTGTTCACATCAAGCTGGCCGTACATCACAAGTGTAAACATACTGAGCCACAGCCACCAAACGGACTGTCAAACTTTAGTTTCCAAAATCCATAGTGCAAATATAAGCCTTGAGGCTGAGATTAATAGCATAAAGCCTTCATACAGGAGAACCTCAGAGGAAGACAGAGTGAGCAGTAGAAAACTTTCACATTCAGGCTTCAGAAGCTCAATTACCAGTATCCGGCTGATGCGTCAGGGAAGGACATAAAGAGAATCCCACGCCGGACCTGCACACAACTTGTTATTCCAGTTGTAACTAATATTTTGAAAAGGCGGCAGATATACAGCACAAAGTCAGATGCTGTGTAGACAGCGTTACTTGTGGCCCTCCACAAACAGTCTAACTTCAGTTAGTCAGCCAGAGTGACTCACTGCTCTCTTGATTAACAAATGTTGGTACCTATTCAAACCAAATCACACTACCTCAACACCTTTCCAAGGTGAGTAACTGAACTGAACTGTTCAACCTTTTTACTTGGTGTACACTGCTCCTAGCTTATTTCTAGCTTCTGGCTACTTTTTGGGGGGGTTTTTTGTGGTTTTGTTTTTTTAAATACACTCAGTTCTGCTTACTAGCTGCCTTACAGACTTTTAAAAATAAACACACTACCTACTGCTTACTAGCTGCCTTATTGACTGACTATTTAAAAATATAAACAGTCTAACTTGTTTATTCACTGCCTTACTGACTATTAAAAGCACAAACACACTAAATAATATTCCCAAATAGTTAACTTTGCCCCAATACTTTAAAAAAAGACAATGTCCCTAGCAAAAACGTACTGATTCCTTTCAGTCACCAGCAAGGTGATCCTCTCCTCTCAGTGCTCCCACTGGAGCACTGAGAGGAGAGGATCATAGGTGGAACGCACCTCGTGTTTGCCTGCTTCCAGACCCAGTGAGGCAATGCCGGCAAATGCTTCCTGCTGCTGCTGGGGAAGGCCCTCCACAAAATCCTGGACTCTTTTCCAGAGGCTACGGTTATACTGCGTCAGGTAAAGTTAGTAAGCCGCAATGCGGGCGACCAGCATGGTGCACCTTGGAAGATCTTTCCTATGGCGTCGAGTTCCCTATGCTCACATCCCGGAGGAGTGGAGGCATGGGTGCGGGAACGCCGGGCCCATCTTTCAAGGCAGATTCCACTACCACCAACTGGTGGGGGAGCTGCTTCCTCTCGAATCCCAGGGCCTGTTGCACCAAGTAGGTGGCATCGGCCTTTTTGTTAACTGGGGAGTCGGAGATAGGATGTTCCCACATAAGGAGGAAAAGTTTCTTAAAAATATCGTGGATCAGAACTGCCAAGATCTCCTTAGGAGCGTCAAACTGGAGAACTTCCAGCATTTTGTGACATGCGTCCTCCTCCATGAGTTGCTGAAAGAGGATCGCCTCAGCCATGGTCCTGAGAGCTCCGCAAACGACAGGTCCTCTGGCTTCGGAGTACTCTGAGGACGAGTCTGTAGAGTCATCACTTCAAAGGTCATAGGGACCCTCTTCCTCACTTGGGCCTGGGAGCCAAGAGCTGCAAGGGGCATCAAGCCTGGGCTCCGACGGATCCCCTGGCATCACGGGGGTCATTGGCTGTGGTAAGCTGGAGGCGCCCGGCAGCAGCTCGGGGAACTGGGGGCGAGAACACCCAGTCCCGGAGGCCTCATCCTCCTCAGAGGACCCGAGGATCGGAATTGCTCCAGTGAAGGGCATCAGTGGCCGGTGGGGCATCGAAGGCCCCTCGGGCACCAGCTGCATTGGTAGAGTGCCAAGAAGGACATCTAGATGCTCTAGCAGGGGCGCCAACATTGATGGCGGAGGCTCAGGCATCGGTATGGGGGCCGATGGCACTGGCAGCTCGATGCTTTGCAGCACTTTGAGCATTGCCGATTGCACCCTGTGGTCCAGCTCCTCCTGGAAGTCCTGAGTGGTCAGGACTGATGGAGGGGGACGAGGCGTCGCCGGCTCATTCTCAGGTCCCCCTCGCTTCCAATGCTCAGCCTGGTCTTTCCCCGGCATTGAGGAGGTCGATGACCCCAAGGTCTGGGGGAAGGGAGAGACCACAGAAGATCTATCTCCTTCTCCCCGATCCTTGGGGGTGCTAGCTAGAGGGGTCGCGAGAGGGAGGGACAGACATGGCTCCCCGCAATCCTTGGGCATCGAAGAGACGGACGCAGGAGATTCTCCATTTTGTCAAGGTGCACACGACGCCCCTTGGGTGACATCTGATCACACAGATGGCACCCACGGACATCGTGCAAGGCCCCCAGGCAGAGGATGCAAACCTCATGCAGATTCGTGATGGACATGGTCCACGGGCACTGGGAGCACCAATGAAAACCAGTCGACACCATGAAAAAGGCCCGGCGTGCGGTCAATGGGCAACGGGGGAGGGGGTGGAGAGTCGGGAATTGACTGCAAGATTGAGGAAAAAGGCTGGAAAAGGACCTACCAAACCAGGAGGGCACCGACCGCGAAGGGGAATCCAACGAGGAATTGAAGGCAACTCGAAAAAAAAATCGAGGAAAAGAATTGAAAAGTTGGAGCTCCACGGACCGCGAGGCAACTGCACCGTGGAAAAGAAGAGACTGAAGGGGGATCTCGCGTGGATACACGGATAGTAGCAGGCAGAGAATGCTCAGTCTGCTGGCCAAAGTTTCTAAAAACTTTGACAAAAGTTTTCCATGCTGGACTCCATCGGATGATGACACCCACATGTGAGGATTACCATCCTGCTTGTCCTAAGAGAAAAACAAATACACAGACAACCCTCCATTTCTTGTTAGCTGCTTCCTACCAACAATCTTCTCATCCTCCTGTCTTTGCTTGTTCATTTTTACTTCCTCTATATCATGTCCTATTTCCACCTGCGCTTCCTGCCTCAATGCAATTTCTTGCATCATTTTTCATCTCTAGATTCATAAGATCAGTTTGTCATTTTTCATGTAGTCTGTATTAAGGAATGCTTCTATTTTTCCCTTAGTATGATCCTTTTGACGTTTATGAATATGGGTGGAAATACATTTAGAAAAAGTTTTCCATACTTTTTTTTTTTTTTTTATAGTTTTCCACACTTCTTGTTGTTACTATTTTGAGTAATGTTTGTAAGGGTTTTTTTTAATTATTTTGCTCTATTTAGGCACATATCCTGCAATAGGGCACAAGCACATGTTGTCAACTCAGTCCCTATATACATCCATACACATCTAACAACCAGACAAGGAAGGACAATCTGGCTTACATTCGGCACAACATCTGTCCAAGCCAGTTTAGTTACCAATTTTACTGAGATTGAAATCAGTTCTAAACATGTTCTGTTGTGTTACACATTTATTATCCCACTTGTTTAGTTTTTTTGTTTTTTTTTTTTATTTTTCTGAATTTTAGGAACCAGTTGTCAAATTTTAGGAGCCTGGCCAGGTGACCAGATCCCTGGGATTTTTTCAGCCATGTATGTAAAGAATACTGAGATTAAAGTTATTACCACATGAAGATAGAATGAGGCATCTTCAATATACTGATTTGTTTTCAGTATTTACAGATACCTAAATTTTTCCAGATGACAAAGATTTAGCCCTAGAAAAACTAAAACAGAAAATTTTGTTTTCATTTCACCTTTTGTGTTTCAATGTGCTTTTCTAAAATTTCCTGCTTCTTTTTTCTTACATCTTGCTGTAGTCTTAGAGCTTCCTGCAGAATAAAAAAAAATGTATGGTCACCACCATTGTTTATTTGATTATTTACTAAACAGACTAGAACTAATGAAGTAATACACTTGCTAGAAGTAAGCTAAGTGTCAAAACTTGACAAATACTGCCAAAATAGAAAACTGATGTCAAGAAGTGGAGGAATAGCCTAGCAGCAGGCTTTAAATCAGGGGAGCCAGGGTAAGTCACTTCACCCTCCACTGCCTCAGGTATAAACAGATTGTTCGCCCTCTGGGGATAGGGAAATACCTGAAGTACCTGAATGTAATTTGCTTTGAAGTGCCTGAAAGGCAGAATATAAAATAAATAAGAAGCTGGGTCAATGACAGCATGTGCATTAGTAATCAACTTGGTAATTATTTGTCCACTGTGAAATTTGTTAACAGCCAGGTTAATTTCCCATCACATAAATACAGAATGGCTATACTGTGTAACATGGCATAATACAAGAGAGAGTACCTCACCTGATTTTCACAACACCCACAGACAGAGCAATGTAATATTCATATAGAGCAAATGCAGTCTTACATATTAGCAGATATGAATAATTTTACATTTAAACATTTGTGCCAGACTAGTGCTTTTAGTAGGCACAGTAACATGAGTAAGAATTCACAATGTAACCTACTTAACCAATCAAATTGTACTTTCAGTTGTCATCCAAGAAATTTTCTTGAGATTACACCACACATCAGTGAAGTACTTGACTGACCACTGCAGTGCATTGTAGGACAAAATAATTAATAATATGATATATGAACAAACGGGCTTAACAGGCTGAGAAACAGTATGAGTTTAGAGATAATCAATACAACCAAACCTATTTATGCTATAAATAAATATATCTAGACATCTACATATATCAACATATCTCATAGTACATGTAACATAACATTGACTATTTATGAAAATGCCATAAGCCAAGTAATCAGTTTATTAATCAGGATTGATTATATACCAGTTTATGCATATCATACCAATAATGCATACATTTCTTTATTCGACCAGACAAAGCAAATAAGTATTTTGTTAGGAACCCAACATGGCAGCTAAATATTCCTTTAGTGTGGGTTTGATGAGTTTATATATTCAAATAAAACCAGAAGGTGGCTCATGACGTACAGTCATGGACAGGAACAATGCTAGGGAGGGGTCTTTGGATGTTATTAGCTAGTTGTTCATTAGTTTAAGTAACTGTTTGACAGTACATTTGTCCTTAGTTACTATCTTCAAATTGGTTGTTTTACACATAACACGAGAGGAATGAACCTCACTCTTAAGCCAGGTTGCGTTATATAGGTATACTATCGCCCCCCAACCAAAATGATGACACGGACAGTGAAATGCTAAGAGAAATTAGGGAAGCTAACCAAATTGGTAGTGCAGTATAAATGGGAGATTTCAATTACTTCCAAACAAACAAAGCAAAGGCTGCACTACAGAATAATCAAAAACACAAAGTGCAGAACATAGAACTTTTAGTCCTGATCACGAGTAAGTTCCAATAAGTTCATAAAGAAATAAATTCAAATAAATTTTTATTGCGGCAACTCCACTGCATCAGTTCAATAAAGCACACATTTTACAAGGTGCCCCAACACGGAACCGTGTTTCGCCAAAGGCTGCATCGGGGGGACCAACAGGAGTTCAGTCAAATCTGCAATGTTAGAATAGTTTAAAAATCAGGACAACAAATAATGGACTAATACCGATATATAATTAAAACAGTGAAATAGAACATACCTTGGTGCAGTATTCAAAAAGTAACAGGGAGTGCATTTACCCTTAGCATAACCAGGCATTTTAAAGGCAGAATTTAGGCGCCAAAAAACAGGTGATGAAATCACCATTCTCGTGGGAACCAATCATCGGTTCCCAGGATTAATGCGCGCCGAATGAGGAAACTGACAGACAAACCAATATAAAAGTGTATGTAATTATGAAAATAGATGCCACTCAATTTCCCGATTTAGTCCTTTTGGGGAAACGGTATCCAACGTAAAAATCCACTTTTGTTCTTGACGTCCCAAAAATTCTAAATAATTGCCACCCCGAGTCGGTTTCGAGACCACTTCGATCACGGTAAACCACAGGTCAGAAATCGTGTGCGAGGAACTTAACCAGTGTGCTACCAGGGGTTCTTGCTCTCGGGACGTTCGAATATTTGAACAATGTTCAAAAATACGAGTTTTAATTTTGCGTGAAGTTTTTCCAACATAAAGAAAAGGACACGGGCATTTGATGACATAAATAACACCCTGTGATGTACAATCAGAGTTAGATTTGAAATGGAAAGATTTTTGAGTGATTGGATGTTGGAATGATGAAAGAGTCTCTGTATGGGGACAAGCTATACAGTGGCCACAAGGTCGATGTGCACAATCTCCCAGAGGGGACGTGTCCACCATCTCCTGATGCGCATGCACCAGTTTATCCCTTAAATTATGCCCTCTCCGAAAGGTAAACCTCAAAGAACCCTGAAACATTTGATGTAGAGATAAGGACTGCCAGTGTGTGCGAACAATTTTGGTGACCTTCCGACTTAGAGGAGAAAAAGGGAGTATGCAATTATTGGATGGCTCTGATGAAGAAGACTGGGGTAAAAAAAGTAAATCTCGATTTACATACAAAGCCCGTTTGAATGCTTGCCGGATGACTGTAGTAGGATAACCTCTTGCCAAAAAACGAGCAGTCATAATTTGTGCTTGTTTCAGAAATTCTTCACGAGTGGAACAAAGACGCCTTAATCGTAAAAACTGCCCAGTAGGGATATTCTTACGGAGATTTCTTGGATGGCAACTATCAAAGGCTAATAGGGTGTTTCTATCTGTAGTTTTCCTAAAGATAGTGGTGTGGAAAGTGTTATCTTTAACAAAAACTAGAATGTCCAAAAAAGCAATCGATGATGGATCTATGACAAAATTAAACTGAAGATGTTGGTTAAGGGAGTTTAGCCAATCTAGAAACATTAAGAATTGAACGTCGGTGCCCTGCCAAATGATAAAAATGTCATCTATGAAACGGACCCATAATGCTAAGTGTGTGGACCAATGTGAAGGGTAAATATAAGTGTCCTCAAATTTAGACACATCAGGAGATGGTGGACACGTCCCCTCTGGGAGATTGTGCACATCGACCTTGTGGCCACTGTATAGCTTGTCCCCATACAGAGACTCTTTCATCATTCCAACATCCAATCACTCAAAAATCTTTCCATTTCAAATCTAACTCTGATTGTACATCACAGGGTGTTATTTATGTCATCAAATGCCCGTGTCCTTTTCTTTATGTTGGAAAAACTTCACGCAAAATTAAAACTCGTATTTTTGAACATTGTTCAAATATTCGAACGTCCCGAGAGCAAGAACCCCTGGTAGCACACTGGTTAAGTTCCTCGCACACGATTTCTGACCTGTGGTTTACCGTGATCGAAGTGGTCTCGAAACCGACTCGGGGTGGCAATTATTTAGAATTTTTGGGACGTCAAGAACAAAAGTGGATTTTTACGTTGGATACCGTTTCCCCAAAAGGACTAAATCGGGAAATTGAGTGGCATCTATTTTCATAATTACATACACTTTTATATTGGTTTGTCTGTCAGTTTCCTCATTCGGCGCGCATTAATCCTGGGAACCGATGATTGGTTCCCGCGAGAATGGTGATTTCATCACCTGTTTTTTGGCGCCTAAATTCTGCCTTTAAAATGCCTGGTTATGCTAAGGGTAAATGCACTCCCTGTTACTTTTTGAATACTGCACCAAGGTATGTTCTATTTCACTGTTTTAATTATATATCGGTATTAGTCCATTATTTGTTGTCCTGATTTTTAAACTATTCTAACATTGCAGATTTGACTGAACTCCTGTTGGTCCCCCCGATGCAGCCTTTGGCGAAACACGGTTCCGTGTTGGGGCACCTTGTAAAATGTGTGCTTTATTGAACTGATGCAGTGGAGTTGCCGCAATAAAAATTTATTTGAATTTATTTCTTTATGAACTTATTGGAACTTACTCGTGATCAGGACTAAAAGTTCTATGTTCTGCACTTTGTGTTTTTGAGATTTCAATTACTCCAATATTGACTGGGTAAATCTAACATCTGAACATGCTCTTAGATAAAAGTTCCTGGATGAAATAAATGACAGTTCCTGGATGGAATAAATGACAGTTCAGGAACCAACAAAAGAGGAAGTAATTTTAGATCTAATTCTCAGTGAAGCGCAGAATTTGGTGAGAGAGGTAACAGTGGTGGGGCCGCTTGGCAATAGTGATCATAATATGATTAAATTTGAATTAATGACTGGAAGGGGGACAGTAAGTAAATCCAGGGCTCTAGCACTAAACCTTCAAAAGGGAAACTTTGAGAAAATGAGAAAAATAGTTACAAAAAAAAAAAAGAAAAGTGCACCTACTACTCTTGGGGAAATTCTGTGCAAAAGAATTTTAAATTCTGCGCATAAAAATATTAATTCTGTGCACAAAAACTTAAAATTCTGCAGAGTTTTAATATGGGCATCCAGCACCTCATTCGTTCACAACCACTCTTATTCAAACAAATAATTCTCTTAACACAATATTTTGGACAAAAACAAGGCCGCAGCTTTAATAACAAGTGACCCGAGCCATATAGCACAATAACAATAACAACATGAATTTTAGCAATGCAAACCACCCTCCACCAACTATCCGCCACCTTCCGGTAGGATAGCTTGACCAACCTTCTCTGCTTGCTCGCAGGGCCCGTCACACACCGAGGATAAGACTCCCGCCACTCTCATGCAAGGAGCCACCCCCGGGTGGACCCCCGCTGCCGACCTGCAGGGGGTCGGGCCAATCAGCTCCCGCCACCTTCCGGCCAGGAGCCGAACCCCCAACAACAGCCCCCGGTTGTCAATCATCGCTTGTTTATTACTAAAATCCATTTTAACATAACCATAAATAGCTGTTCAGGCTCGGGCCAACCGCCGCCCCCCAGCTGCGACAACCGTAACCCCCTACCTTCCCCTCCAAAGCAATGACTACGAAAGGGAGGGCGGGAGGGTCAAACGACGTGCCTACCCCCTCGGCTCGATCGCGCCCCAGTGCCTCCCCCCTCGCCTCGGCCCCGAACTAACTACGATTCGAAAATTCCCCAGCCAATCCCTGACCACCACGATTCCCTCGGGCTCCCGTGTCCAATCCCGGACCTCCACGCGTCCCTCTGCGCACACCTACTCATTCCCCCTCCACCCCCCCTTCTTCTAGTCGTCCCTCGCTCCCTCACGCCCCTACGTAAACGCGCGCCAGATTACGTTCTCCCCCCCCCCCCCCCCTTCCTTCCCCGCATCCTGCATCACGAATGGGCCTGGGCCCACATTAATTCCGACCGTCCGGACACAAGGTCCGTCCGGTCTTCCAATATTGGTCAAAATAACACAATTTACATGACTGTCCTTAAGTAATTACATTTTAAATTAATACAGAAAAAAGTTATTACTTAAAGATGTAGAATTTTAAATATTTTGAGCAGAATTTCCCTATAAATTCACTGTAAGAGTGTCCCTTCCACTCTCTCTCCCTACTCCCCTGGCCACTTTACCCTCTCAGGCCCCAACTCCTCCACCTGCCAGTATCTCTCCCCTCCATCTCTAGGCTCAACCCTTTCCACTCTCTCCCCACTCCCAAAGTTTGACCCCATTCTCAGTCCTGTCCCTCCCTCTCTCACACACATGCTCCCTTTCTCTAGTACACATACACACTTCCCTCATATAGGCTCCCTCACTCTCTCGCACACACACATCCCCTCATACAGGGTTCCTCTCTCTTGCATGCTCACTCTCAAGCTCCCTTTCTTTCTCACGCATACACCCTCACACAGGCTTACCTATGTCTCTCGCTCTCACGCACTCCTTCACATAGGCTCTCTCACACATATACAATCCCTTCACACAGGCCAGCGCCCTCACATACACAGGATCCCTTTTTCATACATCACAATGAAAAATACCCTTCAACAGGATACCCCAATGAAGAAGACCCTACAACAGGATATTGTTAGGATATCCATACATCTGACTCTCACCCTCCTTAGCGTTTTCTGCTACTCCCTTAACCTCTGGCCACCTCCTTTGTAACTCATGACCCACCCCTCTCTCCCACCCTCTGTACGCCCTCCTTTGTATTTTCCCTCACCCTCCTCTTCTCTCCCACACCCTTCTACCTACGCTAGGCTGTTTCCTCACCGACCCACCTTTTTGAATATCTGAATTTCTCAGCTCAACACGGCTGTTTTACACTTTCTCAGGATAACCTTTAGTTTAAGGTTATTGTTTTTTGCTAGTATCATGTCCCCTACATCATAATTGCTCTCTTTAAGATATATTTATTATTAAAGTTGTCTAAGAAACCCTCTTTCATTCTCCGATATTATATACTTATATATCCCTTGTATATTGTTTCATAGAGCTTGTTACGTAGACCTTGTTACATAGACCTTTGTATATTGTTTCCTAGAGCTTTTAATTTCACATATACCTCTTGTATATTTGTTTTCCACTTTACTTTTACTGTTCGATGTAAGGGTTATGCCCACAAGTTATTAGTTGTATGTAAACCGATACGATGTGCAAACGGCTATCGGTATATAAGAAACTCCAAATAAATAAATAAATAAAATCCACACCAGCTCCCAATCTCTCTCACACATACATACTTCTTCACAATCTCCTCATATAAGCTCCCTCTCTCTGGCACCCACATTCAAACATCCCCCTTATCTCTTTCACACCCCCCCCCCTGCTTATCCTCCCTGGTCTCACTCACACTCCCCTGCTTTCTCCCACCCTCCTGCTCAGCCCCCTGCTCTTTCTCACTCCCTCCTTCCTCCAAATCTCTCCCCCTCCTCTCTCTCATATCCCCTCCCCACCCCACCCACTCCCCTTCCATACACACACCTCTCTACATACATTCATGCTCACCGAGGCACACGGAGGCCTTCATGTTTGCCATAAATAGTGCGCACGCTCCGTTTGCGGCATGCCAGGGCCTTCAGATTCACCACTATGGGACGCCAGGGACCTTCATCTTCAGTGCGACTGGCGCGCCGGGGGCCTTCATCTTCGCCACAGTGTGCTCCATTCATGGCATGCTGGGGTCTCTGCCATTTTCTGCGCAGAATTTGACAATTCTGTGCAGGGGGGGAATTCTGAGCAAATTCAGCGCTCCGCAATAGCGCAGAATTCCCCCAGGACTAACCAACAAAGGTTAAGAGTGTGCAACAGCTGTGAACATTGTTAAGAAAATACCATCTTAGAAGCGCAATCCAGATGATTTCCACGCATTAAGAAAAGTGGAAGGAAGGTCTAACTATTACCGGCATGGCTAAAGTGGGGTGAAAGACTATTTTATCCAAACGTTCTTCATTCAAAAATCAGAAGGATCCATCAGAAGAAAATAGGATAAGAACATAAGAAAATGTCATACTGGGTCAGACCAAGGGTCCATCAAGCCCAGCATCCTGTTTCCAACAGTGGCCAATCCAGGACCCAAGAACCTGGCAAGTACCCAAAAACTAAGTCTATTCCATGTTATCATTGCTAATGGCAGTGGCTATTCTCTAAGTGAACTTAACAGCAGGTAATGACTTCTCCTCCAAGAACGTATCCAATCCTTTTTTAAACACAGCTATACTAACTGCACTAACCACATCCTCTGGCAACAAAATTCCAGAGTTTAATTGTGCTTTGAGTAAAAAAGAACTTTCTCCGATTAGTTTTAAATGTGCCACATGCTAACTTCATGGAGTGCCCCCTAGTCTTTCTACTATCCGAAAGAGTAAATAACCGATTCACATCTACCCGTTCTAGACCTCTCATGATTTTAAACACCTCTATCATATCCCCCCTCAGTCGTCTCTTCTCCAAGCTGATAAAGCATAAGCATTGGTAAGTTAAATGTAAGACATTGATAAGACAGGCTAACAGAGAATCTGAAAAGAAGTTGGCTGTAGAGGCAAAAAGTCATAATAAAAACTTTTAAAAATATATCTGAAGCAGAAAGCTCTCGAGGGAGTCATTGGACTGTTAGATGATTGAGGGGTTAAAGGGGCAGTTAGGAAAGAAACACTAAACAAATTCTTTGCTTTGGTGTTTACTGAAGAGGATTTTGGGGAGATACTCGTTCCAGAGACGGTTCTCAAGGGTGACAATTCAGATGAACTGAACCAAATCATGGTGAACCTGGAAGATATGGTAGGCCAGATTGACAAACTGAAGAGTAGTAAATCACCTGAACCGGATGGTATAAATCCAAGGGTTCTTAAAGAAGAAAAATGAAATTTCAGACCTATTCAATTAATTTGTAGCCTATCATTAAAATCATCCATTGTATCTGAAGGCTGGATGGTGGCAAATGTAACCCTGATATTTAAAAGGGGCTCCAGGGGGTGATCCGGAAGACCAGAGACCGGTGAGCCTGAGCTTCAGTGCCGGGAAAAATCATGGAAACTGTTATAAACAATAAAATTACAAAACATTTAGATAGACATGGTTTAATGGTTTAAACTAGAACAAAGGGGAAAGCAGACAGTCGCTCAGCAGCGCACGGTTTGGAGGGAGGTATCTTCAAAAGATACTAATGAAGCATTAGAGTTACAGCATCCCACAGGTTCCAATAATAAGAAAAGTAGCCCAAGTGCCTATAATTAAAAACTCACCTGAGCTAAGATTCCAATTTATCCCTGTCAACTGAAAAGCTGAATGTAAATACAAACAAAAAACACTTTGAAATGTTTGTTTGCTAATGCCAGAAGTCTAAGAAGGAAGATGGGAGAATTAGAGTGTATAGCAGTGAAAGATGACGGACTTAATTGGCATCTCAGAGACAAGGTGGAAAGAGGATAACCAAAGGGATAGTGCTATACCAGGATACAAATTATATCACAATGACAGAGAGGAGCATCTTGGTGGCGGGGTGGCGCTTTATGTCCGGGATGGCATACAGTTCAACAGGATAAAGATCCTGCATGAGACTAAATGCACAATCAAATCTTTAGGGTAGAAATCTCCTGTGTGTTGGGGAAGAGTATTGTGATAGGAGTATACTACTGCCCATTTGGCCAAAATGATGAGATGGACAGTGAAATGCTAAGAGAAATTAGCGGAGCTAACCAAACTGGTAGTGCAGTAATAAAGTAGAGTTGCTTACCTGTAACAGGTGTTCTCCTACGACAGCAGATGGGCGACATCATCAGATGGAGCCCGGCATGGGAAACTTTGACTGGCACACTGAGCATGCTCAGCATGCCACTATCCACGTGGCTCGCGGGGTCCCTCTTCAGTCTCGTATCTTAACGAAAAAAGACGAGCGAAAAAAAAAACAATGGAGAACCCCCAAATCCGCAGGGTGTTCTAGGAGAACACCTGTTACAGGTAAGCAACTCTGCTTTCTCCTATGATAAGCAGGATTGTAGTCCTCACAGATGACTGAATACCAAGCTACTAGCTGCTTCCAGGTAAAACAGGACCAACAGCACTTAACCACCTGCCAATGAGCACAAAAGAAGTGCTGAGGAGGCAGCAAGAACCAGATACTGGGCCTTAGGTAGGGAAAGTTGGGTTCTTATGCTTGGAATAGATTACGAAGGACAGACTGGCTAAAGGTACTGTCATGTCGACAATCCTTTTCTAAACAGTAAAGGGTGGCAAACGTGTGTAGGGAGCTCCACGTCGCAGCCTTGCAGATTTCAGCAATAGGGACTGCACAAAAGTGTGCCACTGACACTGCCATGGCTCTGAGAGCACCCTGACACGGCTTCCGAGCAAAAGGCCCGCCTGCTTGTAGCAGAAGGATATACAGTTCGCAAACCAGTTGGTCAGGGTCTGCTTGCCCACCACGACGCCAAGCCTGTTTTTATCAAAAGGAGAAAAAGCTGCATAGACTGCCTGTGGGCTGACATGTGCTCAAGATAAAAGGCAAGAGCATGCTTGCAGTCCAGGCTGTGCACAGCCCATTCACCCTGGTGGGAATGGGGCCTCGGAAAGAAGGTGGGCAAAACTATGGACTGATTGAGAGGGAAATTAGGCAGGGTGAGTGCGTAGAACACCCTGTCATGAAAAAAAACTTCATTTAGAGCGGATGCCTCACTTACACCTGAAGCTCACTGACCCTGCGAGCAGAGGTGACCGCAACCATGAAAATTAATTTCTAGGCGAGATGTTTAACCTCACAGGAGTGCATAGGCTCGAAAGGAGACTGCATGAGCCATGCTAGTACCACGTTGAGGTCCCAGGACACAATAGGAGGACGCAGAGGGGGCTTTAGTTGTAACAGGCCCCACGTGAAGTGGCCCACCAAGGGCTGCACAGAAATGGGTGTGCCATTTATCCCCTGGTGATAAGCACTGATAGCACTCAGGTGAACTCTGATCGAGGTGGTCTGTAGCCCAGGCTCTGAGAGGGACCACAAATAGTCCAATAGTCACTAGTGGGGCATGAGAAAGGGTCTAGGCCTTTCACCTCACATCAGACGGAGAACCTCTTTCGCTTCAACCGGTAAGACTCCCTGGTGGAAAGCTTTCGGGAAGCCACCAGTACCTGCGATACTATATCACAGAGGTCGAGGGACTGCAAAAGAATACCCTTTCAACATTCAGGCAGTGAGGGCCAGCAACCAGAGGTTTGGGTGGCGCAATCTGCCCTGATCCTGCGTGATCAGGTTGGGGGAGGTGCCCAGATGTATGGGCTCCCGTATCAATAGGTCGTGCAGGACCGGGAACCAGACTTGTCACGGCCGGTATGGAGCAACCAGAATCATAGTACCCTTGTCCTGCTGGAGCTTCACAAGAGTCTTCCCCACCAGCGGGAGGGGAGGATATGCATACAGTAAGCCCTTGCCCCAAGGCTGGGCAAAGGCATCTGAGGCTGGTTCCCCATACTCCCTCTGTACAGGGAGCAGAAGTGGATCACTTTGTAATTCAGGGTGAAGGCAAAAAGATCCACGTCCGGAATGCCTCACAGGCGGAAGATTCTGTCCGCAACTGTCAGGTTGAGCAACCACTCATGGGGGTGGAATGTCCGACTCAGGCAATCCGCCACCACATTCTCCGTCCCTGCAAGGTAAACTGCTCGCAAGAGCTTGTCCTTGGACACGGCCCAGGCTCAAATCTGTACCGCCTCCTGGCTAAGCAGGAAGGAGTCTGTGCCTCTTCCTGCTTGTTTATGTACCACATCGAGACTTGGTTGTTGGTCTGGATGAAAACCACTTTGTGGGCCGGGTGATCCTGGTACACCGAGAGGGCGTACCTGATCGCTCGCAGTTCCAGGAAATATATTTGACAACTCTACTCCTGCTCTGACCACATGCCTTGAATGTGGACATTGCCCACATGTACTCCCCAGCCCAAGGTGGAGGCATCGATGGTCAGTAACACCTGGGGGTATGGCGCTTGGAAGGGGCCTCTCCAAGATGGCCAGTTCTTCCCACCAGGCGACAGAATCTTGAAGAAGCGAGGTGAGCTGTACTGGCACCGAGAGGTTCTGGGTGGCTTGGAGCCACTGAGAGCGTAGTGTCCACTGCACCATCCGCATGGCTAGTCAGGCTAGCGGAGTGACATGAACCGATGCTGCCATGTGACCCAGGCAAGCAGAGCAGTACCCAGGCAGTACCCAGGTACTGGAAATGACTGTGGCCCACTACAAAGTTGAGATACATCTTGTGAGGTGGGAATATTGTTATGTAAGCATAAGCATCCTTCAAATCGAAAGAGCAGAACCAATCTCCTTTCTGAAGTTGAGAAATCAGGGTACCCAAGGAGACCATTTTGAAGCATTCTCACCACAAGAACCTGTTTAAGGCTTTGAGGTCGAGAATGGGCCGAAGACTGCCTGTTTTCTTTGGTATCAGAAAATATCTCACGTAGAACCCCTGGCCCTGTTGAGAGCAGAGCACGGGTTCTACTGTTCCGGCCTTTAACAAGGCCGAGAGCTCTAACTCGAGAGTTTCCTGATGCCCCAACAGTTCCCACATTGGCGCTGGCAGAGAATCCCCCTGGACTGTCCTGAAATTCAGGCGATGGCCAAAACCTAGTGGTTGGTGGTAATAGGAGGCCAGCGGTCTGCAACAGACATAGCCGGCCTCCGACCAGTGGGGTAGGGAGTCTGTGGGTACCGCAAGTTGTCATCCACTCTCTTGCCGCCAGTCAAAAGCCCACAGCAGGACTGGACTGTGGGGCTGGCTGGGGCCTGGGAGCACACTGTTGGCGAGGCTGGCCTCCTATGACACCTAGATCTCTTTCCTGGGTTGTAACTCCTGAAAAGGACTGGAAGGCTCATCTGCATACTGCTCCCAGCATCCCCTGGAAGAGGAGTCCAGAGGTCACCGCAAGCGATCCAGTGATTGAATTCCACAGTCCCAGCTTCCAGAGGCCCCACACCCTTTGCAGTAGAAGAGGACCGGAATCTCAAACCCTTCAATTAACTGAGGGAAGATCAATTTAATGGTGGTTAAAGAGGATTGGTAAGTCTAGCTTTGGGAAATCTTTGGACTTATCAAAGTTTGGTGAAAGGTGAAATAGAGAGATACATTCTTTAGAATTTGTGTGTGTCTGAGGTAATAAGCATGCCAGATATAATTAATTCTAGTGTCTGTCTTTCCCACTCAACTCAATCCTTGATTTTTAGTCAAGAGACACTTTCTCATTAAAAGTCAATCAGGGTCTTATCTAAATCATACTATTGTACCAGCCCTTATTGAAAGTTTAATCATCCCCTTTGTAGGACCCTAGCTGATTGATTAGTAAATACTCCTGTAATTTTAAAGTACGCTAATTCCAACTCCCTTAGTATCCTAAACTTAACTAGGAACTCAATAAAACTAAGATGAAGGCAGCAGTCCAGCAGCAAGAGGGGGGCTTTCCAGTATTTTGCATTGAATTTCACATTATGATTTTCTACCCGCCGGTGACAGATTGTATGTGTGCACTCTGTGCAAAGAGCTCCTGGCTCTCAGGGAACGAGTCTAATCTCTGGAGGCTAGAGTAGCAGACTTGGAGGAGCTGAGGCAGACAGAGAGGTACATTGATGAGACCTTCAGAGACATAGCAGCCAAGTCCCACATCCAGTCTGGCAGCCCCAGTGCTGCTTGGATCAGAAAGGTCTCCCAGTAGGAGAACATCACCCTGGTGTAGCAGGAAGTGATTCTGTAGCAAGGGCTTGCTCTCCAGGTGATGTATTGTCCTCTCGCACTGAGGACAAGTCTCCCAGGGCTACTGCCCAGGAGGGAAGGGTTAGGCCGGCCATCATAGTTGGTGATTTAATTATTAGAAATGTAGATTACAGGGTGGCTGGTGGATGTGAGGACTGCCTGGTAACTTGCCTGCCTGGTGCGAAGGTGGCAGACCTCACGCGTCACCTAGATAGGATTATAGGCAGTGTTGGGGAGGAGCCGGCTGTCGTGGTACATGTGGGCAACAAAGACATAGGAAAATGTGGAAGAGAGGTTCTAGAAGCCAAATTTAGGATTTTAGGTAGAAAGCTGAAATCCAGAACCTCCAGGGTGGCATTCTCTAAAATGCTTCCTGTTACACGTACAGGTACCCAGAAGCAGGCAGAGCTCCAGAGTTTCAATGCGTGGATGAGACGATGGTGCAGGGAAGAGGGATTCAGTTTTGTAAGGAACTGGGGAAACTTTTGGGGAAGGGGGAAGACTTTTCCGAAAGAATGGGCTCCACCTTAACCAGAGTGGAACCAAGCTGCTGCCACTAACTTTCAAAAATGAGATACAGCAGCTTTTAAACTAGAATAAGGGGGAAAGCCGACAGTCACTCAGCAATGCATGGTTCGGAGAAATGTATCCTTGAAGGATACTAATGAAACAGGAGAGTTAGGGTATTCCAACAGAGAGGTTCCAATAAAAGCAAACGTAGTCCATGTGCCTATATGTAAAAAATCACCGAAGCTAATGATTTCCAAATTATCCCTAACAACTGAAAAGCAGGTTGGTAATACAAACAAAAAACACACTTTGAAATGTCTGTATGCCAATGCCAGAAGTCTAAGAAGTAAGATGGGAGAGTTAGAGTGTAAATCAGTAAATGATGGGATTGACATAATTGGCATCACAGAGACTTGGTGGAAGGAGGATAACCAATGGGACAGTGCTATATCAGGGTACAAATTATATCACAATGACAGAGTGGATCAACTTGGTGGGGGTGTGGCACTTTATGTCCGGGAGGGTATAGAGTCCAACAGGATCAAGATCATACAAGAGACTAAATGCTCAGTAGAATCTATATGGATAGAAATTCTCATGTGTGTTGGGTAAGAGTATAGTGACAGGAGTATACTACCATCCCCCTGGACAAAACGGTGGATGATGAAATGCTAAGAGGAATCAGGGAAGCTAACCAATTTGACAGTGCAATAATAATGGGAGATTTCAATTACTGTTTATAATAAATCACATTGTATCAATAAAGTTTTTTGCAATTTTTGTGTAGCATTATTATTGAAAGACAATCATTTTATCATACTTTTTATATGTATATATATTGGACCTTCATACTACCCACGGTTTGCAAGAATGTTATTTTTAATTTTTACCACTACGGGTCTTTTTAATCAGTGGTCCACTACGGATGAATTATTTATATTTCAATTTTAAGAATTTTTCTTTGGTTTTAAACTGTTTTTATAAAAATGTGGAGAAATGTACTTCCCTTAGCTGGCGCTATCGTGCTTCAGAGTCCAACGTCCGGAGTTTGAAATGCCAGTCCGAAGTGTCCATGTTTCGCGGGCTGCTGCTTCAGGGACTGCACAATAAAGTTCAGTATGCAAAAATTCTCCGGATACAAGCTTAACAGGAATGTCCTGATTTTTCTTCCACATAACTTGTACAGGAGGTCCAATTTATTTTTTTCGGAACCTGCCACCATTTTCTTTTTATCGGTGTTTCTTATGTGGAAGAAAAATCGGGACATTCCTGTTAAGCTTGTATCTGGAAAATTTTTGAGTACTGAACTGTATTGTGCAGTCCCTGAAGCAGCAGCCCGCGAAACCTGGACACGTCAGACTGGCATTTCAAACTCCAGACGTTGGACTCTGAAGCACGATAGCACCAGCTAAGGGAAGTACATTTCTCCACATTTTTTAAAAACAGTTTAAAACCAAAGAAAAATTCTTAAAATTGAAATATAAATAATTCATCCGTAGTGAACCAATGATTAAAAAGACCCGTAGTGGTAAAAATTACAAGTAACATACTTGCAAACTGCGGGTAGTATGAAGGTCCAATATATATATATATATACATATAAAAGTATGATAAAATGATTGTCTTTCAATAATAACACTACACCAAAATTGCAAAAAATGTTATTGATACAACGTGATTTATTATAAACTTATCTTGCTTCACTGTACATTGGACATCTTGATACAGGTACATTTAGATTTCAATTACCCCAATATTGATTGGGTAATTGTAACATCAGGACTTGCTAGAGACAAAGTTCCTGGATGTAATAAATGATTGCTTTATGGAGCAATTGGTTCAGGAACCAACAAGAAAGGGAGCTATTTTAGATTTAATTATTAGTAGAATGCAGGATTTGGTGAGAGAAGTAACGGTGGTGGGGCCCCTTGGCAATAGTGATCATAACATGATCAAATTTATACTTAATAACTGGAAGGGGGACAATAAGTAAATCTACAGCTCTAACACTAAACTTTCAAAAGGGAAACTTTGATAACATGAGGAAAATAGTTAGAAAAAAACTGAAAGGTGCAGCTGCAAAGGTTAAAAGTGTTCAACAGGCATGGATATTGTTTAAAAATACAATCCTAGAGGCGCAGTCCAGATGTATTCCATGCATTAAGAAAGCTGGAAGGAAGGCAAAACGATTACTGTCATGGTTAAAAGGTGAGGTGAGAGAGGCAATTATTTTTTTTTACACTTATTTTTATGCCATGCTATCTGCTACGCCATAAAAACTAAACTATATAAAGACTCATCAGTGTGATAAGAAAATTAAATGCAGGCAACAGAGGGTTAAGAATTTATTTGTGATGTGGCATTTCACAATATTTCCTGGAAACCCCAGAGGAACAAAAAATCTCTTCACATGATTATGTGTTTGGGTCCATCTGTTCATGTATTTCATTTTATCAAATTTAAAAAGATTACTAGTTACAGAGCAATTGTACAGCAGAGTTGCTTACCTCCAACATTCTCAAAAGACAGCAGGATGTCTGCCCTCACAAGTAGGTGACATCAATCAATGAAGCATAGGCAGTCAAAGTTCTGGGCTATTTAGCATGTGCAGGCTGACATGACAACACACATCCACATGGAGGCCCCTCAGTCTACACTTTTTTTTTTTTTTAGTTTATACTTGGAAAAGCCAACTCCAAGGGGAGATGGATGAGTTTTGTGAGGACTGACATCCTGCCGTCCTTGGGGAACACAGGGTAAGCAACTATGCTTCTTTGAGGACAAACAGGATGGTAGCCCCCACAAGTGGGGAACCACTAGCTACAAACTGCCTTGAATGAAAAAAGGGGAAACAAAACACGGCCAATGAGCACGATAACTGATTTTTTTGTTGGCAATAGGCCTTTTTTCTTCTATATTTTCCTAAAAGGGGCAGTCTGAAACAAAAAGCAAGCCCTAGGAGGGACTGAGTTGGGCTTTACATCTCAAAGAGATTCTGTAGGACAGACTGGCTGAACCTACTTTCTCATTAGGAGTCCCTGTCCAAAATAAGATGTTAATATGTGGAAGGAGCTCCATGTCACAGTTTTACAGATCTTCATAGAGACAGAGACCTTAGGCAGGCTATTGACACTGCCATACCTGACACCGTAATCCTTGACATGACCTCCCTATTAATACTACTACCTCCTCAATTCAGAACAAAATGCAATCTGCCAGCCAAGTGAACAAACTATGTACGGCAAACTATGTATGGCAATGGCAATCTCCAGTTTGTTGATATCTAAAGAAAGAAAAAGCTGGGTGGAATTTCTATGGACTTCAGACTGTCCCAAGTAGAAGGCCAAGGTTTTCATACAATCAAACTGTGCAGAAAAGTGGCCTGGGGAAAAAATTCTAGAAGGACAAATGACTGGGCAGGATGAAATTCCAACAAAACCTTAGGCAGAAGCTTAGCATGGATATGCAGAATCACCCTATCAAGATAAAATTTAGCATAAGATGGATAAGTTACTAGAGCCCGAGACTCACTGACCCTGCACACTGAAGTCACTGCCAACATATGACGCTTAAAGTACTTCTGGTTGCAGGAGCACAGTGGCTCAAAGGGAGCTTTCATCAGCTCAGTAATTACCATGTTGAGGTCCCAAGACCCAGCAGGAGGCCTGATGGGAGACTTCAAATGAAAAATGCCCCCATGAATCAGACAACCAAAGCCTGTACAGAGATAATCTACCATTTACATGTTGGTGATAGGCACCAGCTGCACTGAGATGAACTTTTATGGAGTTGGACTTGAAATCAGACTTAGACAAACAAATGTAAAAAATAAGTAGCTTTTGTGAGGAACAGGAAAAAAGGATCAAACTTCCTCGATTTGAATCCATAGGACTGTCTCATTGACTTCTTCTTTAAAGCTAACAGAACACAAGAGACATCTTCTGAAAGATCCTTCACAACATCCAGGCTCTAAGAGCCAGGGACCCGACAATGGGATGGTGAACCGCCCTCCATCCTGCATGAAGAAAGTTGGGGAATTGTTTAAAAAAAAAAAAAACCAACATCCTAGAAGCACAATCCAGGTGTATTCCACACATTAACAAAGGTGGAAGGAAGACAAACCGGTTAAAAGGTGGGATGGTTAAAAGGTGGGATGAAAGAGGCTATTTTAGCCAAATAATCTTCAGCCAGCTTCTCCCCAGCACTGTCTAAAATCCTGTCTACGTGATGCGTGATGTTCGCCACCTTCGCACTAGGTAGGCATGTTACCAGGCAATCCTTACGCCCACCAGCCACCCGGCTGTCTACATTCCTAATAACTGAATCACCAACTATGACAGCCGACCTAACCCTTTCCTCCTGGGCAGTAGCCCTGGTAGACACATTCTCGGTGCTTGGATATCTGTTTGCATTGGCACCAATGCATTCAATGCTTGGGCACATATGCTCCAAAACAACTTGTTAAAGGACCACCAAATTCTCCTATCCAATTCCTCCTCAAAGATTTCCAATTAAAACAAATATTAGGAGACAGGAGGGGAGGCCACATCTTCTTGGGAAGCCAGAGGTGTATTAATGGACCTGGACCCCTGGAGACTGCTGCACTTCCCAGAAATGCATCAAAGAAGAGCTTCAGGGAATTCACAAGCACAGCCAGAATGTCCCCATTTCCAGTCCTTGGTAAAGCCTCAACTGGAATATTGTGTTCAGTTCTGGAGATTGAAACTCAAAAGGGGCAGAGTCAGGATGGAGGCAGTCCAGAAAAGGGAGACAAAAATGATGGGGGGGGGGGGGGGGGGTATCCATCAAATGACTTACGAGGAGAGGCTGAAGGACCTAAATATGTATACCCTGGAAGAGAGGAGGTGCAGTGGAGATATGATACAGACTTTCAGATACCTAAAAGGTTTTAAGGATGCACATTTGACAAACTTCTCTGTTGGAAAAAAATCAGTAATGAAACTCCAGGGAGGATGACGCAAAACCAATGTCAGGAAATATTTCTTCGCAGATAGGTTGGTGGATGCCTGGAATGCCCTTCCAGAGGAGGTGGTGATGACAAAAATGGTAAAGGATTTCAAAGGGGCATGGGATAAACACATTGGAGCCCTAAAGACTAGAGGATGAAAGTGGAAAAAAAAAAGAATGCACGGGAATAACTTGCTGGTGTAACGGTTACTACTCTTAACCAACAAGCCTTCATACTGCTGATGCAACTCATTATTCCTCTCTGCTTTAACGGCAAGGGGAAAAGAGGAAAAGGGGAATTAGTGTCAGACACCAACCAATGACATGAATTTTACGGTCTGGGAAAACAAATAAGCATGAGGGTAACTTGCTGATGCAGCTGTTACTACCCTTAATCAATAAGCCATATACTTCAAAGGCAAGAGATAACGGGGAATTGGACCTTGACAGCAACCAACAAGGGCACCAGACACTGATGGTGCATTGACATCAGGATGATATCGAGGACTGGAAATGGAGAAATAACTTACCTGATAATTTCGTTTTCCTTAGTGTAGAAAAATGGACTCAGGACAAATGGATATTGTGCTCTTCTGCTTGCAGATGGCAGACGGAGTCAGATTTCAAAGCTGACGTCACTCTAGATATACCCCTGCAGTAACCTCAGCTCTTCAGTATTCTCTTCGAAAAGCCATTGTGGATATATCTTTGCTTAAATAACTTGATTAAACTTGAGTAAAACTTGAACTGGTTCAACTAATTTCCAAACTGGAGACCGCCAGTGCACTCAAACAGTTAACGGCGACACCGGACAAACTGTGGGTGTCTTGAACTAGGGGTAGGCCACGGCTTACCCGTATTTGCTTAGTCTCGAGGTTTGTTATCCGAGGTTCTCCTTTTTCGGGGCAGCCGTGGGCGGGATGCCGAGTCCATCTGTCTACACTAAGGAAAACGAAATTATCAGGTAAGTTAGTTCTCCATTTCCTAGCATGTAGCCAGATGGACTCAGGATCAATGGGATGTACAAAAGCTACTCCTGGATAGGGCAGGAGGCTGCCCGTGGCCCATGTAATACTGCCTTTGCGAAGGCTGCGTCTTCCCGGGCCTGAACATCCAAGCGGTAGAAATTGGAGAAGGTGTGTATGGAGGACCACGTCGCTGCCCGACAGATCTTGGTGGGCGACAGCAGCTTGGTTTCTGCCCAGGAGACTGCCGTTGCCCTCGTAGAATGAGCCTTAACCTGTAGAGGTAAGGGCTTTCCTGCCTCTATGTAGGCTGCCTTGATTACTTCTTTGAGCCAGCGGGCTATGGTCGCCTGCGAGGCCGCTTCTCCTTTATTCCCACTGTGAAGAACGAATAAGCGATCTGTTTTGTGCACCAGTTCCGATCTTTCCAGGTATCGCACCAGGAGTCTGCAGACATTCAGGTGGCGAAGAAGGGGTGAGTCTTCCGAGTTCTTTTGTTCATACGGAGCTGGTAGCTAGATGGTTTGGTTCAAGTGAAACTCGGAAACCACTTTCAGAAGGAAGAAGGGGACAGTGCGCAGTTGTATGGTTCCAGGCATGAACCTAAGGAATGGTTTCCCACAGGATAGTCCCTGTAGTTCAGAGATGTGACGAGCTGAACATATTGCCACCAGGAATGCCGTTTTCAATGTTAAGAGGCGTAGGGACAGACCGCGTGTTGGTCTGAAGGAAGCCCCAGCTAGGAAGTCTAATGCTAGATTGAGATTCCATAGAGGCACTGGCCACTTTAGGGGTGGTCGGAGTTGTTTAACCCCTTTCAGGAAGCGGGACAAGTCTGAATGGGTTGATAGCCGGATACCGTCCACTTCTGCTCTGAAGCAGACCAGTGCAGCTACTTGGACCTTGAGGGAGTTGAATGACGATCCCTTAATACCGTCCTGTAGGAACTCCAGAATCATGGGAATCTTGGCTGTCCGGAGGCGTAGGGACAGACCGCTTGTTGGTCTGAAGGAAGCCTCAGCTAGGAAGTCTAATGCTAGATTGAGATTCCATAGAGGCACAAGCCACTTTAGGGGTGGTCGGAGTTGTTTAACCCCTTTCAAGAAGCGGGACAATCACTGCAACACAGAGCTCAAAATACTGTGGAAGTGTTTGATTCCCAGTTAAAAGAGTTCCAATGTACTGTACAAAGTTTTACTGATGATTTGAAGCAGCAGAAACTCAAAAGGTTTTTAAGGAATGAGCAGAACTACAAAAAAGGCTCTATTTTTGGATGAATCCACAACAGTAAGAAAAGCTTTGATACGGGATCTGATGACTCATCGGGAGATGAGTTGATACAGCAGGAAGATAAGAAGAATTCTGGTAGGGACATGATCGAATAGGCTCCTTTTTTAAATGCTTGGCAGGATCGGAAGGTCAAGTTTCAGATGTCCAACTCAGAGAACCAGGGCGGACAGAACTATTAGAAACGTTTGACACGCTCATACACGAAAGGACAGATATGCAGGGATCAGCAGTGATTAACTTGTCACAGAAGGTCCTGAAAGATCATCATGTTAGTATTTTAATTAAAGGATTGTTCTTTGTCCCTACTCTCTATTTTGATCATTTTGAAGTTCATAAATCGTTTGAGAAATGCATCAGATCTTTGCATCTGAAACAATTTTTTGGCAATAGGGAAGCACTAGACCCTTTAGATGATTCGGTAATTTATACGTAGTCTAAGTGGTGCCCACCTGGTAGTAGTGACCCAACTATACAGACATTTTCAAAATTGGTATACAGGGATCTCAATAAAGTATGTCAAAAACCAGTGAGAGTTCCCAGTAATTTGTCGAGAGAAGAGCACCTTGCACTGAAGGATTTACAGAATGATACTAATATTGTAGTGAAGGCAGCTGACAAAGGTGGAGCTGTAGTTATACTGGATAAGCAGTTTTATAGGGAAGAAGCAATTAGACAGTTGTCAGGTAAAGCTCAGTTGCTTACCTGTAACAGGTATTCTCCTAGGACAGCAGGATGTTAGTCCTCACATGTGGGTGACATCATCTGATGGAGCCCGACATGGGAAACTTTGACTGGCAGACTGAGCATGCCCAGCCTGCTGCTTTCCGCCCATCCATGCAAGGTCCCCCTTCAGTCTCATAATATAACAAAATATACAAGTGAGAAAAAATTACACAACAAACCAAAGGTGAACCCAACATACTGGGGAGGCAGGCAGGATTCCTGAGGACTAACATCCTGCTGTCCTAGGAGAACACCTGTTACAGGTAAGCAACTGCGCTTTTTCTCCTAGGACAAGCAGGATGGTAGTCCTCACATGTGGGTGATTACAGAGCTCCAGACTGCCCCATTCGACCAGATAGACCCACAGTAGCCGAACAAAGTGCCACCAGGCACATCACAACTGCGGCGTTATGGGGAAAAACAGGGGGCGGCCTGGTCCCACAGAGAGCCCGATAAGAGATAGTTGGGTTCAGGACTAGAATAAGTTGCATAGGACAGACTGGCCAAAAGTGCTGTCCTGGCGACTATCCCTGTCAAGGCAGTAGTGAGCAGCGAACGTCTGGAGAATACTCCAGGTCGCAGCTCTACAAATTTCAGCGGGAGGGTTCGCACGCAGATGGGCCACTGACGCTGCCATAGCCTGCACAGAGTGAGCTTTCACCCTGCCAGCCAGCTGAAGGCCTGCCTGCTCGTAGCAGAAAGCGATGCAATCCGCTAGCCAGTTGGATAAAGTCTGCTTCTCCACCACTGCTCCCAGTCTATTGGAGTCAAATGACACGAAGAGCTGGGAGGACTGCCTATGGGCCGCTGTCCGATCTAGATAGAAAGCGAGCATTCGCTTGCAGACCAAGGTGAGAAGAGCATGTTCCCTCGGGTGGGAATGAGGCCGTGGGAAGAACATGGGAAGAATGATTTATTGGTTGATGTGGAAAGCAGTCACCACCTTAGGCAGAAGTTTTGGATGTATACGCAGTACCACATGATCATGGAATAATTTTGTGTAGGGAGCGTATGTGACCAGAGCCTGGATCTCACTGACCCTGCGAGCGGAAGTGATCGCCACCAGGAACATGACTTTCCAGGTGAGGAACTTCAGGTCACAGGACTTGAGAGACTTGAACGGATGCCAAATTAGTCTCACCAGGACCATGTTGAGATCCCACAGAGTTGCTGGCGGTCAAAGCGAGGGCTTTAGCTGAACAAGTCCCCGCATGAAGCATCCGACAAGAGGCTGGACCGAAGTGGGTGCACCGGCGACACCCTGGTGGTAGGCACTGAGGTTTACGCGGACCAAGCTGGTTTGAAGGCCAGACTCGGACAGATGCCAGAGATAATCGAGCAGGCGGGGGAGCGGACATGAGAATGGATCCAGTCTGAGGCCACCGCACCCATATGGAAAAACGCTTTTGCTTTGAACTATAGGATTTCCAGGTGGAAGATTTCCGGGACTCAATCAAGACCCTGGAGATACCATCCGTGAGCACCAAAGGCTGGAGGATCATGCACTCAGCATCCACGCCGTGAGGGCCAGGGCCCAGAGGTTCAGGTGGCACAGGGTGCTCTGATTCTGTGATATGAGGTTGGGAGCTGTCCCCAGAGAAACCGGTGCGCTCACTGACAGGTCAAGAGGGTGCCACCAGGATTATGGTCCCCCTGTCCTCTTGCAGTTTCGTCAAGTCCTTGAGAGGAGCAGGATAGGGGGGTACGCATACATGAGACCCTGTCCACAGTGAAGGGAAAAAACAAAAACAAGACCGATGCCTTATTCAAATAGAATGGAACATGCCTGACTCTGGCCAAAGTTTCACTTTATGGCTACATCAGGGGCTCTTCAAATTAGGTAACATCTAAAGTATATACTTTAGTGCAATATGTATTTCTCTGGGAGTATCCACTGATTTAATATGTCAGAATGACTTTTAAAACATATCTTGTTCAGTAGTCCTCAAGGAGTGTTGGAGTCCATGAGTGAGGATGTTGTATTATGCTCATTGCTATGGCACTTTTCAATGAGAAGAACTCTGTAGCCAAATCAAACGGTCTTTATATCCACAATTAAGAGCGCTGTATTGTGCTGCATGCGATGGTGCTTTTCAGCGACAGGACTTCTGTACCTTCAGATTTCCTTTAAAAATAAAAACCATCTCATTAAGCAGAATGGAGAAGGCATCGCAGGCCAGATGGCCTTTTCCCGGAATCAGGGAGCAGAATGTGCTCACCTTGTGATTGTGGGGAGAGGCGAACAAGTCCATGTCCAGCGTGCCCCAGCAACAGAACAAGTCGGCTGCCACCGCAGGGTTCAGGGACCACTCGTGTGGCTAGAAGGACCGGCTGAGGTGGTCCGCCAGTATGTTCAGGTGACCCGGCAGGTAGGTGGCCCATAGATACATCCCTCTGGAAAGGGCCCAATCCCAGACCTGCATCGCCTCCTGGCAGAGGAGAGAGTATGTTCCGCCCTGCTTGTTGATGAACCACATATCCACCTGGTTGTCCGTTCTGATAAGGACAATCCTGGAGGACAACCTGTCCTGGAAAGCCCACAAGGTGTACCGGATCACCCAAAGCTCCATGAAGTTTATCTGGCAGCGGGCTTCGGCTGCAACCCAGCGACCCTGGATATGCAGGCCGTCCGTGTGAGCCCCCCTCCCCCACTCCTGAGGTGAGGCATCGGTTGTGAGGGTCATCTGGGGTGGCACAGGCTGAAATGGGAGCCCAGTTTCCAAATTGGGAAGGGCTTCCCACCAGATCAGGGAGAGGCGGAGAAGGTCTGTGACTGTAACCGGCGCCTCCAGAACCTGGGATGCCTGCGGCCATTGGGATTGCAAGGTCCACTGATGGTTCCTCATGTGAAGGCAGGCCATGGGGGTCACATGGACTGAGGCCGCCATATGACCCAGCAGGCGGAGCAGTAGAAGGGTCGGCATCCTCTTTCTGTTGCGAATGAGGGCAGCCAGAGAGGAGGCTTGGGTAGGAAAGCCTTTGCTTGTGCCGTGTCCAACCTGGTGCCGATAAAGTCTAGCCGTGGAGATGGACAGAGATGCGACTTGGGCCAGGGCATTCAAGGCCCCGGAGTGGGAGTCACTTTGGATCAGCCAATCATCTAGGTATGGAAAGATATGGACCGAGCGATGCCTGAGGTAGGCAGCCACCACCACCAAACATTTGGTGAAGACGCATGGGGCTGCCAGCCCAAAGGGCAGCACTTTGTACTGAAAATGTGCCTTCCCAACAAAATTGATTTATTAAACACTGAATCTGCACTTTCTTCCTGGGACTCTATCACTGAAGATATTGCTAACAAAATCTGCCCGCTAGCTACAAAAACTATAAACCCAGCCCACAACAGCAAAAAAACCATGGTACTCTCCTGAATTTAAAAAAAACTGAAAAACAACCTAAGAAACAAAGAAAGACACTGGCAAAAACACCCTTCACACACACTACATGCCTCATACAATGCCTCCAATGCATACCTATAGGACCTCCATCCAAAAAACAAAATGGGACTTCTATGCCCTTAAAATTCATGACTTCCAGTAAAATGCAAAGCCCTCTTCTCCATTATATCTGACCTCACTAAAACCTACCCTACGTACATATCTGACACAGACTCCAAAAGCAAATGTAATGACCTTGCCCTTTTCTTTCCAAAACAAAATCTCTACCTTTACAGTAAACTTTCCCTCGGACACCTCTAATGCCAACTTCCTCCCTATAAACACAGCCGCCAGCCTTGACTCCTTCGAAACAACATATTTGTCCGAAATAGAAACCCTATTAAAGAAAATCAAACCCTCCTCTCACCCATCTGACACCATCCCTACCAAACTCCTACTATCCATTCCCAACATAATAGCGAAACCCATTTTTGAGATAATCAACTGTTCTCTCAAACAAGGTAGCATCCCCTCCACCCTAAAACAAGCAGTTGTCAAACCCATACTCAAGAAACCCAATCTCGACCCCACAGATCTCTCCAATTTTAAACCCATCTCAAACCTGCCTTTTCTAGCCAAAATTACAGAAAAAATAGTCACCTCCGTCTCTCCGAATACCTAGACAACCACAAAATATTATCCCCATCCCAATTTGGCTTCCATAAATTCCTCAGTACAGAAACACTCCTAATATTACTAACAGACACCATACTTAAAGGTATGGTCAATAGTTACTCCTACCTCCTGGCAATGCTCGACATATCATCTGCATTAGATACCATCAGCCACAAAATTCTTTTAAAACTCCTCTCTGACATTGGCATAACAGGAACAGCATTACTCTGGCTTAAATCCTACCTTGAAAACAGACACTTCAAGGTCAAGCTGGGTAACAACGAATCTGATCCTATTAACCTTACCCGTGGTGTTCCCCAAGGTTCCTCATTATCCTCTACCCTCTTCAACATCTACATGTTACCCCTCTGCAAACTCCTATCTAACCTAGGCATCACTCATTACATATATGCGGACGACGTCCAAATACTCATCCCTATTACTGACTCTCTACCTAAGGCCCTAAAGACCTGGGACAAATGCCTCACCACAATCAACCAACTCCTCACAAACATGAACCTAGCGGTTAACCCTGCCAAAATAGAACTCCTCATCATATCCCCCAACGCCCATACTTACTCCAACACTTCACCCCCCCCTCAAATCCTTTTCAATACACGCACGAAACCTAGGTGTTACCATCGACAACCAATTGAACTTAAAATCATTCATTAAATCCACCTTAAAAGAATGCTCTTTCAAACTACATGTATTAAAGAAACTAAGACCTCTCCTACATGTCACTGATTTTCAAACTGTTCTCCAGACCATCATTTTCTCCAAAATTGACTATTGTAACTCCCTCCTCCTAGGCCTCCCAGCCTCTACCTTCAAACCTCTACAATTGTTACAGAATGCTACAGCTAGAATTCTCACCAACACACGCAAGAAGGACCACATTACTCCCATTCTAAGAGATCTCCACTGGCTCCCTATTGCCTTAGGCTTTTGTATTGAATTCTCATCTCTTATACACAAGACACTAGCCAACGAAAGAATACAATGGCTACACGACTCACTCCGCTTCCATACTTCCATACATCCAACAGACCCACCAGATCCACCTATCAAGGAACCCTCCACACACCCTCCTCCAAACTCACACACCTCTCCTCTGCAAGGGATAGAGCATTCTCGATATCAGGTCCCTCAATTTGGAACGCAATGCCCCCCGACCTCTGCTTAGAACCATGCACACAGACATTAAAAAAAACATTTAAAACATGGCTCTTCAAACAGGCCTTCGACTAACACCCCTCTACTTATTCTCTCCTGTGAATCCATGTTAAATATCTTGACCATACTCTAGCACTACCTATCAACTTGTACATAGTTTTACTCATACATGTTAATTATAGACTCTCGCCATATTATAAACTTGTACTTAGTTTTTAAATATATTTCTGTTATCTCCATATGTTACCAATTGTTCAACGTAATTGTTATGCTATACTATATAAGCGCAATGTTCCTTGTAAACCGATACGATGTGGAAACGGCTATCGGCATATGAAAGCTATTAAATAAATAAATAAATAAATAAATAAATAATAAACGAACAAACAAACAAATAAATAAATGCCGTTGAGTTCCCTGTGTTCGCACCCCGGAGGGGCAGAAGCATGTGTCTGGGAACGTTTAGCCTTCTTGAGTGCGGACTCCACAACCGCCGACTGGTGGGGGAGGTGCCGCCGTTCAAAGCCCATGGCCTGTTGCACCAGATAGGTAGCATCAATGAACTGGAGGACCTCCAGCACCTTATGACGGGTATCCTCCTCTGACAGGTGCTGGAAGGGGATGGCCTCTGCCATCGCCCTTACGAAGCTGGCAAACGACAGGTCTTTGGGCGGAGACCGACGCCGTTCCTAATTTGTCTGCTGAGATATATTTTTCCTCATTGGTTGTTTTTTTTGGATTATATATACACGAGGTAGCTTGCCACAGTTTGGTTTGATATAAAAGAAGAGAACATAAAAAGAAGAGAACATTTATAAAATTAAACCAATAATTCTTATTATATTTTCTATAATTTGAGCCAGTCTCCCAAACTGCTCTCTAACCTACCCCTTGAAGCAATTACAATGACATTGCAAGAGTATTCAACTCCATGACAAACTCAACAGGTGAAGGAAGGACTACTAGAGAAAAAATAAGATTTCTCTAAGCAAGCAATAAGTCCCATACTGGAAAAAAGCCTTCACTTAAGGGTGTTAGTATTATGATTTCAAATTATACATCTTATGGAAGAACTCCAATCTAGCTGACCAATTGAGTAGACTTTGCTTAAGTGCTTCTTTAAATAGGTTGGTATGCACAACATTCTGAAAGAACATGAAAGCAACCAATACATTGCACATGGGAAAAATGGGCTTAAGTCAAAGACTTCAGCATGATTCCAGCTATTATTCATGAGGTAATCAGTTGCTAGATCTACTATGGTTACCCAATCAAAGGGAAAATCTCTAGGAATGAAAGGACAGTATTATAAAGAATCAAAACAGAAATAAGGAAGTAAAGAACAGTAGAATAATTCTTATGAGGTGTACTTTCTCCTCAAAACATTTATTTCTTAGCAAGTCTGTCTTAGCAGGCAATTATAATAAGATACTGTCACCTGTTGGCCAGTCGTGGAACTTCAATTGAAGTGATTTCTCCTCAATTTTCAGTGAGACCCATAAGTTTTCTAGGAAAATATTATCCTGGGTTCTAAATTTTATCCTATCCATCCTGAAAATTTGGATGCTGTAGTTTGAAACTTTTAGGATATAATATGTATATAAGAAAAGGTGTTTTATCCCAATTTTTGGCAAGATGCCTAAGTGTTCTGGGACAACATTACTCTAGTTTCTAGGTTTTAAACATCTGTCCTAAAAAGGTGGTTGCTGTAGGTTGAATATATGCACAAGCAATGTGAAAAGAAGCATTGGGGGGAGGGGGGGGACTGCACCCCAAAATAGAAAAAGTACAATTTAACATGCTTGTTTCTCAGACACAGAATGAGAAAAAAGTTTTAGTAAATCAGTCTAAAATTAGCTTTTAAAAATCATGAACCTTAACATTTCTAAAGAAATCTGTGGTTCAATCTTTACTAATAAAAAAACTTATTTTAAATTTTTCTATACTGCCTAGTCAGTAGAGTCAAGGCAGTTTACATCTACTTTATCAGTGGTGAAAGGCCTCTGGAATCAGTAGTTCAAAGTAATATCTAATAAAAGTTTAACAGTTTACCTGTTTTTTTTTCTGAGCATCAGTGTTATCCAACAGAGTGGCTGATAATATAGGTAAAGATTTCTGTAATGCCTTCAAAGCTGCAGGGTTGTACACGGTTTTTGTCAGTCCTGTAGAAGTGGATAACACCTATACAAGGGAAACCGGAAAGACAACTTATTTTTTTCAAAGAAAGAACTTAAAATTGGTAATAAGCTAACAATCTCAGATTTGTAGTGGTATTCCAGTTGTTACAAATTTCACATACATGTTTATTCATGGATGGCACCGAAGAGTGATAGCATCAAATTCAAAAACACAAGTTCAGCACAGCTGGAATTCTGCCTGCTTGTGTGTATGGTGGTAATTTAATACAGTATGCCACAACAGAATCACAAAAAGTTTTACAACCATGAAATGTAAGAAACACCCCTCTGCAGCAGATGTTATAGAAACAGAATAACTGCTTTTAAAGAGGTACCAGAGGAAAGAAAAACATTTTAAGAGTCGAGTTGTATTGAATTAATTTTCTAACATTGGATAAAGATTGAGTAGAAGTGTCACAACAAGACCCAAGAACTCACAGATCTAGTCATGAATAAGTGGTCAATGATGGATCCCCAGAATACAAAACATTCCCTTGCTAAAAACCATATCAAACATTTAAAAGGCCAATCATCCACTTCCTCCCTGGCAGTCAGATCCATAGTAGTGATTGTAGGTTGACAACATGGAAACACACAGGAACATGCTTCCAGTCTCTAGGTATTTGTGCACATCATGAAGGAAAAGCAACCAAGGGACAGGAAACACAAATTAACCATGCCCAGACCCTGCTGATTTACATTTTTTCAGTTTCTTGAAACACAGTAGGGTATTCCAAGAAACTAAAAAAGGATAGTCAGAGAGGTGCCTGGTGATATGGGAAATGGGAGAGCTGGGGAAAGACCTAAGGGAAAGGAGGGAAGAGAAGAAGAATACAGGGACAAAGAGAGATGAAGAGGATCCTGATGAAGGAGGAGGAGATGCAGTGTAACAGATGGACAAGAACCACAGTGGGTAGGGTAATTTTCTTCCAGGTCACTAACAATGAACCTTTTTGAACTTTAGCTATTTTTTTCTTTTTAATGGAGTGGAAGGTGGAAATTGTCCATTGCCCCAACCAGATAGCTTTATTTATTTATTCTTTTAAGGACGATCAGTAATGGTCAAAATTATTTTCTATCTATAACCAGACAAAAAAAACCAAACAAACCAGGATTATTTACTTCCTTCTTTTGCTTGAGCAGGACATAGGACAAGCTCTAGAGCAGGGATGAGCAAGCTAGGGGGCAGAGCCCCCCGGGGGGGGCGGGGGGGGGGGGGGGAGGTTGAACAATCCTGAAGGGCGCCCAATCAAGGAAGAAAGAAATGGCTACACTGTGGTCTCGTTCCCATGGAGGTACTGCAAGATCAGGAGGGAGAAAGCTGCCAGAACAGAGTGACATTAAAATCATGTCTCTTTCAATGGGCAAGGGAGAGGAGCTGCTTCTGTTGTGGCGGGAACTGGGAGAAGCAGCTTACAGCTTGCTCTGTGGCAGAACTGGACCTGAGAGCAGCCATTGTGTTGTTCCACAGCCCAGGAAGACCTACCTAGCCTCAGGACTCATCCCAGGAGAGGATCCTGCTGTTACCAGGTCCCTACCCAGAGAAAGATCACAATTGTTGCCCATTGGAGAAAAAGACGTGGTGATGTAGACAAGGGGAATGGGCAAAGAGGCTAGAGAATTAGGAAATGGAAGTGGAAGGGAGAGAGGGAGAAGATGGAGGACAGAGGAAGAAAAACAAAAAGTGAAAAAAAATAAAAAGTTAAGAAAACCTAAATATGAGAAAATAAAAAAGATGAGCAAACAGAAAAAAATTGGAACTAGTGAAAACAGTAATAAAGCAAAGAAAAAGTTGGGCAGCTCCTAAAAAATTTTGGCTCACTCAATTTTTTGAAACCTTTCTTGCTCTTAGCATTGAAATGTGTGGCATAGACTGTGTGTTTCTGATATGTTTTAGTCTGTCTCTGTGTATGATGTGGTATGTCTGGGTTATCTGTCTAGGTGTGGTATACATGCCTATGCCTATCTGTTTGTTGGGTTTCTGTCTCTCTGTGGAGTGACTGTATCCCTATCTCTGTCTGGGTATGGGGTAACTGACTGTGCACAGGGTTTCTGTATCTGTCTGTCTGTTTTGCTCTCTGCATGCCTGGTATGGGATGTCTGCCTCTTTATGCCCATGTTTATAGATGAGCTTACTCTTTTCAGCAACTTAAAGAGATACGAAATTAAGGCTTTCAGCCACTGGTTGGCACTGTGGCTGCCTGGTGAATATATCTTTCATGTATATATGTATGCGTGTATGCATATATACAGTACATTGCAACCCAGCTTGGGGGGCCCCAACCAATCACATGAATGGAAGGGGGGCCACAGCTCAAAAAGTCTGCTCACCCCTACTCTAGAGGATGGAACTGAAGAACTAGGGTAACCTATTGTAAATTTTGGTGAAACATTTCTGCACTGGGGTAAACTGCTTGGAGTGGCAATTACAACCAGTCAGTAGTGCATTCAGGGGATCCACCTGAGCATATCTTTACCTTTTATCTTTATTAGAATTTAATTGCTTAACACAGTGGTCTAAGCAATGTACAGACTAAAACACTCATAAATCATAATATAAAACAAAATCTTACAAAAAAAAATATATATATGAGTAAACATAAAATCTTAAAAATGTAAAACGAAAAACAAGAACAGTTCAAGTAATTCTAAAAGTTATGAGTAAGGTCTTCAGCAATGCTTTGAATGTTTTAAAACAGTAAACATATGGTTTAGCTATTTGACTATTTACATGACTTCAATGAAGTTTGATCAAGTTCACTTATGATGGCAGTAGGGCAAGGGCAGTCTAATCTTTTGCTTCTATGGCCAGGGCAGGCCCTCTGTGTACTGCAAGAAGGAATGAATAAATAAAGTGAGTGGGAGGTCTGGCCATCACCTGCTTTTATGGATTGGATAGGGCCACCCTACCCTTAGGGTAAACTGCACTGAGTAGCAGTCAGAGTCTTAAAGAACTTGCTGGGTAGACTGGATGGACAGTTTTGGGCTTTATCTGTAGATATCTATTAAATTATTATATTATTGAAAAGCAGGCTATCTAGATGTCTTAGTTATTAAACTGGATTTTGTAATTTAAATAAAAATAGAATGTTCAATATAAAGACTGCTATACATATGAAACCTGTTTATAAATTAATTGAATTTTAATAAACTGAGAAATGTGATGGAAGAAAACCACCATATAGCTTATGTTGTCTGCCCATCCAAACCAAATGCTCAGCTCTGCAATCCCTATCTCTCGCTTACAAATCTCCTATGCTTGTCTGAAGCCCTCATTAATTCAGATACTGTCTTTGTCTCCACCAACTCTCTCCACTGAAAGATTGTTTTATGTATCCACTACCCCCCTTCTGTACATAAATATTTCTTTACATTACTCCTGAGTCTTATCACCTTTCTTCCTCTTTTCATGACCCTTCAATCCAGGGCATCCTTTCAATGAAAGAGGACTGCCTTCTGTGCATTCATACTTTGGAGGTGTTTAAACATCTAACATATCTCACCTATCCTGCCTTTCCTAGGGTATACAAATTTAATCTTTAAGACTGTTCCTATATGCTTTATAACAAAGACCACTGACCATTTTAGACCATTTTAATAGTCACCTTCTAGAGTGATTCTATCCCATTCATATCATTTTGAAGGTATGGTCTCCAGAACTGTACACAGTATTTCAAATGAGGTCTCACCAAAGACCTCTACAGGGACAATATCACTTCCTTTTTTCTGCTGATTATTCCTCTCCCTATGTACCCAAGCATCTTTCTGACTTTTATGCATTCTCCATCTGTTTGGCCACCTTGAGATAATCAGATATGATCACCCCCAGATCCCGTTCTTGTTTCATGCTTAAAAGAATTTCATTGCCATACTGTACCACTCCTTTGGGTTTCTGCAAATAGAAAGATTATTGGGTATTTTTATTCAAATTATGGCATTAAACCTTCAGGTAAAATTAATATTGAACTCAAAAGAGATTTTGCACAAAAACTTGGGGCCAGATCAAAGGTCTTAGTTCTCAACTGGCTTTTAACCCTTCTAGGCTATATTCAAGTAGAGAGTAACAATCAGCTGTCAAACAGGAATTTATAGTTTTTGGCATAATGAGAACATTTAATGAAAAGGGTTTTGTTTTATTTTAACCAGCCAGGAGTATATGGTACTATTTATGACGCCACATAAAAGCATATGAAAATAACTTTAAAATTTGTTGAGTAGAACTTCTGCTCAGGCAGTGCCACAAGCCACGGCTGTAAATAGATTTTTAGTTCTACACTGCTTTGGATATGAATTCATAGACTCCATACCAAACAAATCCACTGACCAAACTACACAAAACAATCCCAAGATAGAAATTGAGACTCTGCTACTTAAATGATGTGAAATTAAAAATTGCAGTATGACTTTGTAAAAAAATAAATAATTGTCTATTAGATTTTTACTTTCTAATACACTGGGATGCCCTAGTGAACGGTGCATTTATTTAGAAAACAGTTTTGAGAATCTATTTTTACAAATTTTATATACTAACCTTTAGAATTTTAATTCAATCATCTTTTAGCACAACATTTTCACTTGTTTTAGCACAACTTTGAAACCTAAAAGCATTAGCATCAGTTATCAAGCCACTTAACTATGGTAATTTTTATAAACATTTCATAGCCCAATCACCTTTCTTAAATATTCATACAGTCACTCATCTGTCTACATTGCTGCATCTGATGCTTACAGCAAGAGCTCAGGAAATGGAAGGAATAGCTTGTTAAAGAATAGAAGTCTGCTCTGACAAGGGGTCCCCAAAATTAGTCCTTGAGGGTTTTGTGGATTGTCACAATGAGTGTGTTAGATCTATCTGTATACATTGCTTCCACTGTATGCAAAATAGATCTTGTGCATATTCATTGTAGAAATCCTGAAAACCTAACTGGGTTGCGGCCTTTGAAGAACAAGTTTGTAATCCCAGCTTTAAACTGAGGAATTTAATTTAAACTAAAACCTTGACAACTTGTGTAGACTAATAGCTTAGTAGCAGTGCTAAAGGTCTTCTGCTCCCAAGATCACCTGGGAAACTTCAAAAGCATGATAGTGCTGAAGAGCAATACCTAGTGGCTGGATTCAGGGCCCATGATTTCAGGATTCAGGAGGGAGCCCTACTGTATGGTCTCCAGCCTAGAACAATCACTTTAATAACTAGCTAAATACATTTGGGTGGGGCAAGTGGGGAAGAATATAAAATAGGGGAAAAATCCCTAGGTAGATGTTCATGAAGGCTTATGGCATCAGGATCCCAGCCCTAGTTGCAACTGAGCTGGAAGCCCAAAGGAGGAGTGAACTATAGGGCAATAAACAAAAACCCTGTCAATTGATATTGCTGCTCACAATTTTGAAACCTGGGCTAATTCAACTGTTTTTCTGTGTATTCTACAATGTGCTGAATAATGCAGGAAAGTACACATACATAATTGGTTTTGTAATAAGACATGTTCCACTGGCCTTTTCATTAAAATGGTAGATGACAACAGAAAAAGGCCATCTGGCCCATTCAGTTTGCCCAGATATTCTCTCAGTACTGCTAAGAACACTGTATGCCCCAACTCCAGTCACAGACTGCAAGATTTCTCCCTATGCAAGATAAACTTTCTGGTCTTCCTCCTTTGTACTCCATCATCCTGAATGGTAGAGTATTTAAGATCCACATTTAGGACTCTCCAACACACACTTCTCAGAGATATAAAAGGCAGCTTCTTCCAGGGCCATTTTGTCAGTGCTTTGTGGTGTTAGGAAAGCTCTGGACTATGAGGTTTTTAGATGTTGGAGTTGGTGGTTGTTTAATTGCAATTGCTAAGTGGTGTCTTTTGTGCGGTTTGTTTTTCCCTTGCTGTTTCTTTTTGTTATCTGTGATATTGAGTGAATCTTTAGAGTGTATTTGATATTTTGTTGGTCTGCACCATTTTGTCCACTTTTGTGTTTAGGTTCTTAAAGAGTGGAGAGCATATTCATGGCTGTGGAGGGAATAGAGGGGTTGTAATGGGGGTGGTGGTATAATTATGACATTAGGGATCCACAGTGTTTATCCCATGCCCCTTTGAATCCGTTGATTGTTTTCTTCTTCACCACCTCCTCTGGAAGAACATTTCAAGCATCTACCACCCTCTCCATGAAGAAATATTTCCTGATGATGGTTGTGAGTCGTCTCCCCAGAGTTTCATTTCATGATACCTAGTTCTACTGTTTCCTTTCCAATGGAAAACCTTCAAAGTTTGTGCATTATTAAAAACTTTCAGATATATACTATTCTTGCTGGTTATTTTTATTGTGTTCACCCCTTCTTTATTTTCCTACTCCAAGTTAAGGCTTCCTTGTTATAATGTAACTCCGTATCTCTTGTTGATTGGTTAATTTTATATTCTGCTTAGTTCATTGTAAACCGAGTTGATTTGATTTGTATCAAGAAAGTCGGTATATAAAAGCCTCAATATAAATAAATATACATACACATATATAAATATACACACTGGCTCCCTATCACCTCAAGAATACAATTTAAGACTCTTACTCTCATACACAAAGCCATCCACAATCCAAACATGCTCTGGTTCACAGACACGCTACATATCCGTCCCACCACGCGACCTACCAGAACGCCATATATAGCAACTATACACACGCCCTCTCCCAAACTCTTTCAACTCACAGCCACCAAACAACGCTCCCTATCATTAGCTGGACCTCCCCTTTGGAACACAATGCCTACCCAGCTACGCCTTGAGACTTGCCCTAAGAAATTCAGACAGAAACTTAAGACTTGGCTATTCACACACGCCTACGCATAATACCTACACCACTCCACTTCCCCACCCCACACCCTCGCCCTCCCTTCTCCTCCCTTTCTCCACCCCTCCTGGTCCCCTCCCTACATATTTGTATAGAATGCTCTGCTTATCCCTCACCCTGTTATATCCCCCCTCTCTTCCTCCTTCTCACCCCCTCTTCTCTTCTGTATATTTACCCCCCTCCTACCTCTTCAGCCCTTAGCCCCCTTCCCCGCTGCACATTGATTGTATATAATTTTGTTTTTATGCATCTAACCTTGTTCTGCATTTATTGCCTGTTCACCATTTCCTCTGTCTACCCTACCCCTTCCCCCTTCTTCCCTTTTCCTCCCCTTAGTTCTATTATCAGTTACACTGTAAAGCCTCGTTGGCTGATTTCTTGTTGTATGGAAACAGACGTGATGTTTTCTTAACGAATGTCGGTATATAAAAAACGTTAAATAAATATATACATTATACATATATTTATTTATTTACTTATTTTATATACCGACATTCAATCGAGATATCACATCGGTTTCCAGATAACTAAAAGAATAGGGCGAGATCAGCCCTATTTTACATTATAACATGGTAATAATTATAACAGTTATAACAGATATAACAGAAGTACATGGAACAATAGATTATAGTATATAACATATATACAAATATATAGTATATAACATATGTACATAAATGACTTGTTGATAAAAATAATTTGGGATTAATGATAGAAGGAAGGGTTGTGAGGAGGGAGGAAGGGAGTGAGGAGAGGGATGGGTGGGAGGGATGGGTGGGAGGAAGGGAGCATTTGTGGTCATAGCTTTCCATCAGCTCTTCCTAGTCACCTTTTCTGAACTGACTGATTTTGTAACACTCTCTTCCCACTTCCTATATTTCTTGGGTGTGACCTACCAATTTCACTGGCCACTTCCTGCCACCCTCTCTCTCTGGTTTAAATGTCTGATAACGTATGATCTGAATTTCTCACTTAGCATCCTCTTTCCAGCCATGGAAAAATATAGGCCATTCCTACCATATAACCTTTTACTGCTCCATACATAGCTCCAGCCTCCAATGTATCCAAAACTACTTTTATTACACCAGGTTTTGAGCCAAGAATTGAAATTAACTATATGGTATATATAGCCTTTCCTTTTCCATGAATGGGTAATTCTTCCGAAAAGGCAATAATCTCTGCCATGTGTCTAATCTTCTTCCCTAGATTTTGGATGTCATTCTGTACTTTAGGATACCATTTCTAGTGAGGTCACTGATCACCATAATTGATCTTCCATAATTACTTTGACTATCTGGTAGGTATTTCTAATGGTTGAGGATCCTGGAAGGCATTTAACTATTGTCCCCCATCAAAGTGAGTTCCCAAACTGGTTCCTCTGATGACAGTTTCCCAGCATAAGCTTTCTGACATTTGATCCTGTTGGAGAGTTTCTGGGTGTGTTGGGTGATTACATCATTCTTTTGCTCGGCTTCTTCATTTTTCATATATGGTGGAATGCTATGTACTTTTATCACCATGAAGCAGAATTACTGCTTTCAGTAATCACCACCAGAAAGCTTACAATATTATAACTGTTTAGTCAACACTTTCTAAACCCACTCCAGAGAGCTTACACGTATTGCAGGATAGTATGCACTTTTGGCAACATCCACCAGAGAGCTTACAGTTTAACTTTAGATAATGCTTTGACTTACATTTCTGACTTTCCCAGCAGCCAGCCTTCGCCACATTTCCCTTCTGTTCCAGCATCAACTGCACAAGGTTGGAATCATCTTGGCAGCATCTGGAAAACTTGGAGACAGCACTGAGGATCTCCATTTGCATGTTGCACACAACTTGCACATTTGGGGAGTGGAAATGCTTTCTGTTACAGTATACTATGCTCGTGCAATACCTCTGTCTAATGTGTAAACTGTATCAACATTCCAGAGGAAACTCGGCGATGTAGAATGCCAAAGAAATTTTTTATTTTTATTGTGTATACAACATTCTTGATACATACAATGTCTGCATCCGAGCTTTATATGGGACTCTTATGCATCTATGATTGATTAAAATCCAACCAATACATACATTTCTTAACCATTAAACATACACACATACTACATTCACACCATTCATTCATAAAATACTTAATACATATGTATTCATATAAATTTATACATACATTTCCTATTGTGTCTCCTATTCACCAAACAATGTTCACTAAAAAACCCACTGACATGATTTACAATACTCCGACGAGATTTCTCGTTTCGCCTGCTTTATCAGGCTTCCTCAGGGAAACTCAATAAATTAAACACTGAGGTGTTAATATATTAATGTTCATAATATTTAGCAATTTGCTTCTTGGATGCTGTAATCATTGGTTTTCAGTATATCATTAAATTATTGGTGTTCCTCCCGATGATGATCTATCACATATTGAAATCACATCTTCACGGGATTATATCATGCGCCTCTCAATGGTGTACATAAAATCCCCACACAACCTCGGACAAAATCGAATAAAAAATGTTTTCTTTTTTATACACCTACTATATATTACCAACGTCTGGCATAAGTCTCACAATTTTTTGTTCCAGTTTCTGAAATGCGCCTCAATAACGAAAATTTGTAGCAATATCGAGCATGTCATATTTAAATGCCTCTCCGTTTCAAGAGACTCATTGGTCTTAAACTCCAATCTTGAAAATTCTAGTTTGAGCTACATATCCAAATCCTTGCCACGTCCTTACCGGCTTCAATACCACTTCACAACCTTCCAAATAACAACCAATCGCTACAAATTTTCGTTATTGAGGCGCATTTCAGATACTGGAGCAAAAAATTGTGAGACATATGCCAGACGTTGGTAATATATAGTAGGTGTATAAAAAAGAAAACATTTTTTATTCGATTTTGTCCGAGATTGTGTGGGGATTTTATGTACACCATTGAGAGGCGCATGATATAATCCCATGAAGACGTGATTTCAATATGTGATAGATCATCATCGGGAGGAACACCAATAATTTAATGATATACTGAAAACCAATGATTTCAGCATCCAAGAAGCAAATTGCTAAATATTATGAACATTAATATATTAACACCACAGTGTTTAATTTATTGAGTTTCCCTGAGGAAGCCTGATAAAGCAGGAGAAACGAGAAATCTCGTTGGAGTATTGTAAATCATGTCAGTGGGTTTTTTAGTGAACATTGTTTGGTGAATAGGAGACAATAGGAAATGTATGTATAAATTTATATGAATACATATGTATTAAGTATTTTATGAATGAATGGTCTGAATGTAGTATGTGTGTATGTTTAATGGTTAAGAAATGTATGTATTGGTTGGATTTTAATCAATCATAGATGCATAAGAGTCCCATATAAAGCTTGGACGCAGACATTGTATGTATAGAGAATGTTGTATACACAATAAAAATAAAATATTTCTTTGGCATTCTACATTGCCGAGTTTCCTCTGGAATGTTGATACAGTTCTGTTATAGTATGACATTTCTCTACTGTGTGTGGTGGTGGTGGGGGGGGGGGGGGGGGGTTTGAGTGACATAGGTGTAATCCATTGCACCTACATTCGGCATGCCAGCTATATCGAAAAAAAGTGAGCTTCATATCCTACCATTCTGCAATCTCTATGGGTACCTGATATACTTCCTGACCCGTTTCATCATAGTACCTGGCTGACATGCCTTGAAAATGTGACTGGTTCAGCCCTGCCACTATAGCCACTGTATTCTAGAAAGAGCCAATGGCAAGAAAATGCAAGGTATTGAGAAACATGATCAAGCCCAGAACTGGCATGTCCATGATCGGTTAGAGAATCAATAACATCTTGTTTCTTCACAAAGAGAAAGGATTGCCATGGTGCTCATCTGTCTCCGGTAATACCAGCAGCGTTTTCCTCAATTGAAATATCCATTGCCTGCATGCCCTTCTGTGAATGACTTGAACCAGAACAGCCTGTTCCTCTCGGATTCTCCTTTCTTCTTCGGCAATGAAGCATCATCCCTCTCTCTCTCCTTTGTTCTAAAGCTTCTGACGCTCTAATTCTTCAGTTCACTCAAATCATCAAATGTACCAAATCATTAAAAAAAAAAAGTATGTAATCCATGTTTGCAACAAAGAAGCACCTACAAATAGCAACACAACAGACTAAAATGGCCACCAGAAATAATATTTAAGTTATTTAAGTTTTACTTGTGCCCCGACTCTGTCATTAAATTTCCCACGTCAAAAAATGCCTCCATGCTAATGTGGCTCTCTGTATTGCCCTGGAATAGCTAATATCTTCATTTACATGTGATCTGCATGCACTCATGATAAGCATATTGTGGGTTTTCTTTGTCACTAAAACCCATTTTATATGCCCGAGTAAGGTTAGCAACAAAAAACCTGCGTTGAAACTGGAGTAAAAAACCTGAAGTAGGTTCAGTGTAGCTTATTACATTGGCCTCAGTGCTTGCAAAGGTCACTTGTTTACTCTGAGAAGGTGCAAGTTGGTTCTGTGATAACAAATCACTGGTGTAACCCAGATAGGACTTTAAGAATTACTGGGATGGAGATGGCTGTAATGGCACAGGTGAGTAACAATGACATAAAAGTTACAGGATGGAAGCTCTAGAGGCTAAATTTAGGCTTTTAGATAGGATGTTGAAATACAGACCCACTAGGGCTGCATTCTTAGAAATGTTCCCTGTTTAATGTGCAGGACCCCAGGGGCAGACTGAGCTCCTGAGTCTCAAACCATAGATGAGATGATGGTGCAGGAAAGAGGGCTTTAGATTTGTTGGAAATTAAGGAACATTCTAGGAATGGGGGAGCCTGTTCTGACAGGATGAGCTCTATCTGAACAAGGGTGGAACTTGGCTGATGGCACTAATATTTAAAAGGAGATAGAGGAGGTTTTTTTTAAACAAGACCACTGGGGAAAGCTGACAGTCACTCATTATTTGGAGGGAAGTATCTTACAATGATACTGAAAAAACAGGGAAGTTAGACTATCCCAGTCAAGAGATTGTGGTGAAGTAACCCAGACAGATTTAAATAATTATACACAGATATGACTGAATCCAAAGTCACTGTATAATCTGCTAATAAGAATGTTCTGAATACAAATAAACACACACTTTATAAGGTCTGCATGCAATTACCATAAGTTTGAAAAATATAGGAGTGTTAGAATGTATGCCATTAAATGAGGATACAACTGTAACAGGCAACTGAGGACCCAGCACATCCAAAAAACATTTAAAAAAGCCTAAACACATTTTTATTCCACAAACTCTATTCTAACTATCTGACACCTGATCATCCCAGCACTCAACAGAACTCGCAAGCATAATCCTCCTCCTTCATGCTCTCCTGATGTACCCTCCTTTTCTACCCCTCCCTGCTCACTCCCGTGATCCGTTAAGTTCTTTGAAAATGTTCTCCGCAATATTCTGTTATTCAACGACTAAGAAAATATGTTGATTGTTCACAAAACCCTACTGTTCCCAACTACTATGTTAACTCCATTTGATTGTAAGATAATTGCAAATGTTGAATGATAATTGCAGATTTGAAAACCATTATGATGGCTCTACCGAATAACGGTATATAAAACCCTACAAATAAATAAATAAATAAATAAATAAATCTCAGAGATGTAGTGAAAGGAGGATAACCAATGGAACACTGATACCAGGGTATAAATTATATTTACACAACAGAGCAAATTAAATTGGTGGAAGTGTGGCACTGAATGTAAATGATGGCACAGAGTCAAGTAGAATAAAAGTCTTGTAAGAAACAAAATGCACTGTGGAATCTTTATGGATACAAATTGTGTGTGTGATAGGTAAGGGTATAGCAGTGGGTGTATATTACCATCCACTTGGCAAAATGAAGAAACAGACTGTGAAATGCTAGTATACTTTAAAAAGGCAAACAAAATTGGCATCAATAATGGAAGATTTCAATGACCCCACTATTGGTATCATGTCTCTCCTCAGTGTTACTTAGTGAAACTGCCAATTAGGTGTATTTCATAACACTATAACAACAAAAACCACCCAATATTCATTGGGAATTTTTCTTTTTTTTATATATATATTTAATCCAGACCTCATATATTGGTTAGAGGGGCTTAAAACTTAATAGCCCACAATAAAATTGATTAGGAATTTACCACATTATTGTTTGTATTGCGGTCTTTCCATTTCCATTTATAATCATAGGTCTCGATTATATTTTTTGAACTCAGTGAATCATACTTATTAAAACTACTCAAACAGTGAAGCACACTTATCTTGAAGTCGATTGATCAGAAACGCTTGTAAGAGTGATCATTACTCATAATGCCCGACACGGCTCGTGTTTCTTATACTGCTTCATCAGGGGCACAGGTTCAACGTAGACAATTTTTTAGACTGTCACTCTGTTACATGCTCTCAGCGTTTTTCCCAAAATGGATCCTCCTGATGAAGCAGTATAAGAAACACAAGCCGTGTTGGGCATTATGAGTAATGATCACTCTTACAAGCGTTTCTGATCACTCGACTTCAAGATTAAGTGTGCTTCACTGTTTGAGTAGTTTTAATAAGTATGATTCACTGAGTTCAAAAAATATAATCGAGACCTATGATTATAAATGGAAATGGAAAGAACGCAATACAAACAATAATGTGGTAAATTCCTAATCAATTTTATTGTGGGCTATTAAGTTTTAAGCCCCTCTAACCAATATATGAGGTCTGGATTAAATATATATATAAAAAAAAGAAAAATTCCCAATGAATATTGGGTGGCTTTTATTGTTATAATGTCTCTCCTCAGGACACACTAGAAAGGTAACATTTCTAGATAAATGTCTGCTTCCTAGAACCAATGAGAAGAGGGGCTACTTTAGATCTAGTTTTTTGTGGAACAAAGGACCTGATGTAAGGAGTTACTTTGATGAGACTTAGCAATAGCGATCACAATACAATCAAATTTGACAATCACTTGACGGAGGACTTTAAGTAAAACTACTGTGGCAATATATAACTTTAAAAATGGATGCTACGATAAAATGCGGAAAGAGGTTGGAAAGAAACTAAAAGGAGCCATTGCTAAAATTAAAAATTTGCATTAGATGTGGACACTATTTAAAAAAAAAGCTTCTTGAAAGATCAAATAAAATTTATTCTATGCATTAAAAAAGGTTGAAGGCCAAAGTACTGATAAGCATGATTAAAGGAAGAGATGAAAAAGATGGTTAAAGCCAAAAGGGATCTTTTAAAAAATGAAAAGCAGATCCTAATGAAGAAAATGGGCAAGAGCATAAATACTGGCAAGCTAGATGTAACAGTAGTGAGCGTGGCCAAGAAATAATTTGAGAAGAAACTTGTCAGAGATAAAAACAAATTTGTCTTTTTCAGTAAATTTATTTATTTATTATTTGTTTATTATTTATTTATTTAGCACTTTTCTATACCGACCTTCATGAAAAAAATTCACATCAAATCGATTTACATATAACAGGGGGATAACATTGATCAACCATTTAACAAGAAGCGAAAGTTACATATAACAAGGAGGTAGAATTTGGTGTGGCTAGGGTAGCCTGAGGTAAAGGACAGAATATCTGAATAAATGAAACAAAGGCATAAAATATAACGTTTAAGCTAGGCGAGGCACCTAGTCAGGAAGGTGGAGTCTTGTCTGGTCAGGTACTGAAGGTTTTGAGAGTTAAGGGAAGGCTTGGAGGAAAAGCCAGGTCTTAAGTTTTTTCTGAAAGGTTAGAGGGCAGGGTTCTAGCCTGAGGTCAGTGGGCATGTTATTCCAAATGGCCGGGCCCGCTGTAGAGAATGCTCGTTCTTTGGTGGAGGATAGACGTGTGGATTTTGTAGGGGGAACTTGCAGGGTGCCTTTATACGCTTCTCTGATGGGTCTTGAGGAGGAGTATGATTTGAGTGGGATCTGGAGGTCTAGTTGTTGCTGATTGAAGCAAAAAGCCTGAAAGGGAGTTAGTTAGGCCAATAGATGACAGATGAACAAAAGGCAAGCTTAGGGAACACAAGAATTAATTCTTTGTCTCGGTCTTCACTGAGAAGGATGTTGGGAACACAGCCACAACAAAACATTTATTGATAACAATGACTGAGTAACTAAAGCAAATATCTGTGATAATAGAAGATGTAATAGATCAATTAAATTCAAGACTACAAATCACCAGAATCAGTGGTATTAATCCCAGAGATCTGAAATATCTCAAACATGAAACTGCAGACCTATTAGTAATCATCTGTAACCAGTCATTTTAAAAAGCCAGTTTCTGTAGACACCAATTTTTAAAAAAGGTTCCAGGTGTGATACGGGAAACTGTAGACTGGTGAGCCTGACATAAGTGTCAGACAAAATGGTAGAAATTATTCTTAAAAAAAAAAAAAAAGAAGAAGAAGAAAACTACTGGCCATATAGACAGATATGGCTTAATGGGGAAGAGTCAACATGGTTTTAGTAAAGGAAAATCTTGCCATACAAGTTTTTTTCAAGGTATAAACAAACAAGTAAATAAAGGTAAGCCAGCTATTATAATGCATTTAGATTTTCAGAAAGCACCTGAAATAGTCCCCAATAAGAGAGAATCCTCAGAAAATTATAAAGTCATGGGAAGTGAGGCAATGTCCTATTGTGGCTTAACAACTGTTTAAAAGACAGGAAACAGGAAAACTAAATGGAGAAATTACTTACCTGATAATTTTGTTTTCCTTAGTGTAGACAGATGGACTCAGGACCAATGGGTATAGTGTACTCCTGATAGCAGTTGGGAAACGGAGTCAGATTTCAAGCTGATGTAAGCCTACATACACCAGTGCAGGAAGCTTAGCTCTTCAGTATTCTTCTCGAAAAGCAATTGTGGATATGTGTGTTTTAATAACTTGATTAACTTGGCTAACTTGATTAACTAGGACTGGTTCAACTGATTTCCAAATTGGAGACTGCCAGTGCACTCAACCGAAAAACGCCGACACCCGGCAACTATGGGTGTCTTGAACTAGGGATAATACCTGGCTTACCCGTGCTTGTCTTGTTCTCGGGGATTGCACCCGAGGTTTCCTGATTTTGGGGCAGCCATGAGCAGGATGCTGAGTCCATCTGTCTACACTAAGAAAAACAAAATTATCAGATAAGTAATTTCTCCATTTCCCAACGTGTAGCAGATGGACTCAGGACCAATGGGATGTACAAAAGCTACTCCCGAACCGGGTGGGAGGCTGCCCGTGGCCCACTTATTATTGCCCTTGCAAATGTGTCCTCCCGGGCTTGGACATCCAGGCAGTAGAACCTAGAGAAGGTATGTATGGAGGACCACGTCGCCGCCAGACAGATCTCGGCAGGTGACAGCATCTTGGTTTCTGCCCAGGACACTGCTTGGGCCCTTGTGGAATGGGCCTTGACTTGTAGAGGTGGAAGGCTTCCCTGCCTCTACGTAGGCCACCTTGATTACTTCTTTGATCCAGCGGGCTATGGGGGTCATTTATCAAAATGCGCTAAGGCGTTTTTGCATGTGTTAAGAGCTTATTGCATGCGAAAAGCCCTGTTAACGCACGCGATAAGCGATTAACGCATGCGAAAACGCCTTTAATGCATGCGATTGCACCATATCGTATGGTGTGATGCAAATTCAAAAAAGAGGAGGAGTTAATAGCAGGAGTGAGCTGGGTTTACCAGTTTGCAAAGTCCTATTGCATGGACTTAATGCCGATTTTAGCTACACCTTTTTCAGTAGCGTTACCCCGTGCGATAGCTTGCGTTACGGGATGTTAAGGTGTTAGCGCATTTCGTGATGTCTCCTGACAGGAGTGTTTTAGTAGGTGTGAAGTTCCCGGAGCACCAGACTAAGAGAGAGAGAGGGAGAGGGGGACTAGCCATAATGTCCTCTCCCTAGATAGGTATTTGTATCTCTATGGGAGGCCCACCTAGTAACTCGAGGTGAGGTTTAGGTATTAGTGTAGGGGGTTAGGGGCCACTTTGACATTCAACGTGAGACGTACGAACAGAACAGTGGTCTCTTGTGAAGATTTGATGACCTACGGAGAGAGGAAACTCAACCAAAGATGAGACTGGTGCAATGTTCTCTCCACCTAGCTTGATGGACTCTCTACCTGGGTAACATCAAGCTAGGTGGAGAGAACACTGCACAAATCTCATCTTTGGGTGAGTTTCCTCACTCCGAAGGTCATCAAATCTTCACAAGAGACCACTGTTCTGTTCGTACGTCTCACGTTGAATGTCAAAGTGGCCCCTAACCCCCTACACTAATACGTAAACCTCACCTCGAGTTACTAGGTGGGCCTCCCATAAGGATATAAATACCTATCTAGGGAGAGGACATTATGGCTAGTCTCTCTCTCATGGTCCCCCAGTGCTTGTATGCAGAAAATACAACAGGTCTGGCATGTATTGCAAAGTGTGAAAACATTATCGCAATTTGCACTAACTTAGTTCTTCGCATAGGTATTAGCGCAGATTGCGATAAACTGTCTATTTGCATAAAACACGTCCCTTTTGCTATTGCATGTGATACTTATCGCATTTTGATAAATCCAGGCCGATGGTTGCCCGCGAGGCCGCTTCCCCTTGTTTCTGCCCACTGTGAAGGACAAATAGGTGGTCAGTCTTTCGTACGGATTTCGATCTTTCCAGGTATCGGAATAGGAGTCTGCCGACGTTTAGGTGGTGAAGACGGAGTGAGTCTTCCGCGTCCTTATGTTCGTCTGGAGATGGTAGAGATATGGTTTGGTTTAGATGAAATTGAGAAACCACCTTCGGAAGAAAAGAGGTGGCCGTGCATAGTTGTATGGATCCCGGTGTGAACCTGAGGAACGGTTCTCTACAGGATAGGGCTTGAAGCTCGGAGATGCGACAGGCTGAACATATTGCCACTAGGAATGCAGTCTTCAAGGTCAGTAGCCGTAGTGACAGACCGCGAGTAGGTCTGAAGGAAGCTCCCACTAAGAAGTCTAGTACTAGATTGAGATTCCATAGGGGCACCGGCCACTTTAAGGGTGGTCGGATTTGTTTGACCCCTCTCAAGAAGTGGGAAACATCTGGATGGGTTGATAGACTGATGCCATCCACTTTGGCTCTGAAGCAGGCCAGCGCGGCCACCTGAACCTTGAGGGAGTTGAGACACAACCCCTTCTTCAAGCCGTTCTGCAGAAATTCCAGGATCATGGGGATTTTGTCCATCTGCGGAAGTATCTTGCAGTCCTCACACCAGGCTTCGAATAGTCTCCATATTAGTATGTAAGCTGGAGACGTGGAAAACTTGTGTGCTCGGAGCAAGGTGTCAATCACTGCCTTAGAGTATCCGCTCTTCTTCAGGCGAGTCCTCTCAATGGCCAGACCGTAAGAGAGAATAGAGTTGGGACTTCATGGAGGATCGGTCCTTGCCGGAGAAGGTCCCTGTGTGGAGGTAGGCACAGAGGGTTTCCCGCAAGAAGTCTTCGCATGTCTGCATAACATGGCCTTTTTGGCCAGTCAGGGGCCACTAGAAGTACAAGCCCCCTGTGGTGTTCTATCTTGCGGATGATCCCGCCCAGTAGTGGCCATGAAGGAAAGGCGTACAGCAGGACTTCCTGTGGCCAGGTCTAGACGAGGGCGTCGATTCCCCGGGATTGCGGTTCTTGTCTGCGGCTGAAGAAATTGGGAACTTGGGCATTGGACTGGGTTGCCAGGAGATCCATGGCTGAGGCTCCCCAGCAGTTTACTATCAACTGGAAGGCTGTGGTCAACAGCATCCATTCCCCTAGATCTAGGCTCTTCTGCTGAGGTAGTCCGCAGTGGCGTTGTCTTTTCCCGCGATGTGGGCAGCTGAAATCCCTTGCAAGTTTGCTTCCACCCACGCCATTAGGAGATCTATTTCCAGGGACACCTGTTGGCTTCTGGTTCCTCCCTGGCGGTTGATGTAGGCAAATGTTGTGATGTTGTCCGACATGACTCAGAGATTCGCCCCGGAGTCTGTGACTGAATTGCAGGCAGGCAAGTCTGACAGCTAGAACTTCCAGTCGGTTTATGTTCCATCTCGACTCTTCCTTGTCCCATTGCCCCTGGGCTGTCAGTTCCTGTCAGTGGGTGCCCCACCCTCGCAGGCTCAAATCCGTGGTGACCAAGATCCAGATCGGTGGGGATAGTCTTAATCCCTTGCTCAGATGGTCTTCCTTTAGCCACCACTGGAGCTGGGTCTGAACCTCTGCCGGTAGCTGGAGGCGAATGGAGTAGTTCTGGGACATCGGGTTCCATCGTGACAGTAGGGAACGATGCAGTGGACGCATGTGGGCCCTTGCCCATGGGACGATTTCTAGGGTTGATGTCATGAGACCGAGAACTTGGAGGTAGTCCCATAGCTTGGGGCGAGCATAGTTCAACAGTTTTCGCAATTGGTCCATCAGTTTCCTTCTCCTTGTAGGGGGAAAAACAACCCTGTCTTGTTTGGGGTCGAACCAGACTCCCAGGTACTCTAGCGATTGGGAGGGCTGCAGGCAGCTCTTGGCTGTGTTAATGACCCACCCGAGATTCTGCAATAGATTCTTGACTCTGGTGTTCGCCTGGTAAATTTCCTCTGGAGATTTTGCCCTGATCAGCCAATTGTCCAGATACGGATGTACAAGGATTCCTTCTTTCCTCAGTGTTGCCGCCACTACCACCATAATTTTGGTGCGCGTTCGAGGAGCAGTAGCTAGTCCGAAGGGAAGCAACTGGAACTGGTAATGGTGGTCCAGTATCGCGAAGCCTATCGTAGTGGACCAGGATGTGGAGATAGGCTTCAGATAGATCCAGTGAAGTCAGGAATTCTCCCAGTTGTACTGCCCTTATGACCGAGCAAAGGGGTTTCCATGTGGAACTGCAGTACCCTCAGGTAGTGATTGACGGTCTTGAGGTCCAGGATGGGCCGGAACGTTCCCTCCTTCTTGGGGATGATAAAATAAGATGGAATAATGACCAGTATTTTGTTGGTGCGTGGGAACCGAGGTTATCGCCTTTAGGCGCAGTAGTTTTGTCAGTGTGGTTTCCACTGCCGTCCTCTTGGAGAGGGACTGGCACGGTGGTCTCACAAATTTGTCTGGAGGGATGCTGTGGAAGTCCAGATAGTATCCCTCTCGAACGATATTTAGGACCCGTTTGTCCGACGTTATCTTGACCCATCTTTGGTAGAAGAGGGTAAGTCTGCCCCCTATGGCTTCTTCCTGTGGATGGGTCTGTTGATTCTCATTGAGGGGTGCGGCCAGGACCTGTACCTGAGCCAGCTCCCCTCTTTTTATGTCTGTTCCGAAAGGACTGGGACCTGCCTTTGGGGCGAGGTGCTTGGTATGTGTTTGTGTACGGTCTAAAATGCTGGGCTCCTCTGCCCTTGGTTCCCTCCCCCTGTCGAGAATTCCTGAGGTGATTTCCGAGATCTCTCAGAGGTAAGCCTCGGTCCGGTAGCCGGTTCTCGGCATGGACTTAGCCCCCCAGAGTGGCTAAGAGGTTTCTTTTGTTCCTGTCCTCCGGTAAGCGAGGTACTGGGGATTCGCATCATTTGTTGGCTAACTTCTCCAGTTCACTTCCGAATAGGAGGGATCCTTTAAAAGGCATTCTCGTTAGTTTTGTCTTGGAGGTCATGTCGGCTGACCAATTTCGGAGCCATAGTTGCCTTCTGGCTGCCATTATGGATGAGACACCGCTGGCTGAAGTGAGCAACAGGTCAGAGGTCGCATCCGTGAGGAAAGATATCGCCTGTTCTAATGATTCAGCGGAAGTGGTTGCGTCCCTGAAGAGGAGCAAGCAGGTATGTGTCACAACGGCACAGCAGGAAGCGATCTGTAGGGTCATTGCTGCGACATCAAATGACTGTTTAAGGATGGATTCCTGACGTCTGTCCTGGGCATCTTTGAGTGCAGCTCCTCCTTAGACTGGGATGGTAATGCGCTTTGCGATAGCGCAGACCATGGCGTCAACTTTTGGGAACTCTAGGAGTTCTTTGGCAGTGGGTTCCAGGGGGTATAGGACTTCTAGGGCCCGTCCTCCTTTAAAGCTGGCTTCCGGGGCACTCCATTCCAGGTCAATCAGTTGTTGTACGGCCTGCAGCATTGGGAAATAGCAAGAGGCCTGACGGAGACCAACCAAAACTGGGTTCGTCTTTGGCTCTGCTGTGGTACTTGCGCTAGGAATGGCCAGTGTCTTCAGACTCAGAGACATGAGATCTGGTAATTCATCTTTGGAAAAGAATCACATCATGGTTCGGTATGGTTCCATCCCTGGAGGGATTTCCCCTTCCTCCAGGGAGTCAGGTTCTTCCCCCGAGGTGTCTGTGTCCCCTAGGGGGGATGCTTTTGACAAGCTGGGGCACACCTCGGGGGGTCCGAGAGGGGCTTGGAAGGTCCTGTGCTTCTGGTGGAGACTGTTGCTGTGTCTCAGGCGGTACCGATTGCGCCTGGACAAAGGTTTGCAGCCCTTTGAAGAATTCCACCCAGGAAAAGGTCCCTGGGTCCATATTGAATCCGGTGGAGTTCCCAGAGGTGCCCATCTGAGGAGGGGCCGAGTCGGAGATACAGAGGTCCCGGGTACTGTCATTGGTGGAGCCAGATCCCTCTACTGGCTGAGGGGGGCCTAGCTTCAGTTCCCCCTGAGTCTCTTCGCACTGCAGGCATAGGGCAGAGGCTACGTCGGGTTGTGCAGCTCTCAGGTGGCAGGCTGAGCAAAGGGCTAGTCCCTTGCTTTCTTGGCTGGCGGTGCCATGATTTCTGGGCGTGGAGTGGCTCAAAACATCTGTGATTGTAGATGCGCGCGCCGGGAGACTTAGTGGTGCGCCAACAATGTGCGTGCAGGCCACTATTTGTGTGCTTACCGGGGATGCGCGCGCTGCTGTGCGAACAGGCCTATCTGTGCGCCTAGCACCATTGTGCATACCGTTATGCGCGTCGCTGTGCGCACGGCACAGATGCGCGCGCACACCGCTGTGTGCACAAGTCGTTTCTGCACCCAGCTCGCCACTGAGCTCATGGCTCAGTTGTACGGACAATACGGCGACCGGGGGGGGGGATGGCGCCGACAACCACACGGGCAAGATGGTGACACACCGCCCCCCCCCCCCCCCCGAGGGTCTCCACATGTGAGGACCCTCGCACCGGATCGGGGTCTAGCCCGACGGGGCTGCTCAACACGATTAAACAGACGCCGGAAGTACGATCTGTGCGGCTAACCGTGCCTCGCAGACCGGAGACTTTAAGAAAGTTTTCTACCTTACCTTGTCTCGGCGCTTCCCGGTCTCGTGCCGGGCGGTCTCTGGCTGCGGGGGGAGAGGGAAAATACCTTCACCGCCGAGCTCGGTATCGCACCCGCTGCCTCTCAACCACTTTGGCGGCTAAGTCCATGCCGAGAACCGGCTACCGGACCGAGGCTTACCTCTGAGGGATCTCAGAAATCACCTCAGGAATTCTCGACTGGGGGAGGAACCCTTAGGTATCACTGCAGGAGAGTGGGGCTCGTCTTGTAGAGGTAAGATTTCTTTCTTCTTTGGTTTGGATTTTCTAACACTGTGCAAGTGAGTGTAGTGTCCCTAACTGCTTAGGAGACTGAGAAATATTGAAGAGCTAAGCTTCCTGCATGGGTATATGTAGGCTGACGTCAGCTTGAAATCTGACTCTGTCTCCCAACTGCTATCAGGAGTACACTATACCCATTGGTCCTGAGTCCATCTGCTACACGCTAGGAAAAGGTCAGTTTTTCATATGTAGAAAGATTAGTCAAATACCACAGGGTATTTGACTAATGATGTTTAACATATTCATAAATTATCTGGAAAAGGCAATGAGTGAGGTGATAAAATTTGCAGATGACAAATTATTCAAAGTAGTAAAAATAGCAGCAGAATATAAGCAACTTTAGAAGGACCTTGTGAATAAAGGAGACAAAGGATCCCAAAGGCAGATGAAATCTGATATAGAAAAGTGCAAAATGATACACATGGGGAAAAATAACCCCAGGAAAAGGTCTGTGGATGAAATAGCTAATCTATGAAGAAGCTACACAGGAAAAGGCTCTTCCATTTGGAAAAGAGACAGCTGAAAGGGGACATAAAAGTTTATAAAATCATGAGTGGGGTAGAAAAGGAAAATAAAGTATGGTTATTTACCATTTCAAATAATAGTAAAACAAGGGGACACTCCATCAAACTAACCACCAATAAATTTAAAACAAATCTTAAGCACTTTTTCACAATCAAGCTGTAGAATCTGTTGCCAGAATACATGGTTAAAGTGATTGGAATAGTGGGGTTTAAAAGAGGTTTGGACAAGTTTCTGGAGGAAACGTCACCTTAATCAATGGAATTCAGTTGACCACCTACCTAGACATTAGAGACACTTTCTCCATTTGTAATTATTAAGTCCAGTATTAATTCATCCCATTGTGGATTCCATGACACTTTGTCTAAGGAGAGCCCCTCTACTCCTAACTGATTCCCAGATACGACGCTCCAATCTACATCTAGCAGATTAAAATCTTCCACCAGCAATGTTTCCTTCTTCATTCCAATCTGGTGCATCTTTGACTAGATCACAATCCAACTCTTCTGTCTGTGCTGGTAGATCTGTAGAGGTCACTCCAATGTGGATGAAAGTGCTATTATATCTTTCTAAGGCAACTCAAAGTGCCTCCTCCTTTCCAGCTTCCTTAATATTACTTGTATGTAAAGTGCTACTCCTCCCCCTTTTCTACCTAAAACATTACAGCTAATATTCTAGTTATGGCACTCACTGGACCATGTTTCTGTGATGGACACAATATGTAGATATATCTTAACCATTAGAGCTTGCAAGTCTGGAACTCTATTACTTAAGACTTACGAGCCTTCCAGGTATTCCTCCTTATCACATTCTCCTCTCTATTTATGCCTATCCATCTTGTTTCCTGTGTTCTTTACATGTAGTCCTATGAGACATATATTTGTGTTTTTCACCACAAACTTTGCTGGAGTGACAACTAGATTTATTTCTGTCCGCCATTCAGATCACCTAGTTAAATTCATCAATTATCAGAATTGTCAGTCAACATCCTGGTTCCCATCTCAGACAGATGCAAATTATCTCTAGAGTACAATCTTTTCTCCTTCCAAATAATGCTCCAGCACTCAACACATTCAGTATCCCCTTCTTTGCACTAGCTCTTCAAACATGTATTAAAAACTCTGGTGTGACATCACCTATCTTTTCTCTTACTATATGCAAGAATTTCTGAAAATGCTACTGTTCTTGCCTACAATCTAAGATTATCCCCTAATATATTTTAACCCCCCTCTTTCCTATATGACATAGCTGTTAGCCAGGTAATTTGTGCTTAAGTGTACAATGGCATCAATCTCCTTTTCCCTTCTTCTTCGCCAGTAATCCTATCAGGCCGATACAGTATAGTGCGCTCCAGCGGAGCACACTGTTAACCCACGATTGGACGCGCGTTTTCGACACTCTAGCTTTACCCCTTATTCAGTAAGGGGTAATAGCGCGTCAAAAACGCGCGTCCAACCCCCCGAACCTAATAGTGCCCGCAACATACAAATGCATGTTGATGGCCCTATTAGGTATTCCCGCGCGATTCAGAAAGCAAAATGTGCAGCCAAGCCTCACATTTTACTTTCAGAAATTAGCGCCTACCCAAAGGTAGGTGTTAATTTCTCCGGGTACCGGGAAAGTGCACAGAAAAGCAGTTTTTACTTTTCTGTGCACCCTCCGACTTAATATCATGGCGATATTAGGTCGGAGGTCCCAAAAGTTTAAAGGTTTTAAAAAAAAAAAAAATAAATTTGAAATCTGCCCGCAGCTTGAAAACTGGATGCTCAATTTTGCTGGCGTCCAGTTTCCGAACCCGTGGCTGTCAGCGGGTTTGAGAACCGAAGTTGGTAAAATTGAGCATCGGCTGTCAAACCCGCTGACAGCCGCCGCTCCTGTCCAAAAAGAGGGGCTAGGGACGCGCTAGTGTCCCTAGCCCCTCTTTTTGCCACGGGCCCTCATTTGAATACAGAATCACGCGCACAGGAGAGTGGCCTGTGCGCGCGCCGGGAGAGTGGGCATTTGCTCAGCCCATATGTGACTGCCATCCTGACTAGCTGAAGAACTAGGTAGGCATTTGATCTTTTTGCCCCTCTCCTAGCGTGCCCTGTCAAGTCCTCTGATGATCGCATCCCCCACCAGAAAGGCTGTTGTGGGACCTTCTGTCATTATGCTTAGGTTCACTTTTATGGTAATCTCCTTAGTTTTCAGTCCATCTCCGATACCTATATAGGAACATCTGCTATGCTAATGCCATGAAAATGCTTTTTCATATCATATGAAAGGGACATAATACATAAGTCTGGTCCTATCAGCATCCACAGAAATACTAATCCTTTGTGGGAATGGGGACAAACATGCTAGAGATAGGATACAAGAAGGGAGGACCCTTTCATTCTGGCCAGTTCTATCTTGGAATCTAGACAATCATGAGATAAAACTCAATCGCTGATGTGATATTTTCAGTTCTATCTTGGGCCAAGCAAACTGCATCCTTAGTCCAGAAATGAGGATACAAATTAGGGCAATTTTGAAGGGTCTTTTTCTTTATGCCTTGAAGCTAAGGATGCAGGTGATATAAAAGTATAGACAGGAATTTTAAAATATTAATCTAGATTTTAACAGTAATTACTATATGTGATTCTGGAACAATCACTTTTCTTACAGTAATCCTTGTCATATCTTATTAAGATAAGCTTAACAGCCTATTTTGAACTTAAAGGAAAACAATTCACAAAAAACTATACACCCTATATATGCAAAATCTATGAACACATTTAAGATAAACATAATTGTAAATATACAATAAAAGGAAAACACTGCTTCAGAATTACGTATATAGGAAGTCATATTTACAAAATTTATAATTTGTGAATAACGACATTAAGTGCAGAAAATGAATCTACTCAAATAAACATTTTCTGTCTTTTTGTCTGTAAAGCTCAAACAAGTACAGTACTATATTTCACCATCTTAGGCAAATCAAAAGATCTGCATAACACAGATATATAGTGACTACATATCTCCATCTTTGAAAGGGACAGGTTGAGCCAGTCCTGCTATTCTCCACATTGCATGAAGATGTAGTCCTGTTTAAGTATATATGTACTCTTTCCCATTATTTGAAATTATTTGAAATTATTATTACATATGTACAGTGTAATTCAATGTTATATATGTAAACCGTTGTGATTTACCTCTGGAACGACGGTATATAGAAAGCATAAATAAATAAATACTGCATGGACAGTCTTTTGATCAAGAAGGGATATTTTTGCCTAAAGCAGTATCTGCACATGATCAACTGCATTTTGCACTGACAAGAAGAAAATCAGAAGATAATCTGAAAGTGTGTTACTGTGGCTGAAGCTTAAGGAAACTTACTTAATGATGAAAGTACTCATGAAAAATGTCCACTATGAACTATTTGAAAAGTAATTTAAATACGGTGATGGACTGCAGTAATTGGTTTAATTTTAATGATTTAATTACTGAATATAATAAACATTGGAATAAAAAATAAAAATTGAAGATTTAGGGGCGGATTTTAAAAAGCATTTACATGCGTAAATCTGGGTTTTACGCATGTAAATGCACTTTACTCGAGTAAGTGGGCTTTTGAAAATTGCTACAATATATGCCATTGAATCGTCCATAGGATTTATTCGCATAAGTGCACTTTACGTGAGTAAATGGCTTTTGAAAATTGCTACAATAGTAGTTACATTTATGCGCGTAACTCCTTTGAAAATTACCCCTTAATGAATTGCAACTTGTTATTTTTGAGGGGAATGTAATCCCATAAATTTATATTTGGGAGTTCACCATTTGCACACGAGTTTGAGATGACCTAAGTAAATCAGTATACAATGTACAAATAAAGCAATCTAAACAAAATAATTCACTGGAGAAAAACAGTAAAAACAGGATAAATTTAAATTATTCAATATTCTTACTTTTTCAGTTGTTGCAGTAGCTGGTTTAGACACAAAACCCAATCTTTCCTTCACAGATAGTTTAGTTACATTCTAAAAATAAGTCACACAAAAAATAAATGTTTCTCCAAGAACATGCAGTACCATATGATGAATAAAACATTCAAGCAAACTTTTATACATGCATGTTCTGTACATAATTCACAAATAAAAACACAAATATATTTAGGTACACACATATTCACTCTGCTTCATGTAATACTTGTTACGTGCCCCATCCGCGGCCATCCTGCGTGCGGGGGCCTGCTCACCTTAATGGTTCCACAGCGGGTCCCAGGATGACCTCCCTCGCGGTAGTTGCCAGTCCTGCCAGGCCCCAGCATCCCGCAGCTGTGGTCGCCGGGCCTTCCACTGCAAGCCAGGCCTCACGCCGAGGCTCGGCGTCCTCAGCCATGTTAGCTATGCCCATACACGCGCGGACCGCCCGGACTCATGTAGGGCCAAGGGCGGGTCCTAGCTCCGCAGCGCCCTGATTGATCCCTCGATATAAGCAAGTTCCTGTCTTTGCTTCCTTGCCTTGGCAATCGGGTCGGTTTGTTCTAAGATTCCCTCTGCGCTTGTTCCTGTTCTTGCCTGTTCCTAGTCTCGTTCCAGGATCCTTCTGTTCCAGTTCTGTTCCTGACTTCTTCCTGCATCCTAGTTCCTGTGTCCTGCTTGTTCCTGTGTTCGTCTGCCTGTCTACCCAGGTAGTACCCCCGGACTGTCTTACTGGTACTGACCTCAGCTTGTTCCTGATCTGCCTGCCTGCCTGCCACCTGCCTCAAAGACTTCAGCTTGTTCCTGACCTACCTGCCTGCCGCCTGCCTCAAGACCTCAGCCTGCCTTTGACCTCGTCTGACTTCCGGTACCTGACCCCTGCTTTGCTGACCATTCCTTGGACTGACCCCTGGATCCTGACCCCTGCTTTGCTGACCATTCCTCGGACTGACCTCTGGATCTTGACCTTTGCCTGTCTGACCTCATCTCCAGATTCTGGCTCTGTTCCTGTCTCCGTGGGCACGCTGGACTTTCATTCTCTCAGGAGACCCTGCGAGGCCCACCTAAGTCCAAACGGCCCGGGTCCCTACAGGCTCCTCCCGGGGGGGACGGGGGGGGACGGGACCTCGGGCTTCCAGTGGTGAAGCTCTACACAGCCTCTGTCTCCTCCAGTGCTCCGCCCCCCCCCCCCCCCCCCCCCGAGGGCAGTTACCTCCTGTTCCCTTTCAGAAGGCGTTCCATCACTGTCCCAGGACAAGGGTCCACCCCCAAGCGCAACAATACTTAAATCACCAGATGAGATCCAGGTTATGAGAGTCACTGAAGCAAGCCAAACTAAGGAATCAATAACTTCAGTCTATAAAAAATGAAGACTATCCCCCTTATATCCAAATGCAAGCAAAAGCTAGGTCACCATATATTTCTTTCAAGTGGATAGTGTGCCTCCAGCCTATTTTTCATTTAATACAGTATTTATTTATTTATTTATTTATGTTTTTTATATACCGGTCTTCTTACATAATATGCAAATCAAATCGGTTTACAGAGAACTGTTGAAAAGCTTGCTTGAGGGCAATTACATATAACGAAGAACTTTTTGAACAAACAGATAAATAGAACTTTTTAAACAAACAGGTAAATAGAGAAATATATTAGACAAAAACACTGTGTTTTAAATGTCTAAATATCTTAGTGTTTTAAATAGAGCTTTTAAATAGCCTTTATCAAGAAGAAAAAAATAAATAAATAGCCAAAAAGACAATGTCTAATTCAAACATGGTATTAGGAATTATTCCTATTCCTAAATGTATAGATGTCTTGCTGGAAAAAGAAGTCATTGGAAAACTAACTTCCGCTTGAGTGCATCGAATGACCCATTGTGGGAATGAAAATGAAGAGGAGGGGAGGAGGGTGGAGCTGGAGTTATGCATTTTAGAGCGAGGCAGATACAAAAATAACAGGTTGAAAGCTGCTTGTTAGTGGTAAGGGAAATGCTTGACTGAATAGCCAAGTTTTCAGTTTTTTCTTGAATGACTGGTGGGAAGAGTCTTGTCTTAGTTCTGGTAGAAGTGAATTCCAAAGAGAAGGACTTGCGGTGGAAAAAGCTCTATTCCTTAGCGGAGTTTTGGCTTGAGGGATAACCAGGGTGTCTTGGTAGGCTTTTCTGATTGGTCTTGTTGATTTGATGGTGCGTAGTTGATGGGTAAGATCGATAGGAGCTATATTGTTTATGGATTTGTGAATGAGGGTCATGACTTTGTAGAAGACTCTAAATTTAATTGGAAGCCAGTGGAGATTGTAGAGAATGGGCGTGATTTGGTCTCTTTTATTAGAATTGGTCAAGACCCTAGCTGCTGAATTTAGAACCATCTGGAGGGGCTTGATTGTAGAGGCTGGTAGACCAAGTAGCAACGCGTTGCAGTAGTCCATTTTGGTGAGAATAATTGATTGTAGGACGAGGCGGAAGTCGTGGGCGTGTAGTAAGGGTTTTAACCTTTTCAGAACTTGTAATTTGAAATAGCATTCTTTGGTTGTATTGTTTACAAATCTTTTTAGGCTCAGTTGATTGTCAAGAAGAACGCCTAAGTCTCTTACATAGGATGTATTTTTGAGGCTGTTTAGAATGGGTGTAAGTGGATTGTGATCGGTGATGTCTTTTTGTGGTTGATCAATTATAATAGATGGGATCTCTCTGTGGATGAAGTTTTCTTCCTGGGAGATGATGAGGTATTCTGTTTTGTCCTTGTTGATGACTAAATTGAGTTTGGTGAGGAGTGCACTAATTTCTTGAAAGCATTGTTCCCAGAAGATTAGAGACAGTTGAAGGGATTTCCTAATAGGGATGAGGATTTGTATGTCATCCGCGTAAACCATGTGTTTGAGTTTCAGTTTGGAAAGGAGGAAGCAGAGAGGTAGAAGATAAATGTTGAAAAGGGTTGGGGAAAGAGATGAACCTTGTGGAACTCCCATGTTTGAGCTGATTGCCTGTGATTCTTTGTTGTTGATTTTTACCTTGAAAGATCTATTGTTGAGAAATGAACGGAACCAGTCTAGGGCGAAGCCTGAAATACCAATTGCAGTTAATCGGTCAAGTAAGATAGAATGGTTGACCGTATCGAAGGCTGCAGAAAGGTCTAGGAGAATGAGGAGATGAGGTTGTCTTTTTTCTGAGCTTAGGAGAACAGAGTCCATGAGGGAAATCAGCAGAGATTCTGTGTTTCGTGTTTTTCGAAATCCGTATTGCACTGGAGCCAGAATTTTGTGTTCTTCAAGGTAATCAGTAAGCTGTTTATTTACTATTTTTTCCAAGATCTTTGAGATAAAGGGAAGGTTAGCGATGGGACGGAAATTCGCTGGTTCCTCTGTAGACAGATTCGGTTTTTTTAGGAGAGGTTTCAATATAGCTTGTTTGAGGGAGTCGGGAACGTGACCTTGATTTAGTGAGCAGTTTATGATTTCTGCGATGGGTTTCGCTATGGAGTTTGGTATTGATATGAGAATGTTTGAAGGGATGGTATCAAGTGGGTGCGAAGAGGGTTTGAGTTTCTTAAGAATATTCATAACTTCAAGTGAAGAGGTATTCTCGAAGGAATTTAGTGATGAGGAGGTCTCGTAGGATTCTAATCTGGTGTTCTGTTGAGATGTTTTAATCTGAGATAGGGTGATGGTTGAGTTGGGCATTTGAAATTTTTTGGTAAGTTTGATGATTTTTTCATCGAAGAAAGATGCGAGTTTGTTGGCTTTGGAAAGAGCCTGGTCGTCAGGAAAAGATAGAGGAGGTGGTTTAGTGAGGGCGGAGACGTATGAAAAGAGAGCTTTGGAATCAAATATGAAGTGGTGTATTTTTTTGGCATAAAAGTCTTTCTTTGTTTTGAAGATGTGTTCCTGTACTTGTTGAATGTAGATTTGTAGATTGCTTGATTCTTGGTAGTGGGATTTCTGCGCCAGATATGTTCTTTGTTTCTAAGTTCTAGCTTGATAGCCTTTAGTTCGGGTGTAAACCAGGGTTTTCTGTTTTCTTGAGATTTGTGAATCACCTTGGTGGTTAGAGGGCATGTTTGGTCAGCGACTTTGTTGGTGATAGCATGCCAAGATGTGATGGCTGAATTCGCATTGGAGAGGTTGAGCTGTAGTAGTTCTTTATCAAGAGAGTTGGAGATGGTTTCTGTTGAGCATGGTTTCCTGAAGTTGATTTTGGATTTGTGGGGAGAGGGTGGTGGAAGTTCTGCTGTCTTAAGGACCGTTGTGATGATAAAGTGGTCTGACCAGGGTACGGGCGTGCAAATTGGAGGGGATGATGGAGCAATGCCTACGTTCACGAAGATTAGATCCAAAATGTGTCCAGCTTTATGGGTAGGGTTATCTATGATTTGTTTGAAACCCATTTGTTTAAGAGCAGAAAGGAAGATTTCACAGTTGGAGGAGCGTTTGTTCGAGTCAACATGTAGATTAAAGTCTCCCATAATTAAAGCAGTGGAGTCATAATTGATGTGTTTAGATATGAATTCTATAGTTGGGGATGGGTCGGCCTCTAATTTTCCTGGGGGTGCGTATATGAGGCATATTTGTAGTTGTTTGGATTTAAAGCAAGCCCCTTCCAGGTTTGAACTTGAAAGGGATTTTTGCAGAGTTATTTTTAGGTCTTTCTTTGCGGCTAAAAGCAGGCCGCCTCCTCTTTTCTTCGGTCTGGGGATCGAGAATATATCATAGTTTTGGGTAGGAAGTTGATTTAGAAGAACTGAGTCTGAGGGTTTTAACCAGGTCTCTGTAATGGCACAGATATCTGGTTTGGTCTCTGTGAGGTGGTCATTAAGGATATGGGATTTTTTTGAGAGGGACTGGGCATTGAAGAGGGTCAGTGAAAATAATGAAAGGCCTAGTAGTTGTGTGACTGGTGAGATAGTAATAGGGATAAGTCTCTTCTGCTGTAAGGGATGGATTTTTGGGGGGTTTACTTTGTATTTGGGGTGTTTACTGATGATGGGGATGGTATAGATGTGCATTTTCTGTGGGAAAAGCAATCTATCAAACTTGGAAAAAGAATAATGATAGACCCAAGGCTAAGTAGAGAGGGCAAGGGGTTCCAGTTGAGTAAATTCAAGGCTGCCCTCAGGGGCTGCACTAAGGGGCGCACAAAGGGGCCAGCCCCTTTGTTGCACTCCTTCGGCGCGCGGCGCCGGGCGGGTTAGTAAATTTAAAGTTCCCCCTGCTTGCCTGTGATTGGCTGGTTAGGAACGTTTCGTCTATTGGTTCTCGTTTGTAGGCCGGCTTTCGGGTGGAGGCGCGGCTGAGACGGCTGAGAAGGTCCGGCGATCGGCGGCAGCCCCGTTGTGGGAAGGCGTGTTGGTAAGTGGCCTTATCCCGACGGGACTGAGGCGCCGATTGCGCAGGCCAAACACCGCCGCGATCGAGGAGGTGAGGAGAGAAAGAAATGGCGCCGGGCGGGTTAGTAAATTTAAAGTTCCCCCTGCTTGCCTGTGATTGGCTGGTTAGGAACGTTTCGTCTATTGGTTCTCGCTTGTAGGCCGGCTTTCGGGTGGAGGCGCGGCTGAGACGGCTGAGAAGGTCCGGCGATCGGCGGCAGCCCCGTTGTGGGAAGGCGTGTTGGTAAGTGGCCTTACCCCGACGGGACTGAGGCGCCGATTGCGCAGGCCAAACACCACCGCGATCGAGGAGGTGAGGAGAGAAAGTAATTAAACCATTGGCTCGAGAGATGTCAGAGGATCAAATCTCTAACAGTTGAAAGGTTTGATAAATTAGCACAATTCAGTACCATAGAACTACTCAAAGATTTGCTGGACAGAGTTTTACTTTTTTTTATATCACTTCATATCTTAACTCTGCCAGCTAAGTTTTAACCTCATCCCCCCTAATAGTTTTATAGTAAAGCAACAGTATTTTAGGACTCTGAAGGTTAGGTCTACTTCATTTAAAAGGATAGTTCTATTTTATGATGTCAACGAATCTGTTATGACATTTGTTTCAAGCTTCCACTATCTAATGTATTTCTCATGACAATGAAACATTACACACACAGAAGTCCACTGTTATAAATGTATATAAATACCTGAGCAACTTCTGCACCAGCATTTTGAGCCTCCGCAGGTTCAACATTATTTGAAGGTACTGGCCCTAAACGCTCCTTCACAGACTGTTTCACCAAGGCTAAGGTGGGTTGCTGAATAGATTGTACAACCTTTAAAAAGTACAAAATACTGAATTTTTATCCAAAACACATTTAAAGGAAAACATACTGATTTCAGAAAATAATTTCTGTATTTAGTAATGAATTACATTTCTCCCTCCATCTTTAGAGACAAATTTTATATGCTTAATGCTCAAATTGTTCATCACTAATTTGTTCTTTTTGAATGCACTGTGAATATTTATTAAATTGTTTTTGGATCTGGGGAGAATAGCTAACAGCCTCATCAACATGCATTTGAATGTGATGAGCGCTATTAGTTACGCGGTGGGGTTCAGATGTGCTAATCCGAGCTTAAGGGGTTGTGGACATGCATCCAAAACGTGCATCCAACCATGGGTTAAACAGTGTGCTTGGCTGAGCGCACTGTATTCAATCGGCCCCTTAGTGCTGACATGTATGGAGCCTAGGCAGCGAAGACAGAGATCATGCAGATCAAGCTGGACATCCTGTGCCTACATGTAAAACAGAGTATGAAAGGGGTGGGAAGCGGTTTGTACCCAATCTAGAATTTTTCTTTGACACTGCTGTTTCAGGTAAAAGACCAAAAGAAAAAATTTTGGGGGGGGCAGCTCAAACGAGAATACTGAAGAAATAAAAATGCCAATAAGAAACAGCAAAAACACAAAAAATATGGCTGGAGCTGAGAGGGCAAAAATATATTTTTTTTTTCACTTCAACGGAAGAAAAAGGTCGGAGGAGGCTAGCACTGTGGCTGTGCATGCTCAGAAAGACTTTAGGTTTTTCTGAGCTCTGGAGATGGTGTATTCTATATCGGCAACATGCGATGACATCACCCATTTGTGTGGCTGAATTCATCCTGTTTATCCACAGAGAACAGATAAGCAAATTGGAGACATTTTCTTTTCACTCAACACAATTTGTTGCGAGACAACATGGCAAGGAATCTACCACAGCTAGGCTTAAATGGGGTTTGGCCAAGTTCCTAGAGAAAAAGTCCATAATTATTAGCCAGATATATTTGTGAAAGCCACCGCTAATCCCTGGGAGTTAGCAACAAGAAATGAATCTACACTTTGACCTGCTGTTTACTTCCTAGTTACCCAGATTGGCCATTGTCAAAAGATAATAAGTAGAGCTCGATGAACCTTTAGTTGGTTACTTACTTACTGTATTTGATATTCCACCTTTTATACTAAATCAAGGCAGCAGACAAAATATCATCACATTGATTTGACCCATCTCATGGTCTTCTGAGCATTCTTTTATAAAACTGAGCTACAAATCTGAACCACCGATACCAAATTCTGAAAATAGGGTATGAGTTACAATTTAAAAGGTTCTGCAGTGTGGACCTTAGATCCTATACAATAGACCATTGAAAGTTTTATGTGAAAGGGAGGTTCAAGCAAAATCCTGTTGCTCAATGATTAGAAAATTAAAGAAAATTAGTTTTTTTTTTGTTCAATATTTTTATTCAGATTTTCAGAGAATACAATCGCAGAGGTTACCAGAACATATAGCCATCAGTCATACCGAATAGTGATAGTAAGAATCTTTCTCAAAATCAGTGTAGGAAATGTATGAAAATATACTTTGGAAAGGAAAATTGGTTCTTACCTGCTAATTTTCATTCCTGTAATACATCAGATCAGTCCAGACAAGCGGGTTTTATTCATCCCTACCAGCAGATGGAGGTAGAGAACAAAACTTTGGGCACTGCCACATATACGAGAGTGCCACTTGAAGTCCCTCAGTATTAATCGATACCCAAGCCAAGATAAGAAAAATAAAGAGCGAACGAGGCTCCCAACATGGATACCCCTGACCAACTAGATTACCATACAGAAAACGCTAAACCTAGAAATTGAAGCCAAAAAATGGCAAATCTGCTTTGCAAATAAATACAGCAGTAGACCAAGCAGTCTTTCGGCAGAGATCCTCAGGGCGGGCCTCTGGACTGATCTGTGGTATTACAAGAACGAAAATTAGCAGGTAAGAACCAATTTTCCTTTCCTGAACATTCCCAGATCAGTCCAGACAAGCGGGATGTACCAAAGCCCTCTTACACTGCGCGGGAACCCGAAAGACCCGCTCGAAGAACACTCTCTCCAAAAGGGGGCCGCCTCCGGGGCCCGCACATCCAAACGGTAATACTTGGTAAAAGTTTGCAATGAAGACCACACCGCGGCTCTACAGACCTCTTGGGGAGACACCAGCTGACACTCAGCCCAGGAAGGCGCCCACTGGAACCGCTCTTCCTTTTGATACATAAACTGCAGAAATCGTCTCTTTCAACCAATGAGACAAAGAAGCCTTAGACGCCTTTTCGCCCTTTTTTGCTCCCCCGAACAGGACGAAAAAATGATCAGAACGATGAAAAGTGTTAGTAACGTTCACGTAACGTTATACCATCCGTCTCACATCCAAAAGGTGAAGTTCTCATCCCATCGAGGGTTCCCAAGCCCAATCCGGAAACCCAGGCAACTCCACTGATTGGTTTACATGAAAAACTGACACCACCTTATGAAGAAACGAAGGTACCGTACGCAAGCACACCGTATCGGATGATATCCGGAGAAACAGATCACGTCACGAAAGCACCTGCAATTCCGAAATCCTTCTAGCCGAATAGATAGCTACCAAAAAGACTGTCTTCAGAGTCAGGATCTTCAAAGATACCTGATTCAGAGGCTCGAACGGCTCCTCGCAAAGGACCCGTAGCACGAGATTAAGATTCCATTCCGGACAAATGCGATGCAGAGGTGGACGGAGATGTTTGATTCCTCGTAGAAAACGCACCACATCTGGATGGGATGCCAAGGCCTTCCCCTGGACTCTCCCTCTGAGACAACCCAAAGTGGAAACCTGGACCCGAAGGGAACTATGGGCTAATCCTTTGGATAAACCTACCTGCAAAAAAGACAAAATATGGGACACCGACACCTGAAGAGGGTCCAATCCCTGTTGTCCACACCAGGTCTCAAACACCTTACATACTCTGGAATAGGCTAAAGAGGTAGCAGGGCATCTAGCTTGGAGCAGCGTGGTAATTAATGGTTCCGAATACCCCCTCATGCGCAATTGCCTCCTCTCGAAAGCCAGACCGCGAGACAAAAGCGATCCTCCCGACCGGATATATAGGACTCTGACCCAGGAGATCCAGTAAATGGGTCAGGCCTAGCTGTCCGTCCACTGCCAGCCGCACCAGATCCGCGAACCACGGATGGAGAGGCCATTCCAGAGCCACCAGAATCACTGACCCCGTGTGGCCCTCTACACGCCTGAGTACCTTTGCTATCAGCAGCCTCGGAGGAAAGACGTACAAGAGGACTCCGGTCAGCCACGGACATTTGAGGGCATCGAGCTCCACCGCCCCGGAATTCCTCTGGCGGCGGTGGGTGTCTAATGATCTGAAGTCGGCGAAACAATGTGACAAGACGATAGCTAAAGCCAGAAGAATGCTGGGCTGCATAGAGAGAGGAATATCGAGTAAGAAAAGGGAAGTGATTATCCCCTTGTACTGGTCCTTGGTGAGGCCTCACCTGGAGTACTGTGTACAGTTCTGGAGACTGTATCTCCAAAGAGACAGAGACAAGATGGAGGCGGTCCAGAGAAGGGCGACCAAAAAGATGGAGGGTCTTCATTGAATGACTTTTGAGGAGACATTGAAGAATCTAAATATATACACCCTGGAGGAAAGGAGGAGCAGAGGTGATACGATACAGACTTTCAGATACTTGAAAGGTTTTAATGATCCAAAGACAACGACAAACCTTTTCCGCCTGAAAAAAAAATCAACAGAACCAGGGGTCACGATTTGAAGCTCCAGGGAAGAAGATTCAGAACCAATGTCAGGACATATTTCTTCTCGGAGAGGGTGGTGGATACCTGGAATGCCCTTCCAGAGGAAGTGGTGAAGACCAGAACTGTGAAGGACTTCAAAGGGGCGTGGGATAAACACTGTGGATCCATAAAGTCTAGAGGACGTGAATGAAGAGTGGGTGGCTCACGGGAATGACAGCTACTACCTGGAGATAATACCCTTATTCAATAATCACACACACAGTTAATGCGACTCCAACATTGCTCTAAGCTTCAACGGCAAGAGGAAATGTGGAAAAAAGGATTTGCATTCACAAAAAAGCGGGGAGTAGCTTGCTTGTTACGGCGGTTACTACCCCAGACCAAATAAGCCTGATACTTCACTTTCAATGCATATCCAGCATAGCTCTCTGCTTCAACGGCAGGGAGACCGATACTTCACGCATATCCAGCATGGCTCTCTGCTTCAACGGCAAGGGAGAAAGACCGATACTTCACGCATATCCAGCATGGCTCTCTGCTTCAACGGCTGGGGAGAAAGACCGATACTTCATGCATATCCAGCATAGCTCTCTGCTTCAACGGTAGGGGGAATGAAGAAACGTGGATCTATATACAGACAACAACCAACAAGCACTGAATAACATAATCTAGGTAACAAATAAGCATGGGTGTAGCTTGCTTATTGCGGCGGTTACTACCCCTAACTAATTAAGCTAGATATTTCACTTAGATGCAGTTCCAACACTGCTCTCTACATTAATGGTGGGGGTGGAAGGGAAATAGAACCAAAAGGTTAATAAGAACCAAGAGAAACAGATAAGTATGAGAAAAGAAAAGGTGCGAGCCTTGCTGGGCAGACTGGATGGGCCGTTTGGTCTTCTTCTGCCATCATTTCTATGATTCTATATTGATATTATACTGTATCTGAAAATGCAAAATTTAAAATTTAAAAAAAAAAAAAAAAAAAAAAAATTCCAGGACCTATCCTCGTTTTACCTCCAGGACTCACTGATCCGACGTGATATCAACCCATCTCTGATAAGAGATCTGTCCCCCTATTTCTTGTTCCTGAAGGTGGGTCAACAAACCTTCATTGGGAAAGCTTGGGAGGATCCACCGCCTGAGCCCACTCCTCTCTTGGGCTGTCAGGGACAAAAGGACCGAGACCTACCAAAAGGCCGAGTCTTCTGAAAGGCCGAGTCCTCTGAAAGGCCAACCCTCTGTAGCGACGAAAGCGCTTTGAACCCTGGCGACAACCTCTCATATCAGAAGGGTGCTGCAACTGCTTCTTATCCTCCAGCAACCAAAGAACTGTAGATTCGCCCCACTTATTGGCCAATTTCTTCAACTCGCTCCCAAACAAGAGCGAGCCTTTAAATGGCATTTTGGTAAGATTATTTATTTGTTTGTTTTTCAATACTGACATTTGATCAAGATATCACATCGGTTTACATGAAACTGATAGGGCAAATAAGACATGGGCTGGTTATTTTTACAGAATCACTTAGAAACTTAACATGGAGCTATTATTTTTACAAAGTACCATAGTAACTTAGTGTCTGGAGGACTTAGACAAGATAACTTGATTGAAATTAAACTTAAACATTATAACTTAATTTAGCTTAAACTTAGAATTAAAGAGATTAACAGAAAGGTGCGAATATAAATTGAGAGAAAATGAAGAAAATGCTGAGACATTTGTAAATTACTTATATTACATTTGTAATAACATCGAGAGTGAGAGACAGTCTGGATATAATGGCCGTAGGGGAGCCCTTTAATAGCAGAGCTTCGAGCTTAATGATATTGTTTCTGTCTGGGAATATTCATTTAGATTCGAGTGGTGGGTTGATGGAGATCCGGTGGTTGTGGTTGGGGGTTAGGTCTCTGGAGGAAAGGCTTTCTGGAAGAGCCATGTTTTCAGATGTTTTTTGAAGATTTGAGACGAGGGTTCGGTTCTGAGTTGTGGTGGTAGAGTGTTCCATAGGGTGGGTCCAGCTACTGATAGGGCGTGTTTCCTGACTGAGGATAAGTGTACTGCTTTCGGGGGGGACGGGGGGGGGAGGGACAGAGAGGAGCCCGGATTTGGTGGAACGGAGTCTCCTTTGTGGGGTGCAGAGGTGGAGGGATGAGTTTAGCCAGTCCATCTTGTCATTGTTCAGTTTTTTGTAGATAAGTGTTAGGGTTTTGTATTGAATTCTGTAGTTGATGTGTAGCCAGTGTAGGTCCTTGAGGATGGGTGAGATGTGGTTGGTTCTTTTGCTGTTTGTGAGGGATCTTGCAGCAGTGTTTTGGTGCAGCTGCATTGGTCTGAGTGTGGAAGCTGGGAGGCCGAGGAGGAGAGTGTTGCAGTAGTCGAGCTTAGAGAAGAGTAGAGATTGGAGGATGGTTCAATAATCTTGGGAAAGGAGGAGCGGTTTGAGTCGTTTTAGGATCTGTAGTTTGAAGAATCCGTCTTTTATCACAGTGTTTATGTGTTGTTTGAGGCTTAGTTCGTTGTCAAGTACTACGCCAAGGTTTTTTACTGAGGGGATGAGCTGGGTCTCCATGTGGGTTGGAGCGAAGTCTAGGGACAGAGGTGTGGTGTGGTTGTTTGTTAGGTATAAGATTTCAGTCTTGTTTTGGTTGAGAGAGAGAGAGAATTGTGAGAGTAGCCGAGTTATTTTAATTCATAGTTTGACCCAGATTTTTAGTGTGGTTTCAAGGGTTTTATTTAGGGAGAGAAGGATTTGTAGGTCATCCGCATAGACATAGTATGAGAGGTCTAATTCTGACAGGAACTTGCAGAGGGGAAGGAGATATATGTTGAAGAGGGTGGATGAAAGGGATGAGCCTTGCGGGATGCCGTGTGGGAGGGGTGTTTGGGAGGATTCTGTTGTATTTATTCTTGTTTTGAATGTTCTGTCTGTGAGATATGATTTGAACCATTTGAGTATGGTATCTCATAGCCCGATTTCTTTCAGTCTGTTTAATAGTGTCAAATGTGGAGGAGATGTCTAGGAGTATCAGTAGGTAAGACTGGCCACAGTCGGATCCTCGTAGGATTGTGTTGGAGAGGGTGAGAAGAAGTGTTTCCGTGCTGAATAGTTTTCTGAAGCCGTGTTGTGCTTGTAGTAGGATGTTGTGATTTTCTAGGTAGTCAGAGAGTTGGTTGTTAACAATTTTTTCTAAAATCTTGGCTATGAAAGGGAGGTTGGAAATGGGTCTGTAGTTTGCTGGATCAGATTTGTCAAGGTGGTGTTTTTTAAAGATGGGTTTGACTATTGCACATTCGAGTTTGTCGGGGAAAATGCCATGATCGAGAGATAGGTTGATTATGTCAGCGATGGGTATGGCGATGAGATTGGGGACAAGCTTCAGGAATTTGATGGAGATGGGTGGCAGTGTTTATCTTTTGGATGATGGTTTCAATTTCAGTGGATGCAACGGGTTCAAATTGTGTCCATGTAGTACTGGGTATGAATGGAGAATTTGGAGGTTCCATGCTGACGGGGGGGATTTTTGCAATAAGATTGGAGACTTTGTCCTTGAAGAAATGTGCTAGTTCTTTGCAGGCGACAGTTGGGATGTCGTTTGAAGTTGCGTTCTGATTTGGATTAGTTAGGTCTGTGACATAGGCAAATAGGGTCCTGGGGTTGAATTGACAGTCATGGATTTTCTTTGTGTAGAAATCACGCTTCGCTTTGTCGAGGTCAGCTGTGAAGATGTGGAGTATTGTTCTGTATTTGTCTTTTAGTTCTGGTGTTTGCATTCTTCTCCATTTTTTCGGCTTGTCTTAGTATTCGTTTTATGTTTTTTAATTCGGGGGTGTACCAGGGGGCCTTGTGTTTGGTGGATGTTTTAATTTCTTTTCTTAAGATTGGGCATTTGATCTTGGCTATTTCGGAGTTGATGGAGATCCATGAGTTTGTTGCGGAGTTGGCATTGTTCTTATTTAGGCTTTTTAACGTGTCTGGTAGCATTTCAATAAGGTCATCGCTGGAGCAAGGTTTGATGAAGTCAATGTACTTGTTGGGGGTGTCTGACCTCATGTGAGGGCATTGTAGTTGGAGTTTTGTTTGTATAAATTTGTGATCAGACCAGGGTATAGAGGTGGCTGTGGGAGAGCTGTTGGAAATTTTTTTGTTGATATTAGGTCCAGGGTATGACCAGAGTTTTGGGTAGGGGCGTTGATTATTTATTTAAATCCAATTGCAGACATGGTGTTGAGAAGGAGCTCGCAGGTCGGAGAGAGGGGTGTTGTGTCTAGGTGGAGACTGAAGTCTCCTAGGATGATTGTGGGTATGTCCATGTTAATGTTGGTGGATATGGCTTCAATTAGTGGAGATAGGTTGCGTGGAGTAGTCCTGGGGGGGGGGGGTGGCATAAAGGAGGAGGATTTGGAGGGTTTTGGATTTGAATAGGCTTGTTTCTAAGGGTGGGGGGGAATCGAGCAGTTGGGTTGAAAATTTGCATTTTTTTTTTAGTGCTAGGAAGAGCAGACCGCCGCCTTTTCTTTTCGGTCTGGGTATGGAATAGATGTTGTAGATTGCTTTGGGGAGTTGGTTCAGGAGTACTGCGTCAGTGTTTTTGAGCCAAGATTCAGTGATACAGAGAACATCTGGTCGATTGTCTAATAATAGGTTGTGGAGAATAGGAATTTTCTTGGTGATGGATTGGGCGCTGATTAAGAATAGGGTGAGGACAGTGAGGGCGGACCAATGGGTGTTGGAGTTAATGGGGATAGAGGTGAGTAGTCTTGAGTGGGATGTGCAGTGCCTGTGGGTCCTGTTGGGATTGTTGGTGTGAGGTAGTTTGGGAATGGGGTGTATCTCTGCCATGTTGGGGTTGTTTGTATGTGGAGGTGCCATGTCAGGTAAAGGGCACCCTGAGTAGGGGGTGAGGCGGGGGGGTCAGAATTGTGGAGGGCAAGGGAGTAGGTCTTGTGGGCAAGTGAGTTTGTATTGGTTCTTGGGAGGGGGGGGGAGGGGGAGAGGGAAAGTTGGTGGAAGGGCACAAAGGTGTGGCACAAAGGGGCGCACACTAAGGGGCAGGCCCCTTTGTCGCACTCCTTCGACACGCGACGCCAGGCGTCTGGTGTTAGCCCTTAAAGGGCTCGGGTCACGCTGCCGACGGTGGGCGGAGCTTACCGCTGTTCAGTGGTGGTCGTGCCGGGCCGGGCGAGCAGAGTCGCTAAGCCCTTCAAGGCTATGTCAACCGACCAATTCCGCAACCATAGTTGACGCCTGGCTGCCACCAATGAAAACACTCCTCCGGCCGAGGCACGGACCAAACCGCAGCCTGCATCAGCTAAAAAGGCAGCAACAGGTTCCATCAACGCTCTGGAATTCACTCTAGAATCATCAACTTCCCGAGAGAGGAGCAGAAAACATCATGCCACTAGGGCACAGCAAGAAGCTATTTGTAAAGTCAACACCACTGCTTCAAAGGCTTAAGGATAGCCTCAATCCTCCGATCATGCACATCCTTCAGGGCTGTTCCTCCCTCTGCTTAGAGACCGCACAGACCAGTGATTCCACTTTGGGAAAACGCAAACGCTCTCTCACTGCTGGAACCAGGGGGTACAGGCCTTCCAACGTCCAACCCCCTTTGAAAGTTGCCACTGGAAAGCCCCATTCAAGATCAATCAATTCCTGAATGGCGTCCAAAACAGGGAAAAAACAAGAGGCTTTATGCAAGGAAACCAAAATGAAATTCTTCTTTGATTCAGATATGGAATCCGCATGAGGAACACCCAACATCTTTAAGGTCTGAGAAATCAGGGCTGGCAGCTCATCCTATAAGGTTGCAGTCCCAGAGGAATTTCCCCATTTTCCATGGAATCAGGATCCGCCTCAACATCAGTGCCATCTGGGTTCCTGTCGGAATTACCCACAGTGACCCTAGGCATGCTTGGTGCTTAAACATAGGACCGGAAGAGGGAGGGACCACTGGCTGAGGGTCTACCCTGACAGGAGTAGCTGAAGGTGAGGACTGCGCCTTAAGAAAGGATTACAAATCCTGAAAAAACTTCACCCAAGAAAAGACAGCTGGATCCAGGCCAAACCCAGAAGGAACTGGAGCGGGGCCCACTGAACTGATATCTGCCTCAGAGGAACCAGTCAAGGAAGTTCCAAGATCCGGCATATCTCCAGACAGATCCTTAACCAGACCATCATCAGGCTGGGAGAATCCAGGCTTAGCAGAATCAGAGGAAGACAACTCTCCTTGATCCTCTAAACAGCGCTGAGACAGTAGAGGACCTGTCACGCTGAGATGCCCAAATATGACAGGCAACACAGAGAGAAAAGTTGCTCACCGGCACCATCAGAGCATAGGCAATGGAGAATGTGCATCTAGCCGGCTCGCGCTGAAAAAATTTCAAGCGCACAAAATTTGTGCACACATAAATTAGACGCCTCAAAAGTAAGCACTGCAAAAAGGCACACACACAAGCTATGCGCCAAAGCCTAAGCACACCACCAACACTTAAGTTGTGTGCGCAAAAGGTGCACCCAAAACTGAGCGCACTGCGCACACCAGCCTCCTGTAGAGGGCAGCAAAGCACACACAAACGCCACCACGACCTACCACGTGCCACGCAGGCAAAATGCCTAACTGGAGGGCCTAGCCCACCGGGGCCTCTCAACTCGCCAGGCTTCCCAGTTCCCCTAACCTCTACGGGAGCGGGAAAGAACGTAGGAACGGCACGCCGAGCATGAACACTGGAGGATGTCCTGTCTCTGTCTTTATGTTTTGTTTTTTTTAAATGTACCCAAGTTTAGCCTTACCCGCTGAGTACAGAGACGGTCTCTGGCTGCGGGGGGAGAGGGCATGTGCCACCATCGCTGCGCTCAGCCTACTGCACCTGCTGCCTTTAAGGTGTACAATCAGTTAAGTCCACACCGGGAAACTCAGCTACCGGATCAAGGTGCATATCTGAGGGACCACTGAAATCACCTTAGGAATTCTCAAATGGGGGAGGGAACATCTGGTTTCAGCACAGGAGAGCGGGGCTTTCCTTATTCAATTTTTAATTCTCCTTTCAAAATCTGAAGCAATCCCTATAGGGAGATGCACATCCACCATCTGCTGGAGATGGAAAATACTGGCAGGCTGGTGTCACTGCAGGAGTATATACACTGTGATGTCAGCTTGCTCCGTCTCCATCTGCTGGCAGGGGAGCATAACCCACTGGTCCTGATTCCATCTGTCTACACCCTAGGAAACAGGGAATAGATCTTCCCATTAAGATCTGTTGGGTCCATCTTCCAAGCAACCCAGACTGACCACTGTTGAAAACGAATGCTGGATTTGGACTATTGGTCTGATACAGTATAGCATTTTATATGTTAACTTTTTTCAAGTATTGCAAATGAATTATTTAAATGTATAGTATGCATCCTGTCTAAATGCCTAGTTTAAGAGATGGAAAATCTAAATATTTAGCAGATATTTAGTAAACATTACCTTTTGCGTTGTAGTTTGCATTGGTGGTGCAGTGCCTTCTCGATGCCAGTAGACTTTAATAAAGCGATTATTTAGTACTGCCTCTGTGCTTGAAATGGCTTTCTTTGCTTCCTCATGTGTTGCAAATTGGATAAGGGCCCCTTCTGGATCTCCATTATAGGCAACCTAAAATAAAATATACATGTAATAGCTTGCTAAAAATTTCATATATCAGAACTAAGCAAAATGTTGTACTTCGCTATCATAGCATGCTACAACTGAATGACAACTCTCTCTTCCATAGCAATGGTTAACACAAAAAACTTGTCAACATTAACTTTCTATGTGATAGGGATGACCAGGGATCTTAATAGATACTAGCAAAATACTTTTACTACTATCTTATAGACAAAATAAGGTGATTTAGGGATAGCCTCTCTTTTCTATGTTGCATCCCTTCCAAAACATAAAAAAATCTAGATAACCACAGGGAAAAAAATTAAGTAATTTTAGTCAATTACTTCCAGAACGTTATAACAACAAAAATACATTTTGCCTGCAATGCAAACTAATTTCATCTTATTGTGCCAAACAAAAAATATCATTTATTCTTTTATATACTTTCCTCCTGTTTAAAACAAACCTATGCAGAATCTCTGGGTATAAAAGGGTGGAATTTTAGATAATTTTTTTTACTAGGCGCACAAGATGGCGCCATTGCTAAGTCTGCTATACATCATTCAAAGAATTCCAACTGGATTTAAACAGGGAAGACAGTAAGAACAGCTATGGATGCACCACAGATTTAATATATGTTTACAATGCATAAAGCAAAAAGCATACTTGATTACAAGGAAAAAAAATCAAAAGAAATGCATTAATAAGGCAGAATAGAATGCAATTATTTGTTTCCATTTGAAATTCTACCTTGTCCTAGGAAAGGCACAAGGCAGATGAACCACAGATCCATTAAACATGATATCCTTTAAATCATGAGTGACAAATTATCCTAAGATGATGTATCAAAGTTCTCAAGACCACATAGATCTTATTTTAACATGTCACTATCTTCAAAGAATCCAATATTCTACGTGATCACTACTATCATTAACTCTGTCTTCCAAAATCATTTGGAAGTACCGGTATTAACTGACAATTAGGATAAATTCTCTTGTGATTCATTAAAGCAACAATACTCAAATATTTATTCCTTTTGAGGACCACAAAGAAACTTAAATAACTTGCTAATATATTTACCTACTTTTCTATATACATAGAAGTGTCAGATATATGTGGATTAGAGGGATTATACAAAATATAACAGTAGAATGTTTCTACCAACTACACAGAAAAGAGCCAGAAGCTCAACAGAATTCACAGTAGACTATACAAATTAGAAAAGGGTTTTTTTCTCCCCCCAAATACAAGTCTCCTTGGCAGCAGGTTCCCACCTAAATGCCCATCCTTTATTTGTTTCAAGACAAAGGGAACAGTGACTTCCAATCTGAAATTAAGTTGCAGGACAGCCTACTATCTTGAGTGTTTTCACTTAAATGAACAGATGAAGACAGGGTACATGTTGGTAATGAAAACAGATTGCTAAGGACACTTATTAATGAGGAAAATGATCTGGAGAAAGGAACGATGAGTGAGGTGACCAAATTTGCAGCTGACACAAAACTTTGAGATGTCAAAATGGCAGAGGATTGTGAAGAACCACAGAATGACCTTGTGAGACTAAGACTGGGCTTCTAAGTGGCAGATGTAATGTAACATGGACAAGTGCAAAGTAATGTATATAGGGAAATTAATCCCAAGTAGAAGTACACGATGCTGGGTTCAGTTGAGAGACTTGAAAGTGGGGTTGAGTTCTCTGCAGGTAATATTTATTTATTTATTTCTTTATTTCTTTATTTAAAGTTTTTATATACCGACATTCAAAGATATCACATCGGTTCACAGTGTAACACGAACAGACGCCTGGGGTAGCGTTTTTACATCGAACAGAATTCAGTTATAACACGGCAACAAGATAGTAATTGAGGGAAGGGGAAATATAAGGAAAGATTTGAGTATAGAATTGAACGTTATGAACAATATATACAAACATATACATTATGAGCTGGGGATTATAAGGGGATTATGAGGGGAGATTTGAATATAGAACTGAACGTTAAGAACAATATATACAAATATATACATTATGAGCAAATAAGATATATTGGGCAGTATTTGATATGAGATGGGGGGGGGGGGGGGGAGGAGAGGAGGGTGGAGCGTTGGAAAGGGCATGGAGGGCTTAGGTGTATGCTTTAGTGAAAAGCCAGGTCTTAAGCTTCCGTTTGAAGGTTTTTAGACATAAAGAATGAAAAGCCCATTCTTTATGTATATGAGACCTTGGAAAGAATATGGGTAGCGCAACTGCCTGGTTGATGAACAGATACCACTTTTGGAAGCAACTTATGGATGAGTGTGTAGAACAATTCTGTTACGAAAAAAATGGCAGGTATGGAATAAAAAAAACAATGGGGCAGATTTTCAAAGGGTTACGAGCTAACCCCGAAAACCTGCTACTGCGCGCGCCGAGCCTATTTTGCATAGGCTCGGTGGCGCGTGAAAGCCCAGGGACGCACGTATGTCCCGGGGCTTTGAGCTCCTGGGAATCCATCTCTGCGGTAGCTTAGAGGAAGACAGAGGGGCTCATGAGACAGTGGCTGAATGCTGGGTCCCACGTGCATGCTCAAAAAGACTTTTGAGCTCCAAGAGCTGGGTCCATCAGATGAGGTCACCCACTGTAGGGGCTAATTTATTCCTGCCTGTTAACAGAGAAACATAATTCTCCTATCCCTTTGGTGGGGGCCTTGTAGGAAGAGACCTGTAAGTTAGAGACATGTCCTCTATATGAAACCACTACAGAACACAGTAACTGATAGCAGAAGGCATGCAAACATAGGTATCTAAGATGAACACAAAGGTGAAAATCCACCATAAAAGTAAATTTGTGTATAGTGACAGAAAATACTAAGACAGAAAATACAAGACAAGCACATGTATCACCATTTTTAAATCTGAAATTTATAAGAAGGAATGCGGTAGACAAGTATAACAAATGCATTCCTTGCAATAGAAGTAATATAGGCTTCCATATTTAGCTTTGAATAGAGAATGATTCCATATTCTGAACAAGTGCCTTTAAGAGAAGACAAAGACCCAGGGCCAGTGCAAGGTGATTAGGCACCCTAGGCACTTCTGCCTTGCGACACCACCCTGCTCCCAGTCACAGCCCCGACCTCCTACTTCCAGTGGCACATGCTGCCGCTCCCCCAACCCCTGCGCCGCCCCCCAAATTTAAATAAAATAACCCCTCCACCTTCCTGATTCCCCCCACCCCCCAAGGACTCATTAAAAACCCCTGGTGGTCCAGTGGGGGGGCACGGGAGCAATCTGCCGCTCCTAGGCTGTCAGCTTCTACTAACCAAAATGGCACCAGTGGCCTTTAGCCATTATCATGTGACAGGGGCTACTGGTGCCATTGGACGGCAATGGCACGTTAGGGGCAATGGATGACCGGCAAGAGAACAGGAATGAAAAACTAGAATAAACCATATTAAGTTTATGTGTAACGTTTCTGCATGGGGGAAGGGGTAATATGCTTGGAGCAGAAGTTACTATACTTAACACAAAGCATGGGGGGGGGGAGGTGGAAGAACATGCACAGAGTGGCTGTACTGCCTTTAACAGAAGGTATGGGAGTAACTGAACAGAGTGGCAGTGACTATGATAAGCAACTAAGTGAGTAGACTTGATGGACCATTAGTCTTTGACTGCCGTCAATTACTATGTTAAGAAACCACACCCACTATTCCAAGACAGCTTCAGGAGTCATTTCCTCCATGAACTGTCTGCTCTCCTGCTTTTATTTCTCTTCATTAGCCTTTGATCTTACAGTCTGTTTGCTGTTCCTGCTCTGGCAATTTTTTCTTGGTCCCCACAGCCACATCTCCTGTCTGGTCTCCCAAGCAGAGGAAAGGGATACCAAAAACACTGCAGGAATAGAGTACTGACATCCCCAGGGCACTCACCCCTTTGGTGCTCCAAGATCTTTTCCCTTGTCTTCAGACAGTTCCAGTCTTAAAGGCTGCTGAGGATATTGTCTGTGGCCAGAATTTGTGGTGTCTTTTTAAGAACGGCCTCAGAGGCTATAGTGGCTGCCGGGCCCATGACACTGAGAACACAGTGCCTTTTAAGACTTTTTATGGGTTGTGTTCTTAATGATAGATAGAATCAACTTTTTGCAAGTGCCTGCAGCAAAACTATTCTAGCAGCAGGGAGCCAAGGTAATAGATCCCTCTGCTGATCAGCCTGACTGGCGAAAGGCAGCTGAAAGCCTTGAAGTACCAAATCACTGTAGTATTTATTTGAAATCTTGTATTCTGTAGCTTCCAATCAAATAGTTTTCAGTGCTGAGTACATATAAAACAATCATATTAAAACAAAATAAAAACATAAGACAAAAAAGTGAAATATGCAAAAATATATGAAAATGCTCTGACATGTTTTCTCAACCTGGTACTTTTTATAGTGGGAACCACATACAGCCTTTGACCTTCGGAACGTAGGGCATGGACAGAAGTGTACTACTTAATCAAGCCATGAGCAACACAAGAATCCACTAGCAACTTATGCATGATGGTTATTTTAAACCTGGCCCTGTATATTATTGGTAGCCAATGTAGTTCCTTTAGAACAAGCTGTATATGATCACTTTTGTTCAGGCCCATAAGCAGCCACACAGAGGCATATTGTATCAATTGGCAATTACTCAAGAGGGGGCAAGGAAACGTGGCAGCAAGTACAATGGAAGTATGCAAAACTTCCCACTGTGACTCTCATTGTAAACAAGGTTTATCAACCACAGCTCCACAGACTGGTAAACATGCTGCTGCAAACCAGCACCAGTCTGAGGACCAGTGATTCAGAAACACCGATTTAAGCTTTACTTGTTTACCTTCATCCACTGATTTACAATCTGAAGACAATCATTTAAAACTTTCACTGATTAAAATCAACATCCAAAAAGTAAGAAAAGCCTCATGTCACCCAAGAAAAGGCAGAATTGCAACCTTTACTTCCTAATAATCTTGTCCAATGGTTACAAATAGATGTTAAACAGTAGAGGAGACAGAACAGAACCTTGTAGAATGCCATATGATAGCAACCAAGTTTACAAACAGTTACCATCTATCCACAACCCGATAAATAGTAATAATAATAATAATATTTCAGAACAGCAGTTTAGTTTCTTTCTTGATTTCCTGCAAATCCAACAAGAGATCAATGAGGTTTACAATTAAACAAATGCATTTTACATGAATATAAAAGCAAAAAAACTAAAAATATTCACAAAATTTGCTTCAATTCCTCTAAAAAAGAATATATAACTTTCTGAACCTATAACTGTACTGTTTCCGGTGTACTGTTTCCGGTGGAGCGCACTGTTGACCCGCGATTGGACGCGCATTTTGGACGCGTTAGCTTTACCCCTTATTCAGTAAGGGGTAATAGCGTGTCCAAAACGCGTGTCCAACCCCCTCGAACCTAATAGCGCCCACAACATGCAAATGCATGTTGATGGCCCTATCAGGTATTCTCGCGCAATTCAGAAAGCAAAATGTGCAGCCAAGCCGCACATTTTGCTTTCAGAAATTACCGCCTACCTAATTTTCGGAAGTCCCGAAAGTTAAAAAAAAGTAAAAATAAATAAACAAATAAATAAATAAATTTGAAATAGGCCCGTGGCTCGAAAACCGGACACCCAATTTTGCCGGCGTCCGGTTTCCAAACCCGTGGCTGTCAGCGGGCTCGAGAACAGACGCCGGCAAAATTAAGCGTCGGCTGTCAAACCCGCTGACAGCCGCTGCTGTCCGAAAAGAGACACTAGGGATGTGCTAATGTCCCTAGCACCTCTTTTTACCGCCGGGCCTAATTTAAATAAATTTATTTACTGTATCGCGCGCTCTCCTGCGATTTTACTGTATCGGCCCGCAACAATTTTAAAAATGTTTCACTATTTAGGACCACCTAAGCCTGATTCTTGAAGCAATATTAATAAACTAGAGTGATCAAGAGTATCAAATGAAACCAACAAATATAGGAGAATAGTGTCACCATCTTTATCCATTTCCAGACAGAATCAACCACTAAAGAATCTAAAGTCTTCTATTTCCTGGGAGAAATCCTGACTGGAAAATGTTCAACAGGTCCTGGTCAACTAAAATTAGTCTGCATCTGATGGGCAACATTTCTTTCAATCAACTTGCACAAAAAAGTCAAACCTGATATGGGTCTATAATTCTTGTAACCAAGTGAAGATTTCTTCAGAATCTGCCAGATTACTGCTTTTTTTTTTTTTTACTGACTTCTCTGACAGGCATCAACTATCCCTGTAGCACAGCCCAATATAACTTCACAAGCTAATTTGATTAGCCAGAATAGGCAAGGGTCAGTGGGAAAAGTAAAGTGTTTGGTTCACACCAACGCACCATAGCAAGTTCTTGGAGGAGAAGTCCATTAACTGCTATTAATCAAGTTTACTTAGAGAATAGACACTGCTATTAATTGCATCAGTAGAATGGGATCTTCTTGGTGCTTGGGTAATTCCAGGATCTTGTGGCCTGGTTTGGCCTCTGTTGGAAACAGGATATTGGGCTTGATGGATCCTTGGTCTGACTCTGCATGGCAATTTCTTATATTCCCATGTTCTTATGGTCAGAGCCCCTGGGCAGGATGCCAGTGTGCACGGTCTGAACCCAGAACAGTTGGCCACCCTCTAATATTCAGATGCTGTAACTGATTTTAATGCTAGTTTACAGATTACTAATAGTACGTCTGCATTTTCATTTTTCAGTTCTTTCAGCACTCTGAGATGGATAGCATCTGGTCCAGGTAATTGCTACTCTTTAGTTTGTCTACTTGCTAGGCTCACTGAGATTTGCTTTAGTTCCTGTGAATCATTACCTTTAAATATCAGCAGGATTAAGTTTTTGAAATGGAGAAAGGGCAATAGAGGAATGCTCAGGGATTACTTCTGGGACTAGTCTTGTTTAACTTACTCATTAACGATCTGGAAAAAGGGACAAGGAGTGAAGTGATCAGATCTGTAGATGACAAAATTATTCTAAGTAGTTAAAACATAAGCAGCCTATGAAAAACTGCAGGATTATCTTGTGAAACTGGGGAACTGGGTATCTAAATGGTAGATGAAATTTAATGTAGACAACTATGAAGTGATGCACCTAGGGAAAAACATTAAGTATATGCACACAATGCTACATTTCATATTAAGAGTTACCACACAGGAAAAGGACCTTAAAGTCACTATAGACAATACACTGAAATCTTCAGCTTAGGATGCAGAAGCAGTCAGAAAGAAAGAAAAGAATGTTAGGAATTATTTGAAAAGGAATAAAAACACAACTGCGACAATCATGTCGTCTGTCTGGAGCTATGGTGTGACATCTTGAGTAATGCATGCAGTTATGGCTACCCCATCTCCAACAATATAAAGTAGAACTAGCAAAGGTACAGAGGATGACAAAAATGATAAAGTGTGGAACAGCTCTTCTATGAAGAAATGCTTAAATTAGGGCTCTTCAAGCTTGAAGACGAGAAGAAAGGGAATATGGTAAAGATGTATAAAATCATGAGTGAAATGGAAAAAGCTAATAAGCAATGGTTATTCAGCCTTTTAAACAGTATTAGAGCTGGGGGCAACTTCATAAAACTGGTGGCATATTTAAAACCACTACCACTCCCTTGAATTCTCTCCTTTTCGGGTCATTTCAATGTCAATTTTACTGGATACACCACCCAGCAGTTTTGGCTCTGCAACAAGCCATATAAGAGAAGGGGAAACCCAGCTGCTGCCATCACCCTGGAGCCTTGTGGTGTGGCTGGGAAGCAGAGTAGGGAGGATTGTGGCCTGCTGGATCACTGGTAAGAACTACTTAAGAAGCAGAGCTGTGGAAATGGAAGGAAATAGGAGGAGAAGGATAGAAGAAAAAAGATTGAGTGGGTTTGGGGAAGCAGAAGAGGATTATGGAGTGAGGATATATGAATGGCATGGAGGGAAGGACTGGAAAAAAAAAGGTATGCAGAAGGGGAATGAAGGCATAATTCTTATAATTTTTAAACTATTTTATAAGGAACCTGTGATACTTCTGAACCAAACATTTTGTCAGAACAGCAAAACATCTTGGGATTATGACATTTTGCTGCAATACTTTTCAGGACTAAATATGTATGTGATAGAAAGGCTCATTTGACTACAGACAGCCTTCTGCTTATGTCTTCAGTGAACAGAGTATTTGCAAAGCTAGTCAACAATCTAAAATTGCCTTTCTGTATGCATTCCAGTCTGCAGAAACTTAGGAACAAGTGTTGGATGAAACTTTAACATTCAAGACTGTTCGAAAGAAAAGCTGTGAATCAACATATATATATATAATTCAGTCTTTAAAAAGCCAAAACCAAGGCTTGCTTAAAAAAAAAAAGGCAGAAAAGGTAAAAAAGGAAGAAAAGGAAGAAAACTCTCACCACCTCCCTGCACTTTTGTGAGCATCTAAAAGGATCTGAAATCTGTGCTGAACAGAGACAAAATACCATATCTGACTCTTCTGAAAGCTGAACAGCTACCTAATTGTCCTGAAAGAGAACAAGCGTCTCTGAATACTAAGGAAGTGATAGGTGTAACATTTTGCCAGTCGTGGGATGTCCTGTGACAGGAAGCACTTATCCCCAAGATGCCATCTGCTCTCCTATGCGACATGGACCCTGCTAATGGACGCCACTCTTGGCCTGCCTTAGGCACGCATGAATCGGGCCTCATCTTAAAGGTCTGCGATGGAAAAGATGGAGCGGCACCTGCTGATGTCAGTGCCACCAGGAGATATAAGCCTGACTTGCATTCCTGCCAGTGCCTCAGCAACAGGTCGTCCTATGTTGCAGTATGTGTTGCTATTCGCTGTACCCCTGCCTTGCCGCCTTCCTTATCTTGCCTCATCACCTCTTTGCCTTGCTGTACCCTATTCCTGCCTTGCCTTGTCTGCCCTCCCTGGTATTGTCTGGTCTGTCCATCTCTTGCTTGCTTCCTGGTACTGACCTCTGCTCTGGACCTTGATCACTCTCCTGCCTGTCACCTGGTACTGATATCTGCTTCGAACCTTGACCATTCTCTTGCCTGCCACCTGCCCTTGACTTTGGCCTGCACTTGGACCCAGCTTCTTCACTGTCAGCCCTGACCACTGCTCTTGGGACTCTAGCCTAAGTCCTGCCGGCCCCTGGAACACAAAGGGGGAAAGGGGCTGGTAAAGGTGAAGCCCAGCTCAAGGCCCTATAGGGTGTGTCCATCAGCTGTCTGTGTGGGCCTGGGTAGGGTCACCTATCAGGCTGATTCAACCACACCACAGCCCAAGGGCTCACTAACTTTGACAATAGGGATTGTAGAGATGAGCTATGTGGATGGGTCAACTAAATATGCCATATGGTCTTTTTCTGCTATTATTTTTCTATGTAAGATGCTTCAGAACTCAATGTTTGCTGTCTTAAGGTTTGAGAACTATCCGAACTAAACTTGAAGATAGTTTAGCTTATAAAGCACAGACACTGGCTAATTCAACCTGCTGGTATACATTTAAAGCTTATGAGAACATACCAATAAGTATTTTGTTATACCCAACAAATGCCAAATCTGTATCTTTTTGGAAACTTTGATAAATGTGCTTAGTTGATTAAATAATACAAATATTTAACTCTAGAGAAACAACCCTTACATTAAAGAAAGGATCTGAGTAAACAGACATTTTCTCAAAAATATGTACATTTTGTTACAGATGTATAAAAAGCAAGAATATATTGGGGAAAAAAGAGGGGAGGGGGGGGGAAGTTATCTGCTATGACTAGCTAAAAACTTTCATCTTCATACTCAAACCACCTGTACTGCTAACACACTTCATACAACTGCATCTTAAGCTCCCATTTGCCTTAGCCAGCATCAGTGGCCATTACTCCATTGCTAGATCTATTGGAATTAAGGTCCATCCTGGCCTGAGTCTGCTCCTTTCTCCAGTTGCTCATTTAAAGTCACAGAATCCATTTTATTTCACTAGTTAAAGTCTCTCAAAAACCAATTCATGACCTATTTCTATTTTCCTTTCAGACCACTATTTGTGTCTGTCTTGTAAACTGGCATCTTGAAAGCAGAGAAAGACATGTTTCTATATTTCCCCTCATTATTTCATATTTTTCTTGAAGCTTTTACCATTGCTTTTCTGTTTTTCACTTGGTTGCAGCTCCATCACTGCTCTCTACATTAATGGTGGGGGTGGAAGGGAAATAGAACCAAAGAGCTAAGAGAAACAGATAAGTATGAGAAAAAAATGTGAAGCTTGCTGGGCAGACTGGATGGGCCGTTTGGTCTTCTTCTGCCGTCATTTCTATGTTTCTATGTTTCTATGTTTTTAATGTTTATCTTAAACTCAGTCTATACAAAACCAATATTTCCTTCTGTACTTCTAACTCTTGCCCGTTATTTTTCATTTAAAGCTCCCAACTATGAAAACCCTTTCACTTAGCCAGCAAGCCTCTCAGCCACTATTTTCTGATGTCACCATCTACATAAAAATGGTTGAATTAGCATTTTTCTCCATGTTACCATTTATCCAAAACATGTGTGAACTGTTCTATTTTACCATATTAATTAGCTGTCCAAAACCTAACTTTTTTACCAAATTATTAAAACCCCATCTTTATATCTATTTTAATCTACTTTTTTTCAGTAGCCTTTTCATTTATTTCATCAAATGTATTACTTACCAACCTATCACAACTTTATACATATTTACAACATACTCTGTTTCATAGTTTCATTCATTTTTAGTCATCCAGATTTGCAAATATTGTACCTGCTCCATGCTTACCATTGGTTTCCTCTCCATTACAAAGATCAGTTTAAATGCATGCTTTTCTGGGGTAGATTTTTCAAGATTCTGCAGCAAGGGTTAGAACATTCTGTGGCAGATTCTTCAAATGCTTGCAGCAATAATGTGACAATTTTGCATATTAAATGCATTTTTAATTGTATAAAATTGTTATTTTCTAACATTTGTGTCCAGTTAATTTATTTGGTTCTTTATTAAAGGAAAAGGGATCTTGCTGATTGAGGCTGGGGAGGAAAGAGGGCAAGGGATCTGGAATGCAGAGAGGTGATCTCAAAGAAAGAAAATGAAGGACATCTAAGGCTGGAGGAGTTGGGGAAGGAGGATGAGAGATTCAGGGAGGACAGGAAAAAGAAATGAGAAGGAAGCAGGATCAAGAATAAGAGGGAGAATTGGAGACAGGGAGGCAGGAAGAAAGAACTGAGGATGGAGAGGATGAGGAGATTGGGGATGGGGAGGAGGAAGGAGGAAAGATCAGGGATGGGGGTAAGGGTAAGAACAGCAGGAGGGAAGGGAGGTATTGAGAACCAGAGAGAGGAAAAGAAAGCATCCCTTCCCTGGCTCCAACCCTGCTTCTTCTCACATCTCAACCCCTGATCCCTATCCTCTCTCACTCTTCCCACCCATATTCTCTCCTTTCCTCTTTCCATCAACAGTTCTTTTATTGTCCCCATCACACCTGCCCATGCACAAACCTATCCATCCTTTCCCAGCATCTCTCACAAAACCCGATTCCTTAGTTCCCTTATCACACTATCTCCCTCCCCCAGCACCTACATCACACAGCCCCTTTCCTATAGCCCCTCCAACCTCTTTGTTACCTCATTACGTTTCATACAATCCCCCTCTGTTTTCTTTTATCCCCTACAGACTCTCCCATTTCACAGAAGCCCCCATTACAGTCCTATTCCCTTTCCCTTATTCCCCAAGCCTCTCCAATGTCAGAAACACCCCCCCCCCCCCCATTACCTCTCTCTTATCCCCCTCTCCCCATGGCCAATCTTTCCCCCACCCTGCCAGCGCTGATCAGGCTGCAAGGAGACACAGGAGAGCACAAACACATTGGGCCACGTCCTCATCATCCTCAGCCAGCTGGCCGAACTCCTGTGGGACACTGTTCAACCAACAGCTGATGATATCCTCCTCCTAACCATGTGATGAATGTATGGTGGTAGAAGGGCAGCAACCAAGAATCACAAAGTTATTTGGCAGCAGTGGCGGCAGCTGAAATGCCATGGTGGGACAGCAGCTCTTCATCTTCACTGGACTGGACCCAGCATTCCCTGTTGCCCATGGCAATTTCGTGGAGACAAACAAATTCTAAAGGATTAGTCCTTCCCACGGCATCGCTTATAGTATTACTATTCTCCATGGTCTTTTGCTATATTACCTTTAGCCTTTGATTACTTTATATCCATCCACTCATGCATTCAATACAATTCTCACTTCTCTGGGAATAATCCCATCTCTTTTCTTTTCACTTTATCAGTCTTGGTTATAGAACCATCCTTTACAAATATCTGTTTTGCTCTTTCCCACACTAATTTTAAAACTTCTCCACAATCATCTCTAACCTGCCATTCTTTCCTTGATCCCTGTTTTCCCACGTGTATCTAGTATTCCCAGCAAATGACATGTAGATTGATGTAATATTAATTCATTTTGCTTTATCACCATATATAATTGTAAACTAAAAGCACTTCACTAATCAATCAGCACATTTCATAACCTTAACTAAAACTGAATCAATACTTGTACAAGGTAACAGGAATCCATTATGCGATTCTTACCTGCAAATTCACCAATGTACCAAATCTGCTGAAGTGTTCATTAAGCTTGCTAATGTTATTTAGTTCTGGAGGGATTCTTCTCAATTCAAGCTTGGTATTCTCATTTCCAAATGGAACCTTCTTCTGGAAACCTGGACTATTCGTTCTGTTAAAATTCTGCCTGTACAATAAGACCACAATTTACAGCTATTTACAAGTTTTCTATATGCCATGTTTTGTTTTATTTTACAATTAGTTATATTTTATATTTAAAATATCTTACCTTAATTTTGCAACAAGAGAATTTTACAGTTTTAACCCAAAATGTATTTCTGCCTACCTACACTCATCTCAAATCCTAATTTAAGCAATAATGAAATTATACCATCTCATCCCATAATCTTAAAAAGGAATAATTCCACACTAATGACCTCAGGGTTTTGTTTTTTTTAATTTAATATGTAAAGTCGGTGCAGAAATATGGGATCAGCTAGAAAACAATTCCCTGGCTAGAAGTGTTATTATATTGGCTAAGCAAGATAGAAGGGTTTCTGTATGATGCCACAGCCCCAGTGCAGGTCAATTCCAATTGAGATGGAAACCCAAATGAACAGGTAGAAACTGTAAGGCTCAAAAAAAAAATTAATATTAAGGAGGAGTCATGTCAATTAATTTTGGTCTCTAGACAAAAAATATTTAGGTTTGCAAAATATCTACTATCATCAAATCAGATATTAAGAAGATATTTAGTTAAAAAAAAATAAATAAAAGATAATAATAATCCAAGGTTTATGACAGAAGAAAGTAAGAGTACACAGGAAGAGTAGCCATATCAGACACTCAATGCTATTCATTAATTCACAGGCATGCCCACAATCACTTATGAACCTTTAATTAACCTCCAGCTGGCCCTATTTATTCCTGCTCCAGGTTATTGTAAATCCAGAGTGTGGATTTCCTATGTGCATGATTGTTATGCTTTTAAAACTTTTATATTCCAAGAAAAATAGGAAAGCTAGTTGTAGCCATCCATTTTATTTGAGTCTACTAGATTCCACCTACAGAAACATGGTATTGTATTCTCTCTATTTTTAACCACAACTTAAAGATTCTGATGAAAAGGCTACTTTTAAAGGGCCGCTACTTTCCAGAAGATCACAGCATTCGCTATTTTAAAAACTTTATACAATACTCCAAAGCCTACATGAACTTAACAATATTCATATATAAGCATTTATAAACTTCTCCCGATTAAATAATCTACTCAAAGAGGTATAGAATTTATTTATTTATTTATTTAAAAGTTTTTATATACCACACAAAGGATAAATATATATCCGTCTAGGCGGTTTACAAAGTGGTCAGGCACATACATAATTTAAGAACAAAAACACAAACAATTTTAAAACAAAAGTTAAATACAATGCATGAAATCATGAAAATTATTACAGATGAAACGCTTGAGTAAATAAGTGTGTTTTCAGTAATGTTTTAAAATCTCTGCGGTTAGAAGTCAAACGGATACAGTCTGGTAAAGCATTCCATAATGTCGGGCCTGCAACTGAAAAGGCGCGTTTACGGATTAGTGACAAACTAACAGATTTCACAGTGGGAATTTCTAGTAAACATTTATCAAAGGAACGTAGCTGTCTGGAGGGTTTATAAATTCGTAACAGTGAGCATAACCAGATTGAATCATTATTATATATTAAGTTGTGTATAGTGGATAAGATTTTATATACTATGCGGTATGATACTGGAAGCCAATGTAATTGTTGCAAAATCGGAGAAATGTGTTCGTTTCGTCGGATATTGTATAACATACGAGCTGTTGCGTTTTGGGCTAGTTGAAGTGGGTGAATTGTAGATTGAGGTAGGCCAAGATATAAAGCATTGCAATAATCTAATGAAGATAAGACGAGTGTTTGGGTGATCATGCGAAAATCGTTTGGGAGAAGTAATGGTTTTAGTTGCTTTAGTATGTAAATTTTGAAAAAAGACTTTTTTACAATTTCAGATATATTGTTTGTCAATGATAGTTTGGAATCAAGAATTACCCCTAAGTTTTTTGCATGTGTTTTTATGGAAATGATTTGGTTGTCAAAGGTAAATGTTGGTGGGGGTTTGTGAATTGAATCTGGAATGGTGGATAGATAGATTAATTCAGTTTTGTTTGTATTTAGTTTTAACCTATTATGAGAGAGCCAAGTTTTGATTGTAGATAAATATAATTGCAGTAAGGAGAAAGTTTTAGAGCAAGAGTCAGTGAAGGGTATAATAAACTGAATATCATCAGCGTAAATTTTAAAGTTTAAGTTTAATCCGTCCAGCAGTTTGCATAAAGGTAACAGGTATAGGTTGAATAGAAGAGCTGATAAAGCTGAGCCTTGGGGTACTCCTGTAGAGGTGGAGTACCAGTCTGAAGACTGTTTATTTGTCATGGTTTTTTGTTGACGATTTGATATAAATGACATAAACCATTGCAAAGAGGGACCTGAAATGCCTATTTGAGTTAGATTGGTAATGAGAATGTCATGATTTATTGTATCAAATGCGGCGGAAATATCGATTAGTACAAGTAAGTAATTTGTATTAGCGTCAAATCCTCGAATTATGGTGTCAAAAGATGATATGAGTAAAGATTCGGTACTATGACCTTTTCTAAAACCGTGTTGATTAGTGTGTAAAATGTTGTTTTCTTCAATATAGTCAGATATTTGGTGTAGTACTACTGATTCAATGGAACTTAATTCCTTTTGAAATTCGTGCGCTGGAAGATGTTAAAAAATTTAAGATGGCATTTAAAAATTATTTGCTCACTCGTGCATTTAATATTGTATAATCACAATGTTACTGTTTACGATATGACTGTGAAATTATGGAGTGTTAACTGTCGAATGTCCCCATTCAATATACCTCAGATAGGTAATTTAGTGAATCTCTTGGGATATGTTGTTGATGTCAGTTTGAAATAATCAACGATGGTTTCCATGAAACCTATATTTATGAGTGTCATTTTTATGTTTTGTTTTTATTACTATGTATGTTCAGATTTTATTATGTATGTTTATTTTGTATATCGCCTAGGCCTTTTTGTGTTAGGCGATTAATAAATTTTGAAATTGAAATTGAAATAAAGCGATAGGGCGATAGTTGGTGACATCTGCAGGGTCATGGTTTTTCTTTTTTGGAATGGGTATGATAGCAGTTTGTTTTAAAGAATCTGGAAATATACCTTGTTGTAATGAAGCATTTACTATATTTGTAATGATGGGGGCGAGTGGGTTTTTTAATTCTTTAAGTAAGAAACCTGAACATGGATTAAAAGGACTATTTGAGGGTTTGGATTTAGTAAGTATTTTAATGATGGTATTATCAATTACTGGTGAAAATTCAGAGAAAGCACAAGCAAGTTGAGGGGTACTGTTTCTTGGAATTGGCAAAAGTTTAAATTCATATGATATGTCCTCAGTTTTTTTCTTGAAAAATGAAGCAATATTGTTGCAAAAGTCATCGGAAATATCTGATGGTAAGTTAGATTGTATCGTCGTTAGGTTCTTTACTATAGAGAAAAGAGTTTTTGGGTTGCCGTTTGCTTGTTTTATTTTGATGGAGTAAAAGGATTTTTTGGTCTGTATTATTTCTTTCTTATATTTTTGTAGAAATGCGTAATATTCTTGTTTACGTGCGGGTAGAATCACAGTAAAATGCATCACTTAAGAAATCATAAAAGAACACAGAGGTCAATATTCAGTAAGCTGGTGAGTGGCAAAGTTACGAATTAAGTACTGCATGATTTTTGAAAATTTAAATTCTTGGATTCTGTGAGTTTACATAAAACTTTATATATATCTCTCTGAAAGGGACTTTTTCTCCTTATGGTGGCAGTAAAAGCCTAAAATTTGGCACTGATGAATTTTGAGATCTCAGTGCTGGTTGTCTGAGGAATTTTCCCTTTCTTGCAGATTGCGCTCAGTTTGCTTGAGTACTTTGTATTTTATAAAAATCTGAAATCTTTGTACCGTTTTTTGGGGTTTTTTTGCATATATTTGAATAATTACAGCCATTAATCTAATCTCAATGAAGGACAGGACAGTGAAGTATCCAGAATTCAGCATCTTGCAGGATGCAAGGTAACATGGCTTTACTAGAAGAAGATCATGTTAAACAAATCTGATCAATGTCTTCAATTGGGTGACTAGAAAACTGGATCAAATGTATATTCTGAATGTGGTTATACTTATTTATTTAAAATTTACATACTACCAACAGCAAAGCCAGAGGCACTATACAAAAAAAATACATAATTTTCAACACAAATAAAAACAAAATAATTACTATCATAATTTATACACAGTCTGATTTCAAAGCCCAATCATTGCTCAATCAAAAGCTTGCCTAAAAAGATGAGTCTTTTAAGCCTCACTTTAAACGTTTTAGTACAGATCATTAGATGTAGTTCTTGAAGAAGTGAATTACAAAGATCTGGAGCCGCCACCAAAAAGGCCCACTCTTTTGGCTCTGTGAGTTGAGCCTGACGTACTGTCAAAATAGGTAACAGCAGTACTGTGAGAAACCGTAACACTTGAGATGGATTATAAATGTGCAACTTTTAAATGAAACGGAAGCCAATGAAAATCTGAGTATTGGAGAAAGCAGAGTTACTTACCTGTAACAGGTGTTCTCCAAGGACAGCAGGATGTTAGTCCTCACACATGGGTGACATCAGATGGAGCCCAGCCTGGAAAACATTTTGTCAGTTTCTAGAAACTTTGACTAGCACACTGAGTATGCCCAGAATGCTGCTAACCACATATCCACATGGTGTCTCTCTTCGGACTTATAACACACAGTTCACGAAAAATTAAAATAACAGACAGAGAGAAACCCAACTTCGTGGGGTGGCAGATGGGTTTCGTGAGGACTAGCATCCTGTTGTCCTTGGAGAACACCTGTTACAGGTAAGCAACTCTGCTTTCTCCAAGGACAAGCAGGATGGCAGTCCTCACACATGGGTGATTAAGTAGCTTAAGGCCGCTCCCACCATGTGCAGCAGAGAACAGGTGCCAACATGCACGACGACTAGTGCTGCAGTAATCAGAGGAGCAGGCCTGCACCCAAGTACTAGGCCCACGGAGTTTTCATGACTGGAAGAGATTATGGAGGATGAACTGTCCAAAACGACTGTCCTGCCGGCCATCCTTGTCTAGGCAATAATGTGAGACGAATATGTGGAGGGAACTCCAGGTCACCGCTCTGCAAATCTCGTAATGGGAACAGCACGCAAATGAGCCCACGAGACTGACATAGCCCATATGGAGTAAGCCTTGACGTGACAGTCAAGCTGTAAGCCCGCCTGTGCATAGCAGAAGGCAATGCAGTCCACAAGCCAATGGGATACGGTCTGCTTAGAGACAGCAACCCCTAATCTGTTTTTGTCGAAAGAGATAAAAAGTTGAGTGGAGAGGTGGTGAGGCCCCATCCCTGCCAAGTAAAAGGCCAGCGAACTATTGCAATCTAGTGTGTGCAGAGCCCACTCACCTTGGTGAGCATGAGGCCTTGGGGAAAAAAGAAGGCAAGACAATGGACTGGTTGAGCTGGAACTTTGAAATCACCTTCGGAAGGAACTTTGGGTACGTCCACAAGACCACTTTGTCATGACAGAATTTTGTATAAGGTGGGTATAACACCAGAGTTTGCAGTTCATTGACCCTGGAAGCTGATGTAACCATGACCAAGAAGATAACTTTCCAGGAAAGGTACTTCAGGTCGCAAGATCGCTATGGTTCAAACTGAGATTTCATGAGTTGCAACAGGACGATGTTGAGATCCCAGGAAACCGCTGGAGGGTGAGTGGGGGGGCTTTAGTTGTAATAAGCCCCTCATAATCCGCCCCACAAATGGATGAAAAGAGATCGTGATAACATCAGTACCCCTATGGTATGCTCCAAGGGCACTCAGGTGAACCCTCACCGATGTGTTCTGCAGGCCAGATTCGGAGAGGAACAACAGATAGTCTAAGATCACTGGTGGGGAGCAAGAAAAGGGGCCCAGACTGCATCCCTCGCACCAAGTTGAAAACCCTCTTCCACTTCAGATTGTAAGATTTTCTGGCAGAGAAATTTCTGAATTCCAGAATAACAAGCGATACCCCTTCCAAAACGCCAAGGGCCTGCACAGTCACCTGGTCAACATCCAAGCCGTGAGAGTCAGGGTTGGAGGTTGGGGTGACTAAGCCTGCCCCGGTCCTGGGTGAATAGGTCTGGAACCATCCCCAACTGGATCTGGGAGACACGAGGCCAGGTCCCATAGTGTTGGAAACCAGACCTGATGGGGCCAAAAGGGGGCGATGGGGGACATGGAACCCTGATTCTGCTGAAGCTTCTGGAGTGTTTTCAAGATGAGAAGAAGGGGAGGTTAAGCGTACAGGAGCCCTGTGCCCCAGTGAATCAATAAAGCATCTACCATCAATCCACTGCTCCTCCAGCCTAGGGAGCTCTCCAAGGAGGCAGAGGTCTATATCTGGGATCCCCCATGAGCAAAAGATCCGGTTCACTACCTCTTGACTAAGGGACAACTCGTGAGGTTGGAAGGCACAGCTCAAGGAGTTGTCCACCCCTGGGAGGTACACTGCCCTGAAATGGATGCTGTTGTCGATGGCCCATGACCAAATGTGGACTGCCTCCTGACGGAGTGTGAAGTACCCTGTTCCCCCCTCTGTTTGTTTAGATACTACATAACTACCTGATTGGCAGTCTGAACAAGAACCATCTTGTTCAGGAGCTGCTCTTGGAACACCTGTAGGGCATATCCAACTGCTCTCAACTCCAATAAGTTGATCTGGGACTGAAATTCCTGCGTGGACCAAAGCCCCTGGGTGTGGAGGCCCGCAACAAGCGCTCCCCACCCTGTCCGAGACGCATCTGTGGTGAGGGTAGCCTGGGATTGTGGGATCCAAAAGGAGATTCCCTGCTCCAGATTTGAGGGGGTCGCCCACCACTGGAGGGACTGTCATAACAGTGTGGTGTTTAGGACCAGAGCACACGTCTTGGGTAGCCTGACACCATTGAGAATGCAACGTCCACTGCGCTCTGCGCATGTGCAGTCGAGCAAAGGGAGTAACATGCACAGTCGCTGCCATGTGGTTCAGCAAGCGGAAAAACTGGTGTGCTGAGACATGGGAGCAATCGGAGACCACTCGAGCGAGAGCCGCGATGGTCTCCGCCCTGTCCCGAGGCAGAAAAGCCTTCGCATGGACAGTGTCCAGTTGAGCCCCAATGAAGTCCAGTTGCAAGGATGCTTGGAGATGGGATTTTGGATAGTTGATCAGAAATCCCAGAGTTTCCAAGATTTGGACCATGATATACAAGGCACTCTTGCCCATCTAGAGTTGCTCTTAATAAGCCAATCGTCGAGGTACGGAAAAACATGAATCACCTGCCTCCGAAGATAGGCTCAGACTACTGCCAGACACTTGGTGAAGACACAGGGTGCAGACACCAGGCCAAAGGGCAGAACGCAATACTGATAGTGATTCCCATCAACTAGAAATCGCAGGTTCTGCTGATCCACCTGAAAGATGGGGATATGGACGTACACGACTTTTAAATTGAGGGAGCAGAGCCAGTCTCCCGCTTTGAGAAGGGGAATCAAGGTGCCCAATGAGACTATTTTGACCTTTTCCTTTATAAAAAAAATGGTTTAAGGCCCACATGTCCAGAATGGGCCGGGGGCCACATGTTTCCTTGGGAATCAGAAAATACCTTGAGTAGAACCCCTCGCCCTGCTGACAGGGTGAAATGGGTTCAACAGTTCGAGCCAGTACGAAGGCAGAGAGCTCAACTCGAAGTATCTGTAAATCTCCTGTTGCTCTCCACCAGGGACACAGAGGTAAACGGGGTGGAACTCTCTGGAAATGCAGCCTGTAACCCTGATGCATGATAGACAGGACCCAGAGGTCCAATGTAATCAAGGTCCATCGATCTGCAAAAAACTGGAGCTGACCCCCGACCGGGGAGTCTGTGCCCTGCGGAGAGGACTGGCTCATGCTCCCTGGCCCCCAGTTAAAACCCTGTGGTGGGATTCTGTGGTGGAATTACAGTTGTCTGAGGCATTCGAGGTTGTCTTAGCCCCACTCTGGGAGGAAGTCGTTGAGGCCTAGACTGCAGTGCTAACGGGTAGTATTTGTGTGGCTGGTAAAAAGGCCTGTTCGAGTATTGCCAAGGGGGGCTTCCTAGGCAGTTGTGTGTCAGAAGTACTAGCTGACAATTGCTGAAGGGTCTCCTGATAGTCCTTCAGTTGTGCTACCACCTCCTTACTTCTGTCTTCAAACAGATTTCCCCCAGTACATGGCAAATCATCCAATCAGTTCTGGTCTTCAAGGCTTAGATTTGAGGCATGTAGCCACACCATCCGCCGAGCCCAGATACCCACCACAGCGGTTCTCATAGCTGTCTCAAAGACGTCATAAGCAGAGCGGACTTCGTGCTTATCGCACTTAAGGCCTTGAGGTACAATTTTATGGAAATCCTCCTAGAATTGTTGTGTTAGGCATTCACTAAACTCAAGGGTCTGTTTCTACAGGTTCTGGTAGTACTGACCCATATATAATTGGTAGCAAGCAATTTGGGTAGACACTGCACCCTGAAAAATCAGGTGTCTAAAGGCATCAAGGGCTCTATGCTCCCGCCCTGGGGGAGGGGGGGGAATTAGAGGCATGGGTGCGGATCCTCTTTGCCTTCTTCAAGGCTGATTCTACCACCACAGACTGATGAGGAAGCTGTCGGGTGCTCAAAACCAGTAGTAGGCTGGACCAGGTAAAAATTGCATCTGTCTTACGGTTCATTGGCAGCACAGAGATGGGTGCTCCCAAAGGCGGACCACCAGCTCTTTGTAGACGTCATGGACCGGCACCACCACTACCTCTTTCGGGGCATCCATGAATTGCAGAATCTCAAGCAACCTGTACCTAGTTGTCTTGCTCTGTTAAAAGCTGGAAAGACACAGATTCTGCCATGGCCTTTACAAATCCCCCGAAGGAGAGATCCTCCGGGGGAGATTTCCACCACTCCACCGCTGCAGAGGGCTCTGAAGGCAGATCTTCCGATTCCTCAGTGGAGGACATGGATGCCTCCCCTTCCCAGGGGTCATAAGGGGCCTCCCCCTTCACTGTGTCCCTCTAGGGATGCAGGGGGGTTGAACACCAGTTGCGCCAGAAGCGCAGGCCTCGTAGGCACTGAAGAAGGAACCAAGGGCATCGGTGGGCCTCAAGGCCGTAAAAGCACCGACAGGTCCAACGGTATCGGGGAAGGGGGGGGGGGGAGTCGGGGGCACTGAAGGCACCAATCCTGATGGCCCTGGAGAAACTGGGAGGTGGTGGAATGCCATGCATCCCCGAGATGCCACCGAATCCGATGGTCCTTCCTCCCCTGAGGAGTCACTCCCTGAGAAGGGGACTGGTAGCAGAGGCAGCGATGCTCCCTTCCGCCGCAAAGGGGCTTGGAGCATCGGTGCCAGCTGCACCAGTAGAAAACCAAGCAGCATATCGAGCCATTCCAATAAAGGCGCAAGCACCAATGGCAGTCCCAGTGGAACCGAAGGCTCGAAGCCCTGCAGGGGCCCGGCCGACCGCCAACCGCACGCGCCTCTCTAATGCCTCCTCAAAGGCAGCAGAGGACAAAATGGCTTCAGGAGGCGGCAGCGGAATGGGACATCCTCCAGAGCACTGGGGGGCACCAAGCCTTCCACCGGTGTTGGTAGAGACCACCTAGAGACTTCAGAAGGGTCGGAGGGAATCGCTTCCTCTGCCCAAGACAGCTTCGGAGAAGCTTGGAAGACTATGACCGATGTCAATGTTTCTTCGATCTTTCTTGATGGTCACCACGTTCTTTGCCCTGAACCAATCGCGAAGAACCCGACCGGGAACAAGACAATAAAGACCGCGGTCGGTCCCCAGCTCCTAACTTGGGGCTGAGGAACGGTTGTGGAGGTGACCCCAACAGGGTTGAGACCGGAACCTCCTACCCGAGTGGGGTAGAGATCCCAGAAGCAGATAACAGATCCGATCTTTTGTACTCGAAAAAAATTTCCATCTTATCAAGATGTGCCTGACGACCTTTAGGTGTCATCTGGGCACAGAGGTCACAACCGTGGACATCGTAGGACGCCCCCAGGCAGAGAACGCAGACCTCGCGGGGATCTGTGATGGACATAGTCCGGGGGCACTGGATGCACCAGAAAAAGCCGATCAACACCATCACAAAAAGTTCACGGTGTATGGTTGATGGCTGGCGGACACCGGTTAATGAAGCCGTCTGCAATAGACTGCGAAAGTTCGATGGACTTACTAGATCGTAGACAGAGGATCTGAAAAAAAATACGAGGGACCCTACACGATGCAGGAAGAGAAAAAAATGCAAAAATTGCAAAAACTGCAAAAAGAAGTGAGAGCTCCATGACCATGAGACAACAGCTTCGCGGAAAGGAAGAGACTGAAGGGGGACCCTGCATGGAAGCCTGGGGTTAGCGGCATGCTGGGCATGCTCAGTGTGCCAGTCAAAGTTTCTAGAAACTTTCACAAAAGTGTTCCAGGCCAGGCTCCAACTGATGATGTCACCCATGTGTGAGGACTACCATCCTGCTTATCCTTGTAGAAAAGTGAACCTTTATAGAGTGTCCAGTAATAAGTCTGGCCACAAAATTCAGTCGCATATCTAAGGCTCTCAGAGCTGAATCTGGAAGTCCAACGTTAACATATTAGAATAGTCTAATAATGGCAAAATTAAGACATTTACAGAGTGAAAATCCACAAATGACAATAGTAGGTTAAGGCTATATAACAGGTGCAGTTTAAAGAAAACTGATCAAATGACAGAAGTCAATGTCTTATACAGACAGAGCACCAAGAGATCAAGTGCTATGCCAGAGGTATTCCTGCCTACACAGTGAATGTTTTAACATCCTGAACCCAACATCCTTAACCCAAACAAAAACCAAGGCTCCTTCTTCAGTTGAAGTGAATCAAAAGGTTTTAAGAGCACGATCCTGTCAAAAGAAGCCAAAGCGATATCCCAAAGAAAAACTACAGAGTTGCCATTAGTTGGCACATATTCTTCCAATTCAGATAAAGATAAACTAAAATGATCAATGTCAAAATAGCCCTCTCTCAAATTATTAGATTTAACTAAAGATGATTTATCCAAAAAATACAGCATGGATACCTTAAAAAATGATCAGACCATGGCACATCTCTGATGTTAATACTGAAAGTCCAAGTATCCATTAACAAAGCATTAAAGATGAGATCTAATATGCGGCCAAGTTTGAGAGTCATCTGGGAGAGAATTTGTGCCTACCTAACGTGGCCATGCTCCCCAAGATATATTCAAAATTAGTGGACAGTGGCAGAGCATCAACATGCAAATTAAAGTTACCTACAATAAGCATGATATTTAAGTTGGTCTTAGATCACAATTTCTCAAAAAAGGAGAGCAATCAGCATTTAACAAAGTGGGAGGAGAATAGACCAAACAAATACTGAACTCATTTGAAGATAATACTTACATTTCATGACAAGAACGAACACCAAGATTGTCACTTGAAAACTGCCAACAAGCACTATAAACAATCGAAAACACTCCCAATCCCCCATAGCAGCAAGTATGGGGGATCAAAGCATAACCAGGACATAGTCAGTTCAGTGATGATATGTAGGAATCAAGCACCAATTTTCTTATTATTCATAAAAAAAAAATCAAGTGTTTTGGCCAACAGCAAGTCATGCAGGAAAGGGTTTTTTCTTCTAAATGATTGCCCATTAATTAACACAACTAGAATATAACATAAAAATAAGATTTGCATACTGGGTCAGACCAGAGGTCCATCAAGTCCAGTATCTTGTTTCCAACAGTGAACAATCCAGGTTACAAGCACCTGGCTTGATCCCAAAAGGTCAACAGATTTCATGCTGCTTATCCCAGGGATAAGCAGATTTCCCCAAGTCCACCTTAATAATAGTATACGGATTTTCTTTCAAGAACTTGTCTAAACCTTTTTTAAAGCCAGGCATACTAACATCTTTCATCACATCCTCTGGCAACAAATTCCAAAATGTAATTATGCATAGAGTACAAAAATATTTTCTATTTGTCTTAAATGTATCTCCTAGGCAATGGAAATCAGGCAGAGCACAGCTGTGGTGGAACAAGGCAGTGAACAGGTAGTGTCAGCCAATGGAAGGAGGCAGAGGTAGCTCTCAGACAGGCAACCCTCAGCAGAAGTTAAGAGTCACTTAAAACCTCTATTAGAACCAAAAGTCTTCAGGACTGTCCCTCAGTCTGTCCTAACGTTTGGCCTACTGCAATTCTCTTTTGATTGCTTTACCTGCCTATTCTACCCATCATTTACAAATACAAAATTCTGCAGCTCAGCTTTTCATCAGAATCTCCACTTGTGAGCATTTCACTCCAGTGTTACAGTCTCTTCACTGGCTCCCCATTACATATTGAACACAATATAAGCTGGCTGTCACCATTCACAACCTATTAAATAACTTTTCTTCACCTTGGATAGCAGCCAAATTAAAATTGTATACACCTTCATAAACTTTGAGATCGTCAGATCAAGGACTCTTAAATGTTCTATTCCCCAGACTTGTCCAGCTGGATGAAATCAGGAGGTGCGCTTTTTCATCAGCAGGCCCTATCCTCTGGAATTTGTTACTGGCCGAGATATGGCTATGGGAGATCCAAAATCTTTCAGGAAAGCACTGAAGACATTTCTCTTTCAAAACACTGGAAGGGCAGACATCAAATATTTAAATAAATAAATAAAATGTTATAATCTCTATTGCCAAGTGGCCCATGTGTTTCACTAAGGATATGTTTAAAATAGATCCCCCCCCCCCCCTCCCATTATACCAGCTTCTCCATTAAGCTGATATTTATTTCATTTAGAAATTTTACCTCCTTAGCATGTCCTGATATCTAACCTAGTCAGTACTGGGAAAATTGAAATCACCCATTATTACTGCGTTGCTATTTTTATTAGCTTCCATATTTTCTACTAGCATTTCATCATCCACTTGTTCATTCTAGCCAGGTGTATGGTAGTACACCACCACTGTTATTCTATTCCCCTTCTCACATGGAATTTCTTTCCATAAAGATTCTACAATGCATCCTGTTTCCTGCAGAACTTTTATCTTGATTGACAACACCCTCTTTAATATAGTGCCACCCCTCCACCAATTTGATCCTTCTATCATTTCAGTATTGTTTGTATCCTGGTATCGGTGGTCCATTAGTTAAATTTCTTCCACCAGGTCTCAGATGCCAAAAATAATATCTCTCTCTTCATTAAGTGTTTTTTTTTTGTTTTGGAAAATAGCCACTGCTATTACTAGAAACAGTAGCATGGAATAGACTTAGTTTTTGGGTACTTGCCAGGTTCTTATGGCCTGGATTGTCCCTGATTAGACATGACATTTATCCAATAAAGGATCTACAATGAGATTAAAATCTCCTCCCACAATTACAGTACCCTCTAACCTAGGGAGTAATTTCTGGATGATATGGCAGAAAAAAAGTGGTCATATTGATTAGGCGCATATAAGTTGCAGAAAACAACAGGAACCAGCTATGGAACTTTCCATTATTATATATCTCCCTTGGGGATCCGATATATTTGAGTGGCTTGAAGGGGAACTTTTTTTATGTACTAAAATCGCTACTCCAGCTGATCTGGAGGTGGCTGAGGCATAAAACAATTGCTCCACCCAGTCCCTTTGAAGCTTGGCATGTTCTTTATCGTCCAAATGTGTTTCCTGTAGGAAAGCTATGTCCACACCTTGCTTCTTCAGTGAGTGTAGAATTTTTTCACGCTTGTGGATTCCACATACATTCCAAGAGACTAATTTCAAAGCATTCTTACTCTGCATGATAAGCTACACTAATTAACCAATAGAAGATGTTGGATAACTTAATTGAGATGTGAACAGTCCCTGAGCTAGAGTAGTCACCTATGCCATTTAGAAGGTGCCTACAATAAACAGCGTCTTCTGCACATTAGATAACCCTCCCTCCCCCATCCCACCCGCCCCATTAACCAAATAAGTAGCCAGTCGGCTCGAGATCACTAACATGCCTTTACCTTCTAACCCCCTGCATCTACCTCCTCCCCCTCCCTCCCTCATGAATCTTTTGTGCTAGGAGATTTCTGCAATTAAGAAAAACAAGACCTGTATTTTGTCCACATGAAAAACATTCACAATTCTGAATCTAAAATCTGGTCTCTGTCACGGTATTGTGCAATGGATTATTTGGCTTTGAGGTCCTTCTAAATGTGTTCAACAACAGCAGGCGAGCTCCTGAAAGATTCATGCTGCTCCTATTTTATCCAAGCCGAAGGGCCTGTGTTCCAGGTACAGACCTCAGAGAATCTCTGTTTGGACCTGGTTCCTATCCTATACTGTTACACCCTTAGCTGCTGGCCAGGTTGTCAGTCTAGGATCCATCCTCTTCCTGACCCTGATCGATGTACGCCATATAGTTTGTAGGGTAGACTCCGATTCCAAGAGAGATATCTCTGTAACAGATCTCTGTGTTCGTGGATCCAGTAGACTTGCTAAGAGCAAATAAAGATGTAAAGATGTGTAGAAGCACAATAACTATGAGGTAAGAAGTTAAGCTTCCATGGTCGTGCCTGGTTGTTCCGCTTCCAAGCAGGAGAGCAAAGACGCTTCCCTCGGTCGTTGACTGACACCAGTGCGGTCCATTTGGCAGGTTAATCCGGAGTTTTGCTGGATATAACAGCATGAATTTCACTCCCAGCTTATGGAGCAGATTGCAGTAGAGGGAGAATTCTCTCTGTAGGGTCGAGAGTCACACAGAGTAATCTTGGAACACGAGAATGGCCTTGTGATAATGAAGCAGTTTCTTCCCTGCCCGAATCGCCCGCAAAACTTCCGTTTTTTTGTGTAAAATCTAGAAATTTAGCGATAACTCGGGATCTCTCTCTACCCTGCAGGGGCCCAGATGATGTACACTTTCCACTCTCAGTGGCCCACATGTCACTTCCAAGTTCAGAGATTCAGCTAGCCATGTTTCTAAAAAACTTAAAAGATTTGCATCTGAGAGCGACTCAGGCAGGCCAATAAATTGAAGATTGTTCCGGTTTCCAGGTCTTCCAGCCTGTCTTCTTGCTTGTTTAGAGTAGCTTGTAACTGCGACACCAGGGATTCTAGGGCTGCAACCACGTCTTCATGCGCTCCTACCCGTGTTTGACAGTCTCAAATCTTTTGTCAAAGGCAGCGACTATCATTCACCTCGGAGAGTTTCACTATTATTTTCTGGAACTCAGGCTCCAGGGCTCCCACCATCGCTGCCTTCAGCTCCATGATCATTGCTCCAGTGAGCGAAGTGGCCTCCGGAGCTTGACTCACCGCCGCCATCTTGTCATCCGCCGGACACACCTACTCTTTTTCTCTCTCTTTTTCCCGTCGCATGGTCTGGAGACATACCCGGGAATGCCTTCACGTGTAGCCTGGTGTTTCACTGGCAGTCGCTAGTTGAAAACCGGACCTTAGAGGCAGCAATGGAGCAGATGTGGTTATCGGTAGGGACAGAGCAGCAAAATCGCATCCTGCTCTGTTCAAGGTATCACGTGATCTCAGCAATTTTATTTTAATTAAAGCACCCCTGTGCTAATATATCAGTAATATGAGACCAGGATAAAACTGTACTGCCAGTCAAACACAAAAGTGCTAGCAATAAATTTAACAGACAAAGATCATACCCAACATATTGTGGGCTAAAGAATGAGGATCCTTACTGTCACGGTATGTAGAAAATAAAATCATTTGGAGTGTGATTCTTGCCTGCTTCTATCTGGGGTGCGATTTCCAACTATGAGCTGAGAATTGTGTGGCTAAGGAATATGTAAGCCAGGTACTTGCTGAACACAAACATCTATATTTATCTCAGTCAAGTACGTGGTTTTCTTGAGAAACCCTGCCTTCTTCAATGTCTTATTCCTAAATTAAATATGAAGGATTATGGAGTTCAGAGATTTACATGTGCAATTCTATCAATTGTCAAATTACATAATGAAACCTACCCTCTGCTTTTAAAATTTTCAAGAGCACAGAAATCTCATCTTCCCTGTCATACAAAGCTAAATATGAAACATCTGTATTCAGTTTAGCTAAAAGCATTACTGTATTTCATGTCTCCTGTTTAACATAAAACTACTGTAAGCAACATCATCAGAAGACCACCTACCATATGCTGTGCAACACTGAAAGTAAACAAGTAGTAATACTCGCATCAATTAAATATTAATTTCACGTCTGAAATTCATTAAGCTGCCTTCTTGCAAGCCTGAAAAGTCATGTTTGAAATAAGTCACAAAATGTTATGTATTGGAACTGATCCATTTTGGATAACCTTTCACAAACGTATCACAATAGAGTTCAAGCAGAAAAGTGTGTGTTCATGTGTAACCCTGTTTTAGTACAGGATATTGCAGAAGAGTTTCTGAAATACTGTTAACATTAAAGCAAACAAAGGCCTTCTGATGAAGTGAATAACTTGTCTGGTTCTATAGACTGGGACAGATTTTATAAATCTGCGCACACGCGTACTTTTGTTCGCGCACCAGGCGCGAACAAGGGTATGCGGGATTTCAATAGATACGCGCGTATCCATTAAAATCCGGGGTCGGCACGCACAAGGCTGCCCAAAATCGGCAGCCTGCGCACGCCGAGCCGCACAGCCTGCCTCCATTCCCTCCGAGGCCGCTCCGAAATTGGAGCGGCCTCGGAGGGAACTTTCTTTCCACCCCCCCCCCCCCCCCCCGCACCTTCCCTTCCCCTACCTAACCCACCCCCCCGGCCCTATCTAAACAACCCCCCCCCCCCCACCTTTGTCGGCAAAGTTACGCCTGCTGGAAGCAGGCGTAACTTTGCATGCGCCGGGCCGGCTGCCGCACTCCATGTTCCAGTCCAGGAGCTGGTCCGGAGGCCACGGCCATGCCCCCGGAACGCCCCCGGGCCGAAACCACGCCTGCGGCGCCGCCCCCGAAATGCCACGTCACTCGAGACACGCCCCTGAAACGCCGCGTCACTCGCGACACGCCCCCGACACGCCCCTCCATGCAAGCCCCGGGACTTGCGCGCGCAGGGGGGGTTTGGGGTAGGTTTTCAGGGGGTACACGCATACCCTTTTGAAAATCTACCCCACTCTGCTCCCAGAACTTCTGGCCTATCGGTGGCTCTACTATTTCACTGCATCTCCCCAGCCACCAGCCCCATCTTGACCAGAAGCCCCTTCTAGGGACCAAAGGTTATAGGAATATCACCCCAAGTTCACTTATGTCTCGGTCACATCCTAACAGGTATTGAAATTTGCCACAGAGGAAATTCAAATTGTATTTAGTGGATAGTAAGAGATTATCAAAACTGTTTCATAAAACACCAAAACAGTCTAGCTTTGTGGTTAAAATACCCCTATAAAAGATGTTTTCACTGCACCCACGTATTTCAAAAGCTAAACTATTGTACCTTGCTAAACAGGGTAGGAAGTTCACAAATTTATTCTGAAAATCTGATATACCACAGTGTAACTTGCTACAAAAAATATCCCAGACTTCATTTGAAGAATCAGACCTGTTTGGTTTTGCCAACATTTGTTACAAAGAGGGACTACTGCATCTGAACTTTACTACATTATAGAAGCAGTAATAATTAGAATTGTTCAATAAAGCCAGCAAAGGAACAAGATGAAAAGTAGCATCTTACCTTCAAATTTTGAGTGATTTTTAATCCACTTTGTGGTACTTCTAAAAATTATGCTGTTTTGTGAGCCTTTTGTCTAGAAGAGATACAGTGCTAATCAACTCTAACCCTAAAGGCTAGAGTTGGAAATTAAGAAAAGGATGCATGGGGGCTAACCACCATGGAGCAGCAGCTGGTACCTCTAACAGATGGCATGGGGATTACTACCTTAATTATCTTACATGATTTTGACGCAACTGCAGCATCACTCTCCACTTACAGCAGGGGGAGAAGGGAAATGGATTCAGACGACAATCAGCGTTGGGCCCTCACTTTTATGGTCTAGGGTACTGATACGCAGACATTATGAAAAAACTAAGGATTGTTTCTGTGGCCAAGTCCAAAAGCAAATCACATTCAAGCAGCAGCACCGTATGAATTATCAGAAAGGCTACTCACTCTGTAAAAATGTTGCTGGCAGTAATTTTGTTGTGGGTTTGACAATTGCTTGGTTTTAATTTTTAATACACTACCCTCAACATAAGGCATGGAGATAACTTGCATGGAGCGGCAGTTACCATAAGAAGCTTGATGGGCAGATTGGATGACAATTTGGTCTTTTTCTGCCATCATTACTATGTAACCTGCTCTTTCCTTCCCGTTTCTTCTGCCTTCTTCTTGTGACCATCCTGAGTGCTCACCCTCCTGCTCACTCTTCTGCTCTGCTTGTTCCCACCCATAGACACTTCCCTAATACCTTTCCTTCTGTCTTGTCCCTCCTGAGTCCATTTCCATGATCTTTCCCTCATATCCTTTGTCCATGGCCCCTTACTGAGTGCTGCACCAGCCTCCCATGGCCCATTCCCAAGTGCCTTCCCCTCTTCATTGGCTCCTTTCCTGAGTGTCATGCCTTCTGTCCTCTTCCTTTTGTAGCCTCCTTCCCTATTCCTCTCCCTCCTCCCTCTCCTCATGGCCTCATCCCAAGTATTTTTTATTTTTATTTTTTATTTTTTTAATTAAGATTACCCATTTTATTGAATAAGAAATTCACCTAAGGCAGGGTACAGAATATTTGAAAGGTAAGAAACAGTTTGAAGAAGGACTAAACTTGAAATTTTTATTTATTTTTGATTAGATTTTTAAATTCTGCTTTTTGGCACTTCAAAGCAGATTACATTCAGGTACTGTAAGTATTTCCCTACATTCATGGAAAATACTTATAGTACCAGTACTGTAAGTATTTCCCTATCCCCAGAGAGCTTACAATCTAAGTTTGTACCTGAGGCAATGGAGGGTAAAGTGACTTGCCCATGCTCACAAGGAGCGACAGTGGGACTTGAAACCCTGGTCTCCCTAGTTTGTAGTCCATTGCTCTAACTAGGCTACTCCTCCATGCCCCACTTAGTCAATAAGACTAAGAATACACCAATAGATCCCTGGAAATGGGAGTGGTGCCATGGGATTGGAGAAGAGCGGAGTTGGTCCCACTTCACAAGAGTAGTAGCAGAGAGGAGGGTGGAAACTACAGGCCGGTTAGTCTCACCTCAGTGATGGGAAAATTAATGGAGACTCTGCTGAAGGAAAGGATAGTGAACTATCTACAATCTGGTGGGTTGCTGGACCTGAGGCAGCATGGATTCACTAGGAGAAGGTCCTGTCAGACAATCTGACTGACTTTTTTGATTGGGAGACTAGAGAATTGGATCAAGGAAGAGCACTTGAGATCTACTTGGAGTTCAGCAAAGCTTTTGATATGGTCATGCATAGGTGGCGGCTTATGAATAAAATGAGAAGCCTGGGGGTTAGCACCAAGGTGGTGGCGAGGATTACAAACTGGTTGATTGATAGAAGACAGCATGTAATGCTAAATGGAACCTACTCTGAAGAGAGATTGGTGTTAAATGCCCCAGGAATCCGTGTTGGTAACAGTTCTGTTCAATATCTTTGTGAATGACATTGCAGAAGGGATAGTAGTTTATAGTTATAGTTTATTGCTTTTCTATACTGTTGCATCAGCAAAGCCTTCAGAACGGTGTACAATTAAATTAAAGGAAAATACAATCAACTCATAAAAAGAGAGCTAACAGCTAATAAAACTAAAAGATAAAGGATAGGAAATATAAATTAGCTGTTAAAAATACATAGTAAAAGTAATATTCAAAATATCAAGGTAAAGTTTGTCTATTTGCGGATGATACTAAGATCTGCAACAGAGTGGACATGCCTAAAGAAGCAGCAAGAATGACAAGAACATAAGAACATAAGAAATTGCCATGCTGGGACAGACCAAGGGTCCATCAAGCCCAGCATCCTGTTTCCAACAGAGGCCAAAAACCAGGCCACAAGAACCTGGCAATTTAAGAATTTAAGAAAGCTAGAAGAGTGGTTGAAGATCTGGCAGCTGGGATTCAATGCCATGATGTGCAAAGTCATGCATCTGGGGTGCGGTAATCCAAAAGAACTGTATGTGATGGGGGAAGAAAGACTGATGTGTATGGACCAAGAGAGGGATCATGGGGTAATAGTGTCTGGTGAACTGAAGATGGCAAAACAATGTGACAAGGTGATAACTAAAGCTAGAAGAATGCTGGGCTGTATAGAGAGAGGAATAATCAGTAAGAAAAAGGAGGTTAAAATGCCTTTGTACAGATCCTTGTGAGACCTCATCTGGAGTACTGTGTTCAGTTCTGGAGTCTGTATTTCAAGTATAGAAACATGATGGAGGCAGCCCAAAGAAGGGCAACCAAAATGGTGTGGGTTTTTTGGTTTATGTTGTTTTTTTTTTTTTAATCAGAAGACCTATGATGAGAGGCTGAAGGATCTGAATATGTATATCCTGGAAGCGAGGCGGTGCAGGGGGAGATAAGATACAGTCCTTCAGATACCTGAAAGGTTTTAATGATGCACGAACTTCGAACCTTTTCCACTGGAAAGAAAACAATAGAACTAGAGGGTCACGAAATGAAACTCATGGGGGGGACTCAGAACCAACGTCAAGAAATATTTCTTCACAGAAAATGTGGAGGATGCATGGAATGCCCTTCCGAAGGAGGTGATGAAGATGAAAACAGTGAAAGAATTCAAAGGGGCATGGGATAAACACTGTGGATCCCTAAAAACTACATGATGTAATTGAAGAAATGAGTGCATGGGGTAACTTGCTGGTGCTGTCAGAAAATATCTTAATATTTTGTGCTTTATTGATAATTACTTATATTTAGTGAAGTCAGTAATCAATTAGCCATAAAGAAACATGTTAGCATTTAATACCCATAAGCCTTTACTTTTAAAAGCCATGACATCAGTCATGGCTGTGCTGAAAAAGCTCCAGCACATAGCTTTCACCTTTCCCCTACTTAAAACCTCAAGATTTCACCTTTGTCCCACTTTCAGACTTTGAGAGTACAGTTGTTTACCACTTTCTCTTATCTCAAGTAAGAAAGCACCTGCATTTTATGACATTGAGCATCCTAACGCAGGTGTCATGATTGACCACCCTAAAAACAGATGGCCAGCCAATTAAGCGTGAATCTTGTGACAGAAGGGAGTGAAAAAGATTTTCTCTTAGAACTACAAAAGAAATCCAATTAAAAATCAAAAATGGGCGAAGCTATAAACAGAATAAGAATAAATCCTATATTTTACTGTTCTGATATGAAAAATTGATTGAACCATAGTCAAGGTCTTCTTCAAAGGCTAAAATATAGATGTGTTGATGGAAGTGTAACAGCGACCCTGGATCAAAGGGTCTTAAGTGTATAAAACAGTGGCAGTTTGAGGGAGAGGGAGAGGTGCTACTTAGACTTTCTTCGCACGTGATTGAGAGAGACACAGAGCGGGGTGCTTCAGATAATTGGTAAATATAATTTTTTATTCAAGTATATGAGAACCTTTAAATTGCTATTGTTTCTACATTGGCAGATGTATTAGAAATGTATTAATTTCTAAAAAGATGACATTAATAGACATTTATCTGATATTAATAATTTCAATTACTTTTTTAATGGCTCTTGCATTGATTGTAGGATATACTCTGGTAAAGTTAAGATTTGAACATAAAAGTGTTTCTTAGTCATTTAGAGATATTTATTCATGCCTTTCTTTATCTGAAATAAAATATTTTTACAAAAAACTGACTGGTTTATTTATGCATGATGTGCTGCAAGAATTAATGGTTAATAAAAAATTTCTGTGGTAGATTCGAACACACCTCTGAAAGTAAACTTTTTGTCTCAAGGCAGAAAGGGTAGGGAAATAGAAGTGGAAGTGGGATATTTTATCAAGGCAGGATTCCCTGGTTTTAAATTCTGCTAAGGGTAGAAGCCTCAATACTTCCATTCAAAATTTACCACAGTGCAGCGATTACTACCTTAAGCAGAAGACATGGAGATTACGTCCCTTAGCCAATAAGCCTTGATGCTTTTAATGCAACTGCAACATTGCTCCTCCCTTAGACAGCTAGAAGACTGAAACGAAGAATAGCGTTCAGGAGTGTAACTTGCTGGTACAGCTGTTACTATCTTTATCAGGTGCTCCCCGCTAAGATGGCGGGAGGGAAGAGAGGAACTGGATTCAGACAATGACCAAGGACCCCGACTTCTACAGTCTGGGATACAGATACACAGATATAAGGGATAAAGGACAGGACTGCTTCTACAGCAAATCCTAAAGGAAATGAAGAAAACATGATGCAACAGTTACTATCCTTTGCAGAAAGCATGGAGATTACTATCCTAAACCGATAAGCCTTGATGCTTTAAATTTATTTATTTATTTATTTATTTATTTAATAGCTCTTCTATACAGTTAAGTTAGATAACCATCACAACAGTTTATAGCAATGAAAAAAGTAAATGGTATAGATTACAATTAATCATGTGCCATCATAGTGCGGTAACAATTCACTTCAATAAACTATGTGTGTACATTAAGCTTGTCTGTAGGGAGCATATTAGGCGGAATGAATTTAACCTTAAAGTGCATTTGTAGGTTACAATTAACAATTTCTAGTTTGGTGCGTCCTAATCAATCAACTGTTTTTTTTCCTTCTCTTTATCTTTATAAAAAGCTTGTTTAAATAGCCAGGTTTTCAGATTGGATTTGAATATTTTGAAGTTTCTCTGCAGCCTTATTTCGAGTGGCATGGTGTTCCATAGCATGGGGCCAGCCAGTGATAGTGCTCTCTCCCTAACTTGCGTGAGGTGTGCTGTTTTGACAGAGGGGACAGTTAGTAGAGTCTTATTAGCAGATCTTAGGTTTCTTTGTGGGACATGTACGTGCAGAGCAGTCTTAAGCCAGTCAGCTTTTTCATCGTGGATTAGTTTATGTATTATGCATAAAGCCTTATATTGAATTCTTTGTTCAATTGGGAGCCAGTGTAAATCGGCGAGCGTTCCTGTAATGTGATCATTCTTTTATTTTGCCAGTCAAAATTCTAGCAGCTGAATTTTGTAATATTTGTAGTGGCCTAATTGTGGATTGTGGTAGTCCTAAAAGTAGGGAGTTGCAGTAGTCTGTACTTGCGAATATCATTGCCTGCAAAACTGTGTGGAAATTGTTTAGTGTTAGTAGAGGTTTAAGTCGTCTCAGGATCATTAGTTTCGCATATCCTTTCTTTATTTTCAATGAGATGTGTTGTTTCATGTTTAGCTCAGGGTCAATTATTACTCCTAGATTTCGTACTTTAGTGCTAGCTCAACGGTTTGGTTATTTTTAGTTGTGAGTGTTGGTTGGATGTGGTGTATGTTTTTACGGTCAAGGTGTAGGAATTCCGTTTTGTCGATGTTTATTACCAGTTCCATCTGATTTAAGAGCTGTTTAATTATCTCAAGATACATATTAGCAAGTTTCATTGTTTCTTCAATGGTGTTTACAATTGGTAGCAGTAGCTGTATATCGTCTGCGTATAAGTAGTGTATAATTCCAAGTCCTGCTAGTAGGTGACATACCGGGAGGAGATAAATGTTAAAGAGTGTTGCCGACAGGGCCGATCCCTGTGGGACACCAGTTAGCAGTGTGACTTTGTCTGAAAGTGTATTTTTAATTTGTACTTGGAAACATCTGTTTTTAAGGTATGACTCAAACCATTTTATTGTTTTATTAGCGAGACCTATTTCTTTCAGTCTATTGAGTAGTATTTTGTGATTTACTGTGTCGAATGCTGCGGAGAGATCTAATAGAACTAGAATGTAGTGTGTTCCAGTATCAAATCCTCTTAAGATATTATCTGATAAAGCTGATAGAGTTTCAGTGTAGTGTTTGCGAAACCCATGTTGCGCTGGGTAAAATATATTAGTACATTCAATATGGTTTGACAATTGTTGTTGTACTGTTTTTTCAATTAGTTTGGCTAGTAGGGGTAAGTTAGAGACTGGTCTATAGTTATTGAGAACTAGTGGGTCAAGGTTCTTCTTTTTAATTATTGGTTTGATAATGGCTCCTTTCAAGGTATCTGGCATTACTCCTTCATCAAGTGAGAGGTTGATGATTTTAGTTAGGGTTGGGGCTATTGTGTTGGTGAGTTTTTTTAGTTCAGTAATGGGAATGGTGTCAATTACGTGGGTGGCAGGGTTCATTTGATTTATCATTTTCTCGACTTCGTCTTGTGATACTTCTTCAAATTCTGACCAGTTACTAACATCTTTAGTGGGCATTTTAAATGCAACAAACATTGCTCCCCACTTCAACAGCAGGGGAAAAGGGGATCTGGATTCAGACAACCACCAAGAGGGCCATGACTTCTACAGTCTGGGGTACTGAAACACAGACATAAGGGAAAATGCACAGGACTGCTTCTATGGCAAAGTCCATAAGCATATCAAGCAACACTGTCTGAATTTTCAAGAAAGCTCATCATCCAGATGAAATATTTATGGGTATCCTAAGTTTTGGGGATAACTGCACTGAGCGACAGTTACTACCCTTAAGAGAAATAGGGGAGTAACCTGCACAGAGTGGCAGTTACTACGTTAAGCTTGCTGTGCAGACTGAAAGGCCAATTTGGTCCTTTTCTGCCATCAATTCTGTTTCTATGTTTATGTTGCTACTTCTCAGTAAAATCAACACAAGACTAATAAGATAAGAATACAAATAGCTCAGAATAATAGATTGCAGCAGAATTTTCAAAGTACTCAAATGCAAACATCTCAGTAAAACAACAGGTTGTAGCAGCACATTTAAGGCATCCCTACAAAGTGCCCAGCAGTTTAGAGCACTCCTTTCTACACTCCTTAAGGCCCTTTCCAATTGCTGTCACTCCTATGCTCTCCTTCTTGCCCTTTCCTCCCTGTGACCTTTCTCCACCTGAGTGCTAATCCCATTATGGTCCCGTCCCTTCCTTCCTTCCCTCCATGCCCTTCCCCACCCCTACCATTGCTATATTGCTCCCTCAATGCAACTTTTCCCCTTCACTATCAAGCCAACAGGGCAGCCATGGTACATGTAGCAGTGGCCAGAAATGCTCCTCGGAATCATCACCCTGCTTAGTGCTGCCTCTGGGGTGGAGCAGCAGCTGTTGAAGGAAATGATGGAAGCGCATTTCCCCTCCTCTTCTCAGCACAGCTTTAGATTCCTTGTAGTGGCAATCATCCACACTCATACTTGCCTCTTTTCTGTACCAGTTTGGTCTTCCTGAGATTGCAATCTTCCTTTCATCAGCATAGGATCATGCAGTGGGATTAGGCAGCAGGAGCCTTAGAGCAGAGCTCCTCAGAGGTTAGATCAGCCTGCTTTATTTCTCAGCAGTTACACTTTAATTGCTTCTCTTCTGGTAGACCCCCTGTAATGGTCTCATGGACCCTTAGGGATCCAAAGACCCCAGGTTGGGAACTAATGTTTCAGGAGGCAGGGGACAGTGTTTTTACTAAAACCAAAAACATAATATATACAATTTCACAATCAAAACTATCCCACACTTCAATATTTCTATCAGCAAAGATCGTTCAATTAAAAAAATCCAACAATGCATGTAAAGATATTTACTGTTAAGTGCAGAAAATAAATCCCCACAAAATTTTATTTTTATTATCCACTTACTTGTCAAACCAAGCCTTCTTTGGAGGTGCTCCAGTTTCCCCAGATCCAATTGTTCTTTTCCGTGACTCTGAATCCACTACTATCCTCACACTGTTATTATTAGTTGGTTTCTCTGTGCAAAACAAGATCATTTTAATAAAATATTTGTCTGCTTCTCAAACATTACAGGAGTGGGTGGGATGGTTCTTTTTGTCACAATATTGTTTGTATATGGATCTATATTAGTATGGTAAGCACTTTAAAAAAAAAAAAAAAAACACACCTCGCTCTCCTGCATATCAGTGACAAGTGGATTCTTCAGAGCAGAAAACAGTATACTGCCCTCTCCTGCCTCCAAGTCTCTCCTCCTCTTACCCAATCTGTCTCCACCACTACTGCTCTTTTTCTGATTGCTTTACATTTGCTGAAGCAAGAGTTGGACTCCTGGGCAAAGTGAACAAAATACCAGCCCTAGCTACCTTTAAAAACAGCAGCTTAAAGATTACAAGGAAAATATTTTTTAAACCTTTTTCTACCCCATATAATAAGATATATAAGTACACACACACACACCCTATATACACACACACACACACACATATATATATATATATATATATATACCGTATATATGTGTGTGTGTGTATATTATGTATATGGGGTTCCTTTGAAGCATTGTTACTTTGAAGCTCCAAGTCAGTGCTGCTTTTTAATCTAGACTGTCACTTTTTCTAGTGTATTGCTTATGTTTGTTAGACTTACAACGTTGGATTTACTTTGTTTGATCTTTTGCTAAGCTTAGCCACTTAGTGGTTTGTGTTCTTGAATTAGGGGTTTTAATTCAGACCTCAAAATGACATATATGAAACTTTGAAACATTTTGTCATAGAAATATTTTTTTGTGATTACTTCTGTCTTTATTGCATTGGAACAGTTTCTTCATGTATACTGGTCAGTAACCACATCTACTAGTTCACCTTAATCCACATGACATGTTTATTCAACTCTTGAAAAAAATGTAGGACATTTGTGAGGCAAGACTTCCCTTGGGTAAATCCATGTTGGCTGTGCCCCATCAAACCATATCTATCTAAATGTTCTGTGGTTTTATTCTTTATAAAAGCTTCCACGATTTTTCCCAGCACTGAAGTCAAACTCACCGAGCTATAGTTTCCCGGATCATCCCTGGAGCCCTTTTTAAATATCTGGATTAAATTGGCCACCTTCCAGTCTTCAGGTACAATAGATGATTTCAATGATAGGTTACAAATTAATTATACTAGGTCTGAAATTTAATTTTTGAGTTCTTTCATCCAGTCCATGTGATTTATTACTCTTCAGTTTGTCAATCTGGCCTACCATATCTTCCAGGTTCACCATGATTTTACTCAGTTCATCTGAATCATCACCCTTGAAAACCATCTCCGGAACAGGTATCTCCCCAAAATCCTCTTCAGTAAACACTGAAGCAAAGAATTTGTTAGTCTTTCCTCAATGGCCTTATCTTCCCTAAGTGCCCCTTTAACCCCTTGATCATCTAATGATCCAACCGACTCCCTCGCAGGCTTTCTGCTTCAGATATATTTTTTAAAGTTTTTATTATGAGTTTTTGCCTCTTTGGCAAACTTCTTTTCAAATTCTCTCTTCACCTGTCTTACATTTAACTTGCCAATGCTTATGCTTTATCCTATTTTCTTCTGATGGATCCTTCTTCCAATTTTTGAATGATGATCCTTTGGCTAAAATAGCCTCTTTCACCTCACTTTCTACCCATGCTGGCAAACGTTTGACCTTCATTCCACTTTTCTTAATGCATGGAATACATTGTTTTGTTTTGTTTTTTTTAACAATGTCCATAACTGTTGCACATTCTTAACCTTTGTAGTTGCACGTTTGAGGGGTTTTTTTTTTGTTTTTTTTTTTTTAACTATTTTTCTCATTTTATCAAAGTTTCCTTCTGAAACTTTAGTGCTAGAGCCATGGATTTACTTACTGTCCCTCTTCCAGTCATTAATTCAAATTTGATCAAATTATGATCACTATTGCCAAGTGGCCTCACCACAATTACCTCTCTCACCAAATGCTGCACTCCACTGAGAATTAGATCTAATATTGCTCCCTCTCTTGTTGGCTCCTGAACTAATTGCTCCATAAAACTGTCATTTATTCTATCCAGGAACTTTCTCTCTCTAGCATGTCAATCAATACTGGGGTAATTGAAATCTCTCATTATTACTGCACTACCAATTTGGTTATATTATCTAATTTCTCTTAGCATTGCACTGTCGGTCTCATCATTTTGGTCAGGTGGATGCTAGTATACTCCTATCGCTATACTATTCCCCAACACACATGGGATTTTTACCCATAAAGATTTAATTGTGAATTTAGTCTCTTCAAGGATCTTTATCCTATTGGACTCTACGCCATCCCGCACATAAAGCATCACCCCACCACCAAGATGCTCCTTTTCATCACTGCAATATAATTTGCATCCTGGTATAGCACTGTCCCATTGGTTGTCCTCCTTCCACCATGTCTCTGAGATGCCAATTAAGTCTATGTCATCATTCACTGCTATACATTCTAATTCTCGCATCTTACTTCTTAGACTTCTGGCATTAGCATACAAACATTTCAAAGTGTGCTTTTTCTTTCTATTAACATTCTGCTTTTCAGTTGACAGGGATAAATTGCAATCTTTCAGGTCAGGTGAGTCTTTAATTACAGGCACATGGACTACTTTTCTTATTACTGGAACCTGTTGGGATGCCCTAACTCTAATGCTTCTTTAGTATCTTGAGCTGAGCAACTGTCTGCTTTCCCTTTTGATTTAGCTGTGCTATCTCTTTTTTAAAGGTTAGTGCCAGCAACCTGGTTCTACCTTTGTTAAGGTGGAGCCCATCTCTTCAGAAAAAACTCCCCCTTCTCCAAAAGGTTCCCCAGCTCCTTACAAAACTGAATCACTCTTCCTCGCACCATTATCTCATCCACGCATTGAGACTCCGGAGTTCTGCCTGCTACTGGGGATCTGCGCATGGAACAGGGAACATTTCAGAGAATGCTATCTTGGAGGTCCTGGGTTTCAACTTTCTACTTAAGAGCCTATATTCCTGGATTTTGCCTGCCCTCTAACTATTTAATCCAAACACACAAACTCCTGGTTTTTGCCTGCTCTCTGACTAGCTATTTAATACAAAACACATAAACACACAAGAATATACCCCAACAGTTTACGTCTCCCCAAAACTTTTAAGTTCTAAAATTTCTCCAAGCAGTATTTACAGATTCTTTTCAGCCATGAGCAAGGTGATCCTCTCCTCTCAGTGCTCCCACTGTGGTATTGCCGGGCATTAACCTGACCACCTGACCCAGCAGCCAAGGTGCAAATTCCAAAAGAGCTAATAGAAATCCAATCAATTGATAGACTATTTGACTTCTCAGAACTCTACTGTCCTTACACCAGCTTGTCCCAAACAATGTGCTCTCCAGCCTATTAAATTGGCAGCTCTCACCACTTATCAAGGCTAGGATCTCTAGATCTGTCAGGTCTGAATTTCTGCAATTTAATCAATATTGCAAACAACCTGAATGATTCTGGTACCAGAAGCCTTATGGAATTGTTCCAATTCCACCTGGGGGGTATTTTTGGTGTTTTTATTTTATTTTATTTTTTTTTTAAGAGGTATCATGAGTGCCCTTGTCCAAGGTACCAGGCCAGTGTCCCTGCCATGGAACCTAGAATTTGAAGCTAAACCACAGAGTCAGATTCTCTGCAAAAAATAATGCAAGAACTTGATGACCCAACTTTCAGATTCTTTGCTGTGTTAGCTTTAGCTATGCATGGCCTAGAAACATACTCAACCTTACTCCCAGATAAACCAGAGTTTGGAATGGGTGCAGACTGCTTTGGAAGAAGTTGACTATACAACCCAATTCATGAAAAATTGAAGCATGCACTATGTGACCAGTCCACTTTCCTATAATAACTTTGTCCTTTCCATCAGTCGTCCATTTAGAGATGAACCAAAATCCCTTCCTAGTGCAAAGCCACTGCAACAACCATCATCTCTGAAAAGATCCTCTACCGACCATGCTCCCTTAAAGGAGCTTCAGAAGGCATCCCACTCCAGATCAAGCAAAACCTTCAGAATCCTATAAAAGGAGAGGATTTTTCAGATCTTTTAACACTGACCATGAGGGGGTCCTCAGTAAGTTGGAAGGGTCCCTTTCTATACCCACAGCAATAGTCAGAGCACGCACAAACAGAATTAAGAAGACAATTCTTCCATATGAAAAAGGAGGATGGCAGTACTATCCTCCCCTTCTGGAAGGAAGTCTCCTCCACTCCTGGAATTCCACTAAGCAGTCAAGAAATTCCTCAAACTGGAGAAACTCTTCCTCCTGGGCAGTTATTTAATCATTTATTTAATGTGTACCCATGAGAGATCAAAAAAATCAATTTGCCTACATATTAGGGTCATGTGCCTGGTAAGTGAAGGCCCAAGATGGCTTCACAGTAGCTGGGAGCATTGCAAATGCCCTCAAGCAGAACCCTGTGGTTTGTGCCTTGTTGGAGAGACTACAGGAAGACTTCACTAAAGCTGGGAGCGCCAGAGATGCCCCTGGGCCAAAACCCTGTAGCTTGTGCCCTGGTTGGAAAGGCCACACAGAATGACTTCACTGGAAATGACTCCGGACAGAATTCTGTCCCATAGATAAAAGGTGTAGTGGGTAGAGTCTGCCTGGTCAGAAGTTGGAATATTCTCTCTGAGCTACAAAGTAGCTTGCTGCCAACATTTAAATTACAGACAAAAAACAGGAAATCTGCCAGAACACAGGAGGAGAAGCAATAGAAAAAATGCAGACTGAAGTGAAGACAAAGTAATCACACCTGACCATAGTCTGTGGCAGCAGAAAAAGGAAGGCCTTCACTCTCCTCCAGACTCTCGCAGCAAAATGACTGCTGTTCCCATGACTGAAAGCAGGAACCAATCGAAGAAGAAAATAGTCACAACTGCAGCCTCTTTGGAAAAGCGTTACTCATTGTTGCTGAACTGTCCCCCGAGTTTTGCTACAAATAGGGAAAAGTTAAGTCCTCCTTCTGCTTACAGCTTCTTCAGGCCAGAATATGTGCAGAGAATTGTTTTCTTTCTGCACTCTCCCAGGGTTGCCAAGAACACTGCACTTATTTAAAAATATTTATATTCTGCCTATATCATCATGCTAGGTGGATTGCAATTAAAATAAAATGCAATCAAAATAAATCACAAAACTATATACATGGGAAAATATTAAAATAAACAGTAAAATCTTCAATATTACTTATCTAGAACCAGCTAAAAAGACTTCTTGAAAAAAGTCCCTTAATCTTTTTATGGAACACTTAAATCCTACTGGGTTCTCAACTCATCTGGTAATATAGTCAATAAAGACAGGAGTGGAGGAATAGCCTAATGGTTACAGCAGCAGGCAAGGACCCAGGAGACCAGCATTCAGGTCCCACTGTTGCTCCTTGTGATCTTGGGCAAGTCACATTAGCCTCCATTGCCTCAGGTACAAACTTAGATTGTAAGCCCTCTGGGGATAGAGAAATAACTACAGTACCTGAATGTAATCTGCTTTGAAGTGCTAAAAAAAAAAAAAAGTGTGAAAAGCAGAATATAAGAATCTAAATAAAAAATATATATATTAGATAAGGCTTGATTATGTGTTTCTTATAAATGAGCCAATCTAACACTAGGTATTTCAAATACTGTATTTTTCACTCCATACGACATACTTTTTTCCCCCCAAAAGTGGGGGGAAAATGTCTGTGCGTCTTATGGAGCGAATATAAAAAAAAAATTTAACTACAACCCCCCCACCCTCCTGACCCCCCCCCCCCAAGACTTGCCAAAAGTCCCTGGTGGTTCGGGGGGGGGGGGGGGGGCCGGTAGCAATCATCTGCTCTTGGGCCGTCGGCTGCCAGTAATCAAAATGGCGCAGACAGCCATTTGCCCTTTACTATGTGACAAGGGCTACCGGTGCCATTAGTCGGCCCCTGTCACATGGTAGGAGCTCTCTCTCGCTACTCCTCCTCCTGCATCTTCGAAAGATCGAGGGAATGGTGATCGGTCCCCCATACTATCACCAGTTTCCAGGATATCAGGCTTCCTTGGCGCTGGGGAAAGATCGGGCCGAGCACTGTGGAAGATCTCGCAAGCATCGACACCAGTTGCCGTCGACGTGCGGCTCCAGTTCCAGTGTGGGACTGGCGGCTGCCAAACTGCCACTGAAGTGAACCCGTGCTTTGGAGGCCCTATCCTCTGATGTACCCGGGAGTCCCAGGTATTCCCCACCGATATCAGTGCCGGGCACAGTGCCTCCTCGGAGAACCGAGGAAGAGCCAGTGATGCCTCGTCCCCCCTCCCTCAGTCCTGGCCTCACCGGATTTTCAGGAGCAGTTGGCCCACAGGATGAAGACCACGGTGCTCAGAGGTCTGCGGAGCATCAAGCCACCCCCACCACTGGACCCCATGCCACTGCCGGAGCCTCAGCCATATATTCTGGCGCCTCTGCTCGAGCGTCTAGGTGCCCTCCCGACGCAACCGGTGCCTGAGGGACATTCGGTTCCCCAGCAGCCACCGATGCCCCCCTCGAGAGCGATCCCTATCATTGTATCCTCCATGGAGGAAGATGCAGCCAGTGTTGCATTCCCGAGGCCTCTGTTCCTCAAGCATTTGCCTGGACCCTCTGGCCTCCCGTGGCCCTCGGTCCCCCATTACCAGGGGAACCGATGATTCACGCAGGGCCCTCTCTGTCTCCGAAGCCGTCGGGGCCCAGGGCTAGGATCCTCCATGAGTCTTGCCCATGCTGTGATGGCCTTAGTGAGGAAGAAGGCCCATATGACCCGTGGAGGGACGGTTCCTCTGAGTCTTCTTCTGAATTCTCAGACGACTCCTCTCCAAGCCTTCCCCACTGGAAGAAAGGCATGCCCCCCCCCCCCCCCCCTTACAGAGGATCTCTCCTTTGTTGGGTTCGTCAGGGGCATGGTCGAGGCTATTTCCTTCCAGCACCGGATCCCCCAGTAGGAGGTAGGCTGATCAACTTCATCCACCACTGGGGGGGCCATCACTTTGGACCAATGAGTCCTTACCATTGTCCGTCAGGGGTACCGGCTCAATTTCAGCCGGCTCCCAGACAACTCTCCCCCATGTCCGTCGTGATGTTCGACTGCCCAGCAGGTCATACTTCAGACAGAACTCTGCCCTTCTCACAGCAAGAGTGGTGGAGCCTGTTCCTCGCCCTCAGTGGGGCCGAGGGTTCTATTCGAGGTATTTCCTCATACTGAAGAGAAACTGAGGCTTGCACCCCATTCTCGACCTTAGGGCATTGAACAAATTTCTCTTAAAAGAAAAGTTCAAGATGGTTTCTTTGGGCCCTCTGACTGGCTGTGCTCCCTCGATCTCAAGGAAGCTTACACTCACATAGCAATCTTCCCCAGTCACAGAAAATATCTCCGTTTCATGATGGGGAAGACTCACTACCAGTACAAGGTGCTGCCTTTTGGGTTGGCCTCAGCCCCTCATGTGTTCACCAAATGCTTAGCGGTGGTGGTTGCGTACCTCAGGCATCGTACAGTGCACGTCTTCCCATACCTAGATGACTTGTTGATGAAGAGCGACTCCCGCACACAGCCAATGAGTGCTTTTAGCCCTGACAGTGCAGACTCTGCAATCCTTCGAGTTTGTGATCAACTACCCGAAGTCTCATCTCTGCCAGTCTCCTCAGCTGGTCTTTATAGGAGCCAGGCTGGACATGGCGCAGGCAAAAGTGTTTCTGCCCCGCGATCGGGCTCTTGCCCTCACCTCGTTGGCAACCTTCGTGCACAGCAGCTGGGGTGACTGCCCGCCTTCTGCTCCATTTGTTGGGCCACATGGCGGCTTCTGTCCATGTTACCCCTCTCTCCCACTCGTGCATGCAGAGGCAACAATGGATCTTGCGGTCACAGTAGCAATAGACCTTGAGACCTGTCTCTCAGTCACGGAACCTCTGAGGGCATCTCTGTCCTGATGGGAAAACCTCTCCAATTTGGAGCGGAAAATTCCTTTCCAGGCTGCCCCACCTCAAGTGGTCCTCACTACCGATGCCTCTTCTTAGGGCTGCAGAGCCCCTGTGGATGGCCTCCACTCGCAGGATCTCTGGACTGCTCACAAAACCCACTGTCAAATAAATGTTTTGGAGCTTCGGGTGATCTGTTATGCCCTCTGGGCGTTCAGGGACCGGTTGTGGCACAAGGAAGTCCTGATCCGGATGCACAACCAAGTTGCAATGTGGTATATCAACAGGGAGGCACGGGGTCATTCCTTCTCTGACACGAGGTGTGCAGGTGTGGTCCTGGGCTCTGTCACAGGGGATTTTGCTGCGAGCGACATACCTGCCTGGAACTCTGAATGTACTGGCAGACCGGCTGCATTGCTCTTTTCAGACACACAAGTGGCCCCTAAAGGAGGTGGCAGCCAGAATTTTTCATTAGTGGAGAACCCCAGATATGGATCTTTTCGCCTCCCTGTAAAACTGCAAGGTGAGCAGCTCTGCTCCCTTTCACCAGGGGGGGTGGACATCTGGCCTGCAATGCATTCTCCCTTCACTGGGGGAAGGGTCTGCTGTTCGCATATCCTCCTCTCCCGCTTCTCTTGAAGACCCTACTGAAGCTTCATCAGGACGGAGGGACAGTGGCGCCTTATTGGCCCCAACAGATCTGGTTCCCTCTCCTTTGGGATCTGTTGATCAGGGACCCCATTCGGCTGGGGACCGTGCCTGATCTGATAGCTCAGAACCAGGGTACCCTGCGCCAACCGAACCTTCAGGCGTTAGCCCTAACAGCTTGGATGTTGAGCACTTAGTTCTTCAGCCCCTGGACCTCTTGGACAATGTCTCCTGGGTACTGGTGGCTTCTAGAAAGCCTTCTACCAGGAAGACTTATAGTTTGAAATGGAGAAGATTCTCCACCTGGCGTGTGGGGCATGACTTGGATCCATTGACATGCCCCCTTCCCAAACTGCTGGACTACTTGTGGCACCTTTCAGAGTCTGGGCTTCAAACCAGCTCAGTCAGGGTCCATCTGGGTGGTACACCCATATCGGTGTAGTCTTTAGTGGGTCGCTTTATGAGGGATCTGCTCCAGTTGAAGCCTCCTCTTTGGCCTCCTGTTGCGTCTTAGGACCTCAACATTGTCCTGGCACGGCTCATGCGTCCTCCCTTTGAGCCGCTGCACTCCTGTGACCCGAAGTTCCTCATCTGGAAAGTTAGATTCCTAGTAGCGATTACTTCAGCTCGTAGAGTCAGTGAGCTTCAGGCCTTGGTTATTTACCCACCATACACAAAAGTTTTTCATGATCATGTGGTCTTGCATACCCACCCTAAGTTCCCACCTAAGGTGGTGAATGATTTCCACATTAATCAGTCGATTGTTTTACCCACAGGTTATGGTGAAAGTGGGGTATAATAATCCTGAGTAGAGAAGTCGGTTATGGTGAAATTCAATGGAAGATTAAGTAATTGATGTACTCAAAAAAGTATAAATATAAGATAAGTGGGCGCTGAGTAGTGGTGATATACACAAAAAAAGATAGTTCTGAGCTACCTTGGCTAGATCTGGCCAGACAGACTTGTGTACCCAGTATTCCAGCCCATCTGGAATACTGGGCACATTAGGATTGTGTTGATAAAAAACAGAGTAACACACCAGTTAGGTTTTCCCTGCTGAGGAAGTCTGCCGCGGTGTTGTCCCTTCTGGCAATGTGGACGGCGGAGATGTCCTGGAGATTCGCCTCTGCCCAAGCCATCAGCGGGGCTATCTCTAGGGACACCTGTTGGCTTCTGGTTCCTCCCTGTCGGTTGATGTATGCCACCGTGGTGGCATTGTCGGACATCACTCTGACTGCTCTGTTCCTCAGTCTGTGGGCAAATCGCAGGCATGCTAATCGGACTGCCCGTGCCTCTAGACGGTTGATGTTCCACCCCGACTCTTCTCTGTTCCATCGCCCTTGGGCGGTGAGCTCTTCGCAGTGTGCTCCCCATCCGCTCAGGCTGGCATCTGTGGTGAGCAGAGTCCACGTGGGGGAGGACATCTTCGACCCCCTGCTCGTGTGGTGGGACTGCAACCACTACCGTAGCTGGGTCCGCAGTCTGGCTGGTAGAGGTAGATGCACGGAGTAATTCCGGAAGCGTGGGCTCCATCGAGAAAGGAGGGAGCGTTGTAGTGGTCTCATATGGGCCCGCGCCCAGGGTACCACTTCCAGGGTGGATGCCATGAGACCGAGAACCTGCAGATAGTCCCAAGCTATGGGCCGGCTGCCTGCCATCAAAGACCGTAGACGCGTCTGGAGTTTTAACCTTCTCTTGGTAGTGAGGCTGACTTTGTCTGCCTGGGTGTCGAACTGGACTCCCAGGTATTCCAGTGATTGGGAAGGCTGTAGGCAGCTCTTGTTTAGGTTGACTACCCATCCCAGGCTTTCCAGCAGGGAGATCACTCTGTTGGTTGCCCGATGGCTCTCCTCTCAGGATTTCGCCCGGATCAGCCAATCGTCTAGGTAGGGATGGACAAGGATTCCTTCCCGTCTGAGCACCGCTGCCACCGCTACGATCACCTTGGTGAAGGTCCGCGGCGCCGTGGCTAACCCGAAGGGCAAAGCCCGGAATTGGAAGTGTCGTCCCAGAACCTTGAAGCATAGGTAGTGCTGATGATCCCGATGGATCGGATATGCAGGTAGGCTTCCGACAAGTCTAAGGCCGTGAGGAATTCTCCTGGCTGTACCGCGGTCTTGACTGAGCGCAGAGTTTCCATGCGAAACCTCGGGACCCTTAAGTATCGGTTGACTGACTTGAGGTCCAATAAGGGCCGGAAAGTGCCCTCTTTCTTGGGTACCATGAAATAAATGGAATAGTGCCCAGAATCCATTTCCCATGCAGGTACTGGGATTATGGCTTTCAAGGACAGGAGCCTCGCCAGGGTAGCTTCCAATGTTGCCTTCTTGTGGATTGGACACGGAGATTCCACAAACCTGTCCGGAGGGATATGATGGAAATCCAGATAATACCCCTCTCGGATGATGGCGAGGACCCACTGGTCCGACGTAATCTCGACCCATCTGGGGTAGAAGAGGGTTAACCTGCCCCCCTATGGCTTCGTCCCCCGGATGGATCGGCTGATTCTCATTGTGGGGTGCGGCCGGGACCCGTACCTGAGCCGGCTCCCCTCTTGTGCTGCTTGGTCCGAAAGGACTGGTTACTGGCCTGAGGACGAGGTGCCTGGTAGCGACTCCTATAGGGAGTGAAGCGTTGGGAGCTTCTACCTCTGGAGGGCCTCGGAAAGGTGCGCTGGTTCCTCTTGGACCTGTCTTCCGGCAGTCGAGGTACTGGAGAGGCACCCCATGTGCTGACCAGTTTATCTAGGTCGCTGCCGAACAGAAGAGACCCCTTGAACAGCATTCTAGTGAGACGTGTCTTAGAAGGAGCGTCGGCTGACCAGTTCCGTATCTAGAGCTGCCTCCTGGTTGCTACTGAGGATGAGACCCCCTTGGCTGTCGTACGGACTAGGTCGGAGGCAGCATCCGTAAGGAACGAGAGAGCTGACTCCATGTCTGCCGCCGGCGCATTGTTCCTGACCTGTGACAAACAGGAACGCGTTACCACTGTGCAGCAGGTGGCGATTCGCAGAGACAGAGCTGCCACCTCAAAGGATTGTTTCAGGATGGCGTCCAGGCGTCGGTCATGAGCCTCCTTGAGGGCCGCCCCCCCCTCCACTGGAATGGTAGTGCGCTTGACCACAGCGCTAACCAAGGCGTCTACCTTAGGGCACGCCAGCATATCCTTGCTTGCCGTGTCCAGGGGGTACATGCCGGACAGGGCACGACCCCCTTTGAATGAGGCCTCCGGCGCATTCCACTCCAAATCGATCAGCTGTTGCGCCGCTTGCAGGAAGGGGAAATGGCGGGCTGTGGGACGAAAACCCTCCAGCAGGGGGTTCTGCGTAGATGCCTCCATGGTGCTGGGGCCTGGAACAGCCAACTCCGTCAGGCACTGAGAGACCAGGTCGGAGAGATCCTCCTTGGGAAAGAACCGCCTCATAGTTCGATATGGCTCTATCCCCGAGGGAAGTTCCCCCTCCTCGGGGGGTTTGGACTCGTCCTCTGAGACATCAGGGTCCGCAGGAGCCGGACTGCCCGGAGACGGGTGCCTGCGGTAAGGGCGAGAGGGTCCGGGGACAGGGTCAGCCGGGGCAGCAGGGCCTGGACGGGAAGCTGACTGCATCTGTACAAAGGCGTGGATCCCCTTAAATAAATCCACCCAGGAAATGGAAGCGGTCTCTAGCCGTCGGGGTACCAGGTCCCCCGGGATTCCTGGCTGTTCGAGACTGCCCGCTAGATCTGGGGTGGGCCCTGGGGAACTGTCGGTAAACCTCGGTTGAGACTGGTCCTGGCCCGAGGCTCCCACGGCCTCCTCACATTGGGCACAAAGGGAGTCTGGCTCCTCGCTCTGCGTGGCTCTAAGCTGGCACGCTGAGCACAGGCCAAGGGCTTTCACGCCGGAAGCAGGAGGTGCCACCTCTGGAGACGCCGGGGCGTTTAGGTGTTCCATTGCGTCTTGCGAATGCAGGGCACCAGTGTTTATGCTGTCAACGATATGCGTTCAATAATAATATGAGCCCACTAATAACATGCGCTCAATAATATGCGCTCAGCAATATGCGCTCAATAATATGCGTACAGCAATATGCGCTAAATAATAAACAATATGCGCTCAATAATATGCGTTCAATAAACAATATGCGCTCAATAATATGCGTACAGCAATATGCGCTCAATAATAAACAATATGTGCTTAATAATATACGCTTAGCAATCTATATGCTGCGTTGTGCACCTAACAACAGGCGCCTATCCATGGGCACTCAATACCTGAACAAGGCAGACAAAATGGCAACCTCCACGGCATGCCGCATACAGGCAACGCCGCCGATCCTCGTACCTCGGAGACCAAAAGTAAAAGATGTACGCCTTACCTGATCCTCGGCGCTTCCCGGCTGTAACCGGGCAGTCTCCGGCTGTGGGGGGAGAGGGGAAATACCTTCACCGCCGCGCTTGAGGAAATGCACCCGCTGCCTCTAAGCCGCCGAACTCGTCTCGCTCGGGGCTAAGTCCACGCCGGGACCGAGGCGCCACTCAGCCAGGCCCGAGCCCTTCTCGCTCGGGGGCTAGATCCCTGCCGCGATTCGGCCACCGGACCGAGGCGTAGACCTCCGAGGGATCGCGGAAATCACCCCGGGAAACTCAACTGGGGGAGGGACCCGAAGGTATCACCGCAGGAGTGCGGGGCTCGTCTTCTGAGAAATTTGGAAAGTAGAAAGTAGAAAGTAGATTTGGAAAACACGCTCAGCGAGCGTGCAGGCGCTCCAAACTGCTTTGGAGACGGAAATTACTGAGCTGCTTCACTTCCTGTGGGGGTATATGTACTCGTGCTGACGTCAGATCCGCCTCCAACTGCTAGCACGAGCACACTATACCCACTTGTTCTGAGTCCATCTGGCTACATGCCAGGAAATATACTATTTTGAGAGCCTTGCTCCCTCATGCCTACCTGGCTTGCCCCTGATATACCACTTTGAGGCTTTTGCAGCTGTTATCCCTACTGCTCTTCCCCAGATGTATCATTTTGGGTGTCTTCTGCCACTATGTCTAGCTGCCATGCACCAGATATACCACTTTGGAGTCTTGCTGCCTCTCTGCCTAATTACCAAGCACCAGAAATACCACCATGATGGTCTTGCTGCTAACTATGTCTACCTGCCATGCCACTTATATACCACTTTAGGGGTCTTGCTGCCATGCCCCAGATGTATTACCTTGGGAGTCTTAGTGCTGCTCTTCCTAGCTGCTATGCCCTAGTTGTATCACCTTGGAGGTCATGCCGCCTCTCTTCTTGGCTGCCATACCCCGGATTCTATACCTTGTGGATTTTGATGCTTTCTTGTTTGCTGCTTGGATCCCAAGCTAGTTCTGCCACACTACTTCTTTATAATGAGGTATTTGGCCCCAAAATAAATTGAATAAAGAAAAAGAGAAAAATTCTCTTTTCTGATTCTAACACAGAGTAACAGTAAATGATGGCATAAAAAGACAAGTGGCCCATTCAGTCTGCCCAGGAAATTTATTTTTATTTTAGCCTTATCCTTCATCTCCATCATTTAGCCACTAGGATCCCCTGTGGTTATTCCAAGCCACTCTCCAATTTACAGAGAAAGATGATCCCAGAAGGAGAAATACATCACTAGAAGCTCAGTGAGAATCTGGAAGGGAACAAAATGTTACCAGAAAGCACAAAGGATGCTTACTCCTGTTCTGGCTGGGGAAAAAAGTGGAGGAATAAATGCATCTCAGAGATTTAAAAAAAAAAAAAAAAAAAAAAAAAAGCAAAGAAATTCAGCAGGAAATTCAGCTGAGAAATCTCAAGAGTATAAGCAAAGTGCCAGTAATTTCACACACAGGGCAAGAGCAAAGAAATTCTGTAAACTCTGAAAGCACAGCAAAGATTTAATACTGAAGACATTCAATATATACACACAGACTATAGCAAAACCCTCAGGGGCTGATGCAATATCATGCACGTAAATATGGGTGCCCAAACTGGGCGCCTGTTTTTTCAAAGTACGCAATGCAATATTCTGAGTTGCCACACTAGGGATAAATTGTGCATCCCTAGCACTTAAAAGTATCGGGTGACCAGAAGATGGGGCTGTGCTCGGGTTAGGAAAACAGACCCTCAATACGAGCGTCCCATTTTCTCCCACAGCAGATAAATTACCAGCATAATATATACACATACCATATTTTTTGCTCCATAAGACACACCTGACCATAAGACGCACCTAGGATTCAGAGGGGAAAAATTAAAAAAAAAAATAATAATAATAATGGTGTGCTAAACTGGCTCTGTTCCCAGATGTCTGTGCGTCATATGGAGCAAATTAGGGGAGTGCATAAAATTTTTTTTGTCCCCATTTCGTTTTCAGGTTTGGGGAGGGCCATTTCGGTCCACTCCCCAGATCAGAAAACCTTTATCGTTCTCTTTCTGTGGGAAAAAAAAACAAAACAAACCCCCCCCCCCCATCCCAACCCTTTAAATTTAATTAACTACAATCCCCCACCCCCCTGACCCCCCCCCCCCCCCCAACAAGACCTGCCAAAAGTCCCTGGTGGTCCAGCGGGGGTCCGGGAGCGATCTCCTGCACTTGGGCCATCGGCTGCCAGTAATCAAAATGGCACCGATGGCCCTTTGCCCTTACTATGTCACAGGGGCCGACCAATGGCACCGGTAGCCTCTGTGACGAAGTAAGGGCAAAGGGTCGTCGGCGCCATTTTGATTACTGGCAGCCGACGGCTTAAGTGCAGGAGATCGCTCCCGGACCCCCGCTGGACCACCAGGGACTTTTGGCGGGTCTTGGGGGGGGGGGGGGGGGGTCAGGAGGGTGGGGGGTTGTAGTTAGTTTTTGTTTTTTTATATTCGCTCCATAAGACGCACAGACATTTTCTCCCCACTTTTGGGAGGAAAAAGTGTGTCTTATGGAGCGAAAAATACGGTAATACACATGGCCTGGAGCATGTATTTTGTGTGCCCAAAAAAATGTCTTTTTTCATCAAGCCTTTAATTTTTAAAATAATTTTTAGTCATCACAAGGAGCAGATCTTAGTATTGCGATGATACTAAGTAGAAGGAACCACAGAAAAGAAATATTTTAGTTTTTTTAGTTGAGCCCTTGATGCATGGCAAGACTTTACACCAGCTCTGGGGATGGTATTAAATTTTACGAATTAAAAAGTGTGCGCTAGGTGCATGGTGATTTTTTGCATTGGGGGTAACAGCTAATAGCCTCATCTACATGGCACTTACATGTGATGAGGGCTATTAGCTACGCGTTTGTTTGGATGTTCATTTTGGATTGCTAATCCCCTTACTGCATCGGATGTTAATCTAGCATGTTCAAAACACACTTCCAACTGCGGCGGGTTAAACTCTGCACTAGATAGCGTGCACTTATTGCATCGGCCTATCAGTCAGAAGGAAAAAATTCAGGCACAATAGAAAACATGTACAGGAGAGAATGTGGGAAAAGTTTCATTACTAAGAGAGAAATAATGCAACACCAGAAAAACAGAGAGACACTATTCAGCTACAGAATATTGGAAAAGCTTTCTTGATAAAACAAGTTCATAAATTACCAGGAAAACCACAGTGATAAGAGTCCATTGCATGTTTTGATTGTGAAAAGTTTCAAATGGAAAGCAAATTTCACAAGAAACCAAAAATTCCACACACAGCTAGATCAATTTCAAGTAGGGAATGAAATCAAAGCCTATGTCACAAAAATGATACTGTTGACAGATCATTCTCTTGTAATAAATCTGACAAGTGCTTCAACAGGAAGACAGACATCGCCCATGCCACTCTGCCTTGCTGCTATACCCTTTTATCTTCCACATTAGAAGACATTTTTCCACTCAGCATTGCTGCCATACCCCAATTTTGCACCTTGAGGGTTTTGCTGTTACTCTGCCTTGGTGTCATACCCCAGACTCTACATCTTGGGGTGTTCTTTTTACTGTGGGTGCCACTTTGCATCTCTCATGGTATCTTGCTGTGCTAATACCAATCTTTGTGCTTTGTTCCCCCTTCTTGGTGACTTGGGATGCTGATGCCACTCTTGGTACCATTTTGCCTCTTGTGCTACCTTTGAAGGTTCATTCCATTGTTGTTGTTGCCTTCTTTTGAAGTGAGTGCTCTTACCACTCTGCTGCTTTTCTCCTCTCACTGCTGATACCCCTTTGCATTTTTACAGTGCTTTAGGCTATTCATGCCACTTCACCACACTCTAGGTGCCTTGGAATTCTTCTTTCCTTCTGATCATGTCTTCCAAGTTTCATTGTAACTGATGAAAAAAAAAAATTTGGAGCCCAAAATAGGATCAATCTTTCTTCCATTGACTTTAAAAGGAAATGAATGAAAGAAATAAAACAAATTATTGTTTTTTGTTTGAAACAAACCAAACAAATGGAGCTTATCTACAAAACAAATTATGAACCAAAACAAATTTAGCCCCTGCATCCCTATTAGACATGTTCAATTTGATGAGATTAAAGTCTAGGGAAAAAAAACAATGGAAAGACAATTGACTGATTAACTTGGAAATTCACCACCACTTTAGGAAGAAACTTGGAATGAGAGTGCAGCACAACTGTATAATGATGAAAGTTCGGATAAAGTGGATAATCCCATAAAACAGGCCCCACTAGGCCTGCAGCTCAGAAATTCTATGGACCAAAAATATGACTTTCCAGTACAGTTGCCTAAGATCAGAGTAGTTCAGAGACAAAATTATTGCTTTTATCAGTTGACTGAGATCACAACACACAGCTAAATGCTTGATGGAAGGCTTCAACTGAAGCAAGCTCTATGTGAATCTGACAACTAGAGACTGTATAGAGAGATAAGGTGGCCTGGCTTCAGTCTCTATGACAGAGCATAGGTTTTGAGTATCTGTTCTATCAGCACAAAATCTGCATGCTTGAGGCATCAAGAGAGAACCTCGAGAATCTCCATTACTGCTTTAAAGATAATATAAAAACCATTGATGCAGAAGAAACATCCTCTTAGGTAACCAAAGGCAACATAGTGATGCAGTGTCACAGACCACTGGAGAACACAGCAGCTTAGTCACCAGAAGTGAGGCTGAACTCACCTCTGGGATGGAGCCATATATAAGTGGATAAGGCAATGGCCTCAATATCATTGATCTCAGCCTTGAGCACAGGAAAAAGCAGAGTTGCTTACCTGTAACAGGAGTCTGAAGACAACCGGATCCATCCATTGGAATCCAGCCCAGAACTTTTATGTCAAAGTTTCTAGAACTTTGGCTGTGCCTCACTGGGCATGCCCAGCATTTAATTATACTATATGTCCATGCGGAAGTCCCTACAGTCTTGGTCCTTAGCATTATAATGAGAAGCTAACTTCAAGGAGAGATGGGTGGGTTATATTAGGACTGACATTCTGCTGTCCCGAAGAACACCTGTTAAAATTAAGCAACTCTGCTTTCTCTGAGGATGTGTGGGGAATCCCTAGCTATAGACTACCCAGAATTTAAAAAAGTAAGCAAGTGCCTACAAGCACAACAAACTATTTTTGCTGGCAATAAGCCTTTTTTCCATTTTATAAAACTTATCTATGAAGGGCCGCTTGGAACAAAACAACCAATCCTGGGAGGGAATGGAGTTGGGTTCTATACCTCAAGCAAAGTCCACAAGACAAATTGACCAAGTCTACTTTTGTGACCAATATCCTGTCCAAACAGTAGTGAGAAGTGAATATTATTGAGAACTCCACATTGCAGCCTTCTAGATCTCCTCCACAGTGACTCAGCAATGCTGCCATGGCCTACCACATTCAACCCTGACAGGCATAACAAAAAGAGATGCAATCTGCTAACCAATTGGATACATTGTGATATCAAAAGAAAAAAAAGCTGGGTAGACTTTCTATAGGCTTCAGACTCCTCTAGGTTGAATACCAAAGCTCTCTTTCAGTCCAAAATGTACAATGCTTGTTTCACCTTTGTGGACATGTGACCTGGGAAAAAATGTTGGAAAGATGATTGACTAGTTAAGATGGAATTCTGATACCAACTTAGGCAGGAACTTAGCTTGGGAACACAGAACCACCCTATTATGATGAAATTTGGTATAAGGTAGATAAATAACTAGTGTGTAGAGGTCACTGACCCTGTGGGCTGAAGTGACTACTACCAAAAATATGCAGTCATGAGGGGCCTGCTGGAAAGAGTGCTCCATTCTCAGATGCTTCCAGGAAAAAGGATGGCAGGTCTGGAGTGGCTGAGAAGAGCTGAAGTGTTGCACAATGTTTATGTATCTGTGCTACTGTTTCCTTAACCCTATCTTTGAAGAGATTCTCTTCAGTACATGGAACATCTGCAAGTCTTTCCTGGACTTCAGGTTGGAAGTCTGAGGTCTGCAAATCTGCAGGCACCAATTCTCACCACAGAGACTTTTGATGCCATTTTGAAAAAATCAAAGGTAGAGCATACTATGTGCTTTCCACATGACATTTCCTTTTCCACCAGTGATTGGAGCATGTCCTGTTGCTTTTGAGGAAGGTGCTCAACCATCCCTTGCACTTACTTCAGCAAGTCTCGCAAGCACTGGTCCATGAAGAATTGGTAGGAGGTTATGCAGGCATTTAGCATAGCCCCCTTAAACACTCTCCTCCCAAGAGTGTCAAAGCCTTCTGGATGAGATAAATCACATCTACCTTCTTGTTTACAGAATCCACAGAGAGGAGGTACTCCTACATTATCATCTGCACCAACTAAAGGATTTGTGAACTGGAACTGTAATGATTGCCTTAGAGGGCTCCATGAACTGAAGGATGTCCAGCATCTTATTTCTGGTTTCATCCTCCATCAACAAAGTAAAGGGAATGACATCTGCCATTAACCTTAAACCCAATGAAGGAGAGGTCTTCAGGAGGGGGCTTCCTTCTCTCTGTGGGAGGAGAAGGGTCAGTGAAGATCTGTCAATCCCTCTTCATCAGAGTTCAGATCTTGACTGGTGGTGAAGACCCCAACTGTGCCCGTCCAGCAGACAAGGCCTCAGAGAGGAATATACTACTCTGCTTGGGCCTAGAACCTGAGGAACTCTGGTGTATCAGGGTAGCTTCATCTCTTGAAAGACTGGAGATTACCATTGGGGTGGCCACCAACTATACAGATTTTCCTCTGGGAATCGGCATCAGAACTGATACAAGGCAGCCAGACAGGTGAAGGGACTCTAGTATCGACCCAACTTCAGCCCAAGCTAGTGCTGGTGGCCTTGAGGCCAATGCATTGAGGCCTTGCAGTGCCTTGTCCAAGGCCTGCTATATCTCTTTGTCCAGCTCCTCTCCTCAAAGATACCTGATGCCAATACTGACTGACAAGAAGGAAGGGTGGCCACATCTTCCTGGAATCCAAGACATGTATTGGTGGCTGACATTCGGATCCCTGAAGACTGGTGTGGCTCCTGGGCCTTTGATGAGGATAAGCTCTTTTCTCCACAAGACCGCTTTAGTGGGGGTTTCTGAGCCACCGCCGGATCGTCCCCACTCCCTGTATCGCATACCAGTGGAGATCAATATTGATGCCAGAATGAAAAAAGTGAAACTGAACACCTTCTTTGAGCAGGAATAAGCAGCAATTACTTGTCTCTAGGGATCTTCATTTTCAGTTTTTATTTTTCCAAAAACGTAAGAACAAAGATATTTACCTGGAAAAATGACAAGACTTTTTTCCCCTGATTTCTTCCATTTTTGCTCTTGTAATTCCAAGGAAAAATAAAATAAAAACTGAAAACAAAGGTCCCTACTGATGCCTGACAGCGAAGGAGTGTAATGCACTCTCAATGTCAATGCATTGCCATCGTCCGGTGCAGCTCCTGTATCCTTTAATGTTGGCACATACAATACATTGAAGAGCTTCTCCATCAGTTTTAGCTGGGACCATCATCCTTTTGAGGTCACTGTTATACACAGGCAACTTCTTCAGACAAGATGTGATGTCCCTGGCAGAGGAAACAATATAGCGAGTCATAATAGACATAATCCTGGCATATCAAGGGTATAGGTAGAAGCCACTGATCTGCTCGTGCATGACCAGCCAGAACCAAGGGAAGCAAAACTGAACTCGATGACCAAGAGGCAGTCAATGCCCACCGGGCTCAGATGGTGCATGGACCAGGTACAAAAACAGAATGGAAACTAAGAAAAAAAGACTAAAAAGCCTGCTCAAGGAACTACAAGGAGACGAAACAAGACCATGGGGCCCTATGACAAACTATCCTGTAAAATTTTCCCCAAAATAAAAATACAAGGGGCAGAAGAGGAACAGTGACCGTTGGACTCTGCATAAAAGGAGAGAATGATTGGGACTCCAACTGGACAGGTGGTATAGTGGCATGCTGGGCATGCCCAGTGAGGCACAAATTATAGAAACTTTGACATAAAAATTCCAGCCTGTGCACCATCAGATGTCATATACATATGAGTACTACCATCCTGCTTGTTCTCTGAAAATTGTTTCCATTCTGGTGCTTCCACATGACATTTAATGTCCTATTTCCTCAAGGTTGAACTCAATGTAGAAAACAGAAGGCAATTCCAGGCTTTGAGTGCCACAAGTCAATCAGGATTTTGAGATATACTGAATATGCATGAGATGCATATGTATGCATTGCTTCCACTATATGCAAATTCATCTCATGCAAATTCAGTGTGAATATACTGAAAACCCAACTGGCTGTAAAGCACTTGAGGACTAGAGTTGCTTACTCCGATGTAGCAAAATCCATCTCCCTTATTGAATGGGAGGATCAGGATGGTTCCCTTCTCCTGGACCTCCTCTGTGGTCTTGGTTCCAAGGATACTAACTGATCCCTCAATGATAAACCAGCAGCAGAGATGCAGTTCTAGGGTCCTTACTACTTGCCAAAAAATCTGTCTAGGAAGATATTAGAGTGTGAGGAGATTCAAACACAAGGCAAAAGATTATTTTGCCTGAAGAACATCACAAAACAGAGACAAAGATGGTCAAGTTCACAGATGAAAAAAAAAAAGACTGGGAGGTGGGGGGAAGCAGCAGCAGATGCAAAGCAAGTAATTCACATGCCTAATACAGCCTTCCAGGCTACTTCATAACTGTAGAAGGATCATGCCATTTTGGCACTGTCAGATGGCATTTACTTGTGTGATTAATTCTGTTTGGCATCAAGAGAATATTCCAGCTCTCCAGTGAAACTGCAACCAATGTAATCAGCAGGAACCCCTCTACACAAGAAAGAATAAATTTCTTCGTGGCTTCCCCGCCTGTTACTTGCAACAAAATACATGGCTTAGCAAAAAAATAAAAATAAAAAACCACTGCCATCTCACTTTTCTACCTAAGGCAGCTCTTCTCTCTCAGCAGAGGCCTATTCCAGCCCATTGAGCCCGGGCCCTGCAAACACGTACAGCAAAGCCTTTCTTGTCAGATATATAATCTAGGATTTGTTGAAGCAGTATGAAAAAAAAATGAAGGATCAAAATTTTCACTAAGGACATATCACACAACATATTCTAAGAAAAGCATAAAATGTTATATATTATTTTATCTTATCTGTTATTAGGAATTGTAATGTGTTATATTTTAGTTTTAGAATTTTAGCCCGACAGCTAATTTATTTATTTTTCCGTGCTTTATCTTTTTAATTATTTTAGCTGTCTCTTGATTTTATTGTATTATTGTATTTCCTTGTTAATTGCAAACCGTTGTGAAGGCCTTGCCGATGTGATGGTGTAGAAAAACAATAAAACCGTAAATGCCATTTGAGTCACCACCTTTCTCTTGGTTGACCTCACCCTCCTAAAGTAACATTTCAGTACACTTTCTTTATGGCTCACACCACTGCCTTGTCTAAGTTTTACTACATTGGATCTATCTCCTGTTTTCTGCTTATCAGTACCTCACAGTCCCATCAACTACTGTTCTCTTATATATTAGATCCCCAATGCATGATTACATATTTTTGCATTAGAATTTTAATTGTAGTCTCGTGACCACACTTCAAAATGTTACAACTAAATCTAAGAAAATATTTGCGATGGTGGTCTAAGTTTTCTTGTGTCCTGCCACCATCCTATGTCACCAGGGTAACATTTTCAGGAAAACATTTTCAGAGCCATGTAAAATAAAATTCTTCTCAGCTTTATTTATAGTTATCATTAATTTCACTTTATTTGTTATCCCCTCTAGCCTCTCTCATCCTCTTCCCTCCTTCCTCTGCAACCTTGGCTCCTCCAAGTTGGACCTTAGTCAACAGCAGCTATTTCTTTCAACTGACCTCAGTGTTACTTCTACATCCAGAAGCCAGCTTCTGCTACAGCAGTGCTTCTATACCCAGTTGCAACAGCTTATCTCCATGGCAGGCCATGGTGCTGCTCTCTACACCACTAGCACCTCTTCAGCTCTATTAATGGTAGGCATTGAATTTTCCATCATTTCCCAGCACTTGACACAGCATAAAAAAACATCACGGGGGCTCATGCAGTCGGCATGCTTCAGACCCTAAGATTCAAAATTAATAGCACGAGAGCTCTCTATGGAATACTATATTCAGAGAATTTAAGTCAATTTTGCAGTATTTCAAAAGAAAATTTTTCAAACATACTCAAGTCCAATATGTAGCATAAACATCTTGCAAGCCAAGAAAAATAAAGGGAGAACATGAAAAACCAAAAAAAAATTTAACACCGCACCTTCAAAAGGATATAAACCAGTTGGAGTCAAGTCAGTCCAAAGGGTGGCTATTAAAATGATCAATGCTCTTTGTTCTAAGGCATATGGGGATATCCAAAGATCTAAACATGTATACCCTAGAGGAAAGGCAAGATAGGGGAGAGATGATAGAGACATTTAAACATTTCAAAGATTTCCAGGCAAAGTAGGCAAATGTCTTTCAAAAGAAAGGAGGATCTAGAACAAAGGGTCATAGGCTGAGGGTGAAAGGGGATAGAGTCAGGAGTAATCTTAGGAAATATGTTTTTAACAGACAGGATAGTAGATACATGGAACGGCCTCCCAGTGGAGACAAAAACAATATATGAATTCAAGAAAGCATGGAATAAATACAGGGGATCTCTGAGGCAGTGAAAAATTGGACAGATGGGGAGACAAGACAGGCCATATGGACTATTTCTGATGTTATGTTTCTATGTTAAATTTCCCAAGAAGCTATGAAATTGCTCCTGTCAAAACAGACTTTTCTGTTTCATACTATAATGGTTTAATGTTATTTCTCCTAGCAATGATATATCATACAAGGATATTTATGTTAACAGAAATATCATGTGTTATCAGAACTGAGAAAGCATCACATGAAATGGAGAAATATTACGACTGCTGGGATTACATAACTATGATAAAGAGCACTGCGCTTCTGTTAGACGTCTCCCCTTTCTCAAGTCAATGCTCTGCTTCAGGGGGAAACCAGCATACCAAAAATGTGAGATATTTAAGGAAAAACACTAGTTACTAAATACCCAAAATACTGACACAGGCTTCAAAGCAAACACCACATGAAAAACAGGAAGAAAACCAAGCATTCGTCCTGGTTCAGGGAGCCCAAAGCCTGAACGAGTTTTTCCCGAAATTTCAGGAAAAATTCGTTTTTGGGTTTTATGCACACTAAACCGAAATTCGGGTCCCCCGAATTTAAAAGGCCCGAACCCCAGAAACACAAAATTTCCCGCGGCGGGCCGAAAACGAAGCCCGAATCAAAAGGTTCGGTCTTCACACATCTCTAATATATTCTATGTTGCTTTTGCCACCATTGAATCCTACAGAGCAGGGGCTTGTGTTGCTGAACATATCTAAATGAGGTAGTGTGGGGTCTGACATGTGGGTGGGCACTTTTGACTTGTGCTATTACTTCTTGATGAAAAAAGCAAACCAAATCAGCGCATGAATATAAGGTGCAAGAAAAATAATTTACATAGTCTGCATAAATCCCATCATGTTATATTTAGGCAGAGAAAAGGAAAAACAGGAAAATGATAACACCAAGCAAAAGTAATCTTACACAGTACCTCTTGGTGGTAAATCCATATCTCCTGATGTAAGTCCTATCAAGTTGGACCTCTGAGCATGAACTCTGTGCCTATATAAGGGCCTTGAAGTATTTGTTATACTTGGCGCTTCAGGATTATAGCCATCTGTGTCGTACGTTTCTAGCAGTAAAGAAATTAAAAATAAAAATATAAGCTGACTGGTTTGTGCATCTTCGAAAAACAAAACAATTAACAGAAAAATAAAAAGCATTCACTCGAACTCCTGTAGAGCTGGGAAATATATCAAAAAATTTTAATAAAACTGAGTAGAAAGGGTTATTTATTTATTTAACGGTTTACATTGGAACTGAAGGTGGAAATTACATCAAACAGGTACAAGGGATGGGACTACAGAAACAAAAGGGGAAGTAGCCGAAACTGGCAAGCAAGAGCAACATCCTATGTAAAACTAACAAGTAAAAAATGGAGCGTAACTTTATACATGGGTTCAGATCAAGTGCTGATGCAACAAAGGGTTGAAAGCAGGGGATCTAGTCTGGATAAGCCTGTTTGAAGAGCCAAGTTTTTAATTTATTTTTGAATTTGATGGAACAAGGCTCAAGTTGGAGGTTTGTGGGCAGTGAGTTCCATTCGGGTGGGACCAGCAATGGAGAGGGCTCGATCCCTCGTGGAGGTGAGGTGTGCCTCCTTGAGAGACGGCACGTGAAGTGTTCCTTAGAGAGTGTGAGGCAGAACGGCTCATCAAGCCAGTTGGAGTTGTGTCTGTAGATGGATTTGTGAATAATAGTAAGGGTTTTATAGAGGATGCGTAAAGGGATCGGGAGCCAATGAAGGTCTTTAAGAATGGGGGTGTTGTGGTCATATTTACGAGCATTTGTGATGGTTCTCGCTATCGCATTCTGGAGCATTTGAAGCGGTTTTATGGTGGAATAGGGGACACCTAGGAGAAGGCAGTTGCAGTAATCCATTTTCGGTGAGAGGGTGGCCTGAATGACGGTACGGAAATCATGGGTATGGAGTAGGGGTTTTAGTTTTTTCATAACATTGAGCTTAAAGAAACCTTCCTTGATGATTGTGTTGATGTATTTTTTTAGGTTCAATTGCTGGTCAATCAGGACACCGAGGTCTCGTACAAAGTGCTGAGCGGAGATGGAACTATATGCCGGGTCATTTGCAAGGGAAGGTTTGGGGAGTTGGTGTTGGGATATGAAGAGCAGTTCTGTTTTGGTGGTGTTTAAGGCGAGGTGGAGATTTGTGAAGGGTGTTGATGGATACAAGGCAATTCTCCCAGAGTTTTAGAGATTCGGAGATAGTCATGAATTGGTATAATGATCTGGACGTCACAGGCATATAGGTAGAATTTGAGGCCAAGGTCAGATAGGAGCTGGCAGAGAGGTGTGAGGTAAATACTGAATAGGGTGGATGAGAGTGAGGAACCTTGAGTAACTCCTTGGGAGAGGGCGTAATGAGTGGATTCAGCATTGCCATTAAATACACACAAATGTTAGTGGTATACTACCAAATGAAAATGTAAACATACATTTGGAGAAAATACTCAACCTCTAGGTAAGTACTTTTGCTGGATGTCGGATCACTATGGTAACAATTTACCAGCCTACTAGTAGTGAATCGCAAAATGAACACAATTATCTCTAAGGAATGATTTTATATCTTCCTCACTATTTATAAACTAACAATAAAATTCTCAACTTCAATCTTATGATAACTTCTGACAGCAGGGCTAAAGTAGTAATTTTTAATAGACATGAAATGTTTTGATGGCAAGGAGAACTGGATCACACTCTAAAATTAGGATGCAGCCATGATCCTGGGAATCACAGAATCTGACAATAACTAGTTTCCTCATCACATGCTTGTGTTTCTCCTCCTTACCCCATACCTAAATGTCCCCCTTGTCTTCACTATCTCCCTCCTTCCCTTCTAGTCATCTCCCCTTCATTATTTATCTGCCTCTAACATAAATGCATAGTCTCCTGTTGTAATCCTTCTTTCTCCACTGCTGCCTCTCCCTCTGCTCTATCCCACCGCTCTCTTCATCCCATCTCTCCACCGCTATCAAACACTTCCTCCAATCACTGACCTTCCTTATCCAGTCCCCTCTCCTTCACAGCTAGCCTCTTCTGACTTCCTTGATAACTGTTCCAGTTTCATTTCTCTAATCAATTCCCTTGCTCCCTTCTCCCCATTTATTTCCATGGGCCCCTTCTTCCTTTTTCGATCTAATCTTCTCCTTCCCTCCTTTTTCCTCATTTTCATTCCTTCTGCCATTAAATGCTCTTTATAAATATGCCTGCCTGTTGCTAAAATCACATAAATAGGACTCATCAACATATAAGCATATACTGGAGAAAATCTGCGGTCCAATAAATTTGCAAACACCTGTGGCTCTACCTTGAAAATGGTGATGTCAGGCCATGCTAAATTATATTCTAGAATAAAAGTATTCAAATTATTCCCATTTAATGAACAAAACTGTTAGCATACATTACATCAGAACTAGAAAATAAGCAGATACTATAAATTGATAGTTATTTCTGATCACAAACTAGAGTTCTGTACCTGGGGTAAAGAGAGGGGGTGGTCCAGGAGGAGGGTGATGAATGCCTGAAGTTACCACAGTGGGAACAGAGCTAGTTGCAGAATTTGGGGGAGCATCCATTCCAGAGGGCTGTAAAGGTGGAAGTGGAGGTGGTGGTCCTATGAAAAGCAAAAGATGAAAACATGGCAATTCAATTTTAAAAAGTTAGAGTAATATTTATTTATCAAAATACTGTCAAAATTGGTGAAACAGGAATTTCATTTATTCATGCTTTCTGGTGTTCTCAGGCTTTCAAATAAAAAATTCAGTATTTACAGACCATGTACCAGATTCACAATAGCTAACACTGGCACCTCTAACTACAGCATAACAGAAGATATCTGAACTAATGCAACAAAAATGAAACGGCAGCAATTCAAGAATGAACTTAGCAAGTATGGCAAATCTGGGTACTCTTTTTTGCATAATGAACTGCTCTTCCACAGCTGTAACAAAATAGCAGCAATTGTCATACATATTTTTGAACAACCCTGACAATAGTGCTTTAAGTGTGAACATTCTACAAAGATAGTGGTTTCATTTTAAAGCAAAAACAAGCAACTAATTCCCATCTTTACCATTTCTACTGATTTAAAACAATTTATTTTTCAGGATTTAACAACATTACAGTTGGGCTTTTAGTGGTTTTGGGTCCGAAAAATAGGCATTTCGATGCATATCTTTACAACCATTTGTTTTTAAATGTCAAAATAACTGGCAGGGCTAAAAATTTGTAGGGGTAATGGCCAGGAATGCAGTTCTGGCACTTCTGTTCAAGCTTAAGAGGCAGAGCAGTAGGGGTGTTCTCTTGCCCATCCCCTCCAGCCAGCCTGCAAGGAAGAGAAGAAGTGGGGGCGGAGGGGGGCTGGTTAGAGCACACAGAGAAAAGTGCTGCCACTCTGCTTCCTAATCCAGCCCTTCCCCTCATTTCCCCCTCCACCTCTCCTCCTGTACTGCAGGGAACAGAGGCAAAGGGATGATATTGAAGCACTCTCTGCAGAACAAAGAACTGTCAATTCAACCCTCTCCTTGATGAATGGCACTGCTGCTCACAACTTTCAAACTTGTGCTAATGCATGTCCATTACTGAGGGCTTAATTTCTGGCAAAACAACCCAGAACAGCGTTCTGCCATCTTTTTTCTGGGACTCGAGAAAGCAGAACAGAGCCAGCAGTGTAAAACAATTCTGATTCTCCTGCAGAAATGGACAGAGCCAGCAATTGCATGGATCATTTATGGCCCTCCAGCCCTTGGAGGAAGTAGGGCATAACAGAGCTGCTTACCACATGGTTTTGATTTTTGTGCAATTTCTCAGCACAATTTAGGAAGCTGTGAGGAAGAACAGCCAAATTCAAAAAGACACGAGGTGAATGCCTGTTAGCCCTATTCCTTCTGCCACTGTTGGGGTGCTTACTTCCTGCTCATCACACTGTCATCCCAAGCTCTGCCGCCTCTGTTGCTGGTACTAGGTGCTGACGTCAGATTGAAATCTGATCCGTCTCCAACTGCTAGCACGAGTACACTATACCCATTGGTCCTGAGTCCATCTGCTACACGCTAGGAAATGCATGTTGATTGCCCTATTAGGTATTCCCGCGTGATACAGTAAGTAAAATGTGCAGCCAAGCCGCACATTTTACTTTAAGAAATTAGCGCCTACCCAAAGGTAGGAGTTAATTTCTGCCAGCGCCGGGGAAGTGCACAGAAAAGCAGTTTTTACTGCTTTTCTGTGCACCCTCCAACTTAATATCATGGCAATAAAGTTGGAGGCCCCCAAAGTTAAAAAAAAGTTTAAAATTTAAAAAAAAAAAATTTGAAATGGGCCCGCGGCTCGAAAACCGGATGCTTAATTTTGCCGGCGTCCGGTTTCCGAACCCGTGGCTGTCAGCAGGTTCGAGAACAGACGCCGGCAAAATTGAGTGTCGGCTGTGAAACCCGCTGATAGCCGTCGCTCCTGTCCAAAAAAAGGTGCTAGGGACGCGCTAGTGTCCCTAGCACCTCTTTTTGCTGCGGGCCCTAATTTAAATAAATTAATTTAGTGAATCGCGCAACTTTTACTATATCGGCCCGATAGTAAATAAGCTCAGAACCCACAAGTCTTGTTATAAAGCATGGTTGTACGAGCAGCGTTTAACAACTCAGAATAACATTCTAGCGACTCCCTCTGGAAAATAATTCAGATTAGATAAAGAAGTATTTATTTTTATAATTTTAACTTTTTTAAACGTCATCAGTAGTTAGGATGCTTTTATTAATTTAATGTATTTTATTATTTTGTAATTTTATAGATAGAGTATTATCAGGATTCTTAATCATTTTATAGGGTTTATTCATATATTTATTTTTTAGGGATAAGTATTAAAGGCTTATCCCCAAATTTTGATGTAAACAGACGTGAAGTACATACAATGTTCGGAATATAAAAATGCCTAAACAAAATAAAGCAGAATTGATGGCTATAAATAAATTTACTTTGGAACCTAGACTTCTGTTTTCTTAAAGCAAAGCACAACCAAGATCTTTACCCGCAGCTTTGCCCCAATTTCCAAAGTGAAAGAAGATGCCTACTACCTGCACCTATTTACACCTGCTTATTTTTCCTATGAAAAAAAAGTATGCATGCAAGTATAAGCTCCTCTCCAACCCCATCCCTGAGAATGCCTCTTCTTAGTGCAGGTACAGTTATATCTGTAATGGCACTACATGCAAGAGTTTGCCACTCACACAGAGAGGGCAATTTTCCAAAAGCCCATTTCCACAACTTTATGCAGAAATGGCTTTGAAAACTACCCTCAGTGTTGTTAGTCTCCAGCCCCATATAACACACTGACTTTCAGAGCTGCAGTACTTCACAAAACAAACTACACAGTTTTTAAACATGGTGGGCATAGCACTAAATATCAAATATCAAGTTTCACAGCTTCCTGTCAGTGCTTTCACACACACTCTCCATAGACTTCTCATCAACCTCTTAAAACTCCATATAACAGAACCAATGACTAATTACAGACAGCTGAATAGCTCAGTGCTTACAACATAATATATCAACACATCAGAATGCTATTAAGGCCATCCTGTACCAAAAACCAATGTATATCCTCTCTGGACTTGGATACCACACATGAAGTCAGTATGGCAACTGTCTGCTCCAAGATGCTGTCCTCCATAAGGACACCAGAAAGCTATTCGGCACTTGGTGTGTGCAGCCAAACAAAATTTCAGATTGTTTTGATTCATTATTCTTGTTCCACTTTTCTTTTTTTGTTGTTGTTTTTAGTGTGCACTAATTACACTAAAAACAAAACTGAAAAAAATTAAAAAATTGCTGCACATCCCGACTGGACATGCTTAGAGTCATGTGAATGCTGCAGGAAGTCCATGATATCCAGCTGCATATCTTAGGTTAGGGCTTCCCAAACTAGGGGTCACAAAAACCTTCAATTAGGGTCACAAGGTCATCAAATGTCAGTACTCTTTAGGCACCACCAGCAGCTGCATTAGTAGAAGGCAGCAGAGAGGGGTCTGTGAGCCAGCAGTGCTTGCAGGCCTTGCAGGGGGTCCTGCCCTTGCAAGAGTTTCAGTGGGAACAGGAAGCTCGGCATGAGGAGGATTTGGGGCCACTGCAGGGCTCTGTGAGCTTGCACTGGCTTGCAGGCCTTGTGCTGACTTTCATTATTAATGTTGTTGCCACTTGCAGATCACTGTTGGGCTTGGGAACAGCCACGAGAGGAAGGGAGGGCTGAGTGTATATAGGCCGGTAAAGATTGCCATGGCTCTTCTCTCTGCTCACCACCACTGAACCTACCAAAGAGGAAAATGTCTGTCATCAGCCTGCCCTCTCTTCTCACCAGTTGTCATCCACCTTTGATTTGCAGCCCAGAGGAAAGTGTTGTCACTAGCCTTTACTCAGAAGGATGTTTAGAGAAGGGGCTGTTTGAAGAGAGAAATCAAATGGAGGAGGGGGCTTTGATCAGCTGGTGGGGGATTGGTGGGTGGGGGGTGAGATACAAGTAATTAAAGGTAATTGACTGGAGTATGTAAGAGGATCTTGGAAGTGAGAGGGGATCAGCTGGGAAGAAGTGAGAGAAGGGTTGAAGAGGTGAGGATGGGAGATGATAGTGGAAAGTGGATGAGAGGGAGGAGATAATAGAGGATTAGATGGAGGTTATAAGATGAGAATGAGAGAGGATCAGCTAGGGGGATGAGAAAAAAGCTGAAGTGGGGTGAGAAGAAGAGATGGGCTGAAGAGATGGGAAGAGTTGGATGGTGTAAAAGGAGGTGATCCTCTGGAGGGAATGGAAGTTGAGAGAAAGGATGAACTAGAAAGGATAAGGCTGAGAGAGAGGAAGAATCAGCTGGAGTGTGATAAGAGAGAGTGAAGTGATTGTTGGAGGGGATATGCATCTTTACTATTTAGTTTTGGTCACCCTCTAGAGTCATGTGAATTTTCAAGAGCTAAAATGGGATCACATTGGCTAAACATTTGGGAAGCCTTGCCTTAAGCTAACAGTAGTATCTAATTTCCAGATTATAATAGTCCGTTAAACTCCTTATAATTATTAACAAGAAGTAAAATAAGAGGATTTTGGTTTGTTGGGATAAAAACACAATACATAACCAAGCTGTGGAATCTGTTGCCAGAGGCCATGATCAAGGCAACTAGCAAAGTCGGGTTTAAGAGAGGTTTGGACATTGTCCTTGAGGAAAAGTCCATAAAATGTTATTAGGTAGACTACAGAAAGCTATTGCTATTTCTGGGAGTGAGTAACAAGAAATAGATCTACTTTTTGGGATATATCAGTCACTTGTGATCCAGACAATCCACTATTGGAGACAGGATGCTGGACTTGATCTAACTCTACATGGCACATATTCGTATGTACTCTTGTGAAATTTACATTAAAAGTAGAAATACAGAAGTCACTTACTTACCTGTCACAGGAGGAAGACTGGGTGGCAAAGGTCCTGGAGGTGGCACAGGTGGTCTAAGATTCACAGGTGGAGGCGTTAAAATGGGTGGAGGAGGAGGGAGCCCAGGAGGAGGTGGTCCTTCAACAACAGGGGGTTGTGCAGGGAAAGGAAGAATACCAGGAAGATTCACATCTTCTACAACTACAGGGTCACTGCCATGATCAAATGGACACATATCACCTCTCATACAGAATCCTTGCTCTGAAAAACAAAACAGTTAATTACTAGATATTTACTAAAATCAAAACAGATAGAACTTAAAGTGTCTAGTTTTCCAAGTTTAGAGCTAAATATACATTAAAATGAAAAAAGTTTCATTTGGGAAAGTGGATAAAGACAAGTGCAACCCAAGGAACTGACAGAGTGTATCTCTGTCCAGATAAATCACTTTATTTATTTAGATTTTTATATTCCACTTTTCACACGTTTTTCAGCACTTCAAAGTTGATTACATTCAGGTACTGTAGATATTTCCCTATCCCCAGAGGGCTTCCAATCTAAGGACTTTCTACCTGGGTAACATCAAGCTAGGTGTAGAGAACACTGCACAAATCTCATCTTTGGGTGAGTTTCCTCACTCCGAAGGTCATCAAATCTTCACAAGGGAGCACTGTTCTGTTCGTACGTCTCACTTTGAATGTCAAAGTGGCCCCTAACCCCTACATTAATACCTAAACCTCACCTCAAGTGACTAGGTGGGCCTCCTATAGACATATAAATACCTATCTAGTATGAGGGCATTATGGCTAGTCTCTCTCTCTCTCTCAGTGGTTGCAGGAGGGCCCCGATAGCTAGGCTGACTCTCCAGGAGCTTAAAAATGGTACACCCAGTGGTTGTATGCAGGAAATACAACAATTCTGGCACTTATCTCAAAGTGCGAAAAAGTTATCGCAATTTTCGCTACCTTAGCATTTCGCATAGGTATTAGCGCACTTTGCGATAAATGCCTATTACCATAAAACACGCCCCTTTTCCTATCGCATGTGATATTTAGTGCACTTTGATAAATCCAGGCCTAAGTTTGTTGCTGAGGCAATTACTTGCATAACAATGTAGGGGTAAGGACAAGTAAAGCCTCAATAGATGGCCTCAAGCATGGCATTATCTTTATCTCCCGCACCTCTTCTCCTGCTACATAAAACACAAAGAAAAAGAACACCTGATATTTAGAAAATCCTTATGGTTGCTCTTTGCATGTAAATGTTATGTAACAAAAAAAAAGACTGAAAAATATGTAATATAATGTCAATACAACAAAGAGCAATATTAAATACATCAACTTTTTCTGGAAAGGTTCCCCGACTCTGAAATTATATTCCAATAGAATTGGGACCACAGAGCAAAACTTGGCTTTTTATTCAATTTGCATGAAGCCTTCCCTATGCCTTTTATTTATATTTAAACTTTAAAGATATTGCTTAGTCAATCAGTAAAGCTATTAGGAAGGACATTAAGGCAGGACCTAGTTTGTGCTTTATGAAGTGGGTCTGTAAAGGTATCATTAACCATCTTACGATGCTAAACACTATTTCAGGAATATATAAATGCTAAATCTGTTTACCTAAAAGGCTTTAAGGGAAATTCCTACTGATCTTAGAAATGTATAAAATTGTGGACATGATCAACTAGTCCTTTGCATATGTACCTACTGGGCTATAATTTTTCATATTTTGGTTAGTTTAGTTGTGTTTTTATTTTTTGTTTTTATTTAATTTATGCATGCTGTGTTTTACTCAACTTTATTTATATCATCAGTATTGTAGACATTTATATTATCTACATTGATGAGGTAATTTTACCGGGAAAAGCAGGCTACAAGCTTTTAAACTAAACATTTCAGAAACTTACATACTAGTCTGTCCACTCATACAGCTAGTTGGAGGACTACAATGCCAGAAGCATAGTGTACATACAATAAATAAGAACAAGTCAAGCTGACACCCTATTGCTAAATTTACAGAAAAAAGCCTGTACATGATCATGACACATTATATAGTTGCTCTGCAATCTATGGATCATTCTTTAAACATAGCTGACAAACGTATTTTAAAAATCCTCAAAAGTTTTCACTGGTAGTTGTCAGTGGTAATATGTTGACACAATGGAATGAAACTACCTATTAAAAAAAATGTAATCCAAAGAGGCTATATATGTTATGTGAAGGGAGGCCTTGAGAGGCCTTCGCTATCTGTTATGTGCATGCAGGCTTTGGCTAGATGTAGCAAGAGATGCCATGAGCAGCTGCTGCATGAGAATAGGAGATGTGTGCCCTTGGACCTCGGTGAACCCAGAGAGGAGCTCCAGGGAAACACCGAGGCTGGTGAGACAGATCGTGTCTGGGTCGAAACCAAGCCCAGGCCCCTGCCGACCTGCATACCTCAGTGAGACCAACCACCCTTGGTTGATCTCTGAGTGGTCCTCCAATTACTCCAAGCCCTTTCGGACCTGCCACTGGGAACGGCAATGGCAGCAGGCCAGACAGGAGAAAAGGGTGGACGAAGGCTCTGGAACATGAAGACTCAGACGAGAAGCTTGAGCACGAAGACTCAGGATGAAGGTTCAGGAACAAAGTCAAGTACTGGATTGAGGCTACAATGCAGCGAGCCCTACACAGCCCACCTACACGGGCTGGTCACGGACCACAATTGAGAGCGAAACGGACTCCAGACGAATACGTGAAAGTAGAAGCTGGAACATGGCGAAGATTCCATAGAAGCCTGTATCAAGGCGCGCCCTACACAGCTGCCCATGGCTGGTCACGGACCACACTGGAATGGCACAGGTTCAGTCAGAGTCTTAGGCATGGACAGAGCAGCCACCAGAACATCCGAGGGCCGAGATGATTTCCAGGGTAAGGGACCAAGACGAGACTTGGCTTCGAGCATAGGGTAGGGGACCAAGACGAGACTTTGCTTTAGACAAGAAACATGGGACCAAGATGAGACTTGGCTTCAAGTGAAGATGACCCTCCAGAGACTAGTGCTGCGAACAAGAAGGCAGGCCCAATACACGAGTTGACACGCCAGAGAAGGTAGCAATGAGGAACCAAGGGTCCAGGAAGCAGAAGCAGAGACGAGGCATCAGGAAGGAACATCAGGAGGACCATGAAACATCAGGAAGACAAGGGATAATCAAGAAGAGACCAGGAACATGAAGAACAATGAGGAATCCCACGAAGAACAGGAAATACCAGCAGGAGTGAAGACGAGAAGTCCTTGAGACGAACTAACTGCTTGCCAAGGCAACTAAGGACTGGAAGCTGGGCCCTATATAGGGCTGAAGATCAGGAGACGCCCTAGGAGGAGTCCAAGTGGGGCCCATGGCATTTCCAGCCATGGCCCTTTAAATCAGTGAAGGAGGCACGGCCCGCGCCTTAGGAGACAGGAAGCAGGAAGTTATACAGAACCATGGCCAGCGGCCATGCTGCCGGAGCAGTGCAGGGAGAAGCCGGGCCTCTGCACAGGCTCCGATGTCAGCAGCCTGCAGTTCAAATAGATACTAGAAAGACTGTCTCCAGAGTCAGATCCTTCAGAGAAGCATGCTTGAGAGGTTGAATAACGAAATCACCAGAGCCTTGAGAACCAAATTAAGGTCACACTTGGGACTCACTGTTTGGGAGGGGGAGGGAGATGAAGGTGCATGAGAAGCAAGAGAGACCTCCTTGGACTCTACCTCTAACAGGAGTTCGCAGTCACTTGAACCTTCAAAGAATTTAATACTAGACCTTAGTCTAAATCCTGCTGCAAAAAGGCCAAAATGATAGAAATATCCACCTTCCACAGATACTGACCATTCCTTACAGCACAGTTCAAATAGACTCCAGACCCGAAAGTAAGCCAGCAAAGTGGAAGTCTTGCATGCCTTCAAAAGAGCTCAAATCAGAGGAGGAATAACTTTTCCTGCATAGGCGCTATCTCTCAAAACCCAGACCGTTATGAAAATGGAGACAGGCTCTCCATGAGAATCAGACCAACAGTCCCTTCAGTTACTGGGAACCAAAGGGATAGATCAATCTGTAACCTTATCAGATCCACATACAAAGGCCTTCTCAGCCAATCCAATGCTACTATAATGATTGAAACACTCATCTTCTCTATCTTTCCTAAAATCCCCCATATCTGAGGACATGGATGGAACACAAAGGAGCACTCCTTTTAGCCATGGGTGAACTACATACTGCTGGGGGAATTCTGGGCATAAAAATGTAAAGTTCTGCATACTTTATATTGATCAAAATAGCAATATACAACACAGTCTGAGTGATTAATTTAAAATGTTATACAGAAGAGTTATTACTCAAAGATGCAGACTTTTAAATATTTTTAGCAGAATTTCCCTAGAAGTGCACTATGTAAGAGTGCCCTTTCCGTCTCTCCCCCTATTCTTCTGGCTGTATCCCTTTCACTCTGCCCTGTCAGGCCCCCAACTCCTCCACCTTCCACTGTCTATCCCCACACCCCCTTCTAGGCTCAACCCCCCCCCCCCCCCCCCCCCAGTCACCCTCTGTCTCTCACACATACACCCCCTTCACACAGATTCCCTCTCTCTTACGCTTATCCCACACAAACAGGCGTCCTCCCTCTTGCACACACACACACCCCCTTTCTCACACCCCCCTCCTTGCACAGACTCCCTTTCTCACACCCCCCTCCTTGCACAGACTCCCTTTCTCACACCCCCCCTCCTTGCACAGACTCCCTTTCTCACACCTCCCTCCTTGCACAGACTCCCTTTCTCACACCTCCCTCTTGCACAGACTCCCTTTCTCACACACCCAAACAGGCTCTCTCACACACACCAGCTCCCAATCTCTCACTCATATAACACAATTTCTCCTCACATACACACTCCGTTACACAGGCTTCCTCTCTCTCACGCGCACACACCCTTACACACAAGCCCCCTCTCTCTCTCATACACAATTGCCCTTGCACAGAGGCTCCCCTTCTCACATACACACAATCTCTCATACAACAGCTTCCAATCTCTCACTCATACTGGCTCCCAATCTCTCTCACATACACATTGCCTCACATTCATGCACCCTCACAAAGGATCCCTCTACCCCACATGCCTTCACACAGGTCACCTTTCTCTCTCATACACATATCCGTGCATACAGGCTCTGTCTCCCTCACACATAAGCACCCTCACTCACACTCTTCTCTCTCTCCCATAGGCTCACATTCTTAGCTGTCCATTCTGGCCAGTCTCCATCTTCGGCCACAGGCAACATGGACTCGGACTGCAGCTCTCCCAAGCCACTCTGCTCTGTGTCTAGAAAATTCCAGGGAAAAATCTCCTGAAGACATTTTGGAAGCAAAAATAATCACTACAGATATTTCAAAAACCAGGATTAACACAGTGGAACCCACCAAAACTCCCTTGCAATCAGAGGAAAGAGAGGCAGAAATGCAGGATGCATCCAAAATAGTGGATATTCCCGCCAAAACAGCCAACTCAAAAGAAACAGAAGGCTGACATTCAATGTGCAAATCTACAACAGGACCTGCAAATGTCTCCGAGCAGCTGGCCTCAAACTGTTCCACCAAACCTTCTCAGTTCCCAGGCAAGCTGCATAAACAGAGCCAGACGAAGAGGCAGAGTGTAGGCTTCCACAGCTAAGGTCCAATATGAGACCAGGCCACAAACAGCAACTGTAGAGAATTAAATTGTCAGTGCTAAAAGGACCCTCCCAGATACCACCAATAGGCCTTCTATCCTCAAAGTTCCTTTGCTTATGTCACAGGATGTGTGCTCTTCTAGCTGTGGCATGATTAACGCAGTCTCACAGGCAAACTTGCTAGGCCTATGCAGACAGCTGGAGCATCCACTGATAAGCTTCACCTATACCAACCCCGTTCCCTGCAGGTTGAATCCTTGGGTTTGGGGGCCGGCAGGACTTAGGCAAGGATCCCAGGAACATTCGAGCAAAGTCGGAGACTGGCCAAGGTCAGGCATGGGACAGGAATCCAAAGGAAGAGGCAAGGCTGGGCCAGAGCCAAGGCAGGACGATGGCAACACACACACTGCTGACTATGCAAGAGGACCTGTTGCTGAGGCGCTGGCAGGGAGCAGGGCAGGGGTTTAAATCCCCCACCATGCCAATGTCATTGACTCCAGGAGCATTCTCGCTGCAGGACCCATGTAATATACACAGCGATGCGTGCCTAGGGCCAAAGGCACCGGAAGGGGCTCGGCATTATGGCAACATGCTTGTTCCAGAGATCTTCGTGACATCCATGGGTGTTTGCGGCCAGCCCAACATTAAAGATTCTCTCTTTTTTGAGGACACTTTTTTTTATTTTAAGGTAGGGGGGGGGAGGAAAGTAAGCTTAAAAAGATCCTTCCAAGGGCAATCAAGCCTACCCTCTCAGGTTCTACCAAAACCCCTCTGGGATCGGGAACATTCTAACAGGACTCACTATCCTGCAAAAACTGGAATCTGGCTCAAGTTTGACAAGTTTTTTAAAAAAAATAAAACTGCCTAAAGAACAAACTGGACAGAAAAACCCCACTTAAGAAGAAATCCTGAATCACCACCAGAACTTCTTACCGCCTGCTAGAGATACTGGCTTTGTCTGGTCTGCACCACATGTACATAGAGGTGATGTCATTGAAAGATTTCAGTCTTTGCCTCCATCTGCTGGTAGGGGAGATAAACCCATCTATCTGGATTGGTATAGCAATATGACAAGGAAGACAAATTCTGGAAATCTGCTTTGAATTCAAACAAAAACCCATTTGGTAATGAGAGTAGGAAGCCTTACATAAGTTTGCTCACAATGGCAATACCTGCAGCCCTGCTTCTGTTGTAGCAGTGGATAAGGTCTGAAGCATACTGTGGTAATCCATCAAAATTTAAACTCATTCTTTGACTTTATCTCTGAAGAAATTACCACCAGTATAAGCAACTTTTAATTTGAAACCTACAGAAAATGGCAGAATTTGCCTAGGAAAAACCTACAGGGGCCTCTGAAAAGAATGAATCAGTGTCCAATGATATTGGTAAACAGAAAAACTGAAAGGAGCTGCAAGGCCGCAGAAACATAGGAACTGCCACACGAGTAGTGAAGACATTGCAGCCTTTCCAGAAAGTTATTGCTATTCAGCACTAAGTACAATCATGTCACTCACTTGTATGACTGGGTGAACCCACATTAAGAGAATTTCTACTACCTCGTACAACAATCAGTAGCAAGTTTATCTACACTCAAGAAGAGCAGTAGACCAACAGCAATAAAAGTGATATGACTTCCTTCCCAAGATGATCTTCTTCTCCAGTCCAACCACTTCCCCAGCTAAAATGATTTAATAGAAATAAAACATAGGTTTGAAAGATTAAACACAAAACCTTTTTAGAAAACAGCATGTCACATTTCAGGAAGGTAAGCCCAAGGACCACTGTCGGATTGGTGTAGCCTAGTTTATGTGGACATGGACTAGGCCCAAACTTGCAGCCGCCTTCGTTTCTCAGACTACCATCAGGACGGCCACAGTCTAGGTGGTACCAAAACCAGACTAAGGTCTGGGCTAGCAGAATTCAAGCAGAGATGAAAATCAGGCTAAGATCAGGGCTGATAGAGTTCAGGCAGATACAAGATGAAAGGCTGGAGGTCAGGGTGTGTAGCAAGCGAAGCATCAAAGGGCCAGGCTGGATCAGCAACAAGAAGTCAGATCTAAGGGCAAGGAAAGGCAGAGCAAGCAGGAACCAGAACAGGTGAGGAATCAAGAGCACAGAAAGGTGGGTCAATGGCAAGAGCAAGCAAACAGGTAGGAAGAAGAGCAGGAACTGGAGAGGGGACCAGGAGCAACAACACAGTTTAAAAATACAATCCTAGAGACGCAGTCCATATGTATTCCACGCATTAAGAAAGGTGGAAAGAAGGCAAAACGATTACCACCATGGTTAAAAGGTGAGGTGAAAAAGGCTATTTTGGCCAAAAAAAATCCTTCAAAAACTGGAAGAAGGATCCATCTGAAGAAAATAGGATAAAACATAAGCATTGTCAAGTTAAGTGTAAAACATTGATAAGACAGGCAAATAGATAATTTGAAATGAAGTTGGCCACAGAGGCAAAAACACACAATAAAATCTGTTTTAAAAATATCCAAAGCAAGAAACCTGTGAGGGAATCGGTTGGACCATTAGATGATCGAGGGGCTAAAGGGGCTCTTAGGGAAGAAAAGGCCATTGCAGAAAAACTAAATGAATTCTTTGCTTCCGTGTTTACTAATGAGGATATTGGGGAGATGCCAGTTCTGGAGATGGTTTTCAGGGGTGTTGAGTCAGAGGAACTGAACCAAATCACTGTGAACCTGGAAGATGTAGTAGGCCAGTTTGACAAACTGAAGAGTAGCGAATCACCTGGACCGGATAGTATGCATCTTAGGGTAGTGAAGGAACTAAAAAATGAAATTTCTGATCTATTAGTTAAAATTTGTAACCTATCATTTATTTATTTATTTATTTTTAATTTTTATATACCGATGTTCCTGTAAATAATACATATCGCACCGGTTTACAAGGAACTGAATTAAAATTTTAAAATTATCATTAAAATCATTCATTGTACCTGAAGACTGGAGGGTGGCCAATATAACCCCAACATTTAAAAAGGGCTCCAGGAGTGACCTGAGTAACTATAGACCAGTGAGCCTGATTTCTGTGCAGGGAAAAATAGTGGAAACTATTCTCAAGGTCAAAATCTTAGAGCACATAGAAAGACATGGTTTAATGGAAAACAGTCAACATGAATTTACCTAACAAATCTGCTTCATTTCTTTGAGAGGGGTTAATAAACATGTGGATAAAGGTGAACCGGTAGATATAGTGTATTTGGATTTTCAGAAGCCTCATGAGAGGCTTCTAAGAAAACTAAAAAGTCATGGGATAGGAGGCGATGACTTTCGTGGATTACAAACTGGTTAAAAGACAGGAAACAGAGTAGGATTAAATGGTCAATTTTCTCAGTGGAAAAGGGTAAACAGTAGAGTGCCTCAGCTCAGGGGTCTGTACTTGGACCGGTGCTTTTCAATATAAATATATATATATATATATATATATAAATGATCAGGAAAGGAATACGACGAGTGAGGTTATCAAATTTGCAGATGATACAAAATTATTCTGAATAGTTAAATCACAAGCGAATTGTGATACATTACAGGAGGATCTTGCAAGACTGGAATATATAAAAAAAGAACTTCACTGGCGTAAAAATCCAACAGCTTCTAACCTCTCGACATTCAAGTCCACGATGCACCTATACAGAACATCCATCCTCCAAGCAAAAAGAGATTTCTACTCACAAAAAATACACCACTTCATCTTTGACCCCAGAGCGCTCTTCTCACTTATCTCATCCCTCACGAAACCGCCATCGACAGACATACCAGATGATAAAGCGGCAAGTAAAGCAGAAGAACTTGCAATTTACTTCAAGAATAAGATCCCAAACCTACTAATGCAGTCCAAGAACAACAACAATTTTACACCAGTCACACCACATATTACCTCCCCATCACAAAAGACATGCCTGAGAGAATTCGAAATGACTGCCTCTTTAGAGATAGAAAATATCCTAAAAAAAATCAAACCCTCCTCACATCCTCAGGATACCATTCCCATCAATCTCCTCATCTCATGCGCTAAAACCATATCCAAACCCATTGCACAAATCATCAACTGCTCCCTATCCCAAGGGCTAGTCCCAGACTCTCTCAAATGGCAATCATAAAGCCACTCCTGAAAAAAACCCAACCTCTCACCAGATATACCTTCCAACTTTCGCCCAATAGCTAATCTACCGTTCATCGCTAAAATCCTAGAACGAGTAGCAAATAAACAACTCACAGAATACCTAAATGATAACAACATTCTCTCTCCAGCCCAGTTTGGTTTCCGCCAATCTAGAAGCACAGAAACCCTCCTAATCTCCTTAACGGATTCCATATTACTGAATCTTGAAAAAAGATGTCCTTGTCTACTCATCTTACTAGACCTATCAGCAGCATTTGATACGGTCAATCATAACACATTAATAGATCGTCTGTCAGACATTGGAATTAGAGATACAGCTCTCAACTGGTTCAAATCGTTCCTTAAGAACAGACAATATAAAGTCAAGGTCAACAAGGAAGAATCTCAACCAATCACCTGCGACTTGGGAGTCCCTCAGGGATCATCACTCTCACCAACCTTATTCAATATATACCTCCTACCACTCTGCCAACTCCTGCTCAACCTCAAACTCATCCACTACTTATACGCAGACGATGTACAGATTCTAATCCCCATCACCGAATCACTCCAAAAAACTCTGGATTTCTGGAACACATGCCAACAAGCCATCAATAACTTACTCACAAGCCTAAATCTTATCCTCAATCAAAACAAAACAGAATACCTACTCATTTCTCAAGATGGAACCTACTCACTTCCCAGCACCAACTTATCCACCCAAATAACTTTTTCACCACAAGTCAGAAATCTAGGAGTTATACTTGATCACCAAATGAATTACAGAGCGCTCATCAATAACATAGTAAAGGACGGATTCTTCAAATTACAAGTCTTAAAAAGACTCAGACCACTACTCCATTTTCAAGATTTCCGATTGGTTCTACAAGCGATCATACTCACGAAAATAGATTACTGCAACTCTCTTCTAGTAGGCCTACCAGCAAACGCCTTAAAACCATTACAGATGTTGCAAAACGCTTCGGCAAGGATCCTAACCAAGACCAACAAAAGAGACCACATCTCACCCATTTTAAAAAGCCTACACTGGCTGCCCGTCAATTTCAGAATACTCTTCAAAGTGCTCTCATCAATACACAAAGCACTACACAACCTAGCCCCACTCATGCTCAAAACCCCTCTCCAACTCCACACCTCTACTAGACCAGTGAGACATGCCTACCGAAACAATCTCCAGATACCACCAATGAAATCAGCTTTAAGTAAAAGAGCATTCTCCACAGCTGGTCCGAAACTCTGGAATACGCTCCCGCCGGAACTCAAATCAGTGCAATGCCCCATTATTTTCAAAAAAAGGCTTAAAACTTGGCTCTTCCACCAAGCTTTTCCATAACATCAGACAGCGCAAGCTTCTCTGCCAAGGTCCCCCTTTAAATCATCTTCTATCAAACCATAAGAGAACTATATAAGAACATCAGCTATTGTCAACAACCTATAAGAGAACTACACAAGAACTAGACAAGTTCAATTCTAAAAACTCTTTGAACCCCTATTCAATACCCCATAGAACAACACAAAGAACTCCATAGATCATCACAAAGAATTCCCCAAAGAATTCTTCAACTTTAACTCCTTGGCAGCCCAAAAGTACAAAATGCAATTCCCAACCTCCTGACAGTCTTAAAAGCTATAATCAACCCCACACAGAAGTTATCTGCCTCTGCCTATATTAGGCTATGTATATTGTATTTCTTTGTTTAACCCCATATATTCATTTCCAAGTTATTCTTCCTGTTCTCTGTAAGACATTTGCTTGTCACTGTTATTGTTCAAAATGTAAACCGAATTGATCAATAATTCTGTTATTGGAAAGTCGGTATAGAAAAAACTTTAAATAAATAAATAAATAAAATAAATATTGGGCATCCAAATGGCAGATGAAATTTAATGTGGACAAGTGCAAGGTGTTGCATATAGGGAAAAATAACCCTTGCTGTAGTTACACGATGTTAGGATCCATATTAGGAGCTACCACCCAGGAAAAAAATCTAGACATCACAGTGGATAATACTTCAAAATCGTCGGCTCAGTGTGCTGCAGCAGTCAAAAAAGCAAACAGAATGTTAGGAATTATTAGGAAGGGAATGGTTAATAAAATGGAAAAATGTCATAATTCCTCTGTATGCTCCATGGTGAGACCGCACCTTGAATACCATATACAATTCTTGACGCCGCATTTCAAAAAAGATATAGTTGCAATGGAGAAGGTACAGAGAAGGGCAACCAAAATGATAAAGGGGATGGAACAGTTCCACTATGAGGAAAGACTGAAGAGGTTAGGGCTGTTCAGCTTGGAGAAGAGACGGCTGAGGGGGGATATGATAGAGGTCTTGAAGATCATGAGAGGTCTTGAACGAGTAGATGTAAATTGGTTATTTACACTTTCAAATAATAGAAGGACTAGGGGGTATTCCATGAAGTTAGCAAGCATCACATTTAAGACTAATCAGAGAAAATTATTTTTCACTCAGCGCACAAGCTCTGGAATTTGTTGGCAGAAGATGTGGTTAGTGCAGTTAGTGTAGCTGGGTTCAAAAAAGGTTTGGATAAGTTCTTGGAGGAGAAGTCTATTAACTGCTATAATCAAGTTTACTTATGGAATAGCCACTGCTATTAATTGCATCAGTAGCATGGGATTTTCTTAGTGTTTGGGTAATTGCCAGGTTCTTGTGGCCTGGTTTGGCCTCTGTTGGAAACAGGATGCTGGGCTTGATGGACCCTTGGTCTGACCCAGCATGGCAATTTCTTATGTTCTTAACACCTAGGCAGAGGGATCCCCGACGGACATGTTGCTGAAGTGCTGGCTAGGTGCACTGAACTTCTTTATATCTCAAGGCAGTGATGATATCATCAGCCAGCACCACAGTAAGTCCAAGATGCAAGGCCTATAAAAGTTCGGGTATTGCAGTCTGCCTCCTAATCAGAGCCACTAGATGCAGCATAACGCAAGGAGCTATGTCGGAAGAGCCTGGAGTCAGAGGGCACTGCTGGGGAGGTAAGGGGCATTGGAGAACAACTGAAGAGTACAGAACTCCAAGCATAAGATAAATCTGTATATGCTGGGTTCTCTTCATGCATATTCAATGTGGATACCCTAAAATCCTGATTGGCTGCGGTACCCATGTCAGTTCGAGAAAGCCCTTTCCTATAGAATGGGAACAGCAACAGTCTGTAGAACCCTGCTTCCAAAAGCTGCATCCATTGAAGCCTATTTATATATTCTGTGATGTTCATTTAAGTATGATATAAACCCTATGTGGCCACTTTACACCTTTCTCCTACTGAAGCATATGCTTTCTTCCTGCATAAGGAGAAGCTGCTCTAGTTGAGAGTGTTCTGATAAGATTAGAAGTTGTCTTATAAAAGCCAGTAACAGATCAACAAATTCAACTAGAAATAAACGTGGAAAGCACTTCTAATCTTTCCGTATATTGCAAATAATTGTTTAGACCTCCTGATCTTTTGCAGATCAGACCTCAAGGCCCTAGAAGAATGAAATTTCACCATTTTTTAGATAAGAGGGCTTCAAACATAGCAGAGTAAAAACAAGATTTTTACTAATGTAAAAAAAAAAAAAAAAAAAGGTAACTTTTGCAAATAAACTAAGAACCATGCTCAATACAATCTTGCCTAGAATAAAAGAATAAGAAATGAGTCATGAAGGGTATTATGCTTGCTCTCCAAGCTGAGAAAATATCAAACACACACACTAGAATGTAATAAAAAGTCAATAGCAAGGGCTCTTGTACATTTAAATTCTAAGACTACAGTGCACTATACACTTAAAAGTGATATTTGGATAGGATGCCCCATCGCAGGTCCAGAGTGAGTCCATCTGTTATTTGTCATCTCCTTCTTGTGCATTGTTTATGATGCATTGCTCTTTTTAATCATGGTATGTTTTGCTTTGTTTTTTAATTTTCTCTGTTCGTTTGCTTTTTAATCTTGCTTTTCTGGTTTTATCTCTGTCTTCAGTTTTATCTGTTATCTCTGGCACTGATCAATATGGAGATCTGGCCAATCAACCTCACACTTCCAATAAGGTTCATTACTCATGTCTTATATGCATGCCTTTAACATATTGGTTCCTCCACCCTTTACACTATCCCATTGTCTTACTATCAACTAAATCTTAGCTTGCTCAACTCTAAGTATACTTATATTAAATATATACTCTCTACCTTTAAATTCTGTATTTTATTTGCTACTGAAACATGGTTAAAAAATAATGGTGACCACCGTCTTATACAAGCTTCTTCACCTGGTCATACTTTTCTTTACAAATGTAGACTGGGGGGGGGGGGGGGGGGGCTTTGCAGTACTCTATTCCAAAAACTTATGATTCAAAGCGATTGAATTGGGGTCCTTGATCAATTCTCTTCTGTTTAAAACTCACTCCTCAACTAAATTATCTTTTCTTTAAATCACAGAACATATAGAAAGACATGGTTTAATGGAACAAAGTCAGCATGGCTTTACCCAAGGCAAGTCTTGCCTCACAAATCTGCTTCACTTTTTTGAAGGAGTTAATAAACATGTGGTTAAAGGTGAACCGGTAGATGTAGTGTACTTGGATTTTCAGAAGGCGTTTGACAAAGTTTCTCATGAGAGGCTTCTAGGAAAAGTTAAAAGTCATGGGATAGGTGGCGATGTCCTTTCGTGGATTACAAACTGGCTAAAAGACAGGAAACAGAGAGTAGGATTTTCTCAGTGGAAGGAAGTGGGCAGTGGAGTGCCTCAGGGATCTGTATTGGGACCCTTACTTTTCAATATATTTATAAATGATCTGGAAAGAAATACGAGTGAGGTAATCAAATTTGCAGATGATACAAAATTGTTCAGAGTACTTAAATCACAAGTAGATTGTGATAAATTGCAGGAAGACCTTGTGAGACTGGAAAATTGGGCATCGAAATGCATATAGGGAAAAATAACCCATGCTATAGTTACACAATGTTAGGTTCCATATTAGGTGCTACCACCCAAGAAAGAGATCTAGGCATCATAGTAGATAACACATTGAAATAGTCTGTTCAGTGTGCTGCAGCAGTCAAAAAAGCAAATAGAATGTTGGGAATTATTAGAAAGGGAATGGTGAATAAAATGAAAAATGTCAAAATGCCTCTGTATCGCTCCATGGTGAGACTGCACCTTGAATACTGTGTACAATTCTGGTCGCCGCATCTCAAAAAAGATATAATTGCGATGGAGAAGATACAGAGAAGGGCAACCAAAATGATAAGGGGAATGGAACAGCTCCCCTATGAGGAAAGACTAAAGAGGTTAGGACTTTTCAGCTTGGAGAAGAGACGGCTGAGGGGGGATATGATAGAGGTGTTTAAAATCATGAGAGGTCTACAACAGGTAGATGTTAATCGGTTATTTACTCTTTCAGATAATAGAAAGACTAGGGGGCCCTCCATGAAGTTAGCATGTGGCACATTTAAAACTAACCGGAGAAAGTTCTTTTTCACTCAACGCACAATTAAACTCTGGAATTTGTTGCCAGAAGATGTGGTTAGTGCAGTTAGTATAGCTGTGTTCACAACAGGATTGGAGAAGTTCTTGGAGGAGAAGTCCATTACCTGCTATTGAGTTGACTTAGAAAATAGCCACTGCTATTACTAGCAACAATAACATTGAATAGACAATTTTTGGGTACTTGCCAGGTTCTTACGGCCTAGATTGGCCACTGTTGGAAACAGGATGCTGGGCTTGATGGACCGGACCCTTGGTCTAACCCAATATGGAATGTTCTTATGTTCTTAACCTATAACTCCTGATCCAACCTTTTCCTCCATCTTAAAACAGTGGAACTTATTGCTGATATTTCTACACATCACCAAAACCTGACTATTCTGGGTGACTGATATCCATGCTGATAATCCCATGTGGACTAAGATACTTTTCTTGCCTTAACTTCTAACTTGATCAATGAGCCACAATTGTCCCACAAAAGAAACAGACTATTCTCTGGACCTCGGTTTTTTCTTCTAGGACATATTAGTGGGAGATCTAATTCTTTTCATCTACTTTTCTTGCACTGATCATTCTTTCATTTCATCTTAACCATTAACCACCTAGATTGTCTCAGGCTAAGAAAATTATTCATTCCAGGTCTCTTACACAGGCTGACAAATCTATTTTCTACTTTTCTTTGAACTTGCCTCTTTTCCTGATGACTGAGGTTTTATCTCCTGACCACCAGGTAAATTCCTGGAAATATATCTTAAATAATACTATGACATAGTAGTCCCCATAACTTAGCACATAATATACCATCACTCCCCCCAGTCCTGGTTTCATCCTGATCTGAGAACTTTAAAAAGCCAAGTTCATCATTTTGAACAAAGTTTGGTAAGTCCCAAAACGTTAGAAAATAAGAACAAAAGGGCAGCAGCAAATATTATCAATCCAAACTACTCTACTGCGAGTAAATATATTTTTCTGACAAGATCAAGTTAGCAGAGAATCATCCAGACAATTCAAAACTACTGGCAAAAGGGATGCTAGCAGGCCAAGCCAACAAAGGCAGCCTGATCCTTTGTCCTGCTTTCCGGGACTTTGTTTTAGTATCTCAATTTTTGGTCTGGTAACTTTTCACTGAACGGAGATTTCCCTTGCATTTAGTATTCACATAGATGCCATAGTGAAGTCCACTTGCTGCGGGGAATTGACTTCAGGCTGTAGGTCACTGGGAAGTAGACAGTGAGAAGTAGACATCGGGAAGTAGACAGGCATGGAGCACTGCAGCAGATGTAAATGCTGGCACCACTGAGTTCAGAGAGCTGAGTGGGTGGTTAAGGGCCTAGGTGGCACTTGTTCCCACTTGGGAAAGAGAGCTTTTGAAAGAGCATTATATGAATTACTGCCACTGCTACCTGGAAAAAGAAGTGCTGTAGAGGAGGTGCCGGATGCAAACTTGCAGGTTCTTCTGCGCGTCATATGTGTGCTGGTAAGGAGCAGCTCTGCAGACATGCAGCAGGAGTAAACGCTGAGCTGGAGTAAAGCTGCATGCAGATCGCACAAGCACAGTGGAGAGCAGCTTTGTTCAATGTTGTGAATGTTGCTAATCTGCATACCACTCTACTGGTTAAGGAAAGGCAGGAGCTTTGCTCCAAGATGAGAATGCTGTGGAGCTGTTGTGAGTAGAAATCTTTCACTTTTTGCAGCCTGAGGAAGCTTCTTGTTGGAGAACTGGCACATACTCCAGAAATGAGAAATTAGTTCTTACCTTAAAATCTAAGATAGTCAGATGAATCCAGAACAGTAGGTTATGCATCTCTACCAGAAAATGGAGTCAGAGCAAAGCTGACATCACAGTACATATACTCCTGCAGGCACTTGAGCTTGCCAGTATTCTCTTCAAAAGTCAACTGTGGTCAGACTAGCAAAAACTTGATCAATACAGATGACAGTTTCAGTACTCAGCCAACAGGAAACACTGAGCTCAGACAAAGAATATATCAGCACTAGTCTAGGGACTGCATTAACACTTAACAATAACCCTGGAACCCGGAGCCACGTAGGATGACCATAGCACAATCATTCAGCAGCCGAGGGTGGGAAGCTGGATTAATCTATCCTAAAGAAAAGGAAATTATCAGGTAAGTATAATTTCTCATTTCTTAGTTTCTAGTCAGATGAATCGAGAACCAATGGGATGTACCCAAGCTACTCCTGAATAGAACAGGAGGCTGCCCACGGTCCAGTCAAAACTGCACATGTAACTCCACTACTTTGTATATAATTACCCTTAAGTTATTATTTTTATTTTCTCCAAGTTCTATTTATCCTGTTCATTGTAAGACATTATTCTAAATACTGTCAATCTATTGTTGTAATGTAAACCGAAGTGATTAGTAACTTTGTTACCAGAACTTCGGTATATAAAACTGTTAAATAAATAAATTAAATAAATGTAAAGGCTGCGTCCTCTCGGGCCTGGTTATCCAGATAATAATAGATGGAAAAGGTGTGCAAGGACCACCATGTCACAGCTCGGCAAATGTCAATGAGAAATAACTTCCGCCCATAACACTGCCTGAGCCATAGTGGAATGAGCCCTAACCTGACTAGGAAATGGCTGTTCAACATCCCCATACACGGCCGTGACCACCTCCTTAATCCAGCATGCTACTGTAGCCCGCAAAGTCGGCTCGCCCTTTTTACAACCACCTTGGAGGACGAATAGGAGACGTGTCTTCAGGAAAGGTTTAGAAACCTCCAGATACCTCATGATATGTCTCTTGACAACCAAAGGAAACAACAAGCAATATCCCTCCGCATCTCTTTCTCTATCCAGAGACAGCAGGAAAATGGACTGATTCAAGTGAAAATCTGAGACTACTTTTGGAAAAAATGAAAGAACAGTATGCAGCTATATTGACCCTGGAATCACTCAGAGGAACGGCTCCCAGCAAGACAAGGCCTGCAGCTCAGAAATTTGACGCACAGAACAAATCGCCACAAGAAATACCGTTTTCAAGATCAGTAACCCCAAGGAAGGGTTATACATCAGTTTAAACATAGGGCCTACTAAGAAATCAAAAAAAGGATTAAGACACCACAAAGGCACTGGTAACTGCAAGGAAGGACTAAGATGTTTCACTCCTTTCAAGAAACGGGCCACATTTGGATAAGCTGACAAGGGAGTACCATTCACCTGACCCTTGAAAAAGGCAAGTGCTGCTATTTGTACCTTTATGGAATTAAGGGCCAATGCTTTATTAGGTCCATCCTGCAAAAATTCCAAAATGAGTGGAAACTTAACCGAACAGGGAGGAACACCTCGATCTTCACACCAAGACTCAAATACTTGCCAAACCTGCACATAGGCTAAGAAGGTGAAGAACTCTCACTTGTAGCTTGGTAGCAAACACTACAGTAGAATATCCATGCTTCAGAAAGCAAGCCCTCTCAAAGACCATACCATAAGACAAAATAGAGTCAGATCTTTGTGAAAAACAGGTTCCTGTCGCAACAGATTCCTGTGCACGGGAAACCTGAAAAGGGAGGGGGGGGTGGAGTCTACCAGAAACCTTTGCAGATCCACATATTATTGTCTCGTGGGCCAATATGGTGCCACCAGAAGCACCATCCCTCTGTGACCCTCGACACGCCAAACCATTCTGCCCAACATGGGCCACGGGGCAAAGGCATACAGCACCTTGTCCTCAGGTCATTCCTGCACGAGAGCATTGATACCCAAGGACTTCGGACCTCTCCTGTGACTAAAGAATCAAGAAACCTTCGCATTGCAAGCAGACGCCAGCAGGTCTAGAAACGGAAGGCCCCCAGCGATTCACTATCAGCTGAAACGCCTCATCTGACAATACCCATTTCTCCTGGGTCCAGACTCTCCCTGCTGAGAAAGTCTGCTCTCAACGCACAATAAGTTTTCACTCAACGCACAATAAAGCTCTGGAATTTGTTGCCAAAGGATGTGGTTAGTGCAGTTAGTGTAGCTGGGTTCAAAAAAGATTTGGATAAGTTCTTGGAGGAGAAGTCCATTAACGGCTATTAATCACATTTACCTAGGGAATAGCCACTGCTATTAATTGCATCAGTAGCATGGGATCTTCTTAGTGTTTGGGTACTTGCCAGGTTCTTGTGGCCTGGTTTGGCCTCTGTTGGAAACAGGATGCTGGGCTTGATGGACCCTTGGTCTGACCCAGCATGGTAATTTCTTATGTTCTTATGTCTTTTCCTGCAATGTGCGAGGCCGAGATCTCCTGAAGATGCACTTCTGGCCCATTCCATAAGTTGTTCTATCTACTGCAACACTTGCTAACTCTTGGTTCCTCCCTACCAACCGATTTAAGCCAGTGTCATTGCATTGTCAGACATTATCTAGACAGCTCAACCCTGCAACCTGCCACTGAACTGCATGCCAACTGGACTGCCCAGGCTTCCAGCTGATTGATGTTCTAGAGAGACTCTTCTAGACTCCAGCTTCCTGACAGTAAGCTCCCCAACCCTGGAAGTTCGCATCTGTCGTGAGTACAAACCAGTCTAGTGAATTTAGGAAGACTACCTTTCTTAAGATGATCCGCTTGTAATCATCACTGGAGTTGAGAGCAGACCTCCATCGGCAGATGCAGCCGAATCGAATAGTCCTGAGACTGTGGGCTCCAATGAGACAGCAGGGAATGCTGAAGAGAACGCATATGCACCATCGCCGATGGCACCACTTCCACGGTTGCCACCAAACTAAGTACCTGCAGATAGGACCACACTGTCAAGCAGATAGCAACTGATACAGACTTTCAGGTACTTGAAAAGTTTTAATGATCCAAAGTTAACGACAAACCTTTTCCGTTGGAAAAAAATCAGCAGAACCAGGGGTCATGATTTAAAACTCCAGGGAGGAAGATTCAGAACCAATGTCAGGAAGTATTTCTTCACAGTGAGGGTGCTGGATGCCTGGAATGCCCTTCCGGAGGAAGTGATGAAGCCCAGAACTGTGAAGGACTTCAAAGGGGTGTGGGATAAACACTGTGAATCCATAAAGTCTAGAGGATGTGAATGAAGTGTGGGTGGCTCGCGGGAATGATGGCTACTACCTGGAGATAATACCCTTATTCAATAAACATACACACGGTTAATACGACTCCAACATTGCTCTAAGCTTCAACGGCAAGAGGTAATGTGGAAAAAATGGATTTCCATTCACAAAAAAAAAAAAAAAAGCGGGGAGTAGCTTGCTTGTTACGGCGGTTACTACCCCAAACCAAATAAGCCTGACACTTCACTGCTCTCTACATTAATGGCGGGGGTGGAAGGGAAATAGAAACAAAAGGTTACTAAGGGCCAAGAGTAACAGATAAGTATGAGAAAAAAAAAAAGGTGTGTGTGAAAGATTGCTGGGCAGACTGGATGGGCCATTTGGTCTTCTTCTGCCATCTTTTCTATGTTAAGCCCCAATTACTGGCCAGTATCTTCAACTCACTCCCAAACAAGAACGAGCCTTTAAAGGTCAATTTTTTAAGGTTAGCCTTGGAGGTTGCATCAGCTGACCAATTTCTCAGCCATAACAAATGCCTGGACGCTATTATCAAACCACTCATCTGGCTAAGATTAGACCAAATCGCAGCCCTTATCTGCCAAATGACAGCTGCTGGCTCCATAACTGCCCTGGAATGCACTCCAGATTCATCAACCTCCTAAGAGAGAAGTAAACAAGAGGGAGCCACCAGGGAACAAGAAACTATCTGAAAGGTCATTGCCACTGTTTCAAATGCTTGCTTAAGTATGGCCTCAATCCTTATCGTGCACATCCTTCAAGGCTACTCCTCCCTCCACGAAGACAGCAGTCCACTTGGAGACAGTACAGCAAGCGCGTCCACTTTCGGAAAACACAAACGCTCTCTCACCACTGAATCCAGGGGATACAGGCCTTCCAAAACCCAACACCCTTTGAAATTCGACACCAGGACGCCCCACTCAAGTTCAATCAATTCTTGAAGAGCCTCCATAACAAGGAAAAAAACAAGAGGCTTTATGAAAAGAAAACAAAATGGGATTTTTCTTTGGCTCAGACATGGAATCTACCCCAGGAACCCCCAGCATCTTTAATGTCTGGGAAATCAGAGCCCGTAGCTCATCTCTATGAAAGAACCACAACATAGTCCTATACGGTTCCAGGCCCTGAGGAATTTCCCCATTCTCTAGAGAGTAAGGATCGGCCACATCATCCGTGCCATCCAGATTCCTACTGGAAGGACCTGCTGCCGATCTAGGTGTTCTTCAACGCTTAACAGTACTATCGAACAAGTGAGAGGTCACCACCTGCAACTCTGACCTGGCAGGATTGGACGGGGTTGACTGCACCTGAAGAAGGGATTGCAATCCTTGAAAAAATTCTACCCAAGAAAAGGCAAAAGATCCATGCCAAAACCAGAAGGCACCTATGCTGTGCCCACTGAGCTACCCCCCGCTAACAAGCCAGTTAACGGAGTTCTAAGGTCAGGCACCCCTCCTGACATGTTTTTACTCAGACAGTCATCAGGATGGGAAGAAGCAGGCTTAGCAAAACTAGAGGAAGATAATTCTCCCTGAGCCCTCAATTAGCACTGGCACAAGTTAGAGGGCACACTAGGCTAAGATGCCCGAATATGACAGGCAGTGCAGAGGAAAAGGCACTTAGGTTTCTTAGCTACAGGCGCAATCAGTCTGTCAGTGCACTTAACTGGCAACTGAAGGTGTGCGCCCTGCTGAATTCACGCTGTAAAATATAAGCGACCAAAGTTTAGGTATCCCAACGCTATGCATCACAAAGCTAGGCGTCCCTAACTTAAGCGCAAATGCAGCCCAAATTCTGCGCACAGGCAAGCGCGCCTTACACGGAAGCTGCTATCGCCTGGACGCACAAGCAAGCATATGACTAAACATCCAAAAACTGGACACACAACCTGGACGCACAGCCAGATGCACTTGCATGAACAGACAGTCCTGAAGAGGGCAGCCTAACACACATGAAAAGGCACGCAAAAACATCACCACAGCCTACCATGCGGCACACAGTAAAAAGTGAAAGACCGGGGCCTAGCCCAAATGGGCTGCTCAACCCGCCAGGCTGCCCACTTCCCTAAACTTCCCTTAGGGGCAGGAACAAACATCGAACCAGCACGGAGACCGGAGGAAGCCCTACAAAAAATGTTTTTTGAGGGTTTTAAGCCTTATCTGAGCTCAGCCTTTCCTGGCTAAGTACAGAGACAGTCTCCGGCTGCAGGGGGGAGGCATATACCATCACCACCATGCTTCAGCTTCCTGCACCCACTGCCTTTCAGCTGTTTTAACAGCTAAGTCCACGCTGGCTGAGAAAACCAGCTACCGGACCAAGCCACTCATCTGAGGGACCATGGAAATCACCTCAGGAATTCTCAACTGAGGGAGGGACCATTTAGTAATTCCGTAGGAGGGCAGAACAAATTAAATTTCCTTTTATTTTTCTTTCTAAAACTTGAAGCAATCCCCAATAGGGAGATGCATGTCCACCATCTGCTGGAGACAGAGAATACTGGTAGGCTGTCACTGCAGGAGTATATATACTGTGATGTCAGCTTTGCTCTGTCTCCATCTGCTGGTAAAGGTGCATAACCCATTGGTTCTGGATTCATCTGTCTAGATGCTAAAAAACTATTTTTTTTTTCTCTCTCTATGAAAAGTAAGATTGGAGCATATCTTTTTGCAAAGGTGCCTCTGATTTTTTCACCAATTTCTTATTTTTCACTTCTGTTTCTGCATCCTGTTTGGAATTTTTGGACTATAATGTTTTGAATGATGTATTCTCATCTCTGTTCAGTGATCTCTTCACTACAGATATTGATTCCGCTGATTTTTTATTGGCTTATTATGTATTTTCTTCTCTGGCTCCAACAAAGCAGAAGCCCTAATATGCTGTGACTCTTTTCGAAGTTTAACAGAGGAGCTAGTGACGGCTCAACTATAAGGACTCATCCTCCAAAAGGCTAATGGTTAAGGCAACTTTGGGATTTACGTCTACTCCTGATATCACAGTGGCAGAATCTGTTATCTCTCACCTGGTCATGGAAATTAAGTTGCTTAGTTCTGATGTGAATAATGCTATCAATGACCTTAAACTTGAAATTAAAGCCTGAAGAAGAGGGTAATTCAGAAAGCAGAGTTGCTTCCCTGTAATAGGTGTTCAGCTTGGAGAAGAGACAACTGAGGGGGGATATGATAGAGGTGTTTAAAATCAAGAGAGGTCTAGAACGGGTAGATGTGAATTGGTTATTTACTCTTTCGGTTAGTAGAAAGACTAGGGGGCACTCCATGAAGTTAGCATGGGGCACATTTAAAACTAATCGGAGAAAGTTATTTTTTACTCAACGCACAATTAAACTCTGGAATTTGTTACCAGAGGATGTGGTCAGTGCAGTTAGTATAGCTGTGTTTAAAAAAGGATTGGATAAGTTCTTGGAGGAGAAGTCCATTACCTGCTATTAAGTTCACTTAGAGAATAGCCACTGACATTAGCAATGGTAACATGGAATAGACTTAGTTTTTGAGTACTTGCCAGGTTCTTATGGCCTGGATTGGCCACTGTTGGAAACAGGATGCTGGGCTTGATGGACCCTTGGTCTGACCCAGTATGACATTTTCTTATGTTCTCACAGGACAGCAGGATGTTAGTCCTCACATATGGGTGACATCATCAGGATGGAGCCCAATCACGGAACACTTGTCAAAGTTTCCAGAACTTTGACTGGCACCTACTGGGCATGCCCAGCACAGCATCAACCCTGCAGCCAGCAGGGGTCCCCTTCAGTCTCGTCTTACAGTAAAAGTACATGCGAAAAATAAAATAATAAATCGTAAGCGAACCCAACTCCATGGGGTGGCGGGCGGGTTTTGTGAGGACTAACATCCTGCTGTCCTGTGAGAACACCTGTTACAGGTAAGCAACTCTGCTTTCTCACAGGACAAGCAGGATGGTAGTCCTCACATATGGGTGAGTACCGAGCTGAGGATGCCCGAGCAATGCACCAAATGTACCCAAAGACGTGCAACAGGCACAACAACCTGAACCCTAACGGGTTGGCGGAAGGATGTTGGAACCTCAGTTCGCAAATAAGTTGCGAAGTACAGACTGGCCGAAGATGGAATCTTGTCTGCCAGCCTTGTCTAATGTTTTGTTCTTTAAAGGATTAATCTATGACCACAATAATGGGCTGAGAAGGTATGGAAAGAGCTCCAGGTAGCAGCCTTACAGATGTCAGCAAGCAGCACCGAGCATAGGTGCGCTACTGATGTTGCCATGGCCCTGACAGAGTGTGCTTTAACACGGTCTTGTAGCGGAATGCCTGCCTGTTGGTAACAAAAGGAAATACAGACCGCTAACCAAGAGGAGAATCTGCTTACCCACAGGTTTGCCCAATTTGATGGGATCAAAAGAAACAAACAATTGGGTGACTTTCCTGTGGGCAGCTGTACGCTCTAGATAAAAAGTTAGAGCACGTTTACAGTCAAGGGTATGCAGAGCCCGTTCTCCTGGGTTTGAGTGGGGCCTGGGAAAGAAAGTGGGTAGTATAATGGATTGATTGATATGAAACTCTGATACCTTAGGCAAAAATTTAGGGTGAGTGCGGAGTACTACCTGTCATGCAGATGTTTGGTGTAAGGTGGGTAGGTGACTAAGGCCTGTAACTCACTAACTCTGCGAGCCGATGTGATTGCCAACAGAAAAATCACTTTCCAAGTGAGATAGTGGAGATCACAGGATTGGATAGGCTTAAACGGCGGTTTCATGAGCTTTCCCAAAACCATGTTGAGGTCCCAAGAAGGAGCCAGAGGGCGCAGTGGAGGTTTAAGGAGAAGCAATCTCTTCAAAAAGCGTGTGACAAGGGGTTGTACTGAAATGTGTACATCCCCCACACCTTTATGGAAGGCGGCTACCGCACTGACATGTACCCTGATAGAAGAAGTTTTGAGGCCTGACTCTGACAGATGCCACAGATAGTCCAGAAGTTTCAATGTGGGATAAGTGAAAGGATCGATGGACATGGAAGTACACCATCCCGTAAAACTGTTCCATTTATAATGATAAGACTGCCTCGTGGAAGGCTTTCGTGAAGCTACTAGGACACGGGAAACCGGCTCTGAAAGGTTAAGAGGTTGAAGTATTAACCTTTCAACATCCAGGCAGTCAGGGAGAGGGTCTGGAGGTTGGGATGATGAAGGCAGCCGTTGTTTTGAGTGATCAGAAGCGGGTCCTTCGTCAGAGGAATGTACCGGTGTATCAATAGGTCATGGAGAATTGGAAACCAGACCTGGCGTGGCCAATGAGGGGCTATGAGAATCATTAGACCCCTGTCCCCTTCGCAACTTCACGAGAGTCTTTGAAATGAGTGGAAGTGGAGGGTATGCATAAAGGAGACCGCTGGCCCACGAGAGGGAGAAAGCATCTCTGGGCTGGCGGTTTGGCTGCGAGTGAGAGAGCAGAAGCTCCCTACTTTGCGGTTGTGAATTGACACAAAGAGGTCTATGTGAGGGTAACCCCAACATTGGAATATTGAGTCCGCTACAGTGGGGTTGACTCAGCTTGTCCGCCAACACATTGTCCACTCCCGGCAAATAGGTGGCCCTGAGGTACATCGAATGGGAAAGGGCCTCCGCCCATATCTATGCAGCTTCCTGACACAGGAGGTAGGAGCCCGTTCCTCCTTGCTTGTTGATGTACCACATGCCACCTGGCTGTCAGTTTGAATCAGGATGACCTGGCTGGAGAGGTGATCCTGAAAAGACCTGAGAGCATATCTGATTGCACAAAGCTCCAGGAAATTTATATGGTGTTTGGCTTCCTCTGGAGACCAGATCCCCTGAATTTGCAGATTTCCAACATGTGCTTCCAGCCGAGGTTGGAGGGATCTGTTGTCAAGGTTATTTGAGGTTCTGGAATCTGAAATGGGAGGCCTTGTACCAGATTGGATTGGTTTGCCCACCAAGCTAGCGATAGATGGAGCTGTTTGATGATGCAGATTGTGGAGGACATTGGCTGAGAAGACTGAGTCCCCTGCGATCTTAGAGTCCACTGTATGACTCTCATGGCGAGGCAAGCCATGGGAGTGACATGCACTGTGGAGGCCATATGACCCAATAATATCAGGAAGTGACGTGCAATTGAATGTTGTCGAGACTGCAGTCGAAGGGCCAGAGAAGCGAGAGTGAGAGCTCGATCATGAGGTAGGAAAGCTTTCACTCTTAGAGTGTCCAAGTCGGCCCCTATGAACGATAGAGTTTGCGAAGGAACTAGTCTGGATTTTTGATAGTTTATGAGAAAACCCAGGGAGATCAGGGAATGTAAAGTGAGGCGAAGGGACGTCAGTGCGCCTTGCCAAGAGGGAGCCCTGATCAACCAATCGTCCAGATAGGGGTAGACGTGGACACTCTGACTTCTGAGATAGGCCGCTACCACCACAAGGCACTTGGTGAAGACGCGTAGGGCAGATGCTAGGCAGAAAGGTAACAAACAATATTGGAAGTGTTTTCGGCCTACCTGGAATCGAAGGAATCTGCGATGTGACGTAGTAATTGAAATGTGCATGTAGGTGTCCTGAAGATCTAGAGAGCAGAGCCAGTCCCCCCTTTGAAGAAGGGGAAGTAGAGAACCCAAGGTCACCATCTTGAACGTTTCTCTTTGTAGGTATTTGTTCAGAGTGCGAAGATCCAATATTGGCAGCTTGCCACCTGACTATTTTGGTATCAGGAAATACCTAGAATAGAACCCCTGCCCCTGTTCTGAGAGGGGCACTGGTTCTATTGCTCGGGACTGAAGGAGGAGGGAGACCTCCTGCTCCAAGAGTGGTGAATGGTCGGATGTTCCCGTCAGCCAAGGCGGGGAATCCGGTGGGAAAGAGAGGAAGTTGAGGTGGTAACCTTTGGACACCACTGCAAGTACCCACTGATCTGTGGTGACTGTGTGCCATAGGCTGGAGAAGTGGCACAACCGGCCGCCGACTGGAATGGTCGGAAGTGGAAGCTGGGTACTGCTCTCTAGAAACGAGTCAAAAACCTGCCGCTGGACCTGGTTGAGTGGCTGGCTGTGACTTCTGCCTTCTAGGCTGCATGGAAGGCCGACCCCTGGAAGCTGGGGGATAGCATCTCCTCTGCCGCTAGAATTGTCTCTTAGAATCCCTCTTAAAAGATCTTTTGGATGAAGAAGAGGGATCAGAAGGCATTAAGGAGAGCTGGCGCAGAGTCTCTTGGTGGTCCTTGAGCTGCGCCACTGCTTCTTGAATTTTTTCACCGAAAAGATTATTCCCCGCACAGGGCAAATCAGCCAATCTGTCTTGTACCTCTGGTCTGAAGATTTCAGCCAGGCCCATCTCCTTGTACTGATACCGGCTGTCGACACCCTGGAAGCGGTGTCAAAGATGTCATACACTGATCGTACTTCATGCTTGCCAGCATCTAAGCCCTTTTGTGCTAGGCCATGAAGTTGGTCCTGGAATTGTAGAGGTAAGGCTTCAGCAAAGTCTTGAATCTTCGTGAACAAGGCCCTATTATACTGGGTCATGTAGAGTTGGTAGGATGCAATGCGAGAGATGAGCATTGATCCATGGAATACCCGTCTTCCAAATGCATCCAGGAACTTCTGATCTTTCCCTGGTGGAATGGATGATTGAGGTTTGGAGCGTCTGGCTCTCTTCTGGGCTGACTCTACAACCACCGAGTGATGATCCATCTGAGTTCTTTGAATGCCAGGGGCTGACTGAACTAAGTAGGTGGCATCTGCTTTTCTGTTAACAGGTGCCACAGAACCAGGGTGCTCCCAGTTTCTCTTCAAAAGGATGTCATGAATAGGGATGGACATGATTTCCTTTGGAGAATCGAGAAATTGTAGAAGCTCTAGCATCTGGTGTCTAGAGTCCTCTTCTGTCTGAAGCTGGAATGGGACTGTTTCAGACATCTCCTTTACAAAATGAATAAAAGACAGGTCCTCTGGAGGAGAACGCTTCCTTTAATCAGGAAGGGAGGACTGGGAAGGTAGATCATCAGAATCCTGGGACAAATCGTCGGTCCAAGGATTATAAGGGTCATCACCAGCTCCCAAATGTTCTTCAGAAGGAAGTAACGGGGTTATTCCTGAAGGCCCTGGCCTGGGCATCGATGGTCCCGAGGGAGGAATCGAAGGCATCGATGAAGGCATCGAGGGCATTGAGGGAGGCACAGATGGAATCGGTGACATCGATGGATGTGTCAGTGGCAGCACTCCCGATGGTGGAATGAAGAGCGGTGTTTCTTCATCTTCCTCCGATGACAAGGGAATTGGTGAGGAAGGAGTAGGGGTACCTCTGATCCACCGGAAGGGCACAGATTATCTTGCCCATTCTAGCCAATAGCAGTGCCAGTGCCATGGGCATCGAATCGGTGACCGGAGGAGGAACCAGTACAGATGGAAGTTGGAAGCCCTGGAGTGCTTTGCCGATGGCCTCTTGGATCATCCGATCCAATTCCTCACGGAAACCTGGGGCATGAATACCCGGTTCCGGAGTGGGAGGAGGCACTGGCATAGCCAGAGGGTCCACCGGTGAAGGTGGAATCGCGGATCCCGGCACCTGTCCAGGTGGGAACGCCTCAGTGATCCAGAGACAGAAGAGGTCAAAGCCTTTTCTGTACGGGGCTTCTTTGTCGGAGGCTCAGACGTCGATTTCGAGGGTTTAGCGGTATCGATGGCCTGAGCTTTACGATGACGGTGTCGATGTTTTTCTCGATGTTCCCCCCGGTGTTTTTCCAGAGGAGGAACAAAGGGGGTCGAACCCGTGGAGTCGCCGAAGCCCGTCGGACAGCAGCGGATTTCCGGTATCGATGGAGTCAGGGTTTTTGGCCGAAAGAGAAGACCCATCTTATCGAGTCGAGCCTTGTGACCTTTTGATGTCATTTGAGCACATTTGGTGCAAGTAAGGACATCGTGGCCGGACCCTAAGCACATCACATAGACCGTGTGAGGGTCAGTGATGGACATTGTTCTAGTGCAGTCGGGGCATGGACGGAAACCAGACGCCATGGCTTTGACAAAATTTGATGGCCGCGAGGGAAAAATTCGACTGGAATCAACCGCAAACGGGCAAAAAACTTACCGTTCGACCACGGACCACATTTTTTAAAATTTTTCAAACAAAGTTTGAAAAGCTCCTTAACCCGATTGGCTACTGCTGTGCGGAAAAAAGAAGACTGAAGGGGGCCCCCTGCTGGCTGCAGGGTTGATGCTATGCTGGGCATGCCCAGTAGGTGCCAGTCAAAGTTCTGGAAACTTTGACAAAAGTGTTCCGTGATTGGGCTCCATCCTGATGATGTCACCCATATGTGAGGACTACCATCCTGCTTGTCCTGTGAGAATGAGAAATATATTGGAGAACAGATTGACTCAACAGCTTATTTTAACAAGTAAATGAAAGGTTTGGAAAAATTGATCGAGGTGGTAAAGGAGCACCAGAGGATTGCAACGTAAAGTCCTCAATGTTCCTGAGTTGTACAGAAATGAAGATACCACTAAATTGATTAATGGTATCATCCAGTCCTGCATACCAGGCTTTGAGGTTCATTCAATTAAGTTCACCAGATCACACAGGGCTGGTAATCCTCTATCTGGCTCCCAAGGTGGTATGTGCATGAACTACTCTGAGGATAAACAAGCTCTCATTAGCCTTGCCAGAAAAAGTGATGGACTGGAATATAAAAGAGCAGGGTTCAAAAATTTTAAAGACCTGTCCCAGGTTTAGATCCATTACAGTTGTCCTGAGACACAAAAGAATATGCTACCGATGGTTTTTTCCTTTTCTCTGCAATTTTCCTGGGATGGTAGTGATTATAAATTCACTGACCTGGAGACATGCATGAAGTTTTTGAAGCACTTAATGAAAGGTCAAAATTCAGAAGAGGCTCTTTTACTCCAACAAAAGCTGAATGGTTGGAGATGTCTCCTAGAAGGAGAAGTCATTAAGTACAGAGGAAAAAGCTACTGTTCTCTTTGGAGCACTCGACAGAGATATCAACTGACACCCAACTGAACATAAATATTGATAAGCTTCAGTTTCTTGTTTTTCTATTGCCCTGTTTCTGACTCTGGTGTTCTTTTTGCTCTCTCTTTACTCTAAACTGTTACTCTTTTTTTTTTTTTTTTTTGGAGGATGCGGATCCCTTAAGTATGATTGTGGCCGAGCGTTGAACTCAGTGAATTCTTCTCTCTGATGTACTTTTTCTGTCTCCTCTTATCTTTCTCCTCTTGTTTTTCTATGTAATGTGTGTTATTTTTGGAAGGGGAGGCAGACTTTTCTGAGATTTTTCATTTGATCTTATAGATTTTTTTCCAAGGAGCATAAGCAGATTCTCTTTTCTTCCTTTATTTATTTATTTGTTTATTTATTTATAAACTTTTATATACCGAAGTATTGGCACAGGCCTTCACTCCGGTTTACATTTTTAACATTACACATTAAATTCAGCGGAACAACAACAGCAGGTTTACAATTATAAATTAGATATACGAAAAATTCAGAGGATCAACTTAAACATGAATTAGCAAAAGAACTTGGGGATAATAATAAATTAAGGTGTGATATACTGAAAACTTAGCACGTAATAGAGTATGATAGAATCATCGCGGAGTGCGTTGATAGGAGGGGATAATAGGTTGGAAGATAATTTTAGGGGAGATGAAAAGAGTGGTTGGGTACGGTGTGGGGGTGGGGGGGATTAATGGATAGAGGGGGGAGGTGTGGGAGGTGTGGGAATGCAGGGGGTTGTCATTTTTTATGTTTTAGCCTATCCCGTCTTTATATGCTTGTTTGAAGAGCCAGGTTTTGAGCAGTTTTTTGAACAGTTTGGAATTGTTTTGAAGTCTGAGACTGGAAGGTAGAGTGTTCCAGAGGTGGGGTCCTGCTATCGAGAAGGCTCTTTTTCTGGTGGAGGTTAGTTTGGCTGTGGTGACTGGTGGGATTTCTAGTCGTGCTTTATTGGTCGATCTTGTGTTGTGTTAATTGTAGTGAATTTGTATTAGGGAGTTGAGGCAGTCATGGTCAGGATCTATTCCTTTGGCACAGCTCACTTCTCTCCTTGTTTACACTGTATCTTTTTCTGAGTAGGTATCTATTCCTAGGTTACCTCTTGGTGCAACAGTATACAAGTTTGGGAGGGTTGGTTATCCTTCCCATCCTTGGGTACCAGGCTGTTGGTTGGTTCCTCGTGCTGGTCTTGTAGCCTTGGATTCTAGGGTTTGATGGGTGTAGTTTCTTGTAGGTGGGTTTTCTCTGTTTTCTTCTTTGTTCACTGAACCATGGCCAGCTGCACAATCTGTTATGTTTATTTGCTGAGTAAATTTGTCCCACATGTGGTTACTATATATACTGTACCACTGTCTCATCTTTTTGAATTTTCATACTGTTCGTTGAATGTAAAGTAACATCTCCCCTACCAAAAGCGGTCTGCTTCTTAGGGAAGCTGCTAGGAAAAACTAATTTATTTTATTCAGGGCAGGTATTTTAAGAAAAACAGGAAGTTCTGACATAGGAGTAAATATATTTCATCTTCTTACTTTATTTCTGATATTGTTAAGAAAGGGGGAGTGGATATACTTTTTGCCAGATGCTTGCCCTTTATAGTAAGCAAAATGTGGAAGGACCAAAAGGAATATTAGCATTTTATTAAAGTTAAGGTGACATATTCTGTAACACTGGCCTTTGCTTACACCCCAAATATTGATCCATTTTATTTTATTACAGATTGCTCTGTTGAGCTTTTTGCTTTTTCAGAGGGGAAGTGTTTGTTGGGGATGGGGGAGGGAGACTTTAATTTGATTCTCTCTCCCTCATCCTGTTTCCAAGAATTTGTGATATAAGGCTCAGCTGTTTCAGTGGCTACTTGCCGAGTATGGCTTGAACAGACACCTGAAGATATTTGTATCCCAGTAAAGGGACTATTCTTTCTTCTCTGTCACTCATAACTCATACTCGTTGATAAGAGGGAATTGGGGTGCTATGCTCTGCAGAGGTGGGAGTATTAAATAGTCCAATCATGCGTCATTACTTTGCAATTCTTTTAGATATCATGGATCTCTTTTCGCACAGCTGGAAGTTGGATGACTGCTTGCTGAAAGATGAGCAAGCATACTCCTCTATCACGGAAGCCATCAAGGAATTCTTTGACCTTAATGAAATTGTGTGGTATCAGGAAATACTTTGTGGGAGGCAGCTTAAGGCCACTAACCAAAGGAAACTGATGGCTTTGATGTTACAAGAAAGGGTTCCTTTCGCATTTTAGCAGCTCCTGCTCAACTCAAGGAGCCAGACGAGGCTCTATGGGAAGAGGAACAGCTGCGGCTTTTTAAAGACTTACACAGTTCCTCCATCTTCCAGGCTCTGGATTTTAAGAGTCTGTGGTAACATCCAGCCGCAGTGGTAGCAGTCAGTGGTCAGGCCCAAGAAACAGGTAACATGTGAGGGCCATCAGTAATAGATATTAATTTACAACACATGTAGTACTTGATGCCACTGAGGGAAGCCTTCTTGGAGCCAGATATGTATATATATATTTTTAGGTAGCACTTAAAAGTACTGCTTTAGGGGCTGCTGATGCGAGACAACACAGTTTTAGTGAAAAAAAATTGACACAAATGAAGATACTGAAAGATATAATCAAAGAAAAAAAGAGAAGGGTACACACATCCACAATTTAGCCTGGATGAAAAAAAAAGACTGAGGACTCACAAGGCAACTCTTGCACATATTCAGCAGAGCAAAAGCTCTATCAGCTGAGACAGAAGTGTCCATTCAGCACCATCAGATGTCACTAGTGATTTGGCTAGTACAGCCCTGCTTGCTTACGGAGAATATCATCATTTACTAAGTGGCAATGGCCTAACTCTAAGAAACTATGTCTCAGGAAATGAAAAACGCAAAAGAGAAAATACATTAAATGTCTATAATGATAAAAATACAAGGAAGAAAATTGTTTGTATGATTTTAATAAAACAGAATATTAAATAACATTTTCTATAAATCAGTAGGCAAAAACATGCAACAAATGTGAAGGAAGCAGGGAAAAATAAAGCAGACATTCTGCATCCAGATACATAGAATATTGAAAAAAATGCACCCATAACTTTCAAAACCTCATAAAAGGGATTCAGATCATTTAAGTAAATTTACACAACACTGAAAACTTAATATTAAGGTATCTGGCATACAACACAGATGCAGAGAATATTATCACAGACATGTTAATATGCTCAGCATCATGTGATAAATTTAGTCCCTTGTATCATCTCACTGAACATTAGCCAATTGCAACAGAACGCCTTTCAAAGTGACTGACATCACAATCAAGCAGTTTACACCAGCTGTCAAATCTAAGTGTACTGGGAAACCTTGATTTAACCTTGACTTTAAGGCTTACTCATAAGTTTTTAAAACAGGTAATTTTATCATCTTTAAAATTTACCATTCTGTAGCACACAAATCAGAGTTGGACAAATATTTTAAAAATTCATGCACCAGCACAATTTTTAGGAACCAGAGCAAAAAAAAAATATAAAACTACAAAGTTCTACCTGTATCAGATACTCTCTGAAGACAGCAGTCCACTAGTCGCACATGTGGGGGCTGACCTCTTCAGACACCACCTTCACAAAACCCATTTCCAGAATTTTCCATGAAAACATCAGGATCCCACTCTGCATGCATTCATGCAAGTTCCTAGATTCCGCAATTGCATAGTGAACCTTATTTCTGAAATTAAGCTGATGAGCTCAACTCCAAAAAGGGAGAAGGGAAGGTTTCTTAGACTAGTGAACAGCTGCTGCAAAAGAACATCTGCTACAAGTAAGCAACTTCACTTTCTCTAAAAGTAAGCAGTTCACCATAGTCAAAAAGAGGAATACTTAGATAAATGTCATCTTCTAACAAAAACGAAGCAAACACGCAATAGCTCCCACCAACAAGGTGAAGCAATACTGTTTGGAGGGTTCAATTTTTTATTTTTTTATTTTTTTTAAATCCTAAAGAATGGACCCTGGGAGACAGGAGTTGACCTCTAACTCTGAGAGCTTAAAGAATAGTCTATCTAAACTTGTTGCGATGTTGAGAGCAAGTACCTGAACAAGAACAGGATGAAAATGTATGAATGACAAACAGGCATGCTACATGAGCACAAGGACAAAAACTGCTGTGTATGCACAGAAGGATCCCTAAGTTTATCCTAGAAAATTCTGGAAACGTGTTGCATGTTGCGCTAGCCAATGTTGCCATCCCCATGAGTGCAGCTACAATGTACTGCTTGCCTTCAGATTATTTTTCATTGTCGCATTCTGTTTGGGGGTGAAACATTTACTTTTTTTTTTTTTTTTATTTAGGCTTGGGATTTTTGTATAGTTTTCAGACTTTTCTGTGTTTTGTTCTTTTGGAGTTCTTATATTTTCAAAGTTTTTTGTCTTTTTTGCTCTTTTCATTTTTTTTATTTAAGGTCTATTTTAATTATTTTATTTTTTTCTCTCTCCTACTCTAAACTTCCTAGGATTGGTATCACTTCCAGTAAGAAGCAGCAGCTCTTCCTGTCAAGCCTGGAACAGTGGCAGATATTTTTTAGGTGTCTGGGAATTGTCCATGTTGCTTTGTATTTTTCTTTTTTTTTTTTTTTTTTTTTATTTACCTCTACCAGCATTTTCCTCTCCCCACATCCCCCCCCCCCCACTCACTCTGCAGCCCCTCCTTCTCATCTCCATTAACATTATCTTAACTTTAAGCAATCTAGCTGGTGTGCTGCTCCTCCCGGCTGAAGACAGGCTGTGCTTGCATGCCTTCCTCCCAGTGCAGGCTGGGACTCAGAGCATATGCTCTCAACATGGCCAGACTACAGAGCCACATCCTTAATGTGGCTCCCAGCAGGCACTAGCAAATTTTAGTCCCATTGCCCAAAATCTTTCTATCCCCAGTTAAGATAAAACAAGCCTGGAAGATTTTACTTTGTTTTAAAAGGATTATTCAAATATCAAGTTTTCCATGTTCTCCAGTTGAAAGTTCCCTTTCAATTTTGCATAAACACAACTATACAAATTTGGCAGCTTAATCTCTTACCTAGGCAATATGCATATAAAAGCAATTAAAATAACAATTTTTATGGACAAATATAACTGAAGAATCAATATACATAATTCACTTAGATACAGGTTTAGTGAGGTCTGTCTGAGATCACCTGGGGATATATATCCACGAGACTCCAGCACCTGTGTAATCTGGAAGCAGGCTTAAGTATTGGCCTCCAGTCATTAAGCTGAAAGACTGAAGCAAATCAGTGTAGCACAGGATAGCAGCCCTTGCATGTCAACAGATGGAGAGAGCAGCAGGATGGAAGACAACACCAATGGAAGCACCATAAAAACATCCATTCCTCCATAAATGCTAGGTGGGTGTCTGCTAGTATTAGTATCTACTGCTTTCAAGTTTCTCAACTTACCATCATAGTCTCTGCAGCGTTTCTTTGGTGGTGGTGGTCTTCCATATGTGCTATGGTCCACCTGGTCTTCATGGAAATCAGACCAGTTTTCAGTAGTACTGTTACCATGATGTGAAGGAGCAATAACTGTAATAGTGCTACTCAGTGTAGGTACAGGATAATGGGAAGAAGAAATGTTTGACAAAGAAGATGCTGCAGTGTAACTGTTTTCTAAAGGATCAGTTCTATCCAAATCATATTTTGGTTTTCCAGAATCCCTTTCTGCAAAATAAAAATAAATTTTAGACATACAGTATTTCAAACTAAACAGACTTGAGAGCCTCCTGAAAACTTTCTTATTTAGACAAGCGTTTATGTAGAAGTTTTATAGCAGGCTTTTTGATTACACTGGTCTACAGTCAAAATGTTTCTGAAATGAATGTAGTCAAACTTTACTAAATCTGGGTCACTGAGAACTAAAATGATGCTTAAAATTGTTGATTGGCTTTAGTTTTCAAGATATGGTACTGGGTCAGTATATATGACCTTTGACTTGGGAATTGAGAAGAAGAATAAGTGACTTAAGAAGGGAAAGGATCTCAAATTAAACTAGAAATGACTGTTGAATGAAGGAAGATTTTGTTACCACCCTTACTCAAGCTGGGTATGATGAAGAATTTTGTCAAGCCCATGAACAAAACTAAAGCAGCCTTCAACTACCTTGGTAGTACATTTCCAAGGTTAAATGAAGCTAAGAAAAAGGAAGGTATTTTTGTTGGCCCTCAAATTTGTGAACTTCTTTGAATGATGCATTTAAACGTGCATTTTGTGGCAAGGAGAACAGCGTGGAAAGCTTTCCAGTTGCCAAAACTTTTCTATGAAACAAGGCAGACAACTATAAGGAATTGGTGGAAAACCACCTCAAGGCATCCAAAAGCCTTGCCTACACCATGTCACTAAAGATACATTTTTTGCACTCTTTTCCACCAAACTGTGGAGCAGTTAGTGGTAAGCATGGCAAGTGATTTCACAAGGGCATTACAGCAATGGAAAAACAATATAAGGGCAAATGAAGGGCATAAATGCTTGCAGACTATTGCTGGACAGCAACAAGAGATGCTCCATTTAGTGAATACAAGAGACAAGCCAAGTAGCCACTGAATAAGGACTAAACTACATACATATTTATTTTATTTATTTTATTTAACACTTTTCTATACCGACCTTCATGGTTAAAAGACCATATCAGATCAGTTTACATCGAATTGGGGGACTGAACCAAAGACAATAGTTTAAACAGGAAAAACAAAGTTACATTCAACAAGGAGAGTAAACTTGGAGGCATAGACTGCTGGAAGAAAAAAGGCCTAGGAACGTAGTAAACAAGTATAAACGATTGGTGAGTCAGGGGAGGATCTTATTGGAAACACATAACAGTTTTTGGCCTTTTGTTTCATAGTACATTTTTTTCTCTAATCCTTCCGCTGATTTAATTTTTCAATTAGGGAGAAAGCAGCGTTGCTGAACTGTAACAGGTGTTCGAGGACAGCAGGATGTTAGTCCTCACACATGGGTGACATCAGATGGAGTCCCAACATGGAAAACTTATGTCAAGGTTGCTAGAACTTTGACTTGCCACACTGAACATGTCCAGCATGCCCTATACCATCCGTCCATGTGAGGTCACTCTTCAGTTTTATAACACAGAATTAGACATAAATCAAAAAAACAGGAAAAATCCAACTCCACACAGGTTTCTTGAGGACTAACATCCTGCTGTCCTCAGAGAGCACCTTGACAAGTAAGCAACTCTGCTTTCTCAGAGGACAAGCAGAATGGTACTCCTCATACATGGATGAATCCCTAGCTACAGGCTGTCCCCCCAACATAAAAGGGGACCAACAAACACCTAACCAGGTGCCAACAGGCACAACAACAATGGTGTTCTTGGTAACAAGTGGGGAAGACAGCCTGAACCAAAACAATGAGCCTTAGACAGGAGAGAGTTGGTTTTTACACCTCAAACACATTCTAAAGGACAGAGTGGTCAAACCGATTGCATCGGTCATCCCCATCCAAGCAATAGTGAGATGTGAATGTGTGGAAAGACACCATGTCACAGCTTTGCAGATCTCCTCCATGGGAACTGCTTGCCAGCGGGCCATTAACACTGCCATGGCTCTGACAGAATGAGCCTGACATGATACCCAAGATACAGTCTCGCCTGGGCATAACTAAAAGAGATGAAATCTGTTAGCCAATTTGATGGCATCTGTTCGGCAACAGCAATGCCCAACCTATTTCTATAAAAAGAAACAAAAAGATGGGTGGACTGTATATTAGCTTCTATCCGCTCTAGAAAGAAAGCTAAGGCTTGCTTGCAGTCTAAACTGTGCAGGGCTCGTTCATCATAGTGCAAATGGAAAGAATTTGGCAAGACTATGGACTGGTTAAGATGGAAATCAGTCACCACCTTAGGCAGGAACTTAGGATACCTACGCAAGACTACCCTGTCATGATAAAACAGTTTAAGGTGGATAATTTACTAAAGCCAGGAGCTTGCTGACTGCCACCAAAAATATGACCTTCCAGGTCAAAGGTGTGTAGCAGCTCAAAAGGAGCTCTCATCAGCTGAGCTAACACCAAGCTGAGGTTCCAAGATACAACGGGAGGTCTTGGGGGAAGCTTCAACTGAAGCAGGCCCCGCATGAAACATACAACTGTAGACTGTTCAGAGATAGGCGTACCATCTACACCGTGGTGGTATGCACTAACTGCACTAAGATGAACTCTGACGGAATTGGTTTTTAAGCCAGCTTCCGAAAGGTACAGAAGGTAATCAAGCAGTTTTTGTGTGGGGCAGGAGAACGGATCTAGGGTCTTCTACTCACACCACACATAAAACCTCCTCCACTAGGACTTTCTAGTAGAAGACTTTCTAGAAGCCACCAGGATGTGAGACAAATCTTCAGCAACATCAAGCGGCTGCATGATTAACCTCTCAAAATCCAGGCTGTGAGCGACAGGGCCTGGAGATTGGGATGCCACAGCCTGCCTCAATCTTGCATGATGAGATCTGGGGAAGTCCCCAGACTGATTGGTTTCTGGATGGACAACTCCCATAGGAGTGGAAACCAGACCTGTTTCGGCCAATAAGGGGCTATGGGGATCATAGTCCCTCTGGCCTTGCTCAGCTTCAGGAGCCTTTGCTATTAAAAGGGAATCGGAGGATATGCGTACAGAAGACCCTTGCCCCAATGAAGGGCCAGGGCATCCAAGGCTGCTTTGCTGTCTGACCTGGACAGGGAGCAGAACCAAGGTACCTTCCCTGTTGCAGGGGAATACAAACAGTTCTAAGTCCAAGCTCCCCCAGAGGCAGAATATCCAATTTGCCACCCCTACTCCAGGGACCACTCTTGGGGTCTGAAGGCTCGACAGCTTACTACGTTCTCCATCCTGGCCAGGTATATGGCCCTCAGCATCATCCCTTGAGACAGGGCCCACAACCAGATCTGGACCACTTCCTGACACAGGAGGTACAATCCCGTGCCTCCCTGCTTGTTGACAAACCACATGGCTACATGGTTGTCAGTCTGGATCAGGACAATTTTGATGAACAGCTGATTTCTGAACACCCGTAGAGTATACCTGATCGCCCGGAGCTCCAGGAAGTCAATTTGACAAATACGTTCCTGAGCAGACCACAGGCCCTGGGTGCCAAGCCCATCCACATGAGCTTCCCACCCCTGGGTGGTTGCATCCGTGGATAGCACAATTTGAGTAGGGAGACTCCGAAAGGAAATCCCCCATTCCAGATTGGAAAGTACCCGCCACCAAGACAAAGCGTCCCTAAGAGAAGGGTTGACTCAGATGCAATCCTGGAGGCTCCAATTGGCTTGGCGCCACTGTCACCTCATTGGGCTCTACATGCATGTGTAAGCGTGCCATGGGACTGACAGACAGTTGCGGCCATTTGGCCCAACAGCCTCAACATAGCCAGGCTGATACCTACTGGCTCTGTTGAACCTCTGCCGCAATTGTCACAAAGGCAACGGCCCTCTGGAGAGGCAGAAAGGCCTTCACCTGAGTCATGTCTAGCAGGGTTCCGATGAAGTACAATAGAGGTGACGGACTGAGATGGGACTTTGGGTAGCTGCGAACGAACCCTAGTGACTCAAACACCAGAACAGTAAAGCACATGGACCTGGCAGCTCACGCCTGAGACGCGCTCTTGACAAGCCAATTGTCCAGATATGGGAAAACATGCACTCCCAGTCTGTGGAGGTGCACCAACACCATGGTCAGAAGACCCGTGGGGCGGACACAAACCTGAACAGTAACACCTGGTACTGGAAGTGCTTTTTTCCTACCACATATCAGATACAACCTGTGAACTGAGAAAATCTCGATGTGGGTGTATGCATCCTTTAGGTCAAGGGAGCATAGCCACGCCCCTTTTTGCAAGAGGGGAAGAGGGGGAACAAAGTGCCCAGGGAAAGCATCTTGAACTTTTCTTTTTTAGAAACTTGTTCAAGGCCCTCAGGTCTAGGATGGGATAGAGTCCTCCTGCTTTCTTTGGAATCAGGAAGTACTTGGTGTAGAATCCCCACCCTCTGACTTGGTGGTATGGGTTCGACCACTCTGGCCGTTAAGAGGAAGGAGAGCTCCATTTGTATTGCCCTCCTGATGTGCTACAGGCCACCAATATGGGCTCGGATGGCAATTTGGCAGGACGCCCAACAGATTCAATTTGTACCCTTGACGGACAATGGACAGAACCCAGTGATCCGAGGTTACACTGGGCCACTGGTTCGCAAAAATCCGCAGCCTGTCCCTGACTGGAGGTTCCATCGTCCCGGGCACATAAGAACATAAGAAGTTGGTATACTGGATCAGACCAAGTGTCCATGAAGCCCAGCATCCTGTTCCAACGGTGACCAATCGAGGTTACAAGTACCTGGCAAATACCCAAAACATTAAATAAATCCCATGCTTCTAATACCAATAATAACAGTGGCTATTCCCTAAGTCAACTTGATTAATAGCAGTTAATGGACTTCTCCTAACCTTTCTTAAACCCAGCTACACTAACTGCCCTAACTACATCCTCTGGCAACAAATTCCAGAGCTTAATTGTGCATTGAGTAAATAACAGATTTACGTGGCGTGCCCCCTAGTCCTCCTATTATCTGAAAGAGTAAATAACAGCTTCACATTTACCCTAGACATCTCATGATTTTATAAACCTCTATCATATCCCACTCAGCTGTCTCTTCTCCAAGCTGAATGTAGCCCTAACCTCTTTAGCCTTTCCTCATAAGGGAGCCATTCCATCCCCTGGAACATTCTGGTCGCCCTTCTCTGTACCTTCTCTAGTGCAACTATATCTTTTTTGAGATGCAGCAACTAGAATTGTACACAGTACTCAAGGTGAGGTCTCACCATGGAGCAATACAGAGGCATTAAGACATCTTCCATTTTATTCACATTCCCTTCTTAATTCCTAACATTCTGTTTGCTTTTTTGACTGCCGCAGCACACTGAGCCGATGATTTCAATGATTTACCCACTATAATGCCAATTTGTTTTTTCCTGGGTGGTAGTTCCTAATATGGAACCTAACATCGTGTAACTACAGCAAAGGTTATTTTTCCCTTATGCAACACCTTGCACTTGTCCACATTAAATTTCGTCTGCCATTTGGATGCCCAATCTTCCCGTCTTGTAAAATCTGCTTGAGATTTAGCTACTCTGAATAATTTTGTATCATGTGCAAATTTGATTACCTCACTCGTCATATCCCTTTCCAGATCATTTATAAATATACTGAAAAGCACCAGTCCATGTACAGATCCCTGAGACACTCCACTGTTTATCCTCTTCCACTGAGAAAATTGACCATTTAATCCTACTGTGTTTCCTGTCTTTTAACCAGTTTGTAATCCATGAAAGGACATTATCTCCTATCCTATGACATTTTAGTTTGCTTAGAAGCCTCTCATGAGAGACTGTCAAATGCCTTCTAAAAATCCAAATACACTACATCTACCAGTTCACCTTTATCCACATTTATTAACCCCTTCAAAAAAAAAATGAAGCAGATTTGTGAGGCAAGACTTCTCTTGGTAAATCCATTAAACCAAGTCTTTCTACATGCTCTGTGATTTTGATCTTTGGAATAATTTCCACTATTTTTCCAGGCACTGAAGTTAGGCTCACCGATCTATAGATTCAAAGGTCACTCCGGAGCCCTTTTTAAATATTGGGGTTAAATTGGCCACCCTCCACGCTTCAGGTATAATGGATCTCTTCAAAGATAAGTTACAAATTTTAACTAATAGATCTGAAATTTCATTTTTGTGTTCCTTCAGAACCATCTGGTCCAAGCTATATGCTACTCTTTAGTTTGTCAATCTGGCCTATTACATCTTCCAGATTCACAGAGATTTGGTTCAGTTCATCTGACCCATTACCCTTGAAAACCATCTCTGGAACCAGTATCTCCCGATTATTAATAAACAAAAGCAAATAATTCATTTACTCTTTCTGCAATGACCTTATCTTCCCTAACAGACCCTTTAACCCCTCGGTCATCTAACGATCCAACTGATTCCCTCATAGGTTTCCTGCGACCCAGTCAAAACCCCATCCACGGGTTTGACTGAGGAGCCGGCTGGGGCTTAGGAACTCTCTGCAGCCTAGAATGGCCAAGGGAGCTCTGATGGTGCTGATGGGACTGAGGGGGCAGAGGATAGTACTTCCTTTGGTGAAAGAAAGGCTTCCTTGGCCGCGGCTTTCACAGCCTCCTGGAGGAAGAGGACTGTTCTGGATTACTGGAAGAGAGTTGCTGGAGGGTTTCATGATGGTCCCGGAGTTGGGACACAGTATCCCTTCACCTTACCTCCAAATATATTTTCCCCTGAAATGGCACATCAGCGAGTTGTTCCTGTACCTCTGGTCGGAGATCCAAGGCCTGCAGCCATGCCATTCTGCAGGTGCCAATTCCCACTGGAGAGACCCTAGATGCAGTCTAGAAAACATCATAGGTCACACGGACTTCGTGTTTCCCCGCACTCCAAACCCTTGTGCACCAGCAACATGAGGGTGTCTTGCTGCTGTTGAAGCAGCTGCTCAGCCAACTCCTGCACCTGCTTTCCGATATCCCATGAGTATTGTCTCATGTAAAGCTGTTAGGCAGCAATGCGGGCAATAAGCATGGCGCCTTGGAACAACATCCTCCTAAGAGCATCCATCACTCTGTTATCCTTCCCCGAAGGCACAAAGGAATAGGTTGAAGAGTGCTTGGCCCGCTTGAGGGCAGATTCAAGCACCACTGTCTGGTGAGGCAGCTGACATTTATCAAATCCTGCAATCTTCTTATTAACAAGAGGCTCTGCGAGGAGGTGTTCCCAAATCCTCAGCAACTCCTTAAGGATCTTGTGCACCGGGATCACCACAATCTCCTTAGGAAGCTCTACAAACTGAAGGATCTCAAACATTTTGTGCCTACTATCCTCCTCTGTCAAAAGCTGGAATGGGATGGCCTCTGCCATCACTCTCACAAACCCTGCAAAGGTTAAGTCCTCAGGCAGAGATTTCCTTCGCTCACCTGGAGAAGGGTCTGATAGGAGACCATCCAAGTCCTTGGAGGCGGACTCTGACTGATCATCCCCCCAGGGGTCATAGGGACCCTCATCCTCACTGTATACCACAGGGGATGGGGCCCTAGGCGCTCAGCCTATGACCAGAGGTACAAGCACCGATGGAACTGGATGGAGGACTAGAGACCTCGGCGTCTCTGCCAGCCTCGGCGGAGCTTCCTCCTCAGAGCAACTGGCGATGACCACCAGACTTGGTAGGGGGAGGCCTCTGTACCCCGCCGGGCACCAGTGCCGTCCCAGCAACTGACGCCAGCTAGGTCAGTAACGCACCAATGAGCGCTTTGGGGGCTTTGCAATAAGAGCCGGTGCATCACCGTGCATCGATGGGGACCAGTGCTGATGCTTCTTAGGCTTCCCTCAATGCTCAGCCCGGTCCTTCCCCAGTGCCGAGGTGAAGACAGTGAAGCTGGCATCCTCTGCCCAGAGATCTACAATGGTCGGTCTCCAGCACCCCTATCCACTGGCAATCTCAACTGAACCAAAGGTCCCCACCAATGTTGACAGCTTGGTGTCTATCTGTGTGGCTCTGATGTCCTTCAATGCCAATGCTGCCAATCCCAATGGCTCGGACTTCCTCAACCCAAAAAGCTGATCCATCTTGTCGAGTCAAAGCCAACGCTCCTTTGGGGTCATTTGGGCACACAAGTGGCATCCCTGGATATCATGCAATGCCCCCAGGCAGTCGATACATACTTCATGAGGATCAGTGATCGACATGGTCCTCGGGCACTGGGGGCATCAGCAAACACCAGACGTGCCCATAATGGGGGGGGGGAAGGAGAACAAAAAGAGCCAAAAATCAGAACGATGGCAGCAGGCATCGATAGCTGGCACAGAGGCACTGTCACCACAGGGGAATCGACCGCAAAAGAAACTTGCCCGAAACGTCAAAAACTCTGCCTAGGAACACTATGGGGAGGCACCAAAAGGGACCCAGTGACAGGCCAAAGAAAAAGGATTGCAAAAAATGAAGCTTTCCACAAAGTGAAAAGCCAGGTTTTTATAGCTCAATCAAACCATGAGGCTCGCAGGTCCACTGAAAAAAAGAGAGACTGAAGAGGTATCCTCATGGAAACGTGGTATAGGGCATGCTGGGCATGCTCAGTGTACCTATCAAAGTTACATAAACTTTGACAAGTTTTCCGCATCGGTCTCCATCTGTCGTCACCCATGTGTGATGTCTACCATCCCGTTTTTCCTCGGAATATGCAGCTAATAGTGAGTTTAAGTCACTTAGTGCTCCATCTCTTGACTTTGTAAGCCTGAGGGCAGTACAAGAATTCAGGCACTGCAGGATTCAAACTCCCTGAGAACCAAGCTGTACCAGGAAGGACATCTGCTCTGGGAATGGCAATAGCCATGCATCAGAAGACTGGTGAAAGCTGACTAGTGGGCTCCAAGGGTGGAGGGGATACAATCTGGGATGGAGTGAATGAACAGCTGGAGGATGCAGACAAAGTATAAAGGAAAAGAGTTGGGAGGAGGGAATGAGAGAGTGGGGGAAGGGTGAACCAGGCCAGAGGTGTGGGTGGTTATTAACTGGACAAGTGGGGAAGAGTAAGAGAGAAGACAAGCTGGGAAGCAGTTCACTGCCTTATGGTTAAGGAGTCTGGTTTTCATAGATTTTAATTTGGTAACCCATGGATCCTAAAAGAAGCGGCTGACATCTTTAGCGTCAACCTACAAATATTGGCAGCTGCAAGAAGTCTGCACTGCCTGCAGTATAGAGATCTCCTTGGACTCCTTAGATTGCTTAAATAAAATATTTGAAATCCAGAAGCTCTACTTATGCTGCATTATTTCAGTGCTGCATCTTCGAGGAGGGTCATTTTTTGTGCTGCATTTTAAGTTATTACTCTGTTATTATATTGTATTATTTTGACAAAATATGCAGAGTTTTTATATTTTTTTAGTCTAGAATTCCCCCAGGAGTAGAGAAACCAATAACATATTTTGTGACTCTGATCATGACCAATTCCAAATGCCTCAGCAGCCTACTCACCACTATTCAAGCTCCCAAGACTAACATTTTCAAACATATAATAGTATTTTCACTATTCAGGTGACCCTTCTGAGTACTTATTAACCACAGTTCTCTATGGACTAAATAAGTTTAAGGGCTCAATTAACCTATCACTTAAAAAAAATGTTATAAATGTGCTTTAAAAACAAAATTTCTTGTGAAAAAGACAGACAGAGCCATAAATAACCACATATTGGCTCCTGTCAGGTTAAGTTAACACAGCACTAATAATTACCTCTACTTCTTGTTCGGCTCCTACTTCTGCTTCTACTCCTATCTCTATCCCTATCCCTCAATCTCTCTTTGCTCCAACTTCGGCTCCGACTCCGACTCCTGCTGTAACTTCGACTCCGACCTCGCCTCCTGTTGTACCGGTCTCTATAAGAATCCCTCCTAGGTGGGTTTCGGTCATAATCTCGCTTCCGTGAACGATCATCTTTCTTTCTATCATCACGGCTCCTAAAAAAGCAAAAAATGTAATCACTGAAACATATTTAAAAGCACAATGTTGTCCATATTCCAATTACTTTTTACCAAGATTTCCTTTATAGCCAAAATGTCAAAAAAAAAAAAAGTCAAATCAGCACAAGTTTGAAACTTGTGAGGAGTATCGTCAGTCATTAAGCTTCAAAACTCAAATATTATCTTTACATCTTTCATATACATTCATAATTTAATCATTTAAAAAATGTCTTAAATGGAAAGCATCCATTTATCTCTCTCATGCAAGGATCTAAAATGGCTGAGCATTTAGAATGCAAACACTTAAGGGGTTTCTTTGAAAAAGTTAAATATCATTAGGGGAATGGGTTTGTAAAAAGAAATGACTAATGCGAGAGGGATGCAAGGGGCCAGAGAGAAACACTTTTTTTTAAACTTCGAATGCTGTTCTGGGGATTGGCAAGCCCCTCCTCCGGCAGCATGAGGTAAGCAGCACAGGGAGATGCTCAGTTTCCAAGGCTACTTCATCCCGTGCAATGTTTAGAAAGGAAACACACAGTAGTGGGGGATGAACAGCTGCCATGAGGTCCAAAAATACATGCTCATTCTGCTACCTTCTCCTTTTTTCCAAGTCCTTACTGTTAAGGTCTTAAAGGTGGGAAAAGCAACTTTAATCTAATCAAACTAGATCATTACCTGTTTTCTCTGTACCGAGAGCTAGATTGCTGAGGACTGTGATTCAGCCTTCTGGAAAACTTCTTCTCACGTTCCTCCTCCTTGGTTACCTTCAAAAAGAAGGGAAATTCAGCATTTAGAATTAGCAATAAAGTAGTATATATGAAACTATTCTGTAACAAACACAGAAATCACATCAAATTTAAACAAGCAAAACAGGCAGTACACATTCCTCTAATTTAGCCAATCTGATTCTACATCATATTCCTGCCTCCCCCTCCAAAAATGTTTAGGACCACCACCAACCAACTAAACATAAAACAGTTTAGAGCCTAACAGACTAGCAATTTAGGATGGAACTCCAGTCCTCTAAAACAATGTATAACCCAGGCCTGCCAGGGTTTACTATAACTTGGCCTAGAATAAATTCCAGAAGGTTTTGGGGTTGGTTTTTGGTTTTTTTTAATTTTGGGTCCCCCACCCTTATGGGATGGGCTTTAGGCTCACATATAATGAAGTGTGAGCATGGGCAAAAGGTCTTTGCCATCCCTCTAGTGGACTGACCAGATGTTGTGATGGTTGTCTACTTCACAGTGAACACTACCTAAGGAGTTTTGTGATGCTGAGAGTTGAAGAAGGAGGTTTTGAGATTTTTGTAGAATGATTACCTCTCACGACCAGTCAACAGTGGGCTGTAGCTGTAGCAGAATTTATCAGAACAAGTTAACAGTGGGCAATAGTGTCCAGAGCAGTGGTTCTCAACCTTTTTTCTGCCAGGACACACCTGACAGATGGTTCTCACATGCGTGACACATTGAACATGTGACCGTCACGGGGCTAAATGTAAACACTCTGTATTCCACAGGAACCCTCTCGACCCCCAACAATAGGTGCAGAGCAGAACTAGGACATTCCCCGTTCAATTTACCATACAAAAAAAGATATTTCTGGTGACATCTCAATAACAGCAACATAAACACTCTCTCCTATCAGGTGCAATAGCCCTCCTTATGAAAAAACAGTAATTTATCACCAATGCTAAGATCCGATCCGATGAATCGAACTTTATAGACGCTGGTCCACCAACCCCACTGTAAATATGTTTTGAATTGTACTTTATTTTAGCTAATCGTGTTTTGAATTGCAGTCCATTTGTTTCACTGTAAGTTCATTTTCAACCTGTTCCAATTTATCCGCCCCAGAGGCGACAGTTCAGTTCTCTGTAAACCGGTGAGATATGTATTCTATACAGGAACATCGGTATATAAAAACCTATAAATAAATAAATGCATATTCCATTGAGAAAACACAACAAATAATGTTGATACAAATGCCTACATGCTAGTAAAATACTTCACCTCGGTCACACACATAGAATCAACCTTCACCAAGTACTGAAATACCACAAATTACAAATATGGTAACAGAAACTGAAATGGAAACTCAAAAAAGCCACTCTGCATTCTGTGCAAAACAAAAATATAGCACCTATCAGACTTCCAGGATCTGAAATAATGTACACAAACTACAAACTAATGTGCACAAAGTTACACCTGCATTATGGAACTCAAACAGTAACAACCCTACCTAATGAAAAGGCAGCACTGCAAAAATTACACCAGGCCCTAAACACCAATACACCTCCTATAAGGAAAACAGAGCAAGCCAAGTTGCTATAAATCCCTACCAAGAAACTACAAGCTCGCAGAACACCCTTAGCTGGGTCACACACACACACAGAACACAGACAGACCCTCACCAAATACAGAATAAAGTGACCATAAAGCTAATGTTTTTGCGTGGTTTTACTGCATACAGAGTTTGGCTTCTTGCTGTTTCCAGTTCAGTTTTTGTCTCCACATTTCTATTTATACATTCCCTGAGAAATATAAAATAATTCTAAAACTAGAATATAATAAATGTTTCAAAACAACTGATAAATGGAACATCCAATCATTAAAAATTTTCAAAATTATTAAAAATTCTCCAAACACCAATAAAATATTTCTAACAGCAGACACATCACATAATACCTAATAATTAAAATGGCAGTCAATCAAGAAAGATAAACTTGAAAAGCCACCTTTACTTACCCTCTCCAGTAACTCTCCTACTCCTTTCCTTTGTAGGCCAATAACACATACCAGAAGCAGCAAGGGCTGCTGAAGCTCTGACCTCACACTCTTCTTCCTTAGGGCCCATGACTAATCCTATCTCACACACACACCAGTCACCTGCCTGACAAATCTCTCTCACACACACACACACACACACACACACCAGTCACCTGCCTGACAAATCTCTCTCACACACATACACCAGTCACCTGCCTGACCAATCTCTCTCTCACTCACACACACACACCCCCACCAGTCATCTGCCTGACCAATCTCTCTCTCACACACACACCAGTCACGTCCCTGACCAGTCTCACACACACACCAGTCACGTCCCTGACCAATCTCTCACACACACACCAGTCAAGTCCCTGACCAATCTCTTTCTCTCACACACACCACTGACTTCCCTGAGCAGTCTCTTGCTCTCACACATTTCTCTTACTTACACACACATTCTCTCATACACTTATACACATGCTGGCTCACTCTCTGTCTCATTCACCCCCACCCACAGCACACATAGTAGCTACAGCACAAGGGAGTCTGTATGCAGCTGTTAAAAGCAGAGTCCTGACAGGCTAGAAACGGCAGCAGGAGTGACCTCCCCAGCCCCACAGCGCTAAGAAGGCTGCACTCAGCTGTTTGCTTGTGCTGCGATCGATTGCGACACAAAGCAATCAGCTGAGAATATAATTCTATGCTTTTCTCCCCACCCCAGCCTTTTTTTTTTTTTGCAGTTTGATTATTATTAATTTTATATTTTCTTGCTAGTGTCGCGCTAGCAAGAGAAGGGGAGGGGGCAGCAGCGCCGTACTCCTGCAGGCCCTGGCAAAGTGGCCAGCCAGCATCAAATGCGATTTCTGCAGCAGCAGCATGCATGCATGCATGGCCTTTTCCTCTTCCCGCGTGCCCGGTAAGCATCGCTTCCTCTTCTGGGCCACAAGGGCGGGAAGTTGCCGGCTTCCACAAAACACTGCTGCCGTTCCCCTCGGGGCTTGAATGTGCTGATAGCCCGGGCAGGAACGGCAGCAGTGCTAGTCTCCCTGAGGTGAAAAGAGGGGGGGGGGGGGGGGGGAAGAGTAGCGGGTGTGCGACACACCGGTTGAGAACCGCTGGTCCAGACAACTGTTTTGCCTTAACATCATTTGGAAGGACAGTTCTTGAAAATTTTGGATGTTTTCTAGTCAAGAGAAGAGAGGTTTTCTGTTGATAAGCAGGCTAAATTAGCCATGCTATTTGGGTGATATCACAATGGTGCCCAGCGGACATCTGAATCTCCAAGTTAAAGTTTTTTCATCTGCTGCGCCTGCACGGCACTTCCCATGCAAAGCGCAAGCCCAGTCTCTTCACTTTTTTTTTTTTCCGCACTCAGGCACGGACATCTCTGATTCTCTCTCGTCTCTTCCCTGCATAATTTTCTATCTTTTACTTCTTAATTGCTTCTATGAGTCCTCAAACAGCACTTGTCAGTGCTATGTCTACTCTGAAGAAACCGGGGTTGAAATACTGTCAGTGCAGACACAATGTCCATCACTGACAACCATAATTATTGTTACATTTGCCTAGGTCCAGATCATGACCAGGTCAAAGACTGTGGCAGTATGTCTCCTAGAGCAAAGAGGCAAAGGGCGGCAAAGATTGCTGGACTCTGGGAACAAGAAGCTGCCTCCTTGTCAGAGAGTTATGTGCCCTCTCCGAGGCGCTCGGTTCATTCCTCCCCGGAACCAAAATCAAAGGTTCGAGAGGTGTCCAGACAAGCTTCGTCTGATGAACCGAAGGGTAAAGCACCAGACCCCTCAGGGTGCAGAGCATCGCTTCAGCACCTAAGAGACCCAGAACCGAAAAAGAACCGTTAGATGTGTCATCAGAACATCGACACCACCTTAAACATCAAGATGCGTCATATTCAAAGCACGCCAATTCGAACTGTTCGACGCCTAATACTCAGACGCATCGAAGCACGACCCTCCGATGCCCTCATCGGCGCACGATGCACTAAAGCATTTATCAGTACACAATGCAATGGCATGCCATTCGTTCCACGAAGCTCCGGCGCATTCATCAGCACACACTGCATTTACGCATCCATCGATGCATGGCGCTTCTTCATGACCTTCAAGTCAGGGACATAAAATTCCCAAGCTGAAACCATCCAAGTCAGGTTTTCAACACAAACTAGTCATTTTAAACCTGCTGTTCTCTTCTCAAAACAGACTGCTCAGAAGAGCAAATTCCTAAAGGAGACTAACAGATCACACAAATCTTCAATCCTCTTATCAGATCCCTTGCAGGATATCCTCTATCAACCTCCCTGGGAATCACCTCCTCCTATACATATTAGCTCCAGATCAGTGTCATCATTGGACATCCAGTCTGTAATATCTGGAAAGTAGTCCCATTCACACGAACACCACTCTTTTCCTCAGGAGGATCTCTTATCAAAAAGTGTAACCGACCAAGAACGGAAATCTGGAAAACATCCTGTGAAACGTCACAGGAATCATCATCAAAAGAAACCTGACGCACAGGCCGTTAGATCTAAAAAGGCCATAGACCAAATCTCCTCCATTATTAAAGATTTATGCCACATCCTCAAGATTCTCCTCCACATCTTGTCTCAAGAGGAAATGTAGATACACCATCTGGAGTTTCTTCCCCTGAGGAGCAAAAATCTCCAGCTCTGGAATACCATGCTCCTACAGTCCCTTGTTCTCCACAAGCTAGTGAACAATGGTCTCTACAGGAGGACTCTCCACAAGACCTTTCTCCCAACAGTTCATCGGGAATCCCCTCTGATCCCCCAGAACTACCTCCGGACCACTCATTTCCTCCGAAAGATCTCACCTATTCAAAGTTTGTGGAGAAAATGGGTATTCTTCTGGGAGAAGAGATCCACAAAATTCCTGACCCATGACAGGAGGTGTTCGGCTTACTAAAGATACTAGATGTACTGGCAGAGCCATCAGCTCTTCCATCGCATAAACTGCTAGATACAGTCTTATACAAAATGTGGGAAACCCCTCAATCAATTCTTCCAGTATCCAGAAATTTAGATTTAAAATTCAGACTTCAGAAGACAGCCACATATGGTGTTGTCCAGCTTCCTCACCAATCAATAGTAGTAGAATCCACCATGAAATGGGTCAAAAATTCCAGATTACTCATTTCTAGTCCTCCAATTAAAGAACATAAAATCCTAGACGACTATACAAAGAAAATCTTTCAGAGTGCAATGTTAACTTTAAGAATTCAACAGCACCAATTTTATATGGTTCAGTACCTCTACGAGACCTTAACTCCTAAAACCATTCTTACACTCTGAAGTAGATCAACCAATTATTTCTCATCCATTCTACGACTACAGGACGGCCTAAGACACCTCCTCAGAGCAGGGTATGAATCTTTCGAAATGTCTTCACAAACATCAGCTACCACTATAGCGGCTCAAACAGCATGGCTCTGCTCTAGCAGTTTCTGCAACTCGATCTGCCAGACGCTATTATCAGCAGTATAGAAAAGCATACTATAACTAGCGAAAGCCCTTCAAATACTTTCCACCTTATGGGCCGCAACATTATCAGTCTTTCCAGCAAGCTTATACCCAGACTCAACCAGCTCTGTCCAGAAACCGTACCAGAGAGAGAAAACAGCAAAAACTACACCAACCCTCAGTTCAAAAAGCCCTATCATCTTTTTAAAGAAGGCCGAGCCACAGCCTCTTCCAGTGGGAGGCAGAATAACATCCCTTGCCACACAATGGAATCACATAACCACAGACCAATGGGTCCTTCACATTGTTCATGGGAGTTATCAGCTGAATTTCCTTTCCCATCCTACCCTCAGACATCTTATAACCCGCTACAGGAATTCTTCATTCATCTCTACTGAATCAAGAAATACAATCTCTTCTTCATCAGAAGGCCATTCAAACTGGTACGCAGGAACCAGATAGATACGGGTTGCAACTCCCAATTCTTCCTTATTCCCAAATGCTCAGGGGGTTTCCGACCGATCCTGGATCTACACTCCCTCAACAAGTATCTTCGGAAAGAGAAACTCAAGATGACTGGAATATCGTCCCATATTTTCTTCAGACATGGGCACAGAGACCACAACCCTTAGACTGAGGAGCCTTGTCAATGTACTCTCCACTGCCTGCTTCTTCTCTGGAGAGTAGCAGGGGACTCCATGAACATGTCCCAAGGAACACTGCAAAACTCCATCGCATATCCTTCTTGCATCACTTCCAGGACCCACTGTGATTCCAACCCATCTCTGATAAGAGAGAGGCATCCCCCTATCTCCTGTTCTCGGGGGTGGGTCAGCAAACCTTCATTGGTAGGTGCCACTACCTGAGCCCGCACCCCTTCTGGATTGTCTGGGATGAAAGAACAGAGACCTGCCGAAAGGCTGAGTCCTCTGAAAGGTTGCTCCTCCATAGGGTCAAAAATGCCTGGATCCTCAAACACGACCTCTCATGTTAAAGGAGCGTTGCATCTGCTTTTTTTCCTCCAGCAAATGGGGAATCGAAAATTCGCCCCTTACTAGCCAGCTTCTCCAACTAACTCCCAAATAAAGCGAGCCTTTAAATTTTCTTTTATTTTTATTTAATAATTTTTATATACCAACTTTTCATGCAAGCATATCAAATCGGTTTACAGTAGTTAGCAATTAATCATTTAAAATTATTTGCATTTCCAAAGAAGAAAGAAGTAAATAAATTTAATATAATTAACATAGCAAACTAAATAGTATGCTGAATAATCAAAATTTAAACACTTAGAGAGGTAGTATAGTTAGGGTACAGATAGTATAATAAAAATAAAAATATGCATTACTTGGTATTAAATCAGAAGTGTAAGATAATTATGCTAACACCTCTTGGTAGGCTTGTTTAAAAATCCTAGTTTTAATCCCCTTTTTAAATAATTTGATGTCAGCTTCTAGTCGTAATTCCTGCGGGATGGAGTTCCATAGAAGGGGTCCAGCAATAGAGATAGATCTTTCTCTTACATTATTTAGGTGGGCAATTTTGGGGGAAGAAATTGGTAGCATCCCTGCTCTGGTTGATCTGGTGGTTCTTGAGGGGGTGTGGAAGTGAAGTGAAGAGGTTAGCCATTCAATTTTTTCATTGTAGAGGGTTTTGTGTATTAGTGATAAGATTTTATGCTGGGCCCTGTATTTGACCGGCAGCAAATGAAGTTCTTTTAATATTGGGGTGATATGTTCAGATCTTCTAGTACCTGTCAAGAGTCTAGCTGCAGAGTTCTGCAGAAGTTGCAATGGTCTTGTTATATTTGCGGGAAGGCCTAAGAATAGTGAGTTACAGTACTCTAATCTTGATAAGACAAGTGCCTGTAAAACAGTTCTAAAGTCTTTAGGGCAGAGCTTTCCAAACTTTTCATGTTGGTGACACACTTTTTAGACAAACATAATTTCATGACACAGTAATTCAGTCTACCAGCAAACCAGAAGTTAAAGGTTAAACGAACAAAATGTATTTCAACAATTTATGTATGTTTCCTTAAATATATACATAAATAAAATGTTTCACAACACAACCTATCTCATAATAAATATTTGCAGGCTTCCACTTCCTCCATGCTGATCTCGTACATTGTGAGATCGGCATAGAGAAAGTGCTACTCTTGCACATTCCCAAAGATTACATGTGCCAATCACTAAAAAGTAATTTTTTTTTTACCTTTGCTGTCTGATCTTAGTTTTCTAATCGGTTGGTCACATGCTTTTTTTTCCACCTTTCCTTTCTTGTTTTTTTGCCAATTCCTTTTACAGGGTCTTTTTTTCTATTTCTTTTCTCTCCATCTGTCTTCCCTCAAACAGACAATCAGGTTCTCATTCTCACACGCTATCTCACACACACAGGCTCTCACTCACATGCAATCTCACACATCCACAGCTCTCACTCTCACATGCCTCTCTCTCATACATACTGTCTCTTTCGTGCACATGCTGTCTCACTCTCACACACACAGGCTCTCTCACTCCTACATGCTCTCTTGCTCAAGCACAGGCTCTCACTGGCACATGCTGTCCCTCTGCACGGGTTGCCGAAGGATGGGCTCTTCAGAGGCCCTGATCTTCCCTGGCCGTGACATGGGATCTGCAGCGGCCCTGCTATCGGGTTTCCTCCTCTTCTCGGGCCGTCGCGACGTGGGATCCGCAACGGCCCATTAATGCTGCTCTTCTTCTGTACGCAGCAGATGCTCCTCCTCCTTCCTGCCCATGCGGCTCCGGCAACGTTTTTCTTCCAGGGCTGCACAGGCAGGAAGGAGGAGGAGTGAATGTGACCCTTTTCTTCGGGCCGTGGTGATGTAAGCTCCACCACTGCCCGCCGATCTTCCTGCTATAGTTCCCTGCTTCCGCCGGCCCTGTGGACCGGGCGACACACCTCCACACTACAGGCGACACACTAATGTGTCCCGACACACACTTTGGAAAGCTCTGCTTTAGGGAATAGGAGGGGTTTTAATCTTTTGAGTATGTTTAATTTGAAGTAACCATCGCTTATGATGGGCAATTTTGTGAGGTTAGCCTTGGAGGTCACATCAGCTGACCAATTTTTCTTTTTTTTGTGTTTAATCTTTTTTTATTTGCAAACTATAAGAACAGTACATCATACAAAATGTAATCAATAACATGTTGCAACCATTATACATCAACGATTAGAAGCGAAAATGAACATGGATAGTCTTCGTCGTCAAACTCTCCATCTCCCCCCCCCCTCCCCCCACACTGGTTGTCATAAACAGTAGCCTGTAAATTGAAGGTACGATATGAGCGATAAGTGGCACTACTAATGGATGGTTAGCCAAAATACCTCTAGAACTGGAAACTTTAGATGGTATTATTGTCATCTATCCATTTTTTTTATAAGGGCCCCATACTGCCTGGAAGGAGGGTATACGATTATGGTGAACAGCTGTAAGCCTATTCAGTTGGTATAACGAGAAAAGTCGGCGTTGTACTGCAGCCAGTGCTGGTATCGTGACTTGTTTCCAATGTAACGCCAACTCTGTCCTTGCAGCAATAAAGATTTGCAATATCAATTTCTGTGTATAAGAATTATATTCTGCCATAGGCGCACCCAGCAAAACCTGCCAGGGACGTGCGTTACATGTTATATCAAGGAGTTGTGAAATCCACTGATTCACCCCCGTCCAAAAACCTTGTATACGTGGATATGTCCACCAAATGTGAAGGTAGGTGCCCTGTGCCCCACAACCTCTCCAGCAGCAATCAGGTATAGTGGGGTAAAATCTATGCAGCGCATGTGGTGTATAGTGCCATCTAAATAGCATTTTATAACTATTTTCTTGTAACCCCGCTGAGATGGAGCACTTGCTAGCCATAGTGTATATAATATCCCAATCGCTGTCCCCCAGGCTCCCTGGAAAATCTAAGTCCCATAGTGCCCTATATTTGTGTACCACTAATGACTTACTATTAAACATAGCATAGATTTTTGATATGATTCCCTTAATGACCGAAGCGTGCTGGCATAAGGTCTCAAATTGGGTATTTTTGAGTCTCAAGGTACCCCTCCGCAAACCGGTTTGTATGAAGGATGAGACCCTAGCGTACAACAGGAAGTCTATGGTGCTCCCAGAATGTAAATCACTTAGTTGCTGTCTAGTGAGCATCTTACCCTGCTGGATTATATGGCCTAAGCGTAGAACCCCAATCTTCCGCCAATATCGAATGCCCACCGACCGTTCTGAACTAGGCACTACAGTATTGGTAAATAAATGGGTTAACAAGGAATGGTGTTCGTGTCCTACCAGCTCCGTTTTCCAGCGGGCTGACCAATTTTTCAACCATAACTGATGCCTTGCCGCTCTGGCTGAAGCGCGGACCAAGTCACAGCCCGCATCTGCCAAGAAGACAGCAGCTGGTTCCATAACTGCCCTGGAGCTTATCCCAGAGTCATCAACATTCTGAGAGAGAATCAAACAAGAGCGAGCCACCACGGAACAAGAAGCAATCCGCAAGGGCATTGCCAGTGTTTCAAATGCTTGTTTAAGGATATCATGAGCATCCTTCAAATGCTTGTTTAAGGATATCATGAGCATCCTTCAAGGCCACTCCTCCTTTCACAGGAATAGTGGTCAGCTTGGAGACTGCACACACAAGTGCATCTACCTGCGGAAAATGTTAAGCACTCTCTTGCCACTGGATCCAGAGGGTACAGGCCATCCAGAACACAACCCTCTTTGAAATTAGCCTATGGGGCACCCTACTCAAAATCAATCAATTCTTGAATAGCCTCCATCTTGGGGAAAAAACAAGAGGCTTTACACAAGGAAACCAAGATGGGATTTCTCTTCGGCTCAGACCTGGAATCTGACCCAGAACCCCCGAGCATCTCCCAGGTCTCGGAGAGCAGAGCTGGCAGTTCACCTCTATGAAAGAACCTTAGCATAGTTCTATATGTTTCTTATTTATTTATTTAAAAACTTTTCTATACCGTCATTACGTTAAGGACCATCATAACGGTTTACAATTAAGCACAAAAAATAATCTTAGAAACTATAATAAAATCTATCATTAACAGGTGCCAAGATTTTACGGTAACATAGCTCGTTTATAACTACTCATAATTGGAAGTTGTATCATAATATATCATGTCCATTCCAGAGGTAATTCCAGAGGTATGTCATCATCCTCAAGAGAGAGTCAGGATCAGCACCATGATCCATGCCATACGGATCGCTATCCTGAAGTCCCACTGCCGCTCTAGGAGTACTCTGGCGCTTAACAGAAGGTCCAGGCAAGGATCCTCCCTGTGCCTCTGCTCTGGATGCATTGAACAGGGTTGAAGACTGCACCTGAAGAAAGAATGCAGCTCCTGGAAAAAATTCTACTCATGAAAAAGTAGAAATATCCAAACTAAGAGACACCTGAGGCATACTCACTGAGCCACCATTCCCTGCTGAGAAACCAGTTAGGGGAGGTCCAAATTCAGGTGCTCCACCTGAATCTTCTTTACCCAAATCTACATCCGGCTGGGAAGAGCCAAGTTTAGTGAAATCAGAGGAAGATAAATTTCCCTGAGCCTCCAAAACAGCACTGCTCAAGTTAGCGGGCACTCCTTGCTGAGATGCCCTAATATGACAGGCAGTGCAAAGAGAAAAGGCGCTTAGGCTTCTTAGGTATACTTAGGCACTTAACTAGGCACCCCAAAGATAAGCACCCTAAAAAACATAAACGAGCAATACAACTTGTGTGCACAGGTAAGCGTGCGGCCATTTCTGTGCCACGTTAACTTGGGCCACAGACCAGAAGGTTCGACTGTGTCTCCAAAAACTGGGCAGACAACCTGGACGCATAGCTAGATGCACACACCAAACAGACAATCCCTAGAGGGCAGCCTGAAGTGGCACAAACAATGCTGTTGTGGTCTACCATGTAGCACGCAGCAAAAAACCCTCGGAACAGGGGCTAGCCTAAGGAGGCTGCTCAACCCGCCAGGCTGCCCACATCCCTCAATCTCTCACATAGCGGGACGAACGTCGAAATGTCATGCTGAGCACAGAGACCAGGGGGAAGGAGGAAGCCCTATGCAACAAAAGCCTCCTAAGTCTCTGTATATTACTTTTTGTTTTTTATTATTATTATTTTAAACTTACCGGAGCTGAGACTTACCTGGCTGAGTACAGAGATGGTCTCCAGCTGCAGGGGGAGAGGGCATGTGCAGTCACCGCCTCACTCAGCTTCCTGTACACCCGCTGCCTTTTAGCCGCTTAAGCAGCTAAGTCCACACCAGATGAAAACCAGCTACCAGAACAAGGCACTCATCTGAGGGACATGGAAATCACCTCAAGAATTCTCAAACTGGGGGAGGGACCATTTGGTATCACCACATGAGAGCAGGGCAAATTTACCTCCTTAATTCTCCTTTCTCAAAATGAAGCAATCCCCAGTAGGGAGATGTACATCCATCATTTACTGGAGACGGAGAATACTGGTAGGCTGTCACTACAGGGGTATATATATATTGTGATGTCAGTTTGCTCCGCCTCAATCTGCTGGAGAGGTGCATAACCCACTTGTTATGGATTCATCTGACTGGATGCTAAGAAAAGTGAGTTGGTAGATTGTGATAAGTTTGTGTGTCTCCACCCCTTCTCTCCCTTTGTTTTAAAATTTAGCAGAGACACTGGTGAGGTTTTCAGTGCTCCCATAGCTCTTATTTTGGCCATAACAAGTTCTCTTCATGTCTGCACTGCCTGCTCCACATAACCTGGTGTGCCACACATTTTTGTTAGTGGAGGTATCGCTTGGATTTGATAAGATTGAGAAACACCACTAATACATGCAATTTATTGGAAATGGATTACATTTAAAGAGCCACTAACAGACTTAGCAGAACAGGAAAAGCAGAAGAATAGCCAAAGCAGAATTCTTAGAGCCTATATCAGGAGTAGAAAAAATATATCCTTTGTATCAGCCAAGTAGTATGACAAAGACATCAATAAAACTTATGAATTGCCCAAAATCTGCCTAAAATGTTTTGAGGTTTTTTTGGGAGGGGAGAAAGTTAAAATTAAAAAACTACAAAACGGGACTACTGAAGTTCATACATCTGACAACTGCAGTGAAAAAAAGGAACCGAGGGGTGCAGTGGTGTCATGCTTCGGGATGACCCCACAAGCTACCTCTTACGCCTGACGCCTCCAGCCTCCGAAGTGCTCCAGCGTAGCACCAACTGCCACCGATAGGCTGCGCAGCAGAACACCCCCTTTGCAAGCCACTCACGACGATCTCGCTAGGTGCGCACGTGCTAAACACAATTGGACTTAAAGAGCTCACAGCGGGAATTAAGCCACAGCACCCTCAAATGACATCACAAACTTCAGCCATTAAAAGGGCCCTTTGGACTCCCAGACATCACCTCAGGCAACAGATCCCCTGTTGCTTCCTTGTCCTAGTGCATGTTGCTGTTTGTGCTTCTTTGCCTTGTCTGTGCCTTATTCCTTGCCTTGCTGTTCCTCAGTCCTTGCCTGTTGATCTCTGTCTTGTTTGTTCTGCCCGTTGCTCTTGTCCGCCTGGCTTAACTTTCTGGACCTCAATCTCAGCTTTGGACTCGACTCTGCTTTGTCTGCTACCTGCCCCAACCACTGGTCTTGTCTGCCACTACCCTTGACCTCTGGACCGCCTTCAGTCTCTGCTGGCTGCCGCCCGACTCAACCCCTCGCTCCCTCTTCTTGTTCAGCTGTCTGCTGCCTGCCCAGACCCACACTTCGCCTTGGATTCTTCCCCAGAATGCCTGAGGGACCCACTTAAGACCTGATGTTTGCCAGAACCCAAGAGAAGGCGGCTGGTATAGGCGAAGCTCCAGCCGTTCCCGCCTCCAGGCCTCTCCATCAGCTAACAGCGTGGGCCTGGTGTGCTTGCTCACTAGGCTGTGTCAGCCCCACCTCAGCACTAAAGGTTCACTTCCCTGTCAAATCTTACAAGTGGGGGCCACTGGACCATATCATGTGCATGCGCAGTAGGAGCCTTGAGGACTTTCCAAAAAGCTCTGGAAGAGATGCACATCTGGCACTGACTGCGGTCACATAACCGCATAAACTATGATGAATTATGTGCCTTCAAAGAAAATATATTAATTAAAAAAAAGGAGACTTAAGAATAAGAAAAGAACAAGCAACATAATATTTAGAACCTTTAAACAGCTTACAAGACAATCATTTTGTACTCCAACCTTATAATAATATAGGGTAGACTGTAAGTGCTAAGTAACTGTACATGTCAATATTTATAACACACTCAGGTATGGGATTTGAAAATTCCTCAATGACTCACTCATTAAGGAAGAAAGACACTTGCAAGTAATGTATTGTTTTCCCTCCCGCCCCCAATTTTCTTGCAGCCCTCTTATTCTCCTTCCCCCACCGCCTTTCCTGGTTTTCTGATGCAGTTCCTCTCACTATCCTTCCTTCCTTCTTCAGAGCAGTTCTTATCTACTTCTTCACCACCATATAAAGCTTCTACTCTTTTCCTTCCTCCCCTGTAGCTGTCGTTCTCTACTCCCTCCCTACCACTAACCCCCTGCAGTCCCCTCTTCCCACACTACTCTGTACAACCCTACAGCTGGACACTTTCTTCTGTGGACCCCAATCAGGAATGAAAACTGAGTCTTCTCCTGGCCCCGTTACATTTTGCTCAGCAGCAATGAAAAATCTACTCACCCAATGAGTGAATTTTCAAAGCCTGCAGATAATTACCTAATTGTTATTATACACCCAGTTTAGTTTTTTCTCTCGATCATTTACTCCATGTTAATTTAAAATGCCCTTATTTGCTTTTTGGTCAGAGTCTTGACCAAGTTCGAAGTAGCAAAGATGGCCTCTTGTGTGTCCCTGTAAAGCACTGTTTACATCCAGTATGCACTATACAATCCATCCTGTGATACTCAAAGTCATACCTCTTCCTTTTTTATCTCTTTCTCTTGTTGTTGAAGAAAGTCTATCTTTACACTTCCTGATGGCAGAACTTCTGGCTGAGGTAAATAGCTCTTTGTATTCACAGCATCAAACAGTTTGTCTACAAAAGTCTGCGTCTCTAAAAATAAAGGGAACAACATATGACTAAAATTGTAAGATTTTGAAAAGCATAACACACAGTATTTTCCATAGTCAATTGCCTCACTATTAACAAACAGTAGTTAGGAGTATAGGGTACATGCTGCTCAGGAAACCACTACAGATAACCAACACATACTCTTGGCCTCTTTTCATCTACTTCCTGTCAGCATGCAGATACTCCTGTAATTCTTCCAAAGCTATCTCAGGACTATAAAAGTTTCAGGAAAAGAAGAGATAATACATTCTCTCTTGATAACATTTCTCCTAAATGAAGGAAAAAAAAAAACCTCTTGCAGTAAGCTAAAGAAAGCATGCTTATATGTAAACAGATTTTTCTGTAGACAGCAGGATAACTTAGCCATTACGCATGGGTGACTCCATCTGATGGCACAGACAAGGACCCATCTCTTAAAGCTCAGTAAACCATTACTGAGCATGCAAGGGAGCTCCCAAGCACACAATTCTGTGGGAACCTGTCTTTTCTAGAGATTAAGCATCAGTGAGGTAGTCCACTTTCCAGAAGGGGTTGTGGGTATTAAGAATGGCTAATTCAGCCTGCTGATTTTGGAGAGACAGCAGGCTGAATTAGCCTATTTACAACCCACTTTCGACAAAGCAATTGAAATAGATAAAAGGTCCACCAAGAACAAAGGTCTGGTAATTGGGCGGGTTAGAAATTGCTGTAAATAAAATAAACAGAATTTAAAAAAAAAAAAAAACAGTAAGCAAACTTGCTTTCTCCATTGAAAAGCAAGCATGAATTAGCCATTATGCATGGAAAGTCCCAATCAGATGGTTGTACAGCAGATTCAAGTATTAGATCATAAGAACATAAGAAATTGCCATGCTGGGTCAGACAAAGGGTCCATCAAGCCCAGCATCCTGTTTCCAACAGAGGCCAAAACCAAGCCACAAGAACCTGGCAATTACCCAAACACTAAGAAGATCCCATGCAGTGGCTATTCTCTAAGTAAACTTGATTAATAGCCATTAATGGACTTCTTCTCCAAGAACTTATCCAAACCTTTTTTGAACCCAGCTACACTAACTGCATTAACAACATCCTCTGGCAACAAATTCCAGAGCTTTATTGTGCACTGAGTGAAAAAGAATTTTCTCCGATTAGACTTAAATGTGCTACTTGCTAACTTCATGGAATGCCCCCTAGTTCTTCTATTATTCAAAAGTGTAAATAACCGAGTCACATCTACTCGTTCAAGACCTCTCATGATCTTAAAGACCTCTAATCTTATTCCCCCTCAGCCGTCTCTTCTCCAAGCTGAACAGCCCTAACCTCTTCAGCCTTTCCTCATAGGAGAGCTGTTCCATCCCCTTTATCATTTTGGTTGCCCTTCTCTGTACCTTCTCCATCGCAACTATATCTTTTTTGAAATGCGGCGACCAGAATTGTACACAGTATTAAAGAAAGCCAAGTCCCACCAAAAGGCAAGTGGATTACTGGGAAAACAGGCTGCAACGAACTGCTTGTCCAAAGTTACCATCATTCAGGGATATGTCTAGATCAGTGGTTCTCAACCTTTTTCCCATCATGGCCCACCTGACAGACCATGCTCACATGTAACACACTGCTCATTACAATTCACAGCAGAAATAAAAAATAAAGGCCCGGTATGATTTTTATTGTTAAGAATGACACAAGTGAAAGATAAGTACTCTGACTGAACAGAAATTGCATAAATAAAGGAATCCTATACCAAAACAGCACCAATTTCCAGCACTCAAACAGTAACCACTGAAAATATTACACCAGGCCTTAAGACACCAATACACCTCCTATTAGGAAAACGGACCAAGTCAGGCTGCTCTAGAGCCCTACACAGAAACTATACGCCAGCAGAATACCTCACATCTCAGTCACATGTGCAGACCTTCACCTAACAAAGAATAAAGAGGCCATAAAGCATAACTAGAAACATGAACAAAAACTGAAATGGAAACCGCAACAAGCCAGAGACTCTCTATGCAGTGTAAAAAAGGAAAAAGAGAAACATCACCAGTCCTCATAAAACAAATGAAGAAATATAAAATCAATAGCAGAAAACCAAACTAACAAAAAAAAAAAAAAAAAAAAGGTTCTTTCAAAACAGCTTTCAAAACTCATACCAAAAATTTCTAGATACCAATAAAATATTTCAAAATAGCTGAAAATTAAGGATAAAAAAATGCTTTGCTCTGCATACCTAGGAACGTTTGATATACAGGTGCCCTTAGACTGTTTTGAATTAGCAGGAGGGATAGTTTGCTTGCAACTTTCTCCTCTCTCTCTCACACTGGCTTTCAACCACACACATATAACATATATGAAGAGAGGCCAAGAGTGTGTGTTATCCAGATCTACCCCAATTCTTCAACAGACTCTTATAGCTCTTCTAGTTATTCACTGCAAGTTTTTTCCCCAGTTACTTGATCCTAGTTTATTATCCTTGTTCTATGTAATCGCATTCTTATATGCTTGTTTAATGTTTTAATGTTTCAATGTAAACCGAAATGATATGTAACTCTGCTACATGAATTGCGGTATATAAAAATGTGAAATAAATAAATAAATAAATAAATACATAAATAAATAAATAAACAAACAAACATACAGATGCTCTCTCACTTACATAGGCTCTCAATCGCTCACATATGCACATGCTTTTTCTCTCTCATATATAGGCTCTTAATTGGAGAAATTACTTATCTGATAATTTCGTTTTCCTTAGTGTAGACAGATGGACTCAGGACCAATGGGTATACTGTACTCCTGAAAGCAGTTGAAGACTGATCAGATTTCAATCTGACGCCAGCCCTAGTATATATACCCCAGCAGGAAGTGCAGCTCTTCAGTATTCTCCTCGAAAAGCATTGTGGATATTTATTTATTTTTATTTATTTTTATTGTATATATGTGTGACTGACTAATTTAAATAACTTGATTAACTTCATAACTTAAATAATGTGATTAACTTTATACCTTGGTTAACTTGATTAATTTGAACTAGTTGAATTGGCTATAGCTGGAGACCACCAATGCCCGCGACCGAAAAGTGTCGACACCCGGCAACTATGGTGTCCTAGATGAAGGAAAGCATAGCTTACCCTTGAATCACTCGCTCCCGGGGATGTCCCCCGAGAATTCCATGAGTAACGGCCAGCCATGGGTGGGATGCTGAGTCCATCTGTCTACACTAAGGAAATGAAATTTATCAGGTAAGTAATTTCTCCATTTCCTATTCGAGGATGGACTCAGGACCAATGGGATGTATAAAAGCTACTCCCGAACCGGTGGGAGGCTGCCTGTGACCCACTTAGTACTGCCATTGCAAATGCTGTGTCCTCCTGAGCCTCAAACATCCAGGCGGTAAAACATGGAGAAGGCTGTGGATGGAGGACCATGTTGCTGCCCTGCAGATCTCGGGTGACAGCATCTTGGTTTCCGCCCAGGACACTGCCTGGGCTCTAGTAGAATGGGCCTTGACTTGTAAAGGCGGTGGCTTGCCTGCTTCCACGTAGGCCGCCTTGATGACTTCTTGGATTCCGGCGGCTATGGTTGCTCACGAGGCCACTTCCCCCTGTTTCTTCCCGCTGTGAAGGATGAATAGATGGTCAGACTTTCGTACGGATTCCGACCTTTCCAGGTATCGGACTAGGAGCCTGCCACCATTGAGATGTTCTTAGACTTCGAGCCTCTTCAGAATTCTTATGCTTCATCTGGTGATGTAGTGAGTAGTGAGATGGTTTGGTTGAGATGGAAATGAGACACCACTTTGGGAAGGAACGACGGAACTGTGCGTAACTGGATGGTTCCCGGGGTGAGTCTGAGGAATGGCTCCCGGCAGGACAGTGCTTGTAGCTCGGATATACGACGAGCTGAACAGACTGCCAGCAGGAAGGCTGTCTTCAATGTTAACAGTCGGAGAGACAGGCCGCGGAGAGGTCTGAAGGAGGTTCCTGCTAGGAAATCTAGGACCAGGTTGAGGTTCCAAAGAGGCACCGGCCACTTTAGGGGTGGTCGGATGTGCTTGACTCCTTTCAGGAAGCAGGAGACATCCGGGTGAGAGGCTATGCTGCTGCTCTCGCTCTTGGTTCCGTAGCCTGACAAGGCTGCCACTTCTACCTTGATGGAGTTGAGGGACAGTCCCTTCTGTAGTCCGTTCTGTAGGAATTCCAAAATCGCAGGAATTTTGACTGAGTGTGGTATGATGTTGTGGTCCTCACACCAGGATTCGAATAATCTCCAAATCCTTATGTATGTTAGGGATGTGGAGAACTTGCATGCTCGGAAGTAGGGTGGTCAATTACTGCCCCTGAGTATCCTTCTCCTCCTTAGGCGAGTCCTCTCAACTGGCCAGACCGTAAGAGAGAATCGGGCTGGATCCTCATGGAGGATCGGTCCCTGTTGGAGCAGGTCTCTGTGTGGAGGGTAGCGGCAGGGGGTTCCCTGCCAGCAGTCTTCGCATGTCTGCGTACCATGGTCTTCTTGGCCAGTCCGGGGCCACCTAGAAGTACTGGCCCCCTGTGGTGTTCTATCTTATAGATGATCGCGCCCAATAGGGGCCACGGCGGGAAGGCGTATAACAGAGTTTCCAGTAGCCAGGTCTGACCCAGGGCATCGATTCCCTGGGAAGGGGTTCTTGCCTGCGGATGAAGAAACTGGTACCTGGGCGTTGGACCGGCTTGCCAGGAGGTCCATGGTTGGTGTTCCCCAACAGTTTACTATCAATTGGAACTGCTGTGGTTGACAGTTTCCATTCTCCTGGATCTAGACTCTCTCTGCTGAGGTAGTTCGCTTGCGACATTGTTCCTTTCCCGTCAATGTGGACGGCTGAGATCTCTTGAGATTCACTTCCGCCATGACATTAGGGGGTCTATTTCCAGAGACCACCTGTTGGCTTCTGGTTTCCTCCCTGACAGTTGATGTAGGCCACTGTTGTGGCATGTCCGACATTACTCTGACTGCTTTGCCTCAGAATCTGTGACCGAACCTTAGGCAGGCTAGTCTGACTGCCCCAGGCTTCTAGGCGACATGATATTCCATCCCGACTCTTCCTTGTTCCATTGCCCTTGGGCGGTTAGCTCCTGGTAGTGTGCTCCCCATCCTCTTTGGCTGGCACCCGTGGTGAGTAGGATCCAGGTTGGGGAGGATAGTCTCGATCCCTGGATCAGATGGGCTTCTTGTAGCCACCATCGTAGTTGGGCCCGAACTCTATCCGGAGCTCAAGCCATACAGTGTAGTTCTGGGACAGTGGATTCCATCGTGATAGGAGTGAGCATTGTAGGGGTCTCACGTGAGCCCGTGCCCATGGGACTACTTCCAGTGTGGATGCCATGAGGCCGAGAACTTGTAGGTAATCCCATGCTGTGGGGCGAAGTTCGCTCAACAGAGTTCGTAACTGGGGTAATCAGTTTTGATCTCCTTGTCGGTGTCAGGATGACCTTGTCTTGTCTGGTGTCGAACTGGACTCCCGGTATTCTAGAGATTGGGAAGGCTGCAGGCAGCTCTTGTTTGTGTTGACCACCCACCCGAGGCTCTCCAGTAGAGATATGACTCTGTTGGTTGCCTGATGGCTTTCCTCTGGGGATTTTGCCCTGATCAGCCAATCGTCTAGATAAGGGTGCACGCGGATTACTTCCTTCCTCATTGCTGCTGCCGCCACCACCACTATGATCTTGGTGAACATCCGGGGTGCAGTGGCTAACCCGAAAGGTAGTGCCCGGAACTGGTAGTGACAGTCTGGGATCGAGAAATGTAGAAAACGCTGATGCTCTTAATAGATCCGAATATGTACGTAGGCTTCTGACAGATCCAGGGAGGAAAGGAACTCTCCCAGATGTATCGCCCTTATTGCCGAGCGTAGTGTTTCCATGCGGAAGCGGGGTATCTTCAGGTAACGGTTGACCGCCTTGAGGTCTAGGATAGGTCTGAACGTTCCTTCCTTCTTGGGAACGATAAAATAGATGGAATAATGGCCAGTATTTATTTGTTGTGGAGGCACCGGTGTATAGCCTCTAAGGCTAGTAATCTGGTCAGTGTAGCTTTCACTGCCATTCTCTTGGAAGGGTCGTGGCAAGGAGATTCCACAAACTTGTCCGGAGGGAGGTGGTGGAAATCCAGGTAATATCCCTTTCGAATGATGGATAGGACCCACTTGTCCGAAGTTATCTCGACCCATCTTTGGTAGAATAGGGCCAGTCTGCCCCCAATGGCTTCTCCCTGTGGATGGGTCAGCTGATGTTCATTGTGGAGTGCGGCTGGGGCCCAAGCTGGCTCCCCTTTATTGTGCTTGTTCCGAAAGGACTGGCTCCGGCCTGCGGGGCGGGCCGCTTGATATGAGCTTCTATATGGGTTGAAGCGCTGTGATCCTCTGCCTCTGGAGGTCCGGGGGAAGGATTGCTGGTTTCTCTTATTCCTGTCCTCCGGTAGCTGCAGCAGTGGGGACTCGCCCCACTTGTCAGCTAGTTTCTCTAGTTCGCTCCCGAACAGGAGTGTTCCCTTGAAAGGCATCCTTGTGAGTCTCGTTTTGGAGGATGCGTCGGCTGACCAGTTTCTGAGCCAGATTTGTCTTCTGGCTGCCACGGCGGATGAGACTCCTCTAGCTGCCGTGCGTACCAGATCCGAAGCTGCATCCGCGAGGAATGATACGGCTGGTTCCAGGGCTTCCCCAGGAGTGTTGTTCCTGGTCTGCACTAAGCGGGCGCGTGCCACCACGGCACAGCAGGCTGCGATCTGTAAAGACATAGCGGAGACGTCAAAGGACTGTTTGAGGATAGATTCCAGACATCTGTCTTGAGCATCCTTGAGTGCTGCTCCTCCCTCCACTGGGATAGTAGTGCGCTTCGAGACCGCGCAGACCATGGCATCCACTTTCGGACATGTCAGGATATCTTTGGCGGTGGAGTCCAGAGGGTACATGGCTGCCAGAGCCCGGCCCCCTATGAACGTGGATTCTGGGGCCTTCCCATTCCAGTAAATTAGTTGCTGGATGGTGCTTGTGCCTGGGATGGCAAGCTCTTTCAAGCTGGTGCGTGACCAGTCTGGAAGTTCGTCCTTGGTGAAGAAGCGTCTCATGGTTCGATGGGGTTCTGTCCCCGGAGGGAGTTCCCCTTACTCCAGGGGTTTGACTCCTCATCTGAGATATGTCTACTGTCCCTGAAGGTGGGGCTTCTGGGCGGTGGGATCACCTCCCTGGGCATAGAGGTCCTGGCAGGTTGGGACCTTCTGGTGGTGCCTGTGATCACATTGGTAGGAGGCCACGGTTGCATGTGGACGAAGGTATGCAGACCTTTGAAGAATTCCACCCAGGGAGATAGAAGCTGGGTCTAGACTAGGGGGTGCCGTTTTGTCCCTGGGGAGCCCTGTTTGAGGGGGGGTCCCGCTGTGTGATGCTAGGGTCCGGCATACTGCTTGAAGGGCTGGGGTCCGGTACCGGTTGGGGAGGGCCATGAGTTGGGTCCCCTAGGGCCTTTTCGCACTGTATACACAGGGTCGTGGCCTCCTCATGCTGTGCCGCTCTAATGTGGCATGCTGGGCAAAGGCCCTGAGCTTTGAGCTTATTTTCTGGTGAAGCTATGGTTTGTGAGCGTATAATACAGTTGTAACTCAAAATGAACAATTCAAAGACCTCGCTGTATTGATGGAATATTGGAGGAACATTCATGGCATCCGGGTGTAGACTGTGAATGTGGGCTTCAGTTTAATGAACGCTACGAAAACCAAATCGCAGAATCGGTTACAGATGGAGCATTTGGATATGATCATGCGTGTGAAGAACTATCAACTAGATGGCGGAAATGTAGATCTTGACAGAAGCTATAATGAATGGACAAATGTCAAAGACCACAGGGAAAAAATGTAAATATTATGGACTGTGAAGTTGTGAACTGAGTTATGAGGTGCAGTCGCCCAGTATATATGGTATAAAACAAATAAACTGTTACGCTTTTCTACTTGCTATACCTTAGTAGCCTCTTTACGAAATAGAAGATAAGGTTTGTCTGTTTGCGGATTACACTAAAATCTTCAACAGAGTGGATACGCCGGAAGGAGTGGAGAGAATGAGACGGGATTTACGGAAGCTGGAAGAGTGGTCGAAGATATGGCAGCTGAGATTCAATGCCAAGAAGTGCAGAGTCATGCATATGGGGAGTGGAAATCCGAAAGAACTGTATTCGATAGGGGGTGAAGGGCTGATGTGCACGGAGCAGGAAAGAGACCTTGGGGGTGATAGTGTCTACGATCTGAAGTCAGCAAAACAATGTGACAAGGCGATAGCTCAAGCCAGAAGAATGCTGGGCTGCATAGAGGGGAATATCAAGTAAGAAAAGGGAAGTGATTATCCCCTTGTACAGGTCCCTTGGTGAGGCCTCACCTGGAGTACTGTGCCCAGTTCTGGAGACCGTATCTCCGAAGGGACAGAGACAGGATGGAGGTGGTCCAGAGAAAGGCGACCAAAAAGGTGGAAGGTTTTCATCGAATGACTTATGAGGAGAGATTGAAGAATCTAAATATGTACCCCCATGGAGGAAAGGAGGAGCAGAGGTGATATGATACAGACTTTCATATACTTAAAAGGTTTTAATGATCCAAAGATAACGACAAACCTTTTCCGTTGGAAAAAAAAATCAGCAGAACCAGGGGTCATGATTTGAAGCTCCAGAGAGGAAGACTCAGAACCAATGTCAGGAAGTATTTCTTCATGGAGAGGGTGGTAGATGCCTGGAATGCCCTTCCGGAGGAAGTGGTGAAGACCAGAACTGTGAAGGACTTCAAAGGGGTGTGGGATAAACACTGTGGATCCATAAAGTCTAGAGGATGAGAATGAAGAGAGGGTGGCTCGCGGGAATGACAGCTACTACCTGGAGATAATACCCTTATTCAATAAACATACACACGGTTAATGCGACTCCAACATTGCTCTAAGCTTCAACGGCAAGAGGAAATGTGGAAAAAAGTATTTGTATTCACAAAAAAGCAGGGAATAGCTTGGTTATTACAGCAGTTACTACCCCAAACCAAATAAGCCCAATACTTCACTTTCAATGCATATCCAGCTTAGCTCTCTGCTTCAATGGCAGGGGGGAATGAAGAAAAGTGGATCTATATTCAGACAACAACCAACAAGGACTGAATTACATAGTCTGGGTAAACAAATAAGCATGGGTGTAGCTTGCTTGTTACGGCAGTTACTACCCCTAACTAATTAAGCTAGATATTTCACTTAGATGCAGTTCTAACACTGCTCTCTACATTAATGGTGGGGGTGGAAGGGAAATAGAACCAAAAGGTTACTAAGAGCCAAGAGTAACAGATAAGTATGAGAAAAAATACAAGTGTGAAAGCTTGCTGGGCAGTCTGGATGGGCCATTTGGTCTTCTTCCGCCATCATTTCTATGTATGTTTCTATGTTTAGTTAAGAAGTATATAAACATGTTAATATTTCACTTGGTCTTCACTTCTTTTTTTAACTACAGTAGGCTGAGTTGTAAATCTGGACGCACAACATTAAGTTACGTTTCGGAAAAGTTGCACACAACAAAACTTTTGCGCACATAGCATGTCAGAAATTAGAGGGAACATTGACTGTATACTTGTGGCTGCAGGCTCCAGCTGTGCTCTTACTAGGTATCTTCCCCCTCCAAGGGAAAAGGATCTGATCAGACCCAGGTGTTTCCAACACACCCCCCCCCCCACACACACACACACACAGGGAAGGCTAAGGAAAAACTAACGCTAAACCTACAACTTATCTTCCCTTTTTTTTTTTCTTTTAATCCCTTCAGACTGCAGGTTCTGCACCACCTTCCATCTGCTGGAGACAGAGAAATATTGACAGACTGCAGGTGGCACACTAGGTTAAGTGACAGTGTCAATAAAATTTTCTCTGTCTCCATCTACTGGAAGAGAGACAAAATCCAGGAGTCTGGACTGATCTGGGTACGTATAGGGAATAGCTATTACCCTGCAATACAAGGAGACATGCTAAAGGATAGATACCTTTGGGCGTATCATTTGACTGCAGGAATTTTTAACTCCTAGATCACAGCAGGAGTTAAACTTCTTGTGGTAGAATAGGCTAAGCGGGAAACCCCTTGGTCCCTCCTGCCCACTCACCCAAGTTAAAAAATTAAATGTAGTCACTAAGAGCACATTCCCTACCTCCCCTTCCCCTAAACAGTGGGCCGGACAGCAAGCTGAAAATAACTCCCTCCCCTTCCACCCAACACAGAAGTGCTAGGGCACTTAAGATGCTAGGCTTCCCCTCTCAACCACAGCTGGAGAAGTATATCTTAACTCCTCTAGCCAGGTTGCCAGTACAGCTCACAGCTAAACAAGTATTAATATTAATGTATTTATTTCACTGGCTGTTTCTGGGAGCTACCACAATGGCATCTACAGTAACTTGTTTTCTATTTTATAAAGTAGGGATGGATGTAATGGAGTATGGTCTTTTCCCATCAAATCCAGCTAGAAAACTGGCAGAAGTCTACACACTGTTCAATAAGAAACAGGGACAAAGCAAGTTTGGAGTCCTCCAGAACTGTTAAGGAATATAACAGAACAGTATCATTTTTCAATCTGCTTGTTAAGTAAAAAAACAAACAGTATGGTGTAAAAGATTCTCACTAACGTTATGTTTAGGGAAAGCAAGTTTGCTTACCATAAACCGCATTTTCAGTAGATACCAGGATGAATTAGCCATTACATATAGGTGACGTCATTTGGCAGGTCCGAACATGCTACTGAACATGTGCAGGAGTTCCATTGCGGGAATTGCCTCAGGAGCTCTCCTCGCGGGACCAGATGCCCTGGGATCAGACTGAATCTGTGTAAACATCACCTCCTTCCAAAGAGATGATAGTCGCAAGAGAGACTTGAGGAAGAGCATAGGGCAGCACTCCGTCCATAAGTATGTGGAGGTTTCACTACCATTGTAACGGAAACACTGGAAAGCTGGACTGTAGTGAAGAAAGTTTAGTCAGCTGATCCCATCAACAGCGGAGATCCCAGTGTAGATAACAGATATAAAGGTGGGTAAATGGGAACATGTGTAAAGGCCAAACTATATGATCTGACTCATAAGAATTGTTCTGTCTGTCGCACGCTGAAAGGACAATAGATTGAGCGTACATTATATCATCGCTCATGCACAATCTACTGTCAGAAACGCTCCCTCCTGCAGCAAAAACTATCCCTATTCCAATGGATTTCTGCTCTCAGCAGATAGATTTTACTTCTTGAAACTGAGCAGAAAAAGCCAAAATTGTGTAGAATAAAGACCATCTTGATTAGGGAAAGCAATGCTCATAAGAGCACTCACTGTGATTAACCATCCATCCAGTTAAAGGAAAAATCATGAATTCCCTCGTGACGCAGGTATGAAATTACCACTGTATGACATCTTGGAAAGATTCTCAGAGTTTCTAATAAGGCAAACCGGAGTATCTTGTACTGGTAATGGAAAGAATCTATCTTGAAACAAAGGTAGCGCCAACGGGAAAAATAGATGGGCATATCAACATACACCCTTCAGACTGAGTATGCGCATCCATTCCTGCTCTTGATTGAAAATGGAGAATCATGCCGAGGGAATCTATTTGGAATCCTCTTTAACAAGATATTTGTTCAAGTGTTTCAGAACCAGAATGGGCCTCAAGCTACCTGTTTTTGAGGAATGAGAAAATCATAGAGACTGGTTCTATTGTTCACTGGAGGAGCGGCTTTATAATGGCATCCCTCTCCGTAGATAACGAGGTAAGGAAATTTTCTACTAGACCTGCAATATGGTTGGGCAAATGACATGTCCTCCAACCTGGCATAGGCATTGTAACATCTCCTCTGAGGACAAGGATAGTTTCCTGTATCTCAATAGATTTCCATTTTGCTTTTTTGGGGGGTGGGGGGGGGGGCGGCAGAGGCAAATGACAGTATGACGCATACTGGAACTGAAGTCTCCAACCTGAAGCCCTCCACCATCAACTTAGAAGGAATAAGGACTTTGGTAATTAAAATTAGTAGACAAGATATGCTTCCCAGTGCCCCCATGCATCCAGCCTTGCCACTGCCTCACCCTCGATGGTGGGAAAAGTAATGGAGATGCTGCTGAAGGAAAGAATAGTGAATTATCTACAGTCAGAAGAATTGCTGGACCAGAGGCACCATGGATTCACCAGAGTAAAGTCCTGTCAAACAAATCTGACTGACTTTTTTGATTGGATGACTAAGGAATTGGATCGAGGAAGAGCACTTGATGTAATCTACTTGAATTTCAGCAAAGCATTTGATACGGTCCAACAATAGTAGGGGGCTTGTGAATAAAACGAGAAGCTTGAGAGTGAGCGCCAAGGTGGTGGCCTGGATTACAAACTGGTCAACGGACAGAAGTGCGATGGTAAATAGAACCTACTCTGAAGAGAGCGGTGTTAAGCAGAGTGCTGCAAGGATCAGTGTTGGGACCGGTCCTGTTCAATATTTTTGTGAGCGACATTGGGGAAGGGATATAAGATAGTATCATCCGCAAAAAAACAAACTAAGATCTGCAACAGAGTGGACAAGCCAGATGGAGTGGAGAGAATGAGACGCGATTTAAGGAAGCTTAAACAATGGTCAAAGATATGGCAGCTGCAATTCAATGCCAAGAATTACAGATTCATGCACCTGGGGTGTGGTAATCCAAAAGAGCTGTACGTCTTGGTGGGGTGAAGGAATGTTGTACACGGAGCAGGAAAGGGACCTTGGGGTGATAGTGTCTAGCGATCTGAAGAGGCGAAGCAATGTGACAAAAATGGGGGGGGGGTCCTCCATCAAATGACTTATGAGGAGAGGTTGAAGGACCTAAATATGTACACCCTGGAGGAGAGGAGGTGCAGGAGAGATATGATACAGACCTTCAGATACCTGAAAGGTTTTAATGACGCACAATTGACAAACCTTTTCCACTGGAAAGAAATCAGTGGAACTAGGAGTCACGTAATAAAACTCCAAGGATCACAACTCGGAACTAACATCAGGAAATATTTCTTCACGGACAGAGTAGTGGATGCCTGGAATGCCCTTCCTCCAGAGGTGGCGGAAACAAAAAACATAGAAAGATTTCAAACGGGCTTGGGATAAACATCGTGGATCCCTAAAGGCTAAAGGGTGGAAATGAAGAAAAGAGTGCATGGGGTAAATTGCTGGTGTAGTGGTTACTACCTTTAACCAATAAGCCTTCATACTGTTGAATCAACTCCAACTTTGCTCTCTGCTTGATCGGAAAGAGGTAACAGAGAATTGGACTCAGAAAGCAACCAACAAGGGCCCTGACTTTGACGGTTTGGAAAACTAAGTAAGAGGGTGACTTGTATGATGCAGCAGATGCTACCCTAAATTTGCTGGGCAGACTGGATGGACTGTTTGGTCCTTTTCTACCGTCATTTTCTCTGTTTCTATGTTTCCTTGCAGGCTTTGATTCAATGCAGGGTGATTTCTTTTCTAGACCTTATGGCTTTGATTTGGGCCAGTGGTGGAGTTCTTGAGAGCTCCTTATCAACTAATTTCCTGGAAAGTCAGAGGACACCACACTGCAGGAGAAGGAATTACTGTGGCTTCTGAGAGATTCATGCAGTTACTCTATGCCCTGGAGTGTTCAGAACATGGCTTACCAGTCGACAGGCATATCCAGAGTAAAGTAAGGATAATGTTGTGGTTCTCTGAAAATATGAATGCTTAAAGCCATTAGCTGTAGAGAAAAGGGTTTTGTTTTTTTTTATTAAAAGCTATAAATAATATACCTTATGGAGAGGCAGAGTGTCACGCAAGACATTAGCATAAACTCCTTCTCAAATAATTTTTACTGATAATACAGCATTATACAGAATTTCAGTTGTATATTTCCAACCTCTAAATTAGGTTACTTAATTGCCAAAATTTCTATGATTGGCCTTCTATTATAAACAAATAATCTGAATGGCTGTATGGTCCTTTGCTTTTATTCTCCAAGTTAATTAATCCTCATCTCGTATGGAAATGTTTTCTTGGAATCTACCAGCATTAGCAACCTTGTGCTTGTTCTAAGAATATTTTCTATAATCTTAATGGAATGTCAATTGGCCTCACCCTTGTTCTAGTACTAAATATGCTTCTATAATCTTAGATAGAATGTAAACTGAACTCGTCTCTGTTCTTAGATGGAATGTAAACTAACCTATCAGTTCAAAATGTTCTACAGCCTTGTATTTCAGCATCTCATCCCCCTTATGGAGTCTTTTGTCTAAGAAAAACAAGTGCAAGACTGAGACTGTATTAGTACTTACAAAACTGTGTATGATCAAAAATAAAAAACCCAGGAGTACAGGAATAATGACCTCATATGTGACATGTCAAAAAGTGTTTCACTAATACTAAGGGCCTATGAGCAACCAAAATCAATAACAGCTGGTGCGAGATTTCGCCTTACTATGTATGCAGATCAAGAACTCTCACTGTGGTTTTCTTCTTGCTGCCATACTGAGGTGGCAACATTTTTTTTTTTTTTTTGCAGCACTGACAAGTAGAGATGTCCATTCGGAAGTGCTCAAAAACACAAAAGAAATTTTTCCGAATTTCGGAAAAATTCGTATTTCATGAGCACTAACACGAAATTTGGGAACCACACACAAAAAAAAAAAAAAAAAACCCGAACTGGGGAAAAAATGAAAAAAAAAAAAAAAGATCAAACACATCTCTATTGACAAGTGCTGTTTCAGTGCTGCAACACAAAAAGAAAAAGTAGGAAAACTTAAGAAAATTATGACAAAAACAAAAACTGTAAAGGATTTTGAAAAGAATATATGGAGAGACTAAGTAAACATCCATAATGTGCTCTGACAAAAAATGACCAAGGAATCTCCCGCAGCAAATACCTCACATGCTCAGTAGAGCTAAAACATCTACTAGCTAGGAGTAATGAGTCCGATCGGTGCTGCCAGATGACATCACCCATGTGTAATGGTTAACTCAGCCTGTTTATGACTGGGAAAATTTTAATGATTTCATCTTGAGGAAAAAAAAAAAAAACATTTTAGACTACTTGTCTAATAGGACTTGAGCCACTAGATATTACATTTAATTTATGGCTCACTAGAATACAAAAAGCACCATTTTTATTTTATTTTCTCACTTTATCATCTTCCCATTTTTGCCTATGTTCAAGTATGGAGGCATTCAAATTCCTATGATAACTTCACAACTTACTAATGATAGCCTCACACAGCAACAAGCATAACTGGCGCTCTGTAATCATGTAAACTGTAACCTTCACAGAGTTGCTGCTGCCTATGCATCATCTGTTGTACCTCCAGAGCCTTCTTTATATAGCAAAATTGGGTTAGTATTTTTTTTCTTTAAAATTAGTCGAGGAAAATGTTATTTCAATATTTTATTGTAGATTTACATAGTTTGTTTCCTTGAATCAGTTTACAAGGAGATGATTTTGTAGAAAAGAAATAATATCCTCAAGTCTTCATTAAGACCCACCTTTGAAAAACCCAGACATATTTACCAGAAAACTAACATAAGGATGAGGATGTTTAGTTGCTAAAAGCAAAGAGAGCAGAAAACACAGCCAAACAACACGTAAGAACACCATTCCCATCTAATTCAACAAAGGTGTTTGGGGCTGCCAGAATATATTGAAAATAGCACCATTTGGGGATCTCCTATGCTCTTCTACCCAAGCTGAAGGAGTACAAAGGAGGAAGACAAAAAAAAAAATTCCTATAAAAGGAGAAATCTTGCAAGTGATCACACTCTGTGGCCAGCAACTGGGCCCTCCAGACCCACGTCGTCTAAGAAGACAGTGAAAGATGAAGACGAAATAAAGCAGCTGGCTGTCTAGGAAAAATCAAAGTACTTACTTGTAAGCAGCTGTTCTCTGTGGACCCCCTAACAAACAGGCACACAAAAGGATGACGTCATTCGACATCGCTGGGCCGGAACTCAAAAAGCTCTCTCTCAAAGTTCCGTATCTCCTGACTTTCAGATCCAACCATTGCAGGGTATCACCAACACCTTGCCACTTAATTTTCATACCGTAATTGCTTATTCACAATTCTAACAGTCATTATTCACCTTTATATAACCGTCTACTGCAGACCATATTCGCTACTAAAGTTCCTTGTAAAAAAAAGGTTAAATCTGTTAAACGCTATTGTTACATTCTATGTTATTTGTAATAATGTTCAATGGTTTATTGTTATTGTTCCATGTTCTATGTAAAAAAACCCAGGTCTAACTTCCCAGACCAGGGCAACCTCTTTCGTTACTTGTAAACCGGACTGATTTGTATTGCATACAGGAATTCCGGTATATAAAAATTTAAAATAAATAAATAAATAAATAAACTGAGCATGTGCAGCATTTCCAATGCCCAAGCTGCTGTTTGAGCACTTCATTCCCTTCCCTTAGTTAGTTTCAACAACTTCGGGAGGCATGAGGGATCGTGTGGCTGTTTGTTCTTCTGTCCATGGAGTACACCTACTACAGGTAAGTACCTTAATTTTCTCCTTGAACAAGCAGGAACAAAATCAGACACAAGTGGAGATTCCCTAGGTAAAGACTATGACTCTACCTCTAGATATTTTCAGTCTGTTGGAAGGGAATTGAAGCCCTTTACTTAAATACATTTTTTAAAACTGCCTGGCCAAATATACTGTCATTTCTTGGATCTTATTTTGGACAGTAATGCTTTGTGAATGTGTACGACGAAGACATGTAGCAGCTTTACAGATATAAAAACATAGAAACATAGAAATGACGGCAGAAGACGACCCAAATGGCCCATCCAGTCTGCCCAGCAAGTTTCGCACTTTTTTTTCTCTCATACTTATCTGTTACACTTGGCTCTTAGTAACCTTTTGGTTTTATTTCCCTTCCACCCCCACCGTTAATGTAGAGAGCAGTGTTGGAGCTGCATCTAAGTGAAATATCTAGCTTAATTAGTTAGGGGTAGTAACTGCCGCAATAAGCAAGCTACACCCATGCTTATTTGTTTACCCAGACTATGTAATTCAGTCCTTGTTGGTTGTCTGTATATAGATCCACTTTTCTTCATTCCCCTGCCGTTGAAGCAGAGAGTTATGCTGGATATGCATTGAAAGTGAAGTATCAGTCTTTCTCCCCTGCCGTTGAAGCAGAGAGCTATGCTGGATATGCGTGAAGTATCAGACTTTCTCCCCTGTCGTTGAAGCAGACAGCTGTGTTGGATATGCATTGAAAGTGAAGTATCAGGCTTATTTGGTTTGGGGTAGTAACTGCCGTAAAAAGCAAGCTACTCCCAGCTTTTTTGTAACTTTTTTTCCACATTCATTCACGTCCTCTAGACTTTATGGATCCACAGTGTTTATCCCACGCCCCTTTGAAGTCTTTCACACTTCTGGTCTTCACCACTTCCTCCGGAAGGGCATTCCAGGCATCCACCACCCTCTCCATGAAGAAATACTTCCTGACGTTGGTTCTGAGTCTTCCTCCCTGGAGCTTCAAATCGTGACCCCTGGTTCTGCTGATTTTTTTCCGACGGAAAAGGTTTGTTATCGTCTTTGGATCATTAAAACCTTTCAAGTATCTGAAAGTCTGTATCATATCACCTCTGCTCCTCCTTTCCTCCAGGGTGTACATATTTAGAATCTTCAATCTCTCCTCATAAGTCATTCGATGAAGACCTTCCACCTTTTTCGTTGCCCTTCTCTGGACCGCCTCCATCTTGTCTCTGTCTCTTCGGAGATATGGTCTCCAGAACTGAACACAGTACTCCAGGTGAGGCCTCACCAAGGACCTGTACAAGGGGATAATCACTTCCCTTTTCTTACTCGATATTCCTCTCTCTATACAGCCCAGCATTCTTCTGGCTTTAGCTATCGCCTTGTCACATTGTTTCACCGACTTCAGATCATTAGACACTATCACCCCAAGGTCTCTCTCCTGCTCCGTGCACATCAGCCCATCACCCCCCATTGAATACAGTTCATTCGGATTTCCACTCCCCATATGCATGACTCTGCACTTCTTGCCAATCAATTTCAGCTGCCATATCTTCGACCACTCTTCCAGCTTCCTTAAATCCCTTCTCATTCTCTCCACTCCTTCCAGCGTGTCTACTCTGTTGCAGATCTTAGTGTCATCCGCAAAAAGACAAACCTTACCTTCTATCCCGTCCGCAATGTCGCTCACAAAGATATTGAACAGCGGTACACCGCTTAAAACCGTTCTCTCTTCAGAGAGAGTTCCATTTACCATCTCACATTGTCTTCTGTCCGTCAACCAGTTTGCAATCCAGGCCACCACCTCGGCACTCACTCCTAAGCTTCTTATTTTATTCACCAGTCTCCTGTGCGGGACCGTATCAAAAGCTTTGCTGAAATCCAAGTAGATGACATCGAGTGCCCTTTCTTGATCCAATTCCTTGGTTACCCAGTCAAAAAAGTCAATCAGATTTGTCTGACAGGATCTTCCCCTGGTGAATCCATGCTGCCTCTGGTCCATCAATTCTCCCGACTGTAGATAGTTCACTATTCTCTCTTTCAAAAGTGACTCCATTACTTTTCCCACCACCGAAGTGAGGCTAACCGGTCTGTAGTTACCAGCCTCTTCTCTGTTCCCACTCTTGTGAAGCAGGACCACCACCGCTCTTCTCCAATCACTCGCCACCACTCCCGTTTCTAGGGATCTATTGAACAGGTCACACAGCGGACCCGCCAGCACATCTCTGAGCTCCCGCAGTATCCTGGGATGAACCTCATCAGGCCCCATGGCTTTTTCCACTTTCAGTTTCTCCAGCTCTTCCCATACATTTTCTACTGTAAATGGAGTTACATCTACTCCACTCCCCTCCAGTTTCTTGTTAACTAGGGATGGTCTTCTCCAGGGTCCTCCTTAGTGAACACAGAACAGAAGTATTTGTTTAATATTTCTGCCATTTCTTCATCTCTCTCCACACATTGATCCTTTCCACCTTTCAATTTCACTATACCACTTTGAACTTTTCTCTTTTCACTGATGTATCTGAAAAATGTTTTGTCACCTCTCTTTACCTCCTTGGCAATCCTCTCTTCCGCTTGAATTTTTGCCGTCTTGATTAATTTCTTCATCTCCCTCAGTTCTACCAGATATTCTTCTTTGTGCTCCTCCCTTTGGATCTTTTATATTTCTTGAACGCTGTTCTTTTAGCCTTTATTTTGTCAGCCACCTCCTTTGAGAACCAGATAGGTTTCATTTTTCTTTTGCTTTTCTTTACTTTTCTAACATATAGATTAGTTGCCTTGGTAATTGCTCCTTTTAGATTGGTCCTCTGTTGATCCACATCTCTCTCGTTCTCCCAGCCTTTTAGTTCTTCCTCCAGGTACTTCCCCATTTCCTCAAAGTCCGTGTTTTGAACTGCAAAACTCGGGTCTTTGTGTTTCTTTTCCGTATCCTTTTTGTGATATTAAACCATACCGTTTGATGATCACTGGTGCTCAGGTGGGCGCCCACCTGGACATCAGAGACATTATCTCCTTTAGTGAGCACTAAGTCGAGTATAGCTCCTTCTCTCGTGGGTTCCATAACCATTTGTTTGAACAAAGCTACTTGCAGGGCATCCACTATTTCTCTACTATTATTAGATTCTGCAGATGGGATTCTCCAGTCTACATCTGGCATATTAAAGTCTCCAATGATCACCACTTCTCCCTTCTTTCCCATCTTTTGGATGTCTTCAACCAGATCTCTGTCCAGCTCTTCTTTTTGGTTTGGAGGCCTGTAAACCACTCCAATAAAAATGGATGTCCCATCTTTTTTTAGGTTGGCCCATAGTGCTTCGTCATTGCCCCATCTTCCTTGCATCTCAGATGCTTGGATATTGTTTCTGACATAAAGAGCCACTCCTCCCCCTTTCCTATCCTCTCTCTTTCCTTAACAAGTTATAGCCTGGTATTGCCGTATCCCAGTCATGAGATTCCGTAAACCACATTTCCGTGACAGCAACAACATCCAAGTCCGCCTCCACCATTAGGGCTTGCAGATCTGGGATTTTATTGCCCAAACCACGAGCATTTGTGCTCATAGCTTTCCAGCTTTCTTCGTTCAGGTTACTGCTGTTCCTGGACTCCTTTTGTGACCTCTTTAGTTGAGTTTTGTTATCCACTTTTCCCTTTGCGTTTGTGCAAGGGAAAGGATTAGTGCCTCTGATGGCAGAGTCATCCATCACAGTGAGCTTTTTTCTTTGGTTTCTGACTGGAATTTCTGTATGCATTGGGTTTCTTCTCTCTTTTCAGATAACATTTCAATCTTTTTCTCGAGAACGTCTTCAGTATTTAATACAGAGAAGGCATTTTGTACTTGTTGCACTTGATAAGGTGTGTGTCTCCGGATCACAGGTCTAATTCTACCAGAGCCCACTGTAATACTGATTTTTAAGTTCCTCAATGCCCTGTGTGAGTGGGGGGGGGGGGGGGGGTAGAGTTGTGGGCTGCACAGCTGTCAATAATGGGTGTCTGTGGGTCGCAGGTCTTATCCTACCTGAGCCCACAGTAAATCTCTTTTTCCTTGACTTTTGGTTATTCAGTGGTAATGGGAAATTAATTCCTGAATAATGTACAGTGGCTGAGACTTTCTTTATTGAAGCTAATTCAGCTTTAACTTCAGCCAGCTCCTTTTCCAAGGTAGAGAACTCTGAACAAATGGGGCAAGCCGTAAGTTTCCATATGATTACCCTCAATATAAAGGCTCCACAACAGTTGCATTGGATAATCCTCATTTTGGTAATTTGTCTGATGGATAGCAATTAGGGAAATACTAATTTACCTTGTTGCCATTTATGAATTTAGGCAGGTTATATTAGAAACACAAACCTAAGGGTGGGTGGGTAGAAAGGTAGGGTGGGAGGGTGTCAAACTGTAAAACCTTGGTCAAAGATGTTAACTGGACACTATCTGCTATTGATTTTGAACAGACACTCCCGCAGAGTTGGCTAACTAATTTAAGCTTTCTCCTTATCTCTCCACAAGAGTTTGTGCTTCTGGCTGTCTCCTTCAAGTTCAAATCAGACTGGGGACTTGAATGCCCCCTTCAATACACTGAGCCTGCTGCCAACTGTGCCAGTGCCATCGTAGCTGCAGTTGCTCAATGTGCCACATCTTTCCTGAAAGAGCAATAATTCCTGCAAATGAGAAACAATGAGTGCTGCCTTGTGAAAGACATTTTGATAGTGTATTCAGAAACTTTAAATCCTTCTTTATGACCTTCGACCAACAGAAATAATCATGAAGATTTTCTGAAAGATTTATTCCTTTTGAGATAGCAAAGAAAGGCTCTTCTACAGTCTAGCATATAGTATGCAGACAAATATAATTTTTGTTTAAAATTTGGAAACAAAATAGACCGATTCAGGTGAAATCGAGATACTATCTTTGGTAAAAACTTTGGTTATGTTCTTAACACTACTCTGCAGATACAGATTTGAGAATAAGGCACAAAGTGCACGAATGCTTTTAGTTCACTGATTCTGTAAGCTAAAATTATTGCTAAAGAACAGGGAATTTTATGTTAGGCACTTTAATTCCACAGTTGAGAACAGTTCATATGAAGACCATTAACTAACTTTGTAAAACATTCAAATCCCATTGTTAAGGCGGTCGTCTGATGAGCGGCTTTAAATGAAAATCTTTTTATGAAAAAAAAGACACCAATGGGTTCTAAAAAAATGGGACATCCTTCACAGCAGTCATGGTATGCAACTGTGCTTAAATGTAACCTTTCAGAATTAGACTTCAAATTAGCATCTGACAAGTTCAGAAGATACTAGAGAATCATAGATGGGTTGCAAGAGAATGGATCATTACTATGTTCAACATACCAGTGGGAGAATCTTTTCCTTGTAAAATTGTAAACTGTAGGTTGGCGTGAAGTAGCATACCACTGTATTAAGACAGGTCTAATTACCTGCATGTGTACTGAGAAGGTTGTACTGCTAGCCTTTATAACCACATGATTCATATCTGACTAGGCCAAAATGGGGCTACAATGATCTCATGCCTTTCCTCAGTTTCAGAAACTTAAATGCAATTAGAGAATCTGAGGAACATGCATACATTAAAACCTTGATCCATGGATTTAAAAAGGCATTTGATGCAAACATCTGGTGTCTGTATTCTAGAACAGTGGTTCTCAATCAGTGTGTTGCGACACACCAATGTGTTGCGGCTCCCGGTGTCCCAAAGCCCCAGTTATACATCCCTTTACCTTTTTCCTGCTCCCGCAGGCCAATGGGAAACCTCCTCCCTTCTTCCTGCTCCTGCGGGCCAATCGGAAGCCTCCTCCCTTCTTCCTGCCCCCCCCCCCCGCCCCAATCAGAAGCCTCCCTTCCTGCCAGTGGGAGGAGGAAACCACTGATTTGTCGGTGGGGCAGGAAGAAGGGGGGCATCTCACACCCCGGGGGTGGGGTGGTTTGAGGGGGGCTGGGAGGAGTGACAGTGTCCAGGCCCGTGGCAGCGAAGAAGCCCGACCCTGTGACCGCCACATGGAAGTGCTGAAATTAAACATGGCGGTGAGCCACAAAGAAAAGAGGCCAGCCACACCAGGATTTCCCGCTTCCAAAGTGGCAGGGAGCCGCAATAGAATAGGGATTCCCCAAAGCCACGTGAGTTGCAAGCACGAAGAGGCCAGTTGCTCTGGGGATTCCCCCCCTGATGCAACAGTGAGCACGGCAAAGCCGCGATTAAAATAAAAGTGGCACTCAGCCATGCTGATTACAGATGGGGCATTTTGAGCTCCAGCGGCCGTAAAAGCAGGCAGATGGGAGGCCGCGGGAGCCTAGGGATATCCCGACAGCCAGAAGAAAGGCTTGAGTGCTGTGGCATATTTTTCTAAAATAAATATTGCTGCTTCAGTGCAGCTGAAAAGGCAGCGGCAGCCCTGGGAAATCTGCCACTGCGAAATTAAAGGGGAACACAGCATTGGGGCTCTAAGCAAAGTGTGTGTGAGAGACAGAGTCTGGGCAGGGAGGTGACTGGGGTGTGAGAGAGAGTGGGCAAGGAAGTGACTGGGGGGGTGTGTGTGTGTGTGTGTGTAAGAGAGAGAGAGAGAGACTGGGCAGGGAGGTGACTGGGATGTGTGTGTGAGAGAGAGAGAGAGAGACTGGACAGGGAGGTGACTGGGGTGTGTGTGTGAGGGAGAGAGAGAGACTGGGCAGGGAGGTGACTGGGGGGTGTGTGTGTGAGGGAGAGAGAGAGAGAGACTGGGCAGGGAGGTGACTTGTGTCTATGTGTGAGACAGAGATTGGTCATAGGGTTTAATGGGGGGGGTGGGTGTGAGTGACTTGTGGGTCCTAAAGAAGAGGGCCGTGAGGACAGAGCTTCAGCAGCTGCTGCTGCTGCTCCTGGAATGTGCATTCAAGGGAAAGGAGTAGGAGAGTTGCTGGAGAGGGTAAGTAAATGTGGCATTTTAAGTTTATTTTTCTTGACTGACTGCTATTTTAATTATTGAGTATTATGTGATGTGTCTGTTTTGAAATATTTTATTGATATTTGGGCAATTTTTAATAATTTTTATGAGTTTTAATTTTTTGACCTTTTTCTGTTCACCAGCTGTTTTGAAACATTTATTAATATAGTTTTACAATTATTTCTGTGTGGGGATCTATAGCAGCTTGGCTTGTTCTGTTTTCCTAATAGGTGGTGTATTAGTGTTTAGGACCTGATTTAATATTTGTAGTGTTGCCTTTCCATAGATAGGGTTGTTATATGTTCCATAATGCAGTTCAACTTTGTGCAGATTAGTTTCTGTGCATTATTGCAGATCCTGGGACTGTGTTAGGTGCTATATTTCTCTTTCCATTTCTCCAGGTTTGCACTGCATGCAGAGTGGCTTTTTTTTGTTTTCCATTCCAGTTTGTTTCCATATTTATACTTGAAGGTCAGTTCTGTGTGTGTCTGACCAAGGTGAGGTATTTTACTAGCATGTAGGCAATTGTATCAATCTTATTTGTTGTGTTTTCTCAATGGGATGTGCATTAGTGGTAAATGATTGCCTTTTCATAAGGAGGGCTATTGTGCCTGGTAGTCAAGGGAATTTGTTTTGCTTTTACTGAGATGTCATCAGAACCAGAATATCTTTTTTTGCATGGTGAGTTCTATGGGTAATGCCCTACTTCTGCTCTGCATCCATTGTTGGAGGTCAAGGGGGTTCCCGTGGATGCAGAGAGTATGTTTACATATAGCCCCGTGACGGTCACATGTTCAGTGTGTCACACATGTGACAACCATCTGTTAGGTGTGTCCCGGCCGGAAAAAGGTTGAGAACCACTGTTCTAGAATAATATAGAGAAAGTCTGATTCTGTGGAGAGGCAAAAAGGTCTATATCTGGAGTTCCCCACTAATTAAACAGTTAACTGATTGCACTATGTCAAGACAGACCATTTGTGTGGTTGGAAACGACTTAATGTATCTGCTAAACAGTGGTTCTCAACAGGTATGTCGGGACAGTGTTGTGTTGCGAAGTCCTGGGAGGTGTGTCATAGGGCCAGCAGATGGCTGCCTCCTTATCAGCCCAGGTGGGAGTTGGTTGACTTCTCTAACACTGGCACTGATGGGAGGCTACTCTCACTTCTTTCTCTTCTTTCTGGCCCAGTGGTAGGCTGTTTCCCCCTTCCCCTTCACCCAGATCAGAGCAAGACATTGCCAACTCCTGCTGCTCTGGGCTGGATGGAACACAAACTTTATCTTCCCTTGCTGAGTCTGGGAGTGATGCTGCTACTGATGCTGGAGATGCTGGGAAGATAGAATTGGAAGGGAGAGGGAGTGTGGGGGCTGCTGAACAGGAAGGGATGGGAAACGAGGGGGGAGGTGTCGAGGTAGCAGGGCAGGAAGGGGGTAGGGAGAATCAAGCAGGGGAGAGAGGGAGCACAGGGAAGTGGTTGGGAAATGCTGGGCAGGGATGTGAATATGAGCGGATAATTGAAAGGGAGTAATTGAGAAAAGTGAAGGATAATGGAAGCATGGAAGGGGAATGACAGGGTGCGAGAGCCATACGAAGTCAGTTTTGGGAATGTGCATTTCTTCTATCTTTGTACTTTGCTTAGTGTTGGAGAAATTACTTCCTGATAATTTTGTTTTCCTTAGTGTAGGACAGATGGACTCAGGACCAATGGGTATTGTGCTCTTCTGCTAGCAGATGGGAGACAGTCAGATTTCAAAGCTGATGCCACTCTAGATATACCCCTGCAGCAAACTTAGCTCTTCAGTATTCTCTTCGAAAAGCCATTGTGGATATATCTTTGCTTCAATAACTTGAGGAAACTTGAGTAAAACTTGAACTGGTTCAACTAATTTCCAAACTGAGACCGCCAGTGCACTCTAACACAGACACCGGACAGACTGTGGGTGTCTTGAACTAGAGGTAGGCCGTGGCTTACCCGTATTTGCTTAGTCTCAAGATTTGCTATCCAAGATTCTCCTTTTTCTGGGCAGCCGTGGTCAGGATGCTGAGTCCATCTGTTTACACAAAGGAAAATGAAATTATCAGGTAAGTCATTTCTCCATTTCCTAGCATGTAGCCAGATGGACTCAGGACCAATGGGATGTACAAAAGCTACTCCCGGACAGGGTGGGAAGCTGCCTGTGGCCCACTTAGTATTGCCCTTGCGAAGGTTGTGTCCTCCTGGGCCTGAACATACAGGCAGCAGAACCTGGAGAAGGAATGTATGGAGGACCACGTCGCCGCCCGACAGATATCAGCGGGCGACAGTAGCTTGGTTTCCGTCCAGGAAACTGCCTGGGCCCTCGTAGAATGAGCCTTATCCTGCCGAGGAAAGAGCTTTTCTGCCTCTATGAGGGCCACCTTGATTACTTCTTTGATCCAGTGGGCTATGGTCGCCCGTGAGGCCGCTTCCCCTTGTTCCTTCCCGCTGTGAAGAATGAACAGGTGGTCCCGTTTTGCACACAGGCTCCAATCTTTCCAGGTATTGGACTAGGAGTCTGCCATCATTTAGGTGGCAGAGAAAGGCGCGAGTCTTAAGAGTCCTTATGTTCATCTGGAGATGGTAGTGAAATGGTTTGGTTCATGCGAAACTGGGAAACCACTTTCGGCAAAAAGGAGGGGACCGTGCGCAGTTGTATGGTTCCAGGCGTGAACTTAAGGAACGGTTCCCAACAGGTTAGTGCCTGTAGTTCGGAGATGCGATGAGCTGAACATATTGCCACCAAGAATACAGTCTTCAATGTTAGGAGGCGTAGAGACAGACCGCGTATTGGTCTGAAGGGAGCCCCAGCTAGGAAGTCTAATTCTAGATTGAGATTCCATAGAGGTACCAGCCACTTTAGGGGTGGTCGGAGTTGATTAACTCCTTTCAGGAAACGGGATACATCTGGATGGGTTGACAGTCTGATACCATCCACTTTGGCTCTGAAGCAGGCCAGTGCGGCAACTTGGACCTTGAGCGAGTTGAGTGACAACCCCTTTTTCATGCCGTCCTGTAGGAACTCCAGAATCATGGGAATTTTGGCTGTCCACGGGAGGGTCCCACGGTCCTCATACCAGGCTTCGAATACTCTCCAGGTCCGTATGTAAGACAGGGATGTGGAGAACTTGCGTGCTCAGAGCAAAGTGTCAATCACGGCCTTTGAGTAACCGTGCTTCTTCAGGTGACTCCTCTCAAGGGCCAGACCGTAAGAGAGAATTGAGATGGATCTTTGTGAAGGATCGGGCCCTGCTGGAGAAGGTCCCTGTGTGGAGGTAGACACAGAGTGTTCCCCGCCAGGAGTCTCCGCATGTCTGTGTACCATGGTTGTCTTGGCCAGTCCGGGGCTACTAGTAAAACTAGTCCCTTGTGATGCTCTATCTTGCGGATGATCCTGCCCAGTAGTGGCCATGGGGAGAAGGTGTACAGTAGGTCTTCCTATGGCCAGGTCTGGACAAGATAGTTGATTCCTTGGGATTGTGGCTCTTGTCTGTGGCTGAAGAACCTGGGAACTTGGGCACTGAGACGGGTGGCCGGTAGATCCATGGCTGGGAGTCCCCAGCGATTTACTATTAGCTGGAAGGCTGTGGTCGACAGCATCCATTTCCCCGGGTCTAGGCTCTCTCTGCTGAGGTAGTCTGCTGAGACGTTGTTTTTCCCCACGATGTGGAAGGCCGAGATCCCTTGTAGGTTTATCTCTGCCCATGCCATGAGGGGGTCTATCTCCATAGAAACCTGCTGGCTCTTGCTTCCTCCCTGGCTGTTGATGTAAGCAACTGTTGTCACGTTATCAGACATTACTCTTAGTGACTCGCCACGAAGTCTGTGGCTGAACTGTAGGCACGCTAGTCTGACTGCTCGAGCTTCCAGGACGTTTATGTTCCATTCCGCCTCTTTCTCGTTCCATTGTCCCTGGGCTGTTAGTTCCTGACAGTGGGCTCCCCACCCTCGCAGGCTCGCATGCGTGGTGAGCAAGATCCAGTTCGGTGGGGATAGACTTACTCCTCTGCTTAGGTGGTCTTCCTGTAGCCACCACTGGAGCTGAGCCCGAACCTCTGCTGGTAGTTGGAGGTGAATTGAGTAGTTCTGAGACAGTGGGTTCCATCGTGACAGTAGAGAACGCTTGAGCAGTCGAATATGGGCCCTTGCCCACAGAATGACTTCCATGGTTGATGCCATGAGGCTGAGGACTTAAAGGTAGTCCCATACCTTGGGGCGTGCATTGGTCATCAATCTTTTCAATTGTTCCATCAGTTTCATTCTCGTTGGAGGGAGGAAGACCTTATTCTGTTTGGTGTCGAACCCCCCTCCAGGTACTCTAGTGACTGAGAGGTCTGTAGACAGCTCTTGCCCATGTTCACGACCCACCCGAGCTCCTGCAGTAGGCTCTTGATTCTGTTGGTCACCCGCCAACTCTCCTCTGAAGATTTTGCCCTGATCAGCCAATCGTCCAGCTAAGGATGTACCAGGATCCCTTCTTTCCTCAGTGTTGCCACCACGACCACCATAATTTTTGTGAAAGTCCTGGGGGCGGTTGCTAGGCCAAAGGGTAGTGCCCGGAACTGGTAATGGTGACCTAGTATCGCAAAGTGCAGGAAGCGCTGGGGATCCTGATGGACTGGGATGTGAAGATAGGCTTCGGTGAAGTACAGGGAGATTAGGAACTCTCCTGGTTGTACTGCCATTATAACAGAGTGCAGGGTTTCCATGCAGAAGTATGGTACCCGCAGATGATGATTGACGTTCTTGAGGTCCAAGATGGGCCGGAATGACCCTTCCTTCTTGGGAACGATAAAATAGATGGAATAGTGCCCTGTATTTTGTTGGGGTGTGGGCACTGGGGTTATTTCCTTCAGGCTGAGTAGTCTTGATAGTGAGGTTTCTACTGCCAGTCTCTTGGAGTGTGAGTGGCAGGGTGATCTCAAATTTGTCTGGATGGATGTTGCAGAATTCCAGAGAGTACCCTTCTCGAATGATGTTTAGGACCCATTTGTCCGACGTTATCTCACCATCTTTGGTAGAAGCGGGCAAGTCGACCCCCTATAACTTCTTCCTGTGGATGGGTCGGCCTCTTCTCATTGTGGGGTACGGCTGGAGCCTGCCCCCGGTCCTGCTCTCCTCTTGGTGTGTCTACTCTGAAAGGACTGGGACCTTCTGGAGGGGCGAGATGCCGGGAACTGTGCGTTCCTGTAGGGTCTAAAGCACTGCGATCCTCTGCCCTTGGTTCTTCTGGGGAGGAACGCTGAGGTCTTTTACTCCTATCTTCCGGTAGTCGGGGCACTGGAGATTCGCCCATTTGTTGGCTAACTTCTCCAGTTCGCTTCCGAACAAGAGAGATCCTTTAAAAGGCATTCTCGTGAGATTTTCTTTAGATGTCAAGTCCGCAGACCAATTCCGCAGCCATAGTTGTCTTCTGGCTGCTACTACAGAGGCAACGCCCCTGGCTTAGGTGCGCACTAGATCTGACCTTCCATCAGTGAGGAAGGACGCCGCAGGTTCCATCGTCTCTCCGGACGGATTTGTGGCTCTAGAGAGGAGCAAAAGGAACGTGCCACCAGTGCGCAGCAGGAAGCAATCTGCATTGTCATTGTTCACTTTGAGACTGTACAGACCATAGCATCCACTTTCAGGAAACGCAGGCATTCCTTGGCCGCAGGCTCCAGGGGATATAGGGCTTCCAAGGCCCGCCCCCCCTTTGAAGCTGACCTCCAGGGAATTCCATTCCAGGTCAATCAGTTCCTGGATGGCTTCCATCAGAGGAAAGTAGCATGAGTCCTTACGAAGGGACACCAAGATGGGGTTCTTCCTTGGTTCCGCCATAGGGTCAGTGCCGGAATACCCACTATCTTCAGAGTCTGGGAAACAAGGGCTGGTAATTCGCCCTTGTGGAAGAAGCGAAGCATGGTTCGGTATGGCTCCATCCATGGAGGGATTTCTCCTTCTTCCAGGGAATCACTCATCATCTGAAGTGTCTGGATCCCTATTAGGGAAGTTCTTGGTTAGGCGAGGCATGTCTCGAGGCATCCGAGCAGTGCTGGGAGGATCTTGTGCTTCCGGCAGGGGCTGAGCCTGGTGCGCAGCGGGGGCTGGTTGCGCCTGAACGAAGGTTTGCAGCCCTTTGAAAACTTCCACCCAGGAGAAGGTCCCTGGGTCCATGTTGATCCCAGGAGGAGTTGGAGTAGGGGCCCCAAAGGTGCCCTCCTGTGGGGAGGCCGTGTCGGAGATACATAGGTCCAGGGAGCAATCGTCAGTAGTTCCGGACTCCTCTGACAGTAGGGGTCCGGACTTTGGTTCCCCCTGGGCTTCTTCACAATGCTAGCATAGGCAGGACTCCAATTCAGGCTGCGCTGCTCTTATGTGGCAGACTATGCAAAGGGAGTGACCCTTGGCCTTCTTGGGCGGCGGTGCCATTGTTTGTGCACGTGGTAGCCCTCACAACATGGTAGTGCGTGCAGCTATGCTCACGGGTGCGCTCAGTTTTGCGCGCCGCTGCGTGCACAGCTCTGCATGTGTCTCTATGGATGTGCGCAAGTGAAGCGCATCGGCCACCTGGCCTGCCCCACGCGTTCTGCCGATCGAGGAGGGAATATGGCGCCGATGACCCCGATCGCAAGATGACGCCCTCCGAGGGTCTCCACGAGTGTGGACCCTTGCACCGGATCGGGGCCTAGCCCAAACGGGACTGCTCAACCCGATCAGTGTCCCTTTACACCTCGCCGGAAGAAACGTTCGGTACGGCTATCCAAGCTCTGGAAACCAGAGATCTAAATTTAAAGATTTCTACCTTACCTAGTCTCAGCACTTACCGGTCGCGTGCCAGGCGGTCTCCAGCTGTGCAGGGAGAAGGAAATACCTTCACTGCCGCGCTCTATTCTGCACCCGCTGGCTTTCAGCCAACCTGGGGGCTAAGTCCACGCCAGGAACCGGCTACCAGACCTAGGTTCACCTCTGAGAGATATCGGAAATCACCTCAGGAATTCTCGACTGGGGAGGGACCCTTAGGTTTCACCACAGGAGAGCGGGGCTCGATCTTCTTAAGGTAAATTTTCTCTCTTCTTTGTTCTAATTGCTAACACTATTCTAGTGTGTGGGATAGTATCCGCATCTGCTAGGAGACGGAGAAATACTGAAGAGCTAAGCTTGCTGCAGGGGTATATCTAGAGCAGTGGTTCTCAACCCTGTCCTGGGGACCCCCCCATCCAGTCGGGTTTTCAGGATATCCACAATGAATATGCATGAGAGAAAATTTGCATACACTGCCTCCATAACATGCAAATTTTCTCTCATGCATATTCATTGTGGATATCCTGAAAACCCAACTGGCTGGGGGGGGCCCCAGGACAGGGTTGAGAACCACTGATCTAGAGTGACGTCAGCTTTGAAATCTGACTCAGTCTCCCATCTGCTAGCAGAAGAGTACAATACTCATTGGTCCTGAGTCCATCTGGCTGCACGTTAGGAAAAGGAAGAAATGGATTTCTGTTTCTAGCTCTCCAGTTTTGCACTGCATGCCGAGAGGCTTTTTGAAGTTTCCATTCCAGTTTTTGTCTCCACGTTTGTAATTTGTGGTCTCTTATTCTGTATTCGGTGAAGGTCGGATCTGTGTGTGTGACTGAGGTGAGGTATTTTACTGGTAGGTAGGGATTTGTATCAGTCTTCTTTGTTGTATTTTCTCATTCTCAATAGGACATGCATTGATGCTGCACTGCTGCCTTTTCACAGGGTTATTGCTGTTTGAGTTCTTGGAATTAGTGTTGCTGTGGTATGGAAGGTTTGCAACATGTGCTGAATTTTTTTTTTTTTCAGGTTTTCTATTTTACAATGCGCCTGTTAGTAGGGGAGTTTGTGTTTCTGTTACTGAGATAGAATCAGAATATCTTTTTTATATAGCGAGTTGCATTAGAAATATCCTAGTTCTGCTCTGCATCCATTGTTTGGGGATGGGGGGGGGGGCAGGTTCCTGTGAATGCAGAGTATATGTTTACATTTAGCCCCATGATGGTCAAATGTTCAGTGTCACACCTGTAAGCATTATCTACCAGGTGTGTCCCAACAGAAAAAAGGTTGAGAACCACTGTGCTAAAACACTGTTCTTCCCTAAAAGAGATTGCAGAAAGTTGAATTTCCTTTAGGTGAACCCATTGCCATGTCTTGATTGCGTCATTGCACAAATGAAAAGAACTTGTTGCCTCCTTATGCAAAACACTGCTACTTGACTGTTTGAATTTGTAGGACCATTTGTAATTCCCAAGGTTCAAACACTTGCCGTTTTCTGTATACTGCCCTGAGTTCTACTAAGTTGATAGGATTCTGCATCAGTCAAAACCCCTTTTGTACAAACTGCATCTAGATAGGCTCCCCACCCCTGTGGTTATAATTTTTTGCACCTGAGGGAAATAGAAACTGAGAAAATTGAGATTCATCGGCCATCTCCACTATTTCATTGCCTTTGTGAATTGGCTGGTTACCTGGATTTTGTTTGGAAGTGGGCCACGGAGCCTCTCTCATGCAAGTGGAGTTATATGCACTGCTGAGGCCATGTGACAACATCCTCATGAACTCCTTGGCTGATGTACCAGATCTATGGGAACTAGATAAATTAATCGGTACACTGTCCTTTGATATATATACACTTTTCCTTTTTCAGTATCTGATGTGTTGGAGTCATACAAGACTAAGTTTATTATGAATCCAAGTTTCTATAATATTTGAATTGGAAATGTAACATCATTTTTTGGACATGATGGATTTGTTTGATATTAGCCAATCATCTAAATAGGGAAAATTATGTTTTTGCTTAGATGCGCTGCTAAACATCTGGCTAAGACCCTTGGGGCTGCCACTAACTGAATGGAGGTAGTCTGTGCTAATAATAAGGATTCTGAAGTGAAAGCTTAAGTATTTTCTGAGCATACTGTGGGGTGAAATGAGAATGTTATTCATCCTTCAAATCTATAGCTGTTAAACACACTCTCACTTGTGGTAAATGGTACCCACAAAATTCATCATGAATTTTTGTATCTTGAGATAAATATTTAGGTTCCTTAGATCCAGCGAAGGGCGCATCTCTCCCAATTTCTTTAGAATGCTAAAGAACTTGTAATAAAATCACTTCCCTTTCAGCAGTGATGGAACAAACTCTATAGCTTGATTTAATAATAGGGACTGAAGATCCTTTTTAAGACATCTAACTGTTCCTGAGAATGAGCTAAGAACGAGGTGGAACATCTAGAGGCAATCTGCTTCCTATATCTTGCTTACATTTTCCCATATTTTGTGACTTGTACCCCTCATTTTGTGGGCTTGTAGCGTCTCTGGGATTTGACTTAACATAAAAACATAAGAATTGCCATAGTGGGTCAGACCAAGGGTCCATCAAGCTCAATATCCTGTTTCCAACAATGACCAATCCAGGTCACAAGTACCTGGCAGGATTCCAAAGAGTAGAAAGACCCCCATGCTGCTATCAAGCAGTGGTAAGTAGTGGCTATTCCCAAACTATATCTGGTTAATAGTTTATGGACTTCTCCTACAGGAACTTGTCCAAACTTTATTTAACCCCAGCTACACTAACTGCCTTTACCACATTTGCCAGTAATGAATTCCAGAGCTTAATTGCGTATGGAGTAAAAAAAAAAAATGTTCTGATTTGTTTTGAATATGCTACTTATTAATTTATGGCGTGTCCTCTAGTCTTTGTATTTTTTGAAAAAGAGTAAATAACCGATTTACATTTACCTGTCCTAGTCCACTCATGTTTTTATAAACCTCTCATATCCCTCCTCAGCCATCTTTTCTTTTTCTTGTTTATATAATTTTTCCTCTTTTGAATATATTTCTTTCTCAGCTTCCCTTTCAGTCAAAAGGTTTTAACTTGTAATAAATTAGAGCCAAGTTTCCAACTCAAATACATACCATTTGCTGTCACAAAGAGGTACTGTGATTAGAATTTTGCTGTAGGTCTACAAACTAACAAGATTCGAGTGCCTGCACTTCTGATGTAAATACAAAACAGAGATGATATAGCTGAGTAGACAAAATTAAGTCTTAGAGTAGGATTTTCCCAACTATAACAGACTTTCTTACCCTTTTGGAGAAATACATCCAGTTGATCTATACACGATGCCTTCAGCTCTTTCTCACTTTTATCCTTCTTCACCAATGCAAGAACATAGTTTGCTAACGCTGATGGATCTGCATCACAGCTGTGAGAGAGACCACAGAACGTTTACTGTGTTATTTTGATCATGCAGTCAGAAATGTATGTATTTGTGACATTATTACTAGTGATGTCAATGATAGTGAAAGAGACATACTGAGCAAGCTTGGATCTAAGGTTTCCAGTTACTCACACAATCCACAATATCAGATATTTCTTTTAAAATATATTAGAGAAATTACTTACCCGATAATTTCATTTTCCTTAGTGCAGACAGATGGACTCAGCCCTTCAGTATTCTCTTCAAAAGCCACTGTGAACATACTATTGAAAAAAACTTGATTAAAAATACACTAAGGAAAACGAAATTATCAGGTAAGTAATTTCTCCATTTCCTAGCATGTAGCCAGAAGGACTCAGGACCAGTGGGATGTATAAAAGCTACTACAGATCGGGGCAGGAGGCTGCCCGAGATCCAGTTAACACCACACTTGCAAAAGCTGCATCCTCTCGGCCTGTACATCCAAGCAAAGGAACCTGGAGGTGTGCAAGGAGGACCACGTCGCCACTCGGCAGATATCAACGGGAGACAGCAGTCTAGCGCCCATGAGACCACCTGAGCTCTAGTGGAATGAGCTTTAACCTGAGAAGGTAATGGCTTTCCTGCCTCCACATAGGCTCCATGACCACCTCCTTAATCCAGCAAGATATGGTAGCCCGCAAAGCTGGTTTGCCCTGCTTCTTTCCACTGTGAAGAATAAACAGGCAGTCCATCTTTCAGACGGGCTCTGAAACTTCTAGATACCACACAAAAGGCCTACTGACATTCAAATGAGGGAGGCGGCGGTATTTTTCCGCGTCCTTGTGTTTATCTAGGGAGGACAACAAAATGGACTGATTCAAATGAAACTCAGAGACTACCTTGGGCAAGAAAAATGGAATACAAAGTTGTAATGCTCCTGAAGTTATCTGGAGGAACGGTTCCCGACATGTAGTTCAGAGATGCGATGTGCAAAGCATATAATCACTAGGAACACCGTTTTCAAGGTTAATAAATGCAAGGAAACTGTCCAGCGGCTAAAAGGAGGGCCCTGCCAAAAATTCCAATTCTAGATTAAGATTGCACAAGGGAACCAGCCTCCGTAGGGGTGGCAAGAGGTGCTTCACCCCTTTTAGAAAACAGGCCATGTCTGGATGGGCCAACAGGCGGGTTCCGTTTACCTCGCCCCTGAAACAGGAGAGAGCAGCTACCTGGACCTTCAAGGAGTTAAGGGTCAAACCAGGCCTCAAATACTCTCCAGACCTGCACATATGCTAAAGACGTAGAGAACTTCCACGTGCGGAGTAAGGTGGCAATTACCGCCGCAGAATATCCTTGCTTCATCAAGCAAGGCTTCTCAAGTGTCAGACTGTAAGGCAGAATAGAGTCGGATCCCCGTGAAGGACCGGTCCCTGCTGTAGCATGTCCCTGTATAGTGGGAGGCACAGGGGGTCTCCACCAGGAGTCTCCACATGTTCGCATACCACGGATACCGCCAATCTGAAGCTACTAGTAGTGGTGCTTGAATCTGCAAGTGACCATGCCCAGCAGGAGCCACAAAGGGAAGATGTATAGCAACCCTTCTTCCAGCCGGGTCGGAACACGAGCGTCGATCCACAGGGACCACTAATATCTTCTGCGACTGAACCTCGCCGCTGCCCCCCCCCCCCCCCCAACATGCTTAATTGCTACTCCCATAACCTTTATCCCATATCCTCCTACCAATTTCTCCTTAACACTCTCCACATGTTATCTCATTCATGTAATTATCCTACAGATTGTATATATTGTAAATAATCGTTAACATTCTATTTTATCATTCCTTTCATGTACCTGACTCCGCTACTCTAGCCCTTTTACCCCCAGTTCTAGCTCCCTTTCGTTACATGTAATTTCTAATTTCCTAAAGTTAATGGTTAGGTCTGTTCAATGTAAACCAATGTGATACCCCCATGAATGTCGGTATAGAAACGTTTTAAATAAATAAATAAAATAGGGGAACTTTCGCATTGTGAAATGCGGCTAGCAGGTCGATGAACAGCAGAGCACAGCGATCTAATATCAGCTGAAAGGATTTGGCCGACTACGCCCATTCATAGTTCCAGACTCTCCCTGCTTAGAAAGTCTGCTCTGACGTTGTCTTTTCCTGCAATGTGGGAGGCTGAAATCTGTAGGAGATCTATCTCCTGTGACACTTGCTGGCTCTTAGTTCCACTCTGGCAGTTGATGTAGGCTACAGTCATTGGTCATGGACCGCTCATCCCTGGAGTCTGTGGCTGAATTGTCATTTCACAACCACATAAGGAAACAAAATTTGCTATATTGCAAATACTCTGTTTATTAATACAAAAACCTTTATATGTAAACAATACACTTTAAAAATATCCCCCCCCCCCATTTTTTTTTTAAACAGACACACACATCCATACCATTCACTCAATGCACTTACTACTAAAACTCCAACAAATTAGGATCCCATTTGTTTCATCTATATTGGGCTTCCTCAGGGAATATTATCAACCACTTATACATCAAGAAGCACTTATAACATCTCTCCTAAATGTGTTCTCCAATTTTGATGTAAATTCCCATTCTTCTTAAATTTTATTTGCTTTGGTCCTCTAAATTTTCTTCCGATTTCTTCGTTAAATATTCACCAAGATGAATCCACTAGTCTCTTCCCTTATTCTTTATAGACCTCTGAAAATGCTGAACAAAAAATACCATCAACATATTTATATTTTATATCCCCAAAGCATTTCTAAATAAATTATATACCATACTACCCGCTTACCTCAGTATTTTACCACATGATCCATTCCCGTTTCACCAACCAGATACTTCACCGCCATTATTGCCACTTCTATTACCCCAGATGTTATACATGATGCGTTTTTAATCTACAAATAAAAGTATTTTTCCAATTCTTTAAACTTGAAGCTTTTTCTCTTCACTATTCCCAAAAAGTCTTCTACACTTTTAATTATTTCTAACAAACAACTCTTATCAAAAATAAAATAATCACCTACACGATTCCACTTCCTTACCCACGTTTCCTTTCACAAACATCCGACTCTCCTCTCAAATCAAATATCCACTATCTGAAAGTTAAACGTATACTAATTCCAGAAACCTAATACGTTTCCCATATATATGATGTTCAGAGTAAAGCGATTCATAATCCCTCATACCTTTTTCACCTGTGCAGTCTGAAACACTGCCTCCTTCTTGGAAATGCCGTGCCTGTGCACTTCTACTTCCCCTCTCTCTTTTAAACCGTCTTATATTCATTATACACACCCCTAATGCTACTGGACCAAGGCACACCTCTGAGGGATCTCAGAAATCGCCTTAGGAATTCTCAAAGTCCCTCTCCCAGTTGAGGTATCACCGCAGGACAGCGAAGCTCAATTTTTTCTCCAATTTAAATGTAGAATTTCTCCTTCCATAAAGTACAGCAATCCCATAAGGAGAGGTGCATCCACCATCTGCTGGAGACTGAGAAATACTGAAGGGTTGAGGTCACTGCAGGAGTGTATGTAGGGTGACGTCAGCTTTGAAATCTGACTCCGTCTCCATCTGCTGGCAGGGGAGCATAATCCATTGGTCCAAAGTCCATCTGGATCCATGCTAGAAAATATTTTACATCCCTTGAAAACTGTCAAAAACTCTGTATGTCTATCAATAATGGAGAAATAAAACAGGCAATATTATATAAAAGAATGGACATAAGGAGAATGTGGGATCAATTTCTCTCTCATTTTCTCCAAATTCAGCCAGTCTATACAAAACATGTCAAGAAGCCAAGGGCCTCTATGGTGGAATTTACCTCAAATAAAAAGGGAAAGAAAAATCTTGAAAGATATAACAAGTGACCATACGAGCAAGTTTGCTTACGGTAAACCGTGTTTTCCATAGATAGCAGATGAATTAGCCATGCTGTCTGGGACGTTCTCCCGTCCTGTAGGTGGCGGAGCTCTCAAAGTAAAGTTCTGAGTCTTGCTGTGGTGTGTATGTGCGTGCCTGCTTGGCACTTCCCCCTCCCCTCTGCAGAGTCTTTTCAGTCTGTGATAGAGCAATGTAGGTAGTAGCAAGACTGTCCAGGGAAGTAGGAGGGTCAGCATGGCTAATTCATCTGATATCTAAGGAAAACACTGTTTACAGTAAGCAAACTTGCTCTTTTCAGGTAGATAAGCAGGATGAATTAGCCATGCTGTCTGGGAGTCCCCAGCTAGAAACTTCAGCGGTACTTTTTATTAAATATTCAATGTCTTGTGCACTCAAGATGCAAAGAAATATTGCGGACAGTCCTTGGTGATATTTGTGATTCAGGAAATGCCCGTGTTCAGTATTTGCCTGCCCATGGAAGCACCCGTTGCTTCAAATTTGTCCAAACAGTAATAAATAGTGAAGGTATGGAGCGAGGACCAGGTCGCAGCTTTGCAAATGTCCAATATGGATACATCACGTAAGCGGGCTATGGAAGCCGCCATAGCTCGTACCTGGTGCGCTTTAGGAGAAGACGCTAAGGATTCTAAACATTTTTGGTAGCAAAATTAGATGCAGTTTGTAATCCAGGATGACAGAGTTCTTTTAAATCAGCACTCCTGGTGCATTTGGGTTAAAGGAGAGGAAGAGTTGTGATGCTCTAGTATCAGAAGCAGTGCATTTTTTTATAGTACACCAGCACCCGTTTACAGTCCAGTGAATGTAGCCTTCGCTGAGCCTCATTGGTATGAGGCCTTGGGTGATAAGTTGGCAGAGTTATTGCCTGATTTAGGTGGAAAGAAGAAACAACCTTGGGTAGGAAGTTCGGATGTGGTCGTAATGTAACCTTATTGTGGTAGAATATTAGGTACAGAGAGTAGTGGACCAGTGCTTGAAGTTCGCTAACTCGCCTTGCTACCAGAAAAAGTACTTTCCATGCCAGGTATCTGGGGTGGCAAGTATCCAGAGGCTCAAAGGGTGGCAACATAAGTTGTTCCAGTACAATATTTAAGTCCCACGGTATGGAGGGTTTACGCATTTGTGGGCGTAGACGCAAGATCCCCTTCATAAATTTGGAAATGAGAGGATGAGTAGATATTAGTGCGTTATTGTGTAGAGAATGATACGCTGCTATCGCACTCAGGTGTACTCTAGAGCAAAGCTGTAGCTAGCCTTCTTTGGTAAAATAGATGAAGATAAGCAAGTAGTTTGCCTGCAAGGAAGGGTCCATGTTTGTGCCCGAACACCAAGAGGTATAGGTTAACCATTTCCTTCTGTAATTTAACCTGGTGGAAGGTTTCCTGGAGGAGATTAAGGTATCTTCCAGGTGAGGTGAAAGGTTTAGGTTTTGAAATATGAGCTTTTCAATCTCCACACTGTGAGGTTTTAGAGAGGAGTGAAGTGGATGTAGTGAAGGGATCCCCCTTCTTGGGTTATGAGGCAAGGACTGTTTCCCAGCAGAATTGGCATGTCCACTGACAGACGAATGAGGTATGCGTACCATGGTTGCCTGGGCCATGCTGGAGCTACCAGAATGAGATCCGCATTGTCCGTGATGCATTTCTGCACCGTGCGAGAAATTAGAGGTATTGGAGGAAAAAGCATACAGTAGGCCCTCTGACCAGTCCATGAGAAACGCATCCTGTGTTAGCCTCTGGGCGCTTAGATATATCGAGCAGGGCTGTACCTTGCAGCTGCGTTCTGTAGCGAAAAGGTCGATTCGCGGCCAGCCCCAGGTTTGGAAGAGTTCCAGTGCTACTGTCTGATGAAGTTCCCATTCGTGGGGATGAAAAATTCTGCTGTATGTTTTGTTCCCTTTTGCATACTAAGTGAGGTAGAACAGGAAGAGTTTGGAAGTTTAGGCAATAACCTTCCTTTATTATCTTTAATACCCAGAGGTCGGATGTGATTGTGCTCCATGCAGGTAAAAAATGGATTAGTCTGCCCCCGACTGAGAATGGTAGCGGTGGTGTGGGATGTTCTAAAAACTTTGAGAAGGTTTATATGGGTTTTGATCTTGAGGAGTCCTTGGTGGCCTAGGAATCCTCTGACGCTGTTTAGATACCTGCGGTTGGGAAAGTCTGCGGGCGTGAATTTGAGTAATAGCTAGGCCTGGAAGGTGGGTAAGGCCTAAAAGGGCGAGGTTGGTACTGTGGCTTTCAGTAACCTGAATAGTAACCCCTAGAGAAAGAAAACTGTGATGGAGCAGACAGTGACTGGACCGCTAATTTTTGCTCTTTGCTCTGATGTCAGAAATCCACCCAGCTGAGAAAACTGCATATGTCAAATGTCATTGATTTCAGAAATCATCCCATCCTTTGTACAGAAGTCATCGTGCACTTTTCATCATATGGACCTTTATTTCATGTGATAACTGATTGTCAGCAAAAAATATGTTTATGATACACCTAGTCAATATTTTAGTTATGTACCCATTTAAAAATGCCACTATTTAGATTTTAAGTTAATACCACAGTCTGAATTGAGGCAGTCTTTAGTAGCCTTACAGTTCCAGTATTTTGTAGCATTATCCAGTCCTATACCTTAAATGAGTATATGCATTTACTTGATGATGTCAGTGAAATGATTATTTGATATGTTCTCTTTTACTTTTCTTTATGAAAGCTAATCTGATCACACTAACCAATCACCCTGTCCCACTGCTGGCCACTTCACAATGTGATATGTCTTGGTATAAACCACATATTCCCTTGAGGTAAATTCTGCTCTATTGCTGCTTCTGCACAAGTATTTTTCTGTACCCAATATACTGAATTTAGTGAGCCTCTTCTATTTTTCCCTATATACCTTTTTGAGCATTTCTTCCTGTAACACTACCTACTGGTTTCTTTACCTAGCGTTTAGTCACAAGCGCTCACAGATGTGCGCTGGTAGTGTGACACTTCTGTTCACCTAAGCCCATTTTCTGTCTATGACCAGAACATGTCTTATTTTTTGCAACACTTTTATAACTTGTCCCACAGGATATATGTACAACACAGTATGAGTCCTTATGCTGATTCTTGGTTTTCCTCTAGTTTCTTGGCTTCCTTCACTTTTCTGGTAACATGCCCTGCTTGCCATTGTAATGAATATTATCCTGGGTAGTTGTTTACAATAACAGTATTCCTTTCATAGACTTGCCCAGTATACCTAGTATTATATGAGAAACATAATATTTTCATACTAGTCTCTCTTTGTTCTCCTTATCTTTATCTGTTACACCACTATTGTGTAATTACTTGACTCTGAAAAATATGTGGTCTTGCTATTATAAATTAGGTCCTTTTTATAACGCAGGTATCCTTATAGCTCAATTATAGAGCTAATGGCTACCTAGTGAAAATTAGTTATGCTGTTATTTGTCAATTAGAGAGTGCGTATCTGCCTATGAGTCTCATTTACTTAGGGGGGATCTAGAGGGATAACAATACACACACAAGGTTAGTTGTTAGCTTACACATTTAGCCCATTTGCCATAATCACTTTCATGGTTCTGTCTTCACCTCTGGTACTTGGATGTGCCACTTTTGCCACTTACAAATGGCACTTACTCTTTTCTCTAGCATACAATGACAAATATTGAGAAACATTTCTAGCCATAGTTTATTTTCCAGCCCTGGTTACAAAGAACAAAGTGTCTGTAGATTTGGAATCCACATGCTAGTAAATGGGCTGTGCATTGTTGGGCATAGGCCAGTGAAACTCATGTAATATTAAATTTAAACATTTAAAGCAAAACAGATAATACAGCTGGGTGTACCCAGCTTCTATTTCCCCACAGATTCATGCAGCTGCTGCACTGTTCGTAATCCTGCTACCCTTTGTGCTCTAGTTTGTACACATTCCTTAACTGCTAATTAACAAGCTTGTTTAGTAATCTCTTGTGCTGCAAAGTCTGCAAATGTAAGAGAGATATTCCTCCTATTCCATTTTCTTAGCTGTGCTACAGTTTCTCGGAATTGGTCGCCGAATAAGTTGTCTGGTAAGCATGGGAAATTTGCCAATTTCTACTGGACATCTCTTATAGCGCTGGCTCTTAGCCATGCCATTCTCCTAGCTGCGATGGCATTTGCAGTGGATTTTGCAGATGTTTCGAATCCCTCATACACTGTCCGAATCAGATGCCTTAATCCCTCCTCCATATGATGGAATTTGTTGGGTAGGTGCTGATCAGGAGATTCCTCCTGTAGCTTAGGTTTTAAGGCTTGCAAGCACTCAAATAAATATTGCGTGATTGTAAACTGGTGGTGTATTTTGGCATTGAGAATGCCAGATTGATACGTTCGTTTACCAAAATAGTCCATGAATTTATAGTCACGACTAGGAGGAGTGTTAGAATGTAATTTGGTCTTCCAGGATTTCTGCATCGCTAGTTCTACGACTACCGATGCATGAGGCAATTGCACATGGGTATAGTATAAAGACTGATGCAACCTATACTTCAACTCTGATTTCCTGGAAGCTGAAGTGCTAGTAAGTGGTGTCTCCCAGGCTCTCTTCATCAATGTATCCAAAACCTCATGGGATGGAAGTGCTACTGGTTCTGCCGGAGGTTCAAACACTTTGAGCAATCCAAGAACATCCGCTCTTGGATCTGATAGTTTCCTTGTCTCGATATTGAGGGTTTGTCCCACCTTTTCTAGGAATTTAGAATAAGTGAGGTCCTCGGGAGGTGAGACTGGCTCTGGCTGGTCCTCTGGAGGGTCCGAAGGATACCCTGTTGAAGAACCAAGAGAAGATGTCAAAGGTGATTGTTCCCCCGGAGGAGGGGAGGGCGATGTTGGAGCCGGACCAGGGCTGGGGCTTTCTGGAGAAGACAGTGGAGTCTCCACTGATGGTTGTGGTCTAGGTTGACCTTGATCCGCCACTGTCGCCAAAAACTGCTAGAATCAACTAGCCTGACATTGCCTGAGATGCCATAGCTTCTTGTGGCTCTGCAGGCGGTGGTATATCACGTGGTGGAATTCATGGTGGCCTAACAGGTTCTTCAATGGCTGAAGAAGACATAAGAACATAAGAACATAAGAAATTGTCATGCTGGGACAGACCAAGGGTCCATCAAGCCCAGCATCCTGTTTCCAACAGAGGCCAAAAACCAGGCCACAAGAACCTGGCAATTACCCCAAACACTAAGAAGAACCCATGCTACTGATGCAATTAATAGCAGTGGCTATTCCCTAAGTATAATTGATTAATAGCCATTAATGGACTTCTCCTCCAAGAACTTATCCAAACCTTTTTTGAACCCAGCTACACTAACTACCTTCTCTGGCAACAAATTCCAGAGCTTTATTGTGCGTTGAGTGAAAAAGAATTTTCTCCGATTAGTCTTAAATGTGTTACTTGCTAACTTCATGGAATGCCCCCTAGTCCTTCTATTATTCGAAAGTGTAAATAACCGAGTCACATCTACTCGTTCAAGACCTCTCATGATCTTAAAGACCTCTATCATATCCCCCCTCAGCCGTCTCTTCTCCAAGCTGAACAGCCCTAACCTCTTCAGCCTTTCCTCATAGGGGAGCTGTTCCATCCCCTTTATCATTTTGGTTGCCCTTCTCTGTACCTTCTCCATCGCAACTATATCTTTTTTGAGATGCGGCGACCAGAATTGTACACAGTATTCAAGGTGCGGTCTCACCATGGAGCGATACAGAGGCATTATGACATTTTCCGTTCTGAGATTTACGGAACAGTGAACTATATATATGCCAGAATACACATACAATTATAGCAACTGCAAGATGAAAGATTCCTACCTAAAACCTGAACTTAAATAACAAACACTGCTGAACTAACTTTCGGTTTGGGGATTATTCTCAACAATGTGGAATTTGACAGCAGATAAAAATGGTAAGGCCAATCTAGACTGCCCATTTTCCTTCCTGCTGCAATGCCATAGACCTCAGTTGATCTTTTTCCCCCCACTTCCTTGAAAACTAGGGATCCTAGATGCTTACCCCATACTTTCGCGAATTCTGTTACTGTTCTTTTCTCTACCACCACCACTGGCAAGCTCTTCCATTCATCCATCACTACTTCTGTCAAAAAATATTTCCTAATGTTACTACTGAGTCTACTCCCTTTGAGATACACTTCATAACCCTTGCTCTAAAACTTCCTTTCCACTAAAAATTGTTTTCTGCTTATGCATTATTTATACCTTTCAGGAAGGGAGGGAAAAATTTACAGGAAATAAAGGCATTGGCCAAATTTCTTAAGCATGGGAAGGGGAGGTAATTTTACTGCACTTCCCCCCCCCCACTACAGTCCTGGCCCATCATCTTGCCTTGCAGCTATTCCACGTTCCAGCCCCATCCAGGGGGCACCACTACTGTTTACAGTGCTTGTTCCCTGCTCTGGTGGCAAGTGCCATATTTTAAATTTTAGTTGCCCATGCAACCTGGCACCTGGGTTTTTTCTAGCACTGTTTACATATATATGGATGTCTATTATATCCCCACCATACCTCTCTCTGGAGTATACACATTTAGGTCTTTGAGTCATTTCATACAGCTTTCAGGACACTATATTTTTCTGGTGTATTTTAGATTGATGTATTTTGATACATTTATTGTATTGTGTCTACTGTAACCACTGAGTTAAATTTGCTTAAGAAAGGAAGCATAGAAATCTAACAATGCTACATTTTAGTGGCCCTCCTCTGGAGTTCTTCTTGGTCTATATACGTTTGGAAAAAATATGCCATATGAGGTCTCATCAATGAATTGTATAGAGAGACTGTCACCATTTTTTCTACTAGTTATAGCTCTTCTAGGGCCAGGGCCAATTTTAGCACACTTAAAATTAGACCTAAAACCGTACTATATTCTCCATGGTCAGGGGCAGGGCTCCTCCCCAGAGCGCTATGGTGGCATCCCTTGAAAGCTAACACATCATCCCTGAAGGAATAGTGCCCTGTGCAACCACAGAGACAGCTCTAACAGGTTGTTAAAATCTTTCAAAACAATTTTTAAAAAAGGCTTTTCTGAAACATCAATTTCTACTTAGTCATGCTTTACATGAAGTCAGGCAGGGGTGCACAACTATGGTCTTTGAAGTCCTCAAAAAGGTCTGGTTCCAGGTAGTCCATCTATGCAAATTAACTAGGTTCTCACACCAAAAATTATGCAAGCAATCCTGATGAATACTCCTTGTCGATATCCTAAACACAGTTCTGTTTGACGCTCTCATGGACCAATGTTTGCAATTCTGTGACAAGATCATGGACAGGGTTGGAAAAAATACCAAGAATCAGGTTAACCAAGCACCTAAAATTAAGGTCTGATACATAAAATTCAAGATAGCAAAAAGTAAACAAAGGAAAAGCAGCAAAACAATATCTAAAAGCTAAAGAAAAACAAAATTAAATTTAAAAAGTCATGCTAAACAAGTAAAAGCAACAGCCAACAAAAGCAAAATGCAAGAAAAAAGGAAAGCCTTTTCCCTGGCTCCTAAAATTGTCTGGTACCTAAGCTTTCTAAAATATTTCTACTCCTAGAAATACAAGTCTGGAGTCCCAGTGAGGACCAGCACCAGCAGCACACTTTGGAATGAAAAGGGTGGCAGTGGCTTTAGTTGAACAATTTCAAGATTTGACAATTTGCTGAAGAATATAAAAACATTACAATAAGAAAGCAGCATTTCTTTGATTCTACACCATGGGCTGCCTAGAACCATTTTTAAACTACAGTTACTTCAGAAGACAGCTGCAAGGCTGTTAGTGGGAGCTAAAAAATAATTGCATCACCCTGATCCCAAGTGAGTATTACTGGCTGCTGACCTAGGCCAAAATCCAGTTTAAAGTTTTAAAATTGGCGTTAAATGTGTACACAGGGGCCCTTCAGCATACCTGGTTAGTGTACTAACCAAATATGAGCCTGAATGGGTACTTAGGTTGTCTCAGAAATCTTTTCTGAGCTGCCATCATTAACCAGGCTTAAACTGTCAATTACACATCATACAGCTTTCAGTTATTATGGCCCCCTTGACCTAAGAGGTGAAAAGGACTAAACATTTAGAAATTTGGCATAAGCATAGCTCTTCAATCTATTATTTTCAGGCAAGCAAGAGGCTAGAGAGGAATATAATGATAAATACTGAGATATATGAGAACATTTAGGCTGGGTTTTAGTGCTATTATACAGGCCGATACAGTAAAGTGCACTCCAACGGAGCGCACTGTTAGCCCGCGTTTCGCCACGTGTTTTCGATGCACTATTTTTACCCTTTATACAGTAAGGTGTAATAGCACGTCGAAAACGCGCGGCCAACCCCCCGAAACTAATAGCGCCCGCAACATGCAAATGCATGTTGCGGGCGCTATTAGTTATTCCCACGCGATACAGAAAGTAAAATGTGCAGCCAAGCTGCACATTTTAATTTCGGCCGGCACCGGGAAAGTGTACAGAAAGGCAGAGAAAACGGCTTTTCTGTACACACTCTAACTTAATATCATAGCAATATTAAGTCTGAGGCCCCAAAATTAAAAAAAAAAAAAATCAAAAATTAAAAAACAAAAAAATTAAAAATCTGCCCGCGGCCCCTGGGTTGGAAGTCGGACACTCAATTTAGCCGGCGTCCGTTTTCCGAACCCTTGGCTGTCAGCGGGTTCGAGAAGCGACGCCGGTAAAATTGCGCGTCAGCTGTCAAACCCGCTGACAGCCACCGCTTCTGTCAAAAAGGAGGCGCTAGGGACGCGCTAGTGTCCCTAGCGCCTCCTTTTACCGTGGGCCCTCATTTACATACATTTATTTACTGGATCGCGTATCCAGGAGAGTGGCCTGGGTGCGCGCCCGCTCTCCCACGAAGTTTTCTCTATCGGCCCATTAGTTAGATAAAAATACCTATATAGATAGCAGTTTATCAATTATTTATGTTGATTTAATCATGAATTATACCTTACTCTGACTTTAGACAAGTGAAGAGTAATTAAATGTTGATTATAAAGTTTGCTTGTTTTAACTACCCTGTAAACTATGGAAAACACCTTATGCTGACAAGTTATTTGCTTTTTTCATTTACGAATTTAACTTTCCATTGCCAGGAAAATTACATATACAAATTTCATGGCATCGGATCAGACATGTATGTCAGTTATATCTGAAGCAGCAGGAAAACATCCATTCCCATATCTCAGTGCATACAAGTATGTATTTTTCCTATGCTACAAAATTAACATATAAACTGACCAGCAACAGAAAGTTATATGTGCAAGTTGAAAAAGTACATGGAGAAATACCGATAAGGAAATACATATATAGCTGAATGCTAAAGATTAGGCACCCTACAATCCAGTGGGTTACAGGATTCGAGGCAAAACAGTTTTATAGAGTAAGAAATTTTTATTAGGACTATCATATGCTGAACGCAGGCACCTGACGTGTGAAGATCAGAGCAGTTATCACTGGTCCAGTTTTTGTTAAATTTCCAGCATATGATGGTCCCAATATTTTTAAATATTGTTGTTTTCTTATATAAGCATTTACCAGAGAAAGGTCATGTCTAACGAATCCCAATTGGGTGACCAGATAATTACATCAAGAATGGATAACTGATGTAGTTTAGTTGAATTTCAACAAAGCTTTCGATACTGTCCCTCAAAGGAATATCATAAATAAAATGAGCAGCCCGAGAGTAGGTTCCAAGGTGGTAGAATGGATTAGAAATAGGTTGCCAGACAACAGCAGATTCTCACTTGGAACTCACTCTAAAGAGAAAAGGGTTGGTTCTGCCACTTCTGTTCAATATCTTTGTGAATGATATTGAGAAAGGCTTAAAGGGAAAAGATATTAATGCACAAGAATCAGATATTTTCCAGTGGAAACAAAATTGTAGAACTAGGAGTCATGTTATGAAGCTTAGAGGAAATAAAAACAAGTTTGCTTACTGTAAACATTGTTTTCCGTAGATAGCAGGATGAATTAGCCATGTTGTCTGGGAGTGCCCCCTGGCGGCCAGAGGCAGAGGGCACTTAGAACATAGAGAGCTTTTCTCTTGTACGCCTCCATGGTGCCTTCCCGTGTGACTGTCTACATTGTCTCAGTTGGTTAGAAAGCACAGAAGCAGTGTGAGCAAGTAAGAAAGAAGGCAGGCAGAAGATGTAGACTGGCCAGGGAGTAGGGTGGGGACGCATGGCTAATTCATCTATGGAAAACACCGTTTACGGTAAGCAAACTTGCTTTTTTCCCCTCCGATAAGCAGGCTGAATTAGCCATGCTGTCTGGCAGTCCACAGCTAGGGAGACAAGTACAGTATAACTTCCGAGCAGGAATGCTTTATATGATTGGATATGTGTAGGATCATCTGTGCAGCATATCCCTGTTAATGGTGGACAGTCTTAAGAATCAGTGGCATGATGCAGAATCTCCTGCCTCATGGACGCATCACACTGGCATCTTGCTGGAAGCAGTAATGAGACGTGAAGGTTTGCAGCGATGACCACATAGCTGCTTTGCAAATGTCCTGAACTGGCACCTGTCGAAGGTGGGCAATTGAAGCAGCCATAGCTCTCAGCTGATGTGCTTTGACTCTTGACGTTAAATGCTCTGACCTGGTAGAATAGCAAAAGTGATGCACTGAGTCAACCAGTTTGCTAGCGTCCGTTTAGTCACTGGCAGTCCAGGAGCATTTGGGTAGAAGGAAAGAGTTGGGAATGTCTTTATGGTGTGTTAGTCCTTTGCTTATAGTAAGCTAATGATCTTTTGCAATCCAATGTGTGCAGTAGGGCTTCTCTTCTGAATACATGAGGCTTGGGGAAGAAAGTTGGCAATGTAATGGCTTGATTCAAATGAAAAACTGAAAATACCTTCAGGAGGAAGGATGGATGGGTCCATAGACTGACCATGTCAGGATAAAATTGGAGGTAAGGAGAGTAATGAACTAGTGCTTGAAAGCTCACTTACTCGTCTCGTACTGAAGTTATTGCTACTAGGAATAATACTTTCCATGTGAGAACATCAATGAAGATGTTTGCATCAGCTCAAAAGGTGGAAGATCACTGCCTCCAAAACTACGATTAAGTCCCAAGATACAGCTAGACATGAGGTCAGAGGCTCAAGGCACCCCTCATGAAATGAGATATGAGGGGGTATGTGGATATGGAGGCTACATGAACAAAAGGATGGTATGCCGCTATGCGTTGAGGTATACCCTTATAGGTGAAACCGCCAGCACAGCAATGTACAATAAGTGTAGGTATTTGAGTAAATGCTCTGGTGAGGACTGAAAGGGGTCGAGTGAGACAGACTGACACCAGTGGTGGTATCTGTACCATTTAATCTGAATAATTCTGGGGAAGACTGTGCGGTGTGCTGGGTGGGGGCATACAAACCCAACAGGGCCTCTTCCGATTACCACAGCCTGGCGACTTTTGTGGCTCTCTGCCGCTGGGCTCGAGGTGACATCCTGCCACAATCCTGGCAGGATGCCTAATCATGATCCGGCCCAACACATAAACAACAGTAATTATGTCCGTCTGTCACAGACATGATTTTGCCGCACTGATAAAATTTAAAACCCGAAATTTTGGGGGCCATGAGTGAAGATAGAAAATAAGCAAACTATATACTAGAGATGCGAGGAGAAGAACCTATGATCATTGCTGTGCGGGAAAGCGAAAAACTGAAGTGATGCAGGCAGTCTCGCGGGAAGGTACCACACAGGAGTACAGGAACAAAGTTCTATACATTCTAAGAGAAGTTCCCACCTCGGGCCGCCAGGGTGCACCCCTAGACAGCATGGCTTATTCAGTCAGCTTATCTGCAGGAAAAACTAAAACACATCAGCAGAAAATATTTTTCCACACAAAGTGTGCTGCATATCTGGAATGTCCTTCCGGAAAATGTGGGGAAGACAAGAACTAATAGAATTCAAAAGGGAGTGGGATAAACACAGATTCCCTAGTGGTTAGAGCAGCGGTTCTCAGCCAGTGTGTCACCAAGCACAAGCAGGTGTGTCGCCACACTTCCTGGTCCCCCACTGACCCAGTGAAATGGAACGCTTCCTCCGCCCGGGCGGAACGCAGCAGGAGAGCTGGAGTCAGAGGCACCAGCAGGATCTCGGTATGCAGCGGCCGCATGTGCGAGAAGAAGAGACCATGCTAGTGCGTGCAGCACTGTCCCGAAGAAGAGAGGCACGGCCTAAAGAAGAGCAGTGCGGTGCAAAAGAGAAGCAACATCAGCCCCCGCGGCGGATGGGAGTTCTTTCTCGGGGCCGCGAAGGCTGGGAGTGGAGGCAGCTGCTGATACTGCTGGAAGTAGAGGAGACTGCTGCTGTCGCTAGTTCGGTGGGGGGAGGGAGAGAGAGTGAGCAAGCATATGTATGAGATCACATGTGTGTGTGTATTTGTGTGACAGCATGTATGTGAGTGATTGAAAGCCTGTACGTGTAAGTATGTGATTGAAAACCTATTTGTGTGAAAGTGTGTGTGTGATAGCATGAATGTAAGTGTATAATTTAGAATCTGTATGTTTAAGTAAGAGAGATCATGTGTATGTATGATTAAGAGCCTGTGAGTATAAGTAAGTGAAAGATAGATGCCGGATGTCCTTTTAAAATGTTTATTATGGTGGAGATGTATTAAAATACCCAACTCTGGCCGAGTTTCGCCACTGTTCAAGTGGCTGCCTCAGGGGCTACAACTAACTGACATACAAAAATAAATACATACATATCAGTACTCACAACAAACAAATAAAAATGTAAATAAAATACATAACTCAAATTAATAAAAGACAAATATAAACACAGACATAAAATATTACGATTAAAATGATGACAAAAAATTGTGAAACAAGAGCATAAAAGTAATAAGAATCAGAAATAATGTATCTAAATAAGAGGGGGGTAAATGTGTGGAAACTATTTACGTAGGGATGTATTTTTCTCATGCACACTCATAAAAAAGGCTTTATTATAAAAATTAAAACATGAAAAAGTTTTATTATTTTTAATTACTAAGACCCATATCCCATCAAAGGCTCAATTAGACATATTTTTTAATGTTTGTTATCAAAAAAATATTTGTAAATACCTTTCTGTTCATGACTCAAACACTGCTTGTTCGTGTATCAGTCATATTTAATGCACACTAATGGTCAGTGAAGCATCTACAATAGGTGCCTGTCTGTAAAACAGCTTATGTGTATAGGCATATTTTTATAAATATGTATTGTTAAATTAAAAGTAACTGGGTATGACTCAAGATATATATAACCTATATAGATGTATTAAATGAAGACACAGTTTGCATATCCAAAACAGTCTAATCGGACTTTATATTGCAAAAATGGTTATCGTTGTTGTACGTCAATCTTGTTTGAGAATACAGTAAAACACGACCTTAAAGTATATTTTGAAAAAAACATTATTAGATTAATTATTTTCAAAATTAGAATTTATTCGTGAGTAGCTGTCAGTATGTAAATTCGGGAACGAAAAAATGATAGAAGAGACACCGCTTATAAAAAAATGATTCAAATATGACAACTTACAAAGGAACCAAGCCAACATAATAATTTCAAAAAGAATAGAATTAAGTGATGTAGAAAATACAGTTCTGAGCTTATCTTGGAATTGGGAAAAAAAAACTGTATTGTGAGCGGTACTGCAGTAACCAGCATTTTCAACAAAAAGCCGGAATTTTTTTTATTTGTCATGTGTCAGGACAAATCTCAATATTTCTAACATTATTATTCAAAGAACATTGCTTTAAATTTGATGGGACTTTTTAAAAAATTATTGCACAAGCCGCAAAAATGATAGAAGAGAAGCCGCTTATAAAACCAAAACTGATTCAAATATGAACACTTACAAAGGAACCAAGCCAACATATTAAATTCAAAAAAAATATAGTTAAATGATGTAAAAATACAATACTGAACTAATCTTGGAATTAGAAAAAATCACTGTATTGTGAGCGGTGTTGCAGTAACCGGCATTTTTTAAAAAAACGCCAAATTTTTTATTTTACGGCACAAGACAAAATGGTCTTTAAACTCTCGTACTTTACTACTAAACTTGACTTTAAAGAAACTAAGTAGAATGCATACACAAATATGTGCTATACTAGGTTTTTGGGTTTTTTTGGTAAAAACAGGTCATTTCTTACCATTTTCGCCAAGTCTGGATGTGCTGTCTCCAATCCTAAAAGCAAAATTTTTTTCTACTCTATCCTTGTTTTTAAAGGAAAAGAAACACACCAAACTGCATGTCATTCAAAATGAAGGGGGCGTGTCTAAAAATGTGATCGTGAGTATATATATTTTACAAAAAATTAAAAAAAAAAAAAACAAATGTGTGTATTCTCATGGGGCGGATTTTAAAAGGCCTGCGTGAGCCGGCGCACCTATTTTGCATAGGCTGCCGGCGCGCGTAATGCCCCAGGGCGGGCCCGGGGGCATGGTGCCGGCCTCCGGACCAGCCCCCGGGACCGGAGGACTGAGCAGGGCTGCCGGCCGGAGCGCGCAAAGTTAAGGGGGGGTTTAGATAGGGCTGGGGGGGTGGGTTAGGTAGGGGAAGGGAGGGGAAGGTGGGGGGAGGGCGAAGGAAAGTTCCCTCCGAGGCCGCTCCGAAATCGGAGCGGCCTCGGAGGGAACGGAGGCAGGCTGCGCGGCTCGGCGCGCACAGGCTGCCTCCGGAGCCTTGCGCGCGCCGATCCCGGATTTTATAGGCTACGCGCGTATCTTATAAAATCCAGCATACTTTTGTTCGTGCCTGCTGCGCGAACAAAAGTACGCACTCGCGTATCGTTTGAAGATCTACCTCTTAGTGAGAGTGGAGAAAAAACGCGCCAAAACACGTCAATCAAAAAAGGGGGCGTATCAATTCATGTATCAAATTAGAGGGAGACCTGTGTAATGGACATTAATGCTAACAAAAGACAAATAATAATTGTTTATATAAAAACTATTTGAAAGAACGGGAATGTGCATTGTACAACAATTGGTTCCTTTAAAATAAAAATATTGTTTCCCTTGAACTGTGCAAAAATAAAATACATATGTCTATAAACCACCACAACGTGAAGATCGTACAATATGTAAAAATGGAGCATGTCTGAATATTAAGTCTAAAAATAAAATACTCATATAAGGTATATATATATAATATATATATATATATATATATAATCCCTAATCTTTAATGATTATCTCAACGACGCCAAGCCAGATATCTGTGGAGTAACTGAAACATGGCTCAAGCCCTCAGATACAGCGTTAATAAACCAACTACCCACACATACCTATGACGTCTTCTCACTCCCGAGACTGAAAAAAAGAGGAGGTGGAATCCTTTTGGCTACCAAAAAAAGTCTGAACTTCTCCCAACATCCATTCAGCTCTAACTCAAAAAACTGGAAGTCGGCTTCTTCACCTCACAACATCTTCAAATCCTTCTTGTCTACGCCCCCCCAGGGTTCCTAGAATCCAATGTCTCCCCTATCCTTGAAATCTCCACCATGCTCATCAACCTGGATTCTCCAGCAATCATCTTAGGAGACTTCAATCTACATATTGACAACCCCTCACCATCCAACAGCTGTTTAACCCTCCTCACAGCCCTATCTGCCATGGGATTCCAACAAATAGTCAATGAACCCACACACAAAGCGGGTCACACCCTGGACTTGATTTTCTTCAACAAAGGGATTACGAACACGTACAACTTGAAGAACAAAAAGGTCCCTTGGTCAGACCACACTCTTATTTCCACCTCTTTTGCACTGGAAGAAACCAACACCCCTAACATCCCCTCACCTTCATTCCATTACAAAAAGCGATGTTCTCCAGAAGACCTCAACACCCAATTAGTCTCCCAGCTCCCCCTATTAGACTTATCCGACCCTAACGCTGCCATTCGTTCATGGAACAACATAACAGAAAACATAGCCAACAAGCTCTGTCCTTCAATTACAAAAAAATCTCACACCAATGCAGCCAACAGACAACCTTGGTTCACCAACGAACTCAGAAAACTTAAACAAACTTTAAGAAAAAAAGAAGCGACCTGGCGTAAAACCCCTTGCGACACCACCATCTCATCATACAAATCCACACTATACCAGTACAAATCCCTCACCTCAAAATCAAAAAAAGATTTTTACGCATCCAAGATTCACAACCTGGTCTTTGACGCTAAAGCCCTCTTCACCTATGTCTCCAGCCTCACTCAAACCATACCGCGAGAAATCCCCGGCAATATGGCTCAGTCCAAAGCCGAAGAACTCGCTCAGTTTTTCCAAAATAAAATTTCCAATCTCCTAACACAACTGCCTCCCGACACAGCAGCCCTCCAGACATATCAACAACCTGCACACAAAAATGCCAGCTTAAACACCTTTGAACCTGTAGCCTCCACTGAGATACAAGCCATCCTGAGAAAAATGAAACCTTCATCTCATCCTGCAGACCACATCCCCTCCAAATTACTTCTATCTATTCCAGACACAATAGCCTCATCTTTGACAAATATCATCAACTGCTCTCTAGCCCAAGGAATCTGCCCTGATGACCTCAAAATGGCCTCAATCTCACCGCTCTTAAAGAAACCTAACCTTGACCCGAAGGAACCCAACAACTTCCGCCCCATAGCTAACCTCCCATTCATCGCCAAGATCATGGAAAAACTAGTGAACTCTCAACTCTCAGATTTCATCGAAGACAACAATCTTCTCTTCACCCCACAACACGGCTTCAGAAAAAATCGAGGCACAGAATCCCTCCTCTCCTCGTTGACAGATTATATCTTAATGGGCCTTGACAAAGGAAACTCATTCCTATTGATCCTGTTAGACCTCTCAGCAGCGTTCGACACGGTCAACCACGCCATCCTCCTAAACCAACTCTCGTCTATAGGAATCAGCGGCACCGTCCTATCCTGGTTCAAAACGTTTCTCAATAACAGAGGTTACAAAGTTAAAATCCAAAACAAGGAATCCTCTAGATTTGACTCTGTCATAGGAGTCCCTCAAGGTTCTTCATTATCTCCGACCCTATTTAATATCTATCTTCTTCCTCTCTGCCAACTTCTCACCAACCTCAATCTAAAGTACTTCCTTTATGCAGACGATATCCAAATCATCATCCCCATCAAAGATACATACTCTGAAACTCTTGACTACTGGGAATCATGCCACCTGAAAATCAAACAACTACTAAACAACCTACACCTCATCTTAAACTCTTCTAAGACAGAAATCCTTCTCATTTCTCCGGAAACCAACATCTCCAACACTACTCTTCCCACCAACCTACCTACCACACAAGTTCAAGACTTAGGAGTGATAATAGACAACCGGCTAAACTTCAAGGCCCATATCAACAAAACAACCAAAGACTGCTTCTATAAACTCCAGGTTCTGAAGAGGATAAGACCTCTTTTCCATGCCCAAGACTTCAGAACGATCATCCAAGCAGTCATTTTTGCAAAATTAGACTACTGCAATTCCCTATTGCTAGGTCTGCCCTCTTCCTACTCCAAACCACTACAGATGATTCAAAACTCAGCAGCTCGATTACTAACAGGCGCAAGAAAGAGAGACCACATATCCCCCATTCTGAAAGAGTTACATTGGCTACCCGTCCACTTCCGTATCATGTACAAAGCCATTTGTGTCATCTTCAAAACTATTCATCAACGCATCTCCCTCGATCTACAAATCCCCCTCCAAGCATACAACTCGACAAGACCTACCAGAAATGTCTACCGAGGCGCCCTCAAAGTTCCCCCTGCGAAAATGACCAAACACATCACTCTAAGAGATCGTGCCACCTCCACTGCTGGCCCTTCTCTGTGGAATTCCATTCCCACAGATCTCAGACTGGAACCCTGCCTCTTAACTTTTAGGAAAGGACTTAAGACTTGGTTATTCAAGCAAGCTTTCCCAGACACAATCTAATATCACGTTATAGATACAAACCAAGGACTTCAAATATTCAGCCATTAATCATGCCATTTTTACATAGCATTTAATTTATTTGTATACCGTTTAACCGGTTATTCTTTCCTATCTCTTCCTTCTTATCCAAGTTCTGCTACCCTTGTTATTTGTAACTGCTCCTTCGATCACCACAGTTCTAGTTGTTGTATTTAATGCACTCCCGTTCCATGTAAACCAGCAAGATATGTGCTCATGATTGCCGGTATATAAAAACCTTAAATAAATAAAATAAATAAATAAATAAATAAATGTACTAAGCAAATGTGCATATTAGACCGAAGTAGACTAAGAGGAATAATATATTTAAAAATATGCTTCTATGTACATGGTTGAGTGCCTTTAGAATCAATAAAACTGGGTCTAAAATAATCAAGAGCAATAAAATATTTTTCAAAATGTGTGCTTATACATACAAAAAAAATGTTTTTAACGTATATAGCCATAAGTAATACATGATATAAATACCTAATAACAATTATAAGAAAACAGAATAATCAATATCAGCATTTAGACCATGCGGAGTTAAAGTGTTAAAATCATAAATATATTTTTGTTCTAACTGTAGTAATAGTCTATCAAGATTACCCCCTCTCCAACTAAGAGCAGGTTGTTGGATTACACAAAATTTGTAGTCATTAAACTTATGTTTGTATGCAACTGAGTGCTCTACCAATGGTTTTGATGTGATAGACCTATTAACGTTGCTTTTATGCTCAATGATCCATTTCTTAAATTCTCCACTTGTTTTGCCGATATAAATCTTGTTGCATGGGCAAATTGCTGCATAAATAACCCCTTTAGTATTGCAATTCATAAAAGTTTTAAATTTAAAAATTCTCTGTTGTCCAGGTATTCTGAGATGATCTGATCTAATGTTCACATTGCAGATAGAGCATCTACCACAAGGGTAAATGCCTGGGGGTCTTATGTCTCGAACTGGCTTACATGGCAGTGCTGACGGTGCAATCAAATCTTTTAGATTTTTTCCTCGTTTGTTAGCTACAAGTAATTCTTTGTCTTTAAAAGTGGATAGTACTTGTAATATTGGCCAGTATTTTATCAAGATGGATATAATGCAGTGTGACATCTGAGTATAAGTAATAGGACATAAGAAAAGATTCATAGGTTTTTTTCTCTTTTTTCTTCAGGAGATCTGATCTATCATGTTTGGATGCTCTTGTAAGTCCAGTTTCTATATGTTTAGCCGGATAATCTTTATCAATGAATCTGTTTCATTTCTTTGGCTCTCGTGCGAAAGATTAGTTCATCTGCGCACAATCTTCTTAACCTTAAAAACTGCGAGTATGGTAAATGTTTGAGCAGTGAGTTACGGCAACTTTTATAGTGTAATAACTTATTTGTATCAGTTGGCTTCCTGTATAAATCAGTGCTAAAAGAACTTCCTTTAAAACTGATTCAAATATCTAAAAATGCAATACTCGTGTTATTGAAACTCATAGTGAAACTTATATTGCTATTTAATGTATTAAGCCAATTGAAAAACCTTTCTAATGATGCTACGTCACCATCCCACAATAAAAAAACATCATCAATATACCATTTTCCATAATAAAATGTCTTTAAAATCGTTGTCCATTACAAAATCTCTGTCAAACTTTGCCACGTATAAATTAGCAACTGACGGGGCCATAGTTGACCCAATGGCTACCCCTAACACTAGATAGGTATTTATATCTCTATGGGAGGCCCACCTAGTAACTCGAGGTGATGTTTAGGTAGTAGTGTAGGGGTTTAGGGGCCACTTTGACATTCAAAGTGAGACATACGAACAGAACAGTGCTCTCCTGTGAAGATTTGATAACGTTCGGAGTGAGGAAACTCACCCAAAGATGAGATTTGTGCAATATTCTCCAGGTAGAGAGTCCATCACACTAGGTTGAGAGAACATTGCACAAATCTCAACTTTGAGTGAGTTTCCTCACTCCGAAGGTCATCAAATCTTCACAAGAGACCACTGTTCTGTTCGTACGTCTCACGTTGAATGTCAAAGTGGCCCCTAACACCTACACTAATACCTAAACCTCACCTCGAGTTACTAGGTGGGCCCCTTAACGCAACCTATCGCACGGCTTAACGCTACTAAAAAAGGTGTAGCTAAAATCGGCATTGAAGCCGTGCGATAGGGCTTCGCTAAACGGTAAACCCAGCCCACTCCCGCCCCTAACTCCTCCTCTTTTTCGGATTTGGATCGCACCATACATTATGGTGCTATCGCATGCGATAAAGGTGCTTATAGCATTTTGATAAATGACCCTATAAGTTTGTACCTGAGGCAATGGAGGGTAAAGTGACTTGCCCAAGGTCACAAGGAGCAACAGTGGGACTCGAACTCTGGTCTCCTGGTTCGTAGCCTACTGCTCTAACCACTAGGCTACTCCCCCACTCAGGGCTCCTGGATATCAAATGTTCTCAGGTATGCAGAGCAAAGCACTTTTTATCCTTATTTTTTCATTATTGGGTCTTTGTATCTGCTATTTGAAAATTTTTATTCATATCTAGAAATTTTTTATATGAGTTTTTCATTATTGGATATTCAATTCATCTGCTATTTTGAAATCTGTTCTTTTTTGTTAGTATGGTTTTACTACTATTGATTTTATATTTCTTGATTTGTTTTGAGGGCCGGTGAAGTTTCTCTTTTTCCTTTGTTACACTGCATACAGTTTCTCTGGCTTGTTGCAGTTTCCAGTTCAGTTTTTGTCTGCATGTTTCTAGTTATGCTTTATGGTCTCTTCATTCTTTGTTAGGTGAAGGTCTGCACATGTGACTGAGATGTGAGGTATTCTGCTGGCATGTAGTTTCTGGTGCAGCCTGGCTTGGTCTGTTTTCCTAATAGGAGGGGCCCAAAAAACAAGAAGGGAGTCGGTCAAACAAAGCAGTGAGGAATAAAAATGAAGAAATTACTGAAATATTGTTTTACAAATAAATATTGTTGAGGACATCGGCCATTCTTCGTTTTTATTCCTAATAGGAGGTGTATTGGTGTCTTAAGGCCTGGTGTAATATGTTCAGTGTTGCCTTTTCTTAGGTAAGGTGGTTATTGTTTTGATTTTTTTTAATTTCCGCCATGAATTGTAATGAGTAGTGTCACACATGTGAGCATAGTCTGTCAGGTGTGTCATGATGGGAAAAAGGTTGAGAGACAGCACTAGAGGATGGAAATGAAGAACCGGGTTAACCTATAGCATCTTTTGGTGAAACAGTTCTGCATGGAAATAACCTACACAAAGCAGCAGTTACAAAGTATCTATCTGGGCATACCTAACAGTTAACATATGGTTTAGCTATCTGGCTGTTAAAATTCACTCATGATGGCAAAGAGAACCACTGACAATTCTTGTCTCTTACACACACACACAAAAGTCTCATATACTCAGCCTCCCCTTGTCTCACACACACACTTGGAAATCTGCACTCAGTATAACAAAAGCCTTTGGAAATTGTGTATACTATTACACACTTTTCCCGTCTTTTTAAATATCATGCATGTTTTGTATCCAAAGTGAAAAATGATAAAAGTATATTAAAATCAGCAGCTCTAGACCCATTCTACTTTGTCTGATCAATTACGGTATATCCGATATTGGTATACTCACAGAGAAAATATCTGGAGTAATAGAGGATTCTCAACTCTTAATAGAAAAAGCTGCATACAAGATACCGCTGCTTTAAATAGTTAGAACACTGACCAGCTACCATTTGACACTATTTGTCACAATGGATGTAGAATCTCTAAAGAGCAACAATTCCCATGCAGATGACAATTATTTGGAAAAATGTAGCTTTAAAATCTGAACTAACTTCAATGGAAAGGAAGCAGCTGGAGGTTGTTTTTTTTTCTTTTAGTTGCAGTGAGTGATAAAATACTGGGAAAAAAATTCTGAGTTGATCATGAATATGCAGTGGAATACATTATCTCATGCATAAATATGAGATGGCTACTACTGATAAGAATGGTCATTTATGTTTCAAAATGTGAAGCCCATTGCAACAAGTTGTTTTGTGACTAATTTTGGAATAAATTGTATTATATGTAACAGTTTGCATTTGTTTCTTGCTGCTTAATGGTTAATTATAATTTTTAGAACAAAAAAAGAAAAGTTGTAATCCGCAGTTCTATACGTACGATTATCTTCACTTTTAAGAATGGCACAAATCCTATTCCATACAGAACACCTATAATGTTGCAAATTCAAAAAATAAACCATGAGAAAGTCCCAACTTAAAAATTATACGACCAACATTTGTGTTTCCCATTCTTTACCAGCTTGGCTGCTTTAACCATTGTCCAATTCCACGCATGCAGTATAAAAAAAAAATATATTGCATAATTAAGAAGGATCGAGAATCACTAAGATTTTTTCCAGACTTGAGACCATTGGGTTTCAGTTAATATTTCCATGTTATATTCCCATATTTTTTCAGCACCAGCACATCTTTTTAGCTACGGTAATTCACTTTCATTACCTTTTAAAAATGTGAAGCCTGATTGGAAGATATCAAAATACTAATACAGTGGTTCCCAATCTGGGGTCCACCAGAAGGGAAATAACCAAAGTACAACTGCTTTGAAATACAGCTTGCTGGCCTCACCTAAAGTAGATCTGCTCTAAGACTCCTGATGCCTAACCTTGCTGTTGCCAAGCAGACGACTGCAACCTCAAGAAGCTCACACAGGCATGGAGAAGAGGTGGGGAAGAGTGTGACTGATTGACACCTCAAGGTGTCCAATAACTCCTAAATCACCTTGCCGTTTGTTTATAACATTTATCTATTTTGTATACTACATTTAAATTGTATATTGTTTAACCATTTTCTATCCTCTTTTCTATTTTTCCTACTCCAAGTTTGGCCACCTTGTTAAATGTAACTGTACCTTCTGTCACCACAGTTCTAGTTCTTTGTTCTTAAGTTCTATGTATTTTATTGCACCCCCATTCTATGTAAACCAGCAAGATATGTTTTCATGATTGCCGGTATATAAAAACTCTAAATAAATAAAATAAATAAAAGGTCTCTGAAGCTGCACCAAGAAGAGGAGGGGAAACGTGCTGCCATCAGCACCTTCAACAGCCACTGCTAGAGGCAGCAGCAAGCAGGGTGATGACCCCAAGGAGTATTTCTTGCTACTGCTATATGTACTCTGGCTGTCCTGCTGGCATGACAGCAAAGGGAAAAACGCTGAACTGAGGGAATATGTTGAGGGGTCAGAGGGAAAGGGGCCATATAGTGTAATAAGTTCTAAGAAAGGGGTGGAGAATAGGTCACAGGGAGGCAAGAAGGGGGCAAGAGGGACAGCAAAGGAATGAAAACACTTGAAAAGGGCCTTAAGAGGGAAGAGGGAGTTGTATAAACTACTTGGCACCTTATGGGGTGCTTTAAACTTTCTACTGTAGGCTATTGTTTCACTGAGAAGTCTATATTTATCTGAGTGTCTTGAAAATGCTGCTACAACCTACTGTGCTGACGTCTGTATTCTTATCTAGTTAATTCTGTGATGATTTTACTAACGTGTTGTATTCTTAATCCCAATATTGATTTATTTCAAGTTTAATCCTGCAATACATTACCTAGTTTAGTCCTGTAGTTGATAGATATCAAGTTTAGTCCTTTCTGAAGTCTCCTTCACACTAGAACTGTTAAGTCTCCTTCAGTCCCTATGTTATCTTTCAAATACGTTATACCCCCTCCTTGGGTGAACTTAATCAAAAGGTTTGGTAATAAATTCAAATAATTAGTTAAAAGAGCACTTGATATGGGACCATAGAGAGAGATGGAAGGGGGAGAGGACCAAGGAAGGGGCTGCAAGGAAAAGAGGACAAGAGGTAAGGCACTTGGGAAAAGCACCTGGTCCTTTTCTGAGAGTGTAGCACTCAGAAATGATCCATGAGGAAGGGTGGGAAAGCATTCTGAGAAGGGAGAAGACCAGAGCAGGGGACATAGGAGAAAGAGGAAAGAAAGGAAGGCATTAAGGAAGAGACCATAGGTGAAGGAAGGCACCTGCGGAGGAATCACAGGAGAAACAGAACTGGAGAAGGGACCGCAAGAAGAGCACTCAGAAAGGTCCATAGGTGGAGAGAAGGCCTTCGGGAACAGACCATAGTGGAGGCAGGAAGTAGCACTCATGAAAGATCCATAAAGGGAGGGCAGGAGGAACAGCACAGTTTACATCAGAACCCATTCCTTATTTAATATTAGCTTCTGTCTGTGATAGAATATTACACCAATATATATAGATTTTCTATTCCCTCTTTCCAGATTAACCCACAGTGCCATCTCCTTATCTCACAAGCCCTGTAATTCCATCATTTTTTGAGAGAGAGAGAGACAGTCTTCCTCCCGTCTTTCCTATCTGAATAGACTGCAGACCAATATAAATATATCCCAGCTATAGTTTTCTGTGTATCAAATCTCCATGACAGCCACTATATCCCAGTCAGCATCTTCCTTGACTACCTCTAGATTTGGGATTTTATTTCCCATATGAGCATTAGTGTACACTGCTTTCATGTTACCCTTTTCCCATTTCTACACAAGCACCTGTTTTATTTATCAGGTTTTATATAGTCATTCGGCTTCATTATTAAGCCATCATAACGGTTTTACAAACATAGGCAGGTTACAAGTTTTACTTAACTTAGGGTTTTTTTCACTCATCCCTAGCAATCCTAGTTTAAAGCCTTTCTCAGCAGGTTTGCCAGTCTATGTTGGAAGCCGTTGCAACCCTTCAACGGGTGGACTCCCATCTAACTTAGCAGTCCTTGAAACATCATCCCATGGTCCAGGAAGCTGAAACGTTCCTGTCAACACTATCTATGCAGTCATTCTTCATCTCCTGAATGCGAGCTTCCCTGCCTGGGCCTTTATTCCTGACTGGGAGATGGAGGAAAATAACATCTGCGCTCTTACCTACTTTACTGTGTCTCCTAGAGAGTCATTTTGGATATGATCTGAGTGGTACCTAGCACCATCATTTGTGCCAACATGAATGAGTAGCATTGTACAGTAGTCAGTAGACTTGAGGATTCGGTGAGCTCTCTAACGTCTTGGATTTTAGCACCCGGCAGACAGCACACTTCACAGGATAATGTGTCTAGGTGGCAGATTGATGCTTCCAATGCCCTCAGAATCAAGTCGCTAACCACCACTACCCTCTGCTTCTTAGGTGCAGAATTGTTAGCCTCAAAGCTTGGAGTTTGCACATTTCGGTTCCTCTTCATCCTTGAATGGTTCCTCTTCCTTCACTTCCACGGCTGCATACTGATTCTTCAGTTAAAAGGAAATTGGAATCTGGATGTAGTGACTGGGTGTAGTGCGGGTTGTGCGCGTAGATGTGCTTCCTGCACGGGTATATATAGGCTGATGTCAGCTTGAAATCTGACTCCGTCTCCCATCTGCTATCAGGAGTACACTATAACCATTGATCCTGAGTCCATCTGCTCAGTCCAAATTGTTATTTATAAATCTATGAAGTGGGTAGTAATGTTGATCCCTTAGTAGACTTGGGGGCGGATTTTAAAACCCCTGCGCGTAAATCCTGTCGGATTTACGTGCGCTGGCGCGCCTATTTTGCATAGGCCGCCGGCGCGCGTAAAGCCCCGGGACGCGCGTAAGTCCCGGGGCTTTCGAAACGGGGAGGGAGGGGGCGTGTCCGGGGGCGTTCCCGAAACGACGCGGCGTTTCGGGGGCGTGCCACGGCGTTTCGGGGGCGGGCCCGGGGGCGTGGTTGAGGACTCCGGACCACGCCCCCGGGACTGGAGGACGAAGCAGGGCTGCCGGTGACAGGCGTAACTTTGCCGACAAAGGTAAGGGGGGGGGTTTAGATAGGGCCGGGGGGGTGGGTTAGGTAGGGGAAGGTGGGAGGAGGGCGAAGAAAAGTTCCCTCCGAGGCCGCTCTGAAATCGGAGCGGCCTCAGAGGGAACAGGCAGGCCGCGCTGGGCTCGGCGCCCGCAGGTTGCACAAATGTGCACCCCCTTCGCGCGCCGACCCCAGATTTTATAAGATACGCGCGGCTACGCGTGTATCTTATAAAATCTGGTGTACTTTTGTTCGCGCCAGTGGCGCGAACAAAAGTACCGGCGCGCGTATTGTTTTCAAATCCGCCCCTTGTTGCTTAGGGTATAAATGTAAACCAGAGCAATTAGAAATCACTACCACAAAGATCAAATATGATTTATCAATCAATCTCACAAAAAACTGACTTAATGTATTCTGTTTTCAACGAATGCACAATTATCTACATCACTTGTTATCTCTCCCCTTCTTCGTTAAAAAAAAAAAAGCACTCTTTAACTGACTAGTAATTTATCCTAATCTGTGATCTTAATCTTTTTACTTATGATCTCTAATATTTATTTCTCAATTTGGTTAGTTCCTTTCGTACTTATAGATTCAGTTATACACAATTATCCAAACTCCCCCTTTTAATTTATAAAATGTGTTTTTTCTAATCTGTTAAGTGTGTATTCAAGAATCTTGTTGCCTTAGCTACTAAAGACCAGAACTAAAAATGATTACCTGAAGGATTTACTATGGTATTACTAATGAAGCTCCCCCCTGAATTTACTTAAGTGTTCTGTTTTCACAAATAACTGAATTTATCTAAATTACTTCCTTATGTTTTTCTGACAACCAAGGTCAAGTTATTCTGTGTAATCCAACTCCCTAATCAGAGGGTTAGTCTATAAAGATAGAACGGAATGTAGGGGTGGATGGAAACTGAAGTTGGGGGGGTGGCAGGGGCCCTTTCCCTTTTACCCTCCTCCAAACCTAAGCAGTAATTCCTGAACAAAAAAAAAAAAGCAATGCAAATATCACTTTTTCAAAAAATGAATAAAAGCAATTAAGAAAAATATCCTCCTTCAAAATAAGATCTCAATAGTTGAAATCAAGCCCAAAAAAAAAACCAAAACTTAGCTCCGTTTGTAACTGAGCTCCTTCAAAAATGGTTGGGTTAACACAGGCTGCCGGAGACCACATACAGAGCTGACACGTGCGCGCAAAGGGGCTGGCCCCATACCCAAAGACTATCACTTTATATTCTAATGGCCCAAGGTTTTCCCTCTCAATGAGACTTTCTCCAACTCCTCAATTACCTCTATGATTAGCAGATTGGTTTCCCAGTTATTTGCAGCATGTTGTCAATATTGAGGATTTATTCATTAGAATTATTTATTCATGTCTGTGTCTGAGCTTGCATATTGCTTGACTGAAAATCAATTTTCTTTTGATTTACTCTTTGTTGCTACATTGCCTTCCTTTTGTGGACTTACATTTCTATTTTGAAGCTTATCTTGGGGGGAACAATCAGTCAAATATCTTTTTCTTACTTTAATTTCAGTTTTGAAAAACAATCCAGAGGTGACCTAAGTGACTACAAACTGGTAAGCCCCAACTCTGGGCAGGTAAAATGGTGGATCCTATTGTTAAGAAAAAAAAAACAAACTATTAGTTATATAGATAAAAATGGTTTAACAAGGAAGAACCAGCATGAATTTAGCAAAGGAAGGTCATGCCATAATAATATTAGAACTCTTTGAAGGTGTGAATAAGCCTGTGTATAAAGGTGAGTCAACAGATATACTGTATTTGGATTTTCAAAAGGCACTGAAGTTGATTCCATAAAAAACTAAAAAGCCACAGGATACAAGGCAATGTCTTACTGTGGATTGGTAATTGGTTAAAAGATGGGAGACAAAGAATAAGACTAAATAGTCAGTTTTCCCAAGGAGAAAGGTGCATAAAGTGGAGGCAAAAACCATAAAGATACTTGGGTGTTCAGGGAGAGAAACAGTCAACAGAAAACAAGGAGGTGGTATTTCCCTTTTACAAATCTTGAGTGGGAGCTTATTTGGAATGCTATGTACATTTCTAGAGACCACACCTTAGAAAGGATATAAACCAGACAGATTTGATCTAGAGAGGATGGCTACTAAAATGGTCAGTGGTCTTCATTTTAAAACATATGGGGGACAGACAAAGATCCAAAAGATTTATTTATTTATTTAATACTTTTCTATACCGACCTTCATGAATAGATTCATATCAAATCGGTTTACATAGAACAAGGGGGTTAACTGAATAAACTATTTAACAAAGAAGCAAAAGTTACATCAAACAAGGAAATATAAACTTGGGGGCTAGGGTAGCCAGAAGCAAAGGACAGTGGAACTAAATAAATGAGAAATGTAGAGACCGCCGAATTAGGCGTAGCATCTGGTCAGGAAGTAGAGACTGAATATATAGTATAACGACAGTTTTAGGGAGTTAGGGGAAGGCTTGACGGAAAAGCCAAGTCTTGAGTTTTTTTCGAAAGGTCAGAGGGCATGGTTTAAGTCTGAGGTCAGTGGGCATGTTATTCCATATGGCAGGACCCGCTGTAGAAAATGCTCTTTCTTTGGTAGTTGATAGACGCGTAGCTTTAGTTGGTGGGACTTGAAGGGTTCCTTTATACGCTTCTCTGATGGGTCTAGAGGAGGAGTAAAGTTTGAGTGGGATTTGCAGATCAAGTTGAAGCTGCTTGTGGATGGTTTTGTGTATTGTGGTGAGGGACTTGTGCAAGATTCTGTATTTTATTGGCAGCCAGTGTAGGTTCGAGGATAGGAGTGATGTGTGCTCCCCGGTTGGTGTTGGTTAAGATTCTCGCCGCTGCGTTCTGGAGCATCTGTAGAGGTTTGGTAGATGAGGTGGGGAGTCCAAGGAGGAGAGTGTTGCAGTAGTCTGTCTTGGAGAAGAGGGTTGATTGGAGGACAGTCCTAAAATCCTGGAAATGGAGGAGGGGTTTGAGCCTTTTCAGAACTTGTAGTTTATAAAAGCAATCCTTAGTTGTGTTGTTCAAAACATCAAAACATGCATACCACAGAAGAAAGGCAGGATAAAGGATATATGAGAGAGATATTTAAATACATCAGACGTATCAATTCACAGAAGGCGGGCCTCTGTCAATGGAAAAAAAGAGGATCTGGAATGAGGGATCATGAGGTGAGGGTCATAGGGTGTAAACAAGAATAAGCTAAGCTAAGAGAGTGGTACTTGCATGGAAGTGGAGGTGGTGGAGACAAGGACAGTATATAGATAAGCACATGAGATCTCTGAGGAAGTGGCAGGGATGACAGAGATGGGCAGTTTTGTGGATGGGCAGACAAGATAGGCCATATGGATTTTTTCTGCCATCATGTTACTACATAAACTAAAAATGAGCAAACTAAGGAACATAAAATAGAAAAACAGCAACAATAAAAGAGCAAAAAAAAAAAGAAGAAAGGATTATTATCCCTGGCTCCTACAAATTTCTATTATCTATGTTTTCAGACAGTATCATTCAATATCATAAATAGGATATAGAGAAGTCACACAAAGACATGAGTTTTGAATTTCACAATTACAAACTTTGCCAAAATAGGGACATACCTGTAGGAAGAACTGGAAGACTGGGAGAAAATGGGGGAAATGGAATAGTGGACCAAATTTAAAAAAGCTATTACAAATACAACAAATTTGTGTGGTAGACAAGTACACAAATGTACAAAGAAAAAAACAGATTTGGTTGTCAAAGGAATTGGCTGAACAAGTTATGGCAAAAAGAAAAGCTTTCAAGAAGTATAAAGTATCCCAAAAGAATGAACGAGGAAGAAAATGTGTTAAAACTGAGGGACACCAAGAAATAATCAGGAAAGTAAAAGGTCAAGTGGAAGAGAATTGCCAAAGAGGTAAAGTGAGGTGACAAAATATTTTTCAGATATATCAGAGAAAGAAGGCAGACCCGAAGTGGTATAGTGAAATTTAAAGGTGACGAGTATGACTGTCTGGAGATGAAGAAATGGCAGAAATATTAAACAAATACTTCAGTTCAATGTTCACTAAAGATAACCCTGAAAGAGGACCATTGCTGGTTGACAAGCCCGTAGATGGGGATGCGCTAGACAAAAATGCGTTTACAGAAAAGAAAATATGGGAAGAGCTAGGTAAACTGAAAGTGGACAAGACCACCTGGCCAGATGAGGTACTTCTCAGGTTACTGAGAGAGCTCAGAAATGTGCTGGCGGGTCCACTGAAAATGTAAGTGATGCCGCGGGATTGGAAGAGTGGTGGTGGTACAGCTTTACAAAAATGGTAGCAGAGAAGAGGCTGGAAACTACAGGCTGGTTAGCCTCACCTCAATGTGGGAAAGAATAGTAAAGTACCTACAATAAGGAGAGTTGCTGGACCCGAGGCAGCATGGATTCACCAGAGGAAGTCCTAACAGACAAATCTAATTTTTTTTTTTGATCATATGACTAGAGAATTGGATCGAGGAAAAGTGCTCGATGTGATCTACTTGAATTTCAGCAAAACATTTGATACAGTCCCGCTTAGGAGGCTTGTGAGTAAAATGAGAGGCTTTGGAGAGAGGATCAAGGTGGTGGCGTGGGCTACAAACTGGTTGACTGATAGAAGACAGAGTGTAATGGTAAATGGAACCTACTCTGAAGAGAGAGCAGCGTTAAGTGGAGAGCCACAAGGATCAGTGTTGGGACCAGATTTGTTCAATATCTTTGTGAGCGACATTGTGGGAGCCATAGAAGTTAAAGTTTGTCTATTTGCAAATGATGCCAAGATCTGCCGAGGGGATACACCTGAAGGAACAGAGAATGAAAAGTGATTTAAAAAAGCTTTTAGAGTGGTCAAAGATGTGGCAGCTGGGATTCAATGCAAAAAGGTGCAGTCATGAATCTTGGATGCTGTAATCCAAGAGCTGTATATGAAAGGGAGTGCAAGACCAAGAGAGAGATCTTGAATTAATTGCGTCTGGCAATCTGAAGTTGCAAAGCAATGTGATAAGGCTATAGCTAAGCCAGAAGAATGCTAGGCTGCATAGAAAGAGGAATAACTAGTAAGAAAAAGGTGATAATGCTCTTGTACAGGGTCATTGGTGAGGCCTCACATGGAGTTGTGTTCAGTTCTGGAAACTACCGTATTTTTCGCTCCATAAGACGCACCTAGGATTCAGAGGGGGAAAATTAAAAAAAAAAAAAAAATTGTGCTAAACCGGCTCTGCGTCTGGGCGTTTTATGGAGCAAATTAGGGGAGTGCATAGCTCTTTTTTTTCTCCCTATTTTGTTTTCGGGTCTGGGGAGGGCCATTTCGGTCCACTCCCCAGATCAGAAAACTTTTCTTTCTCTGGGAACCCCTCCCCCCCCCCATCCCAACCCTTTAAATTAACAACCCCCACCCCCCTGACCCCCCAAGACCTGCCGACTTAATTTACTGCAAACCCCCACCCTCCTGACTCCCCCAAGACCTGCCAAATGTCCCTGGTGGTCCAGCGGGGGTCCAGGAGCGGTCCGGGAACGATCTCCTGGGCGTGGGCCGTCGGCTGCCAGTAAACAAAATGGCGCCGACGGCCCTATGCCCTCACTATGTCACTGAGACCGACCAATAGCAGCGGTCGGTCTCAGTGACATAGTGAGGGCATAGGGCCGTCGGCTGCCAGTAAACAAAATGGCGCCGACGGCCCTATGCCCTCACTATGTCACTGAGACCGACCAATAGCAGCGGTCGGTCTCAGTGACATACTGAGGGCATAGGGCCGTCGGCGCCATTTTGTTTACTGGCAGCCGACGGCCCACGCCCAGGAGATCATTCCCGGACCCCCGTTGGACCACCAGGGACGTTTGGCAGGTCTTGGGGGGGTCAGGAGGGTGGGGGGTTGCAGGAAATTAATTTGTCAGGTCTTGGGGGGGGGGGGGCAGGAGGGTGGGGTGTTGTAGGAAATTAAGTCGGCAGGTCTTGGGGGAGTCGGGGGGGGGGGGTTTGTTAGATTTTTGTTTGGGTTTTTTTTTATATTCGCTCCATAAGACGCACATACATTTTCCCCCCACCTTTGGGGGAAAAAAAGTGCGTCTTATGGAGCGAAAAATACGGTATATCTCAAAAAGGATAGAGACAGGATGGAGTTGTTCCAAAGAAGGGCAACCAAAATGGTGTGGGGTCAATATGGGAAGACTTATGAGGAGAAGCTGAAGGATGTAAATATACATACCCTGGAAGAGAGGAGGTGCAGGGGAGACATGATACTGACCGTCATGTTTTAATGATGTAACTTTAAAACTTTTCCATTGGAAACAAATCAGTAGAACTAGAGGCCATGAAATGAAACTCCAGTGGGGGGCAACTCAGAACTGACAGGAAATATTTCTTCACAGAGAAGATGGTAAGAACATAAGAAATTGCCATGCTGGGTCTGACCAAGGTTCCATCAAGCCCAGCATCCTGTTTCCAACAGAGGCCAAACCAGGCCACAAGAACCTGGCAATTATCCAAACACTAAGAAGATCCCAGGCTACCAATGCAATTAATAGCAGTGGCTATTCCCCAAGTAAACTTGATTAATAGCTGTTAATGGACTTCTCCTCCAAGAACTTATCCAAACCTTTTTTGAACCCAGCTACACTAACTGCACTAACCACATCCTCTGGCAACAAATTCCAGAGCTTTATTGTGCGTTGAGTGAAAAAGAATTTTCTCTGATTAGTCTTAAATGTGCTACTTGCTAACTTCATGGAATGCCCCCTAGTCCTTCTATTATTCGAAAGTGTAAATAACCGAGTGAAGACAAAAACAGCCAAAGAATTCAAGGGGGCATGTGATAACACTGTGAATCCCTAAAGGCTAGAGGGGAAGGGGAATTGGAGTTAGAAGACAACCAACATGAGCCCTGACTTAAGGTCTGGGGTAATGATATGCAGACATAAGGGAAAAAAAGCACAGGACTGCTTCTACAGGCAAGTCCATAAGCAAACCATGTAAAGCAGCACTGTCTGAATTTTGAAAAAAGCTCATCACCCACTAAAAATGTTGCCAGCAGAAATTTTTTTTATGGGTGATCATAAGGCTTGGGGATAACTACTCAGAACAGCAGTTACTACCCTTAAGAGAAACATGGGAATAACCTGCACAGCATGGTATGACATTACCTAAGAAGCTTGCTGGGCAGACTGGATGGGCCACTTGGTCCTTTTCTGCCATCATTACTATGTTACTATGCAAAACTACATCCACCCCTGCCTGAAACCAAGCAAATACTGATTTTAAAAATAAAACATTTTCCTGAAAAAAAAACCTGTTACTACACCACTTTCAAACAATATGCACCAGATCAAAAAGGGATTATGGGTTAAAAAAAACAACTCTTTGCAGCAGAAGAACTGTAATAGATATCTAAAACCCTCATTTTACCCAATATAAAAAAAAATATATAAAATGGTATTTACATAGTTCAGTTCACTTCAGGAGGGTGTGGTAAAAAAAAGGCCATAGTGCCAGCAGCAGAGAATAACCCTGCATATGTATTTTTCTAGGTGGAGAAGTGGAATTGTGGCTGCAATAACAGCAGACTGAGAACCTGGGAGGCCAGGGTTCAAATTCTGCTAATGCTATTTGTGACTCGGCAGGACATTTCACTCTCTATTACCTCATTTTGCACAAACTTAGGGGCTGATGTACTATAGTGCGCTCAGCCGAGCGCACTGTATAACCCACAGTCTGATGTGGGTTAAATAGGCGCTAATCCACTCCCTAATGCAATAAGGGGATTAGTGCCTATTTAACGCGCATCCCACGCAGAGTGAATGGGATAGCGCTCATCATATGCAAATGCATGTGAAGGAGGCTATTACTCATTCACTCCGAATGCAAAAAAAAAAAGTGTGCATCTCAGACGCACATTTATCGCTCAGCTATTAACCTGCCTGGAGCAGGCGTTAAAAGCTGGGGGCCAGATTTTAAAAGGCCCCTGCGCGCGCCAGTGGCGTAGCCAGAATTGATTTTTTGGGTGGGCACAAGGTTAACATGGGCATGCAGGTCTACTAGTTGTTTTTTTTACTGATAAATAATGCCAAATTATGCAGCATAGCATTCACATCTACGCCTAAGTATGAGGTTTACTTAATGATACAAACATAATTCACGGTGATTTGTGGTACTTTAGCCTTCTTATTAATACGATTTTATACACGGCTCCTACCTGTCCATAAATTTTGAGAGAGCAGTTGTGTTGCTTATATTTAAATTGCTAACATCTCAAAATATAGATATATATTTTTACCTTTGTTGTCTGATCTTTGTATTTTTCTAATCAGTTGGTCCTGGTCTCTTTTTCCCATTTTTTCCCTTATAGCTCATTTCCTAATTCCTTTTCAGTGTCTTTCTTCTATTACTGTCTTCTTCCCTTCCACACACACACACATACACGCTTTCTCTCACAGACTCCCTCTCACACACTCAAGCTGTCACTCTCATATGCTCTCCCCCCCCCCCCCAAGCTCACATTCTCTGCAGACACACATACAAGTTCTCACTTTCTCACCCCTCCCCAGGCTTATATTCTTATGCACACACAGACGGACATCCAGGCACCCATTCTCACCCACACACATAAACCCAGACTCCCATTCTCACCCACAAACCCATGCTCCCAGTCTCACCCACACATATTCAAGCTCCCATTCTCATCCATACATATACACATTTAAGGTCCTATTCTCACCCACACATACACACATTCAAGCACCCATTCTTATCCACATATTCAAGCTTCCATTCTCACCCACCCACACAAACCCAGGCTCTCATTCTCACCCATATATACACACATTCAAGCTCCCATTCTCACCCACCCACAAACCCAGGCTCCCATTCTCACCCATATATACACACATTCAAGCTCCCATTCTCACCCACCCACAAACCCAGGCTCCCATTCTCAACCACACATACACACATTCGAGCTCCCATTCACCCACATATTCAAGCTTCCATTCTCACCCACATACACACCCAGGCTCCAGTTTTCACCCACACACACTCCCATTCTCATCCACACATACACATTCAAGCACGTGCACAGCTTCCGCTTTCTCCCCCAGAGCAGGAAGATCAGCTGCCTCTCCTGCTGCCACCGGACTCCTGCTATCTTCGGGCTTCGGGCCGTACAGCCCGCCGAACTTCCTGTCGGGGGGGGGGGGAGCGGAAGCGCAGCGCACAACGTCCGCTTCCTCCCCCCCAAGCAGGAAGATCGGCGGGCTGTACGGCCCGACGCCCGAAGATAGCAGGAGGCCGGTGGCAGCAGGAGAGGCAGCTGATCTTCCTGCTTTGGGGGAGAAAGCGGAAGCTGTGCGCGGCGCTTCCGCTTCCCCACCCCCAAACAGGAAGTTCGGCGGGCTGTACGGCCCGAAGATAGCAGGAGAACGGGGGGCAGCAGGAGAGGCAGCTGATCTTCCTGCATTGGGGGGAGGAAGCGGAAGCTGCGCGCACGGCGCTTCCACCCCCCCCTCCCCCGAACAGGAAGACCGGTTGGCCATACGGCCGCAGCAGCGCTTCCCCATGTGTGCCGTGATGGCGCGCGAGGCGTGGGTTCTCTTGTTCGCTGTCGCGGGGATGGGATCCCGCGACAGCCTTGCAGTTCCGGTGCCAGTTGGGAGGGCCTGGGTCTAAGTTGGGTGGGCACCTGCCCACCCAGGCCCACCCGTGGCTATGCCACTGGCGCGCGCCAAGTCTATTTTGCATAGGCTCGGCGGCACGCGCAAGTCACAGGGCTTTGCAAAAGGGGCGTGTCAGGTGGGCGGCGTGAATTTCAGGGCGGGAGGCGTGTCGGGGGCGTGACACACCCCCGATTTCGGAGCGGCCTCGGAGGGATCAGGCAGCGCGTGCTGGGCTCGGCGTGCGCAGGTTGCACAAATGTGCACCCCCTTGTGCGCGCCGACCCCGGATTTTATAAGATTTGCACGTATCTTATAAAATCCAGCGTAATTTTGTTCGCGCGTGGTGCGCGAAAAAAAGTATGCGCACGCTGTTTTTGAAAATGTACCCCTGAGTGTATTGAAAAGTACAGAAAAGCAGAAAAAAAACTGCTTTTCTGTACTTCTTTTAAAAGTTTAAAAAAAAAAACAAAACTCAGCTGGCTGCATTAAGAAGACCAACACCAATATGCTCAGTGTTGGTTTTCATAACCGGCCAGCTGCGTTATGAACACCGATGCCGATAAACGCGGCGCCGGTTTCCATAACTGGCAGACTGCAGTTATGAAAACCAATGCAGAGTTTATCAGCGTTGGTGTTCATAACGCAGCTGGCCGGTTATGAAAACCAACACTGAGCATATTGGTGTTGGTCTTCTTAATGCAGCCAGCTGAGTTTTGTTTTTTTTTTTTAAACTTTTAAAAGAAGTACAGAAAAGCAGTTTTTTTCTGCTTTTCTGTACTTCTTTTCAATACCCTCAGGCAGGCGTTAATAGCTGAGCGACTCACACTTTTTTTTGCAATCGGAGTGAATGAGTAATAGCCTCATTCACATGCATTTGCATGTGATGAGCGCTATCCCATTCAGTCCGCATGGGATGCGGATTAAATAGGCACTAATCCCCTTATTGCTTTAACATAGAAACATAGAAATTACGGCAGAAGAAGATCAATCGGCCCATCTAGTCTGCCCAGCAAGCTTCACACTTCTTTCCTTTCATACTTATCTGTTTCTCTTGGCTCTTAGCAACCCTTGGTTCTATTTCCCTTTCACCCCCACCATTAATGCAGAGAGCAGTGATGGAGTTGCATCCAAGTGAAATATGAAATATCAAGCCTGATTAGTTAGTGGTAGTAACCGCCGCAACAAGCAAGCTACACCCATACTTATTTGTTTAACCAGACTATATTATTCAGCCCTTATTGGTTGTTTTTCTTCTCCCCTGCCGTTGAAGCAGAGAGCTATGCTGGATATGCGTGAAGTATTAGTTTTTCTTCTCCCTTGCCGTTGAAGCAGAGAGCTATGCTGCATATACAATGAAAGTGAAGTATGCATTGAAAGCCACATTAACTATCAACAAATATTGAATAAGCCTAATTATTGGTAATACCTATAGCCTATGAACTCTCTGTTAATTTTATATACTCTTGCCCACCCATGTTTTTTTGTTTTTTTTTAATTTAATTTGGAGATGGTAGCCCTCCATCCTTCCGCTCCGTGAAGGTGGAACACCAACCACTGGCATCCCGCTCCGTGAATGCCTCTGTGGCTACTGCCGCTCCGTGCAGTGTTTTGCTGCCTCCTCTTTATACACATCCTCTAGACCTGATGGATCCACAATGTTTATCCCACGCCCCTTTGACGTCCTTCACAGTTTTGGACTTCACCACTTCCTCCGGAAGGGCATTCCAGGCATCCACCACTCTCTCTGTGAAGTTTCGGGGGCTGCTGTCAGCGGGTTTGACAGCCGCCGCTGGTAGCCACTGGTTCGGAAAACGGACACTGGCAAAATTGAGCCTCCATCTTCCAACCCGTGGGTAGATTTTAATTTTTATTTTTTTTTTTACTTTTGGGGCCTCCGACTTAATATCGATTTGATATTAAGTGGGAGGGTGTACAAAAAAACAAATGTTTCTGCTTTTCTGTACACTTCCCCTGTGCCGACCGAAATTAATGACTGGCTGTCAGGCCGATACAGTACAGTGCTCCAACTTAATATCATAGCGATATTAAACCGGAGGCCCCAAAAGTAAAAAAAAAAAAAAATTAAAAATTAAAAAATTTGGCCCTCAGGTCAGAAGACGGACTTATGCCAGTGTCCTTTTTCCGAACCCATGGCTATCAGCTGGTTCGACAACAGATGCGGGCAAAATTGAGTGTCAGCTGTCAAACCCGCTGACAGCCGCCACTCCTGTCAAAAAGGAGGCGCTAGGGACGCGTTAGTGTCCCTAGCGCCTCCTTTTACCGCGGGCTCTAATTTGCATAGGCCACCCTCCTGAATCGCGCGCCCAGGAGAGTGGCCTGTGCGCGTACCAGGAAAGCCTCGGATAGTAAATTTAGTAACTCCCCCCCCCCCCCCCCCCCCCCCGAACTGCAGGGAGGAAGAATAGCCTAGTGGTTAGAGCAGTGGACTATGAACCAGGAGACCAGGGTTCGAGTCCAGCTGTAGCTCCTTGTGACCTCGGGCAAGTCACTTTACCCTCCATTGCCTCAGATACAAAAACTTAGATTGTAAGCCCTCTGGGGATAGAGAAATACCTACAGTACCTGAATGTAAACCAGTGTGATATCTCAATTGAGATCGAATGTCGGTATATAAAAATAATAAATAAATAAGTAAATCCTCTGAGGACAGTGAAATACCCTCCATACCTGAATATAACTTGCTTTGAGCTACCAATGAAAACGTGTGAGATAAATCAAAATAATAAATAAGGCAAGGTACAAGACAGTGTAGGGGTCGTGCATATATGCTGCTGGGCAGATCAAGTGATTAAAAGTACAAGTAGTGCAATTATGTTTAATTCTTCATTATTCTTACTATCACAACAGAACAAACTGCAAGTTAAGGAAAGACTCACCAACTTCTGCATTACTTTTCAAAGATTCCAAACCCAATATCAACTAAAAGACTGCGGGAAGACAGTTTAGACTTTACTTACACAGGCAATTTTATATTATAATTTTTACAATCAGGCCTAGTTGTAAGGAAAAGAAAAAAGGGAGCGAGTTGAGGGGCTAGTACAAAGCGTAGCATTTTTTCCCAGCACTGCTGCCTTATCGAACTTCTGAGTGTTAACACATTACTAGCATGAACCCCAGGAAATTAAACCCAACACAATGATCATCCGAAAAACTGAAACGGATTCAACAAAACAAACAAACAAAAACAAAAAAAAGACGGCAGTAGTGCGATCCAAACCACGACTAATAAAATAACGACAATGATTTTTTTCAAACCTCTCACGTTGTCGGTCGGATAAGCTGGGGAACGTTTTGGCCCCGACGGTTGTGTGGGACGGCAAGATCCAGTAACCGGGAGCAATCCTCAACCTGCCCGGAGCCAACACCGGCGGGGCCAGAACATACGCATCGGAAGCCGCATGACCGACTCTCACCCCCGCCCCCTCCTCTTACTTACATAGGCTCCAGGGTTTTAGAAAGCCAGTTCTTGAGCGCCTCGAAGTTTTCGATCATCATTCTGAAGTTACTGCTGCCGCCACGGCTCCGGCCACTATCGAGTCTGCAGTCAGACGGTGAGGAAGGAGGAGAGAGAGAGCGCTGCTCCCGACTCCCGGTGCCGCCGCCGCCGCCTCCTCCCCCTCGGCCTCGGCGCGCTGCGAGAGGAGAGGGGCCAGGCGGTGACGGCGGCACCAGTAGTAGCAGAGGCGGTTCGGGCGGACGGTGGTAGCGGCGGCGGCGACGGCTCCCCCCGCGCGGGGAGTCTCCCGGTAGGTTCAGGGTTGCGCGGGTGCTGCGCTCAGCGCCTGGGAAAGAAGACACCGGCGGTGCAGCCGGATATAGAGGTCTGGAAAGAGGAGGCGGCCCGAGAGGGTGAGAAGGAGAGAAAAACCGTACAGACCAGGAACGCTGCCTCGCCGTACTCAAATAGTGTTCGTTTGGAGGGGATTTTTTTTTTTCCACCAACTCCCCCCCTGAACCGCAGTATACACCACGGTAAGATGGCGACCACTAACTCTCGAGAGGTTCAGTCTCAAAACTCGCGAGAGCTTGAAAAACTGTAGGGGATTGGACGAAAGAAGTGACGCGTTGACGTAACTTGCGCAGACGCTTAGTGGTCAGGTTTTTAGGACCTGCTACGTCCCGTCTTGCGGAAGTTGAGCAAGACTGGTGTATAGGGTGATTTCTAGCATAAACTCTGTGTGTATTGTTACTCGCTTGTCCTATTCTCTGTTTCCTAATCTGCGTTTTATAGATCGGGTGACACGATAATGTGGTATGGGCATTTTTCTACTATTGTTAGTGACTTTTCTTTTAAGTTTTGTGCTTAGCCAGAGTCTGCAATAGGCAACCAATCAAAGTGATAGGGAACAGTAGAGGCGGAGCATAAAATTCGTCTGCTGCGAAATGTGGGACGCAGGTGCTCTGATCTATCATCAGAACTATTGTCTCTACTGTTCTGAACCTGCTAAATCTTCCTTATCCACAGTTTCCACCAGAGAGAGACACTCTGAGAAAACGGCAGGTAGATGGAAAATAACCTTTTTTTTTGTTCCACCTGATCAAGTCTAGGGTTTAGGTTGTAGTGGGGTATGCCAAAGATAGATTAGTATTGTGAGCTAAGGGGAAAGAGAGGAGGTTGCGGCGCATGTTGAATATCGTGGGAAAGATAGAGGGGGATCAGAGTGGGGAATCCTGGTGCCTCATAGAGAATAAGGGTCGGCGCGCGCAGGAGCGGTTACGCGCGTAAATCCTTTTAAAATCCGCCCGAGTGTTTCGGTACTTGCCAGGTTCTTATGGTCTGGATTGGCCACTGTTGGAAACAGGATGCTGGGCTTGATGGACCCCTGGTCTGACCCAGTATAGCATGTTCTTATGAGATCAGGTTGGGAAGCATATATAAGAACAAGGGGCAGGAGTGAACAGGAAGGGGAGTGTGGGGTGAAAAGGAGATGGCGAGACAGACTGGATCATAGGTAGTAAATAGTGGGTGAAGGTGGAATTGTTTATACTAGAATACGTATTTACATAATCTATGTAAGAATCCATGCTCATCAGTTTGGAGAGAAGCAAAGGGAGGGGTTTTTCAAGTTGCCCACCCTCTATGTGCAGGGTTAAAGATACTGGTCCAGGTTAGGACAGGGTTTGCACATACTTTTGTATTTCCAAAAAATGCATATATATTTTTATTTATTTTTTTGTAAAAATAACCATATTTCCTGGACATACCCAGATCAGTCCAGACCAGTGGGTTATGCACTCCCACCAGCAGATGGAGGCAGAGAAAAAAACTTTGAGGCATGGCTATATAACACCAGTGCCACTTGCAGCTCCTCAGTGTTTCCCTGTCTCCAGCAGCTGATTGTCATGTATCCTGAAGCTGTGGACTGAGTGTTAGCAGGGCTCCCCGAGGTGTGAGGTTGCGATCGTGGGCCATCCCTTGGGTCGAGCAGGGTGAACGGGGGTTGGATACCCCTGCCTGTAGAGCCCGTTGATTCCTGGGAGGTTTGATAGCCAGGGGACTGGCTCCCTCAAATACCCCGAAGTCCCCTTCCAGCTCCACCTAATGGGAAGTACCCCTGTGGGGATTTTTTTGTTAATTTTTTTTTTACTTTGAAAGAATTAGGATTCTTGCCTTCAGTGTTGTTCACTGCAGAGGTTTTCCTCTGAGGCTGGCCATTTTCAGGCAGTGCTCGGCTGGGAGGGGAGGAGCATCTTGGTGCCCGGAGCCTCCCCGGGTCGGGGAAGCAGCTCCAGGGCTCTGTGCCTTCTGTTCTGCGGGGGGGGGGTCATCTGCCAAGTGTCAGAAGCCCAAAAAGCCCAAGCGCATGGCTGGGGGCAATTTGGGTGTGAAAGGTAAGCCCCCGGGTGCGGTGGAGACCCAGGGAAAGAGATCCCAGGAAGACCCTCCCACACTTTCCCCAGCAGGGGTAGAACCGGGCCAGGGAGACCCGAAGGACACATCTTCGGATTCCAGCAGCAATGATGTGGGGCCCAGAGGTTTTCCCCCAGAATTTGTGCTGTTATGCATGAAGCCTTTCTAGCCAGGAAGGCTGCTAAGCGGAGGTCACAGGACAACTCTGGTGGCTCAGCCCCGAGTAGTCCATCTGTTTAAGCAGGAGGAATTGCATCCCCTTATTCCCCAGGTGCTAGAGGAACTGGGGCTCAAACTGTCACAAGAGGTCAACCCGGTGCTGGATGGGCTGCGGGGACCCCCCTCGGCTTTCCCAATTCCCAAGAAGATTCAGAAGCTCATCAGCAGGGAATGGGATGCCCCAGAGGCCAGCCTCAAGGTAGGACCAACAAAGCAGGAGGGTAGGCTATCTAAGAAAGTCATGAAGGCAGCAAAGTATTCTTAAAGAACCCTTTTTAAGAATACGTCTCCAATAAAAATAATTCTAATCTGACATCTTTTGGCGTCTAAACCTACTTTGCAGCCTCAAGGTAGGGCGTGCCATGGCCAGGCTGTACCCGCTGTCGGAAGAACATTTGGAGCTCTTACGGACTCCCAAGGTGGACGTAGCGGTCTCTGCCCAGGTACACTGCACCCCAGCCTCTGAGGCTGGGGTGCAGTGTACCTGGGCAGAGCGGCACAGGGTGTGTGGTTGGAGTCAGAACGAGCTTGGTCCATCAACCGCCTAGAAACCAGGGCAGTGCACAGGGCATTGGAAGCATTTCTGGATCTAGTGCAGGGTCGGAGGGTTCGAGTGTTTTCAGACAAAGCCACCACAGTGGAGTACCTCAACTGCCAGGATGGTACAGAGAACCCTGCCATAGCCCGAGAAGCTCATCTCCTCTTTGCCTGGGCCGAACGCCATCTGGAGGGCATTGCTGCCTCACACGTGGCAGGCATGGACAACGTCCTCAGCAGGCAACAGCTGGATCCAGGAGAGTGGGAGCTGTCCAGCGAGGCGTGGAATCTCCTTTGTGCCAGATGGGGGACTCCCCAGTTGGACCTCATGGCGACCCGACTCAACGCGAAGACGATGCGTTTTTTCAGTTGACGGAAGGAGATGGGGTCGGTAGTTCTCGACACCCTGGTGTCCAAATGGCCGACCGGGATTCTGCTGTACGCCTTTCATCCGTGGCCTCTCATCGGTCGAATCCTCAGACAAGTGGAACAGCACCGAGGTCAGGTAGTGCTGGTGGCTCCGGAGTGGCCACGTCACCCTTGGTTTGCAGGTCTGGTACGACTAGCCACGGACGGGCCCTTACAGCTGGCGCATTTACTGGACCTGTTGTGTCAGGGTCCCATCTTCTTAGGTCGGGAGATCGCTTCTCTCTTGCGGCTTGGCTTTTGAGAGGCAGCTTCTGCAACTGAGGGGGTATTCAGAGCCTGTGATTGCCACGCTGCTGCAGGCCAGGCGCTCTTCCACTTCCATGGCGTACGTACGAGTGTGGACGGTGTTAGTCCTTGTGTGCGCAACAGGGGATCGAGCCGAGGTCGGCGCCCATCCCTCACATTCTGGCTTTTCTACAGCAGGATCTCTCCAAGGGCCTGGCATACAAGTCCCTACGGGTTCAGGTTCCCGCTCTGGGATGTTTTGGGGACGAATAGACAGCAGATCCCTGGTCTGCCATCCCGATGTGGTTCGCTTCCTCAAAGGGGTCAAGCATTTGAAGCCACCTGTTCGGAAACTATGCCCAGAGTGGAACTTGAACCTCGTCCTACGGGCCTTATGTGTACCGCCCTTTGAGCCAGTGGGTCAGGCTTCTCTCAAGGACCTGACCATGAGGATGGTCTTCTTTGTGGCTATTTGTTCGGCGCGACGCATTTTTGAATTTCAGGCTGTGTCCTGCAGGGATCCGTTTTTGTGGATTCCGGCAGACAGATTGTCCTTGCGCATGGTGCGGTCCTTTCTGCCTAAGGTAGTGTTCGCATTTCATGTTAATCAGTCGGTAGAGCTCCCTGGCTTCCCAGACTGGTCCCGCGATTCGACAATGGATAGAGACCTGCATTTGTTCGATGTGCGTCGGATTCTATTACGCTATTTGAAGATCACCAATCCCTTCCGGAAATCAGATCATTTATTTGTTCTGTTTGGTGATCCTAGGTGAGGGGACAAGGCGTCCAAGGCCACTCTGTCTAGGTGGCTGAAGGAGACCATTGCTTCAGCATACATTTGCAGCGGCCGCTCTGTCCCGGACGGCTTGATAGCGCAGTCGACGTGGGCACAAGCGGCCTCTTGGGCGGAGTGCCAGCTGGTTTCGCCACAGGAGATATGTAGAGGCACGGTTTGGCCCTCTCTGCATACTTTCTCCAAGCATTACTGCTTGGATGTTAAAGCATCGGAGGACTCCAATTTTGGGAAATGGGTGCTTCGAGCGGGTCTTTCGGGATCCTCCCCCCCCCCCCCCCCCCCCAGAGTAGTGTGGCTTTGGTACATCCCACTGGTCTGGACTGATCTGGGTATGTCCAGGAATGGAAAATTGGTTCTTACCTGCTAATTTTCGTTCCTGTAATACCACAGATCAGTCCAGAGGCCCACCCAGACGTGACTGCCGAAAGATTGGCTGACCCTTGTTCATTACCGGAGCGCTGCCATACTCCGGGATTTCAAAGGATCATTATCTGTGTTCTGTAATAAGTCACAACTTCTTGTCTTAATGAATAATCTTTATTGGTAAAATGCAAGAAATGAATATATAATTAGTCTTTCTTAGAAGCATGGTGCATCTAACAGTGAAGTACTACCTAGCCTGTTCTGCTCTCTCGCTCTTCTGCTTCCCTAATACAAGATACATTATATTCATGTATGGCTAACTGTTTTTTCAGGTTTTTTTCCTCTTTTGTTTTGGGATAGCTCCCTTATTTGGAATGGAGAATTACTCAACCTTTACCTAAACTAATGATGTCAAAAAATACTGTTATCTGGTATACTGGAAACAGCTCTCTACACAAACTGCTTCTGTGTCTCATGCAAGGCCTGTTCATAAAAACAAAACACATTCCTTTCTCTTGTACAAAACTGTTCCATTAATTTCATTATTTGATTATTTAATCCAGGTTATTATCATTCCCCTCTTGAAGAATTAGCACTACTAATTATTCATACCACATGGCACAAATCTAGCATTATCTATCCTAGTGGCGGGCTAACCAAGTCTTATACAAAGAAATAATGAGATTGTGTTTCCTTATGGGAGTAAACATAGCATTGTTTTAAATTTGCATTACCCTCTTTTGGGCTGTTAAACATGGCTCTCATATTCTCTTACGTTGCTGGTACATTTCCCTCACGCGTCTCTCAGACATCACACATTCTCTGCCCGCTCAGCAACTTTTTGACTTTCTTGGCACCTTTCTCATCTTATTCTGCATCAGGCCTTCTTCTTCCAGTTACTTCTTAACATGAAGTAGCTTTCTCCTGAAGCAGCCATTAATTATTTCCCTCTTAATGATTGGGGCAATCATCACACTCAGGGCCATGCCACTGTCTTAGGTTGTCAGAGGGCATACTCTGATCTTACCCGTCCTTATCAACATGAAGAGAAGCATAGAGGTTCTGTGTCATGCGTGACCTCTGAAAGTTGACTGTATTCAAAGTAATAGGGGACATTTTAGGCCCAAAAACAATAAACAGGTAGGCAAATACATTCACACTGCTATCACACCAGAGCAAACCACAAGAAACCCTTACCAATTCCCTCTAAAGATGTGAGCCAGTTTTCCAATTTTTCCCACCAAGTAGACCAAATCCATTACTAATTCAAAATTATCATCAATGGAAACACAACCTTGTCCTTTTACAATAACAAATACTTTGCATTGGGATACATATGGCTGTGATAATTCATTATTAGTTTTGTTAAAAGCATATTCAAATTCATAAACCATTGTACCATAAATTGGAAAAGGAATTCATGTAACTAATAGAATGATCCCTATAATGGATAATAGGGAGGTTTTGTTAGGATTTAAGGAAATCTAATGAGTGTTGCAATTATGTCTGCAGAATAAACATTTATTATTACAGCCAAATTCAGATAATGTGTGTGTAGGATAAAACACTTGATCTGAAGTGCTCTGTATGCTTTGGGTCCACATATAAAATAGTCTTTGTAAGGCTACTAAATCTGGGCAAGTCCCTGCACAGGAAAGTGAAGAAAGTCAGTAAAATAAAACAAGAAAAGGTAGAAAGAATTATATACCCCTCTTGATCCCTCTTGAACCCTATATGTGATCAGACTAACTTTAAAATGCTGCAAACACTAATAAAAGCTGCATTAATTCAGACTGATCAGGAATTTGGAAATCTAAATAATGGCATCTGCAAATAGATACCTATCAGTTCATAAAACAAGGAAAACAGTATCTAGGTAAAGCATAGGACAAAACAAACAAAGGCATGGGAGACAGAAACATAGCAGTAAGCATCTCGCAAATGACTGCTTAATCTAGAGAACCAGGAAAAGAGTGTCCCACCGGCACTCTTAATCCTCTCTCAAAATACTCTGAACTGTTTAAAATAGTGCATAAGCCACCTTGTGCTGCAAGCATATAATCTAAGCCATGTTGGTTATACATAGAAACAATAGTAAGTCAACAGTTTGTTGCAAAGCTTTCACTACAATCACTACTGATTGCATTCTTCTAATAGCCATTCCTAATTCAGCAGCTACTGCGGGTTGAGCAAAAGGTAACCATGAAGTATAACTAAGTGCATCTAATAAAGCAGGGGTCGGGAACCCATGGCTCGCGAGCCAGATATGGCTCTTTTGAGGGCTGCATCTGGCTCGCAGACAAGTGTCGCCATACTTCGCGGTTCCCCGCTGACCCAGCTGCTCCCCGGTCCTCCGCCACCCGGGCTTAAAATGCTGTCAGCCCGGGCGGAACGCGGCAGGACAGCTGGAGTCAGCGGCACCGGCGTGCTCTCTTCTCCTCCCCCCCCCCCCCCCCCCCCCGCGGCCCGGAAGAGGAAGTGGAGAGCATCGGGTGCCTGCGCGGGAAGAAGAGACCACCGCGCAGCACCCGATGCTCTCCACTTCCTCTTCCGGGCCGCGGGGGGGAGGAGAAGAGAGCACGCCGACTGGAGTCATCCGGGTGCCTGCGCGGGAGTCATTGGGTGTCAGCCGGGTGCCAGCGCTGGCGTCATCGGGTGCCTGCGCGGGTCTTCCCGCGCAGGCACCCGATGCTCTCCACTTCCTCTTCCGGCCCGCGGGAAGAAGAGAGCACGCCGGTGCTCTCTTCTTCCCGCGGCCCGGAAGAGGAAGTGGAGAGCATCGGGTGCCTGCGCGGGAAGACCCGCGCAGGCACGCTAGTGTCCAGGAAGAAGACTGCAGCGCGGCTCGGAGGAAAATGAAAATCTTCAACCGCGGCCGATGGGACTCTGCCTTCGCCTCCGCGAGGGCTGAAAATGAAGGAGGTTAGCGTTGGGAGGTAGCTGCTGCTGCCGCGAGTTCCCGGGGGGGGGGGGGGGGAAGGGGGAGAGAGAGAGTGAATGAGCGAGCAAGCATGTGTGTTTGAGATCCTGTGTGTGTGAGTGAGAGATTGCATGTATGTGAATGATTGAGAGCCTGTATATGTGAAAGAGAGTATGTCTGTGATTGAGATCCTGCCTGTGAGAGAGAGAGCATGAATGTAAGTTTACCATTGGGAACCTGTATGTGTAAGTTTGTAATTGAAAACCTGTTTGTTTGAAAGAGTATGTGTGTATGATTGAGATCCTTTGTGTGTGAGAGAGATCATGTGTATGTATGATTAAGAGCCTGTGTGTATAAGTAAGAGAGAGATCATGTGTGTCTGTGTCTGATTGACAGCTGGTTTAGGTGATGGAGCATGTGAGTATGTGATTGAGAGCCTGTGTTTAAATGAGAGAGAGAGACCATGTGTGTCTGTGTGATTGAGAGCTGATTTAGGTGAGGGAGCATGTGAGTATGTGATTGAGAGCCTGTGTTTAAATGAGAGAGAGAGACCATGTGTGTCTGTGTGTGATTGAGAGCTGATTTAGGTGAGGGAGCATGTGAGTATGTGATTGAGAGCCTGTGTGTAAATGAGAGAAAGAGAGGACATGTTTGTAAGCATGTGAATGAGAGTCTGTGTGTGAGAGAAAAAGACAGCATGTATTTATGTGATTGAAAGCCTGTGTGTGTGTAAGCGTGAAAAGATAGACAGCATGTGTGTAAATGTGTAATTAAGAGCCTATATAAGTGAGAGAGAAAAAACATTTGTATATGTGAGTGACTGAGAGCATGTGTGTATGGGTGTGTCATTGAGAGCCAGTGTGAGAGAGAGCGCTGGTATGTGACTGAGAGAGGAGAAAGTTCCAAGCAAACCACCCCACCTCCTGCTAATTCAGAACAATCTCAGGACACCTGGATATCAAACGTTCCCAGGTATGCAGAGCAAAAAAATTTTTGTATCCTTATTATTTTTCATTACTGGATCTTTGTGTCTGCTATTTTGAAATATTTTGTTGGTATCTGGAAATGTTTTATATGAGTTTTTAATTATTGGATATTCCACTCATCAGCTGTTTCGAAATATGTTCTTTTTGTTAGTACAGTTTTACTGCTGATGATTTTATATTTCTTGATTTGTTTTATAAGGATGTGTGATGTTTCTTTTTTCCTTTGTTACACTGCATACAGAGACTCTGGCTTGTTGCAGTTTCCAATTCAGTTTTTGTCTGCATGCTTCTTGTTATGCGTTTTGGTCTCTTTATTCTATGTTAGGTGAGGGACAGCACGTGATTCAGGTGAGGTTTTCTGCTGGCGTGTAGTTTCTGTGTAGGACTCTATAGCAGCCTGACTTGGTCCGTTTTCCTAATAGGAGATGTATTGGTGTCTTAAGGCCTGGTGTAATATTTTCAGAGACTTATTGTACTTTAAAAGTGTGATCTTACATAAAATGCACACATTTACTTGTATTTAGTTTTAAACATATTGTATGGCTCTCATGGAATTACATTTTAAAATATGTGGCGTTTATGGCTCTCTCAGCCAAAAAGGTTCCTGACCCCTGTAATAAAGGATAATACTGATTGCAATCTTTGAGCAAAGGGTCATAAAAGCAAGGGAAACAATCATCTAGAGCAAAACAAAGATAAAATCAGGCAAAAAGCGGCTTCAGTTCATATAATGAAGGGTGCAAGATGTCTTCTGTGGCAAAGGCATGGAAAGGATGGGATGATTTCTGAAAATCAATGGCGTATTCAGTTCTCTCAGTATGGTGAATTTCTTTGACATCTAAGCATAGCCTCTTAATTCTTTAAGTGAGATGTGTGTGTTTATGGATCAAAAACTTAATATAAGAGCAAATAAATTGAAATTAATAGTTAACATGCAATAGTCAGGACCACAAACAACTTAAGTGTCCAGACATTTATATAAAAACATATATTTCACTGAACTGACACATTCATTCATTCATTCACAAGACAGACAACACTTAACACATATTTGAGCTCAAAAATTAAATCAAAAAGTGTTTGGGAAATATTTGGATTGATCCAGAATAAAACAAAATTCAGATTTAAAAACTGTTTTAAAAATTAAAAAGAAACTGGGAAAAATTTCATCTTCAAGCGTTTCATCTGTTATTTACCTGGAAAAATATAAAGTCTGGCATACAACAAAATTAAAGTAATGATTACAGTGAAATAAACATTCTAATATCATTAATTCAGCAAATAGCAGTCATGAAGTTATTTTTTTGTCTATTGTTATACCCCTGGGAGGCGCTACCACTAGTCATGGTGTAGATTAGTACTTAGCTTTAGTTTTTAAACAGCAAATCATTGTTAGTGCGTATTTGTCGTTTTGACATAAAAGCAATTTGATAGAATCAATTTGGATTTGCAACAAAAAGGCTTAGGGGGGTGTTTTAGGTGTAAAACATTCTTGCTAGATCAAAGCTATTATTATTCTTAATATCTTTAAATTCACAAATCTGTTTCTAAACTTAAAGGATTAATTCATTAAAATGGAGTTTTCTTCTTTTGAGAAACGCTGTTCTGCACTCCTACACTAGCCACCCCCCCCCCTCACCCCCCTTCTCTCCGCTGCTATTCGTCTCTGTTGTTAACCCTTAATTGCCTTGTCCTTTCAAGTTTTAAACTAACACTAGTAAGTGCTTCTTCAGCAATCAAATTGTATTTTATATATGTTCCCCTAAAATCTACAGTGTTTAGTTTTGGTTCAGTAAACTGTGTTAGAACATTAAACTAGTACAGTTAAACATGTTATAATAACTCCAGAAAACTGGGCATTCTTTTTAATTCTGAAACACTCATAGCCTTTTAAAATCTTATGTCTTACAATAGCTTAGCAGGAGGCAGGAATGCAGATAGCTAAAGGCGAAAAGCAGAAAGAAAGGAATTTTATCTCATCTCAGAACTCTGTATGTCTCATACTTCTTAATTTCCAACACAGTTAACTCTATACAGGCAAACGAGCTAGTATCACTTCTGAATAAGCTTTCTTTAAGTTTGCTGGACAAGTGGCCAAAGAAAATCTTTTAATTTCTCTTTGCTCTCATAAGAGGGGGGGGGGGAAACTCTGGGAAGAAAAAAACTGCCTGATACTTAGTAATACTTCCTATCCCCTTCCTTTAATCCTTACCCACTCCGATCCCTTTTAACCGTTCATTTTCGAATATAATATGTATCCTGCTGTATCCTTACTTCGCATATGTTAAGATACTAACTACCGTTTGACTCTTGTAAACCATTGTGATGGCTTCACCGAACGAAGGTATATAAAACTCAACAAATAAATAAATAAATAATGCTTGTAACTTTCAATTCACAAACTAATGCTGTAAATGTAGAATGCTTTGGAAAAAACAAATTACCAATTTTAAGCAACTATGTAACAGTCAGTAATGAAACAAAAATTCAGCAAAAATTAAATGAAAATACCTGCAAAAAAATATACTCAGATAGCGAGTGCTCGGTCTTCGCTTACCTCAATCTCATCACGTAATATTCATTACCTGAAGCGTATCTCTCTCAGAGAAATGTGACCTGGTTAGGAATAGAAGTTTGACATAACACACACAATGGGAATCATGACACATTTGTGTAAGGGCAGCAGAGCAAAGCAGTGTTCTACTACTGCAAAGAAAGCAATGGCAGGGGCAATAAGATGTGACGGAACATTGCCAGGCACCCCCCTTTTCCTAAACCTGGTATTGTGTGATACTGGGGTATTATGTGCCACTGGGGCATCTACCCCATCTGCTGTTGTCTCACAACACTTTTCATTCTGTCCCTCAATTGTTCTTAAACACTTGTCTAAAGGTTTTAAAGAGGCTGGGTCATTGTGCTGATAGCCAGAGGCTAAAATAGGAGTATATCCAGCTGCTGCCGTTACATGAAAGCTAGTGACTTGTCTTTGTGTCTGTACAGCGGGAAATACAATAGTGTAGGATGGAGGGGGAAAGAGAGGGAGAGCATCGGGAGGTACAGTGGGAGCTAGGGAAGCTAAAGTCTCCTGCTGAGCGTTTGGAGACTGGCATACATTGTCAGAATTCCCAATCTGCTTTTCTTCTACCTGTGTAAGCGTTTCTGCCTGTGCCGGAACTGAAACCAAATCTCTATCTATTACAAGGTTTGGCTGCCCCTTATTACCTCTCGCCCCTTCCTTCGACGGTCGCTCCATCTTCAGATTGACTCTTTCCAGTCTCAGCTCTTCCTCCTTGTTCAGGCTGCAGTGGTTCACCAGGGCTTCCGGCAGTTCCAGAACGTGGATGATTTTAAACTGCAACTCGGAGACTCTGACGGCCTGCCCCTGCGAGTCGCCTCCAATCTTCAGCAGATCCCTGCCGATCACGGAGGAGATGTCATAGACATCTTCCATTGTCAGCTGGAAGGGATCCTTATTCAGAGCCAGCTCGATATCCTCCATGGCGAGTAATCACGTCTCGGGTCACCAATTATGTTCATTACTAGAGTGCTGGCATACTCCGGGATTTCAAAGGATCATTATCTGTGTTCTTCAAGCACACAGAGAGTTCAATAACAGAGCCTATGCTCTGGGGCAGAAGGCCTGCCTTTCAGTAATAAGTCACAGCTTCTTGTCTTAATGAATAATCTTTATTAGTAAAATGCAAAAAATGAATATATAATTAGTCTTTCTTAGAAGCATAGTGCATCTAACAGTGAAGTACTACCTAGCCTGTTCTGCTCTCTCGCCCTTCTCCTTCCCTAATACAAGAAACATTATGTACATGTATGGCTGACAGCGTTTTTTCGGGTTTTTTCCTCTTTTGTTTTAGGATAGCTCCCTTATTTGGAATGGAGAATTACTCAACCCTATACCTAAACTAATGATGTCAAAAATACTGTTATCTGGTATACTAGGCCTTGAGCTGGAAACAGCTCTCTACACAAACTGCTTCTGTCTCTCATGCAAGTCCTGTTCATAAAAACAAAACACATTCCTTTCTCTTGTACAAAACTGTTCCATTAATTTCATTATTTGATTATTTAATCCAGGTTATTATCAACCTCCTGTTTTTTGATGTTCGCCTTGTTCGGGGTGAATAGATATTTAAGGTTCTTTAAAGTTAGTTTCAGTGGTGTGGTTTTTTTTTGCTTGGGGATTAACCAATACTGAGGAGCTGCAAGTGGCACTGGTGTTATATAGCCGTGCCTCGAAGTTTTTTTTTTCTCTGCCTCCATCTGCTGGTGGGAGTGCAGTGGTCTGGACTGATCTGAGGAATTACAGGAATGAAAATAAGCAGGTAAGAACCAATTTTCCTGTATTAGCAGACTTTATAACTGACTTAAATTATCTCCTATGAAGGTCATTTACAAATTGCTGTGTGGAGAGCCGCAACAGCCTGCAGTGAGTAGCCAATCAGTATGGTAGGAACTGCAGAGGCAGAGCATAAAATACACTAACCACATCCTCTGGCAACAAATTCCAGAGCTTTATTGTGCATTGAGTGAAAAAGAATTTTTCTCCGATTAGTCTTAAATGTGCTTCTTGCTAACTTCATGGAATGCCTCCTAGTCCTTCTATTTTAGAAAGTGTAAATAACCTGAGTCACATCTACTCGTTCAAGACCTCTCGTGATCTTAAAGACCTCTATCATATCCCCCCTCAGCCGTCTCTTCTCCAAGCTGAACAGCCCTAACCTCTTCAGCCTTTCCTCATAGGGGAGCTGTTCCATCCCCTTTATCATTTTGGTTGCCCTTCTCTGTACCTTCTCCATTGTAACTATATCTTTTTTGAGATGTGGCGACCAGAATTGTACACAGTATTCAAGGTGCGGTCTCACCATGGAGCGATATAGAGGCATTATGACATTTTCTGTTTTATTAACCATTCCCTTCCTAACATTCTGTTTGCTTTTTTGACTGCTGCAGCACACTAAGCCGATGATTTTAAAGTGTTATCCACTATGATGCCTAGATCTTTTTCCTGGGTGGTAGCTCCCAATATGGAACCTAACATCGTGTAACTACAGCAAGGGTTATTTTTCCCTATATGCATCACCTTGCACTTGTCCACATTAAATTTCATCTGCCATTTGGATGCCCAATCTTCCAGTCTTGCAAGGTCCTCCTGTAATGTATCACAATCCGCTTGTGATTTAACTACTCTGAGTAATTTTGTATCGTCCGCAAATTTGATAACCTCACTCGTCGTATTCCTTTCCAGATCATTGAGAATATATATATATATATATATATATATATGCACAGATAGTACTAGAGATGTGTTTTCATTTGAAACAAAATAAACAATATCAGTGATATAGTCTATATTTCATGTCATTTTTTAAATAAAAACTGAAATTTTGTTTTTAGTTTGCAATATTCACAGAAATGAAAGAACCCACCACAAAACAGAATTCGGATGAGAACCTACCACTAACTAAACATTTCTTGGTCTGCACACCTGTACAAAGTGCCTGAAAATTTGGGCTACAGTCTTCAGTGTGGACTTTGAAAATGTACAGGGCATCCCAGTACACATACATTTAGGATTTTACATCTGCGTAAAATCCTGCAGAGGCCTCTGGCCACGCCCTGTCCCTGGACCGCCCATTTTTTCAAGCCGCAGAACTTACACGCGTCATGGGGCTTTACATGCACTGCCGGGCCTTTAAAATCTGCCCCCAACTTTTTTTGCTTTTTTCACCATAGTTTCAACAAGACTACTGTTAGATGCAATCTACTTATGCATCGGGTACTATACGATATACATAACATTGCTAATGAATTGTCATTCAAAAAAAAACACAAGAACGTAATCGTCTAGTACAGAAATTTTAGCATAATCCAGAACATTTTAAGGAATCACTGATTCTAACTAAAGAATATGCCTGCTTGGAAGAAACAGAAGGGAAAGGGACTAGGTTGGAGGTTTTCCGGCACAGAAGACAAAGAAGAGGAAATTAGGGAAGGGAGGACTGCAAAAAGAGGGTGGAGAGGGGAGGGGAGGGGGACATTTAGGTAGGATAATTTTCAAAAGGAAAATTTGTACATACTTTCTCTTTGAAAATTTGGTGTAAACTCCACAGGTAATTACGTTTTAGTCTATGCAGACAGTTGGAATAATTAACCCCAAAGCATTTATACAGTTTGTGCTGATAGGACTTAATTTTCAAAGTGACCTATGTACATAAAACTGTGTTTTATGCACATAAATAAACTGAGTATAAAAAAAAACATGTGAAACCCGAAGAGTGGTTTCTGAAGGGTGGAGGCTGCACGTGCTTGTTATAAAATCGAGCGTACGTTTGTGCGCGCCGAGTAGTAGCACGCACAAAATATAGGCTGCGCGCATACGTTTTAAAATCTGCCCCTTGGGGGTTTTTTTGGCAGTACCTCCACCCTTAGTGCAAGCCATCAATCAGCCAGCTGACCTTTAAATATGGCACATTTGTAGAGTGTCTTTTTTTTTTTTCATATGGCAATTGTGTGCAGTGAGTCCAAGCATGCTGGCAGTTTGCAGGAGCTGTTTCTGATTTGCAAATAGTCCTGCTGTGCTCACTTGTTTTTTGGTTTCATTTTAATTACATCTAAATAGTGATTTTTTAGACTTTAGAATTTAAAAGATTTTACTTTATGGATGATAAAAGTAATAGTGCACAGTTGTGATGTTTTTTAAATCACAGCACTCTAAATACAATTAGGGTTTCTGTAAGCTGAAGACAGCACAAAATGTTTCTTCAATTTCTTCAAATATTTATATTCTGTTAATAGTTACTCCGTTATGCTTGGCAGATCACAACTTTAATATAAAATACAGTCCTTAAAACCTGCATAACAAACTGTTACATAAAAAATACAATTCATTGAAAATCCTACATTCAGTCGTCTTACTAGCTTTCTAATAAAAGAAAGCTTCCAAAAACAATAAACAGATAGTGGAAGCCTTGCACTTGGCCTATTTTTCAGACAGTGTTTGTAGATATTACCTTAAAGTGGATTACAAAGCAACTGTAAAGGGAGATGATCCATGTGAAAAAACAGCTGTTATGTATGGTCGTCCCTTTCATTATTAATCGCATCTCTACTTAATTAAAAATGCTTTGTAATTTTAAAGTTTAAATGGAATATGTACAGTTAAGCTGATGAATTGTTTACTTTCTCCTCCATTTAAGCAATATAGGTCTACACAGTTCACATTTTGATTATACTCCCTTCTCTTCTTGTTTTCCACTTGCCTCTTTCCCTGTTTTCCAACTTCTCTCCCTCTGTTCTCTTCTCCCTTTTTCCTTTTATCCCCACCCCCATTTTTTACTAACTATTACCATTTCATTTACAATATTCTTCTAATATATTATTCATAAAAATGTGTTGATTTTTTAACCTTATTTCTTCTTTTTATTAAATTTTATTATCACAGTTTAGCCTGCCATACAGCCTCACCCGTGCCCTGATCCTGTCTGCTATGACACCTCCAATGAGCTCTGTTCCTAGCTACCCGAGCCATCTGCTCACTGATCACCTGACTCAGCCTGTGGTGCAGCCTCTTCTCCAAAAGGGGTCCTCAGTGAGCTTCACCTCCAACCTTGCCAAGCTCCGCCTTGCTGCTCACACCACACCCAAGTTCCAGCCCCATTTAACCTTGCCTTACTAGAACCTAGATGCCTCTTCATGGAGTTACCCTTGGCTCTCTGACCTGGCTGCTCGTAGCTTGCGCCATGCCTTGTGGCTTCTGGGCCTTCTTGTATCTGGCTCCTTGTCTTGCAGCCTATCTAGGCTTCACCTTGCCTTGTTGCCTTCAGGCCTTCTGTCTCCTTGTATCTTGCTCTGTGGCTCATTCGGACCTCTCCTCACCTAGTGGCTTTTGGGTTTTATGCTTAGCAGCCTCCAGGCCTTCAGTATTGCTGCCTTCAGGCTTCAGTGTTTATTATACTGTATTGTCTTGTCTCGTCCTTGTCCAGTCCTGTTTTGGTCTGTCTTGTCTGGTCTTGCCCTGCTCAGTCCAGTTCCCAGTATCTATTCCCTGCCTTGCCTTGCCCCAGTCTATCCAGTTCCAGTCTCTTCTCCGTATCCTGAACAAGCCTGTGTCCATATCCAGTTCCTACACAATATCTTCTCCAAGTCTGTGTCTGTATCCAGTCCTAGTCCCTGCTTAGAATCCTGTACAATCTTGTCCAGCCTGTTCCAGTATCCAATCCTTAGCTGCCTGCCTGTTCCATACCCAGACCTCTGCTTTCAGTCTCTGCACACAATATCCAGCATGTGTATGATCTCAAGTTCCAGCTTGTGCCTGCTCTATCTTGTCCAACCTTTCCAGCCTGTCCCACCTCATCCAGCTAAACCCTACTGGCACCAAGAACCCAAGGGCTCAACATGTGGGGCAGGCTAGGCAGAAGACCAGCCTTCGTCCAGCTGTACAGTCCTGTACCACATCTATGATGGTATATCCTAACCCCAGCTGGGCACCCCATGACATATATGAGAAGTATCTTATTTCAAAGCAGCACACAGTTACCCAAGGGGTAGGGCTAATTTGACGACTGTTGGGACAGTGAAGCACTATTACTTACCGTTTGTACTGTGAGGCCAATGTAAGGCATGTATGAACATTTATATATTTTATTTATCTTAATTCATTTTTATTATTTTCCCGTCGATAGCAGGGCTGACTTAGCCGTGCTGTCTGGGAAGCGTCGCGACCCGAGGTAGGCGGAGTGTCCTCAGCTAGTAACAGAGCTTTGACTCTGTGCGGCTGCGCGGTGGTGTTCCCGCGCGGTTCCCTCTTCTCCTCGGTTTCTTTTTTTTTCTGGGAGCCGATCGCACGCGGGGTTTTTTTCTCCTCACACGATTTTTTCCTCACGGAAGATTTTTCATCGTTTTTTCTTCTCAATATTTCATCGAATTGAATGCCAGATGGCTCCCAAGCCGTCGGGATTCAGATATTGCCAAAGTGGCAAAATTATGTCCTTAACGGATGGACATACTGCTACCTGTGCCTAGGCCCGGAACACAACCAATCTTGTAGAGACTGCTGCCACATGTCTCCCCGGGCCCAGCGGCACAGGGCAGCGAAGATAGAGCGCCTACGGACCGGCTCCTATGCTCCACCGACCTCCGTCCACTCATCGCCGGGACCGGCGATGTTGGGTAAGGCCCACACAAAAAGGGCTTCATCAGTAGACCCCTCTGCAGTGCACCGTAATCTCCCATCAGGATCCCATAAGCCGAACCTACCCTTAAAACAAGTCGGGGCTCCGACATTGGAGGGTGCATCACACGGAAAAGGAGATGCGTCGAAGGGTATCAGGCTTTCTAAGCCTAAAGAAACCCTCCATTCAGCTTCAAAGCAACGGACGCATGATGCTTCCATGACTCAACCCGCTTCTACGTGCACGGCGCTGTATGATGCAGGTATGAAGCAAGGAGCATGTAAACTGCTGGGCACACATTCAAAGCACGACACATCAAAAAGGGGAGACTATGGTCAGGAAGAAGTCCAAGGTCAAGTGCCAGAGGGTCGTCTCTTACCAGTCCAAGGTCACACACCGAGGGATCACCACTTGCCAGTCCGAAGTCACACACCAGAGAATCACCGCTTGCCAATCCAAAGTCAATACCAGGAATCACCGCTAGCCGATCCGAAGTCAGGAACACCAAGACGAAACAGGAACAAGGAATCAAGATACTGGAACTCACCGAAGCAAGCAGACCTGACCAACATAGGATGTTGCCAAGTCAAGGAATGGTCAGAGGAAGTCTCCTTTTATACTTCCTCTGGCCCTGTGGATAGGAATCAGCTGAGAGCACTTGAAGGGATGAGGTCCCTTTAAATCTGGTGAGGAGGCGCAGCCTCGTGCCTAAGATGGCAGTGGCCATCTTTGATCCCAGACTGCGGAGGAAAGCAGCAGCTGCCGCGAGGGAAGAGCAGGGATGGCTCCAGACCCGACGGCTAACCCGGAGGCCCGCGCCGACACGCAGGGGCACCAGGCCTGGACGCCGGGTAATCTGCCCCGATGCTGCCGCCGGCGGTCCGGTCACGAGGACGAGGTAGGGGTCCGTGCCCGAGGACTGCCGCAGGCGCGGGACACAACAGTACCTCCCTCTTTAGGGTGCCTTCCCGGAGGCCTGGGTTTAGACGGATGGTCTCTGTGAAATTGCTCCAGCAAGCACCGGTCCAGGATGTTTGCCAATGGCTCCCAGGTGTTTTCCTCGGGGCCGAACCCCTCCCACGCTAGCAGGTACTCCCATTTTTTCCCATGCTTTCTTATGTCCAAGACCTCGCGGACTTGATATGTGAAGTCATCCTCGGAGGCAATAGGTTGGGGAGTCGGAGGCGTGCTGGAGGGCCATGACAACACCAAGGGCTTCAGGAGGGACACATGGAATGTGTTTGTATCTTGAGGGAAGGCGGCAGACGAAGCTGATACGAAACGGCACCAACCTGACGAATGATAGGAAAAAGTCCAATAAAACGTGGGGCCAGTTGCACTGATGGCAGTTTCAGGCGGATGTACTGAGTACTTAGCCATACCTTTTGGCCTGGCCTGAACGGGAGGATAAGGCCTTCTTCGCTGGTCTGTGTACTTTTTAGCGGCTTGACTGGCTTGGACCAGTGCACGTCGTGTGGAGGTCCACAGGCGGTGTAACTCATCTGCCGAGAGTTGAGCTACCGGGGACGTCACTAAGATGGGAACTGGCAGCGGCGGGTGTGGCTGCTTCCCATACCCTACCTGAAACGGCGAGGATCCGGTAGCCATGGAGAGGTGAGAATTAAGCGCGACCTCTACCCAGGGCAGCAGGCTGGCCCAATCATCCTGTTTCTCGTTGACGTAGAGTCGGAGAAATTGTTTCAACGTCTGGTTTGTCCTCTCCGCAAAACCATTAGACTGGGGATGGTACGCCAACGTATAGTCTAAGCTAACATCAAACTTTTGGCAAAGGGCCCTCCAAAACTTGGCAGTAAATTGAGGCCCTCTATCGGACAGGATGCTTCTAGGTAGGTCATGCAGCCGAAAGATATGCTGAACGAACAGCTGGGCCAGCTGGGGAGCAGACAGCAACCCTGGGAGTGGCACAAAGTGTACCATTTTACTAAACCGGTCAACGACCACCCATATGACTGTGTTGCCACTAGATAGTGGCAGGTCGACCACAAAGTCGGTTGCCACGTAAGTCCAAGGTTCTGCAGGCGCTGGTAAGGGCTGGAGTAAGCCCGGGGTCGAACCAGGGATCCTCTTGTGGTGAGCACATGACTGGCAGAACTCCACGTATGCCCGGACATCCTTATTGACTTTAGGCCACCAATAATATCGGTGCAGGCTTTGTAAGGTCCGGGATTGTCCAGGATGCCCAGAACAGCGGGAGTCGTGAGCCCAGGCCAGCACCTGTTTCTGCAAGTGCGGCAGAACCAGGGTTTTCCCGGGAGGGTTGGTCGTGGTAGTAGACAGGAGGATGTGGGATGGCTCAACGATGGACCGCGGTTCCTCAGTACCTTCTGTAGACTCAAAGACACGTGATAAAGCGTCCGCCTTGATATTCTTCCCGGCAGGTCTGTAACGAAGGACTAAGTTGAACCTGGTGAAGAATAGGACCCAGCAACCAAACAAAGAGCAAAAAAATCGCGACCCTGTCGAAACTAACAAAAAAACACAAAAGGTATCGCCACACTTATTAACTTATCACACCGTCTATGTCAGAATTAGAATAATCATTTAAAGTAATAATTTAATGGAAACAGGACTGCATCAGCAAGCCTTTGTCAACGTGCACAATATACTTATTGAGCCGTCCGGTCTTCTCGATCATTTGCAGCCTGTTTTTTTTGTTTTTTTTTGGAGTGTTCTAAAGCCCGCAGTGATTTCTTCTCATTGGGGCAGTGCAGAATTCAGAGCCAAAGTATTCCGAAGCCCACAGTGAATGTCTCTCATTGGGGCAATGCAGGATTCAAAAACAATGTCTCTAGCAACAAATTTTCAATACGCTGAAGTTGAAGTATTTATGTCCCAGTTTTTTACACCCTACCTAAAATCCATAAAAACATCACCAACCCTCCGGGACGTCCGATAGTTTCCAGCAGAGGTTCTCTCCTAGAACCCCTTTCACAATTTGTAGATTTTTTTCTTGCCCCCTGTGTATCTGCATTGAAATCATATATACGCGACTCGCAACATCTGATACAATTCCTTGAAGAATATCGTGATGATCAAGTAGACCTTTCATCTATGTTTTTGGTCACTTTAGATGTGGAAGCGTTATACACAAACATTCCCCAGGAACAAGCTATTGAAATTGCCACCTCATTTTTTGAAGTGAGACCACGACCTCACCGGATTCTCTCATCCTTTTTGGAAGCGCTCACAAGGTTAGCTCTAACAAAAAATTTCTTTGCATGGGAGGGCAAATATTATCAACAGATTTGTGGCACCGCTATGGGTGCCACGATGGCCCCAGATATAGCCAATCTATACATGGGACATTTTGAGGATAACTGGATTTATACGAACAATCCTTTCAGTCAATATATACCTGTCTGGAGAAGATACATTGACGATATCATTTTATTTTGGACTGGATCCATAGAAGTTTTTCAGGAATTTACCACTTGGCTTAATACTTGCAATCAACATCTGAGATTTGTGGCTTCAATACACCAAACCAATATTGATTTTTTGGACATTCATATCTCCAAAACTAGCACAGGTTTTGAGACAACCCTGTTTCGGAAATCAGTTGCAAGCAATACCCTGTTGCATTTTTCTAGTGCCCATCCCAGACCACTAAAAGAGAGCTTACCCACTAGCCAATTTTTTAGGCTTAGGCCTTTATGTACTACTCTGTCCGAGTATCAATATCAAGCGAAAGATCTGTGGTCCAGATTCCTTCAAAGAGGTTATCCATCCAAATGTATAAAAAAGGCTTATTTACGAGCCAAATACACTCACCGTGAATGGTTATTTTTACCACGATGTGAAGATTCCGATAACTTTCTCACATGTATTTTACCCTTCTCTTCAATGTCAGCGAAAATCAAGTCAATTATCTCCCACAACTGGAACATTTTACAATTACATTCTGAATTTCAAAATTTTCCCAGATTCGCGTATACTCGAGGAGCCAATTTGAAAGATCAGTTGGTACATTCAGATTCTACAGTTCGTGATTTATCTTATCAATCTGGCTCACATTCAAAATGTGGCTCCTGTACTGTTTATCCAGTGATGATTGAAACTTCTGTTTTACATTTTTCAACATTAAATATTAACATTTATCTACATCACAATACCACTTGTGCATCTTCAGGAGTTATATATATTATACAGTGTCCCTGTCGATTATGCTACATTGGCAAAACAAAGAGAATTTTGAAAACTAGACTAATTGAACATCGATCATGTATCAACATGCGCAGAATTACTGCTCCCTTGGTCACTCATTGTATTGATTTTACACACACCTTTGAAGATCTAAGGGTCTGTGTATTGGAACAGCTGATACCCTCCTGGCGAGGCGGAGATTTTGACAAGAAACTGCTTCAAGCTGAACAAAAATGGATTCACCGATTAAATACTGTCCACCCCCAGGGTCTTAACAATGCATTGGAGTTGAATGTCTTTTTATGATGGGTTCTCGCTACTATACTTCAGTTCTGACGACCGAATACGTCTTTGATGACGTCATGACGTCCGCAAAAGAGCGGGCTATTTAATTAGTCAGGCTAGTTGGATGCTGTCTCTAGCTCGGCGTTTGCTGGAAAGGATGACTTGAGACTTCGGTCCTGTTTCTAAGAGGTGATCGCACCGTTGTCAGTTAAGTACTAGCTTTTATCAAGTGACAAACGCTGACCTTTTGTTATGGTATCTATCGTTTGTTTAGAAATCAGACTCCTGAAGAAGCAGCCGGCAGGCTGCGAAACACGGCCGCTGTTGAGTCAGCATCCCAGACACCTTTCTATAAGAATGCATCGGTATGATGTTTTGTGAATGAATGGAATTCAATCGAGTGTCTGAGATTTGAACGTGTTATGTCTTCCTACATAAATACTTCAACTTCAGCGTATTGAAAATTTGTTGCTAGAGACATTGTTTTTGAATCCTGCATTGCCCCAATGAGAGACATTCACTGTGGGCTTCGGAATACTTTGGCTCTGAATTCTGCACTGCCCCAATGAGAAGAAATCACTGCGGGCTTTAGAACACTCCAAAAAAAAAAAAAAAACAGGCTGCAAATGATCGAGAAGACCGGACGGCTCAATAAGTATATTGTGCACGTTGACAAAGGCTTGCTGATGCAGTCCTGTTTCCATTAAATTATTACTTTAAATGATTATTCTAATTCTGACATAGACGGTGTGATAAGTTAATAAGTGTGGCGATACCTTTTGTGTGTTTTTGAAGAATAGGACCCAACATGCCTGCCGTGGATTGCGTCATTGCGCCTGCTGCAAGTACTCTAAGTTTTTATGGTCTGTATAGACCGTAAACTGATGTTGTGCCCCCTCTAGCCATGGACGCCACTCTTCTAAGGCTACCTTTATAGCCAAGAGTTCCTCATCACCTATGGCATAGTTCCGTTCTGCCGGGGAGAACTGGCGTGAGAGGAAGGCACATGGACGTAGCTTATGACTTTCAGAGGCTTGGCTCAGAACAGCGCCTATGCCTTCTGAGGACACGTCCACTTCGATGACAAACGGCCGCTGCGGATCCGGATGCCGAAGGCACGGCTGTAACAGAAACGCCTCCTTGAGGTGACGGAAGGCAGCCTCTGCTCCAGGAGGCCACTTCTTGGGGTCCGCGCCTTTCCAGGTCAGGGCTGTCATCGGGGCAACGATGGACACATAATGCGGGATAAAAGATCGATAGTAGTTTGCGAAACCCAGAAACCTCTGGAGTGCCTTTAGTCCTGACAGCTGTGGCCATTCCCGAATGGCTTTCAGCTTCTGGGGATCCATATAAAAACCTTCTCTGGACACTATGTACCCCAGAAAGGGAAGAGACCCCTGCTCAAAAAGGCACTTTTCAAGCTTCGCATATAATTTGTGCTCTCTGAGGCACTGTAACACTTGGATGATGTGCTGGCGGTGAGTGGTTAGGGTATCTGAAAATATCAGTATATCGTCCAAGTAAACGACCACGCCTGATACAGGAGGTCACGGAGTATCTCATTCATGGTGTTCTGGAACACCGTGGGGGCATTACAAAGCCCGAACGGCATTACTAAATACTCATAGTGGCCGTCCCGGGTATTGAAGGCAGTCTTCCACTCATCACCCTCCTTAATACGGATCAAGTTGTAAGCTCCTCGGAGATCCAACTTGGAGAAGATCTGTGCTCCTTGCAACCGGTCGAAGAGCTCGGAGATGAGGGGCAAAGGATAACGGTCCTTGACTGTTATAGCATTCAGGCTCCTGTAGTCAATGCAAGGGCGCAGACTTCCGTCCTTCTTTGCGACAAAGAAGAACCCAGCCCCTGCGGGGGACTTTGATTTCCGGATGAATCCTCTCTCCAGGTTTTCCTCGATATATTCTTTCATGGCCTGCGTCTCGGCCGGACAGAGGGCATAGGTATGCCCTCGAGGAGGCTCCATCCCTGGGAGAAGATTGATGGCACAATCGAAGGATCGATGCGGTGGAAGTATTTTGGCCTTTTGTTTCGAGAACACATCCGCGTATGAGGCATATGGAGCTGGCAGGCCTGGAAGACTGGTGGAAGCTACGGGGCAGGATACTGGAGCCACAGATTGGAGGCAATTGCCATGGCAATTTGGCCCCCAACGAGCCAGCTGCAAAGTCTTCCAATTGAACTGGGGCTCATGCTCCTGGAGCCAGGGAAGACCTAGGACCTCGAGGCACTGGTTCAGGCTCTCCACAGCAGAGATAAGGGCGTCCAGGGTCTTTTGCTGCTCCATCATGCGCTGGGCCATTCCCAGAATGGCCTGGCGGTGGATGCCTCCGCTGGGTCTATGGACTTGGCAATCTGTTATGCTCAGGCTTGTGAACCCTTGGGCCGACGGGAGGATGGTATACCTTTGGAGAAGATCCGTATTTTCTCCCGTCGGGAGGCGAGGCAGGAACAGAAGATGTGACCAGCTAACCCTCGGCACTGTGGAGGCAGACGAAGAGTCATGACGTCGAGGAACGGAAGTGTGTCTTCGCCACTGGAAGTCCACGGTCCCCCCAGGAGGAGCACGTAGGGGACCCGTACCACTGGGACTTAGGTGGACCTTTGAGAGCTCAAGGAAATGGACATTCGATGCAAGGGCTGACTGGAGCTTCACCCCTGGAAGCCTGTGTTCCCCCCGGGAGGAGCCCGTAGGGACCTGGGCCGCTGGGACTTAGGTGGGCCCTTGGAGACGATGGTCAGGAAGAAGTCCAAGGTCAAGTGCCAGAGGGTTGTCGCTTACCAGTCTGAGGTCACACACCAGACCGAGTGATTGAGGGATCACCGCTTGCCAATCCGGTCAATACCAGGAATCACCGCTAGCCGATCCGAAGTCAGGAACCAGGAACACCAAGACGAAACAGGAACAAGAATCAAGACACTGGTACTCACCAAACAAGCAGACCTGACCAACGTAGGACATTGCCAAGTCAAGGAATGGTCAGAGGAAGTCTCCTTTTATACTTCCTGTGGATAGGAATCAGCTGAGAGCACTTGAAGGGACGAGGTCCCTTTAAATCTGGTGAGGAGGCGTGGCCTCGTGCCTAAGATGGCGGTGGCCATCTTGGATCCCGGACCGCAGTGGAAACCAGCAGCTGCCGCAAGGGAGGAGCAGGGATGGCTCCAGACCCGGCAGCTAGCCCGGAGGCCCGCGCCGACGTGTGGGGGCACCAGGCCCGGATGCCGGGTAATCTGCCCTGACACTGCCGCCGGCGGCCCGGTCATGAGGACGAGGTAGGGGGCTGTGCCCGCGGACGGCTGCGTGCACGGGTCACAACACGGCATGCTGTGTGTTTTCATGCTGTCAGCTGTTTGCAGACCCAGCACAGTTCGAGAGCCAGAAATCAATTGTCTGTAAAAGACAAAAGGATAGAGGGTCTGAGCAGAAGCTGCACTGTTTACTTTCAATTTGGCTGCACAGCAGCCCTGTGAACTGGAGCCTGCATGCAGGAGGTTAGATCCAGCAGCTGGTTCAGGAAAATCCCCTGTTCCAGAGAGTAAGTACAGGCCACATATTGCAAGGGAAGGAAGAGGGCTGATGTCACATCCTTTCCTGGGATTAAAAATAAAGTGCATTAAAAGTAATTAAAAACAGAAAACTACCTAAAGGAGGCACAGGGACCCTTAAAGTGTTGTTTGTAATTTGGGTGGAAGCAAATGTTAAAGTTTAACTTTATTGCAAATTGTGACTCCAATCCTCTGAATGGCAATGGAGGCTTTAGGATGGTCCCAATTTGTTTCAAAAGCTACTCAAAGTGTGACACATTCTAGACCTAATATTAGCCAATACCAGGAATTGTCTAATCAATATTTCCCACCCTGTATTACCCTGGTCCAATCACCAATTAATAAAGGTGGAAATAACCTTCCTCAACCCAACTCATAAAAGTATAGATAATAACCAAATTTTTACCTTCAAGAAAAAGATAGATAGGGAGGTACTGCAGCATCAATGGAAAATAAGCTCCTTGAATTAAATCAAGATAATGCCTCTTCAGCATTTGATTCCTGGAAACGGATTGTCAATGACATAACTGAAAACCTAAGTCCTGTCCAGATTAAAACAATTAATAAAGAAAGGATTATCTCTAAACATAAGAAGCCCTGGTACAATGATGATTTAAGATGCAGGAAACAGACCCTTAGAAAATGTGAAAAATAATGGTGGAAACACCTGTCTTCTAAAGCCCTAGGAAAATATAGATCTCTCCTAACAAAATACCATGCACAAATTAATGAAGCAAAAAAAGATTACTATGCTAAACAGATTCATTGGGTATTATTTAATTCTAAATTGCTCTTTGATGTTGTTAAACATCTAATTAAGGACTTGTCATCCAGACTGAATTGCTTGCTTGTGTACTTCACATCAATGGGCATTTATTACTATCGGGCCGATACAGTACAGTGCGCTCTAGTGAAACGCACTGTTAGCCCGGGGTTGGCTGCGTGTTTTTGATGCGCTAGCTAAGGGGTAATAGCATGTCGAAAACGTGCGGCCAACCCCCCCCCCCCCCCCCGAAACTAATAGCACCCGCAACATGCAAATGCATGTTGATGGCCCTATTAGTTATTCCCACGCGATCCAGAAAGCAAAATGTGCAGCGAAGCCGCACATTTTACTTTCAAAAATTAACGCCTGCCGGTGCCAGGAAAGTGTACAGAAAAGCAGAAAAAACTGCTTTTCTGTACACCCTCCGACTTAATATCATAGTGATATTAAGTCGGAGACCCCAAAATTTAAAAAAAATTTAAAAATTTTAAAAAACAATTTTAATCTGCCCGTGGGTCGGAAGATGGACTCTCAATTATGCCGGCGTCCATTTTCCGAACCCGTGGCTGTCAGTGGGTTTGAGAACAGACGCCGGCAAAATTGAACGTCGGCTGTCAAACCCGCTGACAGCCGCCACTCCTGTCAAAAAGGAGGTGCTAGGGATGCGCTAGTGTCCCTAGCGCCTCTCTTTACCGCGGGCCCTCATTTAAATACTGGATCGCGCGCCCAGAAGAGTGGCCTGGGCGCGCGTTGGGAGAGCGGGCGCTTGCCTCGGAGCGCCGGCTCTCCTGCCGATTTTACTGTATTGTCCTGTATATTGGGTATAAGTAGTTCTTTCATATATTGTATAAGATATAAAGTAATTATAAAAAAGGAGACATGCAACTAAGAATGAGTGGGTAGATAGGCAACCACTCGAGAGTGGAATTCTAGTAGGTGTATAAGAACTGGAAAAAGTGCATTCTTTGCAGAATTGAGCTAGTATGAGAGTTCTCTAGAGATGATGTTGTAGAGGAGCTTTCAAGACTACCTAAGTCTTTTCTTCAGGGGTTGCAGGAGAGAAGATGACCTAGTGCAGAGATGAGCAAACTTGGGAGGTATGAACTAATCTAAAGAGGCGCACACTGGCCCGCCTAATCAGGGAAGAAAAAATGGCTACGCTGTCAAGGCTCGATGTCATACAGATATTGCAAGCTCAAGAAGGAGGGAGCTGCAAGAGTGTAGTAACGTTATTGCAAGTTTTCCACAGCTTAGCCATTCATCTTTCGGTGAGCTGTAAAGAGGAGAAGCTAGTTGTGGTGGACCCAGGCGGGGAGATGCTTACTCTGCTGCAGAACTAGAAATGGGAGGAGAAACTGAGATGTTTCACCACTCGGGAAGACCTGCCACACTCAGCCTGGGAAAGAGTTCCTGTTACTGATGGATCCCTATCCAGGGAGAAGAATTGCAGCTGTTGCCTGCCGGGGGGAAAAGAAATAGTGAGGTAGGGGAGGGAAATGGTCAAAGAGGCCTGAGAGAATGAGGAGGTGGGAAAACGAGAATAGAGACAAAGTATAGAAAAGTTAAATAAGAAAATCAAAACTTGAAAAAATAAAAAAGATGAGCAAACTAAGAAAAATATGAAAATAAGGAGAAAAATAGGAAAAATTAATGAAAGCAGTAAAAAAAAAAAAAAGTTGGCTGGAGTGGGACAGAGTTCTTCTCTGCTCCTAAAAAGCTTTTGAAACATTTTCCAGCCCTTACCTGTGTGGCCTCCCTGTCTGGCTGTGGTGTATCTCTCTCTGGGAATGGGTCTGTCTGGGTATGGAGTTGTTGGGATTATCCCTCTGGATAAACATTCCCAAACCCAAAATACTTATTATAAATCACAACTCATTGGGACACAATAAGAATTATCGGGTTAATTTTCAAACGCCAGCGCATGTAAAAACCGGGAGATACATATGTGGCTGGGCCGTGCACGCAGCACGGGGGATTTTAAAGGCCCGCAGCCACTCACATATGTCCCAGTACGTGAAGAAAAACCGGCAAAGCAAAATGAGGCGGGAGCGGGGCGTGGGCGGGCTGGGACAGTGTCATTAGGCAGCTGGCCAGCCCACGCAAGTTACTGCTGCTCCAGAGAGCAGGTAAGTACGGAAAAAAAAACAAACTAGTTAGAGGGGTTTTAGGGGTCAGCAAGGATAGAGGAAAAGTAGCTAGAGGGGTTGGGAAGTTCCCTCCCAGCCCGCTCCTTTATTGCCCCCTTGCATGCGAGAGCTGGCACTTGCGTGCACACGCACACACCAATATAAAATCAGGCACGCCAATGCATGTGGGTAGCAGATTTTATAATATGTGCACATCGACGTGAGACTAGAAAAGAGAAAAACAAAATAATTAATATCCTGAAGTGATTGGATATCATCTAAGTTTCTGTTTGAACTTGGAGTCTCTATGGCTTGAAAGTCTACGATGGCCAGATGGAAGTCTCCTAACACAGATTCCAGTGTTTGGCAGGGTCTTTCCCTCTTTCTCTCTCCTCGTACTCTGGTTCTCCACTCAGGAAGTGTTGTAATCTTCTCAGTTGCAATTCAGATGCTGGTGCAAATCAAGTCCCAGCGGCAAAAGTCAGTCTCCTCATTGATAATATATATAGTAAATGACAGCAGATAAAGACCCAAATGGTCCATCCAATCTGCCCAGCAAGTTGTTTAGGGTAGTAACTGCTCCTCCATGCAGGTTCCCTCCCCCTTGCCGAAATGTTACACCAAAAGTTAAACACAGTAGAGGTGTGAATCGTGTGATCGATCGTCTTAACGATCGATTTTGGCTGGCGGGGGAGGGAAATCTTATCGTCGGGTTTTTTTGTTTTAAAAAATCGTTAAAAATCGTAAATCGGGGGAGGGCGGGAAAACCGGCACACCAAAAAAACCCTAAAACCCACCCCGAACCTTTAAAAGAAATCCCCCACCCTCCCGAACCCCCCAAAATGTTTTAAATTACCTGGGGTCCATTGGGGGTTCCCGACGCGATCTCCCTCTCTCTCTCTGGCCACGGCTGCGTTGAGAAATGGCGCCGGTGGCCCTTTGCCCTTATCATGTGACAGGGCAAAGGTAGCGCCGGCGCCATTTTGAAGATTGGCAATACGGCCCGCATGCAGGAGGTTGCTCCCGGACCCCCGCTGGACTTTTGGCAAGTCTTGTGGGGGTCAGGAGGCCCCCCCCAAGCTGGCCAAAAATCCCTGGGGGTCCAGGGGCGATCTCCAGCAGGCGTGACATCGGGAGCCAGGAAACAAAATGGCGCCGGCGCTACCTTTGCCCTGTCACATGATGAGGGCAAAGGGCCACCGGCGCCATTTCTCAACGCAGCCGTGGCCAGAGAGAGGGAGATCACGTCGGGACCCCCCCCCCCCCCACCCCCCACTGGACCCCAGGTAATTTTTTTTTTTTAATTTTATTTTTATTGAGATTTCAAAATTTCAAAAAGATATTACACATCTCGCAAATTGAATATGCAACAAAGCAAACATAACCATCATAATACATTTTTGCAATCCGTTTAACTTTCTGTAGAATTACAATTAAGTAACAAAGAGAAAAGAATTAGGAAGATAGCAATTTTAGAGCAGAATATTACAATGCAATAACATCAATTGTGCTACCTTCCCCCCCTTACTTCTTCCCTCAGCTTTCTCTATGAAAATCTAGGGGTAGGATTCCAGATAAGACCGAAGTTGATCAGGCTGATTAAATATATACCTTGAATCCTGAAAGGTTATAATACAGCGACATGGGAATCTAAGCGTAAATTTTGCACCCCGTTGTATAACTTTCTCCCTCAGAATTAAAAATTCCCTTCTCCTCAGCTGTGTATCCCGAGCTATATCGGGGAATATACTAACACACTGCCCATGAAACTTTGGTCTTTGGTATTTAAAATAAAATCTCAAAACCGAATCTCTCTCAGAAATAAAAGCAAACTGAACAATCAACACAGCTCTAGTTTTAATATCCAATTCTGACGACTTCTCCAAGAAGTCAGAAAGATTTATAACATTCTCTTTAGGTGTATCTTGCCCTTGTTGAATAACATTTCCAGATTTCTGAGTTTGAGAAATATAATAAATCCTAGATATAACAGGGATAGCATTTTCTGTATATTTTAAGACATTGATTAAATAATTCCTTAGGGGAAATTAGATGGGTTTTAGGAAAATTCAATACTCTTAAATTAGCTTTTCTCATTTGATTCTCCAATTGTTCTATTTTGTCTGAATATAACCTCTCAGATTTAATTAAATTCAATTGAACCTTTTCAATATCATCCACTCTTTTTCCCACAACATTAACAGTAGCTTCCACTTTTTCTACTTTCAATTGCAAGATCTTATTATTGTTCAAGGCATCCTGAACTGTTGTTGCCAAGCTATTTATTGATTTATGCATTGAAATTATCATGGTTCCTATTTCTTCCAAGGTAAACTTCTTTGGTGTAATTGGAGAATTATCAATAAAAGGCCTTGCCTGGTTTCCTTGCATCCCCTTTTCCATGTGAGCATTACTGGGATGAGCTTGAGATAAGGTCAAGATACCAGGGTGTTCTCCAGAACTCTGAAGTTCAGAGTTCAACGGGGGGAGAGCTTCCAAGTCTACCCCCCTCTGAGCACCTACTGGCATAGAGATCATCTCCAGCTTAGGATCCTCAAACATAAGTTTTCCCCTGACCATCCCAGTAGGGGGCTCTGGTGTTGCTGGGGCACCGGGGCTTAAAGATGTCTCATAAGTCTGGAGAATTTGGCCCCGCTCGTGTCCTATATCTCCTGCGACTTCGCCACCTGGTGTCATTACGGGGGCTCTTGCAAAACAGTCCTGTATAGATGGCTGATTAATGTCCAAAGTTGGAGTTGAGGAAATCTCTCTCATTTTAGCTTTCCTCTTGGTATGTGGCATTTACCAAGAGGATAGCAGCCACACAAATAGAGGAAAAATTTAAAAGTACCTTAAGTTGTTCGACTTCTTGCAGGTAGCACAGAGAATTCAAGTTCTTCCTAATTCCTTGGCCGCCGCAATCAAAAAGGAAAAGTTCCAACTCAAACTTCAAAGGTTTAGCCTAGTCCAGCCTCTACCAGCCTTTGCCTGGCTTCGCCTGGCAAATGCTGCGCCGTAGGGACGTCGATTTTGCGGGCGTCTGGCGCAGCTCCTCCCTCCGACGTCGGGTCCGGCGGGAAACAGCAATTCAAAGAAATTCAGCCGGCTAGGCGGCCAAGAACAGGTAATGGCAGCAGCGATACTGCGCCATAGGGACGCCGATTTTGAGGGCGTCTGGCGCAGCTCCTCCCTCCATCGGGTCCGGCGGGAAACAGCAATTCAAAGAAATTCAACCGGCTAGGCAGCCAAGAACAGGTAATGGCAGCAGCCGGACCCCAGGTAATTTAAAACATTTTGGGGGGGTTCGGGAGGGTGGGGGATTTCTTTTAAAGGTTCGGGGTGGGTTTTAGGGTTTTTTTGGTGTGCCGGTTTTCTCGCGCCCTATTTAACAATACAATACAAATGCCCCTGACGATAAATCGGGGGCATTTGTATTGTATCTGCACTCTAAAGATTTTGGACGATTTTAAAATTATCTGACGATAATTTTAATCGTTCAAAAACGATTCACATCCCTAAAACACAGGTTACCCCATTTCTTCATTTCTATCCTCTAACCACTGGTGTATTCCTTTGTGTTCAACCCACGCCTTTTTGAATTCCATTGCTATTCTTGTCTTCACCATCTCCTCTCCTCCTTGAGGTATTTCTTTGTCCACATCAGTGTGGGTTTGCCATCTGACATAATATGTGACATCAGACATGTTACTGACAGCTAGTCCAGATGGGACCAGGAATTGCTTTGCTCCTGAGGGCAGTTTTCCAGGCAAAACCCTCACAAAGTTTGTCATCTGCTTCTGAAAATGTCACCTCTGCACAAGTGGCTCGTTTCAGTGTTTTGTAAATGTTGCTGTTTCTTGTTGTCTGACAAGTACTTCTTGCTGATTTTCTGGAGGTGTATGTTGGTATGACTTGACATTTCCATGGTTTAATCTTATCTGTCTCAACTAAATATCACCCTATTCTGCATTTTACTCCCACCCACTCACTACATCCTGCTTGTTGCAAGGTCTCATTTCCCATATATGTGTTAAACTGTGCTTAGTGTCCTTGCATGAAAATCACATGCAAATGAGAGCTTTATGCCTTACCCCCCCCCCCCCCAATGTACAGTAGTGTGCTGACTTAACTCACATTTTCTCAGCACTAAGCATACAGCACACACACACACACACACCCCTTTAGTTCCTGGCACCTGTACGTTTTGGAAAAAGATGTTTCTCCTCTCAGGGACCCACCACCATCTCCTCCTTTTTTTTTTTTTTAGTTTAGCGATTCTCTCCTCCTGTCGTCCTCCCTTCTCCCCTCCTGGTCAAACATCGGGCAGGCCAGACCATGGATCACTGAAGCTTTCTTTTTCCCTTTCCCCCTCTGCTCTTAAAGGAACAGTGCTCAGGTTTAAAATGTTGTTCAGCCTGTACTGAACGCACATTTTCCAGTCCTTGCCCTTTTTTTAAACTCCCGATGTGTTAGCTTGCTGCATTGGAGGTTAAAAAAATGAATCTGTGCAGTAGGGAACTGTATGCTGAATTTCAAAACACAGTTGTCTAACCCCCCCCCACCAACACCACCACCACCTCTCCAGGGTATATTCGTAGTGACCCTTCCACGGCGGTGGCAGAGGCAGCATTGGCACAGCAAAGGGGTTTCAGGTGGTATCAGAGGAGTCACCAATTTTAATTGCCCAGAGGGGGAAAGGATAGAAAAGGAATTCTCCTTCTTACCGGGTCTCCCAATATTAGGAATAGGGGTCCGGAACCCACCCATCAACTCTCCCAGGGGAAGAGAGAGAAGGCAGAACCCAAATAGAAAAAAAAACTTGAATGTAAGCAGATACAAATTTTACAAAGTCTGAGCTATGACTCAGGTTTATTATCACAAGTTTAAACAGTAAGAAACAAGTAATGAAAATATTATACTGTAAGTTTTCCACAGTAAACACAACTTGGTTTTTTTCAGTTCCTAGATAACAAGTATTTTAAGTGAAGAAAACCTTAAAACAATCAGATAAGTATGGTTTGAGTATTAACTGCTATACTTTCCATATCAAGAATTTAGTAATTAATGCTACAATGAAGAAAGTGAATCTTTGTGTCCCAATTCTGTCTTGCAGGTGCAGCAGGACAAAATCAACACTCCAATTGCAGGTAAGTAGGTAACAAGTGTTTTGTGTGTTTCTTTTCTGTGTTGTTGGACTCTGTATGTCTATTTAACCCTTTATTTTTCTTTCTTTGTCTCTTTCCAGTGAACTCTTCAGTCCCTGTGAATGTTGAGGCTTTTGTACTGTGTGATCTTCACTTATGTCTCTGGCACAGTTACTTAGGACAGCTGCTGCAGTATTTCTGTACTCTCTTTCTTTGTGGTGTTGGAAAAGTTTCAGCCTAGCTAGACCAGTGGTTCCCAACCCTGTCCTGGGGACCCCCCAGCCACTTGGGTTTTCAGGATATCCACAATGAATATGCATGAGAGAAAATTTGCATGTTATGGAGGCAGTGCAAGCAAATTTTCTCTCATGCATATTCATTGTGGATATCCTGAAAACCTGACTGGCTGGGTGGTCCCCAGGACAGGGTTGAGAAGCACTGAGCTAGACTTTGTGGCAAATATACACTTACCTGACTTTCTTTAGTATGAATCTTCATACCCTTTGCCACTGCTAAGGAGTGTAGCTTGCTGAAACATTGCTCGTGTGCGTGGCTTGAGCGCCAGAGGGTCCCAGATGTAGTTCCTCGACTAAGATCCTCGTGCTGTATTGGGTACATTGTCTTTGGAGCAGTCTGAACCCTATCTATACTCTTTAAATAACAAAATAGCATGTTTCTTTAGTATACTAACCGCATTTATCTTCCGGAGTGAACTAGGAGTACTCCCTCAGTGTTTATTTGTGGCAACTAACAGGAACTGGGCTAGCTGATTGTGGAAAACAAAAAATAATTAAATATCCTTATTCTAGCTAGCACAGAGTAATTAAATTCATATGCTCGCTCATGTATGGTAAGAATTATTTTCACACTTTCTTTCACTCTCCTCTCATACTATTATGCATTGCACTGAGTAAAGGTTCAGGTGCTCATCAATAGGTTGTCACAACCAGTAGCTGTATATTTATTTATGTAATCTGAGAAGATGCCACCAAGTATTTTCATATTGGGGATGTTATAAGAATTGAAGCACTATTATCTGTACTTCTGTGTACTCTGCCTATATTCTCAACCTAGTGCACAGTGATGACACACAGTGTCAAGACTGTTTCCACTTAAGACAAATAACAAAATGGTTCCTCTCACTTTAGTAGCAGATCTGCTGTTTATTTATTTAATTTAACATTTTTCTATACCAACCTTCAAGGTTAAATACCATATCAGGTCGGTTTACATCGAACAGGGGTAGATCAGTGTAACATAACATAACAAAGGAACAACTTTTTATAATTAGTGGAGGTAAAGCAGAAAAGTAAGAAAGTTACATAATAACAAGGACCATGAACTAGGAAGCTGAATTCAGCTGGAAAAAGAGAAACCTTAAGAATGTATTAAATTAAAATACTAGGAGACTAGTAACTGATGAGAATATTGAAGGGGCGAATTTCCAAATTCAATGCTGAGTAGTTGTAGTTGTCTAGTGAAAGTTTGAAGGATCAGGGAAGGCTTGTAAGAAGAGCCAAGTTTTGAGTTTTTTTTTAAATGTTGGTTTATCACCCCTTTCTTTTCTTTTTGCTTTCTCAATGGGTTCTGTTATAAGCTTTGATATAAGCAAGCTTACAATTTCATATATCCAGTCTGTTTCTCACTACAGTAAAACTAAAACTTCTCCTGAAACAGACTCTGGTGCTCCTAGATCAATTCAATTGGAGAGATCATACTTCTTTAGAAGATATATTATAAGAGCTGTAGCCCTCTCCTTGTTAGAGAAAGCCAAGATCACTTATTATTATATATTTCTTCAAAGCAAGCCATAACAGTGGCTTATACAGCCATATGGTAGGTATATTGATTGGAAAATCACTCACTTTATCCACACTACATTTGCCAAATTTCCAGTCAACTCTTATAATGCTATGGCTGATGAAAAATTCACTGCAATACAGCCAGATTAATATTAATAATTAAACTGCCTACTCTGAAACTTACCTGGAATTTACCTTATTTTTAAAAAGAATATCATGCTAACACAGTCATACATGCTTCAAACAACCATACTGGAGATGTGTGCCTTCCTCTCTGTTCTCCATTGTTGTGTATTTCTGGGATTTCAGAGCAGTCTCTGAAGAGAACTGGCAGGTATCTTGTGTTCTCTCACTTAGTCAAACCCAGACTAACTGAAATCTCTAATCGACACACCTAAGAAGATCAGTACTTCTGTGCTGACCTCAGCAAAAAAAAAAAAGTTCTAAGAGGCATTTAGGACCAATTTTAATATACTTTTGACCTATGGACAACCCCCATCTTTGTATGAAGTTGTAGAAAAGAACATTTGGGAATTCTGAGACCTAGTTTAAGGCTGAGATGGAATCTTAATTTATTTATCAGTGAGAAACTTATAAATATCAGACCACTAGCCCCTTCACATAATTTTCCCTCCAACACTGGCTCACAATATGGTGTCACCAGCTCATTTGTATAGACAGACACTTTCCTCAGGATTCCAGTGACAAAATGGAGTTTGATCTTTTTTCTCTTTTACTGAGAAAATTTGTTTGAGAATCCAAATTTTCTCTTCCAAATAATTTGGAAAAGATTTTGAAGTGATTCACAGCATTTTCCAGTGTTTCAAGTTTCCTCATTACTGTAAAATCTACTTCCTATAACACAATAATATATTTAAACTTTCATTAAAATAAAATATGTAGAGGATCCTCTTTCTGCTCATCTCCAGAGCAAAGCCTCTGAAACATCACAAAACCCCTCCAAAAACACAGGATGTTTTTATTTAGGCATCTCTGTTCTAGCCAATATGGATCTTCAGATCCACCTTAGGCACTCTGGGATAGCGGTGAGTTCCTGTTCTAACTGGGGTATTTTTGACATGTTCGGAGACCCTAGACCACCTTTGGCTGCCAGGAAAAGCCTCTCCCGCTTGGCCCCAATGCTTATTTTGTCACAATTTTAACTTTAAAAAGAGCTCTGGGACCTCTTCCCCTCAAAATTGATTTGGAAAATTCAATTGAGGCTTTAAATGCAAAGTGGGAGCTCAGGCAGGCTTTCCCCACCTGTAATCTGCCTTTCTTTAAATTCTTTCATGAAGTGGAGTTAGCTTGTCTAACTCCACGCTGGTAACAGAAGTAAAGTGAGCGGTAGGGGTTAAAAGAGGAGATGGAAAGGTCGAAGACGGGATAATAGGGGGGAAGGGTGAAGTTAGCCTATAGAAGCAGAGTATTTTGAATGGAGAGACAGTGATTGGTGGAAAGGGGAGGATATAAAGGGAAAACGGTTTCGCGCCTCAGTCTGAGAGGAACGGCTGAGGCAGCGGGCAGAGGCTTTCCCTCCCTCCCACCCGATAGAGGGCAGCATTCTAAGGTTGTTCGTTTGTATAAGAAAAGTTGTCGCAGTAGCGGTAAACCCGAGCCCATAATGTTTTGAATTTATGTAATGGTTAACAGTTGGAAGAAAAGGGGGAATCTCGTGTGGTGCGGGGGGGCTGCTACACGAGATTGACAATGAGCAGGAGGGGGGCCGATGCTCAGAGGATTGTATCAATTAAGCTCTACCACTGGAAGAGGTGGGGGGCAGGATTGAAATATGTAAAAGGGGGTTCCCTGTACGTACCAGGATCATTCCAGACGGTGGGTTATGTCCCCCGTCCAGCAGATGGAGTCAGAACAAAAAATTCCCAGGGGAGGTCCCTTATAGCCACGCCTCCCCTGGCTCAATCCTCAGTATAGTTCTGACTCCAGCAGATGTTGAGCAGGGGACACTGCGGTCCCCAGCATCAAACCTTAGGGTTTTCTACTTTCCTAATTTATTTTATTTTGCTGTGAGGGATCAAGTTGCTTGCTACTAAATTTATTTTAACTATTTAGTTTAGAAAAAGCAATTCCTTTTTGTTCCTCAGAGAACAATTTTTTTTCTTGCTGACAGGCTGTGTTTCTGTCTTATTTTTCTTTCTTTCCTACCTCTTCCCTTTTTTATCACAGGGTTGGAGGTAAGTGTTTAATTTTTGTTTTAGGGCGTCGTTTAGGGGAAAGAAAGAACTACTACGGGGCTTTTAGGTCCGAGGGAGCACATCGGTGGTGCCGATCCCTCCCCTTTTGCCCGAAGCCGCTTGTACCCGCCCCACCCTTGAGGTGGACGGCAGTCCGAAGTTTTTTCTTCCCGACCCGCGGCCCCGCGACGTAATATTCCCCGGGGCCGCCTGCCGTCGAGAGGTCACATTCCTCGACGGTTTTCTCGGGTCGGTGGGTGGGTAACCGGGCCGGACCTTCAGTCTCTCTGTACAGTTTGACTGATTTTTTGCGCGCGCGCTGCCCCTCCTCCCTCCTGTCAGGTTTCAGTTTCTTACTACGGTAAGCAATTTTACCTGCTCCGACTGAAAATTTTTCTGTCAGTATGTCTTCAGAAGGGGAAGACAGCCCTCCTGCGAGGGAGGTCGAGCGTCTTCAGGACCGTGGGGAACAAAAAAGACACGCTCCGTTTCCGTCGTCCGCGGCAACGGCGGCCATTTTGTCCTCAGCTACAAACGACGGTTTCTCTGAGGAGAATACAGACGCTCAATTTTCCACTACCCTGCCTATCTCTGCTGCCGGAATTCAGCCTGTGTCTCGGCCTGGGACATCTTCTCATGATTTTTTCTCTCCTGAGTTTGTAGTTCTAATGCACAGAGCATTTGTATGCAGCAGAGACAGCTTTCTGGGGGGAGGGGGTCCTCCTCCAGCTAAGCTGCCTTGTACGATACCTTCCCTGGGAAGTCTCTTTCCCCAAGGTGACGCCTCTCCTCCGAAGGGACGCCCAGGAATTTCTGGGGGTTCCCTGCCCACTCCAGCAGCTCCGCAGCCAGTAGGGGGTGGCGATCCCTCTCTGGATCCACTCTCTGATGATCCTTCCCTGGTGGCTCATGTCGAGGGAGATGATCCCAGGGTTCTCAGAATTTTTCAAGCTGGAGAGCTAGAGGAACTTATACCACACATCCTACAGGAGATGGATATTGACCCTCCTCCGGACCCAGTGGCTCCAGATCCTAATATTAAAAAGGGGGATCCTCTTTTAGCAGGTCTTCGTCCACTAGCAAAGGCTTTTCCTACACATCATTCTATCCTACAGCTAATTTCCAGGGAATGGGACACTCCTGAGGCTAACCTTAGGGTTGGTAGAGCTATGGACAAATTATATCCTTTGCCAGCGGATTTTTTGGAACTTCTTAAGGTCCCTGCTGTGGATTCGGCTGTTTCTGCTGTGACTAAACACACCACCATTCCTGTCACTGGCGGAACAGCATTGAAAGATATTCAGGATAGGAAATTGGAAGTCTTCCTGAAGAGAGTTTTCGAGGTTTCAGCTCTGGGTATGCGAGCTGCTATATGTAGTTCGTTAGCACAGCGGGCAGGACTCCGATGGGTGCAACAGCTGCTTACTTCACAGGCTCTTCCAGATTCTGAGGCTCAACAGGCTGAAAGATTGGAGGCGGTGGTAGCTTATGGGGCTGATGCTCTCTATGACCTTATCAGGGTTCAAGCTAGAGCCATGGTTGCAGCGGTGTCGGCACGCCGCCTCCTTTGGTTAAGGAATTGGTCCGCGGATGCTTCATCCAAGACGCGTCTTGGGTCTCTTCCCTTTAAGGGCAAGTACCTGTTTGGTGAGGACCTGGATCAGATTATTAAATCCCTTAATGAGAATACAGTTCACAAGTTACCAGAGGATCGGCCACGCTCGTACAGGACTTTTAATACTAACAAAGGCCGATATCGTAATCAACGCAGAGGGCGTCCCGCCAGACAACAACCACCTCGACCTCCTTCATCTCGTTCACACACTTGGAATCGGTCCTTTCGAGGCCGTCGACCCGGTAAGGATGGTCAAGGTGCGGGCACCTCGGCTAAATCGTCTCTGATGATGCCAGGCGGACCCACGAGTCGATTCCCCGGCTGGGGGGTCGACTTGCGCTCTTCTACAAGGCGTGGGTCCAAATAACTTCAGACCAATGGGTTCTAAGTATTCTAAGACATGGCTACGCGTTAGATTTTGTACGCGCTCCACCAAACAGATTCCTGTTCTCACCTTGCGGGTCTCTTCTCAAGCGCCAGGCAGTTCGACAGACCTTAAATCGTCTACTTGCCTTGGGGGCTGTTGTGCCGGTGCCGGTCTCCGAACTGGGACGGGGTCACTATTCCATTTATTTCATAGTGCCCAAGAAGGAAGGTACGTTTCGTCCAATCTTGGATCTCAAAACAGTCAACAACTCCCTCCGCGTCCCTCGATTTCGCATGGAGACGCTGCGTTCGGTCTTGGCGGCTGTACATCCGGGAGAATTCTTGGCCTCCTTGGATCTGACGGAGGCATACCTACATATTCCGATTCTTCCTTTCCATCAACGTTATCTTCCCTTCAAGATTTTAGATCAGCACTTTCAGTTCCGGGCTTTACCTTTTGGCCTAGCCACGGCACCTCGAGTTTTCACAAAGATAATGCTCGTAGTTGCAGCGGCGCTCAGGAGGGAAGGAATTCTGGTACACCCTTACCTGGACGATTGGCTCATCAGGGCGAAATCACAGTCACAGGGAATTCAGGTGGTCGACAGGGTAATTCAGCTCCTCCAGACCCTGGGGTGGATAGTCAATTTTACAAAAAGCAAGCTTCAACCTTCTCAGACTTTGAACTTTCTGGGTGCCCACTTCGACACAAGAGCTGCCATGGTGTTCCTCACCCAAGAGAGGGCGCAGGCTCTGCGAGAGCAGATCATCAGGTTCTTGGCTCTCGAGTTCCCGAGGGCGTGGGACTATCTTCAGGTGCTAGGAACCATGGCCTCCACCATCGACCTAGTGCCATGGGCGTTTGCTCATCTACGACCATTTCAGAGGGCATTGCTTTCCCGTTGGAAGCCAGTGTCCCGGGAATACCAGGTGATCCTTCCAATTCCAGACTTTGCAAGACGCAGTCTTGTGTGGTGGATGGACCCCTTGAATCTAGCTCAAGGTGTTTCCCTGCATTCTCCAGACTGGATCATAGTGACCACAGATGCCAGTCTCTCGGGCTGGGGTGCGGTCTGTCAGGACAGTGCGATACAGGGAAAGTGGTCGAAGGAACAATCGTCTTGGCCCATAAACCGTTTAGAGGCCAGAGCAGCTCGTCTTGCCCTACGGGGTTTCCTACACCTTCTACGTCTCAGAGCGGTTCGAGTCCTATCGGACAACGCTACCACGGTGGCGTACATCAACCGTCAGGGAGGCACAAGGAGTCGGTTGGTGTCATTAGAGATCGACCAACTAATGGATTGGGCGGAGCGTCATCTTCTCCGTCTAGCAGCCTCTCATATAGCAGGCGTCGAAAACGTACAGGCGGATTTTCTCAGCCGACAGCACCTGGATCCGGGAGAATGGGAACTCTCGGAGGAAGCGATGGCTCTGATCATCGAACGCTGGGGAGTTCCTCGCCTGGACCTCATGGCAACGGCCAGGAATGCAAAGGCAGCTCGCTTCTTCAGCCGAAGAAGGGAGCACGGTGCAGAAGGAGTCGATGCACTGGTACTTCCTTGGCCTCGACAGTCCCTTCTGTATGTCTTTCCACCGTGGCCTCTGGTGGGAAAGGTCATTCGAAGAATAGAAGCTCATCAGGGTCCAGTGATACTCGTGGCACCGGAATGGCCTCGACGCCCGTGGTTCGCGGATCTCCTCCAGTTGGCGATGGAGAATCCTCTTCGACTGGGGCACCTCCCGCGGTTACTACGCCAGGGTCCAATATTTTTTCCAGAGGCAGATCGCTTCTGTCTTGCGGCCTGGCTTTTGAGAGGCGCAAGTTAAGACGTTGCGGTTATCCTGAACCAGTTATTTCCACTATGTTACGGGCACGAAAGACTTCCACGTCGGTTACCTATGTCCGGGTATGGAAAGTCTTTGAAGAATGGTGTGTCTCCAAGCACATTCAGGCTCCACAGGCTTCAGTGGTACAGATTCTTTCCTTCTTGCAGGCGGGATTGGATCTCGGGCTAGCCTATAATTCTCTCCGGGTTCAGGTGGCGGCTTTGGGGGCTTTTCTTCAGGGGACAGACGGCAGTCTTCTGTCTTCTCATCCGGATATTCTGCGCTTCCTCAGAGGGGTCAAGCACTTGAAGCCTCCAATCCGATCACCTTGTCCTTCGTGGAACTTGAACCTGGTGCTTCGAGCTCTTTGCTCCTCTCCCTTTGAACCTTTGCGTTCGGCTACCCTTAAGGATGTCACTCTTAAGACAGTTTTCCTGGTGGCAATTAGTTCTTCACGACGAATTTCGGAGTTGCAGGCTCTCTCCTGCCGAGAGCCATATCTTCGTTTTTCGCCTGATGGGGTTTCCTTGCGTACTGTTCCTTCCTTCTTGCCTAAGGTGGTCTCCAGTTTCCATCTCAATCAGTCGGTGGATCTTCCTTCCTTTTCTTCCTCAGAATCGGCTGATCTTCGCAAGTTGGATGTAAAGCGAGTCCTATTGCACTATCTGGAGATAACCAATGAGTTCCGGCTCTCAGATCATTTATTTGTTCTTTGGTCGGGACCTCGGAAGGGATGTATGGCTTCGAAGCAGTCCGTTGCTCGCTGGTTAAAGGGAGCGATCATAGCGGCATATCTTGGAGTAGGTAAGTCTCCACCGTTGGTGATTTAAGGCTCACTCTCTACGAGGCCAAGCGACCTCCTGGGCTGAGAGTTCTTCTGTACCAATTCAGGAAATCTGTAGAGCGGCCACTTGGAAGTCAATTCACACTTTTACCAGACATTATCGTCTGGACGTCCGAGCTTCCTCTCTCGGACAACTGGGAGACAGGGTTCTTCGGGCAGGGCTGTCCGCGGCCCACCCATGATGGGAAAGCTTTGGTACATCCCACCGTCTGGAATGATCCTGGTACGTACAGGGAAAAGAAAATTATTCCTTACCTGCTAATTTTCGTTCCTGTAGTACCATGGATCATTCCAGACACCCTCCCTTATTTTGGGGGTTTCGTGTTATTGGGGTCATCCCTGCTTACCTGTCTCTAGTTTCAGTCTTTTTCTGTACTTCTGGTACTTCAGACTGTTTTTTCATCACAATACTGTTTGCAAGTTTTACAGTTTTCGGTTTTTTAGTTACAAACTAGTTTCCAATTATTAGTGTTGATTATACCCGGGTTCAATCCCCGGCCTTTCCACCATTACTGAACATACTGCTGGTATGGAAAAATACCAGCAGGCCCCAGAACACAAACCTGGGACCTTGAAGGCCAGATGCCAAAGAAGAAAGCTATAAAACTGTTTTTGCAGGAATTCACAGACACCAGAGACTCAACAGGATGGAGCAGGAGATATCGCAGAGAGTACGCAGCAAATAGTCTGTGGGAAAGAATGCAGGGGGGAGAGAGAGATAAGGGGAGACAAACAACAGCTGAAGACAGCGAAAAAAATGTAGTGGTGTGAAGCATGCAAGCAGAAATCAGATAATTAGCTGACTTTGTATTTTTAACCTATATAAGAAAAGCTGGTATGTAATAGGGCTGGCACGGATTCTGTATCCGTTGCAGAGCCCAGCGCTGAGCTCTTTTATTATGTAAGTATACATTATTTTTGCTTCCTGTGTACTTTTTGCTTCCTGGGTATTTATCTGTTTTGTGTATGCATAGTATATGATTTATAATAAAGATTATTAATTACCAGTAGTATCAGGGTTGTTCTTTTAAACAATTTTACCTCTGCGGTGGGATTTTAAACATTAGCCAGTTGGCTTTTTGTTTGGTTCACTTGATCCCTCTGTTTGTATTATCTCTTCTCTATTGGCTTTGATAGTCTGTTACTGAGGATTGAGCCAGGGGAGGCGTGGCTATAAGGGACCTCCCCTGGGAATTTTTTGTTCTGACTCCATCTGCTGGATGGGGGACATAACCCACCGTCTGGAATGATCCATGGTACTACAGGAACGAAAATTAGCAGGTAAGGAATAATTTTCTTTTATGTATTGTATGAATTGGTTGAGGGCTCGGGTAAGGTTAATAAACTGTGGCCTTTATTGTTCCAAACAAAAGATTCCTGTCATTTGTGAAGGGGAAACGGGGAGAAAGGGAGAAAGGGGATGGGGGGGAGAAGGACATCAAGCGAATCTGATATCTTCCAGTTAATCACTCAGTTCCATTTTTATAAACTTTTAAAAGTTGTTCTGACCTCTGTAAAACCAGGAAGTACCTCCTCCAGGTCACATCCGGGTTGATGACTCACATGTCAATTCTCCTGCAACTTTATTGCACAAACATTACAGTCATCAGATTCTCAGCAGCACAGAGAGGGAAACAGGAGCTCTTACAGCTGCTTGCACATCTTTCCCATGCAGCAACATACACAGTGAGAACTGGAAAAAAACTTGCTACATCCTAGCAATGATTTCTTAGAGCCCAGGTTCCAGGTCAGGAAAAAAAAAATCTTTATCCCCCCCTTATTTTTATGTCTTAACCTCTGGTTACAGTTGTAATGCATGGGTAATGCATTGGCCTGCTATTTAGTTCCATGTTACTTGCATAATAAAATAATGTGCAGTTGGTTCTGACTGAGCACATTTCAGTCTTTCCACCGGAGGTCATTAGAGATCCAGTTGTTGAAGTTTCTGAGAACCTCTGATTTCAGGTACCTGAATTTAAAAACACCCATTTTAAGTGCCAGGACAGGGATTTTTAGGGTAAAACCAGCAAATATATTAATCGCATTTATAAAATACCAAGAACTTTTCTGAAACATTTGATTTACATTTCTGTCTTCCAGATTGTCCAATAAAGAGAGAGAATTGGCCCACAGAAGGAAACCTACTAGACCCCTTCCATCTTACTGTATTCACTGGGCTCTACATCAATTTCATTTTCATGGGGATTTGGGGCTTGATTCAAATTATTTTTTTTACTGGAAATAGGCAAATAGTTTCAAATGGAGGTTTGCCAAACATCAACTATCAGAAAGTTAAACATCTGAGTAAATTAAAAGAATGCTCCTCAGCAAATATTTTTCTGCAAGAAATTTGTCTGAGTTCCAACTCTGAGTAATAGGAGCCCCAACTGAACTTAGAATTTGGAATCGTACTGTGAATAAGTGGCACAGTGTTTATCCTCTTGTACTGGTTTTGGAGAATGCCACAAAAAAAAATTGATGTTTTAGTCTCCACAAAACTTAGAACAACTTTCAAACTGCTGAGAAGAAAGCCTGTGGGGCGCTTCTTACCCACAGATTTTAAAGTCAGTTTTCAATGCAGAACTTTCCCTTTGATAACTGGATTGTAAAAAGTGCATACAGTCTGTACCTGCTATCTTTCTGGTACTTTTTACATGCGTGTGTGTATGTACGTAACTGTGTGCCCCCATACATGTAAGTACTGTGCCTTCAGGGACATCACCTCTCTCTGCATGGAAAAGTGTGTGTGTACTGGTATTATATGGGGTAATTTTCAAAAGGATTTACACGTATAAATGTAACTACTATTGAAGCAATTTTCTAAAGCCATTTACCTGCGTAAAGTGTACTTGTGTGGGTAAATCCTCTGGACAATTCACTGGCTGGCCCCCAACTTTTACAGTCTGGGGTACTTGATACGCTGACATTGGGGATAAAGCTTCTATGGCCAAGTCCAAAAGCAAAAAACGTTAAAGCAGTAGTGTCAGAATTATCAGGAAGGCTGCTCATCACATAATAATGTTGCAGTAATTTTGTTATGGGTTTGACAGTTGCTTGGTCTTGCTTATAAGTATACTCCAGTGAATTTTAAATGCCCTATGCACGCCAAAGCCAGGAGATACGCGCATGTATTGCTTAACTCACACTGCGTGGATTTTAAGTGGCAGCTGAGTACGTGAGTAAACATTTTTTTTTCATAAAGGGGCATGGGCAGAGCATAGGCATTCCAGGGTCACTATCCATGTAACTTTACTTCTGCTATAGACGATGTGTAAGTCATGAGATAAAAACTATGCTAGACTGCAGAGTTTTAAAGTTTGGAGCTAATAGGGTAAAAGGGAGGCAAGTTAGCTAGGAGGTTTAGCAAGTCCTCTCCTTTACTGGGTTGAACTGAGAAAGAACTTGAGAAACAGTTAATTGCGTCAGCGTGTGTATCTACTAAAATCTCTCCCACTTATGCATTTGAGGCAGCATTTGTGCTCACATGTACGTGTGTATAGCCGATTTTATAACAGGCACACATATATATGCACATATATTATAAAATCACTGTATCCATGTGCACAAGCTGGAAAACATGTGCACATGTAGTCCCATGGGCAGATCTTAAAATTCACCTTTATGGGGGTAAGGTGCATGGAATGGCAGTTACTACTCTTGGCAGATACTTGGGGGTAACCTGCACAGGGCAGCAGTTGCTACCATGGGAAGCTTGCTGGGCAGACTGGATGGACCATTTGGAATTCTTCTGCCCTCAGTAATATGTTATGTTACTATGTTATTTATTGTAGCAATTTTCAAAAGCCCACTTACATAAGTAAAGTGCATTTAATCATTTAAAACCCAATTTTAAGCATGTAAATGATTTTTAAAATCCAGGCCCTAGTGTGTACTTTTGCATGCTATTAGCTCTTCAATTTCTGATTCATGGAACCTTGGACATTTTTCTTCCTCAGAATCATTTGTTGAAAATACTGCCTCCATTGCCTGACAAGCAGTAATCATAGAGATTGAGGAGTGTACTGCTGGTTTTAGCTGTTGCATTTCTGTTGCTCCTGTCCATGCCTCTGCCCTGCTAATGCCAGCCTTGAATGACTCTTCTGCCTTTTCCCTCTGCTCCAAAACAAGAGTGAGAGGAAGAAGCAATAGTGTTTTGTTCGGTATTCTTGACTGATTTTTGCCTTGTTTTTGTGTTTTGTCAGCTCCAAGTTGTTTTATGTTTCTTAATCTTGTTTGTGTTTAGATGCCACTTTTTTAAATCCTGGCCCTGCACCAGTCCTGCTCTGCTTCTGTGGGCATCTTTAAGTTCCCTGGTGTATATATCTCCATGTGTTCTTGCTATCTATGTACTGCCAGTAACCAACATCAGAGGACTCAGTCTGAGGAGAAGGAGACCAGTACATGCAGACGTTAACCTGTTCCTGTCTTGCTCCACCCTTCCTTGTCTTGGTGCATCCCTGCTTCTGCTCTGGGGTCAGAACACCAGCAGTATGCTGTCAAATCTGGAAGGCCAATAGGTTGACTGATTCTCTTAGCATTCCTGCCACTATGCACAATCACACATTAAGTGCTGGAGCCAGCAGGAAAAGGAGGCAATTAGCCCAGGCCTGACAACCACTCTCTTCAATATCCTGGCTGATTTGCCCCAGGGCTCAGGCCCTGCATCCCCTGGGTCAACCCTGGCTATAAAAACTACAGCCTGGTCACTTTCATCCTCTGTGGCTCTGTTCAAGATACTTCTTGGCCTAGCAGGTCTTTCCTCACCCATATTACATCCCTTTTCAAACAAATTTGATTATTATAGCCTAGCTGAAAATGTATTTTATAAGATCCTTCTTTTGAAAGATTCCAGACCTTGTTATGATTTATACTTTCAAATTACATATTTTATCTACACCACATAATTCATACAGAATTCTACAAAGTTCCTTAATAATTCTCATTTGCCCTGTTTGACTTAAATAGATTGTAAACTCTATATAGAAGGGACTGTTTTATATTGTACATCATTGCATGTGTATATCTAGTAGCACTATAGAAATAAGTAGTAGTAGTCTATCCACTTTTACCTGTTAACACCCCATCCCACATTAAATAAATGTGATAACATGGAGCCTGATTTTACTAAGCATTTTTGCCATTCTGGGTCTATGGGGGGGAAAAAGCTTTGTGAATCAGGTTAATAAGGTCAGATGTAGTCAAGTATTTTTCCCCTATTTTGTTTCCATGGGAAAATTGCTTAGTACAATGATCTGGTTGGTAGTACAATAGGATAAATGCAATGCAAATTATTCATTTTTACAACCTAATTTAAAATGTGCAAAATGAGCCAAGAAAAATGTTTTCAAACAATAAAATAGTTTCCAACCTTTGCTCTCTCTCTGGCTTCATTTTCTGGCTCAGCATTTCTCTTGTCTCATTCCCTGGTCATGTCTTTATTTTTAAATGTCTCTCTTTGTGTCCTTTTTGCTATTTCAGATTTCTTTCTCTCATTCTCTTTGTCTCTTTTTCCTTCAGCAGTGTATTTTTCATTACTGTTCTCGGTTATTTACACTTTGAATAATAGAAGGACTAGGGGGCATTCCATGAAGTTAGCAAGTAACACATTTAAGACTAATCGGAGAAAATTCTTTTTCACTCAACGCACAATAAAGCTCTGGAATTTGTTGCCAGAGATGCAGCTGGGTTCAAAAAAGGTTTGGATAAGTTCTTGGAGGAGAAGTCCATTAATGGCTATTAATCAATTATACTTAGGGAATAGCCACTGCTATTAATTGCATCAGTAGCATGGGTTCTTCTTAGTGTTTGGGTAATTGCCAGGTTCTTGTGGCCTGGTTTTTGGCCTCTGTTGGAAACAAGATGCTGGGCTTGATGGACCCTTGGTCTGTCCCAGCATGACAATTTCTTATGTTCTTATGTACTCCTCCAATTTCTGCTGTGCTCTCTTGTCTCCATCTTCATCCTGTATACTGTCTTGAATCTCTTCTTCTCTGCTCTCTCCTCTTGTCCATCTTCCTTAGTACACTTTCCCCAATCCTCTTCTTTCCCCTCCCCTTGTGCTCTTTTCCTACACCATTTATGTCTGTTTTCTCTTCTCTACGCCTTCCTCTTACACTTTCTGTACCCAATTTGTGCTTTTTTCTCTTATATCTATTTCCTGCATTCTCAGTTCCCTGTTCTCTCTCCCCCTCCTCATTCCTCCTGAGGAATTGCTGTTCTATGGCTGCACCTTTATTATGGGCATTGCCATCTCTTCCACTTCTTATAACACTCTGTCTCTTTTCATCCCTTCTTCTTGCATTATCTCCTCTCCTTCCTTCTACACTTGCTCCTGCCCCCTTTGGACTTATGGACCCCTTGGATATGGTACTGTTATTTTTATTTTTTCATGAGAGGAAAAGGGAGGTCCTAGCCCTGCATTTAATTTTTTTTCTTTCTTTTTTAATTTGTTTTATTTCATTTTAAATAAATGAAATGAAACAACCAGAAAACTAAACAAAATTAACACAAATTTAAGTGTACTCTCCTAACAAAAATACCTCTTCTAGAACTTCAGTCTAGTTCATAACTCATAAGAACATAAGATATGCCATACCAGGTCAGGCCAAAGGTCCATCAAGCCCAGTAGTACCTATCAAGTACCCAAACATTTAAATAAATCTCAAGCTACTCGGCAACAAGCAGTGGCAGTTCCCTATTGATTAATAGCAGTTTATGGACTTCTCCTCCAGGAACTTATCCAAACTTTTTTTAATTCCAGCTACACTAACTGCCTTAACCACATTCTCTGGCAATGAATTCCAGAGCTTAATTGCTCATTGAGTGAAAAATAAATTTCTACAATTGTTAGGATTCTGTGATGTCAGAAGGGGTGTGAACCCTGGGCTGAAGTGAGAGGTGGTACCGCCCACGGGGAGAAGCCCCGTGAGCCTCACTGTTGGGAGGCTAGGTCGCAGCAGAGGACGGCACAGAATGAATAGAGTCTTTATTAAACAGATAGAAGCACTACCTGTGGAGCAGGGGGTGCCAGGGAGAGAGAGTCCACACAGTCCCTGAAACACAGGGTCAATGAGATACGTAGTACCCTGAGGGAATACCTCCGAAGCGCTGGTAGTAGTCCATGAAGCAAGTATACCGGAGAGGTCTCCTGTAGAGATGGTAGTGGCCCGCGAAGCGGGGTACACCAAAGAGACCTTGAAGGAGATGGTAGTGGCCCGTGGGGCAGGGTACACCAATGATGTACTCGATAGAGATGGTAAAACCTGCAGAGTAGGAAATGTAGATGAAGCCCTCATAAGAGATGACAGCGGTCCGTAGAGAGAGGAGCACAGTTGAGGCCCTAGGTGGAGGTGATAATGGCCCGCAGTGCGAGGTATACCGGTGAGGGTCCTCGGTCGGTCTGGTAGCGGTCCGCAAGGCGAGGTGCGCCTGTGAGGTCCTCAATAGCGTGGTAAAGATCAGGCACTTCTGATGGAGCTCTCTGTAGTGATGGCAATGGCCCGCAGCGCGGGTTACACCCGATAGGCACTTGGCAGGTAGAAAGTGATCCGCAGGTCGGAGTACTCACAAGGAGCGAGTTGGTTCCAGGAAGCCCCGGGGAACAGAGAAGACTGAGTTCCAGGCGTCAGGCCCCCGGGTAGCGGGTACCTGAGATGTCTACATTGGAACTGGATTGCAGGGTCTTCAGCAAGTGAGGCGGAAATAGCAAGGATGTCACTCTGCCAAATCGTCTTTGGAGAGGGCCAGCAGGTATAAATATCCACAGATCCTGACGTCATCAGGAAGGGACGCCCCAGAGGGTCCTGCCATGACGTGGATAAGACCGGCCTGTGTGCGCGCGCGCGCCTAGAGAGATCAGATGGCAAGATGGCGGTCAGCGGCGTCCGTGCCAACCCGGGAGGCCTAGAAGCAATAGGCAGGTCGTAGGTAGCTAGCAGATGCTGCCAATCTACCCCATGGAGTTAGGGAGGTGAAGAAAGAGGTGAGCAGAATTGGTCGCAGATGTCTGCAACTGGCAGGCATAACACAATTTGTTTTAAATGAGCTACTTGGTAACTTAATGGAGTACCCCCTAGTCCTTGTATTATCCAAAAGGGTAAATAATCATTTCACATTTACCCATTAAAATCCTTTCATGAATTTGTAGACCTCTATCATATCTGCCCCCTCCCCCAGGCTGAACAGCCCTAACTTCTTTAATCTTTCCTAATAGGGGAGCTGTTCCATGCCCTTTATCATTTTGGTTGCCCTTCTCTGTACTTTCTCCAGTGCAACTAAATCTTTTTTGAGATGTGGCAACCAGAATTGCACACAGTATTCAAGGGGCAATCTAACCATTAAGCGACACAGAGGCATTATGACATTCTCTGTTTTATTTGCCATTCCCTTCCTAATAATTCTTAACATTCTGTTTTCTTTTTTGACCACCACAGCACACTGAGCCAGCAATTTCAATGAAATACGAACTGTTGATGTCCAGATCTTTTTCCTGGATGGTAACTCCTAATATGGAACCTAACATCATGTAACTACAGCATGGGTTATTTTTCCCTATATGCAACACCTTGCACTTGTCCACATTATATTTCATCTGCCATATGGACTTCCAATCTTGCAAGGTCCTCTTGCAAGTTATCTCAATCCACATGTGATTTAACTATTCTGAATAATTTTGAGTCATCTGCAAATTTGATCACCTCACTCGTCACACCCCTTTCCAGATCATTTATAAATATATTAAAAAGCACCGGTCCAGGTACAGATCCCTGAGGCACTCCACAGTTAATCTATTTCCACTCTGAAAACTGACCATTTAATAGACACAGATGTAAGTTCTTGGGGGTCCCTTGACATTCCCTGCCTGCAAGACTTCCCCAAAAAAAGTTATTTAGTTTGTTTTATCTACACACTTTTCCAAATTATTTTATTTTTCATTTGGTTTTTCAGATGTTGCTGGCATTTGCTTGTATATCTCCCTGTTTGAGTTAACATACCAGCTCACTTTTAATGACAAATTTTACATTTTAGTGTTGAAACCACTGCGTGGACTTTCTTCTGACATTTTCGGCACACTCCATTAATTCTTATTTGGATCTGTGAGCTAAGATTGCGTAATTCCTTTGCAAGATTATACCCAACCATGTGTATTTATAGGTATCATCCCCACAACACTATCCTTTACTCCTGTGCATAATGTCTATTTTTAATTCAGCTACATATTACATGACCTCCTGTTGAAGTGCTAGTTTCACGGTTGTGGCACAGTGGACTTTAAAATAAACAACATGCTACTGATATTAATTTGCATTCGACGCTATGCGACTCTCTGTGACATTAAGCTCAGCATCTTCTTCCCTGCCAAAGTAAAACTGTTGGGTGACTTCAGCTTTGCCCTCTTTATTAATCATTCTTCCAATTCTGTTACATAAAGTGTTTGAATAGAAAGGCTGAGCAGTAAATCTGGGCGGAAAATAATCAGAAACAAGTGATAGCATGGCTCTTTTTCCGAAACAAGCGATATGCGTGGCTTTGCATTGTACAGTCATGTGGCTATACTCTCCACAATGGCTTCCTGCAGAAATGAGGTGGCCAGTGAACAAATGTGTAAGACCAGCTACAGTCTATTTGATATGTAACACTTTCAAAGATGGATACAGTAAGCCTACCAAGAATAGGCAAGGAGAAATTTCATAAATTCTCCAAATAATGTATTATATTAGAGAATCAATGTATGTCTCTGGATGTTCAGTCTCTCATTATATGTTTTTAAATTATGCCTCTTCTGCCCCCCACCCTCTCCTCCCCAACCAAGTAGTTGGATCTGCCCTTTGTACCAAGGATTTCTCAACCCTGATCCTATTTCTATGTGTAACCCCCCTAAAATTCATTTTCGCTCTTTTTTTTTTTTTTTTTTTGTTGGGGTGGGGGGCTGTTTCTGGGATTTGTTTCAATTTATGATTATTTCAGTTTGTTTCATTTGCCAAACAAAAGAAACAACCTAAATGGAGCTTCCCCAGGCCCTTCTGACCTCTTCCTGATCCACTCCCCCCATGAAAAACTGCTGGGGCCCCCATTCAACTTCCATAAGAGTCCTATTTTGTGAAAAGGGCAGAGGGGATGCCCACTCACCTTTTGTCTTACTGGCATCTCTTGAAAATGGTGATAACTGGCCCTAAGACTGCTGCCATAGTGACTTAAAAAATGGCACCTGTCACAGGGCTAGCCAGCACCATTTTTAAAGGGATGCTGTGGGGAGAGACGGCACATGGGAATCCCTCTTTCCCCTTTAATGATATAGGACTTCCACAGAAGAGGTAAGTGTCTGTGGGGAGATGCCTGGCCACTGCAGAATTTGGGGGGGGGGGGGTGTCAGAGCGAGGCTTTAGCTGTTCTTGGCTCAGCCAGCCCAGCTGGGATAGGCCCAAGCCTCAGCTGATTGGCAGAGGAATTGGTGGGAGAGGGGGCGCTTTGGGAAGCCCTGGAGAAGGCCCTGGGGAGGACTGGACTAGCAACAGAGGGTTGTTATTTTTTAACAAAGTGTATTCAAAACTAAATAAATGGAAAATTTTGTTCTGGTTTGAAAATAAAATGAAATAGAAATAGGAAATATTGACATTTCCTATTTTGTTTGAAAAGAATGCACAATCCTAATAGGTATCAACAATGTCCCTACTTTAACGTGTGGGATCAGAGGAGAAAGTTAGGTTGGAGGAGGCAATAACTTGTGTAGTTTTGCATTCTTAAAACAATACATGTTGTTTTTCAGTGAAAAGTTATCTGCTGAAAAAGCAGGTGTAAAATCTCTGTCAATACTTTTCCCTAGATAGTTTTCAAAGGGTGCCCATACTCTGGACTTTAAAATTGTGCATGCAGTTGCGAGAATATGATTTAAAATACACCAATCAAACGTGTATTCTCCTAATTTTAAGCGGTTACTCGAGCAAAATTATTTCCTATATCTTCCTTAGGACTTTGCTTTAATGCGCACAGGTAAGCAGATTTTAAAACATGCTCGCATGAAGGACATTCTCACTCTTAACAATTAGGCCACTAGATTGCCCAGACTCTTGAGATCATCCAGACCTCTCTGCTTCTTCAGCCTGCACACCCCACAGTTGACCCAAACCTCTCACCCAGACAGTTTAGGACTAAACAGAGATTTATGCAGACTTACACCTTGCCAAGAGCAGAAGTAAACATGAGTGGCTATCAACCCGCCCCGCACTGCGGCCGTCGGATTTAAAACACGGATTTACATGCATAAATTTTGGCCCCACCCTGGAATGCCCCTGATCCCCCTCCCCCCAGCTCTGCCCCTTTTTTCTTCACTCGTGCACGTGCATATACGCATATAATTTGTGGCTTTTTAAATACGTGATACGTGTGGCCCATATACTCGCGAGTATTTTAACACAAGCAGTGCTTTTAAAATTCACTGCTTAGATTGCATTTTCTTTGCAACAAGTAGCTCCTTTTATCTATTGTACATCTGTCTTCTATGAACTATTTTTATATACTTGTGTTGTCTAATCTACATTTATCTTCTTCAAAGTTGCAGACATTATGGGCATACCAGAAAAATAAAATACTAATGCATGCTGCACATTGTGTCCAAATTGTTTCACTTTTGTAGAAGACTTGTTTGTGTTGTTCGTGAATCTTATTGTGCCAATTGCATTTAGTTTGCAAAAATGAAATGAATGGCTGTGTATAAGCTTTCCAGCTCTTTACTGCATCTACGTCTATAATAGTGCGTGAAGGAGGGGATAGTCAGCTGGGGGCGAGTGTTGAGTACTCAGATTGCAGCCTACCAGTTGTATGTTGTACAGTATTTGCACAAGTGTGTGCAGAAGATGAAGGCTTTGATGGAAGCAACAGACCCTAGGCAGGCAGAACTTCTGCAAGCTGTGGAGGATGTGGAAAAATGTGGGAAGCATCTTATCTTCTCCATCTTTGAGGCCTTTTATATTTCAGCCAGGGCTTCAGCAGTCTCTGTAGAAGCCAGGAGACTTACATGGTTACATGTTTTCGGGCACCAAGAGAATGTTCACTACCACCTGGCTGATGTGCCCTCTATGGGGAAGAACATATTTGGGAGCAAGATGCAGGACACGTTGGCTCTGATTAATGAACATCAGTCCACTCTGCAGTCACTGTATACAGTAGCAGGAGACCAAGCCATTCTTGCTAGATGTCAATATTTCTCCTACAAATGTCCTTTTATCCCAGAGGTGGCCTTTCCATTCTTTTCAATATACTGAGCTCCTCCCTCAATACCACAGCAGCTACCTGCTAGAGGATGGCAGAGAGAGAGGCAGCAGCTGAAAGCCCAGCAGAAGTCTCATCTAAACCCGGGACCAGTTTTTTATGTCCCTGAGACCAAGGTGGGGGATGTCCTCCTCTGGTGGGGGAAAGGATCAAGTCCATCCAGAGTGGATTTACATCATCAAGGACGTCCTGAGAATTGTGATGATGGCTACTGCTTGCACTTCTCTCAGCCTCCTGTGACTCAACAGAAGTAAGTCTTCAGTTTCAACCCTTAAACTATAGTTGGAAATAACCTCTCTTCTTCATCAGGCCATTGAACTTGTTCCAAATCAGGAATGTAGCTAGGGATTCTATTCCCAGTACTTCTTAATCCCCAATAACTCAGGGTGGCTGAGGTCCATCCTGGATTTATGGAAACTGAACAGATTGTTGGTGCAAGATAAATTCCCTCCAGTTCTGCCTTTCATTCAGCCAAGGGATTGGATGTACACTCTGGATCTGAAAGATCTGATAATATTCATAAAGTGTCTTGCAGCTGTGGCTATACAGTTCCACTCACAAGGAGTCTGTGTATTAACATACCTGGGCAATTGCAAATAATTTGTTCAGCATTGGGCAAAACCGATGATTGACCTGTTCACCTCAGAGGATAACTGGAAGGTCAAGAAGTTCTGCTCCATGCTTCTGAGCAAGTGCAGATTAGCTCCCAATGCTTTTGTGATAGACTAGAGTGTTGGTCTACTGTACATGAACCCTTCATTCCCTCTCATTGCCAGGACAGTCGAGAAGTCCTGTCAGTTCAACTGGCGATTCCTTTGGGGATTTCTCCAACTCTTATCACCCAGGAGGGCGGCAAGCTTTGCTATTCAATCCTGCCATCCCTGGCCTTTAACCATATATATTGATTGTGCAGTAGTCTCCTTCTTACTCCTGCTTAGGGAAGTAAGGAGGATGTGCTGATTTCAGCCAAGAAAACTTCAACCAGGAAATCTTATAGTTTTAAGTGGAAAAGTTCTCGGCTTTGTATGGGACCAGTCAGCTGGATCCCTTTTCCTGTGGCCCTTTGGTTAACGTTCATCGCCATTGTGGCATATGATCAGCAGGTGGAAGGCGCCTCAATCTTTTTCCACTCTTTAGTATCAAAATTCATGAAAGGCCGGTGGCATTTCATGCCTCTGGTCAATAAACCCTTAATGTTTTGGGACCTCACTGTAGTCCTAGCTCAACTCATGAAATCTTCCTTTGAAACTCTTGAGTCAATAGACTTGAAGTTTTATAACTGGATAATATTGTTTCTTGTAACTGTCATTTCAGCATGAAAGTAAACAAATTCCCATTTCATATTCCCCATACATGCAGTTTTTTCACAACAGGATTGTTCTGCAGAATTCCTTCTGAAAGTGGTGTCTGCATGTCACATTAACCATGAAACTGTGCTGCAAACATTCTTTCCAAGAATACTGTCATGGAGTGTGAAGACTTAAACTGTGGTGGGATTGGTACTGCTTGGCTAGCAAACTAGCTGAGCCCCCACCAACAGTGGGCAGATTCACTCAGGCTGGGCCAAAGTTTGGGCTTCACCTGTTCTAACCTCTTCCCCGCAGGTTGAGCCCTTGGGTTCGGAGGATGGCAGGACTTAGGCGAGAGTCTCAAGGACAGCTATGAGGCAGAGTCTGAATCCAAGCCAGGATCAGGGCAGGTAGAGATCAAGCAATGACACTGTCCAGGCAACGGTCAGGGCAGGCAGAAATCAGGTAACGTCAGTAGCCACAGTAGCCAAGCAATGGTCAGGGCAGTTAGAGAAAAGGCAACATCAGTATTCAGGCAATGTGAAATGGTAGTGCGCTCTTGTGCTGTGGAATGGTTGACACAACCTAGTAGTTGAACTTTCTAGGCACACGCCAGCAGCTGGTGGACACACCCTATGCTGAAACAGCTGGGGCTTCACCTATACCAGCCCCTTTCCAGGAAGGTTGAGCCCTTGGGTTCCAGGGGCCAGCAGGACTTAGGCAAGTGTCCCCATGGGTGGTCAGGAAGAGAATGTCCAAAGGCAAGCTGAGGTCAGGGCAGACAGCAATCAGGGAGTTACCAAGTTCAGGCTGCGGATCAGAGCAGGTGGCAAGCAAGATGTAGTTGGGGTACAAGGCAGAGATCAATACCAAGCTGCAGGTAAGAGAGCAGTCTGGGTCCATGGCAGAGGTTAGGACCAGAATAGAGTTAGGCAGGAAATAGTGATGAGTCAGGCTGAGCAAGGCAGATGGGACAAAGCAAGCTGGATAGGGCAGGCTAGAACAAAGCTTCTGGACATGGCAACACACACTTCAAAGCTGCAAGAAGACGGGGGGGCGCTCTTGCGTGGCAACCAAGATGGCCGCCTAGGTTAAAAGCTCCGCTCGAGTTCTTTCAAATTGTTTGGGAATAACATTGAAATCCACTTTTTTCTGATGTGACTTTAAATTGCCGGATTGTGTAAGCATCCCAGTTCCTGATGGCGACTACCAAGACTGGAAAAATCAAAGCAGCGTTTGTGGCGGCGTCCGGGACCAAACAGATAAAGGCTGATCCGCCGACAAAGGTAATGGCGTCTGCAGACATGGTACTTTCAGAACTGCGGCAATTAAAAGATCTTATAACTATAAATATAGAGGCCACAACGGCAATTCGTGGGGACTTATAGGCTATGAAAGATAAAATGGAGTCTTACCAATCTCGATTTAATGATGTGGAGACTCAGGTCTCTTTGCTGTTGCTGTCTGCTGCCCCGATTCCAAATCTCACTAAAGAAATGGAACGCTTACACCAATCTATTGAAGATCTCTCAAATCGAAATAGACGAAATAATCTTCGAGTCTTGGGAATCCCTGAAGGAGCTGAAGGAAACACGATTGGAAATTTCCTTACTCAACTGGTTAAAACCAGCCTCCACGTGAAATTTGACCAGCCATTAGAAATAGAACGGGCGCATAGGGTTCCGGCTCGGCCTCTACACAACTCAAAATACCTGAGACCGATCATTTTTAAACTATTAAGATACCCGCAAGTATTACAAATACATGCTGCTGTAAGATCCCAGGCACCTATCAAATACTAGGCGGGCAATATTTTTTTGTGCCTGACTTAGCCAAAAACTCGGCAGATAAACGTAAGGCCCTTTTGGCATTGAGACCGCGCTTTCAAGCTCTAGGGGCCAAATACGGCCTACTTTACCCGGCACAAATGTGGGTAAGACATCACAATCAAACCAAACTTTTTCAAAACCCTCAAGACTTGGTTGATTATATACAGTCTTTTGAGCATCCACAGGAAATGGTCACCTGAATTTTTCTTTTTCTTTTTTTTTTTTTTAGCATGCCGGTATCATTTTTGAGCGACTTGATTCTGTTGGCACTTCACTTATGTTCAAGTCATTTGTAACATATATCATAACTAACTTGTTGGCTGTAATAAGTGCCTGATTAAGCTATGTGAATTTCTGTTGTTTCCGCTTAATTATATATCCTTGTTGAGCTGTGGACTCGGGGGGCCAGTCGGACCGCCTGGAGACCCATCACTGCAATCCCCTTTTATCAAAGGGGCTTAAGTGCTCTGCACTTCAGTTGCTTGTTTCTCGTGGACCTGCAATGGTTCCACTTTTCTGGTTTTTCTTCCTCTGTCTATTTCTTTCTCTGTCTATTTTCTCCTCTCTCTTTCCCTTATTCTTTCTCTCTCCTGTTGCCCATCAGTAATGCGGTTTGCGCCCTGGACCAAAGTCACTCGACATATCTCTACACCTCATGGATACCAAAATTACATCTTTTACAGTGGTTTCATTAAATGTAAAAGGCTTCTCACATCCTATCAAATGGAAAAAGATTCTTACCTACTTAGGATCTCTACAAACGGACACTGCGTTATTACAGGAGACTCATTTGACATTTCATGAATCTCTCAAATTAAAACAGCAATGGGTCGGACAGGTCTCAGCCCAGCGGTTCACAAGAAAAGGGGCATGGCTATCCTCATCCATAAAAACTTGGATGCAACTATCCTCCACCAATCTACAGATCCCGAAGGAAGATGGAATCTAATACAAATCTCCCTTAATCAGGACATATATACAATTCTCAATCTATACGCTCCTAATACTGATGATCCATTATTTTTTTAAACTACATTTGCCCACTTATTAACCATAGACTCATGATCTACTATCATTGGTGGTGACTTCAACCAGCTTTTGGACCCTTTTATCGACAGGAAGTCAACGGCTCGCCTCCATATTTCCAAATCTAGTACAACACTTAAACATCTTCTAATGGAGTTTGGATTATCTGATCCTTGGCACCTCATGAATCCACATGAAAGAGAATTCACATTCTACTCCTCTCCATACTCGTCCTACTCTAGGATTGACTATTTTCTTATCTCAAAAGGATTGTTGCCGAGATTCTTTCTACCTCAATTGCTCCTATATTGGTCTCTGATCATGCAGCTATAATACTTAAATGTCAATTACAGTCTCCCATTGTTGATCGCCTATGGAGGTTTAATTCCTCGTTAGTCTCAGACCCCGACTTTATTAAATTTCTACAAGAAAAGATTAAGGACTACTTTATTTTTAATGCACATTCAGAAGTATTGCTTGCTACACTATGGGACACTTTTAAAGCCACTATTCGCGGAGATATTATCAGCTTCTCCTCACACCGTCGGAAGCTGCAAAAGGCAGATATAGAAACTCTCCAAACAAAAGTAGCTACACTCGAAGCTCAACATATACAGAACCCAACTAAAGCTTCTTTGGATGCAGTATTGAAAGCCAAATTTCAATATAATCAGATGTTCAGTGTGAATGTTCTTCTTCATTCTTTTCATGCCAACTCTTCCTATTATGCTGAAAACAACAAATGTGGACATTTATTGGCTACTTATTTAAAGAAACATGAGGAAAAAAAGAGGATCACTGTCATCAAGTCCCCCTCCAATTAATCTTTGTCTCAAGATGATGCCATATTAAAAGCGTTCAGCAATTTCTATGCCAAGCTTTACCAAACAGAAACGATTGCCACAGTGGATGATATCCATTCTTTCTTCTCTACGATCTCACATCCTATTCTCATGGACCAACAACGTACTGATCTTGAACGTCCCATCTCCTTCCAAGAAATTGCTTCTGCGATCAACGCTCTACCCACAGGCAAGGCTCCCGGACCTGATGGGTTCACTATTGACTTTTATCGTGCCTTTCAAAAAGACTTATTACCCCACTTGAATAAATATTATTCTGCTGCGCTGTTACAACCATCTCTTTTTTCATCTTTCACTGTGGCGTGTGTTGTGGTGCTTCCAAAGCCAGGTAGAGAGACCACTGAAGTAGGTAATTATAGACCAATATCCTTATTGAACACTGACTATAAGATCTTCACAAAAATTCTAGCCACCAGATTAGCTGTGGTACTGCCTTCCTTGATTCATCCCGATCAATTGGGATTCATCAAAAATCGACTTATAGCTAATAATACTAGATTATTTCTCCATGTTCATAATGCTGTTCTCTCCTCCCCTACCCCAGCAGTTGCAGTCTCTCTGGATGCAGAGAGAGCTTTTGACCGCGTAGAGTGGTCATTTCTTCTTTCCACTATGCGACACTTTGGTTTTGGCCCAATATTTCTCTCTATGGTGCAGCTCCTATACCATTCCCCATCAGCCTTCTTATACATAAATAATTACGTATCCCCAACTTTTTCCCTCCATCGTGGCACCTGTCAAGGTTGTCCTCTCTCGCCCTACTTTTCAACCTGGCTTTGGAATCCCTACTCATTGCCATTCGGCACAATCCCAATATTGAAGGTGTTCAGATTGGACAAGAGATGTATAAATTGTCTGCATATGCCGATGATGTACTACTGTTTATGGTAAACCCTGATATCACACTTCTTCATCTACTGTTACAGATTGACAAATATTCCTTTCTTTCTGATTATAAAATAAATTGGCATAAAACTGAGTTGTTACCCATGAATACTTTAGGGGCAATGGTAGATCTTTCAAGCTCCTTGATCCGAAAAGTTCCTCAATGTCTTAAGTATTTGGGCATTAATTTTTTTCAAGATCCACACTTCACAGTTTTCAATGCGGAATCTAGGATTTTGCAATCTGCACGAGATTTAACTCTCAGTTGGTCAACACTTCATCTTACTTGGTGGGGTCGTCTAGATTCCATCCAAATGGTAGTTGCTGTTATGAATTCGCCGCCCGCGGGGTTCCCCCCCCCCCCCCGCGAGCCAGCTGACTCACCGCTGTTTTCTTCACCGAGGCGGCAGGACGCCGCCCTCGCCTTGCCCACGCGGCCCGGAGGCCGCCCACCGCCATCCCTGGCTCTGCGGTCAGAGCCGCGGCCTCCCACGGGGCAGGGAGTGCCCCCAATGTCATCCGGATCTTTGCGGCGTTTAGGCCGCAGCCTCGGGCTCGATTAGCGGCAGGAGCCGCCCCCGAGGTCTCCCGCAGCGGCTGGAGCCGCTGCCGACGCTGGAGCCTGCGTTCAGGCTCTCCCCTGCCCTCCCTGCAGCGTCTGACGCTGCCGACGTGAAGACGCTGTGCAGGCCGCTGTCCAGGGTCCTGCACAGCCCTGCTCCTGCTCCTCCTTAGGCGTGCGGCCGCGTCTCTTCACATTATTTAAAGGGCCAGACACAGGAAGTGTCTGGGCCCCACCTAATGACTGTTTCCTGGTTCCAGCCCTATAAAGGGGCTGCTCCGTCAGTTCTCCGTGGCCTTGCAACGTGTTCCAGTCTTCGCGCTGGAGGCTCCGGCCTGCCAGAGACTTTGTAAGATGATCTTCTTGTGGAGCTCCGCACCTTGATGTCTTGTTCCATGTTCCATGTTGTGCCTGAGGTCCATGTCCTGGTTTCTTTGCCTTCGTCCTGGTGTTCCTGCCTTCCTGATGTTCCTGCCTTCACTCCGCCTCGTCCTCGCTCTGGAGCCTTCTGGTACCGGTAGGCCGGGAGTTCCCGAGATGTAGTTCCTGGGTGGACTAGGCTGCCGGTGGACGGTTGTCCTGTGCTCCTGAGCCGTGAAGCCTGATGTGTCTTCCTGTGCTGTCCCGCTCCCGTCGTGGTCCGTGACCGGCCTTGGAGCTGTGTAGGGCGCGTAACGGACAGGGTGGTCCGCGACTCAGTCCCGCGGGTGGCCTGAGTAGGGCGCCCTGAGAGACAGTGCCAATGTCCATGCCTTGTGTCTTGCCTTGATGCCAAGTGTCTTCGTCTGCCTTATCCAGCCATGTGTCTTGCCTCGGATGCCGTTCGCATCATCCCAGCCATGAATCCTCGTCTTGGATGCCGTCTGCATCATCCTCGTCAAGTGTCTCGTCTGCGATGCCGTCCGCATCGATTCTGGTGTCTTGTATCCACAGCCCTGATGTCACGTCTTCTGCCAAGTGTCTTCGTGCCATGTGATGCTGTTGCCTCAACTCTAGTGTCTTCGTGCCAAGGCCCGTCTGCCCTCAACCTCAGGCCAGGCCTGCTGCTCCATGCTGCTCGCAGCAGGTCCGAAAGGGCCCGGAATGGTCGGAGGACCATTCACCTTCCAACATCCTCGGATGTTTGGCCATGGGAGCTTGCCGGCCTGGCAGAGGGTAGAGTATCCAGCCACACGGAGCCACCGTCAACCCTTGGTTCGGCCCTGGATGGCCGGGGTCGGGCTGAGGCCCATGGACACACTAAAACCACCGGTACATAACAGTTGCTCCCAAAATTACATACGTGCTTTCAATGATAAAAATCTTTGTCAAAAAGAATGGGTATCAACACCTTGATAGGATCCTTTCATCCTTTTTATGGAAGGCAAAGACTCCGCGAATTGCTCTCACTAAATTAAAATTACCCAAAGATAAAAGGGGGGTGAATTTCCCAAACGTTTATGCTTACCACCATGCATTCATTCTCCAACAGGTTTTTCAGCACTTTCGTGAAACTGATCATCTTTGGAATTCACCCCGCTGGTTGCCCCTGGAACACTCACTTCTTTCTCCTATTCCTCTCCCATGTTTTCCTGGCATGAAATTGCTATCTCGTCATGCTTCCAATCCCATCCTTAAAACTCTTCACAGAGCTTTCTCTTATTTTGATATCTTCCACTCTAAAAATATGTGTTCCTGGGCCAACTCTAACCTAGCCCCTATATGGCACAACAATATATTAACCGTAGATGGCCACTCATTGCACTGGCCTATATGGCAAGAGAGAGGTTTTTGGCTAATTACCTTGCTATTTGAGGATTCTAAGTTAATGCAATTTTCCACATTACAAAGGATTTACGGGATCCCTAACACTCAGTTTTATGCCTGGTTACAATTAAGAAGCATTTTTCAGGATATTCCTAATCCGCATTCATCTTTTACCCAAACCCCTTTCCTCGTGCAAATATATCGTGACCATGGGGTAAAAGGTCATCTAGCATCTCATCTTTATACATTTCTAGCAGATGCCCCCTCGAGCACCATCCATACTCGACTATACCCAGCTTGGTCACAAGATATTCCTGTACCTCTGAAAAGATTTGGAAACATCTATGGCTTACTTCCACGCGCATTTCACTATCTTCCAGTCTTACTCAATCATCCTTCTTTCTTATGCATAGAGCTTTGTGGACCCCATGGAGACTGCATAGAGCTGGCCTTCTTCAGTCTGATCAATGTTGGTCTTGCTCTACACCTAAAGCGACTTTAGAACATATTCTCCTGTCCCTATATACACACATTTTGGAGTCAAGTTTGGCAGACAATCTCTCTCATTCTGCAGCTTAAACAGCCCCTCACATATCCCTTAATTTTTCTTAAAGGTGCAAATCCTTTACTAAACATATCGCTTCCACACAGAAAATTACTTGACTTTTTGTTTACGGTCGCTTTCCATAACATCATCTCTAACTGGAAGCGTAGTGACTTGCTTTCTTATCATCTTTGGTGGAATACTGTGTGTCTATATTGCAAGTATGAAAAAGCCATGGCTATTAAATGCAACCGATTAACATCTTGGAGTAGGGTGTGGAAGTCTTTAGATGATTATACCTTAACTAACCATTAATATTACCAATGGTCTAAGGCAGGGGTCAGGAACCTTTTTAGCTGAGAGAGCCATAAACGCCAAATATTTTAAAATGTAATTCCGTGAGAGCCATACAATATGTTTAAAACTAAATACAAGTAAATGTGTGCATTTTATGTAAGATCACACTTTTAAAGTACCATAAGTCTCTGAAAATATTACACCAGGCCTTAAGACACCAATACATCTCCTATTAGGAAAACGGACCAAGTCAGGCTGCTATAGAGTCCTACACAGAAACTACACGCCAGCAGAAAACCTCACCTGAATCACGTGCTGTCCCTCACCTAACATAGAATAAAGAGACCAAAACGCAGAACAAGAAGCATGCAGAAAAAACTGAATTGGAAACTGCAACAAGCCAGAGTCTCTGTATGCAGTGTAACAAAGGAAAAAAGAAACATCACCCATCCTTATAAAACAAATCAAGAAATATAAAATCATCAGCAGTAAAACTGTACTAACAAAAAGAACATATTTCGAAACAGCTGATGGGTGGAATATCCAACAATTAAAAACTCATATAAAACATTTCCAGATACCAACAAAATATTTCAAAATAGCAGACACAAAGACCCAGTAATGAAAAATAATAAGGATACAAAAATTTTTTTTGCTCTGCATACCTGGGAACGTTTGATATCCAGGTGTCCTGAGATTGTTCTGAATTAGCAGGAGGCGGGGTGGTTTGCTTGGAACTTTCTCCTCTCTCAGTCACATACCAGCGCTCTCACACTGGCTCTCAATGACACACCTATACACACATGCTCTCAGTACTCACATATACACATGTTTTTTCTCTCTCACTTATATAGGCTCTTAATTATGCATTTACACACATGCTGTCTATCTTTTCACGCTTACACACAGACACACAGGCTTTCAATCACATAAATACATGCTGTCTTTTTCTCTCACACACAGACTCTCATTTACATGCTTACAAACATGTCCTCTCTTTCTCTCATTTACACACAGGCTCTCAATTACATACTCACATGCTCCCTCACCTAAATCAGCTCTCAATCATACATAGACATACATGGTCTCTCTCTCTCATTTAAACACAGGCTCTCAATCACATACTCACATGCTCCATCACCTAAACCAGCTCTCAATCACACACAGACACACATGATCTCTCTCTTACTTATACACACAGGCTCTTAATCATACATACACATGATTTCTCTCACACACAAAGGATCTCAATCATACACACATACTCTTTCACACAAACAGGTTTTCAATCACAAACTTACACATACAGGTTCCCAATGGTAAACTTACATTCATGCTCTCTCTCTCTCACAGGCAGGCTCTCAATCACAGACATACTCTCTTTCACATATACAGGCTCTCAATCATTCACATACATGCAATCTCTCTCTCACCCACACACACCCACTCACTCACACAGGCCCCCCCCCCCCCCCCGCGGCCCGGAAGAGGAAGTGGAGCGTATTGGGTGCCTGCGCGGCAAGAAGAGGCCACGCTAGTGCGCTCGGCATCGGCCCGAAGAAAAGAAGACTGCAGCGCGGCTCGGAGGAAAAAGAAGAGCTTCAACCGCAGCCGATGGGACTCTGCCTCCGCGAGGGCTGAAAATGAAGAGGTTAGCGTTGGGAGGAGGCTGCTGCTGCGAGTTCCCGGGGTGGGGGAGAGAGAGAGTGAATGAGCGAGCAAGCATGTGTTTGCTCGCTCATTCACTCTCTCTCTCTCCCCCACCCCCACCCCGGGAACTCGCGGCAGCAGCCTCCTCCCAACGCTAACCTCTTCATTTTCAGCCCTCGCGGAGGCGGAGTCCCATCGGCCGCGGTTGAAGCTCTTCTTTTTCCTCCGAGCCGCGCTGCAGTCTTCTTTTCTTCGGGCCGATGCCGAGCGCACTAGCGTGGCCTCTTCTTGCCGCGCAGGCACCCGATTCGCTCCACTTCCTCTTCCGGGCCGCGGGGGGGGGGGGGGGGCAGGAGAAAGAGAGCACGCCGGTGCCGCTGACTCCAGCTGTCCTGCCGCGTTCCACCCGGGCTGACAGCATTTTAAGCCCGGGCGGAGGAGGACCAGGCAGCAGCTGGGTCAGCGGGAAAGTGTGGCGAAACTGGTCTGCGAGCCAGATGCAGCCCTCAAAAGAGCCATATCTGGCTCGCGAGCCATGGGTTCCCGACCCCTGGTCTAAGGCATATTCCGTACAACAGATCATTTTGACCATATTTCCTTTCCTTTACCTATTACTAACCTATCTAATTTCTTAATTTTCCTGCTCTTACTTGTCTTTTCTATCTTCTTCCCTATCACTCTTTCCCTCTTCTCGTTTGTTTGCTTATATGTCAGTTCCTCTCCTACTTGCGCTCGACAAAAACCCCTACCCAGCCGCCCCTGGGGGCTCCTTCAACCGTTATCCATTACAACTGAGCCTTAGACCCATCTGTCCACTGACTTCATAGCAAAATAGGCGCGCCGGCGAGCAAGGGCCCTGCGCGCGTAAATCCAGAAGGATTTAAGCACGCAGGGCTTTTAAAATCCGCCCCATAGTGCACTGTTTTATAAAAAGTTAATGTTTTAGGTAATCATCTTATGCAAGGACAAGATAAAAAGCAAAAACCATTTGTATATTTCATTTCCTTCACATTCTGTGTACACCTGTACAAATATAAATTGACATTGGATCTTTACATATACAGGCTTTGCATCTTATCCTTAATGCAGAATCATGATTACAACTAAGAACACAGAAGCAGGAAGTGGCACCCCTATAACAGTAAATCAGCCAGAGTTTAGATTGATTTCAGGTTACCTGTACTAAGAAACTTACCTCTACTCTGGATAAGTGATTTCTTACCCAGTTAAACTCCCTAACGCAGCTTCCTGCACAAAAAAATTTTTTTATATTTTTTTTTTTTTCAGCAGCCCATAAGCAGACTGCAGGTAATGTTTTGTCTCAAGGCTTTCTCTCTGCCTCTGGGGCCGATGCAATAAAGGCGAGTAGAAAGCAGGCTAAGGGTCGCTTGCGCATCCTTGCTAACGCGAACCCAAACGTTTTTCGTGACTGCTGTACGCTGGTCACAAAAACCAACGCCAATAAACCCGGCGTCTGTTTTCGTGACTGCCATAGGGCAGTAAGTGAAACTGACGCCGATAAACCCGGCGTTGGTTTTAGTTGCTAAAAACTAATGCCGAGTTTATCGGCATCGGTTTCCCTTACTGCCCTATGGTGGTCACGAAAACAGACGCTGGATTTAGCGGCATCGGTTTTCGTGACCGGCGTATGGCAGTCACAAAAACAGACGCCGATAAACCCGGCGTTTGTTTTCATGACGTTTACTGAAAACCAATGCCAAGTTTATCAGCGTCTGTTTTCGTGGCTGTCCGCCGCTAAGGAAAACCAACACCAATAAACTCGGCTTTGGTTTTTAGCAGTCACGAAAACCAACACATCGGCCCCAGATTAAAAAGCATCAGTCTAACATTAGGGAGAGAGAAAGCCTTTATGATGCAAGAGAGAGCTTCAGTCTGATGTTGGAGGACAGTGAATTTAGTCTTTGATTAGGTGTCAGGGACAGATGGCAAACCGGTTTCTGCAGTTGTTGCAAGAGTGCTGGAAAATGCCACAAATTTGTAGCGATGTTCCAAGCACAACATGCTGGCTCCAAGTTATGTGAGGAGTTTATCTGGGTCAGGAGAGATGCAGGGCTGTTAATCTTCCTGACAGCTGCTTTGCTTGTGTGAGAGAGAAAGGACTCCCTTGTGTTTGTGCAGTGGCTGTCCACTGGTAACAAAAACAGACACCATTAAACTTGGCATCAGTTTCTGTGATGGGCCCGATCGTCAATTTTTTTAAATTATTTCTTTTTATTCTTTTTTCGATGCACACCTGACTGCTCCTGGCAGTTGTTAATAGATGACAGTTAAATGTGTGTCAGAGACGCACATTTTTCTTTTTGCATCGGGAGTGAATGCCTAATATTCTCAGTCACATGCATTTGCATGTGAAGAGCACTATTGCATTCACTCCACATTAGACACGTGTTAAATAGGCGCTAATCCCCTTATTGCATTAGGGGATTGATTAGCGCCTATTTTACTGGCTTTTTTTTCTCTGTTGTCTGAGAACTGGGTGCCCGAGGGTCTGACTCCCCCTGTTAGTCAGGGTGAGAATCTGTTTGCTTCCTAGGACTGTTTTTCAGTACATTTTTCTCACAAATCCCTCTCTCATTCATAATTCTCCAGTGTAGGACTTTTCCAGTCATAGTTCTGTATGATTTAAAGTGATATTTCACTGCAAGGTACCAACAGTAGTCCAGGGAGCTGTGACATGCAAATTCCTTACCTGAATCTCTGACTGATCTATTCAATGGTCATTTAAGCAACCTTTTCAATCTCATTCTGTGTTTCCTGGGCTGATAGCTCATGTTACATAGCTGTATTGTCCTCTTTGTTTCTCTGCTGCAATTGACTTAAATGGTAGCATGCTCTTTAACTCTCTCTCCCTTGGGAGGGAGGTTTCAAAGATAAATATAACACATTAAATCAAAATTCATAACAGAATTAAAAATAAATCAGTCCTAATGACAATCTAGCCTTTAAAATAAATAAGCAGATCAAATGTAGCCAAGATCCACTCAAAATTACAATACAATTGAATGATCCCAAAAAATTAGAACAAATGTGTCCCTTAAATGCAGCACCCGAGGCATAGTATTTCATAACTGGGGAACTGCACAAGAAAATGACTGGTCCCTAGTCTGATACAAGCTAGCAGAATTAATAGAATGTTTAATGTTTAAAATATTTATATCTTGCATTATCTACAATTTTAAGCAGGTTACAGAAAAATGTTCATAAAATACCGAAAAACTGCAAATTAACATTAGACAAAACATTACATCAGTTAAAATCCATAAAAGTCAAAATTAATAATTAAGCAAAAAACCAAAAAATGCCTGTATATCTATTTTTAAAAAAGCCTCCTCAAACAAATTGTCTAGTCAGTTTTGAATGCCTTAAAACTTACTTCAACCCAGAGGGACTCTGGCAGGCTCCAGCAACCAAAAACATTTATTACCTTAAGTCTGCTAATTTTATCTGACTAAGTGTGAGCCAATACCTGATCCTGCTTTGGGGAATCAATTATGCCATTGCCATAGCATTGGCTAACAAGATCTTGACTACCTGATCCTGAAGAATAGAAGCAAAGTAAAAGGAGTGTATTTACCTACTGCTCTGGTTTCCAATTGATTGATTGATGGATCACTTGGCTTCTTCCGGATTCCAAGTGCCTTGAGCCACTATATAGTGAGTATCCCAGCTCCAGAGACTGGCACCCAAAGCCATCATTACCCAAACAGGAGATTCAAAATTCAAAATCCACCCCTACTGTCAGGTTCTTATATACTAGCTACCAAAGCAGAACTCTCTCTGGCTTACATCATCAGAGGGAGTCTCATGAAAACACCTGGGTCAGAGGAGACCACTTCAAAAGCAAGTACCTCTGCAAGGGTTTATGTGCGCACTTGTCTAAAGAACTAAATCCAAGGCAGCCGCCATGAAACCCAATACCTGAAGATAAATCCATGCCATGGATCACTGAATCCTCAATAAAACTATGCCCTTTGTTCTGCAACTTCCAGATCTTTGTCTGTCAACTTCATCCATCCTTCCCTGTTGTTGAACCGAAACCCCAAGTACTCCAAGGATCAAGAGGGAAGCAAGATGCTTTTGTCGAAACTGGAAACCCAGCCCAGAGCCTGCTGATTCACTTTGCTGGGTCAGCTTCTTTCAGATTCACCAACCATCAAGACACAGATGTACTAAAATACTTTCTCCATGCAGGGCCACCATCACAACCATTACCATTACTACCTTAGAAAAAGATCTTGGAGCCACAGTCAACTCAAAAGGGAAAGCCTGACATTGAAGGTGCCCCATCCCCATCACTGCAAGGCAAAAATATTTAAGAACATAAGAACATAAGAAAATGCCATACTGGGTCAGACCAAGGGTCCATCAAGCCCAGCATCCTGTTTCCAACAGTGGCCAATCCAGGCCATAAGAACCTGGCAAGTACCCAAAAACTAAGTCTATTCCATGTAACCATTGCTAATGGCAGTGGCTATTCTCTAAGTGAACTTAATAGCAGGTAATGGACTTCTCCTCCAAGAACTTATCCAATCCTTTTTTAAACACAGCTATACTAACTGCACGAACCATTCTTTTAATCGGGATATGCAGATATGATTCCATCAGATCTGATACATAGAAACATAGAAATGATGGCAGAAAAAGACCAAACGGCCCATCCAGACTGCCCAGCAAGCTTCGCACTTTTTTTTTCTCATACTTATCTGTTACTCTTGGCTCTTAGTAACCTTTTGGTTCTATTTCCCTTCCACCTGCACCATTAATGTAGAGAGCAGTGTTGGAGCTGGCTGCATCTAAGTGAAATATCTAGCTTATTTAGTTAGGGGTAGTAACCGCCGCAATAAGCAAGCTATACCCATGCTTATTTGTTTACCCAGACTATGTAATTCAGTCCTTGTTGGTTGTTGTCTGTATATAGATCCACTTTTCTTCATTGAAGCAGAGAGTTATGCTGGATATGCATTGAATGTGAAGTATCAGAATTTCTCCCTTTCTCCCAATAACTCAATGCACTTTAAATATGTACAGAGGGATATATACCGTGAAACTCGATTACACAAATATTATCACCTCTTAATGTTTTTTTTGAATTTTTCATTATCTATATTTGTCTTCTTTATCACCCGCGTGACTGTATAACTATCCTCTTGTTTTACATTATTTTCAAATTGCGTTTAACCAGAAAAACATTTTTAAGGACAGAGAAGGAAGGTTTCATACAGATTTATATGTCACTACATCCAGTAGTGTTTTCAATGTAATCATTAACCAACCTCCTCCTACCTAGTATTTTTGTACCTATAATCTAGCATGTGTATACTCCTTTTTGTTAGAACATTTTTTAGTTTTGTTTTTTTATGTGCAAAAATCTTTAAAAATCTTAATTACCAGTCTATGTCAACACAACACTTTTTTTGGGTTGCAATATTTGTTTTTAACACGAACCGTTAATCACTATGAAAACGCTGCTATACTTGATTAATTTCTATGATGTAGTAACCAACTTAAACTGAATAAAACGTTTTCCCGACTTATCTGAGGTTCAAAATTTCCCAACAAGGCCTTGTTTCAGATCCGTAGATCTTTCTTCAGGGGATTTTCATCTGCTTTCAACTCATCGGAATCATTCGGCATTTCGTGATACTCTATATCTAAATCGCTATCTGATGACATTAAGAACTCTCTTTCACACGCTGTTACGATAATGGGCTTCAGAGTCTCTTTCCTGAAGTGGAATACCTGCTTCAGGTACCCCTATTCTTTGGTACCACAAAGTAAACTGAATACCAAACCTGTCCCCGTTGAGTCTATGAGACTAGAACCACCACCCCTATATTAGTCCGGGGGGAATTCTGAGCTACTGCGGAGCTCAGAATTTGAGCAGAATTCCCTCTCTGTGCAGAAATTCCAGTTTCTGCACAGAATTTGGAGCAGACCTCACTGTACCACAAGCGGACCCCATCCTGCTTGCCACAAAGAGCAAGGAGGTCTCAGCATGCCACATGGTGATGAAGAGGAAGGAGTCCTGGCATGCCATGTGGCAGCGAAGAGAAAGGAGGCCCCGGCGTGCTGCATCTCAGTGAAGTGGAAGGAGGCCCTGGTGTGTTGCGTGGCAGCAAAGAGGAAGGAGGCCCCAGTGTGATGTGTCAAGGTGAAGAGAAAGGAGGCCCCAGTGTGCTGCGGCACAGTGAAGATGGAGTGCAAGTCCCAGCATGCCACGAGCGAAGCAGGCCCCAATGAGTCTGTGTGTAGTGGTTGTGTGAGAGACTGAGAGGCTGTGTGTAGAGTTATGTGTTTAAGACTGCAAGCTGGTGTGTGTGTATGGGAGAGCGTGATAATGGTGTGTATGTGTGTGCGCCAGAGAGAGGGAGTCTTTGTGTGGAGACTGTGAAGGAATGTGTATGTGTGTGAGACATTGGGAGCTGGTGTGCATGAAAAAGGGAGTGTGTGTTATGTGAGGGAGCTTGTTGTGAAATAAGGAGCCTGTGTGAAGGGATGTGTGTGTGTGAGAAAGAGGGAGCCAATGTGCAGGGGTGTGTGAGAGAAAGAGATAGGTAGCTTGTGTGAGGGTGTATGCATGAGAGAGAAAGCGAGCCTAGGTGAGGGTGTGTGAGTGAGAGAGAGGGAGCCTGTATGAGAAGGTATATATGTGCACGAGAAAGAGGGAACCCTGTGAGTGTGAGATAGAGGGATAGAGGGAGCCTGTCTGAGAGGCAGTACCGAGAGAAGGGTCAAACTCTGGGAAGGAGTTGAGATAGTGGAGGGTGAAGGGGTTTGGGGGCCTGAGAAGGCAAAGTGAAAGGACTCTGGCCAGGGGAGCAGGGAGAGAGGAAGGAGAGAAGGAAGGGACATTCTTACAATGTACTTCTAGGGAAATTCTGCTCAAAATATTTAAAACTCTAAGAACATAAGAACATAAGAAAATGCCATACTGGGTCAGACCAAGGGTCCATCAAGCCCAGCATCCTGTTTCCAACAGTGGCCAATCCAGGCCATAAGAACCTGGCAAGTACCCAAAAACTAAGTCTATTCCATGTAACCATTGCTAATGGCAGTGGCTATTCTCTAAGTGAACTTAATAGCAGGTAATGGACTTCTCCTCCAAGAACTTATCCAATCCTTTTTTAAACACAGCTATACTAACTGCACGAACCACATTCTCTGGCAACAAATTCCAGAGTTTAATTGTGCGTTGAGTAAAAAAGAACTTTCTCCGATTAGTTTTAAATGTGCCCCATGCTAACTTCATGGAGTGTCCCCTAGTCCTTCTACTATCCGAAAGAGTAAATAACCGATTCACATCTACCCGTTCTAGACCTCTCATGATTTTAAACACCTCTATCATATCCCCCCTCAGTCGTCTCTTCTCCAAGCTGAAAAGTCCTAACCTCTTTAGTCTTTCCTCATAGGGGAGTTGTTCCATTCCCCTTATCATTTTGGTAGCCCTTCTCTGTACCTTCTCCATCGCAATTATATCTTTTTTGAGATGCGGCGACCAGAATTGTACACAGTATTCAAGGTGCGGTCTCACCATGGAGCGATACAGAGGCATTATGACATTTTCCGTTTTATTCATCATTCCTTTTCTAATAATTCCCAACATTCTGTTTGCTTTTTTGACTGCCGCAGCACACTGAACCGACGATTTCAATGTGTTATCCACTATGACACCTAGATCTCTTTCTTGGGTTGTAGCACCTAATATGGAACCCAACATCGTGTAATTATAGCATGGGTTATTTTTCCCTATATGCATCACCTTGCACTTATCCACATTAAATTTCATCTGCCATTTGGATGCCCAATTTTCCAGTCTCACAAGGTCTTCCTGCAATTTATCACAATCTGCTTGTGATTTAACTACTCTGAACAATTTTGTGTCATCTGCAAATTTGATTATCTCACTCGTCGTATTTCTTTCCAGATCATTTATAAATATATTGAACAGTAAGGGTCCCAATACAGATCCCTGAGGCACTCCACTGTCCACTCCCTTCCACTGAGAAAATTGCCCATTTAATCCTACTCTCTGTTTCCTGTCTTTTAGCCAGTTTGCAATCCACGAAAGGACATCGCCACCTATCCCATGACTTTTTACTTTTCCTAGAAGCCTCTCATGAGGAACTTTGTCAAACGCCTTCTGAAAATCCAAGTATACTATATCTATCGGTTCACCTTTATCCACATGTTTATTAACTCCTTCAAAAAAGTGAAGCAGATTTGTGAGGCAAGACTTGCCCTGGGTAAAGCCATGCTGACTTTGTTCCATTAAACCATGTCTTTCTATATGTTCTGTGATTTTGATGTTTAGAACACTTTCCACTATTTTTCCTGGCACTGAAGTCAGGCTAACCGGTCTGTAGTTTCCCGGATCGCCCCTGGAGCCCTTTTTAAATATTGGGGTTACATTTGCTATCCTCCAGTCTTCAGGTACAATGGATGATTTTAATGATAAGTTACACATTTTTACTAATAGGTCTGAAATTTCATTTTTTAGTTCCTTCAGAACTCTGGGGTGTATACCATCCGGTCCAGGTGATTTACTACTCTTCAGTTTGTCAATCAGGCCTACCACATCTTCTAGGTTCACCGTGATTTGATTCAGTCCATCTGAATCATTACCCATGAAAACCTTCTCCATTACGGGTACCTCCCCAACATCCTCTTCAGTAAACACCGAAGCAAAGAAATCATTTAATCTTTCCGCGATGGCCTTATCTTCTCTAAGTGCCCCTTTAACCCCTCGATCATCTAACGGTCCAACTGACTCCCTCACAGGCTTTCTGCTTCGGATATATTTAAAAAAGTTTTTACTGTGAGTTTTTGCCTCTACAGCCAACTTCTTTTCAAATTCTCTCTTAGCCTGTCTTATCAATGTCTTACATTTAACTTGCCAATGTTTATGCTTTATCCTATTTCTTCTGTTGGATCCTTCTTCCAATTTTTGAATGAAGATCTTTTGGCTAAAATAGCTTCTTTCACCTCCCCTTTTAACCATGCTGGTAATCGTTTTGCCTTCTTTCCACCTTTCTTAATGTGTGGAATACATCTGGACTGTGCTTCTAGAATGGTATTTTTTAACAATGACCACGCCTCTTGGACATTTTTTACTTTTGTAGCTGCTCCTTTCAGTTTTTTTCTAACAATTTTTCTCATTTTATCAAAGTTTCCCTTTTGAAAGTTTAGCACGAGAGCCTTGGATTTGCACACTGTTCCTTTTCCAGTCATTAAATCAAATTTGATCATATTATGATCACTATTGCCAAGTGGCCCCACCACCGTTACCTCTCTCACCAAGTCCTGTGCTCCACTGAGAATTAGATCTAAAATTGCTCCCTCTACATCTTTAACTAATATATTTTTCTGTATTATATTTTAAATGAATTACTTAAAGATTGCCATGTATATTGTGCTATTTTAACCAATATAAAGTATGCAGAATTTTGCAGAATTTTCAATTTTTGTGTGCAGAATTTTTAATTTATTTGTGCAGAATTCCCCCAGGACTACTATATGCAGCACCCACAAAATAATTGTATGCAAAGCTTCCTCTTATGAACAGATTGACAAGAGGAAACAAAGGGCCGGATTTTCAAAAGGCCCGGCGGTGCACATAAAGCCCCGGGATACGTCCCGGGGCTTTATGTGCAAGCGTTCGTCCCGGGGCTTGCAAAAAGGGGCAGGGTCAGTGGCTTCTGGCACAGTGGCCATTTTGCTGCTGTGTCAGAGATTGCATGCCGGCAATCGGCTGGCAGGCGCAAAAGGTAAAACAAAAATTTGGGGGGGGGTTAGAGTAGGGCTGGGGGGGGGGGAAGGTTAGGTGAAGGGTTAGGAAGGACAAATTAGGGGGAAGGGAAGTTCCCTCACAGGCTGCTCAGATTTTGGAGCAGCCTGGGAGGGAATGGGGGAAGGCTGTGCGGCTCGGCGCGCAAGGTGCACAATTGTGTACCCCCTGGCGCACGCCTCCCCTGGATTTTATAACTTGTACGTGCCTGCGCACACAAGTTATAAAATCGGGTGTACATTGCGTGCGCCGGGTAGCACTCGCACATGTACGCCCGCGCGCAACCTTTTAAAATCTACACCAAGAAGAGGTCACATGATGTGGTAAGCTGGGAGGACGTGTTTCTTCCTGGCTCCAGGCCCGCCTCACCAATCTCGATTCATCTTAATGCGCCACTGCTTAAATTTAAATGTGTGACTTCATAAGGGACAGGGCTTATGTCCACTGTCCGTTTTTGGAGCAAGAGACCACTCCCGATGATGACTAAGAACAGCAAAAAAGACAAAGAAAAATCGAGGGCTCCAGACCTAAAGATGGCGGCCACAGCAGACAGTGAGTCTCCCTCCCCCCCACTGCCGCTTACGCTTGCTGATATTAAGGACGCGATCCGAGAGGCATTAGATGAAAAATGGACCTTACTTACGGCACAGCTGGGGGAGGTTCGCAATACCGTAGCAGCCCTACCTCCGAGATTAGAAACAGCTGAAGCGCGGATTTCAGAGCTGGAAGATGCTGCGGCCGTCAATACTACCAAGATGGCCACTCGCGATAAAACTTTACAGGCCCTGCAGGCTAAAGTTGATGAATTAGAAAATCGGGCGCATCGTGACAATCTAAGGTTCCTAGGATTCTCGGAGAGTATAGAGGATCGTTCACTGTGTTCTCTTCTGGAAACCTGGCTCCCAGACGTGTTAGCATTGCCTCATTTGCAAGGGAAGCTGGTGGTGGAGAGAGCGCACCAGTTGGGGGTGAAGACAGCGTCCTCGGGACGACCAAGGCTCGTCATTGCTAAAATTTTGAATTCAGCTCATAAGGCAGAGATTTGGCGGGCCTCCAGGTCGAAATCGGAGCTGCTGTATCAGTCTCACCCTATTCATGTATTCCAGGACTTTTCGGCCTCAATGTCTGAAGCACGACAAGGTGTCTCCTCTATCTGCTCTTCCCTGCATAATCGGGACATGAAATTTGCACTGATGTTTCCAACCCGCTTGTGGATTTGGTAGAAAGACAGGGTCCATAATTTTGAATCCACAGAGTTAGCCAAGGTTTTTTTGGACTCTCTTGCCACCTGAAATGATACGGTTCGGATCGCCGATAGTTTTGTCATGGCCCAGTTTTTGGTGGTTTGCAGCGGGCGCCGAAGCCTCAACTTCCCCTTCTGCCACATAAGGCTGCGTGGGAAGAACTATCCCTTTGGTTTTGCGCCCTGGGCCTTGGCATAGATTGTTGTTTTTTGGCGTCCTGGGCCCAAGACTCAATAACCAGTTTGGTTTCTTTTTTCGTATGGGGCCTTATCCATTGTTCTGCTCAGCACATTACTTCATTTTGTTCAGGCAAGTGTAGCTGGTTTTCGTGGCGATGGACTCTCTGCATCTGTTGCGCATGGTGAACGATGGACATTTGATGTGGGTATGTACATGTTTTGGAGAACTGTCGGCATGTTGGCCTATATCTCGTGTGAACACTCAGGACTCTAAGCTACCGCACTGCTCTTGGCTCTGGGGACAGACTTTGGAATTACAGCTGTGGTATTGTTACGTATGCGGCCTCGAAAGGCCTTGCATTCTGTTACGTAGTGAGTGTTTCGTGTGCCCTTGGGCCTCAGCTCGACCCCAGACAGATCCAGGACCGAACCGAGGGTTGGCGACGTGTCCCAGCATGGCAGAACATGGTCTTACCCTCTGCCAGGCCTGCAAGCTCCCAGAGCCAACAACAGATGATGTTGGTAGGGGAACGGTCCTCCGACTGTTCCGAGCCCTTTCGGACCTGCCGCTTGAATCGGCATGGAGCAGCAGGCCGGCCTGAGGATGAGGTCAGATGGAGGCCTTGACACGAAGACATAAGACCAAGGTTGATGCGACGGCATCACAGATGAGGGTTAAAGCAAAGACATGACACCAGGGCTGATGCAACAGCATCAGAGACGAGGAACTTGGCGAAGTCCAGATGAGACGAGAAGCTGGGAAGGAAGACACTGGCACTGTCTCTCAGGGCACCCTACACAGCCCACCTACACGGGCGGTCCCAATGGGCTGGTCGGGGACCACCCTGTCCCACTGCGCGCCCTACACAGCCCGAGGAGACTGGTCACGGACCACGAGGAGAGTGGGACAAGCGCAGGAAAGGAATCCAGCTGGCAGAGACTTCAGTGACCGGAACAGGAACCAGACGGAATGGATTTACCCTCACGGAGGTCACCTGGAGGACTAGGAGAGCTGGAACATCACAGGAACAGACATCAGGGAGATCAGACACCAGGATACCTGGACGGGGACCTCAGGCAATGAAGACATGGTTCTAGACACAGGCGAGACGAGGAGCTCCACGAAGAAGACAAAGGCCAGTCGGAACACTGGACAGCAGGAGCTTCCAGAGATGAAGTAACTCCGAGGCAAGGCAAGGCTGACTGGAAGTTGAAGTCCTTTTATAGGGCTGCAGACCGGCGACTCCCTGGGAGGAGTTTGGATGGCCCACACCTAGCTGGCCCTATAACTAAGGAGGAGTGCTGCGGGCCGGCCCCTAGGGAGAAGGGCATGGCTCAAACCAGGAAGTCCATGCAGACACAAGCAAGCCTCAGGCAGGCCCCAAGAACACTGAGGCTTCCCAGGCCCTGGAGCAAATCCTGGATAGTTCATAGGCGAGACCCCGGTTTCGAAGTGGCCTCCAGGAAGAGGTAAAGAGCCTTCCGTAGCACCGCTACAGGAGGGTTCATAACAGGTATCCCCTGTAGGATTGTTTCTAAGGGTTTTTTCTTTTTACTTTTCTTTTGGAACTTTAATGGCTATGCCACCGTGCCTTAGGTGTAGCAGGACCTGCATGGGACATCTTGGCTGGACAGATCTGTGCACTTAGAATTGCTTTTAGGTGGACTTCATGGTTATTGAACTATAGGGGAGGGAATATTTGTATTCTTGCTAGATTGGTGTTAATCTGGGGGGTTGGGTTAGTTTTCCAGGTTTAGAGGCTTATGCGATTTCTTTCCTTGCTTGATGTGGGGGTGGGGTGGGGGTGGTGGTGGTCCTAGGCACAGCTAAACGTGACCTTCGTACTTCCTCTATGGAAGTTTTCCAGGTCTGGATGTTGGGGAGTCAAGGGGGGGGGGGGAAGTCAAGGTGACTTAGGGAGGTGGGGGGGGGGGGAACGAGGTGGAGAGAAGAGTGGGAGGGGGGATGGGGTGGGACAGAGAGGTGGGTGGGGGTGGTTGACTATCAGTTTTTGTGGGTGAGTGAAAGTGTCATATTGCTGTTTTCATTCCTACATTCACAGCTCTCTTGGAGAGGGGGAGCGTTGGGGGGAGCCTCAGCTGGGAGGGCTCCCGCCGGGCAATCCATAATGACCAAGCTGTTACTCCTTGTATCTCAAGATTTGGATATGAGTAATAACACACGCTTTGTTTCTTGGAATGTTTGTGGGATATAGTCGCCTGTTAAGCGCTCTAAAGTGCTTTCTTTGTTAAAGAAAAAAATCGACGCTGGTGGCATACTTGCAGGAGACGCACCTCTCCGCGGCCGAGCACGCTAAATTGCACCGTGACTGGGTGGGGGAAGTCCGGTTTGCCCCAGCCTCCTCAAAGTCAGCGGGAGTAGCAATTCCGATACATAAGCGGCTTCCTTTAAAAATTAGCAAAGAAATTGTAGATCCACAGGGCCGCTATCTCATTTTGGTTACTGAATTATATGGCCAGACTGTTGTGTTATGCAATGTATATGCCCTTAATACATATAGCCCCAGTTTTTTCAGGGGACTTTATTCTCATTTGATCCAATACTTAGCAGACATACTAGTTATAGGGGGAGATTTTAACACCGTCAGAGACGCGACTTTAGATGCTTCTCAATCCCACAGAAGGGAGCAGGGCATGGGACGGGGCCCACAGCTTTTGGAAAACATGTTGCATGTGCTAGATACGTGGCGAATTCTTCACCCAATAGAGCGGGACTTCACTCATGTCTCTCGAGCCCACGCGTCCTTTTCGCGGCTAGACTACTTTCTTGTAAGCAGTCACGCGTTTCCGCTCGTACAGGACGCGGGAATTGATAATATTGTAATATCTGATCATGCCCCCATTTGGGTAGATTTTCAGTTCTCTGGTAGCCAACACACGACTAAGCTTTGGTGTTATCCATACTTTTTGGCTAATAATACGAAATTCCGGGACTACTTGCACGCTAAATGGGCTGATTATGTGGCATTTAACCAAGCTCATGTCTCCCAGCCTGCCCTGTTTTGGTACACGGCGAAAGCAGTGCTCAGGGGTGATATTATATCTTATGTTTCCCATCGTCGGAAGGATCTTAATTAACGTATCCTGACGCTGCGTAAGGCTCGGAATCGGTTGGCTGCTGCTGAAACTGAGCAGGCTCGTGCTACCTATCGATCTCTGCAGGCGGCTCTAAATTCCCTTATACATCAGCGGGCGAAGAAACGCTTCACATACTATCAATTTCACCTTTACCAATACAGTAATAAAACTGGGCAAATGATGTCCAATTTGATTCGGTCAGCCCGGACAAATAGGTTCATCACGGCACTGCGAACCTCTCCCACTACGGTAGCCAGGGACACCCCTTCTATCTTAAAGGGATTCCGGGACTTCTATTCCATTTTATATACCTCAGAGGGCGGGAGAAAGGAGGCCTGTGCAAAGTTTTGCTCCCAGTTACCTCTTCCGTGTTTATCTAGGGACCAAAAGGAGATGCTTAATTGGCCCATCACAGAGAAAGAAGTCTGGTTATTCGCCGTGCCTGAAATTTCAAAGCCCCAGGACCAGATGGTTACACCGCGGAGTTCTTTAAACTTCTGGTCGATCAGATTAGTGGGTCCTTTGGCTGCGGGGTTCTCGGAATTGATAACTCACGGTTCCTTTCCGGCCCAGGATAACTTGGCCCTAATCACTCTCATCCCAAAGGTGGGCAAGGATCCCCTTTTACCTGAGTCCTATCGCTCCATATTGCTGTTAAACTTGGATCATAAATTACTGGCGAACATATTGACTGATAGACTGGCTATCATTCTACCCTCTCTTGTTGGTGACCATCTAGTTGGTTTTGTCCACCAGCGCTATGCCCTTGCTAACATCAGGCGCGTTTTGACCACCATGACTATATGCCGGCAAATGGACACACCCTTTTTAGCCATCAGTTTTGACACCGAAAAGGTTTTTGATAGGGTGGAATGGCGCTATCTATTCCATATTTTGCAATTAATGGGGTTCGATGGTTTTTTCTTTCAGGCATTGCGGTTATTGTATAACAATCCCCGAGCAGCCATCCTTGCGAATGGCGCGCAATCTGAACCCCTTTGGGTAGTGAGGGGCACCAGGCAGGGATGCCCGTTGTTGCCCCTACTGTTTATTTTGCAATTAGAACCCCTATTGCTAGCTATACAACAGCGCTGTGAGATCCGAGGAGTTTGCTTGGGTTCTTGCATTTTTAAAAGTGTAGCATTTGCTGAGGACCTGTTAGTTTTTATTATGGAACCTCAGACTTCTTTGCCCCCATTATTGTGCTTGATATAGGCCTTTGGTGTCTTTTCCGGGCTCAGATTAAATGAGTCTAAATCCTGTGTTGGCCTACCCACCTACCTGGCAGGATTCCTTTCCGTTACAATGGGCTACAGATCACCTTTGTTATTTAGGGGTTTATATCCTGGCGGACCCAAATCAAATATACCAGGCCAATATCCCCAGGCAGTTGCAGTTAACAATCAACAGATTGGCTAATTGGAGTAACCTACCTCTTTCTTTAAGTAGCCGAGTAAATTTATTCAAAATGACCATCTTGCCAAATTGGCTTTACCTCCTCCAAAATTTACCAGTTTTAGTAAAGAAGGATGACCTCAACAGGCTAGATGGGGCCCTTCGGCGGTTTGTTTGGAGAGGAGGGAAATCCTGCATTCCTCTTTCTTGGTTAAAGGTGAGATGGGGCAAGGGTGGTTTGGGGGTGCCTGATCTGGCTGCATATAATTTGGCATGCAATTTCAGGATTATTGGGGATTGGCTAACGGGCAAACTGGTATACACCTCACTATACGTGGATGATGCCTTGATAGCTCCTGTGACTCCTGCCTATGTCGTGCAGTCCAGTCCGGCTCATCTCTCATCCTTTCTTAAACACACTGTCCTAGTGCGCCCGCTTCGACAGACGTGGAAAAGGTTGGCCAAGCTACCGAAGATCCCCACTGTATGCACTTATTTTCTCCCAGTGATGGGAAATGTGGAATTTACCCTGGGATCCCAGTCATCTAGTTTTTGGGTTTGGGAAGCTAGGGGTATTACTCTCCTGGAGCACTTGTTAACGGAAAATGGGATGCTTCTTTCTTTCAAAGAATTCCAGGCGATCTATGGCTTGGGGGTCACACACACCTTCCCTTATTTGCAGATTGGGCATTATATACAGGCGATCCCCGCAGAAAACAAGAGCCCCTCAGATGTTTCGTTTTGAGAAGGCTATGGCCCTGTCCTTGTCGGCTTACTATAAGCGCATACGACAGCGTTCCAAGGTGGACATGTGTTTGATATTAGAATCCCGCTGGAACAAAGATGGAGACTTTGTTGTTACTCAGTCCATTCTGAGGGTGTGTTTTAGGCGTATAGCCAGGATCTCAATCAATATGTATTATCGAGAATTGCAGTTTAAATTTTTAAGTCGGGCTTATGTGTCGCCTCAAGTGGCATTTCATTTAACCATAGCCACTTCGGCGGGATGTACACTCTGTGGACATGTCACAGGTACTCTGTCCCATGTTTTTTGGACCTGTGCTCCCATACAGCGATTTTGTCGCCGTGTGGCAGATTACATGGCTGACCTGCTAGATGTAGTTTTCCCAGTTACTCATTTATGGATGTTATTTGGATGCATATCCCCGATTCGGATTCGAGATCCTGGCTCACGCATGCTTTTATACAAAGCTTGTCTTGTGGGGAAAAAGGTGATCCTATCCGTTTGGTGGGCTTCAGAAGCATGGCATCCCGGGAGTCCCTGTGAGGTAGGTGGAGGTTTCTCACTGTCTGGCAAGCCTACCTTCAATCACTCCCGCATCGTGCTCGTAGCCTTGTAGTGAATGATTAATTATCATACTCTGTATTATGTGATGTATCTGGCTGGATTACTTTGATATGTAAGACTGTAGCTCACCTAATTAATTCTTGTGGGATGGGGGGGGGGGGGCCGGCGGACATCTTGGTGACTGTAACCTGTTGGTGGTTAGTTCTGGGCCTCCCTAGTGTATTCTCTGTTGTGGTCAAAATTCAATAAAAATGTTTAAACATAAAATCTACCCCAAAGTGTCTCAAAATAGGATGGGAAAACTATAGATCGTAGCCATCCCTCCTAAGACCCACAGATATGAAATAATGTGGACCTGCTTCCAGTAAAAGGCTGACAGCCACCCACTTAGCTGTTGGCCTCCCACATCTTCATTGAAAGGTTCGAGGACTTCTGGACCGCCCCAAAACTCCAGCCTTACTGCCTTTCTTGGTGTTCCGAAAGGACTGAAACCTACCAAAGGGTCAAGACCGCTGGCCACAGATGGTCATGACCTCCTCTTAGACTTGTCTTTGGGCAATCTGGGGACTTTGGATTCTCCCCCTTGCTTTCATCAGTTTTTTTTCTAAATTTTCTCCAAAAAGATGATTTCTAAAATCAATGTTTGGTCCACCTTGCCTTGGCAATTGAAAACGCTAACCAATTACGTTGCCACAGCAAACAGGCAGCTACAGTGGAAGCCATACTGCTAGCCAAAGCCCAGACCAATTCATATGAAGCATCCACCAAAAAAGTCACTTCTGGTTCCATCTGATTTACATTCTCCAGGATCGTCCTCCCACATTCTAAGGAACTTTCCTGTATGTGATGAAACAAATCTTGCCCTAGCAGCAAAACTGCTGCACACAACAACCTACAGCACCAAACTGGCAGCTTTAAAAGTCCACAAGCACAGCTTCTATGTTCCCTTCTTGAGCATCCTCGAGGGCAGAGCCCTCTTCCAAAGGAATAGTTGTTCTCCTAGTGATAACACAAATGAGGGCATCCACTTAAGGAAATTTCAGCTTTTCCCTTTCCTGAGCCAGAAGGGGATACAGCTTCTCCAAAGTCTTACCCCCTTTAAAATTTAACTCTGATGCATTCTATTACATAGAGATCAAATCCTTATACATGCCAGGGAAATGCTTTGAATGGTTTTCTAAATTCGACATTATAGGGTCTTGAGTTAACCACAGACTCTTGTCCTCTTTATTTGTTTTATTTTGTTGTTATGTACACCATTCTTAGGAATTGTGAAACTATGGGAGAAAGTAGTTCTTTATGAAACAACCAAACCTTAGCTGAATTATCCTCTTACCTAGGGGAATATTCCTCCTCCTCCGATTCTTCCTCACTACTACTTTCCCTTAAAACCTTAAGGTCCACAAGTGATAAATCTGAAAGTACAGGATCTTCTCCCCTCCCACTCCTCCTCTACTTTTTTTTTTTTTAATTGTTTTGCCCTGGATTCCCAGGAGGAATTCCTGGGGAGAGTGTCCCGCAGGAGAGAAACCTGAAACTACACTATGCCCTACAGAAAAGAGCCTGATGCAAATATTTCACAAACTCTGTGGGAACAAAGGCCAGGAAGAGGAAAATCACATCTTCAACTGAACAAATGGGAGCTGATCCTCTTGTAACTCCACCTAGAGAAGCCCAGACCAGAACACTGCAACGTCCAAACCCAGCTGGAAGCAGCAGAGATGGCACCTGCTCTTAGCTATTCCTTTCTCGCAGTTCCTATATGGCTACTGTTCCCACCACAGCAGCAAGCACACCAGTGGGAATAGATAGCAGATGATCCTGCTTGCTGTCTTTTCTCCCTCTCCTCTCCACAAGATTTGCAGAGGCTTCCTTCCCCCTCCCACTACCTGACGGTGTGACCACATACACTGCAAACTACTGAGCACTTCCCGTGCTCCTGAACAGATGCCATCACTTCCTCTACTGCCTCAACCCACAGTCCCTCAGACAGCAAACCATGCTTCAGCCTTCTGCTTTTGTTTTAAATAGCTTTAACAAACAAGAACCAGGCACAGTTACAGGGCTCAGGAGAAGGGAGAAAAAATAGAGAGGGAAGCCTTGTTCAGGTTTGTTGTTTTTTTTTTAAGGGGAGGAAAGACCATGGGAGAGGAGAGAAAAAGCATGGGGAGGGAAGGGGGAATTCTAGCATCTTAGCTGGGAAAAACCCTTTTACAACCACTGGAATCTCCCTGGAGAACTGGTATGTGTGCGCGGTATGTGTGCATTTGATAAGTTATAGTTTTGCCTATTGATATATTTAATCTAGCAAGTTTTTTTAAATGTATGAATTTAATTATATTGTCATATAATTTGCCATTTATTCATTACATGGATAGCTGGTTAAGAGTTTTTAGCACTATCTAATTTTTTCAATAATTGTTCATTATTCTAAAAACGTTTTGATGTAGATAACAATGGGCTTTGTAGTTGGTACATTAGTGCTGGTTTACCTTAGGGCATAATAGACGTGTGTATCTATCATTCTATTTATGGGCCTCATTTTCCAAGGAGTTACCGTGGGAGATAAATTCGCAAACAGTCGCAGTGTTAGCGCGGCTCCTAGCTACAACCCTTTCATTCGCGTTACATTGTGCGCTAGAGGCCAGTAAAGGTTTATCACAGTAGAGAGAGAGAGAGAGAGAGAGAGAGAGAGAGAGAGAGAGAGAGAGAGAGAGAGAGAGAGAGAGTTGCTATTATGTCTACTCCCTAGACAACTATTTGTATCCCTATGAGAGGCCCACCTAGTAACTCGAGGTGGGGATTAGGTATGAGTGTAGGGGGTTGGAGGCCGCTTTCACATTCAACATGAGACGTACGAACAGAACAGTGGTCTCCTGTGAAGATTTGATGGGCTTCGGAGTAAGGAAACTCACTCCAAGAGGAGATTTGGGCAATGTTCTCTCAATCTAGCTTGATGGACACTCTACCTGGGCAACAACAAGCTAGGTGGAGTGAACATTGTCCAAATCTCCTCTTGGAGTGAGTTTCCTTACTCCGAAGCCCATCAAATCTTCACAGGAGACCACTGTTCTGTTCGTACGTCTCATGTTGAATGTGAAAGCGGCCCCCAACCCCCTACACTCATACCTAATCCCCACCTCGAGTTACTAGGTGGGCCTCTCATAGGGATACAAATAGTTGTCTAGGGAGTAGACATAATAGCAAGTCTCTCTCTCTCTCTCTCTCTCTCTCTCTCTCTCCCCCCCGTCATATTATTCCACAAATTTATCTGTAAACCAATGTGATATGCCATATCGAATGTCGGTATATAAAAAATAAATATATAGCACAAAAGAAAACCTATCACAAAAATGTTTTAACTAGTAGGTGTCTAATATACATACACCCCCAAAAAACAAACTAATGGCTCCCTCAATAAATATGCAATTAACATTAAACTATTGTTCCAATGATTACAAAACAAATTTTATTGACTACATTAAATTTCATAAAACCTGTCTGTTGCCCTCTTTTCTATGTGGAAAATACTCTAATTTTATTAGTGTTTTATATGAAACATCTCACAGAGCACCCACTCACACACACATACCATCCTAAAAACAATATCACAACTTGTCCCAATGTCTCTTGGTTTTTTTTTTTAAACATATAAAAATACTTCACAGCCTAATTTATTTTTTTTGGCTCCCTGCCTGAATCAAATAGTCTATTTCTGCTAACACTGTAGTGGCCTCTTGTTTTATAAAGCTAAAAAGTTCCAGATTGGGAGTAACAGACATAATGCCAAAAAGGGGCATTACATTGGATCTCTGTTATGAGACATCAAAAACAAATTACTTGGGCAGAATTACATTCCTCCACATTAAACAAGTACTGTAGGATGAGAAGAATCCCTAGAGGACTACTTGTCAATAAGGAACCATTCATACATTTATCTAATGAGCAATTTATACATAAGTGGAATGTGATACTCAATAAATGCTTCTATGTTCTAATGCTTCTTATAATTACCACCACTAATGAGGAAGTATAGAAAAATAAAGGAGAATTTACAGGTCCAGTTGGACACACTGAAGGTCAAACTGGAATGTGACAACTTTTCTGAAAAATGTACACAACTTCAAAGGGAATTAGATGATTATTGAAGGAATTTGAAATTGCTTAAAATTAAGAAATTCAAACAGGATGAACTAGACTATCCCCATGGATATATTTACCCATGTATGAGTGGTAATAGGCATTCTAAGCCAGAAAGATTTTTTTGACACGTCATCTAGTGATTCTTCTGATGAAGTCATTTCAACAGATAAAAATGTAGGCAATAATAAAAATGTCAGATTTAATATTCCTGCAGTTGTCCAGCATGGCAGAGAAGACAGTCAGCCTTTTTTAGGACCACAACTGCAGACAAGAACTACTCAGGCAAGAGACAATTGTACAATGTGGAGAGCCCCCCATGAGTCGACCTAGCCAAATGGACAACAAGATCTCAATAGTAGCAGTAAATAATATTTTTAATTTATCTAGTAGACATCTGATTGATATTGAGACTGCATTATTAGGTAGGGGACTTTTTTTTTTGTCCCTACTAATCATCATGATGCATTCACAATTAGAATTTATCTTTATAACTTTATACGTAAATTAAAGATTACCCATTTTTTTGCAAATAGTCCACAAGTAGATAGGAAGATACCTTTGACTAGTAAATCAAATTGGGTTCCAGGCCCAGTAGACCCTTCGATAACTGCTTTTGACGCAATTGTGATAAAGATATATCTGCTATGGAACAATTTAAACCAGCAAAAAAGGAGAAGATAGCATGTGATTCTTTACAAAGAGATCCTACAATCATAATTCGCCTCACTGATAAGGGGAGAGGGATAGTGATGTTAGATAAGATAAAATATGAAAGAGAAGCCCTCTGTCAATTTAGTGAGGTCCAATTTTACAAGCTTTTGACCCATGATTCCACAAAGGAATTATTTTGGGAGATCAGGGATACTCTCGGACATGGCAAAGCACAGGGTCTTATATCACCAAAAGTGTATGAGTTCCTGTTGGAAAAACATTCTATTATGCCAAAATTGTATCTTGTGACTAAAATACATACAACTTTAGAAGATCCACCAGGTAGACCGTTTGTATAGGGCAGTGGTCCCTAACCCTGAAAAACTGACTGGCTGGTGGGCCCCCAGGACAGGGTTGGGGACCACTAGTATAGGGCATAGGGTCATTGTTAGAACCATTATCTAAATATGTTGATTTTTATATCAGCCCTTTGGTTTCTCAGAAGAACATCATATGTCAGAGATTCGACCCATTTTCTTCCAGTTTTACAGACCCTAGCTCCACAGTTTGATGAGAGATGCTTATTGGCTACTGCTATTACTTCATTGTATATTAATGCTCCCCAGGAGTCAGCATTGGGAGGGGGAGGGGGGTCCTTAATAGTCTTAAAATCTGCAGGTTTTTTGAAATCAGATCGAGAATTCATTTGTGAATTAGCACACCCAGTTCTTTACTTTCCAGGACAAACTATATCACAAGATAAAGGGCACAGCCGTGGGGGCCACTCTGCCCCCCTCAGTTGTGTGTTTGTATGTGTTAGCATTTGAAAAATCATGTGTACCCTTCTCCATTTTGGCGTTACATAAAAATTTGGGTATGCTTTATTGATGATAGTTTTTTCTTCTGGTCAGGGTCCTAAGCTATGCTTGATGAATTCACAGTATGGTTAAATTCTAGGGACACCAATCTAAGGTTTACATTTCAGTTTGAAATTAGGAAAGTATCCCTCTTAGATCTAGTTATCTATAAACAGGGGGGAACTTTTAACACTACCATTCACAATAAAACTACAGACAGGAACTCATTGTTGTCCTTTTCTAGTCACCATCCCCATAGGCTTCAGGAAAATATGCCAACAGGACAATTTCTGCAACTGTTACGACTGTCGCTGCTCGATGTCTCCACTCCGCCCTCCTTACCTCTTTGGCGACTCTTCCCGCGGTTGATGGACGTCTGGCTGCCGCGGCGTCTGCCTGCCGTCCTCTCCGGCATCCCTGGTCCGGCTTGGGCGCTGCATCCCGCCATGTTGTTCAGCTCCCATAGGGCACGTGCGCCGCATGGCCCTGCTCCTTATTGCTTCTTTGGCGCGAACCTCAGGGGCATCCCCCTGTGATGACATCACGCATCCCGGATACAAAAGCCTACTCTGTTTGCTAGCTATTTGAGTTAGCAAGGGATTCTTTACGGATGGGATTTGCTCTCCATACCTAGCTACTCTGCCTCTCCTTAATTGAACTTACTCTATCGGGGTACCCGCTCCTTGGGGGCCTCTCTCTTTTCTTTCAGGTCGCTGTCTGGAACTGGTTCTCGCTCCTCAAGGGCCCATGTTCCCAGACTCGCCGCCTGAGCTCACTTCTGCTTGAAAGAACCCGCTGCCTACACCATCAGTGAGTTACCATCTATATTCTCTCAGAGCTGTTCCCTGGAACCAGGTACTCGCTCCTCGACGGCCTGCCTCTATTCCAGCTTCTGTGTTACCTTCCGGGAGAAACTGCTGTGTGAGTAATCTACCAACGAGGCTCTATTCCAGAACCTTGTGTATGCTCCACTGTACTCACTATCTCATTTTCTCTCCACTACAGCACAGCTATTGAGGGATCGCTGTTCCAGTGTCCTGAGGGACTACAAGCCCAGCTGGGCTTCATCTCTACTCACTACTGCCACCTCTGGTGGCTTCTCAACTCTGTTTAATAAAAGATAATTCTGTGTTTTGTGTCCTAAAGCTGAGCCTGACCTGTGGCCCCTCATGGGACTTCCCACCGTGGGCGTGGTCATCTGCCACAGTATCCAAGGGTCCACCCAAAACCTTACAAACAATAACAGCAACTGCATCACTTATGTTCTAGTGTAGAAGAATTTAAGCATCAGGCCCTCCACATGCAGGCATGGTTTACACAGAGGGGATATCCCCGGAGAGTTATAAAGAGATCTTTCAAGACAGCCTTGTTTGCTAACAGAGATTTGTTGTTAAGAAGGCTCCTATTGATCACTTGATATGCATCATCCCATATTCCAGCAGAAGAGAAAAGATCTAACACATCATTTTGAAACACTGGAATGTTTTGACAGTGCATGATACAATTTGTGAGCCATCTATATTTGCAAAAACTCGGGGGCTGTAATCATAGGGATCATTTGTGAATACTTCCAGCCATGAAACAACATTGCACACTGAGACATGAGGACAGTATAAATGTGGTAAATGTGTGGTGTGCCCTAATGTAAAGCAGATACAGTATTTCCAGCATCCTAGACTTCCCATTAAACACACTCTTTAGGGAGACTATGTGATCTGATGTGCGAGTAGGTCGCACATCTAACTCGCTCTTGGTTTCCCCTTCGATAACCGCAGGTTTATTTCCAATTTTTTCAGAAGATTTGGACCGCGATCAGCTCTATCCGTGGCTTCCCAACTACACATAGACGAGCTCTGGCACGGGAGCGGTGATACAGCCATTAAACTGCAAAAAAAGAAGAAAGTGATGGGCAAGTGTTATGAATCCTGCTGCCCGTGGGTCCCCCCGCGAGCAGGCTCACTCACCATGCTGCTTCTCTTCAGCCGACGCGGCAGGACGCCGTTGGCCTTCCCACGCAGCCGGAGCCGCAGACTTTGCGTTTCCCTGCAGCCCGGAGGCCATCTGTGCTGCTCCTCTTCGCCGCGGCTGGAGCCGCGGACTCCCTGCCATCCCCTGCACGGCCGGGACTGCCACCGACATCAGCTGATCTTCGCGGCACGGAGGCTGCAAGCCCCGGGTTTGAGTAGTGGCTGGAGCCGCTGCCATCATCGGGCCTGCTCCTCAGGCCCAGCCCTGCGTCTGTGCGTGGAGTCGTCTGTGCAGGCCACTGTCCGTGGTCCTGCACAACTCTTCCTGCTTCCTTAGGCGCCAGCGCGCGCCTCTCTGCAAGATTTAAAGGGCCAGGCACAGGAAGTGTGCTGGCCCCACCTAGGGAGTGGACTTCCTGTACCAGCCCTATAAAAGGGCTGCTCCGTCATTCAATCTTCGCATTGTATCGGAGTTGCTTCACTCTGGAGGCTCCTGCCTGCCAGAGCTCCATCAGGTCTTCTTTGTCTTCTCCATGGAGTTCTTGTTGTTTCGTCTCGTCATGCCAAGTCATGTTCGTGCCTGAGGTCCCCGTCCAGGTGTCCTGGTGTCTTGTCTTGGTCTTCTGCTTCCTGATGTCCCAGGTTCCTTGATGTTCTGCCCTTTGCTGTTTCATCAACGCTCCTGAGCCTTTTGGTCCTGTAGGCCGGGGGTCCCTCGGATGATGTCTTGCCCGAGCGTGGACTAGCCTACAGGTGGACTGGTGTCCTGTGCTCCTGAGCCGTCATGTCCTGCCAGCCATCGGTGGAGCTTTGGACGACAACGGTTCCGTCGTTGGAGTTCTGCTTCAACTGGATCCTTCCCTGCGCTTGTCCCGCTCCCAGCGTGGTCCGTGACCAGCCTCCTCGGGCTGTGTAGGGTGCGCAGTGGGACAGGGTGGTCCGCGACTCAGTCCCGCGGGTGGGCTGAGTAGGGCGCCCTGAGAGACAGTGCCAATGTCCTTCCGCCCAGCTTCTCGTCTCATCTGGACTTCGTTAGTTCCTCGTCTCGTCCTGGATACCGTTGCATCACTCTTGGTATCACGTCTTGTTCCTGATGTCGTCACATCGATCCTGGTCCGTGATGCCGTTGCATCAGCTTTGGTGTCAAGTCTTCGTCTGCGATGCTGGTGCATCGATCCTGGTGTCATGTCTTCGTCCGCGATGCTGGTGCATCGATCCTGGTGTCATGTCTTCGTCTGCGATGCCGTTGCATCGAGTCTGCTGTCATGTCTTCGTGTCAAGGCCCATCTGTCCTCGACCTCAGGCCAGGCCTGCTGCTCCATGCTGTTCCATGCAGCAGGTCTGAAAGGGCTCGGAATGGTCGGAGGACCATTCATATTCCAACATCATCATGTTGTTGGCCATGGGAGCTTGCCAGCCTGGCAGAGGGTAAGACCGTCAGCCATGGTGGAACACGCCGTCAACCCTCAGTCCGGTCCTGGATCCGTCTGGGTCGGGCTGACGCCCAAGGGCACACAAAACACCCGCTATTTATTTATTTATTTAAAAACTTTTCTATACCGTCGCTAAGTTAAGTACCATCGCAACGGTTTACAAATAGGCACAAATAGGTATGTATAGGTATGTATCGTACATTCTAACAAGTGCCAACTAAAAACGGTTACAATATCGTTAATAAAGTTAAATTTTTGGGTAGTGATGGATTAGTCTGGGAAAGTTTATTGATGTACTTTATTTCGGTCTATTTCTCTACCGCATTGTGTATTTATAATATTGTGATGCCATTTATTCTTAGCTGCGTTTTTCTGCATTTTTCGTACTCTCTCTCCCTCTCTACCCCACTGTCTCTTTTGGAAAGGCTTGCTTAAAGAGCCATGTCTTTAAGGTTTTCTTAAAGGATTTGAAATCACTCTGTAATCTGAGTTCAGTGGGCATTGTGTTCCATAGAAAGGGCCCAGCCAGTGATAAGGCCCTTTCTCTTACTTGGGTTAGTTTTGCTGATTTTACTGTAGGGATTGTTAGTAGTGCTTTGTTAGCCGAACGAAGGTTCCTTTGTGGGACATGGACTCTTAGAGCTGTATTTAGCCAGTCTGCTATGTAACAGCAAGATGGCGGATTCCAACATGACTGATGGCCTGCCGAGCCTGAGTCAGCGAGGAGGCTCCAGTAACAGCACCTTAGTGAAGGAGGTCACACGGGTGATGGTTGTGGCTCTGGAAATGCGCTTTCAAGCCATATCCTAGGAAATAACTGCTGGCAATGAAACTTTAAATGAAATAAAAAAACAAGTTGAAGATACTCAGACCAGAATTGATAGTCTGGAAACTGACAGACAGGCTTTCAGTAGAAACAGAGGGCCCTGGAACAACAGGTACAGGTTCTGGAAGCTAAAGTGGAAGACCTAGAAAATAGGTCATGGAGGAACAATCTCTGCTTTGTGGGCTTTTTGGAAGCTATTTCAGACCGTGACATTCATTTCTTGCTGGAAGTGTTACGAACGTGGACCCTTGGCCCGAGGTGGTGTTGGCGCTACCTGGAAGGGAGGCCTCCACAGGTCCCCCACCATCTGGAGGTGAGACCGGACGGGAAGCAGAGGCCAGCAGGAGCTTTGCCACTACCAGCCCTCGTTCCTTGCATGTTGAGCCCTTGGGTACCGAGGCCGGCTGGTCTTAGGTGGGCCTCTGCAGGGACGATCCCGTGGGACATGGCCAGATGAGGCAGATGATCACGAGGGACTGAAGGTCCGAAGCAGGCAGAAGAAGATGTGGTTAGGTCTGGTCCAGAGGTCCGAGGCAGGTGGCAAAAGATGTGGTCAGGTCCGGTCCAGAGGTCAGAGGCAGGCAGCAGAAGACGTGGTCAGGTCTAGTCTAGAGATTAGAGGCAGGCGGCAGAAGACGTGGTCAAGAAGCAAGCTGGGTCAAGAGCCAAGTTCCATCCGAGGGAAGAGGGGTTCAAAACAGGAACTGGAAGGCAGTAACGCAGGATTAGCCAAATGAGCACACTGGAGAAGACAGCGAGGAGACCTTTTGCCAAGCCGCCTGCTGGGAGCCCGATGAAACCTTAGATAGGCTGGAAGTGGATACGTCATTGGGGAGGGCCGGCAGCAATTTCCCGCCACCGGCTCTTTAAAATCTGAAAGGAGGTGCGTGCGCGCATGTAGGAGGAGCCCGCAGGGGAGCAACAGTCAGCAGAGTCCCGGCCATCGGAGAGGAAGGAGAGACTCCAGTGGCCCCAGGGAGGAATGGTTGATGTCGGCAGTGGCACCCCAAGGCTGCCAGTGAGTCTGGCTGTGGAGCAGCCAAAGGTGAGTGACGCCGACTGCAGAGCCCCGTGGCAATACCTGTGAGGGAGGACCCCACAGGTCCCCACCATTGGGAGGCGAGGCCAGACGGGAAGCAGAGTCCAGCAGGAGCTTCGCCACTATCAGCCCTCGTTCCCTGCAGATTGAGCCCTTGGGAAACGGGGCCGGCTGGTCTTAGGTGGGCCTCTGAGCGGACGATCCCGTGGAGCATGGCCAGATGAGGCGGATGGTCACAAAGGACCGAAGGTCCAAAGCAGGCGGCAGAAGACATGGTCAGGTCCGGTCCAGAGTGTTGCGTCCGTCGGTCTTCGACGGCTTCGCCCTGCCTACCTCTCTCTACTTTCGGCTCCTCCCGCTCACTTTGGACTGATGGCTGCTGCGGCATTTCCTGGCTATAAAGATGGCATTCGAAGAATAGCGCCCTTGGCTCAAAGGAGCGCAACATCAAGTCACTGTCTTTACAGACCATAAGAATCTGGAGCACAGCACCTAAATCATAGACAAGCGAGATGGTCTCTGTTTTTCAACAGATTCAACTTTGTGCTAAAATACCGCCCTGGAGATAAGAATATCAGAGCTGATGCCCTCTCTCGATCATTCCTCTCAGAGGACATTCCAGAAGAACCACAACACATCATTGACCCAGAAAGGGTTATTTTGGCAGCTACTTAGTACCTGCAGGAAAAACCATCGTATCCAAGCACCTCAGAAAGAAGTTGTTACAATGGCTCATGACTCTAAACTGGCAGGACACCCTGGCCAACGCAGAACTCTGTCTAAGCTACAAAACATTTATTGGTGGCCCACCATGAAGGAAGACACATTCTCCTACGTTGCTTCCTGCACAAATTGTGCAAGGCAGAAGATGCACCCAGTCATCCTTGGAGCCTACTCCAACCCTTGCCAGTACCAACCAGACGAACCATGGACACACATTGCCACAGACTTTGTGGTAGACTTACCACTTTCAGGAGGAAACAACACGATTTGGGTAACTGTAGATCGGTTCTCAAAGATGGCTCACTTTGTGGCTCTTCCTGGCTTACCCACCGCCATGGAGCTTGCCAAGCTCTTCATCATGCACATCTTCCACCTACATGGCATGCCTAAGCACATAGTCTCCGATCGAGGAGCCCAATTCACAGCTAAGTTCTGGAAGGTACTATACAAGAAGTTTCATATTTCTCTCGACTTCACCTCAGCATACCATCCACAACCTAACGGGCAAACAGAGAGAATGCACAGGACACTCAAGCAGTTCATTCGTGCCTACGTGAACACTCGCCATTTCCATTATCAGTGTCATCTCCGGCAGCTCAATCTACTGCCAAAGATATTCAACCACTTTGGACTCAGACAAAAGAGATGCTTCTTAAAGCAGGACTTTGAGCTAAAAAGGATACGATGCTCACCACTGCAAAGCTCCAGATTTCCAGTCTGGTGACTGTTATAAATCTGATGCCGGATGGGCAGAGCAATCAGATAGGAGTTAGGAATATTAGGTTACACTCCTGCAGAGGGGAGGAGTTAGTAATCTGTTACGCTTTGCTCCTGTAGAAAGAGGAGTTAGCAATCTGTATGAGCTGGCTCCTGTGGAAGGAGGAGTTAGCCATCTGATATTCTCAACTCTGTAGAGGGAGTAGATAACAATCTGTAAAGGTATAGACTGCGGAGGTAGCAATCTAATATGAATCTGTAGCTGAAGACTCCTGATGGGAAAGGAGTAGCAATCTTTATCAGCGGAGTGTTTGGAGATGACACTCGACTGTAGAGGAATGTAGATAGGTGGGTCCTTGAGCCAATGGCAGATGACAGCACCCCCAGGAGGATATCCTGAGAGGGACCACCGGCTAGGCTTGGATATGGAGACAGACACAGATAGTTCTTTTATTAGATGGGTTAGTAGAACCACCAGAGGTGGCAGTAGTGAGCTAATATGCCTGGCAGGGCTGAAGTCCCTCAGAGACTGGTACAACGATCCCAGAGTTGCTGAGCTGTAGAGAAACTATAGATAGTGAGTAGACAGGATATGTAGCGTTCATAACCAGAATTGGATGACAACTCACATAAGGTCTTAATGAAGCTCAGTAGCTGGAAAGGGTTAGGCCCTCGAGGAGCGAGTACCTGGTTCCAGGGAAAGTTCTGAGAGTGCGATGATAACTCACAATTGTCTGTATCTGCGATAGCTTCCAGGCAGTAGAGATTCTTCAGAGTATTCAGGAACATAGGTCCTCGAGGAGCGAGTACCGGTTCCTATCTGCAATCTGAAATAAAGAAAAGAGAGCGAGGCCCCCAAGGAGTGGGTACCCCTGGTAAGTCCGAGTAGGCAGAGTAGCTTGGGAGAACAGCCGAAGCAATCCCCTTGCTAACTCAATCTGTTAGCAAATTCTGAGACCTTTTGTATTGGAAGCTGGTGAATTCATCTCAGGGGACGCCCCCGAGGTTCGCGCCTTTGCTGGTACATCAAAGGGAGTGCGCGTGCGCACGCGTCCTACGTCATCAGGAACATGGCGGATCCACAGAGTCGTGCCGGTCTGGGAACGTCGGAGAGAAGTGGCAAGAAGATGCTGCGGCAGCTAGCCATCCATCAGGCCTGGAGGGAGTCGCCACAGAGGTAAAGAGGGCGGAGTGAGGGCATCGAGCAGCGACGGACGTAACAGTACTCCCCTTCAAAGGGCAATCTCCTCTTCAGGTACCAGGCTTTGTTTTCAAAGGATGCGAGAGGTGAAACTGATGAAGCATCTCTTTATCCAAGATATTGGTCTGAGGCTCCCAAGTGATCAAATCGGGGCCAAAGCCTTCCCAAATTAGAAGGTATTCAAAGTCTTGCCTCTGTTGCGAATATCTAGAATCTCTTTGATCTTGATTTCTATTTCGTCTTCTGCAAAGGTGATAGATGGATCTTGAGATTTGGAAGAATCTTTCAGAGTGTTATTGATGGTAGCAGCAGCAATGGGTAGAGCTGCTGTGGACGTCACTGAGGAATTCAGTGGAAGTGGTGATGTTGAAGAATGTCCAAAATCCACTTCTAAAGATGACTCTCCAGTAGATGTTGCTGGATGAGAGATGGTAGCATCACCAGCGGAAACGGACTGGCTTGTTGCTAAGGATATCTTCTTCGGATCTATTATGTGCTAAGGTTCATCAGGCACATCTTCTGACTGAAAGGAGGGTGACAGCGCGTCTGCTCTAATGTTTTGATCTCCTGGTCGGTACTTAAGCACAAAATCAAAACAGTTGAAGAATAAAGACCATCTGGCCTGTTTGTAATTCAAATGTTGTGCATGGTGGAGATACTCAAGGTTTTTGTGATCCGTGAAGATGGTTATTTGATGTTGAGCGCCTTCGAGCCATGGCCACCGTTCCTCAAATGCAAGCTTTATAGCTAGGAGCTCCTTGTCACCGATTCCGTAGTTCTTCTCGGCTGGAGAAAATCTTTGTGAGAAGAATGAACAGGGTCATAAGGACTTTGAGTCTCCCGCTTGGCTCAACACAGCCCCTAACCCCACATCTGAAGCATCAACTTCAACAATAAAGTGTTACGGGGGAGCGCTGGGAGAGCGGTCCCCCTTAGAGAGAGTGTGTCCTTGGGCCCCTGGCACGATCCCGTGCCAAGGGTAGGTGTAGCGTGGGTGGCGAGAGACAGCCTGACCCCCAGCCGGACCTGTATGCCTCTGGAACCAACTGTGAAGTGTTGGTGATGGACAGTCCTCCGACCGTTCCCGGTCCTTTCGGACCTGCCGCTGGGATAGCAAGAGGCAGCAGGTCGGACTCAGGGCGTGGACAGACGGAGGTTCAAAAGCAATAGACAAAGACTTGGGAACCACAGACTGTAGACGTAGACTCTAAAGCAAGGTACTGTAGACGTAGACTCTGAAACAAGTAGGGACTTGGAAGGTTGAGACATTGGCACTGTCCCTCAGGGCACCCTACACAGCCAGTACCACTGGTCTGGTCACGGACCACCCTGTCCCACATCCGCGGAAGCGGAACCAGCGCAGGAAAGGAAAAGCGCTGAACAAGCAGTCCAGGGTAAGGTACTGCATACCGGCAGTCTGAAGCAGGTTACTGCACACCTGCAGTCTGAAGCAGGAGGCTGCACATCGGCAGTCTGAAGCAAGATTAAAACATCAGGATCAGGAACAAACATCAAGGAACATCAGGACGTGCAAGACACCGGGCACCAAGCTGAAACAAACAACGAAAGCCTGACAGAGCGCTGGAAGAGGAGACATCCAGAAGTGTGTAGCTCCAATGCAAGGCAAAGCATGAGTGCTGGAGCAAAGCTTTTATAGCCTGGGAGCAGGCAACTCCCTGGGAGGAGGCCAGATGGTCCATCCCTCGTAGGCTCTATAAGAGTGGAGAGGAGCCGCAGGCCCGCCCCTTAGGAGAAGGGCGTGGCCCACACCAGAGCATCCAGGCTGCAGTGGAACAGGCCTTGAGTAGGCCCCAAACAACACCGAAGGCCTCCCAGGCCGTGGTGCAGGATCTGGACAATTGCTCAGGCGAGGCCCTGGCTTCAGAGTGACCTCCAGAAAAAGGTGAGATGCCTCCTGTGGTGCAGCTACAGGAGGAATTGTAACATAAAGGGTCTATTGGGGTCTGGATGCCGCAAGCACAATTCAGTGGAGAAGGCAGTCTTCAATTTCTCGAACGAGGAAATGGCTTCCGTTGACCATTTGAAGCGTTGGCATCCTTATGGGTCATCACAGTCAAGGGTACAGTCAAAGAAGAATAGTTCTTAATAAAACTGCGATAATAATTGGTGAACCCCTGGAATCTCCTCAAGGCCTGTAGGCTGGTGGGTTGAGACCAATTCTGGATACTTTCAATTTTGTAAGGGTCTATTTGAAAACCTTCCTTAGACACAATGTAGCCTAGAAAAGGCACACTTCGAGACTTTGGCATACAGCCAATGTTCGCGGAGACAGTGGAGCTCTTGCTTGACATCTGTAATGTGGGTCTCCACATCCTGGGAGAAGATTAGTATGTCATCCAGGTAGACTACCACGTTCTTGTATAGCAGGTCCCGCAAGTTGTCATTCATCATATTTTGGAATGTAGCGGGTGCATTGCACAACCCGAACGGCAACACAAGATACTCGAAATGGCCGTCTCGCGTATTGAAGGCCATTTTCCATTCATCACCACTTCGAATGCGGATGAGGTTGTAGGCCCCCTTAAGGTCAAGCTTTGAAAATATCTTGGCCCCTTGCAGCCTATCAAACAGCTCCGAGATTAACTGCAAGGGGTAACGGTCCTTGATAGTGATTTAATTTAGACCTCGATAGTTGATACACAGACGTAGGGTACCGTCCTTCTTCCCCACAAAGAAAAAGCCTGCGCTGGCTTGTGACTTTGATGGTCGAATAAACCCTTTCTGGAGATTTTCTTCAATGTATTCAGACATTGCTTTATTGTCCAAAGCTGAGAGAGGGTACACCCAACCCTTCGGTGACTCCGAATTGGGCTTCAGTCTTATGGCACAGTCATAAGACCTGTGTGGAGGAAGAACATCAGCCGCTTCTTTGGAGAATATATCCCTGAAGGATGCGTATTCAGGCGGCAGTCCTGGCATCGCTGGAGTCGTAGACATGCAAATGATAGATGAGACCTCGTTGAGGCATTTCCCACGACATTCTGGGCCCCATCGTGAGAGCTCCAGGGATGCCCAGTCAAATTGGGGTTGGTGCACTTGCAGCCATGTTAACCCCAGGACGATAGGGTGCATGGCCTTTTCTAGTACAAAGAAGGAGAGTATTTCTGTATGGAGTGCTCCGGTGCGAAGCGTAACTGGTACCGTCTCGCAAGTCACGTTGCCCAGCAAGGGCTCCCCATGAATGGAAGACAACAGTAGTGGATCTTTTAACCTGATGAGAGGGATCCTCAAGTATTCTGCTAGATGTCTAGTAATGAAGTTGCCTCCTGCCCCTGAGTCCACCAGGGCAGGAGTCTGAACCGTGACTGGTCCATAGGTCAGGGAGACTGGGAGAGAGAGTGGAGGAGAGGATGCAGTAAGGCCCAAGAACAGTCCTCCCGCCGAACTGGAGTTCATCCGTTTCCCGGACAAAATGGAGCATGCAGAGACATCATGGTCGGGCTGACACACTACATGCACAGGTCGCGTTTCTTCCGAGATCTTCTCTCCTTTGAGGTCAAATGACCATGATCAAGTTGCATTGGTTCCTCTTGATCAACAGCAGGAATCGCTGGACCCATCCGAGGTGCAGGGGTACTGGCCTGATTCAACCCAGTTAACACCTTATGCCGGAGTTCCTTCACCTTGTCTCGGAGCCGACAATCCGAGTAGCTAAGGCTATCAATTCTTCCAGCGAGTCAGGTGTCTGGCGAGCAGCCAGCTTGTCTTTCAAGCGGGTATCCAGGCCTCTGCAGAAGAGAGACTTAATACACCTGGGGTCCCAGTGAAGTTCCGCTGCAAGAATCTTAAATTCTATGGTGAATTCAGCCAATGATCTGTTGCCTTGCTTCAAGTCCACTAAAGCAAACCCGGCAGCAGACATAAGAGCAGGGTCATCAAAAACGGATTTAAACAAGTCCATAAATCCTACTATATCCTGTAAAATAGGGTCCTTGCGTTCCCACAAGGTAGATGCCCACGACAAGGCTTTCCCATCCAAGTATGACAGGATGTAGGTGGTCTTAGAGAGGTCCGTGGGAAACAATGAAGGCTGTAAGGTGAAATGCATGCTGCACTGGTTCAAAAAGCCCCGCGTCTTCTGGAGTTCTCCGGAGAAGCGAATAGGAGCAGCCAGTAGAACAGCAGTCTTTTATAGTTACGTCCTGTAACTGGCCTTCTTGGGTAGAAGCTGTGCCTTGTATCTTCTGTGTGTGAAGCTGATGGAATGCTGCCGTAAGTTTCTCCAAGGTTTCTTGCTGTTCTGAGATGCGTTGAGCCAGGCCCGGTATAGCCTACAAAGAGAGGTGTGCTGGGTCCATGGGTTACTGACATCTCATACCTTAAGTTGGATTCCCAGGAGTACTGCTTCTCCAATTTAAAACCGGATCCACTGGAGTTAGCAATCTGTTATAAATCTGATGCCGGATGGGCGGAGCAATCAGATAGGAGTTAGCAATGTTAGGTTATACTCCTGCAGAGGGGAGGAGTTAGTAATCTGTTACGCTTTGCTCCTGTAGAAGGAGAAGTTGGCAATCTGTATGAGCTGGCTCCTGTGGAAGGAGGAGTTAGCCATCTGATATACTCAGCTCTGTCGAGGGAGTAGATAACAATCTGTAAAGGTATAGACTGCGGAGGTAACAATCTAATATGAATCTGTAGCTGAAGACTCCTGATGGGAAAGGAGTAGCAATCTGTTGTCAGTGGAGTGCTTGGAGATGACACTCGACTGTAGAGGAATGTAGATAGGAGGGTCCTTGGGCCAATGGCAGATGACAGCGCCCCCAGGAGGATATCCTGAGAGGGACCACCAGCTAGGCTTGGATATGGAGACAGACATAGATAGTTCTTTTATTAGACAGGTTAGTAGATCCACCAGAGGTGGCAGTAGTGAGCTAATATGTCCGGCAGGGCTGAAGTCCCTCTGAGACTGGAACAACGATCCCAGGGTTGCTGAGCTGTAGAGAAACTATAAATAGTGAGTAGACAGGGTATGCAGCATTCATAGACAGAACTAGATGACAACTCATATAAGGTCTTAATGAAGCTCAGTAGGTGGAAAGGGTTAGGCCCTCGAGGAGCGACTACCTGGTTCCAGGGAAAGCTCTGAGAGCGCAATGATAACTCACAATTGTCTGTATCTGCGATAGCTTCTAGGCAGTAGAGATTCTTCAGAATGTTCAGGAACATAGGCCCTCGAGGAGTGAGTACCGGTTCCTATCTGCAATCTGAAATAAAGAAAAGAGAGCGAGGCCCCCGAGGAGCGAGTACCCCTGGTAAGTCCGAGGAGGCAGAGTAGCTTGGGAGAATAGCCGAAGCAATCCCCTTGCTAACTCGATCTGTTAGCAAATTCTGAGACCTTTTGTATTGGAAGCGGATGACGTCATCTCGAGGGACGCCCCTGAGGTTCGTGCCCTTGCTGGTACATCAATGGGAGCACGCGCCCTATGTCATCAGGAACATGGCAGATCCACAGCGTCGTGCCAGTCCGGGAACACTGGAGAGAAACGGCAAGAAGACGCCGCGGCAGCTAGCCATCCATCAGGCCCGGAGGGAGTCGCCACAGAGGTAGAGAGGGCGGAGTGAGGGCATCGAGCAGTGACAGACGCAACAGTGACAAAGTCTGGCTATCCACTAAGCACTTAAGACATCGAATACAAAGTAGATGCTAGTCTCGATGTGAGAAAAAGAGGCAGAGTATGGGAATACATCCTATCATGGGAGGGTTATGGACCTGAAGAAGACTCTTGGACTCCTTTGGTTAATATACTGGATAAAGAGATGCTACAGGACTTCCATAAATTGCATCCTCAGAAACCAAGACCTGGTAGGAAACAGCGTGGACGCCCTTTGAAGGGGGGTACTGTTGCATCCGTTGGTGCTAGACGGCTTCGCCCCATTTGCCTCACCTTGTTCACAGCTCCTCCCGCTTACTTAGGAAAGATGGCTACCACCCCGCATCTGCAAGCCGTCCTCTCCAGCATACCCGGAACAACTATGGTGCAGCCTCTCGCCATGCTCCTCCCAGGTACCTATTACGGTGCGCACATGTCACCCACGTCTTTATTCCAACCTTGGCGTGAACCTCGGGGGCATTCCCCCTTGCTGACATCACATATATAACCTATTCTAATTTGCTAGTTCGTTGAGTTAGCAAGGACTCCAATCCGTTCCTGTCTACGCTACTCTGCTGCTTCCGTGCTGCTGCTGGAAGCTCTCTCTCTGCCCTTCGGGGTAACTGCTAACTTGGGTACCCGTTCCTCGGGGGCCCTCTGCTTTATTTCAGATGCCTTACAGGGAACAGGTACTCGCTCCTCGAAGGCCTGCTCTCCCTGCCTCGGTGCCTGCATTATCTTCTACAATCTGGTGGAATCGCATACCTACAGCAAACACCTAGGGGTAGATTTTCAAACAAGGCGCGTTGGCGTACTTTTGTTGGCGCTCCAGGCGCCAACAAAAGTACGCGGGATTTTAGTAGATATGTGCGGAGCCGCGCGTATCTGCTAAAAACCTGGATCGGCGCGCGCAAGGCTATTGATTTTGTATAGCCGGTGCGCGCCGAGCCGCGCAGCCTACCCCCGTTCCCTCCAAGGCCGCTCCGAAATCGGAGCGGCCTTGGAGGGAATCCTCTAACGCCCTCCCCTCACCTTCCCCTCCCTTCCTCTACCTAACCCACCCGCCCAGCCCTGTCTACACCCCCCCCTTACCTTTCTCCGGGGATTTACGCCTCCCGGAGGGAGAAGTAAATCCCCGCGCGCCAGCGGGCCTGTTGCGCGCCGGGACGCGACCTGGGGGCGGGTACGGAGGGCGTGGCCACGCCCCCGGACCGCCCCAGGCCGTAGCCACGCCCCCGTACCCGCCCCCAAAACGCTGCCGACACGCCCCCTAAACGCCGCGACGACCGGGCCCGCCCCCCTCGGAGAACCCCGGGACTTTCGCGAGTCCCGGGGCTCTGCGCGCGCCGGTAGGCCTATGTAAAATAGGCTCACCGGCGCGCAGGGCCCTGCTCGCCTAAATCCCCCTGGTTTTGGGCGGATTTAGGCGAGCAGGGCTCTGAAAATCTGCCCCCTAGTGAGTACTCTAACTCTCAGTCTGTCTCATCCACAGTACTACCTTGCTGGGAAACCTGCTTCGGAACCTCCCTATACCAATGGAGTGAGAAGGGCTCCCTCTGCTGAGGTCCCTGAGACGGCTGCTACTTTCAGACTGCCTCACTACTGCCACCTCTGGTGGTACTCTTCAAGCTGCACAATAAAGAACTAACTGTGTTTGTGCATTCTGAGTCTAGCCTAGTACTGTGGCTCCTCATGGGGCTCCTCCCCATGGGCGTGGTCATCTGCCACAGTATCCAAGGATCCACCCAAACACCGCTTAACCATAACACCCTTGACGTCACGGGTGCGCTTAGGAATCAATGCCTGGGATCTTTCCCATTAAGATGGGTGGATAGGGAAATGAAATATTTAGGTATTAAATCCCAACGGATATACGTAATATATATAATTTACGCAGACGACATACAATTTATAGTTCCATTTGCTGATTCCTGGTCAAAAACATTTTCTCTACTACACCTCTATTTATCAACAATAAAAACATGGCTATCACATAACAGACTAAAGTTAAACACTGCTAAAACAGAATTGATTTATGTATCTACAGTTCCTGACTCACATTATCAACCACTCCAATCTTTCATATTAGAAAATCAACCTATTCCTATCAAATCGTATGCAAAAATTTAAGAATGATCATTGATTCCCGATTATCATTACCCAAAAACATCTCTGAAGTAGTGAAAAAATCTTTTTTCAAAATACACAAGCTGAAGAAAATTAAACCCCTATTACTTCCAAAAGATTTCCGTTCTGTTACTCAAGCTTTAATATTGTCTACATTGGATTACTGTAATGCATTATATTTTGGTTTGCCTCATATTTCACTACAACCGCTGCAACTTGTGCAGAATGCAACAGCCCGAATGCTATGTAATGCTACGCGCAGAGATCATATTACACATATACTGTATCATTTACATTGGCTATCAATATCATTCCGTATTTCATACAAAATTCTGTCCACGATCCATAATTTAATACTTAATCCTAATTCGATATGGCTATGCTCAATGCTGAGACTATACAAACCCAATAGACAGCTTAGATCTATGGACAAATGCATGCTGGAAATCCCAACAATAAAATCTGCAAGTTTGGCATTGACCAGAAAAAGAGATTTTTCTGTTGCAGGACCTATTCTATGGAACTCAATCCCTGAATACATCCGATTAACAGTAAGCCGTAATGAGTTTAAAAAAGCACTAAAAACGTACTTATTCACCTGTGCCTATAATATATCTGAGTGAATCTTCTAATACCTGTTTTATATTCTTTGACATTTATTATTAACTGTTGCAAGGTAATTATATTGTATGAATTTGCTGTATGTTATGACATTATGTTGTTACGTTATGATATTATGATTGTTTTAATTTTGTAAACCGCTAAGATGGATAGACTACTACCCTATAGTGCGGTTTATAAAAACTTTTAAATAAATAAATAAATAAATAAATAAATAATTGTGACATTTTACCCCTGTTGGCAAAAACTAAAAAAGGCTGGATATGTGGCAGAATCTACCCCTTTCGCTGGGAGGCAGGATACAGTTGTTTAAAATGACGGAACTGGCTCGGTAGTTATATGTTCTCCAAATGCTACCAATTTGGCTCAAAAAGAAGCATGTAAAGGAAATAGAAAAGAGACTGAGCAATTTTCTATGGAGAGGGAAACAGGCTCATTTAGCATTACAAACAATGCAGCTTCCATGGGAGGAGGGGGGTATGGAATGCCTAATATAGAAAATTATAATCTAGCAAATCTCCTTAGACATATCTAGGATTGGCTGTGTGGAACGGAGATTTTCTCCCCCTCCAGATTTTTGCAAACCTGTTATGGACCCCTCAAAATTCAAAATTTGCTACGTTTTAGGAGGTGCATTACCAAAAGCGATACAACACAACCCTATTATTAAATATTGTTGCATGTGCCAGCTGCGGCAGACCTGCAGCTCGGCCCTGTTACCCTCAGCCGCCTAATCCAGGGTCTGGTTCCACGTCCCTCGCGGCAGTAGGCCGCTGGCTCTCCCCTCAGGCTGACCCTGGTGCCCCTAGTACTACGACGAACTACTGTGCTCCACGACGGGTCTCTCTGCATGGCCCGCGGAGAGATGCCGCCATCCAGCGCTGCGCCCCTCCCTAGGCACGCACGCGTGCACCTCTGTGTCTTTTGAAGGGCCCGTGGTGGGAACTTGGCCGTGGCCCCGGATGATGATGTCGCTGAAGCTCCAATACTTAAGGCCGGGCTCAGCTCCTGGTAGTCATCTTTGCAACAGGTCTCCACACTGGTCATGTACTTCATTGCCTCCTGGTGATTCTCCTGTGTTCCTGGCTCTTGTTCCTGTTCTCCTTCATTCCTGCATTTCTGATTCCTCGTCCTTCCTCGGATTGACTTCTCGGACCCGACCTCTGCTTTGCCTGACCACGCCATTGATCTTCTCATGGACCCGACCTCTGCTTTGCCTGACTACATCATTGATCTTCTCCTGGTCCTGACCACTGTCCTGGATTGCCACCTGCCCTGATTTCAGCCTGTTCTATGACGCTCCTCTAGTCTTGGTCCTGAACATGGCCTCTCAGGCTTTGGCCTGTTCTTGCTCGGGCGCCCCTGTCATATTTTGGTTTCCTTTGGCACCCGGGTCTCCGGGACTCTGCCTCGTCCAGCACAGACTTCTCAGTTCTACAGTTGCTACCTCTGGGCTGACTACATCATTCACTCCTTGACGACTGCATATGGAGGCCCACCTAACTCCAGCTGGCCCCGATACCTAAAGGCTCAACCCATGGGGAACGAGGGCTGGTATTGGTGAAGCTTCAGCTGGCCTCTGTCCATCAGCCCACTCCACCTGCGACGGTTGTGCCAACCCCACCTCGCCCAAGGGTCCACCTCCTGCACAACAATTGTAGAATCCCCGATTTCTTCCTGGGCTAGAAAACCCAGTATTCAGAGTCTGGTGGATAAAGGGTTAGAATATCTCCACCAATTTATTCATAGGGACATAGGAGCGATTCATACGTTCGAGACTCTAAGACAAGAATATGATCTCACCCATAAGGAGTTCTATGCATATCTTCAGACACACCATTTCATTGAGCATGATCTTCTCTCCAAGTACAGTTAGCTTAATTCTCAAAAGTCCATGAAATTATTTTCTCTCCCCAAGGGACAAAAAGGTTCATGTGTGTCGTTGAGTAAGGCTATTAAAGGAATAAATAATGTTGGGCATCTGCAGGCTTTGGCAGATAAGTGGAACAAGGAATTAGATACCCCTGTTACATGTAACATACTGAAAACAGGGTTTCTTGGGTCTTAAGAAAATGTCAGAGAATGTATTAATGCGGGAGACACAATTCAAATTCCTTAGTCGCATGTTTGTTTCCAAGATGTGGGCATATAGAATCAAATTAACTGAGAGTGACCTTTGTATAAAATGTGGTACAGCACTAGGAACCTTTTTTCATAGTTTCCGGAGCTGTAGTTTTATTCGAGGGTTCAGGCAAAAAGTTTTGAATTGTCTTAGTGCAATGATCCAAATTCCTATCATAGAATACCCACAATTATGCCTGGTCAATATGGACAATTTAAAGCTACAGTGAGCCAATGTAAGTTTTTACAAAAAGCTTTTCTGCTAGCAAAAAAATTGATCTTGGACTTTTGGCTTAAGGAGCACATTCCTAACATCACACTTTGGAAGCTAAAGCTGCATCAAATGGCAGTATTCAAACAGCTATCTTCCAGGAGGGTGTCTCCTACCAAATATAAAGAGCTCCTGGATATATATATAGGTCTTTTCAGGAGGAAATCAACATTGAAGATCACTGAGATGGAAACTCCTTATCTAGGCAAGGACTTATCTTGGGGAAGGGGAACAGAGGGAGGGGCAGGAAGGGGAATTAGGGATGACTTCTGTGTTATCTATGTTTCTAATTACAGTTGCTGTACTTTATGAAAAGTTGGAAAAGTTGGAAAACTAAAATAAAGACATTAAACAAAAACAAAAAAATGGGAGATGGCCCATTGTTCTACATGTCACTCCACCTGCAGATAAATCTTTAAGTTTTATTTTTAATAGTGAAACAAAACACTGTAATGAAATAACAAATGTGCAAAAGACGTGATTTAAAAATAAGTGAACTTTTTGTTTCATCAACAGACTGTATTAAATTTTGAGCTTCACAATTTCAGAAGAGTACAATCTTCACCTGTGTCAGAAACCGGATACAAACATAGCACATAGATGTTGCATGCAATTAAAGGTCATACTGTAAAAAAAACCAACAACATACTCTTCAGGGGCACTATACATGTGACACCACAAAAGTTGTCTATGCAGTGCCATGTCTGTGTTTAAAACTAAACATAAGACATACTAAGAGATCTATTAAGATATGCATTATACAACTTAAGAATTGTATTAGAACATGAAAAGTGGATGCTTCTTAGGTTTCCTATTGGATCCAGAATGGGCACATTATTGATCAGCTCCGGGTTTTTTTTTATAATTCATCATTTGCCATGACTAGGGGAGGGGATACTACATTAAGCTTGCCATGTAAGGAGCAAGCATATATTTTCAGATGGCACACTATTAGCCCCACGGGATTGAATCAGGCTATTGAACAGGAATCCTTCTATTAAAGTGACAATAAAGTTGTATCATTCAATTCCTGCTTAATATAAATGAAGGTATTTCCTGTTGGCATTTCCAGAGGAATTTTTGCACCATTAAGGAGTAGATCTCTGTCTTGAGCAATTATTCATTGGATTAGGTAACATTGGGGGTATTTAAATGGAATAAAAATTGTTTTTACATGAATTGCAGGCAGAGTAGGCTGACTAAATGTGTGTAAACATATTTAAACACTTCTACCATTTTAATGTTTGCAAGTAGCAGTGGAGTTAATATAGTAAACCCATTAGTAACAGTGAGTGTTTGTTTCAGTTGCTCTGTTGAGTGTATATTATAAATAAGAAAGAAAAATATTTGGGTATTTTTTACACTTAGGTAAGCATTTAATGATCATGAGCTGAAATATATTTTTTTATTAATTTATAGTGGCATGGCTCACTCTATTAGCTGCTTGAATAAGACTCGAGATGAGATGCTATAGAAAACCAAACCCAGTTTGGGTGAATCTTTGACAAGAGTATTCTTTTAATAAATAGAGAGTTTTAGAATAGAGAGTCTGCTTGGGTGAAGCTCTGCTAGGATTATTATCTTGTGAAGATCACTGCAACAGCCTTGGTTCCTCCTGAGGAAACCCATAACAGGACAAAAAAAAGCTTTTGTAGAGGTTATTTGTTCATCAATCACCTTTGGAACTGTTGGTACCTATTTCTGAACTGATCTTCAAGATATGCAGTCTCATAAAAACATATAGAAACATAGAAATGACAGCAGAAGAAGACCAAGTGGCCCATCCAGTCTGCCCAGCAAGCTTCGCACTTTTTTTTCTTCTCATACTTATCTGTTTCTCTTGGCTCTTAGTAACCTTTTGGTTCTATTTCCCTTCCACCCCCACCATTAATGTAGAGAACAGTGTTGGAACTGCATCTAAGTGACATATCTAGCTGTTAGGGGTAGTAACATAGAACATTAGTGCAGAACATGGGCTTGTGGCAAAATGAGTCTTAGAAACATATGTGCCTAGTATAAAGTATAATAAAGCACCATGTTTAGGCTGTGAAGAAATTTTGTATATAAAAAAAAAAAGTTATTGGGACATGTAGTGATATTGTTTTTAGGATGGTATGTGTGTGTGTGAATGGGTGTTGTGTCATGTAGTTATTTGCCCAAGGTCATGGGAACAGTAATGGCAGATATGGAATTTGAACCCCAGCTTCTCTGGTTTTTAGCCTGCTGTTCTAACTACTTCAGCTCTTATTCACTCCAATGAGAATCAATTTGGTGTCCTGTAACCAAGTTAGTGGGGGGGGGGGGGGGGGGGCAGGAAAAGGGAACAGGAGATGAGAAAGTAGGGGTATGATGGTGGTGAGGAGGAAGCAGTCAACATTCACTCTGCTTGGTGTCTATAGTGACTTTAGCATAGATCCTAACAAGACTTTTGTTTTGATTACAAAACTGTTGCATAATTTGGCAACATTGTTAACTAATGTTGCCAGAATACCTGGGAGAAACTGGCTTTGTTTACATAATAGCCAGTGTTTGGATAAGGACAAGTGTGGGGTACATCTTAGGTCTGAAGTCCAGTTCAATCTGGACTGTGTATGAATGTGACTGTGTAGACAAACATATATCAGGAAGAATGTGTTATATTTTGCCACTGGAATCATACATCAAAAATAATCAAAGATAACCAGTGTGCTTCTAGCGCACACTGAAATACTGCAAAAGAAACTGATTCTTACAGCATTTCTGTATACCTCCATATATTCAGCATGATTCTCCCCCTTCCACCCCCTGCCATTGTTAAGCACCTCTTATTTGTAAAGGTGTGGGAGCAGAAAAGCAGTGCTAAAAGCAGGTAATGAAGTGAGAAAAGAACAAAAACTGATATCAAGAGAAACTAGTGGGAAGTAAAATAGTAAATGAAAAATTGCAAAGAATTTCTTAAAGAAGAGATGAGAGAGAAATGAGAGAGAGCAAGAGGGGTATGTGTGTGTGTGTATAGATGCTATGGAAGCCAGTATTGCACAATATGCCCAGCTGTACCCTGCATCAAGACAGTATCCTATTTCTAATGCAGCGTGACTTTAGGCTTCCAGCTCAATTAGAACTGCCTCTAAGACACCCAGGAGTTTTACTAGCCTATTTTTACTCGTTTCCCCAAACCCCATCTAGCCTTGTCACTGCATCAACAGCCCTTGTCCAGCAGCCCTGTAGCTCCCTCAAGAAGTGCCTGGTATGCATATACCATGTGTCCCTGTAGTGACTTCCACCACCCCAGAGCTGTGAATAGTGCCTGCATGGCATCTCAGTTGGCCTGAGATTTGGGAATCAAATTTCACATGGCAGTGTATAGCACTGCCAATAAGCCACCAGCCCAGCCAATTAATGTGGTTTAACAATTGTTTTCTTTATTTATCCGCTAGTGGCATGCTTCTGCTTTCCCAGCAATGTGTGCAATTCCAACACTTGAGAGATAATAAAGTTAGTCTTTGTACTACCATCTAAAATAGCAAAACATACCTGTAAGGAAAGTGATGGTAGCACTGCTGCAGTAAGATAATGGGGTTGAATACCGAAGGGATCCACTAAAAATATTTTAATGTGCACACTAAAATCAACCAAAGCGGCTTAGTCAATAAAATAATGAGATTCAGTGTGTGTACATGTTACAAGGTCTGTTCTAACGAGAGAATGGGTCTTTTATGGATGTGTGCTCTGCATCATGAGATCACCTGTACTAACAGGGCCAGTTAGCATGGTGGGATCTCTCCTTTGACACCAAAACTAATGGGATTCCAAGCTCTGGATCCCTCCTTCTGACATTCCCCTCAAAGACTTCTTTCTTATATCAATCCAAAGTTGATTTTGATATAATTGCTGGATGGAGTGATGAAATTCTTCTACAAAGGCATCTTTATACAAAGGTTCTTGAACCTGCACAAGTGGCCAACCATACATCAGCTACAAAGATCCAGATGTGTTTTGGAAATTTGTAAATCTAGTGTCCCACAGTTGTCAGAAAGGACATTAATTTCAATTCATAGAAGCCTTGATGACTGGCACTACTGCTGACAAGTTTAAAACTTGTGTTAATTCAACCCAATTTTGTGTCTGTTACCATGTGTCCAATGTAGGTGCACATCATTTTTCTGTGTAATTAACAGCATGATAAACTACTGATGCTGAGGACATTTTCAGCATACATAAGCTCATATACTCTGAACAGTTTTATTCCAATACATGTACCATCATACCTGATCAGGTGTGCATGTAAAAGTCACCACTACCTGATGCTCAGAACCTAGGTTCTGTTCTCAAAACCTCGCAGAAAAAAAGACACCAGCAGTAGCTCTAAAATGTTCAGGAGCTCCTGTCTGAGAATATGTACAGTATAATTATGCATGTCTCCCCTTCCTAGTTAAAAGTATGAGCTCTGGAGTGTGGGAATTAAGCATGTAGGTCAAAGATGACCAGGTCCTGCTTTGTGCAGCTTACATATTACACACACTTCCTCTTCCTTGGAATCATTCTAGCCCCTATCCTATCTCCAGGATGAGTGAGACAGGGAGAATGGGCACCGAGCACTGGGTGTGACTCGTTCTGAGTCCTGGGAACAGCAGCAGCAGTGGAATAGCTCTGGTAGCCACGTGCAGCAGCTAGGTTAACTAACTGAGCTGGCTGCCTGCACCACACTAACATCTCCCTTCTGCACTATATGGGGAACTGGTCCATTGTGACAGGTTCATGCATCTCTACCACCTCTCTTTTTGTTTTAAAATCTGAAAGAGAAACTGAAAGGGCTCTCATTGCTTCCCTAGCTCTTCTTTTGGCTATGTAAGTCCTCTCCATGTCCACATTGCCTGCTGTGCAAAGGCTGGTATACCACTGAACATTTTTGTTCATGTAAGTGTGCCTTGGATTGAAAAGGCTGACAAACACTGGTCTGAAAGACAAGGGCATTCTCAAGAAATTAAGAAAGGATGGTTGCATTGTATTTTAATTCAAAACAAAAGTGACATTTCACAGTTAAATGTTTGTAACTTATGAGACCCATATTCAGCCACTGTGTGGCTGTGCTAGTTAGTTGGTTATACATAACCGCCTAACAGGGTATATTTGGTGATGCGGCAAGCCACTGAATATAATCGGCTATCTTAAAGTAGGCCGACTTTAGGACAGCCCTATGGCATGACCAGAATTAGCCGTAGAAGGTAACCGTTTAACTGAATATCAGCTAACTCCGCTCCTCCCCAGAACACCTCTTCCTGCCTACCCCTGGACTGCCCCCATCTTATACAGCTGAATATAGCCAAGTAAGCCATTTAGATAATAGCTATAATGTTATCCATCTAAATGGATTTTGAATATGGACCTCTAAATGTCTACTTGATAAAAGGTTGATTTTTTTACTTGGTAAATTTTGTATTTGTATATAGTTTAAGTATTGTTTAAAAACAATGTGAAAGGTTTTCAATAAAAAATTGATTTTTTTTGCATAGTGAGAGACGTGAATCTTTATGCAAAATGATACAGATTTGTCACATAATTGCCTCAGAATTAAAAAAAAATAAAAATTAGCCATATAATTTTCTGTTGTCATAGACTTAAAATATCTGCCATAGGAAACCAGGGACTGTGGTTATAATAAACGCACACGTTTGATTAATGTGGGTTATCATAAGTGTTCAATCTTGCCTTTTTATTTGGTAAGATTTGCTCATTAGGATATGCCATTATATGTTTCATTTTCTTTAGATAGTCCATATTTGGTGGTTTAGTGGCTTTTTTCTTTACTCCTCCTCAGTAATCCATGCACCCAGTTATGTGATTATGACACCCTGTTGGACAGTTCTTGCCTCCTGCTAGCAAAAGGCTTTGGTGGGCCCTTTGGCCTTTCTGGTCAGTTCTCCCAGCTAAATGGCCCATATTTCCTGCTGTTGGCCATCTTGTTCCTGTTTGGACACAGTTATATGCAAGGCTGAGGGGCTGCACTTTGCCAATTCTTGGCCTGCCTGGTCCTGTGTTTTTGTGTATCCAATGTTCCTGTCTGGTCCTAGATTGTTTCATATATCCATTATTTCTCTTTGGTCCTAGTTAGCTTTGTGCATCCAGTCATCAGCAGTCCTACACTCAGTCTTATGTTTCATCCTAGACTCAGTCCTGTGTTTCGTGTTCCTGTTTGTGCCTAGATTGCTTTGTGTATCCAGTGTTCCTGTTTACTCCTACATTGCTTCAAGTATTTATTTATTTAAAATTGTTTATATACTACCTATAATGGAGCATCCTTTCTAGACTCCTGTGTTCCTGTTTGGTCCTAGTTTGCTTTGTGTATCCAGTCCTCCTGCATTAGTCCTACACTGTTTCTGTGGGCACCTTTGTGTCTCCAGGATTTCCTGCAGCGATCCTGCCCTGCTTCTGTAGGCAGCCTCATGTCTCCAGGTTTGAATTCTACATTGGTTTAGTATGTACCTTGTATTTCATGTTGTTCCAGTTCAAGTCCTGACAGCTGCAGGCACCTGAAGGCTCTACCCAAGGGGGCAGGTGGCTGTTGCAGGCAGAAGATTCCTGTCTCTGCTCTAGTTAGAACCCACCAGTCTTGTCTTGTCTGGCAAAGTGATCCTTTGTCCCTACAGTTGTGTGCAAATGCTTAGGCATCCCTGGTCAAATTGTATTTTTCAATGAATCTCTAAGTGAAAAGAAGCACAAACAACATGGTACAAAGTTAAGCATGACATCTTTCTGCAATTTTTAAAGCAAAATTACTATTTGTTGATTTTAACAAATTGAAAATTATATAAAGAAGTTTAACTTTGTACCATGTAGAGGTGGTGTCTGCTTCTGTTCACTTACAGATTAACTGAAACATACAATTTGACTAGTGGTGCCTAAACTTTTCCACACAACTGTATAAGTGAGTACAACAGGGTGGGTGCAAAGTAAATTGCAGAGGTAAATTAGAGATATTGGAATATCTCTATCAAGGGTTCAGCTTTGGTTAAAAAGTTTGGAATAAACCATCTAAGGTATCCTTCAAATCCAATCTAAAATCTCAACTTTTTGAGGCTGATTTTAGCCCTAACCACTTCTCTACAATAAATATACTTCTCATAGACTTGTGTAACGTGTTTATTTGTCTTAACTAGATTTTAAGCTCCATGGAGCAAGAACAGTCTCTGATGTCCATCTGTACAATGTTGTGTATGTCTGGTAGCACTTTAAAAATGATGATTAGTAGTAGTACTAATAGCAGTATTCTTCTAGCCCAAGGTAGACCTTTACCTGTTTTGTTTATTAAATGGGTATCTGGATTACAGCTTCCATTTCTGCATTGGGGTTGTACTTTTCCCTTCCCTCAAAATATGTCTTAGATACTGGATCTTCCAGAAACCTATTATATACTTTTTTGGGTTTACAATGAAGTTTACACCTCATAGGTTTTCAGGATTGCTTTAAATTTCTCTAGATGGGACTTCTAGTCTGTGCTGGAAAAAAAAATCATCTAAGTAAACTGATGTACATTCTTCGTGTAGGTGGAGCATTGGTCAATTAACTGCTGAATATGACTAATGCCTCATAAAGCCCAAAAGAGAGAAATTAAAATTGGAAGAGGACATCAGGCATAATGAAGAAATGTGACTTGCCCAAAATCACAAGCAGTGTCAGGGAGAGAGGTGGGATTTGAATATTGATTTCCCTGGTTCCTACCCAATTTCTCTAACCACTGGATCAATTTTTCTCCTGAAAGAAAGCAAATCTGGTTGCAGATCTGAACAGTTTTATGGATGGGCAGACAAGATAGGCCATATGGTATTTTTCTACAATCATGTTTTTGGAACACTTTTTAGATCATGAAGAGAAGGAATGGCAATAGGCAATCCCAGTCTTGACCACTGGCTTCTATGGAGTCAGGTACAGGTTGGCCTTGAACCATGGGTTCTCAGGCACCATGTTTCCAGAAGCTGTGGGTCCTTCTGGGTATTTTTGCTCAGTTTGGTTGTTTCAGTGTATCCTTACAGGCTGATGCAATAAGACACGTGCAAAAATGGGTGCCTGTTTTCCTAATGTGCGTGCATCCACATCCCTGTGAGAGAATGAAATTGAAGCGGCATACAATAAGTGAGCGCAAGGAAGAAATGTTGTGTCCCGCGGCCATGGCGTCCCACGACCACGGGCCCCCTACCTGAGTCACGGCATTCTCTCGCCGCGGGAGCCCCGCGGGAGGGCTCCGATTCGGGCCACCGTGCCCATGCGGCCTCCGGACCTGCTCGCTGCAGGGGAAGCCGTCCTGCTTCCCCCTTCGCAGCGTCTGACGGCATCTCCCCTCCGCTCCAAGAACATGGTCCCCAGTTCGAGTGAAAGAGTTTACAGCTGACCCGCTGGGGCCCGAGCTGTCATGGTAAATGCCTCCAACCTGTAATCCCAGTCTCCTACTCTGTGGCCTCCACCAGTCTTCCAGGTCTGCCAGAGCCTTATGCTTCATATGTGGATGTGTTTTCGAAGCAAAAGGCCGAGATTCTGCCTCCTCAACAATCCTTCGATTGCACTATCAATCTACTTCCTGGCACTGAGCCTCCTCGTGGGCGCATCTTTGCCCTCTCGCCTGCGGAAACATAGGCCATGAATGAATATATCCAGGAAAACCTGGAGAGGGGCTTCATCCAGAAGTCTAGGTTCCCCGCAGGGGCTGGATTCTTCTTCGTCGGGAAGAAGGGTGGAACACTGCGCCCCTGCATAGACTACCGGGGCTTGAATGCTATAACGGTAAAGGATCGCTACCCCTTGTCTCTCATCTCTGAGCTCTTTGACCGCCTGCAAGGGGCAAGAATCTTTTCCAAATTGGATCTTCGAGGGGCTTACAACCTCATTCAAATTAAGGAGGGTGATGAGTGGAAGATGGCCTTCAATACCCGGGACGGCCACTATGAGTATTTGGTGATACCATTCGGGCTTTGCAATGCCACCGCAGTTTTCCAGAACACCATGAATGAAATATTCCGCAACCTTCTGTACCAATGTGTGGTAATATATTTGGACGACATCCTGATTTTCTCCGATTCCTTGACCGCCCACCTCCGGCACGTCATCCAAGTCTTGCAACGTCTCAGGGAACATAAGCTGTATGCGAAGCTTGAAAAGTGCCTGTTTGAGCAGGAGTCTCTTCCCTTCTTGGGATACATAGTCTCCAGTCAGGGATTCCGTATGGATCCACAGAAGCTAAGTGCCATTTGGGAATGGCCACAGCCGTCCGGGCTCAAGGCACTCCAAAGGTTCCTGGGTTTCGCAAACTATTACCGCTCTTTTATTCCCCACTATGCATCCATTGTGGCACCGATGACAACCCTGACACGTAAGGGAGTGGACCCCAAGAAGTGGCCTCCAGCAGCGGAGGCCGCCATCCATCGCCTCAAGGAGGCGTTCATGCTGCAACCTTGCCTTCGACATCCCGATCCGCAACGCCCGTTCTTTGTCGAAGTGGATGCATCTTCTGAAGGAGTAGGGGCCATCCTGAGTCAGGCCTCCGAGGGCCACAAGCTACGTCCGTGTGCCTTCCTCTCCCGCCAGTTCATGCCAGTGGAGCGGAACTACGCCATTGGCGACAAGGAGCTCTTGGCCATCACAGTGGCCTTAGAAGAGTGGCGTCCATGGCTGGAGGGGGCACAGCACCAGTTCACAGTCTTCACAGAGCACAAAAACTTAGAGTACTTGCACCGGGCACAATGGCTCAATCCTCGACAAGCTCGGTGGGCCCTGTTCTTCACCCGGTTTAACTTCATTCTTCGATACAGACCGGCAGAAAAGAATACTAGGGCTGACGCCTTATCTCGTGTATTTGATTCCACGGAGGGTACTGAGGAACCACAGTACATCATTGAGCCATCTCGGATCCACCTGGCAGCTACCACTACCATTCCGCCTGGAAAAACCCTAGTTCCACCGCACTTGCGGAGACAAGTGCTGGCATGGGCCCACGATTCCCGCTGTTCCAGCCACCCTGGGCAATCCCGCACGTTGCAGCACCTGCGCCGGTACTACTGGTGGCCCAAGGTGAATAAGGATGTCTGGGCATACGTGGAGTCCTGCCAGACCTGTGCTCGCCACAAGAGGATCTCTGGTTCAACCCCAGGTTTACTTCAACTGTTGCCTGCCCCTGCGGAACCGTGGACCCAGGTGGCAACAGACTTTGTGGTGGATCTGCCACCCTCCAATGGCAATACAGTAATATGGGTAGTTGTCGACCGTTTTAGCAAGATGGCGCATTTCGTGCCATTGCCAGGGTTGCCGTCCGCACCACAGCTAGCTCAGCTATTCGTCCAGCACATCTTCCGGCTTCACGGCCTGCCTAAAGGCATCCTGTCCGATCGAGGGCCTCAATTTACTGCTAAATTCTGGAAGTCCCTTTGCCAGAAGTTCGACGTCACCCTAGATTACACGTCCACTTATCATCCACAATCCAACGGCCTTGCAGAGAGGACGAACCAGACCCCTAAAGCAATTTCTCCGTCTGTATGTTAATGAAAAACAAGACGACTGGGCCAGCCTGCTACCCTGGGCCGAATTTGCACTGAATTCCCATATCTCAGCCGCCACGGGGTCCTCCCCATTTCAGATAGTGTATGGGAAGCAGCCACGCCCGCCCCTGCCTGTTCCCATCACGGTTGCTCAGCTCTCCGCCGATGAGTTGCATCGCCTGTGGATTTCCATGCAACGCGCCCTGATCAGGGCTGGTCAGGTAGCTAAGAGATATGCAGACCAGCACAGAAGGCCGTACCCGCCTCTCAAGCCGGGCCAAAAGGTTTGGTTGAGCACGCAGTTCATCCGGTTGAAGCTGCCCTCATCGCGACTGGCCCCGCGGTTCATTGGACCGTTTCCCATTGTCCGGCAAGTAGGTGCTGTCTCGTATCAACTTCGTCTCCCTCCATCCCTCAAGATTCACAACACATTCCACGTCTCCCTACTGAAGCCTCTGGTTTTGTCTTGGCCTTCCAGCATGCTTCCGACCCCGCAACCTGTGGCCTCTGAAGATGACCTCACCTATCAAGTCCGAGAGGTTCTAGATGTAAGGAAACACAGGAAGAAATGGGAATACCTGATAGCGTGGGAAGGCTTCGGTCCCGAGGAGAACTCCTGGGAACCACTGGCTAATATCCTGGACCGGAATTTGCTGGAGCAGTTCCACAAGGACCATCCAGCTAAACCCAGGCCTCCGGGGAGACGCCCTACCTGGGCCCCCTACCTGAGTCACGGCGTTCTCTCGCTGCGGGAGCCCCGGGGGAGGGCTCTGATTCGGGCCACCGCGCCCACACGGCCTCCGGACCTGCTTGCTGCAGGGGAAGCCGTCCTGCTTCCCCCTTCGCAGCGTCTGACGGCGTCTCCCCTCCACGGGGGAGATTCAAGATGGCCGCCGCCATCCTTAGGCGCTGGGCCGCGCCCCCTCCAGTGATTTAAAGGGACCTAATCCCTTTAAATGGCTTCACCTGTCTTCCATCAGGCAGAGCAGAGGAAGTATATAAGGCAGCTTCCTCTGCTCATCCAGCGACTTGGCAACGTCCCCTAGTGCTGTCTAGCCTGCTTGCTTCGGTGAGTCTTCAAGCTTTGGATCTCGTTCCTGTTCCATCTTGACGTTCCTGGTCCCTGACTTCAGATTGGCTTACGGTGACTCTCTGGTTCCTGACTCCGGATTGGCAAGCGGTGATTCTCTGGTACATGACTTCGGACTGGTGAGCGTCGACCCTCTGGCACTTGATCTAGGACTCCTTCAAGACCACCGCCTCCAAGGGCCTACCTAAGTCCCAGCGGCCCGGGTCCCTACGGGCTCCTCCTGGGGGGACCGCGGGCTTCCAGGGCGAAGCTCCAGTTGGCCTTTGCACCGTTACCCTGACCTCCCTAGGTCAACCTAAGTCCCAGTGGTCGGGTCCCTACGGGCTCCTCCCGGGGGGACCGCAGACCACCAGTGGTGAAGACACAGCGCCTCATCTCGTCTCTTCATCGCCTCTGTGTTCGCCTCAGTCTCCAGTGCCAAGGGTCAGCTGGTCCTGCCTCCTGATCTGCCTCGCCACCCTACAAGAGAGCCTACAGACCCTCCGAAAGGTATACCATCCTCTTGTCGGCCAAGGGTCCACAAGCCTGAGCATAACAAGAAATGTGCATTTCTGGCATTTAAAAATCTATTGTATTGGGCGCATGGATATCTAAATTGTACATTCCTAGCAAAAGTGCATCACTTACATGAAGTTACAGAAATCACCAAAAGTAAAGTAAACGAATACTTCAGCTCTGTGTTCACTAAAGAAGACCCTGGAGAAGGACCATCTCTACACAACAAAAAACTGGTGGGAAGTAGAATAGATGAAAATCCTTTTACAGTAGAAAATGTGTGGGAAGAGCTAAAGAACCTGAAAGTGGACAAAGCCATGGGGCCTGATGGGATTCATCCAAGGATATTGAGGGAGCTCAGAGATGTTCTGGCGGCTCCACTGTGTGACCTGTTCAATAGATCCCTAGAAACGGGAGTGGTGCCGAGTGATTGGAGAAGAGCGGTGGTGGTCCCGCTTCACAAGAGTGGGAACAGGGAGGAGGCTGGCAACTACAGACCAGTCAGCCTCACTTCGGTGGTGGGAAAAGTAATGGAGTCACTGCTGAAAGAGAGAATAGTGAACTATCTACAGTCCGGAGAATTGATGGACCAGAGGCAACATGGATTCACCAGGGGAATATCCTGTCAGACAAATCTGATTGACTTTTTTGACTGGGTAACCAAGGAATTGGATCGAGGAAGAGCGCTCGATATCATATACTTGGATTTCAGCAAAGCTTTTGACACGGTTCCGCACAGGAGACTGGTGAATAAAACGAGAGGCTTGGGAGTGAGTGCCGAGGTGGTGACCTGGATTGCAAATTGGTTGACGGACAGAAGACAATGTGTGATGGTAAATGGAACCTTCTCTGAAGAGAGAGTGGTTTTAAGTGGTGTACCGCAAGGATCGGTGTTGGGACCGGTCCTGTTCAATATCTTTGTGAGCGACATTGCGGACGGGATAGAAGGCAAGGTTTGTCTTTTCGCGGATGACACTAAGATCTGCAACAGAGTGGACACGCCGGAAGGAGTGGAGAGAATGAGACGGGATCTAAGGAAACTGGAGGAGTGGTCGAAGATATGGCAGCTGAGATTCAATGCCAAGAAGTGCAAAGTCATGCATATGGGGAGTGGAAACCCGAATGAACTGTATTCGATGGGGGGGGGGAAAGGCTGATGTGCACGGAGCAGGAGAGGGACCTTGGGGTGATAGTGTTAAATGATATGAAGTCTGTGAAACAATGCGACAAGGCTATAGCAAAAGCCAGAAGAATGCTGGGCTGCATAGAGAGAGGAATATCGAGTAAGAAAAGGGAAGTGATTATTCCCTTGTACAGGTCCTTGGTGAGGCCTCACCTGGAGTACTGTGTTCAGTTCTGGAGACCGTATCTACAAAAAGACAAAGACAAGATGGAAGCGGTACAGAGAAGGGCGACCAGGAAGGTGGAGGATCTTCATCGGATGACATACGAGGAGAGATTGAAGAATCTAAATATGTACACCCTGGAGGAAAGGAGGAGCAGAGGCGATATGATACAGACTTTCAGATACTTGAAAGGTTTTAATGATCCAAAGACAACGACAAACCTTTTCCGTAGGAAAAAAATCAGCAGAACCAGGGGTCACGATTTGAAGCTCCAGGGAGGAAGATTCAGAACCAATGTTAGGAAGTATTTCTTCACGGAGAGGGTGGTGGATGCCTGGAATGCCCTTCCGGAGGATGTGGTGAAGACCAGAACTGTGAAGGACTTCAAAGGGGCGTGGGATAAACACTGTGGATCCATAAAGTCAAGAGGCCGCCAATGAAGAGTGGGTGACTCGCCAGAATGATGGCTAATGCCTGGAGACAATACCCTTATTCAATAAACGTACACATGCTTACTGTGACTCCAACATCATTCTAGCTTCAACAGCAAGAGGAAATGTGGAATAAAGGATCTGCACTCACAAAGGGGGGAGTAGCTGGCTTGTTACGGCGGTTACTACCCCAAACCAAATAAGCCTGTTACTTCAATTTCTATGCAAATACAGCATAGTTCTCTGCTTCAACGGCAGGGGAGAAGAAAAAACTGATACTACACACATCCAGCACAGCTCTCTGCTTCAACGGCAGGGGAGAAGAAAAAAGGGTTCGCACTCACAAAGCGGGGAGTAGCTGGCTTGTTACGGCGGTTACTACCCCAAACCAAATGTGCCTGATACTTCACTTTTGATGCATATCCAGCATGGCTCTCTGCTTCAACAGCATGGGAGAAGAATAAACTGATACTTCAAGCATATCCAGCATAGCTCCCTGCTTCAACAGCAGGGGAGAAGAAAAACAACCAATAAGGGCTGTATAACATAGTCTGGGTAAAACAAATAAGCATGGGTGTAGCTTGCTTATTGCGGCGGTTACTACCCCTACTACCCCTAACTTATCAGCTGGATATTCACTTGGATGCAGCTCCATCACTGCTTTCTACATTAATGGTGGGGGTGGAAGGGAAATAGAACCAAGAGCTAAGAGAAACAGATAAGTATGAGAGAAAAAAGTGTGTGAAGCTTGCTGGGCAGACTGGATGGGCCATTTGGTCTTCTTCTGCCGTCATTTCTATGTTTCTATAAAGGAATCACCTACATTTTTTAAGGTGCCCTTTAGTTAATTGTCATGTTCCATTCTACTAATCCCAATAATCATCTTTTAATTTTTTGTTCTAACCCCAAACAACTAAATCTTATACTAATCTTTCTAAACAACCCTATCCTACAAAGGACGCATTTATTGCAACACAGAGGTTCACATTTTTTATGTTTCTCATGAGCCTTTCACTGCGAGTAAACTTTACTCCACCTCCAGAACTGGAGTTAATTTTCTGGCATAAAAAAATGTGCCTAGGGTTCCCAGTCTTTGGGCACGCTTTCCTGCTTTTGGTGGTATTGGCTGTCTTCATTTGCAGGCAATTAAATGTGATAGACGCTATCGGATATGCTTTGGTTAGGATGCGTTATGGATGCGCTAATCTCCTTACTGCACTGGACGCTATGATTGTGCACCTGAAATACCCATCCAACTGCAAGTAAACCTGTACGCTGGCTGGGCATACTTTATTGCATCGGCTTGTCAGTGTTTTACTGAGTTCCAACTGGCCCAGCCTTTATTGGCCAGGGTATTTCTCCCCCATCTTGGGCTGTGTTCCCTGCTTCTTCATTGATTGGTGATTGGTTATTCTATAGTTGCTCTGTTGTGCTGCCTATCTCCTAATTTCCTGGAACCCAGCATCAGACATTTCTTTGTCATGTGATTTGTGTCTTGTTTCTTGAAGTTTGTGATCCTTCTTGGACTCTGTGATTACTGACCTTGCTTGCTTTGGTTTTTTTTTTTTGCATTGGACTGTTCTCCATTTATTTATTTGGAACTTTTATATACCGACATTCATGTGCAAAATTACATATCACATCGGTTTACAGCGCAACGTGAACAGCATAAAAGAATGCATTACATCAAACAAGGGATACACGTAACTGGGATCAACATTGAAATAAATGCCATGCTCTTCCTGCGAGCAAGAGGCTCTGTACCATAAAGGTACAGTGAACAGCATAAAAGAATGCATTACATCGAACAAGGGATACACGAAACTGGGATCAACATTGAAATAAATGCCATGCTCTTCTTGCGAGCAAGAGCACTGTACCATAAAGGTATAGTGAAGAATAAACTAATCTTGTTAAGTTCCTTATCTGGTTCCTAGTCTGTCTGTGGCAGGTGTATGCCAGGCATTCTTCTCCATGATGGCTGTATATATTTCAGCTGAGTCCCTCACATATGGTTGGGTGGAGAATCTGCTTAGGGTTTTATTAAAGCATTCCACCAGGATATTAGTTTGGGGGTGATATACTGATATCCTCATGGGTTGAATGCTGAACCTTTCATAAGCCTACTAGAAGTCCTTTGATCTGTTAGGACCTCCTGTGGTAAGCTGATATAGGGAAATCTCTCTCTTGGGGCCTTTACTGTACTGCTTGACATCATCATGCACAGGGGAAGGGCTTCTGGATGATGGGTGGCATAGTCCAGGAGGAGCAAGATGTACTGGTGGCCTGGGCTGAACTTTTCTAGAGGCCCCAAAATATTCATGGTAACCCAGTGGTCGCTGAAGGCAATCTGCTACCTGAGGTGAAGGACGAGATGGCACCCCCCCCCCCGCCCCCTCTCTCTGGCCCCACACAAAAGCACCCTCACAGATGCTCTCTCACACCCCGCCAGGCTCTCAATCTCACTCACACACACACATCAATACATTATTTTATGAATCCTCTTTCCAAAAATGCATAAAACTACAATAAAACAGCAATAATCATAAAAAGAGTTGCAACATGTGCAGAACAGAAGTAGTACATGCAAAAAAAAAAAAATTCAAATTCTGGTATCATCTCAATAACAGCAAAACACATTCCCTTCAATGCCAAACACTTTGTGAAGTAACACTAACCCTGCAAATAAATACATAAATAAAACTTTACCATACTATAACAGCAGTAATTCTCAGGACTCAATCACCAGCAACCTTAGCTATGAAAAGGCAGCAAGGCAAACATTACACCAGGCCCTAGAACACTAATACACTACCTAATGGGCAAATAGAACAAACCAGACTGCTACAAATCCCTATAGAGAAACTAAATGCTAGCCAAAATACTGCATCTCTGTCATACATGCGCAAGACAGACTGACCCTTATCTAAGACAGAATAAGGGACTACAAATTAGAAACAAACATGCAAACAAAACTGAAATGAAAAGCCTGAGAAACCAGACTCTGAGCACTGGAATATTGAAGAAAAAGCAAAAAAACCCAATATCTAAGAAATGCACATTCCAAAAGATGGTATATTCCAATCACTGAAAAGCAAAATAGTTTTTTTTACCTTTGCTGTCTGATCTTATTTTTCTAATCAGCTAGTCTCAGTCTCTTTTTCCCCCTTGTCTGTCTTTTCTTTTTTCAGGGTCTCTTATTTTGTCTTCTTTCCTTCCTCCTTCATACACACAGACTCTCACATGTTCACTTTCACATGTTCTCTCTCACACACACACACATGCTTTCTCTTAAACAGGATCCCATTCTTCCATGCTCTCTCATATGCACACAGGTTCCCACTCCTACACACACATGCCCACACATAGGCTCTCTCTGACATGCTCACTTTCACACAGGCTCCCACTCCTAAACACACACACGCAGGCTCTCATTCTCTTACACACAGGCTCCCATTCCCACAAACACAACACACAGGCTCTCACTCTGACATGCAGGCTAACACTCTCACACAAACACACAGGCTCCCATTCTCACATGCTTTCTCTCACATGCAGGCTCCCACTCCCATATCATAAGTTCTCACTCCTACTTGCTCTCTCTCTCGCACACACCCCGTCAGGTCTCTCATTCACATCCCCCAGAAGCAGGCTCCCATTCACACACCCCCAGCTCCACAGGCAGGCTACCATTCATATTCACACACACCCCCCTCCACAGGCAGGCTACCATCCACATACACACTCGCACCCAGGCAGGCTACCATTCACATTCACACACACCCCATCCACAGGCAGGCTACCATTCACATACATACACACCCCACCCCCAGGCAGGCTACCATTCACATACACACACAAACATAGGCTCAGGTAGCAAGGGGGTCCATGGCCCACCCACTTTGGGATCAGGCCCACCCAATCAGCATTGCCCGCTGGCCTAAGAAGACAGGACCTGTCACAGGGCTGCAGTGGACACACAAGACAAGAGGGGGAAAAGGTCACGATGCTGCCGAGAAGAGGAGGTGGCCTGCGACACTGGCAGTCAAGGAAAAAATAAACCCTCACCAGAAGGCACCCATCTTTCTGTTCCTCATGTGTCTGCCCGTGGTATTCAAAACTTGCATGGCTAGCACTCTATGCTGATCTCGCGATGCACGATGAGGATTTTTTTTCTTTGACCACCAGCATCACAGGCTTCCTCTTCTTCTCGGTAGCATCACGGACCTTTTCCTCCTCTTGCCAGGCGTGTCCGCTGCGGCCCTGTGACAGGGCCTCTCTTCATGGGCCGCCGGGCAAAGCTGATTGGGTAGGCCTGATCCCAAAGTGGGTGGGTCACAGCCCATCCATGGCTATGCCACTGCTTCAGTCGCCGCCGGCCTCTTGCTGTTCTTCTTCAGCTACCTCCGGCCTGAGCTCCTGTGGTGGCCCCAGCCTCTCACCGTTCTTCTTCAGCAGCTACTGGTCTGAGCTCAGGCGGCGGCCCCAGCTTCTTGCTATTCTTCTTCAACCACTACTGGCCTGAGCTGAGGCAACCGTGGCAGGGTGAGGTGGACGCCACAGCTGCATTCTGAAAGGGGCATTTTTGCCGCCTCACCCTGCCTCATTATAGAGCCGCCCCTGTGGTAACTCTTTTTATTAGGGTCTGAATCTTGAACAATCATATGAGGGGAGCTGATTGACACTTGTAAGAGGAAGTCATCTGACATTCTGGGCATGACTGGCAAAGGTTCTCCACTTTCTGATAAATGCTAGGCCATTAAAAATAGGCCAGTTTCCTGTCTTTCATTTTTGCTGGTCCTAAACATCGCTATAGACTAGATTCATTACTTGGGCTTAGAATGATTGGGTACCCAACAATCTTTCATGTTGCTCTTCCTTGAGCTCCTCTTTGGTAATGATTTAATACATCATCTTTCAAAAGAAATTAGTGTTGATCTAGACTCTGCTTCTCTCTCTATGGAGTGTCCTAACCTGTGGATGTTTGCCCAAGCTGCTTTAAGGAATGCATCCTCCCTACAGGCACTTCTAAAGGTCCAAAACTAAACCCTGCAATTACTTTCCCAAAATATTCTCCTTCCTGAGACTTGGATATCTGAAGTACTGCAGTGTTGGGTGCTTTAGTGATGTCTTCAGTGAGGGCAGTGACTACCTGCAGGTACTTATGCTTTCTGCTCTTTGCATTGTTAGATCTGAGACTTGTACATAAGGACTCCCATCAGGCTGTAGGAATCTTTATAACTGTGGGAAATCCCTTTTGAGAACAGATGGGTGTAGTAGCCCTGGGTAGGATGCTGGCTTTGATTTGACCACTTCTGGTGGGAGTCCTGCTTTTTGACATGGACATATAACAGAGTGACTTCCAACGTATAATTAATCTCTTCCCACTTTGATAAATCCCTCTGGATTAGGGTCTTCAAGCTTCTTGAGTCGGTCATGATTGCAACAGTTCTATGGAGCTATTCAAAGGGGATCAGAAGAGCTGCTGTTGCCATCAGTTCTGCTGTGATGAAATTATACTGATAAACTAATAAAGTTAGTATCTGTGGATGCCCAGTGGGAGGCAGATTACAGCTTCAGACAAGGTGTCAATCTCCTCTACAATTAAAGCACTAGATGGCCTCGTTCCTTCAGGACTTCCACACTCTTAGCCTGGGATTCCTGGAGGTTGAGGGGCACTATTGTAGGCTCTGGCGATCCACGAAGCAAGAATGTCCTCATACCCACCCAGGAATTCCCCCAATAGGGCGATGGGACTCTTGGCCCTTTTGGAAGGTTTCTGCAAGTTCCAGAGAACCTTCCATATCTGCCTTTGTCTGCTGTTGCAACCACTGTTGCATCAAGATTTCTACTTCTTGAATAAATTGCTCATGGAGGATGTTCATGGCTACTGATATTCGGACCAATGCAATACCGTGCATTCAGGCTATCGTACAGATTAAATCGTGACTGGTTGTGCATTTTGGATGCGTGCCCATAACCCTTGATGCAATAAGGGGATCGGCGCATCCAAAATGCACATCCAAACCAGCGAGTGGCTAATAGCGCTCATCACATGTAAATGCCATGTTGATGAGGCTATTAACTAGTATCCCCGATGTAAAAAATAACTGTGCGCCTGACATGCACATTTTAATCTTCAAAAATGAATGCTAGCCCCGAAGCTGGCGTTGTTTTGAGGAGCCCCAAAAGTTGAACAGAAAGCAGAAAATATTGCTTTTCTTTGGTTCCGTCGCGATATTAAGTCAGAGGAAATGCAGAAAGCAGCAACATAGAAAGTAAAAAAAAAAAAAAATCTTGTTGGCGATCAGGTTCAGAAAATGGATGCTCAATTTTATGAGCGTCTTTTTTCCTAATCCATGCACAGCCATAGGTTAGGAAAACGGATGCTCGAAAATTGAGCGTCTGTTTTCCTAAACCTGCGCACAGCCACTTCTCCTGATGCTGAGGAGGTGCTAGGGATGCACAATTTCCCCTAGTGCCTCCTTTTTAAATGCTACCAATCCACACACAGTGGGGGGTAATCCCAATAATAATCGCACTACAAAACCCACACTCATTAACCTTTTAAGCAAGTTTTGAAGCTTTAAATCATTATGTTTTGAAAACAGTAAAAAGGAAAATATTCATGGTATATTTACATTTAAAAGGTTAATGAGTGTGGGTTTTGTAGTGCGATTATCCTTTTTAAATGCAGCAGCTCATTAGCATACTGCATCGCACGCCCTGGAGAGGTGGATGGGCGCGCATTTGTTATGTGCGGCCTTGCATTCTGTTATACTCTGGTGGTTTAGTGTGTCCTTGGGCCTCAGCCCGACCCAGACCTACAAGGCCGAGCCAAGGGTTGACGGTGGCTCCGCATGGCCGACAGTCTTACCCTCTGCCAGGCTGGCAAGCTCCCAAGGCCAACATCCGAGGATGTTGGAAGTTGAATGGTCCTCCGACCATTCCGAGCCCTTTCAGATCTGCTGCGAGCAGCATGGAGCAGCAGGCCTGGCCTGAGGTTGAGGGCAGACGGACCTTGACACAAAGACAAGACTATGAAGATTGATGCAATGGCATCACATGGCACGAAGACTTCGGTTGATGCGGCGGCATCACATGGCACGAAGACTTGGGTTGATGCGACGGCACCACATGGCACGAAGACTTGGGTTGAAGACATGACACCAGGACTATGAAGACGTGACACCAGGATCGATGCAATGGCATCGCAGACGAAGACTTGACACCAAGGCTGATGCGAAGACATCACGGACCAGTGGTCGATGCAACGACGTCAGAAACATGACGCTGAAGTGCAGACATAACGAGGAACTTGGAATCCAGACGAGACGAGAAGCAGGGAAGGCGGACATTGGCACTGTCTCTCAGGGCACCCTACTCAGGCCACCCGCGGTACCGAGTCGCAGACTACCCTGTCCCACTGCGCGCCCTACACAGCCCTTGCAGACTGGTCACGGACCACGAGGAGAACGGGACAGCGCAGGAAAGATCCAGGACATGACGGCTCGAGAGCACAGGACAACAGTCCACCTGCAGGCCACTCCAACCCAGGAAAGACGTCGTCCGTGGGAGTCCGGCCCACAGGACCAGAAGGCTCAGGAGCACCAGATGAAAACACAGGAACGAACATTCAGGAAGGCAGGAACACCAGGACGTAGAAGATCATCACAAGACACCAGGGACACCTGGACGAGGACCTCAGGCACGAAGACTTGACATGATACAAACGGACGAGACGAGGAGCTCCACGAAGACTAGAAGACCTTACAAAGGCTCTGGAAGGCAGGAGCCTCCAGAGTGAAGTCACCACGATGCAAGGCAAAGAACGGATTCACGGAGCAGCCCTTTATAGGGCTGGTACAGGAAACAGTCACAGAGGTGGGGCCAGGACACTTCCTGTGTCTGGCCCTTTAAATTCAGTGGAGAGGCGCGGCCGCGCGGAAGCTGTGCAGGACCGCGGACAGCGGCCTGCACCGACGCAGAAGACAGAAGAGGCAGGGCTGGCCCTGGGCGCAGGCTCCGACGTCGGCGGCGGCAACAGCCGCTGCAGGAGGCCCCGGGGGCAGCTCCAGCCTCTACTCCAGCCCGGGGCTTTTGCGGCCTCCAGCCGCGAAGATGGAATCAGCATTGGGGTGGTCCCAGCCCCGTGGAGGGCAGGAAGGTCTGCGGCTCCGGCCGCGGAGCAAAAGAACAAGCAGGGCGGCCTCCAGGCCGCGAAGGAGACAAGCAGAGCGCAGCTTCAGCCGCGTGGGAGGCCCGACGGCGGCGACTTGCCGTGTCAGGAGAAGATACAGCATGGTTAAGTGAGCTTGCTCACGGGGGAACCCGCGAGCAGTGTTCATAACAGCATTAGGACAGTGGGCGCACAATCACGAGCACCCGTTTTTGCTTGCCCATATTGCATCGGTCTGTTTGTTCTCTGGTCAGTGATGCAAAAAATCCCCGCTTGCCCAACACGCCCTTGTTAACGCCACAAATTTAACAGCAGCTCAGGAGCTGGCATTAAAGCCTTACAGAATGTTATTGGGCTTAATGAAAATACAAACAATTATGGTTTTTGCGGTTCCTCCTACTTAATATTGTGACCATACTAAGTAAGAGGAACCGCAGAAAGCAGCGCCATGCTCAATTTAAAATGCTTGCCTGAAAAAAAAAATTATCAGGCCGATACAGTACAGTGTGCTCCGGTGGAGCGCACTGTTAACCCATGTTTGGACGCACTAGCTTTACCCCTTATTCAGTAAGGGGTAATAGCGTGTCGAAAACGCGCGTCCAACCCCCCCGAAACTAATAGCGCCCGCAACATGCAAATGCCTGTTGATGGCCCTATTAGTTATTCCCACGTGATTCAGTAAGTAAAATGTGCAGCCAAGCCGCACATTTTACTTTCAGAAATTAGCGCCTACCCAAAGGAACCATTTGGTAGCAGCTTTCCCACCGGGAAAGAGTGCAGAAAAGCAGTAAAAACTGCTTTTCTGTACACCCTCTGACTTAATATCATGGCGATATTAAGTCGGAGGTCCCAAAAGTAAAAAATAATTAACAATAATTTAAAAAAATGTTAAAATCAGCCCGCAGCTCGAAAACCGGACGCTCAATTTTGATGGCGTCGTTTCCGAACCCGTGGCTGTCAGCGGGTTTGAGAATAGACACTGGCAAAATTAAGCGTCGGCTGTCAAACTCGCTGACAGCCGCTGCTCTTTTTACCGCGGGCCCTTATTTGAATACTAAATCGCGCGCACAGAAGAGTGGCCTGTGCGCACGCCCGCGACTTTTACTGTATCGGCCTGTATGTGCGCGCTATATACATGCAAAATATACAAGCTCCAGGCCATGTATAAGTAGCTGCCACCGGATAAAACAGACGCTAGTAAATTGAGTGTCAGTTTTGGTAATCAGCACGCAGCCACCTCTCCTGGGTTCACGATGCTATAGACATGCTAGGGACGCACAATTTATCCCTAGCGCGCCTGTTTTAGCGAGGCAAACAATTTACATATTGTATTAGGCGCCAAAGAGAGGAATACCAGCGAGTTAAAAAAAAAAATAAAAAAAAACAGGTGGTCTGGACGTGCGCACTTTAATGCATCGGCTTGTGTCGAAAGGAAAAATATTTAGTAAATGAAGCAATATGGAGTGTTCTGAAAACCTACCCTTTTGGCAGCCCTGAATTTTTGAATACTTTGAGCTCTGCTGAGAATTTGTTTTCCAAGGAAAATATTTGGAAAGCGTAATGTTAGTCACTAAAAGTTCCCGACAGATGCCGAGGCAGCCGGAAACCGTTGTTTATTCATAGAGTCTTCTCCCCCCCATGGCGTTAAATGATCCAAACGCTCAAGCAAAAACTTCAAGGGATGTCTTGGGCTGTGACATACGTCAACAGTGAGCCGCGTAGGGACCAGTAATACTGACCGGCAGAGCGCATGCTCAGCCCCGCGCGGCTAAACCAGGACAACTTTACACAGTTGCGGAGGTGGGGGGAGAGGTAAACTCGCGAGCTACAATTGCGGGGGTGGGGTGGGGAGGGGGGGAAAGAGAGGGAGATGCGCGAGCTGAGCTGAGATTGGCTGCTGTTGCCGTAGAACATCTCCGTGGCGCGCGTTCTCTCCGTCACCCGGCTCGTGGAGAGGCAGCTGTCGGCGACTAACGTTGCCCGCTCAGCCTGCTGGGAACCGAGTGTGCGGAGAAAAGGAGGAGGGAATTAGCTGCTGAGGGCGGAGTTTGCGTGGCCACCGCCTCCAGGGAGTCGCAGCGGCAGTGAGAGGAGCAGGCGACACAGAATATCCGGCAGTCGCGTTCGTCTTCCTGCTGTCTCGCAGGGGAGAGGGAGCCGGGACCTCGGGAGAGACTGCGGGGGGGACAGTGTCAGGGGGGAGCGGCTATAGTAGAAGCGTGATTCCCGGCGGGATCAGCTGAAGCCGCGTCTCCTCGGCCTTGCCAGTACTGTCTGTTTTTTCTCGGGGGCTGGAGCCTTCCTCTGCGTTATGGATCTCCACCAGGCAGTCAGCCGCTACCAAATGGTAAGAGCCTCGCTGCAGCGGTATTCTCGGTCCATGCAAGCGGCAGTAGAGTTCTGTGGATTCCCGCAGATATATTCCGTAGCTTGCCTTGGGATTCATACCTATCGTCGCTACCTACCAAAACGTACATTTGAATTCAGAGTTTGCAGTTGGTTTTCTTAGGATTTTGCTGAGTGGGCGTACATTTTAAAGCTAATATATAAAGCGTTGAAGAGCTATAGACTGCACTCGTATGTGGGAAGCATTGTTTAGTAATGCGGTTGTGTGGCGAGCATTCAGGGAGGGGGCTGTCGGGTTTGTGTGTTTTTAGTGCGGGGGTCGGTCGGGCTGAGGGGCTTTCTTGTGTCTGAGAGAAACGGGGCAGACTTTTATATCTAACGTAAAGGCTGTGGGGTGTCTGTTCCTTTCTGAGCGTGTTGAGCACCTCATGTATCCCTGGCTTCCCTTGACTGAAGCTCTTTTTGACAAGAGCTGAGAGAAAAGGTATTCGAGGAGGATTTCCTCTTCTTAGTAGGGAAGTTGGATTGGTTTCGTATAGTAAGGATGCTATGTTCTGCCAGTAGGGATTCCAAATGGATGTTTTGCACATACAATGACAGGAATAGACCTCCTGTAAAGTCAGGGTACGCTGAGCAAGATCTCAGTTTCTCACAGTTCCTGCTAGAGCTTTTCTTAATACTTGTGCCAAAAGGAAGCTACCATTTAGGATGTCTGGGTTTTCCATGTGCCATGATGTGTCTTCCTTTTATGCTTTGGAAACTTAACAGCTCTGGGTTACTGGTGTACTAAATTTGTTTGTTTCCAGGCTGCATTCACCGTTATGTCCTTTCACAGTTTGCTTTGAGCCTGAGATTGTAATGTGTGTGGCAGTGGCCAAGAAAGCAGATAGAATGCTTGAAATTATTAGGACAGAAATGGAGAATAAAACTAAAACAGATAATCTCATAATACATCTGTATCGCTGAAGTTATGACCACACCTTGAGTATTGTGTGCAGTTTTGATCACTGCATCTCAAAAAAAGATATAGCAGCATTAGAAAAAATACAGAGAAGAGTGACCAAAACGATAAAAGGAATGGAAGGATTCCCCTATGAGGGTTAGGGCGCTTCATTTTCTAGAAGAGATGGCTGAGGGGGAAGAACATGCCATACTGGGTCAGTTCAAGGGTCCATCAGGCCCAGCATCCTGTTTCCAGGAATGGAGTGGAATGGGTAAACCTAAATCGGTTGTTTACTTTTTCAAAAGTACAAGGGTTAGGGGGATATTCAATGAAGTAAACCCTAATTACTTGCTTCCATACACCCTAATTATTACCATCATGAAGGAAATCAAAGTCTTCCATCATAAGAACATAAGATTTGCCATACTGAGTCAGACCAAAAGTCCATCAAGCCCAGTATCTTACTTCCAATAGTGGCCAATCCAGGTCACAAGTACCTGGCAGGATCCTAAAATGTCAATAGATTCCATGCTTTTTATCCCAAGGATAAGCAGTGGATTTCCCCAAGTCCACCTTAATAACGGTTTATGGCCTTTTCTTCCAGAACTTAGTCCAAACGTTTTTTTAAACCCAGCCCACGAAAAGCTTTCAACGCATCCTCCGGCAACAAGTTATGAGTTTAATTATGCATTGAATAATAAATAAATATTCTCTTCCATTTGTCTTAAATATATCACCTAGTTACTTCATTGAATATCACCTAGATATGGAAGCAAGTAAGAAAATACTATAGATGTATTAGTATAACTGGACACAGAATTGGTTGAGTTCTACTAGTGATAACAGACTTAAGATAGGAAGGAGCATGGTTTTCAGTTCTGCCTGTCTCCTGTGGTGCTCAGTATTTCTGTTGAGGAAGGGGCACTAGAATATCTGATATATCAAATTGACAAACTAAAGAGTCCCAAATCATTGGAACTGAATAGTATTTACCCCAGAAGTGTGAAATAATTCAAACATGAAATTACAAACTTGTTGCTAGTAAACTGTGATCTGTCTCTTAAAATGGCCAGATGTAACAGAGCTGTTGTCTTAAGAGCTGATAATTTCTTTGCATATTTCTTTTTTTATTGTTCTTAACTCATTAGCTCATGGGGAAATGCAAAGGAAAGGCTTGTACTTTTGCCTCCTTTTGTTGGCTCTATTGATATATTTTTGTCAGACTTGCAGTGGTGGTTCATCTGGAGAGCCCTTGAGAGGTGTCACTGGGCTTTTCGGTAGAGGAAGGTATACTACCCACATCCCTTGATGCACAAGCATATTATCTCACTCCACAGCTGGGACTTGAGAACAAGAAAGATGGAGAATGACATCTGTCTTGATGCAGCTTGATGACATCATGAGCTGGGCTGATTTGGTCCCTGAGAGTCATCAAGCTGAACTTTAAGTGGTGACTACAAGTCCTGGAAGTGAAGTGGGGACAGTTGCAGAGTGTTTGGAGGTGCTGCCTGTTGGACATGGAGTGGGAGGAGAATTTAAGAAGATCTGATTTGCTTTGGGAAGGGAGACTGTTCAACTAACAACCTCTCCTGTGGGACACCAGTATCACTAGTATCAACAAGCTTCATCCAGGTTTGTTTTAACTAAGTGTAAAGTAATCATGGAAGGAATTTGGGTGACTGTTGTGACTTTGTCATCACAAATGGGGCAACCTTTTGTCCCAACAGTAAAATCTTTCTTCAAAAATTGTGAAATGATGTAAGTAGAAGCTGGACATTGTGGAAGCCAAATTGAATGCTTTGCAGGAATCTGGGGGCTCCCTCACTAAGGGACATATTTCTTCTAAAAATAAAGTTGAAATGTTAGAATGTTGTTGGAGGAATATTTGGCTTATACATTTTTCTAGAAAATATTTAGTGTCACCTTTTGGATCTGCTAAAGTATTTAGTGGAGGTACTTGGGTGTCAAGGCATTTTCTGGCATCTTATCTCAACAGCACCACCTTTTTATATAAAGAAAACTGAAGAAATTGGTTTAAAAGATTCTTTACCCAAACTTCCTTTGACATATTGGATTTGATGGCTTGTTTTTGGAAAAGTCAGTGGATGAAGACGTTTGGTGTGGTTCTAGACTCTAAGATTTGCCTTTTGTTTCTCTCTTAATATGGAAATCACAGTTCAAAAAGAAAAGCCCAAGTTTTTCAAGTTTTTGCACAAAGAAAACAAAAATCTAATATCTCCTTTCCAGAACTCTACCAGGGGAGAAATCAATTTCCCTTTTTTTAATATGGAGATATAAACATTTCCCCAATGTGGCAAGGGCAACCCAGACCAAAAGGAAAAGATATCTATTGATGAGACCCAGAGTTCTACAGATATGGGAGTATTGTAGTTAAACTTTCTATGTAAACATGTAATTAAATACAGAAATATAAGTATATTTTCTATTACAAGCTGTCTCATTTGCTAAATGTTTGTGACAGACAGTTTTGAAGATCTTTCTCCATTCTTTATCCTCCTTCTCCAAGAAACTGGCTAACATAAGTCAATGGAATTGTAATCCTAAATTTCCTCAGTATTCGGGCAGGTCACTCCCCACGATTGGGTTATGTACCTCTGCCAGCAGATAGAAATGTAGCAAAAACTGACGTCACAGCCATTAGTCCCGCCCCCAACATCAGCCCACCAGTATTCTCTGTCTCCAGCAGATGGTAAAGAAGAAAAGAAAGAAGTTTGAAATGAGATATCGGAAAGGTGAGACGTCTATATAGCTCCATCTGCCTCCTGAGGTAATACCGTGCAGTCCCTTCCAAAGAGTGCCTTCAGTCCGGTAGCCTTAGTGGTGTGGACCTAAATTTTCATTAGCGGTTGCAGGCCGAGAGAGGCTCAGTGGAGAAGGCTTTTGCTCTCTCCCCGCAAAGCCAGGATCTGTTCTGCTCTCAGCCAGGAAGGGCTGAACTCAGGTAAAAGTTGTTGGTTTTTGTTTTTTTTTTTGGTTTTGTTTTTAAGTTAAAAGGAAAAAAACAGCAAAAAAAAAAGCAGGCGACAGGGTCTGTTTCCTCTGTGTTTAGTTGTCCCGCTCAAGTCTCTGGGGAGTTATGTGAGGTAGTGCAGGCATGGTGGTTGAGTAACCGTTTGGCTAGGCCCCACTTCCAGGCTTCTCCCTTTTTGGCGTGTGGTAGGCCACAAGGTAATTTTGTGTGTTTTTTGCGGTGGGCTGTTGGCATGTGCCTGTGCAGCCATTTGTGTCTCTGTTTGGGTGTTCTTCCTTCTAGATGAACATCTTGTGCGTCCAGCTTGGGTGTTTTCCTTAGTGTCTGTACTGGGCACCTAGTTTGGGCATCTAGTTGGACAAGTGGCCTAGGTGCGTGTGCTTGGACACACTTTTTTTTTTTGTGGGTCCATTTTGAGCGCGGCATATACACATGGGTACGCTAGGCGCAGCCTTTACCAGTCTGCACACTTGCAACCATGGTGTTCGCAGCGAAGAAGCCTAAACGCTTAGCTGTTTGGATTGCATGCCACATAAGTCATTCAGCCGGAGCTTTCTTTAAGCCTGTGTCAGTGCTGCCTGGATACTCAGACTTACCTCCTTCTGATTTTGCTGGCGAGGGTCCATCTTCTGAGTCTGAGGGGAATGGGATTAAGGGTAAAACAGTGGTGTCCCTTCCCTTGATCGATCTATGGGTCGATTCTTCAGGGGACACTAGCTCTCAGGATATCAGGTTTGAGCCTCTGGGGCCTGGACTGGACCTGTCCTCCTTTTTCCTGGGTGGAATTCTTCCACGGATTGTAGACGTTTCTACAGGGCCAGTCTTTTGAATTGGCAGTACCTCCTAAGGCAGGTCCATGCGCTCCGAACTCCTTCATCTGTCTCCATGGTCAAGCACCGTGGTACAGTGTGGTCTGACGAGGCTTGAATGTAAGTGGATCAGGATGATACCAATGATGGTGGTGGCTCTCCTGCTGAAGAATGGGATATTCCCCTAGATTTGGAGCCATATAGAACTCTTCTCAGTTTCTTTCATAGAGATGAGTTGCAGAGCTTTATCCCTGACCTTGAAGTTCCCTGAAGTGGCATGGATTGACTCCTTGGAGATGCAGGAGAAGTATCCCATTTTGGTCACCCTTTCCCCTCCTGGATGCAATCTAGGAGTTGATTGATCTGGAATGGAGTGCACCAGAGGCATCCTTTAAAGGAGGACACATCTTTTCAGATTTATACTCCGTGAATCCGCAGGCTAGAGAGCAGTTGCATTTCACTAAGGTGGATGCCTTGCTGTGTTCTATCATGAAACATACCACCATCTCAGTAGAGGGAGATGCATCACTGAAGGATGGTCAAGATTACCACTTGGCTGTGAGGGTTAGGGAGGATGCCGCGTTTGCATGGGTGGTATTGATTGGCTCGCTGGCAGCCTTCCTCCCTTTACGAGATTAGCTTTGGTGCATCCCAGGCATGGTGATTGACCTGCCCGAATGCTGAGGAAGGAGAAATTACTACCTACCTGATAATTTCCTTTCCTCTAGTAAGGAAAGGTCAATCCTGTTTAAATTTGTGGTTAGTCTGTCTTCGGGTGAGCTATGCAGAGTATAATTCCTGCTGTTTGTTGAAAACTGGTAAGTGGCTTCTCTAGCCCTTACTTTACAAAATATGTTCCTTCTTTTGGCTGAGCTCAGAGTTCCGGTTGCTTGGGAAGCCTGAATGGTTGATTGTTAATAATGTTCAAGTATATTCAGTTTTGTCCACAATTTTGGCGTTTCCAGAAAATACTGATGGGCTGATGTTAAAACCTTTTACTTCATCAAGATAATTTTCGCACAGTTCTCCAAACCTTAGTTTTTTTTCTGGCATTGATTACAGTAATGCCCTATTACTCGGCATCCCGACTGGTACTCTTAGACCTCTATAACTCTTACAAAATGCAACTGCCAGATTGTTAACTGATGTGAGAAAATTTGACTACTTAACATCTATATTAAGTCCATTACACTGGCTCCCTATTAAATCAAGAATTCAGAATACCGTGTTTACTACATAAATACCTGAACAATGATAAAACAGAATGGCTGAATGCCATTATTTATATTTATACCTCTCAAAGAAATCTAAGATTCTCTAATAAAGGCCTCCTTGAAATACCGTCAGTACGTACAGCTCACCTCAGTGAGGTCAGAGATAGGGCCATATTGACTGCTGGACCGAAGCTCTGGAACTCAATTCCTACAGCGCTGAGAACTCAGATGTCCTGGCATTTAGAAAACAATTTAAAAACTTGGTTATTCAAGAAGGTGTGTTAAAGTTATATCTGGTTATCAAAGGAGAAAAACAACCCCCCCCCCCCCCCCCCCCATATATTTGGGAGGATAATATGAAGGCACTTAATTTAAACAAAATCAGAAAAAAAAATAACTACCGTATATTCTTTTATGTTCTGTTTTACAATCTTATTCTAAAAGTATAAATATATTTTATGGCTCCTTTTTAATTTTTGTTCATTTTATACATTTGTAAACAGTCATGATTGTTTTCAGAAATACAGTATATAAAAGTTTTAAATTAATAAAAGTAAATATGACCATGATGTCAGCTTTTCTCTCTCTATCTGCTGACAGAAGTGCATAATCCACTCATGGGGATTGACCTGTCCTTACTAAAGGAAAGGAAATTATCAGGTAAATAGTAATTTCTATCTTTCTTTCTGCCTTTCTTTCTTTCTCCCAGCAAGGAATGTAAATATGAAACTAAAAAAACCAGCCACAGTACCTGAAGACTGAAGGGGTAGCCAATGTAATGCCAATTTTCTTTTTTTTTTTTCTAAAAGGATTCCAGGAGTGATTTGAGAAACTATAAACCAGTGAGTGTGACCAAATTGGGTCAAAAGCTATTCTTAAAAGCAAACTTGCTGGCCATATAAATAAATCTGGCTTAATGGGGAAGAATCAACAAGATGTTTGTAAAGCGAAATCTTGACTCACCATTACATTTTTACCTTACTATTAGATTCTGTTAAAGGTGGAAACAAACATACACACAAAGGTATCCAGCTGGTAGTATTTTTGGTTTTTCAGAAGGTGTTTGACAATCTCCACTGAAAGACTCTTCCGGAAATTACAAAGTCATGGGTTAGGAAGCAGTGTCCTATTGTGGACTGGTAGCTGGTTAAAAGTCAGGCAATGGAGAAGGACTAAATAGCTTTCTAAACGTCAAAAGATCAATAGAAGAGCACCCCAGGAACCTGTACTGGGATTTCTTCTATTTAACGTATTTATAAATGATTTAGAAAAGGGAACAACGTGATAGGTGGTTAGATTTGCATTATTAAAAGTTGTTAAAACTGCTGCAGATTGTGAGACTAAGATACTGGGTATCTAAATGGAAAATTAAATTAATGTGGCAAATGCTAAGTGATGCACTTAAGGAAAATTATCCTAATTAAGTTACAAAATTCTGGGTTACATATTAATAGGAAAAGGATCTCAGAGTCCTTGTAGACAATTTGTTGACTGCTACCACTCAGTGTGCAGTAGTGGTCACAAAAGCAGATAAGAATAATATATTTGATATTCCTTTTCAAAATTTCTTTGTGCAAGTCTGGTCTCTCTATCTCATAAAATACATAGTGGAACTAGAAAAGGTATAAAGAAGGGTAAGAAAAATGATAAAGGGTAAGGAATGGCTCTTATGAGGTAAGGATAAACAGGTTGGGGCTTTTAGGTTGGAAAAGAGACATCTGAGAAGGGATGTAAAAAAGTATAAAATTATGAATGGGGGGTGCAACAGGTAAATAGGAAATGGCTTATTACCCTTTCAAATAATACTAAAATAAGGGGACATGCCATGAAACTAACAACCAGTGCTATTTTAAACAAATTGTAGAAAGTAATGCACAAATGCTCGTAGTTTGGGCAATAAAATCCCAGATCTGTAAACCCTAATGGTGGAGGCGGACTTGGATATTGTTGCTGTCACGGAGACGTGGGTCACGGAATCTCATGATTGGGATACGGCAATACCGGGCTATAACTTATTAAGAGAGGACAGGAAAGGGGGAGGAGTGACTCTTTATATCAGAAACAATATCCAAGCATCTGAGCTGCAAGGAAGATGGGGCAAAGAAGAAGCACTATGGGCTGACCTAAAAAAAGATGATGGGGCATCCGTTTTTATTTGTGGTTTACAGGCCTCCAAATCAAATGGAAGAGCTTGACAAAGATCTGGTTGAAGACATCCAAAAGAAGGGAGAAGTGGTGATTGTTGGAGATTTTAATCTGCCGGATGTAGACTGGAGAATCTCTTTTGCAGAATCTAGCAGTGGTAGAGACATAGTGGATGCCCTGCAAGGGGCTCTATTCAAACAAATGGTAATGGAACCCATGAGGGAGGGAGCTCTACTCTATTTAGTTCTCACTATTGGAGCTAATGTCTCTAATGTCCAGGTAGGTGCCCACCTCAGCACCAGTGATCATCATATGGTATGGTTTCATATCACAAATAGGATACGGAAAAGAAACACGAAGACCCGAGTTTTGCAGTTCAAAAACATGGACTTTGAGGAAATGGGGAAGTACCTGGAGGAAGAACTAGAAGGCTGGGAGAACAAGAGAGATGTGGAACAACAGTGGACCAAACTAAAAGGAGTAATTACCAAGGCAACTAATCTATATGTTAGGTTTTATTTTTCTCTTGCTTTGCTTTTCTTTACTTTTCTATCTGGTTCTCAAAGGTGGTGGCTGACAAAATAAAAGCTAAAAGAACAGCGTTCAAGAAATATAAAAAATCCCAAAGAGAGGAGCACAAGGAAGAATATCTGGTGGAACTGAGGTAGATGCGGAAAGCAATCAAGAAAGCGAAAATTCAAGCGGAAGAAAGGATTGCCAAAGAGGTAAAGCGAGGTGACAAAACATTTTTCAGATACATCAGTGAAAGGAGAAAAGTCCAAAGTGGTATACTGAAATTGAAAGGTGAAAAGGATCAATGGGTGGAGACAGATGAAGAAATGGAAGAAATATTAAACGAATACTTCAGTTTGGGATTCACTAAAGAAGACCTCTGAGAAGGACAGACACTAGTTAAAACAAGAAACTGGAGGGAAGTGGAATGGATGAAACTCCGTTTACGGAAGAGAATGTATGGGAAGAGCTAGGAAAGTGAAGGTGGACAAAGCCATGGGGCCTGATGAGGTTCATCCCAGGATACTGAGGGAGCTCAGAGATGTACTGGCGGCTCCGCTGTGTGACCTGTTCAGTAGTTCCCTGGAAATGGGAGTGGTGCCGAGTGATTGGAGAAGAGCAACGGTGGTCCCGCTTCACAAGAGCGGGAGCAGAGAGGAGGCTGGAAACTACAGGCCGGTTAGCCTCACTTCGGTGGTGGGAAAAGTATTGGAGTCGCTGCTGAAGGAAAGAATAGTGAACTATCTACAAGCAGCAGAATTGATGGACCAGAGGCAGCATGGTTTCACCATGGTCTGACAGGGAAGGTCCTGTCAGACAAATCTGATCAACTTTTTTGATTGGGTGACTAAGGAATTGGATCGAGGAAGAGCCCTCGATGTCATCTACTTGGATTTTAGCAACGCTTTTGATACGGTCCCACACAGGAAGCTTGTGAATAAAACAAGAAGCTTGGGTGTGAGTGCCAAGGTGGTGGCCTGGATAGCAAACTGGTTGAAGGACAGAAGACAGTGTGTTATGGTAAATGGAACTTACTCTAAAGAGAGCGGTAATGGGCAGAGTGCTGCAAGGGTCGGTGTTGGGACCGGACCTGTCCAATATCTTTGTGAGCGACATCGCGGACAGGATAGAACGTAAGGTTTGTCTATTTGCGGATGGTACTAAGATCTGCAACAGAGTGGACATGCCAGAAGGAGTGGAGAGAAAGGAAGCTCAAAGACTGGTCGAAGTTAAGGCAGCTGAGATTCAATGCCAAGAAGTGCAGAGTCATGCATATGGGCTGTGGAAATCTGAAAGAATTGTATTCGATGGGGGGTGAAGGGCTGATGTGCATGGAGCAGGAGAGAGACCTGGGGGTGATAGTGTCTAACAATCTGAAGTTGGCGAAACAGTGTGACAGTGTGACAAGGTGATAGCTAAAGCCAGAAGAATGCTGGGCTGCATAGTGAGAGGCATTTTGAGTAAGAAAAGGGAAGTAACTATTCCATTGTACAGGTCCTTGGTGAGCCCTCACCTGGAGTACTGTGCTCAGTTCTGGAGATCGTATCTCCGAAGGGACAGAGACAGGATGGAGGCTGTCCAGAGAAGGGCGACCAAAAAGGTGGATGGTCTTCATCGAATGACTTATGAGCAGAAACTGAAGAATCTAAATATGTATACCCTGGAGGAAAGGAGGAGCAGGGGTGATATGATACAGATGTTCAGATACTTGAAAGGTTTTAATGATCCAAAGTCAACGACAAACCTTTTCTGTTGGAAAAAAATCAGCAGAACCAGGGGTCACGATTTAAAACGCCAGGGAGGAAGACTCAGAACAAATGTCAGGAAGTGTTTCTTCACGGAGAGGGTAGTGGATGCCTGGAATGCCCTTCCGGAGGAAGTGGTGAAGACCAAAACTGTGAAGGATTTCAAAGGGGCTTGGGATAAACACTGTGAATCCATAAAGCCTGGAGAATGGGAATGAATAGAAGAGATATGGGGGTGGCTTGCGGGAATGACTGCTACCACCTGGTGATTAATACCCTTATTCAATAAACATTCACATGGTTAATGAGACTCCAACGGCAAGAGGAAATGTGGAAAAGAGGATTTGCATTCAGGCAACAACCAACAAGGTAGCACAGTCTGGGTAAACAAATAAGTGTAGGAGTAGCTTGCTTATTGTGACGGTTTCTACCTCTAACAAATTAAGACTGATACTTCACTTTGAATGCATATCCAGTGCAACTCACTGCTTCAATGGCAGGGGGAATGAAGAAATAGGATTTACATCCAGCCAACATGTAACAAGGCATTGATCTGAGCAGTATGAGTATACAGACATCTGGGTAACTTGCTCGATATGACGGTTACTGCCCTCAACAATTAAGCCTTATACTTCATTTTGATACAGCTCCAACACTGCTCTCTGCATCAATGGTGGGGGTGGAAGGAATTTAGAATCAAAAAGTTACCAATAAGGGCCCTGAACTCAGCAGTCGGAGTAACAGATAAGTATGAGAAAATAAGTATGAAAGCTTGCTGGGCAGACTGGATGGGCCTATTGGTTGTCTTCTGCCATCATTTCTATGTTTCTATGTAATTTTTCACTTGGTGAACAATCAAGCTGTGGAATCTGTTTCCAGAGGATATGGTCAAGGTGACTGGCATAGTGAGGTTTAAAAAAAGGTTTGGATAAGTTCTTGGAGGAAAAGTCCATAACGCATTAATAAGATAGACTTGGGAAAGCCTTCTCTTATTCCTAGGAGTGAGCCGAAGGACCTTATGAAATTAGGAGAGTGAACAACTATATAGCAGATGAAATTTAACGTAGGAAAGTGCAAAGTGATATAAGAACATGCCATACTGGGTCAGACCAAGGGTCCATCAAGCCCAGCATCCTGTTTCCAATAGTGGCCAGTCCAGGCCATAAGAACCTGGTAAATACCCCAAAACTAAGTCTATCCCATGTTACCATTGCTAGTAATAGCAGTGGCTATTTATAAGTCAGCTTAATAGCAGGTAATGGGCTTCTCCTCCAAGAACTTATCCAATCCTTTTTTTAAACCCAGCTACACTAACTGCACTAACCACATCCCCTGGCAACAAATTCCAGATTTTAATTGTGCGTTGAGTGAAAAAGAACTTTCTCTGATTAGTTTTAAATGTGCCATATGCTAACTTCATGGCGTGCCCCTAGTCTTTCTATTACCCAAAAGAGTAAATAACCGATTCACATTTACCTGTTCTAGACCTCTCATGATTTTAAACACCTCTATCATATCCCCCATCAGCCGTCTCTTCTCCAAGCTGAAAAGTCCTAACCTCTTTAGTCTTTCCTCATAGGGGAGCTGTTCCTTTCCCCTTATCATTTTGGTTGCCCTTCTCTGTACCTTCTCCATCGCAACTATATCGTTTTTGAGATGCGGCGACCAGAATTGTACACAATATTCAAGGTGCAGTCTCACCATGGAGCGATACAGAGGCATTATGACAGTTTTAGTTTTATTCACCATTCCCTTTCTAATAATTCCCAACATTCTGTTTGCTTTTTTGACTGCCGCAGCACATTGAACCAATGAATTCAATGTGTTATCAACTATGACGCCTAGCTCTATTTCATGTGTAGTATGTTCCATATTAGGAACTACTATATTAGAAGCCAATACAAGTTTTTTTTCCCTCAGTATTCTAACGCAGTAATGACACATTTATAGGAACTCATAATATTATGACCTTCATAATAGGCATCATCGTTATTGCTTTCGCGTATGCTAACTCTGCCTTATATTTAATCATTTGGTCATTTCAGTCCCGATTTTGACTGGATGTACTTTTGCATTTTTTTAGAAATTTTCACTTGCACTTAAAAATATTAATATCTCTTCTTAAAATATAATTGATGTGCTTCAAATTTGTACTTATCTTAAACAAACATTCATTATTCTTCGCTGATGTTCATTGTTATCTTGCTTTAATCCACAAGAAACTGATGACCCAACACTGGACCGTGTTTCGGACTGCTGTGAAAAATCTTCAGTCCTTTGTCAAGGGTAGTTTAATCTGCGTTTAAACACACCATATCCACATCAAAATTACTACTTTCAATTTAATACATCATACTGATCTATTCGGACTTATAGTTATTCTACTAGCTAACACAGTACCTTTGTGAACTCGCATTTTCTGGATGTTTTATTCTTATTGAACTCAATCACAATGGCGTCCCGGCGTTTTTTTCTTGTTTGATATCCGGAACCCAACCGGAACCTTCCTTTTTTTTTTTTTTTTTGTAATACAATTTTTATTGAGTGATCCTCAGACACAATATGAAACTTTGCCGATAACAGACAAGCAAACATAATACAGCAAACGATATTGATGACACAAATCACAGAACCATGAGGAAACACTCCTCAATTTTCCCCCTTCCAGATATCTATAACTGTGTCTAAGACATCTCTAGAGCCACCCTAGAGAATACTCATGTCGCCAACAAACTAGGAGAGGCTGCACTCTGATACCTCCCCCAGTCTGACATATTGAACAACTATAGCGGGCTAGCTCTGCTTAAACAAGAAGGAACAGGAGTCCAGTATGCTTATCCCCAAACCCTCACCCTCTCCAAACCCCCCCTTCCCCTACCCAAGGCCTGGCTGACAAACCAGTTGAGACATCCATGTATACTAGAGTCCAATCATAACATTGAAGGCATGGGTCTATCACTAACCCAAAAAAAGAAGAACAAACAAACATCAGGCATTGAGGATCAAGCTGCGAGCCCGATGTGGCAAAGTCTGCACATATACCTCCCAGGTCTCCAAGAAAAGTCTTCGGTGCGTTGGCGACAACTTAGAAGTAAAACTGTCCATATACATCATTCGATGAAAATGATTACGCCAAGTCCAATACGATGGTGCAGATATCTCCAACCAATTAAGTAGAATAACTTTTTTCCCCACCAGCCAGGCCTTTTTAATCAGAGTTCTCAATCCCGCTTTTCTTATAACCGACTGGGGAATGCAATCAAAAAGAATCAGCTGCGGGGTAACTTGAAAACGTATTTTCAGGAGGCGTTGTAAGTAATTTACAATTTTCTGCCAGAACTGTTGAACAAGGGGACAAGCCCAGAATGCGTGAGACAAAGTGCCAATTGCAAGGTGACAACGAGGGCATGTCGAATCTGTTATGAGCCGCGCTCTCCATGCAACCTGTGGAGAGACAAAGACCCTCCGCAGAAACTTGTATTGCATTTCCCGGTAATACATATTTTCACTGGACCTTTTTAAATTCCCCATACATGCAGAGAAGATGGCCACTGTAACCGTGAATACTCCATCTTTGGTCCAACGCTCTACTGAAGTCTCATAGGTACGCTGTGACATACCTCGTTGAAGAGCCCTATAATATGTCGAGAGAGATAATGGCCGCTCCCTTCCCAACTGAAAAAAGGATTCTAACGCCGCTAAATGTGTGGAAGTCTGAGTACCAATCTGCAATGATAATATGTAATGTCGGATTTGTAGATACCCAAAGAACTGGACCCGGGTCAAACCATATATACGTTGTACTGTGGGGAACGGCATTAGTATCCCTTCCGGGTTCACCAAGTGCCCCAAATGAGTGATACCCTTCGAGGCCCATCCCCGCAGACTAACATCTTGGGATCCTGGTAAAAACTCTGGGTTGCCCTGAACTGGGAGAAGGTAAGGGTTACATCGAGGCAGTCCCAACTTCTTTGTAAGGTATTGCCAGGATTTTCGAAACGGGACAACCAGTGGATTCCGAGAGATTGCAGACGGTAGCTCCTTCCCCGGCCCCATCAGTACATAGGTCAACGCGAAGGGGGCCACCAATGTGGATTCAGCCACCAAGTCAATACAAAAGGGGATTCCCAATATCCATTCCCTAACAATCCGGAGGTTGGCCGCCACACAATAAGACTGAAGGTCGGGAACTCCCATTCCCCCTGCTCCCCAACGCAATATAAGCCAGGACAATGGTATGCGCGCCTTTTTCCCCTGCCAAAGAAATGCCCGCATCATCTGTTGAAGGGCGGCCAAATCGTTACGTTTTAGAATAAGAGGTAGGTTCTGCAACACATAGAACCATTTAGGTAGTATGATCATCTTAAACAAATTAACTCGCCCCCCTACGGAAAGAGGGAGGCTTTTCCAAAGTTTGAGCTTATCTCTCGTGGGTCTCAGTAATTTTTGGATGTTTAAGTCGTATAACTTAAGTAAATCTAAGGCTATATCAATCCCCAAATATTTTATTACACCGTTCGCCCAGTGCAGTGGGAAAGGGCCCTCCCACTGCTCCTGTATAGACATCGGGAATCCCATGGCCTCTGATTTCTCCCAATTAATGCGAAAACCCGAAATACCACCATAGTCCCTAACCACCTCCAAAAGGGCCGGCAAGGAGTCTCTTGGATTAGTAAGGAATACTAAGAGATCGTCCGCAAACGCGGCATATTTGAAAATCTCCTTTTTCCCCGGCGCCTGAAATAACACCCCCTCGGATCGCTCGGAACGTTTGAATAGCCAGTAATAGAGGCTCCAGGGTCAAGAGAAAAAGGAGAGGGGATAAGGGACAGCCCTGTCGGGTACCCCGAAAGACCTGGAATTCAGGGGAAAATTGACCATTCACTATTAACGAGGCAACCGGGCCCGAGTATAGGAGTTGCAAGGCTTGATAGAAAAAACCTCCAAATCCCATGTCTCTCAATAGGGCAAACATAAACCCCCATTCCACCCGGTCGAAAGCCTTCTCTGCATCTAGACTAGCAATGAGGAAGGGAATATTGTGTCTGGTGCAGAGATCCATAGCAATTGTTAGCTTCCGGATATTAGTCAAGGCATAGCGTTTTTTCACAAAGCCTACTTGGCCCGGTTGAATCTGTGGCAAAACGGCACTCAATCTATCTGCCATAATTTTCGCCAACAGTTTATGGTCCACATCTAATAAAGAGATAGGGCGATAGGAAGCAGGGTGCAGGGTATCCTTCCCCGGCTTGGGAATTAGAGTGATGTGGGCCCTATTCCCATGCACCGGAAAACTTCCCTTCGAGATTAGTGCTGTAAAAACTAATGGCAACAAGGGGGAGAGGGGCTCTGAAAGACACCTATAAAAGTCTGCACTATATCCATCCGGCCCTGGGGCCTTAAACCTTGGGGAACTCCGAATAACCTGTCGAACCTCATCCTCCGTAATGGGTCGGTTAAGCCCCTCTTGCTGAGCCTGGGTCAGGATAGGGAGGTTTAACGCGGCACTAAATGAGTCCTATTGACTTGAGTCCCAGCCCTCAGCCCGATACAATGCCGCATAATAATCCCGAAAAACTTTTAGGATTTTAGGGGTTTCATGAACTATGTGGCCTTGTGGCGTACGAAGAGCCGTGATATGCCGGGACCCTCTATTAGACTTAACTAAGTTGGCCAGAAGCTTCCCAGATTTGTTACCATATCTATAGAGCCTATGTTGGTGATATAGAATGCTGTGTTTAGCCCTCTGGTGTAGCAGCGAGTTCAAAGCTGATTGAATGGTTCTATAATCACTCTTGGTTACCGATGTGCAAGAACAATTTAGTGCCCCTTTAGCCTGTTGCAATTTCTTTGTCAGGGTCAATAATTGATTATTTAGCACTTTTTTCCGATGTGATATATACGAGATAATATCTCCCCTAAGGACAGCTTTAGCAGTGTTCCAGAACAGTACTGGATCACTGCTATGTTGGGCATTTAGGGTTGCAAAATCTGTCCATCGTTCCAATAAAAAGGTTTGAAACGCTGTGTCCTCTGCCAGATAATAAGGGAAGCGCCAGCCCCTACAGTCACTCACTTGAGGGAGCACTGCCAGATCCACCCAAATTGGGGCATGATCTGAGACAATAATGTCTCCAATTCCTACTCCTGAAATTTTGGAGAAGGAATGTGTGCTGACTAACCAATAGTCGATACGGGATTGTGTGGAATGAGCTCTGGAGACATGTGTAAAGTCCCGCTCAAAAGGGTTTAGAGCTCGCCATGCATCAACCAGGTGCAAACTCTGTTCAAGGAGCTGTATCCCCCGACCCTTGACCCCTGTCCGCCGCAGAGTGGCAGAGCTATCTAATTCGGGGTCCCGTAAAGAATTTTAATCTCCCCCCACTACCAGGAATTTGTCCATATATGAAAGTAACATTTTATGTATATTCTGAAAGAAAGGCATTTGCTGAGAATTCGGGGCATACAGGTTGCACAACACCACAGGCATCTGATTAATTGTTACTTCTAAAATAAGAAAGCGACCCTGAGGATCTTTATGTTCAGAAAGAACTTGTAGCGGGAGATTTTTGCGCACCAGGATAGCTACCCCCGCTGACCTCGTGGTGGCGGAGGCATAATACACCGAACCCACCCAAGACTGACATAATTTCAGGTGCTCCACATCTGTAAGATGGGTTTCCTGCAAGAATGCTATGTCCGCAGCCTGTCTCCTCAAGGCCTGTAATACCTTCGACCGGTTGACAGGTGTATTAATACCACATACATTCCAGGATATCAATTTGAGATTACGCATAGCCATTTACCCCATATCACGCCATAGAAAAGTAATTTAACAATGAGAATTTCCCAACTCCAAGGGAATGATGACCACCCCAGCTCTGGCCATCTCCCTGTGAATGTGATTTCCCCACGCCACATGCCACCAAAATGTTTGAAATCTGTATCATGCCAGCACCTTGTATCTTTCCCTGACCCTCCTCCCCGCTCCATTCCTCCCCCCCACCCCCCCTTCCCCTAACTAGACTCCCCAGAAGTCTCATCTCCACTAATTCCCCACCTAAGAGATCCTGTTAAGACACTCGGGCTCCTCTGCCCCCTCCCCCCTTTCTTCACCCCCCATCCAGCTTGCAGCAACATAACAAGGGATGGGACTCCATAGAAATAACATAAAAGTTGAACAAATAACAGCTTTTGTTCCCCCCTATAAACAATTTCACAATACAATATTGAAACACCTATAGTATACCAATATCCCATTGCAGCACAAAGTGGAGATCTGTTCACACCGCTCCAGCATGTGCCAGAAACTTGGAAAAAGAGAGAAAAAAAAACAGTGAACAGACTTAACTGTCAAATATTAAGTAACCAAAGGGTGCAGGTCCCCCTGCCCCCATAAGCAATAGATTAGGCAATGCATGCCATGCCGGTAGAAACTTCTCAGCTTAAGTAGCTGGCTGCCTGTCCTGTACATTTATCCAGTATCCGACCCAGGGCTGCGTCCGCCCGGTCTTTCTCCAGCCCCACGATCCAGGGTTCCAATGTAAGCTTTTAAGTCAGCGACCTCACTAAACCATCTGGGTCCTCCAGGTGTACTTACACGGACCTTCGCTGGGTATACTACCACAGCTCTCTGACCCAGATTAAACAACTGTGTACACAATGGGGAGAAAGCCCTGCGCTGTGCAGATAGGGCCCCTGAAAAGTCTTGGAAGTTCAGAATCTTCTTTCCCTCATACAACAACGCTTTCCCCCGACGGCTGGCCTGCAGGATCGCTACTTTGTGAGCATAATTTAAAAGTTTTATTATTACTACTCGTGGTTTTTCTTGCTGAGCCCTTTTCTGCCCCAACCGGTGAGCTCTTTCTATTCTCAGGGGACCGTGCTCAGTGCCCAGAGACAGTTCGCGAATCAACCAGTTTTCTATTTTTTGGGGCAAATCTCGATCCGCAATTTCCTCTGGGAGGCCTACCAGACGTAGATTGGACCTCCTGGACCTGTTTTCAAGGTCTTCAATACGCGCTGTGTGTCGGGTGATCTCCGCACGTAGCTCCGCTACCTCTGACCGCATGGCCTGGGCGCCATCTTCGCCGTCCGAAACCCGTTGCTCTAGGGCTGAGAATCGCGCTTCATAGCCAGCAAGCACTGCGGTCACATCGCCGAGTTGGGACGAAAGTTTTTTAAACTCTGGCTCCAGTGCCTCTACTACCGCGGTGCGAAGATCTGCCCAGCTCGCTGGTGCCGGTAGGTCTGCCATGCTGTGTTCCTCCTCAGAGGCCGAGTCAGTAGGCCTGACTTTTTCTTTTGCCGAATCCTTGTCCCTGCGTGCCGTGCGGGTCGACATCTGGCTACAGTTCCGCTCACCAATAATAGCCGCTGGGATATTGAGAGACTTCCACGCAAAAATGAACAGCAATTAGGGCCGGATGGGGTTAGATTAGAAATCAGGGAGCCCGAGAGGGTCGGCTACATCCGCTCCCTCTCACGTGTCACGTGATCTCCCTGGAACCTTCTTAAATTCAACTCCATACTTGCGTTCCGCCTATTATGCTAATGTCGTCACCGACGTCATACTGCCATTTGGTGAAATTAAATCAAAGGGTACCACTCAATAGATGCATTTAAACCTTTCGGAGTAACTGTATCAAGTCTGAATATCCACTGTATTGCATCGGCACCAGTGTCAGCAGTGGATCTGTGTGTGTAGAGCATTCACCTCTCTTCATTGTGCTTCTGGTCACTTTTTTGGGCCCTGCGGGGTGAAGAAGTATTGTCACTGCCGGGCCCAGCAAGGGAAGATAAAGTTGGTGTCATGCTGGGTCCAGAAGCATAGGAGTTGGTGATATCTTGGTAAAGAAGGAGGGAACATCCTCCCCCCCCCCCCCCCCCCTGGGTCAGGAAGAGGACAGGAGAGCAGTCTCCTGTTGTGCCTATTGAAGAAATTGGTCAACTTCTCCCACCTGGGCTAATGCAGCCTTCTGCTGGCTCTGCAACATACCAATGTGTGTTGACACAACTATTGAGAAGTGCTGCCTTAGAAGGTGTGACGGGGCAGATTTTAGTTATATATGCTGAGTTGTTGTTTTAAAAACGCTACTTTGTAAGTGTCAGACTTGGCATGCTAGCAAGAAGGGAAGTACAAGCTGTTCTTCCTCACAAGCAAAACAGGTGAGGTAAGCAAGGTAAGCCTTGAAGGAATAAAAATAAACTAAATTGTACAAGATCATACAGGACAAAACAAGCAAAAGAGAGAACTGCCAAAGTAGTGGGAAAATATGCATATGAAAGGAAATAGAGAGGGAAGCAGAACATTGATTTTAGAGAGGTAATGTACAAATACCTAGTTTTGTTTAAAAAAACCAATCAAACCTGGAGCTCTCATGACAGATGCAGACTTGGGTATAGGTGCAGTCACTGACCCCTGATGTAATGGAAACTAGAATTGGGATATGACCATCCTGGGCTATAATCTTTTCAGAAGAGAAAGAGTAGAGAAAAGGTTGGGGGTGGGGAGGGGTGAGAGGGAGGAATAGCTTTTTATGGTCCCAATGTAATAAAGTGTGCTCAGTATCACAACTTTACTTCCGATTTTAGTAAGGAGTTTAGTCCCCAAGACTAAACTTGTGGACTAGAGCTGCTCCATGCAAATCCCATTACTCCCCAGTGTAGAGATGTACATAAGCTTAACTCATGTTCTCTTAACACTGTAAACTTATCTCCTCGCTAGAGGTACATTTTTTAGGGCTAGTAACATAGTAATGACAGCAGATAAAGACCAAATAGTCCATCTAGTCTGCCCAGCAAGTGGCCCAATGTAATAACTATCGCGCCGTGCAGGTTACCCTAATACATTCTATTAAATATAGTAACTACTGCGCTGTGCAGGTTACCCCATGTTTTTTGTTACGGGTAGTAGCTGCGGTTCTGTTACTCCCATGCAGAAGTTTTACACCTAAAACTAACATAGGTTACCCCTTTTCATCATTAACAACCTCAATCCTTTAGGGTCTGCACTGTTTATCCCATGCCCTTTTAAACTAGCTAGAACAGAATAAATAATTAAAAATCATTTTATTTTAATCACCTAGACTACAACAAAAACACTTAGCATAAAATAGTGATGGAGTTAAGAATTCATTTCTTAGCTCATAGGGTTTTTGCCCTACTGATCTTGTGTGATAGATGTCTTGTGAGCCTCTCAGTCTTTTTTTATATGAGCAACAGTACAGACATTTACCCTATCATTTTTTCCCTTTAAGTGATCTCTTGATATCTTCAGTTTTCTAACTTTTTTTTCCTATTCACCTCACACTGTCAGCAGCCCCCCCAAACAGCATTTTTCAATTCTATTTAAAAAAAACATTCTTCACAGAAAATATTTGGCACTAGAAGCCCACCATCGATGGTTTCAGGGATTGTGTGTATTGTAAGAAGATGGCCATCTCTGATGGCCACATCATTCGTTACCAGCGCCTAGGACTTGAACATGACCAGTCTAACTACTGTCACTGCGACCAGATGTCTCCATGCTTTCAGAAGTCTAGAACCTGGAAGAGGGAGGAAATGCATACATTTCTGAAGAGTCACAGCCATTCCTCCTCCCAGAGCAGAGCTTCTTCTAGTTCCCTGGATGGTGAATTGAGCAGGATCTCCTCGTGTAGACCTCCCCCCTCATTGGAACAGTCCTGGGGCTCCTCCACCTTCTTGACATTGAGTAAGCAGCAATAGCACCATTCACAAGCATTGCCAAGTCCTCTGCCTTCATCTTGGGGGTTTGGGGTCAAGTGAAAAGAAAAAAATCATTCCTTGGAACTGTCAGCACCATCAGCGCTGAAGAAGCACCAGGCCTCTGCACAGGTGATGTGGTCTGCTCATAAAGCACCAATGAAATTGATTCACCATTCACTGATACATTGAGCCTTGGCGTTGTTGATGCTAACTCCCTCAACATCTCAGAGGCAGATCTGCGCTGTTGATGCACCAGGCTTCGTGGTAACCGATGCAACTATTTCTCAGATCACGAGTCCTTTCAATTCACTCAGGGAGAATGGGAGGTTTAATTTAAAATCTTTTCTAAACCGTCGTTAAGCTAGTTGCCGTCACAATGGTTCACAATAAGGTACATAATTTCAAACTTAGATGTGTTGATTTATATTAACTAAACAGGTGCCATCAAATACTGTAACATAGTTTCATATTAAATATTACTTAGTGGCTGTGATAAGTCATGTCTACTTTAAGTATATTGGCTATAAGATAAATTAACACTCAAGTCTGGTCTTCTGTTGCAATCTAATAGAGGTAAAGTAAAATAAAATACACACACACCATTCAAGTAAGCTGATGTGTATGTGTGGGAGTTCTTCGGACCGCATCATACAATTCCCTGGATTCTACTCTTCATTCCCTTTGTGGTATGCTTGCTTAAATAGCCATGTTTTTAAACCTTTTTTTGAATGCTTTGATGTCTCTTTGTGTTCTGATTTCTAAAGGCATTGTGTTCCATATTATAGGTCCTGCCAGGGATAGGGTCCTATCCCTAACTTGAGTTAGTCTGGCTGTTTTTACTGAGGGAATAGTTAGTAGGGCTTTGTTTGCTGATCTCAAGTTTCTATTAGGGACATGTACGTGAAGGGCTGTGTTCAGCCATTCTGCCTTTTCGTCGTGTATTAATTTATGTATGGTGCATAGAGTCTTGTATTGAATTCTTTGTTCAATGGGTAGCCAGTGTAGTTCAATTAGGGTTTTGGTGATATGGTCTCTCTTACTCTTACCAGTTAAAATTCTTGCAGCTGTGTTTTGTAATACCTGTAGTGGTCTTATCGTGGTGTGGGGTAATCCTAGTAGAAGGGCATTACAGTAATCAGTGCTTGAAAAAATTAATGCTTGTAGTACTGATTGGAAGTCATTTGGTGTTAGTAGTGGTTTAAGTCTTCTGAGAGTCATAAGTTTGGCGTAACCTTCTCTTACTTTTAGAGATATATGTTGTTTCATACTTAGTTCCGTATCGATAATCACTCCAAGGTTTCGTACTTTCTCTGCTAGTTGTATTTTTTGGTTGTTGTTGATTGTGATTGGGCTTGAATGATTGTGAAGGGAGATACAAGTACTTCTCTTTTTCTATTTCAAGGGAGTTTTCCCCTTCAAGGCTACTTGAGCAAAATCTTAGTCTGTCTGTCTATTTATTTATTTATTTATTTATTTATTTATTTTAACAGTTTTCTATACCGACATTAAAATACACATCATATCGGTTTACATTATAACAGCAGGTAGAAAGTACATCGAACGGGGAGATGGGGATGGAGAACCAGCAGGAACAAGAGTTAGAGGGGCTCTAACAGGGAGCCCGAGGCAATAGTTAAAATAGAAAAGGGGGAGAGGGGAGGAAGTGGGAGCTATTTACATAGGGAGAGTTGGATGGGCAAAAAGTTAGGGGGCTAAAATACAAGGATGGGGTGGAAGGAGGGGGGGCAGATATTTACAGGGACGGAGGGTGAGGGTGGTTTGTAGCAAAGCTAGTCCGGAAAGGCTTGGTGGAAAAGCCAGGTTTTTAGCATTTTGTGGAATTTATTTGGGCATGACTCCAGGCGGAGGTTTGATGGCAGTGCATTCCATTGGGTTGGGCCTGCAATTGAGAGGGCACGGTCTCTTGTTGAAGTTAGTCTGGCACTCTTAAGGGGTGGGACTTGAAGGGTAAGTTTGTGGTTTGCTCTAGTGGGGCGGGTGGATTGTGTGAGACGGAACGGTTCATTGAGCCAGTTGGAGTTATCTTTGTATATAGCTTTATGTATGATGGTGAGTGATTTGAAGAGTATGCGTGATGGGATGGGAAGCCAATGCAGGTCTTTAGGATAAAGGTTTATGTGGTCTGTTTTTCTAGCGTTGCTAATTATCCTTGCGGTAGCATTTTGGAGGATCTGTAAGGGTTTAATGGTAGAGTAGAGGAGACCAAGGTATAGCGAGTTGCAGTAGTCTAACTTGGATGACATAGTGGCTTGGATGACGGTTTTGAGGTCATGCGTGTGGAGCAGTGGCTTGAGCTTTTTTATGATGTTGAGTTTATAAAAGCCACCTTTTAAGTACAGAGCTAATGTGTTTTTTTAGGTTCAATAATGGGTCGATTAGGACGCCAAGGTTCCGAACTGCGGGTTTTGATGAGAGAGAGGGCCATATGGTCATTGGTGGGAATGGATTTGAGGGTCTGGTGGTTGTGGATAAGTATGAGCTCAGTTTTGGAAGAATTGAGGGCAAGTTGTAGGGATGTGAGGAGGGAGTTAATGGAGGTGAGGCAGTCCTCCCAGTAGCTTATAGTGGCAGCCAAAGATTCACGTAGTGGGATGATAATCTGAACATCATCCGCATAGATGTAAAATTTGAGGCCGAGTTCAGTGAGGTGATGACAGAGGGGGAGGAGGTAGATGTTGAAGAGGGTAGTCTAGTGATATCAGCCCTCATGTGCTAGATGGTGCCATTAATTTCTAACCAATTCCTAGGACAAATATTGCAAAGTCCAGAGAGCTTTCATACAGACTCCATCTTGGTTTCTGAAGAGTATGTGCTACCCCCAATGCTTGGCCAGAGGGCACAGTAGCCCTTGAACCAAGTGGAAGAGTTGAAAGACTTTTTCTTCCCTGGTGACTAAGGACAAAGAAGGTCCTCTTTTACTTCTCTCCAGAGTATCAGATTTACTTCCTTCAGGAAGTCCTTTTTTTGCCATGACCCAAGAGGTACTCCATCACAACCCCTGCGAGGAGGTTCATGTATTTGCTACACTCACAGTGGAGTCTAGCTAGTTGGAGGATATTGACCAGGAGTATTTACTTCTGAGGTGACCAATAACTCTTCCTCAGTTGCCTATATCATCGTTGGATCAGTGCCCCTTCACCTCTCAGATCAGAGGAAGGCTTGACAAAAATCCTCTCTGAACCCCTACCTGAGCCTCTGGAACACTTGTCTCTACCCGAAGAACTCTCCTTTCAGATTTCTGAATAACATAGAAATGACTGCAGAAGAAGACCAAGCGGCCCATCCAGTCTTCCCAGCATGCTTTCGCACTCTTTTTTTTTTTTTCTCTCACATACTTATCTGTTTCTCTTGGCTCTTAGTAACCTTTTTTATTTTATTTCCCTTCTACCCCTGCTATTAATGTAGAGAGCAGTGTTGGAACTGCATCTAAGTGAAATAGCTTGGGTAAGTTGGGTAAGGTGCTGGAAGTTAATATTTGGAAGGACAAAGACCCTTGCGCAGAAGTCAACGGCCTACTCCAGATTCTAGACACTTCGGTGGAGCCGGAAGCCATTCCGATACACTCTATCCTAGAAGAATTAGACAAAAATGTGGAAGAATCCTATTTCTTGAGCCAGGATATTAGATCTGAAGTATGGAGTTCAGAAAACTCTGGGTGTTGGAATGATACAGCTACTAAAAACTAAAAGGCAGGCTAAAAGACTATATCTCCAAGCAATTCAAATTATCTGTGAACCATCTGGGTAAACTTTTAGAACTTGTAGAGAAACTCTCCAAATCAGAATTCCAAAATTACTACCAGTACAGGGACCATACAACAGACTTGGCAAAATTCTTCATGGATAAAATCCAAGCTATACACTCTTTTGATGCTTCTCCCTCTACCCCACCTAAGATAATTTCCCTATTATCATACTTGGCAGGATCACCTCAACTTCTTCCAGACAGTATCCCACGATTTGGCTCCAGACTCATCACTCCCTAAAAAGTGTAGAAGATCCTTCAAAGAATTAGTCCATGAGTTCTTTAGAACCAGTACCCCCACCCCCTATGATTTGCAGCCTTAAACAGGACCTAGCTCCCATGGCTCTCCACCATTATTAATGCCACCTTATTTCAAGGTTCCCTACAAAACTCACTTAGAAACTTATCATACCTATCATAAAGAAACCGGCTTTGATTCAAATATTATTTGATTAATATTGTCCAGTCTCTAGCCTCCCCTTTTCATACAGATTTTTAGAGAGTGGTTTACTTTTAACTCCTTGACTTCCTTGAAGAGGGCAATATCTTGCCCCTTTATCAACATGGCTTCAGGAAAGGCCATGGAACCAAATCTATTCTACTGTCCATTATCAACATTAATTATCTAAATGCATACTAAGGGGGGTGCCTCCATTCTAATCTTATTAGACCTTTCTGCCACCTTTGACACTATCACCTGATTCAGCACCTCTGAAAAATTGGCATTGAAGCTATAATCTGTCTTGTGGGCCAACAAACAAACCATACACTCTTAAGGGTCTTATTTGTGCTATGCCACAGGACTTTGTTCTCTCCCCAGTCCTCTTCAGTATTTACATTTGTCCTATCTGCGACCTTGTTTAGTCCTTCAGTACTGAATGCAACCTATTTGTGGATGACATCCAGCTTTGCATCAAAATAGGATCTGACCAAACTACTTCCATTATCTTAACTTTCTCACTACACTAGCCAAAAGGCTCAGTAACCACAAACCCAAACTATAAACCAAATTAGAACTCTTCTGGATAATCTGCCAAAGTCATCCCTTGCTATCTCTAATTTCCCTATCAGGAATCTCCCTTCATCCCAAGCAACCATTAAAAGTTTGGGGTTTTTAGCTGTTAATCACTCAAAATCTGCACTGAGTTACCACTGTCCTTTCACCTTGAAAAGTGTGTACTACCTCATGTTCAAGAAAAAATGAAAGGAATGTCTTTTCAGCCAGGCCTTCCCCTAGACTGTTTGACAGTGAAGAAGAAATATCCGCTATACCTGGACTTTGATTTATTGACGTTGCATACAACCCTTCAACTGTTATTGTTAATGTACCTGTTTATTCTAATTGATTATAATCTGCTTTGAGGCCATTTTTGGAAAAAGATGAACTTTCCAAAATGTTTGGAAATAGAATTTAAATGTTAGTACTAAAGAAAATTTGCTATGCTTAATGTCAGTTTAAAGATTATCTTGACTTGCATCTTTCAGACTTGTAAAGGAAGTCATTTTGCATCTTGACAAGTATGACTCATGGCAGAATATGTGTATACATGGTTCTGAGAAACCGTGTTACATTTGCATAACCTTATAGGAATTCACAGAAATTGTAGGCTGTTTCATCTTATGTTAGCAGTGCCCTCTGATAATTTTTACCACATTTTTATAATGAATTCCTCCCCTATAGATGTTAAAATTTTTTATTTGCTACTCTGGCATCATTGTTAGCATAAATCTAATAGACCTATTGGTAAATGTAATTAAATTATGTATTAAGGAGATAATGTGTTTTGCTGCTTTTATGACACTACTTTGCAATTTAAACCTGTTTTGGCGGAAGTCTTGTAGTTATAATTTACCAATAAAAACATTTTTAGTTAATATATTTATAAAATTCTTTAAATTGGGATTTGTTCTTTGCAGTAGGGTTGGCCTCCTTCGTTTGAATCAATTTTGAACGAAGAAACTGCTTTTTTTTCTATCTTGTTAGACTGATAAAACTCATGTCCCCACTTAGAAACTTTTGTATACTGCTGTCTTGTGTTTTGATATATTTTGAATTTGTTCCAGGGCTAGAAAATTCTTGGATTCCTAAAAATTGGCAGCTGGTGCTTGCCACCTTCAGTGGCCCTGGGCCCAGGAGGAGCTGCCACTGCTGTGATGGGCTCAGGCCCAAAGAGCTGTTGAGATGGTCTCTCAGGCTTGGGGCTGGGCCTTGCCAGTACAGAAGAGAAGCAGGAGGGAGGAGGGAGACTCCCCCCTCAAACAAATCAGAATAAAAAGAACAAAACAAAAAAGCAAGATAGCAAAAATTAGAACACCTGCCTCAAATAAAACCCAACAAACATATAGTGACATATATCCAATTATGAATCTTTATTCGTGAAAAATTTTTCATAAAACACATCCCAAAATTGTCTCCATAATACCCCGAACACTAAACATTTAAAAATCTCATCACACCCATACACTCACATTCACTCTTTATATCACTCATACAATCTATTATAAAAAACACTTCAAAAATTTAAATTACACATAAATGTAAACTTTTTCACATAGCTTCATCAATTCTGAATACAAGCTGTTTGCAAGCAGGAAGAGTTCTATTGCATAAGGAATTTTGTCTCCATTATAGAAAACGCTAGTCATTTCAATCCTTAATCTTCTCCTTTCAATCCATCTTCATCTTTTCTCAACATGTTTCGCCTTCCCTCAGGCTTCTTCAGGAGAGTTTTTTTTAAGGAGTCTCCTACTGCTCATATATCCTCAACATCTATTGAAGGGGTTTTATCATCTAAAACATTTCACAAATTTAATTAATACCTTCAAATACCATTTTCATTTTAACTTTTAAATTATCTTACACAAGCTATTTTACCTGAACGCCCCAAAATAATTAGTGTGTGATATATAAATAGATTGCCAGGTTTGTTGTATCAAATAAAACCCAAGCAAAAATGAATAAAGGAATCCAAAGTGTATATAAAACGATGAAAAATATTCTCCTAGGACAAGCAGGATGGTAGTCCTCACACGTGGGTGACATCAGATGGAGCCTGGCATGGAAAACCTCTATCAAAGTTTCTAGAACTTTGACTGGCACACTAAGCATGCCCAGCATGCCACTATTTGCGTGGCCACGCGGGGTCCCCCTTCAGTCTATTTCTTTCCATGGTGCAGTTGCCTCATGTTGGTGGGGTTCTGCTCTGTTTTTTGCTGCCTTCACGAGGGGTCCCTCTTCCCTGGTTCCCCTCTTCTTTGCAGTCTGTTCTGGGGGGTTTTTGGCGTCCGTGTCCGCCCTGCACCGTCCGCTTGTCGGCTAAAGGCATGGCCGCCTCCGGTTTCCATCGATGCCCCTAGTGCCCGCGGACCATGCCTTTGACTGATCTGCATGGTCTGTATTCTTTGCCTGGGGCATCGTATGATGTCCAGGGTTGCCGATTTTGCGACCAGATGACCCCCAAAAGTCGTCGGGTGTGTTTAGATAAAATGGAAAAGCTTTTTGACCCCAAGACGTTGGGGCCTTCCATGCAGGCATCAGGCATGTCAATGCTACAGAGGTGTTTAAAATCATGAGAGGTCTAGAACGGGTAGATGTGAATCGGTTATTTACTCTTTCAGATAGTAGAAGGACTAGGGGACACTCCATGAAGTTAGCATGGGGCACATTTAAAACTAATCGGAGAAAGTTCTTTTTTACTCAACGCACAATTAAACTCTGGAATTTGTTGCCAGAGAATGTGGTTCGTGCAGGTAGTATAGCTGTGTTTAAAAAAGGATTGGATAAGTTCTTGGAGGAGAAGTCCATTACCTGCTATTAGGTTCACTTAGAGAATAGCCACTGCCATTAGCAATGGTTACATGGAATAGACTTAGTTTTTGGGTACTTGCCAGGTTCTTATGGCCTGGATTGGCCACTGTTGGAAACAGGATGCTGGGCTTGATGGACCCTTGGTCTGACCCAGTATGGCATTTTCTTATGTTCTTATGTTCTTATGTCAAAGGGAACCCATGGACACAGAACCATCGGTGGCCACCTGTACTCGGGCTCCCCCTCTGGAGAGGGGAGCTGGAGGTTGACCACTGTCGGTGTCCTCCTGATCCAGGACGTCTGATTCTTTTCCCGCCTTGGTGCCGTGGAAAGACCGGGTCTGAGCATCAGGGGAGATAAAGGAAACACAGTCACCGGTCACCATCGACGCATGGCTCTGGTTCTGTGAAGGCATCGGCTGTGTTACCCTGGAAGCTGCCCTGCAGAGACCAGGCTTCACCCTTGGTCGAACCCGGGAGTGTGAGGCGCTCCCCACCGATCCCCCTCATTTCGAGGATTATCTAGTGGTGCCTGCTCTTCCTCCACCTGCCCTGTTGAGGAGGAGCTGGATCGTAGGCTTCAATTGGCAGGGGCATCGAACCGCAGGCCCCTGCCGGAGTCCACTCCCTCGATCATAGCACTGCTGCTGGAGCGTCTCAATGTATTGCTGGGCATCCTCCTTATACAGCCGGTACTTGGGGGTTCCTCAGTCATGGGCTCTGTCGTAGCCTCCCCCCCCTCAGAGGCTATACCTATCGCCGGTTCTTCTGAGGAGGAAGGCTTGGCGCTTCCAGGGCAATCAGGGCCTCTGGCACCTAGACTGCTGCTTCCGGCTCCGGCACAAGGCCCTCCGGGGGGCCTCTGTGCCATCAGTGTTTCTGAGGCCGACCACAGGCAGGTAGCACAGGTTCCCCGCTGTCCTCTCCTGGGGATCTCAGTGAGGAGGAAGCTCCATACGACCCGTGGGGGGATGATACTTCTGAGTACTCCTTTTATATCTCTGAGGATGTCATCTCTGAACCGTCACCCCCGGAGGAATGGCGCCGGTCTCCTCCAGAGCACTTGACCTTTGCTGGTTTCGTCCGCACCACGGCAGTCTATTCCAGCTTCTCAAGGAAGAAGATGCTAGACACCACATGCTAGAGGTGCTCCAGTTTGTGGACGCACTGAAAGAGGTGGTTTGCATGAGATCTTCAAGGAGTTGCTCCTGCGCATTTGGGAACATCCTGTTTCTGTATCTCCAGTAAATAGGAAGGCTGATGCCATTTACCTTATTCAGAAGTCCCTCGAGTTTGAGTGGCGCCAGCTCCCCCACCAGTCGGTGGTAGTGGAATCTGCTCTCAAAAGGGTGAAGCGGTCCCAGACCCATGATTCCGCGCCTCCAAATCAGGAACATAGGGAATGGGATGCACTGGGGAAAAAGGTGTTCCAGAGGGCGATGTTAATGGCCCATATCGCCTCCTACCAGTTGTATCGTGCGGCCCAACATTCCCAGAACCTCTGGAAAAAAGTTTAAAAATTGGTGGAAGGCCTCCCTCAACAGCAGGATGCATGCCTAGTGCTCATCCAGCATGGCTTTGAGTATGGTAAGCATGAGGTGCGTTCCATGTACAACGTTTTTGAGACATTAGCTCGCGTGGCTACAGCAAGCATCGGAGCCCACAGAATGGCCTGGCTTAGAGCCTCAGATCTCTGGCCGGAGGTCCAGGAGAAACTTGTTGACTTCCCCTGTATAGGGGATAACCTGTTTGGGGATAAGTTCCGGGATGCTGTGGTTCAGCTAAGGGATCATCATGAGACCCTCCAGCATCTTTCAGCTAGCACCTTGGACATCCCCTCCTCGGCCAGAAATTTGGTGCAAGTGGCACATAGAACCTTTTACCGTCAGAGAAAATATTATCCTCCGGTTTCCCGTGGATGTTCTCAGTGGGTGTCCTCTAAGGGCTGCTGCAAGCAGCCGCAGATTCCTAGACCCCAGCCAGTGCCTCAGCTGAGCCCTGCTACGGGTTTTGACTGGCGGAGAGGGAGCATAAGTCCAGTCACCATGCCCTCTGCACCGGATCCGCCAGTAGGAGGCTGCCTGCGCCTCTTTCTGGATCATTGGTTAGCGACCATGTCGGATGGGTGGGTCCTTTCCATCGTGCCCCTTGGGTATCGTCTAAACTTCTTGAGTGCACCTGGGAATGACCCCCCCCCCCATGCCCCTCTTAGGGTCAGTCTCCCCATCAGGAAATACTGTTGTCAGAGCTCTCCGCCCTCATTCAGGCCAAGGCGGTTGAGCCAGTTCCTCTGCTGCAGCAGAGACTGGGGTTTTACTCCTGATATTTCCTGATCCCCAAGAGGACTGGGGGATTTCGTCCCATCCCAGACCAACAGGCTCTAAATCATTTTCTCAAATGAGAGAAGTTCATGATGGTCTCCCTCGGCACTCTGATTCCTCTCTTGCAGAGGGGGGACTGGCTTTGCTCCTTCGATCTCAAGCACTCATACGCGTACATCGAGATCTCCCACAGTCACCGGAGGTATCTCTGCTTCCTGGTGGGCACCAGACATTTTCAATACAAGGTGCTGCAGTTTGGCCTCGCGTCTTCACCAAATGCCTAGCACCGTTGGCAGTGCAGGTGTTCCCTTTCTTGGACGACTGGTTTATCAAGAGTAATTCCAAGAGGGGAACGCTACAGTTTCTATGCTTAACCGTTCAGGTGTTGGAGTCTCTTGGGTTTGTCATCAACTACCTGAAGTCCCATCTAACTCAGTTGCTGTGCCTGGGTTTTATCAGCACCTGCCTGGACATGGCGGAGGGCAAGGCCTATTTCCCTTGCAACTGAGCGCTCACTCTTACTGCCTTGGTGAGCTTGGTGCACCGGAGCCGGCAGGTCTTTGCCCGTCTTATGCTCTACCTTCTGGGTCACAGGGCGGCCACGGTCCATGTCACACCCTTTGCCTGCCTACACATGCGCAGGGCGCAGTGGACCCTGCGGTCACAGTGGCCGCAAGCCTCTCAGGACCTCAATGTCTGTATCTGTGTCACTCTGCCGCTCCAGATTTCCTTATCCTGGTGGGAAGACCTAGCCAATCTGGAACAGGAGGTTCTTTTTCAATCTCCCTCCTTCCAGGTTGTCCTCACCACAGATGCATCTACACTGGGATGAGGTGCCCATGTGGAAAGGCTCCGCACCCAGGGCCTGTGGTCTGCTCAGGAAGCTCAGTGCAATATCAACTTCCTGGAGATCCGAGCGATTTGTTACAGCCTGTGGGCATTCCAGGACTGCTTGGTGACCAAATTGATCCTCATCCAGACCAACAATCAGGTAGCGATGTGGTACATCAACAAACAGGGCGGCATGGGTTCGTTCCTCCTATGCCAGGAGGTGGTTCAGATTTGGTCCTGGGCCCGCTCTTAGAAAATATTGTTTCGAGCTGTCTACCTGGCAGATATGGAGAATGTAGTGGCAGACCGCCTCAATCGGGCTTTTCGGCCCCACGAGTGGTCCCTGGACCCAGCGGTAACGACCATGATCTTCTGTCTTTATGGGAATCCCAGACATGGATTGTTTGCCTCCCTCTGCAACAACAAGGTGGAGTCCTTCTACTCCCTCTACAGGGAGGACGGCAAACCAGCCTCAGACACTTTTTCCCGCCATTGGGGCAAGGGGCTTCTGTACATGTATCCTCCACTCCCACTGGTGATGAAGACGCTCCAGCAGGACGAGAGAATCATGCCTCATAATCTCCTATTGGCTGCGGCAGGCTTGGTTTCTGCTCCTGCAGGACCTCTCAGTCCAGAACCCAATCAGTCTGGGCATCTCCCCGACCCTAGTCACACAAGATCAGCACAGGATGCGTCATCCAAACATCAGGGCGTTGTGTCTGATGGTCTGAATGTTGAAAGGCTAGTCTTGCAGATCCTGGCATTGTCTGACAACATATCCTGTGTTCTGGTTGCCTCCAGGAAGCCTTTGACTAGAAAGTCGTACAGCGTGAAGTGGAGGAGGTTTGCTGTCTGTGAGTAACATGGGTTGGATCCATTTACCTGCTCCACCCTGAAGCTCTTGGTTTAAAGACCAACTCTGTCAGAGTGCATCTCAATGCTATTGGGGCATATCATCATGGGGTGAATGGTACACCCGTTTCAGGGCAACCCTTGGTTGGGTGTTTTATGCATGGTCTACTTCAGTTGAAGCCTCCTCTGCACCCTCCGCCTATATCCTGGGACCTTAATGTGGTCTTGGCCTGCCTTATGAAGGATCCCTTTGAACCTATGTGCTCGTGTGACCTGAAATATCTGACCTGGAAGGTCATATTCTTGGTTGCGGTCACCTCAGCATGTCGGGTCAGCGACCTTCAAGCATTGGTGACATACCCACCACATACAAAGTTCTTCCATGATAGGGTGTTTCTCCATACTCATCTTAAATTCTTGCCTAAGGTTGTATTGGACTTCCAACTAAACCAGTCTATCATCATCCTTACCTTCTTTCCGAGACCTCATTCGTACCCAGGCAAATGGGCCTTGCATACCTTGGATTGTAAGAGGGCCTTAGCGTTCTACCTTGAGAGGACAGCAGGCCATAGGCAGTCCACACATCTCTTCATCTCGTTTGATAAGAACAGAATGGGAGTGGCTTTGGCCAAGCACACCCTGTCTACCTGGCTAGCAGACTGCATCTTGTTCTGCTATGTGCAAGCAGCATTGCAGCTTGAGGGCCATGTTAAGACTCACTCTGTCCGGGCCATGGCAACTTCGGTGGCTAACTTGCGTGAAGTTCCCATGGCAGAGAGATGCAGAGCTGCAACATGGCGTTCTTTCCATATGTTCACAGCTCACTATTGCTTGGACAGAGACAGCCGCCAGGGTAGTAGCTTCGACCAGTCTGTCCTCCGTAACCTTTTTTGGATCTAAACACAACTCGTCTGACTAGGGCCTTGTTTTTCGGGTTCAGGCAGTCTTTCTGGGCATGCTCAGTGTGCCAGTTAAAGTTCTAGAAACTTTGACAGAAGTTTTTCATGCTGGGCTCCATCTGATATCACCCATGTGTGAGGACTAACATCCCGCTGTCCTAGGAGAACACCTGTTACAAAATAAACACCTCCAAAATTTCTAGCTATTTTTTCATCCCTGATTTTATACATGGGTAAGGTATTGTAACCACATTTTAAAGCCTTGAAACTACTTACTGAACCTGGATGTAATCCACTTTGAATTGGCTGAAAGGTGAAATATTTATAAATAAAATAAACCAAAGTAAAATGCAAACTGGGTTATTACAACTTGAAAATACTGTGGAAAGCCTAGAAAAATGGAAGGCAAAACTAATGTGCAACAGATGACACCGGGACATTAAGATTTCTTTTAATCACCTAATATGCCTTTTATAAATTTAGGTTTTACCAAATAGTGTATATATTTTATTAGATAGTGAGTCTATTTTTCGGCAGTGAGGAGATGCCCCCCAAAACAGTAGCTAGCCAATCTTTTCTGCTGTTTTAATCTCACTATATTTCTTTTTTTTTTTTCTTGCTGTACACCATTTTCCTTCTAATTCACTATTTCACTGCCATTTTTTTCTCTCTACATTTCCATATTCTTTCTTTTTCTTCCTTATTTAATCCGGCCTCCCACCTTTGCTTTCACTCATACTTGTCTTTTCTCTTATTTCACCTTGTTTACTATTCCACTGTCATTAACTGTCAAGTTTTTCACACTTCTTCCCCCATCTGTTAAGTTTATCTTATACTTTTTTCCTTCTTTTTTTACCTTCTTGACCCTTTCTTTTCACTTTCTGTGCCTCTAACACTTCTTTGCTGGCCTGTCATATTCTGAACTTGGTGGTTGTAGACTAAAGGAAAAGATGCCTTCTCCTGTCAGTGTGGTAATAGGCTGTAATTATCAGTATGAACTTCAGATGTGGTAAAGGGTTCGCCACCCTGGTAGACTGTAAAACTTTCCATACAAGTGTGGCCGTGGCTTGCTAGGAGTTTCCATTATTCTGATGTTGGGTTACTGAAGGAGGCTGATACTGGTCTTTAAATACAATTTTTTGTGGCAATTTGAAGTACATGTTAATCATAAAGCCACATTTACACTTTTTAAATTCTTTACAAATAATCATAGCAGCAAAGTATCTTTGATTTGAAGATGCACAAAGTACATAGCTCTCTGTTATGCAGCAGGTGGGAAGGATTCTTCCACTCTGCCATGTGCTTTTTTTCTTTGGTGGGAGGAATAAAAGAAATGAAGGATTGTTTCATCACTGGCAAAGCAACCCAGTAAGAATTCTCTCTTTGCTGTGGTTGCTTTTCAGAAAGAATTCCTTATATCAACACGTGAATGTTGTTACTGCTTTCTGGGTGCATTCTGGGATGTCTGGTTAGATTAACTACTAAATGCTTGCATCTGAAGCTTGTGACATATTTGTCATAGTTTTTATCTTAATAGCAAAATTTACAAGAAACATTTGTATAGCCCCTCTTGGTCATCAGCAGGGGTCACACAGGGTCCTGAGGCACTGGCCACTCAAAGTCCCACAGCCCTGTGGGTTGGATTCTTCCAGCTGAGGACAGGAGTGGGGATATATGTCCAAGGTCCAGGGGTTATTCCACCCTTCTCTCTCTCTCCCCTGAATATTGCATTCTCCTATGCATAAGAGGATATGAGTCCTAAAAAAAAAAAGTGGGACACTTGGGTTGGGTATTCCTGCAGATTTTCACTAATAAATATTTGGCAATATACACACATTCTTGAGAATAGCCAGTTATCTCAGTTCTCCAAACTTATTTTTATCTCTGGAAGTGTTCCTTAGTATTAGGGCATCGGAATATCTTACCCTCCAAGGCATGGAAAACTGAGGATCCCTTATGGGCAGGGGTATCAGAGATGTGGGTGGAAGTTCTTTCCCCAAAATACTTGAGGTCCAAAAGGTGTATCCCACACTTCACAAATTGAATTCTTCTCCCAGGGTAAAGACTGTGTGTGGTGGGTTCCAGATGAACAGTTCTTACTCACAGTTCTACTCTTCAGATGGTAAACTCAGTGGGGAAAACTCCTTTCTTCCTCATTTCTGGGCAGGAAGGATGGCAGTATCCCCCCCACCCCAAAAAAGCAAAAAACAAAAAAAAAAAAAAACCCCACCAACAAATCTTCACAGAAAGGCATATTAGAAACTTCTGCAGTAAGTCATTACTGATCCATCCACAGATTGTGAGAGAGAGAGCAGCAGAGTCTTCTCTACTCCTGTTCTTCCAGGATAAGGGACTCCCCAAAGTCCCATACACCGAGCCAGGGACCAGGGATTTCACAGGCAAAGCTTCCAAAAAAGCAAATCCAAAAATCTATTGCTTAAAACCTGGTTATGTTACCAGCATGGTAACTTTCCCCTTCCTATTCAGTGCAGAACCCAAGCTGTGAGGCCTACCATTGTACGCTGTGCATCTTATGTATTGAACACCCCAATGCATAAGGAGAGCAGAGTACTTGTGATAGAATGCTTTATCTGGAAAATTAAGTACAATGTTTTTTGTTCAAGAATAAGAAAAGAAAGAGGCGAAGAATACAGGAAGAAATTGTGGTTCAAAAATTCAAGAAAACTAGTTTATCACAAGACGACCATATGATTTTATTGATGGATCTCCATTAGAAATATCTTGTGGATGATTCAAGAGTATTATGGTCTTTCTGCTATTTATGTGAAATATATTTTAAATGATATATTGAAGATTGTGTAATATTTAGGGAAAAATTTTTCAAGGTTTTCTATTATCAGGTCTTTTCCTGCACTTTGACTTTTTGATTTATGTCTGATTTTCTTTCAGATTGGTAAGAGTTTGACTTCGCTAAACTAACAGGGTATCTATTTAGAAAAATCTTAAATCCTGTTTTAAAAGATTTTTATCACATTTTTCATCTTTGTTTCTTTACATTCATGTCCATCATTTACTCAGGATTATAATTCTAATTTTAAAGACCAATACTCTATTAGCTGGTTTGGATTGCTACTTTCTGCAGAAGGGTGTAAACATGGTATTGTGCTTTATTGGAGAGAGAGAGAGCACATAGGACTCTATCAAGTATTAACATCCTAGAATGTGCAGGTGGCTGCTATAAGTTTTAATACAGTATTGAGCTTTTAGGAAGAATCATGCTCAGTGTGTGTTTATCCATCCAAAACTGTAGGAATGCAGCAGTTGCAGAAATCATTACTTGATTATGTTGCATGCTCTTATAAACAGGTAGTGCTTCCTTTGAGAGAGAGCTCTATTTTGACATAAGGAGATAAACATTATTTTGCATATTTAGATGTAATGTATTCAGGGATGAGGTGACTATACTTCCAAGAACTACCATAGGGATGCACAACCTTTTTATGACATAAGGGTCCTTTTGGAAGAACACTAAAATATTGAGAGACCATGAAAATTTGCTGTTCTTTTACCTTATCATCCTTCCTAGCCCCTGTCTCAGTTGCTCTCACTCCTGTCGTCCACTCAGAGGCCATATCACACCCTGGTTCCCTCCCTTCCTCCAAAGGTTTCTTTGTGTCCAGGTTTCGGAAGCCCAAAATAAAGCAAGGAGCTGCTCTTTTTCTGTGCCTGGGCTCTGGCCACATCTCCAGTAACTTGTACCGTCCCAAAATTCTCTGTCAACAAACAATGAGTGGGTGGTGTCATCTGATGGCACTGACATAAACCTAGCTCTCAGAGCTCAGTAAAAGTAACATACATAGTAATGATAGTAGAAAAGAACCAAATGGTCCATCCAATCTGCCCAGCAAGCTTCTTATGGTAATATCTACTACGCCGTGTAGGTCACCTCCAGGTATCTCTTAAGTGAGGTCCGTGCAGTTACTACCCTTATCATAAGGACTGGAGGTAATATTTACAATCAAAAACCAAGCAACTGCCAAAACCATAAAAACATTACTGCTAGCAACATTTTTACAGGTTGAGGAGCCTTCCTGAAACTTCCAGCAATGCTGACTGACTTTACTTTTGGACTTGACTGTAGAAGCAGTCCTATGCTTTTTCCCTTATGTCTGCATATCCGTACCCCAAGACCATAAAAGTCAGAAGCCCGTGTTGGTTGTCTGTCTTGAGCGTGTGCAGGAGTTCCCAAGCATGCATGCTGCCTCGTGAGCTCCATGCATCCGAGCAACTACAGATCAGGTTTTAATGCTTATGTGCTTGATTGGAGTATCAGTCTGCTCTATGCACACCCACCAAGTTCTTTCATTGCCAGGACTGTCCTAAACAACCTTCAGGACAACATGACAATAATCCTAATTCTGTTGGCCTGGCCAAGACAGGTGTGGTATCCATTTCTCATTTGTCAATTCAGTCTCTGATTCATTGGCGGTATCACAGACTTATCTGAATCTGCTGTCCCTGGTTCTCACAGCATGGATTTTGAATGCACAGTAGTCTCCTCCTGAATCATTTCTAAGGAGATGGAGAACATGCTAATTTCAGCCAAGAATCCTTCAACCAGAAAATCCTATGAGTTCAAGTAAAAAGATTCTCAATGTGGTGTGGGACCAGCTAGCTGGTTCCCTTCTTCTGTGGCCGAGGGACTTATTCAATCACCTATTATTTCTCTTGTCTTCTTGCCTCAGCATCTGTCAGAGTTCATCTCAATGCCACTGTGGCATATCTTAGCAAGTGGATGGAGCTCAGATTTCTCTCCACCCTTTAATTTCTGAGTTCATGACAGGTCTCTGGCATTCTAAGCCTCCACTTCTCCACTATCTTGGAACCTGAACATGGTAAGCAAATTACAGGCTTTGGTTTCATATTCACCATACTTGCAGTTTCTTTCACAACAGAATGGTTCTGCAAACTCACCTAAATGTTTCCTTAAAGTAGTCCCTGCTTTCCACATCAACCAAGCTATCGTGCTGCCAACATTCTTTCCAAGACTGCATGCGCATAAAGGAGGACAAGCTCTTTATTCCCTGGTCTGTAAAAGAGCCCTGGCTTTGTTACCTAAAGAAGATTCAACCTCCCTGTCATACTTCTTATTTGTTCATGTCCTTTGATCCCCAGTAGACAGACTGGGGAGGGTAATTACCAAATGAACTATAATTGGCTAGCAGACTGTATTGCACATTGCTGTGTTCTGGCTGATTACAGACACTATCGAGCCTCATCAGTTGTGAGCCATGGTGACTTCAGTGGCTCATCTTAGGGCCACTTCCATTAAAGACATATACAAAAAGAAGTTGGCTGTAGAGGCAAAAACTCACAGTAAAAACTTTTTAAAATATATCCGAAGCAGAAAGCATGTGAGGGAGTCAGTTGGACCGTTAGATGATCGAGGGGTTAAAGAGGCACTTAGAGAAGATAAGGCCATCGCGGAAAGATTAAATGATTTCTTTGCTTCGGTGTTTACTGATGAGGATGTTGGGGAGGTACCCGTAATGGAGAAGGTTTTCATGGGTAATGATTCAGATGGACTGAATCAAATCATGGTGAACCTAGAAGATGTGGTAGGCCTGATTGACAAACTGAAGAGTAGTAAATCACCTGGACCGGATGGTATACACCCCAGAGTTCTGAAGGAACTAAAAAATGAAATTTCAGACCTATTAGTAAAAATTTGTAACTTATCATTAAAATCATCCATTGTACCTGAAGACTGGAGGATAGCAAATGTAACCCCAATATTTAAAAAGGACTCCAGGGGCGATCCGGGAAACTACAGACCGGTTAGCCTGACTTCCGTGCCAGGAAAAATAGTGGAAAGTGTTCTAAACATCAAAATCACAGAACATATAGAAAGACATGGTTTAATGGAACAAAGTCAGCATGGCTTTACCGAAGGCAAGTCTTGCCTCACAAATCTGCTTCACTTTTTTGAAGGAGTTAATAAACATGTGGATAAAGGTGAACCGGTAGATATAGTATACTTGGATTTTCAGAAGGCGTTTGACAAAGTTCCTCATGAGAGGCTTCTAGGAAAAGTAAAAAGTCATGGGATAGGTGGTGATGTCCTTTTGTGGATTGCAAACTGGCTAAAAGACAGGAAACAGAGAGTAGGATTAAATGGGCAATTTTCTCAGTGGAAGGGAGTGGACAGTGGAGTGCCTCAGGGATCTGTATTGGGATCCTTACTTTTCAATATTTATAAATGATCTGGAAAGAAATACGACGAGTGAGATAATCAAATTTGCAGATGACTCAAAATTGTTCAGAGTAGTTAAATCACAAGCAGATTGTGATAAATTGCAGGAAGACCTTGTGAGACTGGAAAATTGGGCATCCAAATGGCAGATGAAATTTAATGTGGATAAATGCTATAATTACACAATGTTGGGTTCCATATTAGGTGCTACAACCCAAGAAAGAGATCTAGGTGTCATAGTGGATAACACATTGAAATCGTCGGTACAGTGTGCTGCGGCAGTCAAAAAAGCGAACAGAATGTTGGGAATTATTAGAAAGGGAATGGTGAATAAAACGGAAAATGTCATAATGCTTCTGTATCGCTCCATGGTGAGACCGCACCTTGAATACTGTGTACAATTCTGGTCGCCGCATCTCAAAAAAGATATAATTGCGATGGAGAAGGTACAGAGAAGGGCTACCAAAATGATAAGGGGAATGGAACAACTCCCCTATGAGGAAAGACTAAAGAGGTTAGGACTTTTCAGCTTAGAGAAGAGACGACTGAGGGGGGATATGATAGAGGTGTTTTTAAAATCACGAGAGGTCTAGAACGGGTAGATGTGAATCGGTTATTTACTCTTTCGGATAGTAGAAAGACTAGGGGGCACTCCATGAAGTTAGCATGGGGCACATTTAAAACTAATCGGAGAAAGTTCTTTTTTACTCAACGCACAATTAAACTCTGGAATTTGTTGCCAGAGGATGTGGTTAGTGCAGTTAGTATAGCTGTGTTTTAAAAAAGGATTGGATACGTTCTTGGAGGAGAAGTCCATTACCTGCTATTAAATTCACTTAGAGAATAGCCACTGCCATTAGCAGTGGTAACATGGAATAGACTTAGTTTTTGGGTACTTGCCAGGTTCTTATGGCCTGGTTTGGCCACTGTTGGAAACAGGATGCTGGGCTTGATGGACCCTTGGTCTGACCCAGTATGGCATTTTCTTATGTTCTTATGTTGTTAAAACTTCTACTTGATTGTCTGTTCACATTTTTTGCTACACTGTCTAGACAGCATGTCCCAGTGAGACAATACTGCACGGCCTGTTCACCTAATAGTCTACTTTCCACTGTGGACCCTGGGTTGTCTTTTAGGTACTTGTTCGGCTATGCAACTCTGTTTGGGACTCTCCATTCTTTGAACAGAGAAAACAAGTTTCATGCCTGTTTGTGAACAGAGAAAACAAGTTTGCTAACCTGTCAATAGAGTTCTCTGTAGACAGCAGGATGAATCAGCTATAATTATTACCCACCCACTTCCCTGGAGAGTCAACTCTCTCACTCAATTTTAAACTTAGGAAGAGCTGAGGGGGGCTCATGATGCAGTGTGCATGTGGGAACTCTTGTGCATGATCAGTAAAACAGTTTTTTTAATTGTGCGTTGAGAGCTGAGTCCATATCAGTGCTATCAGATGATGTCAACCACATGTTATGGCTGATTGATCCTGCTGTCTATAGAGAACCATGTTTACAGGTAAGCAAACTTGCTCTCACAGCTCCTTGACTTCTTCCAGCTAGGCTTTTGCTGTAAGCAGATGAGCCAATAAGTCAAACTCATTAGAGAGTTGGATGGAGGACCTGGCCAAGTAGCACTTGGAATGGCCCAAAACCCAGCCCTTCAGGGGTTGAGATGGACAGGCAGAAGGATCTGCACAATGTAAATACTTAGCAGTATCACCTGCTTCTAATTCTTGTGCTTCTCTTCCCTTTCCTTAACCCCAGCCCCACTGTGTTTTTGTTTTCTAAATGTGAAGCAATTGGGTGGGGCTTTGGTGGAGCAGTTAAGGATCTCTAGCACATGCTTTCATTGAGGAGGGGATGGGGAATATGGGATTCCACTTCAGTGATGGGCCTGCACAAAGGTTTTCTGTAACTCTATGCAGATTATACATTTGCTGCCTAGCTCCACTGCCACCTGCTACCCCTTTTTCTCTCACACCTGCTCAGCCACTTTTTTTTTGTAAAAACTGCATTGCTGTTTTTTCTTTTGTATTTTCTTTCTAAAAATGTTTTGATTTGGGTCTACAGATCTTTGCAAAGTAATGTAAGCCAGAAGAAAAAAAATTATTTTACTGTGCCGTGTGACTTTGGCCGTAGTGAAGACATCTTTGTGTGTTTTCCTTGTCAAATATGAAAATGTGCAGTATGCGTTCTTCATACTCTTTCAGTTACAATTTGTTCTAAATTCTAAAAGAACTTATTTTGAGGAAGGTGAGAAGATACCCACACTGGAAACATTCTTTGATAATGATTATTCAGTAGAACTGAAACAAATCGCTATGAAAATGGAAGCTGTAGTAGAGCAAATTGACAAATTCAAGAATAACAAATCACTAGAATCAGATTGTATTCACTCCAGAATTTTGAAAAAATTCAAATATGAAATTGCAGACTTATTACTAGTAATCTGTAGCCTATCATTAAAAACACATTGTCTGCCCTTCAGTCTAACACCAATTTTTTAAAAGGACTTAGGGATGATCCAGGAAAATATAGACCAGTGAGTCTGATATTGATGCTGAGCAAAATGGTAGAATCTATTCTTAAAAACAAAATTATTGGCCATATGGATAAACATGGCCTAATGGGGGAAAAGGCAACATGGATTTAACAACCAGAAGTCTTACCCTAATAATCTAGATTTTTTTTTAAATAAACTGATCAAGATGAGCCGGTTAGTATAGTATATCTTGATTTTTAGAAGACAAAGTCCTTCATAAGAGACTTATCAGGAAATTATAAAGTCATAAGATAGGAGGTAATGTCGTGTTGTGAATCAGTAAATGGTTAAAAGCCTAGAAACTAAGTACAATTAAATGGTCAATTTTGAAAGGTAAATAAAGTGCCCCATGAATCAATACTGGGACCAGTGTTTAACATATGCATAAATGATCTGGAAAAGGGAGCAAAATGCATGGTGATCATGTTTGTAGATGATGCAATATTATTCAAAGTTAAAATATGAATGGATGGTGAGAATTTGTAGAATGAACTTGCAAGACTGGTTATCTAAATGGCAGATGGAATTGAATGTGGATTAGTGTAAACTGATGGACATAAGATTTTTTTTCCACTTGTTATAGATATGATGCTAGGTTTCATGTTAGGAAATATCCTATAAGAAAAGGATCTTGGAGTCATTGTGGGCAATACGTTGAAATCCTCTGCTCAATGTGCTGAAGTCTTCAAAAAAGCAAATGGGATGATAGGAATGATTAGGAAAGGAATGGAAAATAAAACAGAGAATATCATAATGCCTCTGTATTAATCCATGGTGCGACTGCACCTTGAGTATTATATGCAATTCTGGTCATCCTATTTCAAAGAAGATAGTGTGGAGACAGAGTACAGAGAAGAGCAGCAAACCAGCTCATAAGGGAGCTGGTTAAACAAATTGACATTCCTTGTGATCTTGAGCAAGTAATGCCACCCTCTATTGCCTTGGGTACAAAGTTAAATTGTAAACTGTCTACTCCTGGGGGAATTCTGCGCTCAAAAACTTAAAATTCTGCATACTTTATATTGGTCAAAATAACACAATTTACATGACAATCTTTAAGTAATGTCACAATTAAAGGACCAAAACGCCTCTATTCCTTCCTTAAATTCAACAAACATTAATGAGATTCTTTTATGAACTAAATTAATGACCTCATATAGGCATTTTAAACGGAGCCTTCATGTGAATGAGTGTGCTAAATAGCAGGTAGTATATCTCGCACTACCACTCAATATATAATCATTGGTCATTGAAAAACATTTTTTTCATTTTTTTTGTGTGCCTGTTCACCTTAATAAAAGTCCATAAATCCTTCAATGATTCAGTGGATATTTTCATATATTCATAGTATCGTTTACTTAACTTATTCAAGTGATGTAAAGTGAAGAAACTATTCGACTCTGTGCCATGAGGATGAACGCGCCCGACACGGTCCGTGTTTCGGTTTTCACCTTCTTCATAGGGCCATCTACAAAACACATCTATAAATCAGTAACTTAGAATATCATAATATCAAGATATTTTACCTTATTCACAGCAGTACTAACGATATTTATTGTTCAGTGATGATTTCCGTGCTCTGGTAGTTAGTCTCTTCAACCGAAGGGAAGAAATGACAGGACGCCATTTTTAAAGAATGAGTAGCCAATGAGTGCTTGCCACGTCAGAAAATCAAAACCGCGCGTATCAGCTGTGGATTTGAAATTGAATTAAAGTAAAGAATACCAGTCAATCCCGGCATTTAATCCCTCAGGAACTATGCATCCTAACTTATAAATCCACCGTTGTTCATGTAAATTCAAAAGAAATTGTGGATCACCCCCCCTGCTTGTCATCAATATTTTATCAATCACTCTCCACTTCAGGTCCGCAAATACATGGTTGAATTCAACGCAATGTGCTACAATAGGAGCCTGTAATTTTTTTGTAGCTAGGCAACTCCGATGTTCAATTAGTCTAGTTCGTATAGCTCTCATTCAGGGTGATCCAGTACCGAGCGGTAGGAAGAGCTGCGTTAGTGCCTATGGCACCCGCGGTTACCGCCCGCACAGTGCAGCTCACCTACCGCTCGATCCTGAAGCCTAATTATATGTAAATGTAAGCCGCGTCCAAAAAGCCTTAGGCCCGCGCAACCCAGGATACTGGATAGAGCGCCTATACAGGATCCTGGGTGCGCGGGGCTAAGGCTTCACGCCACGCTGGTATCTGTCATTTCAAATGGAAATGACAGATACCAGAAGTCGGGACTGCCAGTCCCCCTCCCCTCCTCCCGAAGCAGGGCGCGAAAAGCAGCCTTGCTCCGGGAGGAGGGGGAGAAGAGACACTGACAGCGGCGAAGCTTTCCCCCAGCCCGAACCCGACCCGGACCCCCAACCCCCAACCGAACCCGGCCTGACCGCTGTCAGTCTGTTCTCCCTCCTCCCGGAGCAAGGCTGCTTTTCGCGCCCTGCTCCGGGAGAGGGGAGAAGATGACAGCGGCGAAACTGAGCGGCAAAGCCCGAACCCGACCCGGCGAAGCCCGAACCCGACCGGACCCCCAACCCCAAACCCGGACCCAACAAGCGACGAAACTGAGCGGTGAAACTAAAAAAAAAAAAAGAAAAGCAATTTTTTTTTTTTTTTTTTTTTTTCAAAATTGACAATTTTGGTTTTTTTCCAAAAGCGACTTACTTTTGGGATCTGTCAAGATCCCAAAAGTAAGTCGCTTTTGGACGCCAGCAAAACTTACTTTTTGCAGCCATCATCAGTAACACGACCTGGCTCCGTAGCTCCTCCCGACAAGATGGCCGCCTGCACGGGGAAAGCGCACAATTGGCCGCTGAAGACGTGGCGTCACAACCCGTGACGCCAAACGTCGTGACGTCACGTCTTCAGCGGCCAATTGTGCGCTTTCCCCGTGCAGGCGGCCATCTTGTCGGGAGGAGCTACGGAGCCAGGTCGTGTTACTGATGATGGCTGCAAAAAGTAAGTTTTGCTGGCGTCCAAAAGCGACTTACTTTTGGGATCTTGACAGATCCCAAAAGTAAGTCGCTTTTGGAAAAAACCCAAAATTGTCAATATTGAAAAAAAAAAAAAATTGCGCTTCTTTTTTTTTTTTTAGTTTCACCGCTCAGTTTCGTCGCTGTCCGGGTTGGGGGTCCGGGTTGGGTTTGGGCTTCGCCGGGTCGGGTTCGGGCTTTGCCGCTCAGTTTCGCCGCTTGTCTCTTCTCCCCCCGCCCTCCGGGAGGGGGGAGAAAATACAAGCGGCGAAACAACTTACTTGCACGGGGAAAGCGGTCTCCGTGGCAGCCCCAGTCCTCTCCCCTGCTCCCGAAGCCAAAAAAAAAAGCGAAAAAACTTTGCAGCCCCCTCCGGACATCGGAGGGGGGCTGCAACTTTTTTTTCGCTTTTTTTTTTTTGCTTCGGGAGCAGGGGAGAGGACTGGGGCTGCCACGGAGACCAGCACCCACGATCGCGGCCGGGGCAGGTGAGCGGGGGCTGGGGGAAAGCTTGCCACCTACCCTTACCCATGCCTCTACCGCCTGGGTCAGGGTAGGCGGTAAGTTTGCAGGTTAAACGCGCGACAAAACGGCAGGGAAAGGTAGCGTTAGTCGGGGCGCGGGTTACGGGATGCTAGGGGAATAGCTAATTGGCTCGTTTGCATGCAATATGCATGCCGCGGGCGGAAGGGGTTACCCGGGGAATTTAGGACGCGGTAGGAGTAGGTTAAAGGGGGTTCGGGATCGCAGGAAGGGCTAACGCGGCCGGAACGTGAGTTAAAAGTGGCTTAGGAGCAGGGTAAACGTGGCCGCACTTTACATGATAGGCCTGTTTGTTCTGCCCACGTAATATTTATTGCATGGGCAGACAATCAAATAGACTACGTGAGTTGATGTGCAATCAGTATTCATTTTAGCGTTATAAATATTACCCTTATTATCCGTCCATGTTGGTCCACTGATAGTTTGTGCACATAAAGAACAATTGTTACAAGGAGTGTGTTCACCAATATGTGGGACAGATTGGGCAGTTTCAGAACGTAAAAAAGAATGCGTCAGCAGATCGCTCAAATTTTTACCCCGACTGTATGTAATCATAGGCAACTCCTTGAAAACAGAATGAAATTGTAATATGTACCAGTGTTTTCGAATAATGGCCGCAATCGAAGTATCCTTTATTGAGTATCTTAATGTACATACAAATATCGGATCGTGAGTGGTGTCATCTCTCTCCAAAGGTAGCCATATGTGTTGAGCATTGTAACCTCTTTTAAAAGCTGATCGAATTGTCTTAGATGGATAACCCCTGTTAAGCAGTCGCGTTGCTAATGCTTGTGCTTGTATGTTATACTCCTCTATACTACAACATATGCGACGTAATCTCAAAAATTGTCCAATTGGTAAATTATTTTTTAAGTGATATGGATGAAAACTAGAAAAATGAAGTAAAACATTTTTGTCTGTAGGTTTTTTAAACAGTGTGGTAACAAATTGATTATCCGTTTTTTGTATGGAAATATCCAAAAAATCAATCTTGGACTTGCTGTACTGCATTGTAAAATAAAGATTCGGGTCCAAAGAATTTATCCACGTTAAAAAAAACTTGAAAGTCCTGACTCCTCTCCATGCCACAAAAAAAAATGTCGTCTATATATCGACACCAATTAGTGATGTTGGTAAACATGGCCGTATGATATAATAACATCTCCTCGAAGTTTTCCATATATAGATTCGCCAAACTGGGGGCCATAGTGGCCCCCATGGCGGTGCCGTGAATTTGCTGATAGTAACACTCATCAAAAATGAAATAGTTTTTTTGCAATGCAATAGTGGCAATGGTCAACAAAAAAGTAGTAGGTACTCGATGGGGGTGGCTTCTGGAATCTAATACTTGTTGCAAAATTGCTAATGCCTGATCTTGCGGGATACTTGTATATAATGCCCTGATATCTAAGGTGACCATAATAGTATCAGAAGAGGGACGAATAGAAATTAATTTATTCAACATGGCTTTGGTATCTCTAATAAATGACTTTATTTTCAAAACTTGTGGTTGCAAGAATTTATCAATAAAGATAGATAACGGTTCCAATAAAGATCCGATGGTGCTCACAATGTGGTCTACCTGGAGGGTGGGCTAAATCTTTATGAATCTTTGGAATCATATAGATGGTGGGTGCTCGATACGTGGAATTAATCAAAATTTTTTTTTCTTTAGTTGACAAAAACCCAATAATGAAAGCTTCTTCAACAATTTCAGTGATTTCTTCATGTAAAGCTGGACCAGGATCCTGTGTTAAAACTCTGTAATTATCTGGCATGGTGATATGTTCCATCACAGTGTTGATATAGGTGTTTCTGTCCTGCAGGACTATGGCGCCCTCTTTATCCGCGGGTTTAATAATTATGGAGGTATTTTCCTTCAAAGATAACAAAGACTGATGCTGCAATTTAGTCAAATTGTATCATGGTATCTTTTACTGATTCCAACTGTTGTAAATCCTGTAATACCAAGTCCATAAATGTTTTGACATGAGGATCAATGGGGCCAGGGGGAATCCATGTTGATTTTGGGAACACGAAGAATCCAAAGAGGGAGGTGATGTAGAAAAAAATAAAGCAATCTGTATCTTGCGAAAAAGTTTGTACATGTCACGTCTGGATTGAAACGAATCATACTTGTAATATGGAATAAATGACAAACCTTTTTCCAGTATAGATAATTCCGTAGGTGTGAGATGATGAGATGATAAATTTACTACTATTGAGGTCTGGCGCTCTGAGACCGAGTCTGAGGTCGGTGTTCTATGTCCGGCCATGCCGAACCCCGATGTCGAAAAAAACGGCGTCCCTGCCACCGGTTTGAAGATCTAAAATTATTGTAACGGGACTGTTCTGATGATTGATTATTTACTCTATTAGAAGTAGTAGACGAATAGTCCTCATCGGAACCAGACGATGTATCTTCTGAAGTGGCAAAGCCGACCCGTCTTGGTTTGGCATATTGGCGACGTTGCCGTGGATATATTGCACCAGATGTGTAATCTTTTTCATCACGGTTGAATTTTGAGATTTTACTCTGGCGTAATTCAATCCGGAATTTCTCAATAGCGCGGTTGTGTTCGTGTAATTTTTTATCATATTCTTCTAATGTCTCAATCGATTGCAAAGCTGTTTTAATTTCTTCGCAAGTGATTTTTGCTGTTTCAGCCAGTTTGCCAGTGGTCTCCACAATGAGTAACATAATGTCCAGGGAGCACTTGTTAAGAATTGCAATCCACTTATTGACGAAAATCTCATCTTCCGGATACAAAGATGGTTCCAAATTAATTCGTAAACCTCTTGGGATTCGTTCCGTTTTTATATATTGTAAAAGAGTAGAAACGTGTAGGTCTGAACGAATCAGATGCATGTTTGTGTCTTTTAAGGAATTCCAAGTGTTATTATCCGACACTTCAGGTTCATCCAATAATAAGGCGCCCTGAAGGGCTTGCGCCACTTGCTGATCTGTATAACTGAACACGTTAGACCACATTGTGATGAGTAAGAGAAGAATAAACGCAAGATTACAGCTAGCAAAAAAATTCTCTATTTTTCTTTCGAGGATTTAGTCAATGAAGCATTGTCACAATTAAAGTACCAAAACGCCTCTCTTCCTTCCATAAATTCAACAAACATTAATGAGATTCTTTTATGAACTAAATTAATGACCTCATATAGGCATTTTAAACGGAGCCTTCATGTGAATGAGTGTGCTAAATAGCAGGTAGTATATCTCGCACTACCACTCAATATATAATCATTGGTCATTGAAAAACATTTTTTTCATTTTTTTGTGTGCCTGTTCACCTTAATAAAAGTCCATAAATCCTTCAATGATTCAGTGGATATTTTCATATATTCATAGTATCGTTTACTTAACTTATTCAAGTGATGTAAAGTGAAGAAACTATTCGACTCTGTGCCATGAGGATGAACGCGCCCGACACTGTCCGTGTTTCGGTTTTCACCTTCTTCATAGGGCCATCTACATAACACATCTATAAATCAGTAACTTAGAATATCATAATATCAAGATATTTTACCTTATTCACAGCAGTACTAACGATATTTATTGCTTCATTGACTAAATCCTCGAAAGAAAAATAGAGAATTTTTTTGCTAGCTGTAATCTTTAAGTAATTACATTTTAAATTAATACAGAAAAAGGTTATTATTTAAAGATGCAGAATTTTAAACATTTTGAGAAGAATTTCCCTTGAAACTCACTGCAAGAGTGTCCCTTCCACTCTCTCTCCCTACTTCCCTGGCCACTTTGCACTCTCAAGCCCCAACTCCTCCACCTGCCAGTATCTCTCCCCTCCTCCTCTAGGCTCAACCCCTTCCACTCTATTGCCAGTCCCAGAGTTTGATCCTGTTCTCAGTACTGCCCCTCACACAGGCTCCCTCTGACCCTCCCTCTCTCACACACAGGCTCCTTCTATCTAGTTCACATATATACACCCTCACTCTCTTGCGCATACACATCCCCTCATAGAGTCCCTCACGCTTGCAAACATACATCCCTTTATACAGGGTTCCTCTTTCTTGCATACACACCCACAAAAGCTCCCTTTCTTTCTTATGCATACAATTTCAGAGGCTCTCACACGTACACAATCCCTTCACACCCCCTGCTCACCCCACTGCTTTCTCTCACCCCTCCCCTCCCCCCCTCACACACCCTCCCAATCGAACTTAGAACACAACAAAATCTAAAAACCTTCAAAAAAGAACTAAAAACCTGGATGTTCACCAAAGCCTACCAAAATACCCAATGACTCTCAGATACTACTCCACACCTACTGGCCCTATGCAAACATTTGGAACCAATGCAAGCACATAATACATAAAGAACTGAAACCGCATAGTTTGAAATACGATCTACGTTTATAAAGCCTACAATATTTATGTTGACAATCACATGAATCTTTGGAAACTCTGTTAAACATCGAAACTTTGTAAACTGTTGTGATGGTGAAACCGAGCGACGGTATATAAAATTCGATAAATAAATCTCTCTACAAACACTCTCACCGGGGCCTTCATCTTTGCCAAGAGCGGAACATGTCCCGTGGCACACCAGGGCCTTCATCTTCGCCGCGAACACTGTGTGCTCTGTTCGTGGTACACCAGGCCTTTATCTTCGTTGCGAACTGCACGTGCTCCGTTTGCGGCATGCCAGGGTCTCTGCCATTTTCTGCGCAGAATTTGCCAATTCTGTACAAGTTCTGAGCTCTGCAGAGGCGCAGAATACCCCCAGGACTAACACTCTCTAGTGATGGGGGGAAATACCTACTGTACCTGAATGTAACTCAGCTTGAGCTAAATATACAGTAACCTCAAAATAAAAGATTAGGGCTCTTTAGCTTAGAAAAGAAGTTACTCTGAGGGAATAATGATGGAGGTGTATAAAATCATGAGTTGGGTGGAACAGGTAAATAGGGCAGCTTACTTTTTCAAATAGTACTGGGGGACATTCCATGAAACTAACAACTGGTAGATTTAAAACAAATTGTAGAAAGTACTTTTTTCTCAATGCATGATCAAGTTATGAGATTTGTTGTTGGAAGGTGTGGTCAAGACATCTAACATAGCTGGGTTGAAAAGGGGTTTGGACAAGTTTCTGGAGGAAAAGTTCATAAATCATTATTAACTTACAGATATGTGAAAGCCACCGCTTATCCCTGGAAGTCAGCATCAAGAAATGGATCTAATCTTTTTGGGATTTGCTGAGTACTTGTGAAATGGCTTGGCCATTGTCTGAGGCAAGATACTAGGCTTGATAGACCTTTTTAGTCTGACTCAGCATGACAGCAAGTAACAAGCATGAATGAATCATTGAGTCGTCCATTACTGTATATAGTAGATGTCTCCTGAAATGTAGACCTGCTGTTTTTCTTCTTTTTCTGAAGAAATAACCTTGCTTTTGGGTTTTTCCTGTTGGTTCTCCCTATTTATTTATTTATTTAAAGTCTCTTATATACCGATAGCCGTTTGCACATCGCATCGGTTCACAAAGAACAAAAAAAACTTTTGGGCAGCGCCCTTACATATAACTGATAACCGGGGGAGTAGGCAATGCAAATTAATAGATCAATAAATAGAGAGAACTATAAATATAATGTACAATAACAACTATATACAAAGCATCAGTAGTCATAAAAGCAAAAGGCATAAATTGTTGGTCATAAGGCATTCCTTAGTCGTAGAGCATACTTAATCATAGGTCACTGAAACATTTAGGGGGTGATTTATGAATTGGGCGGTATCAAGGGGTAGGCTTGCTGGAAAAGCCAGGTTTTCAATTTGTTTTTGAATTTGGGAGTGTGGGACTCCATGCGTATGTCATGGGGCAAGGAGTTCCATATAGTGGGGCCGGCGAGAGAGAAGGCTCTGCTTATGGTGGAGGATAGTTTAAGATTTGATGGGTTGGGTGCGTAAGGTTCCTTGCAGGGCGGGTGGGTCTGTTGGAGGTACGTGGGAGGGGGGGGGGGTTGATCCAATTGAGGTTGGAGTTTAACAGACTTTTGTGGATGAGGGAGAGTACTTTATAAAGTATTCTTGAGCGTATTGGGAGCCAGTGTATATTTAATTGTGATCTAAGTAAGAATTGTACACACTAATTCTGTTTTCTATCTCCTTATTCTGTTTGGTTATTATGTGCACATCCTAAACATGCTTATTTGAAGTTATTTGACAATATAATTTATATATATATAAAAAAAAAGCAGCTCAAAACTGCATGGCTGTACCAGATAGCGCATCAATTAGTCTTCGAGCATGGAAGCTGAGACACCTTTCGCGTTTGATACCATTGGTGGATCCTTTTACTGCCCAAATGGGATGCTTACAAGAGCAGGCTAAAGGGGCTGCTGTTGGGAGTATGAGCATGGGTCTACTAACAATAGTGTTGCTACTTCTGTCATTGCCTGTTGGGTCAGGGCATGCCTAGCATAGTAAAGCAGTTGTTAGGCAAAGTTGCTGAGCCAAGTGGAGGGAAGGCAAGAAGGAAGGGGGTGTTAACAGGAGCCTGTTATGTGATGGTAAGGGAAAGTTTGGTAGCAGTGAACCTGTGGTAAGGCCACGAAGAACAGTTTTTGAGCTGCAGGCTATGTATCTGTGCCCTTGTTTATCTGTTATCTCAGCACAGGCAGAGAATAAGTAATTGCTCTTTGGTAGCATTGCAAATGCCACCAGTATTACAAATGGTTAACTGTGTAGTTTGGATTTATAGTTGCTGTATACAGTATATGTAATCCCAAAATGGGAGGGATTTATTTTTTCTTTCACACTTATTATACATTCATTACTAAGCATCCCTGAGCGAGCTACAGTATTTATAAACAACATTAGAATTGAAAGATAACAAAATACAAATTTTCAAGAAAAGGGTTTCTTTAATTACCAAACTTTTGCATCTATTCAAATTTTAAAATAATCCTGACACATCCTCAGATCTAGGGATAGGCCATGCCATAATTTAGGGCCTATAAATCTAAAAGCTATCTTGCATGTGGACACTCAGTGGGCCTCCTTTAGAGAAGGAACAACCAGCAAACAATGCTGGTTTAATTGAAAGTAGGGTAATAACTGCTATTTTGAAATGTCTAGCTCTTAGGTCAATAAGAAATTGACTTGCATTGGTCATTTATGAAGGAAGCCTGGCTTGTCTTCTGTTTCAAGAAAGGATGTATGCCATTTTTAGACAGATTAGCATACATAGGAGTTAAATAATTTATTAGATGGGAATTGAAAGATGGAAATTTTCAGCATAGGCAAAAATCGAAGTAACCTTGTAAGGCTGTTCTTACCAGGTAACCTTCTGTTCATGTAATTTTTCTCACTGAAAAGGCCAGACCTTTGTGGGGTATTTATGAAGGAGATAGAAGCAGATTAACTAAATTATAAGATGTGCTAATGCTGTATCTGTTGTCTGATATTATTTTTGTTTTATGGAATACAATTTTTTTTTTTTTAATTTTATCTTTACTGTGATTTTCACATATTTAAAGTAAGACAATACTTACAACGGAAAAGAGATACAGCCATTAGTAATTATATACATTTCCATGTTCAACAATCACTATATTTGGCTTAATCTTACTAAAGAAATTGAGGAGATGAATTTTTAGGAGTAATTATACAGGTACTTCTAACATCTACTAATGAAATCAGCTGACACCAATAGTGACTGATATATATATATCTAGATCCCACTTAGTGCACACTAGGGGAAATTACAGAAATTACCCTAGCATTTACAAATGACTTGAGTTGCTCTGGATATAAAAATACAAAACATTCCTCCTTTCGTTTCACAATGCACTTGCTGGGATATCTTAAAACAAAGGAAAACCCCAAACTCTTAACCTGTGCCCTTAACATCAAAAATTCCCATCTCCTTTGCTGCGTATCACGCGCAAGGTCCGGGTAAATTCTCACCCCAGCTCCATAAAATGGAGTTGAGATGTTCTTAAAGAAATTTTTCATAACAATTCCCATATCTTGCACATTTGCAAAGGTAACTAGAAGAGTTGCTCTATCACACAATTCTACAGAGGAATCCTCCAGATATCCAGTTAAATTTTCCATAATCTCAACCTGATTTTGAGTTTGAGATTTTAATTTCTGTGGGGGCTTTAAGAAAATATGTTTTATGATACAAGGTAACACTTGTTCATTTAACTTTAAACTTTCAAGGAAATATATTTTAAGAGTCATATCTATCATTTAACCCACAATTCTTGGAAAATTTGTAAATCTAAGGTTAAGATGTTTGGAATAGTTTTCAAGGTACTCAATTCTACGTGAAGCTGATGTAACATCTTTAACTATCTTTAATTGAATACTAGAATTATTTTCTATAACAGTTTCAATCTTATTTAATCTAGATTGTTTTTTCAGATTTATCTTCTATCTTTTCCACTTTATTATCCAAAATTCCAACATTTACATTTGTCTCCATTAGAGCTTTACTTAAGCCAGCTACTAAGTCCCATAATGAGTCCAGAGTCACGTTTGCTGGCTTGTTTGGTATCACATACTGGGTTGTTATACCCACTTTATCTGCCAGTCTTTCTTCCACCATCACCCGCTTTCCCTTTCTTTCTCCCGCTCCCTGTTCAGGGGTCGATGTTGATATGCCTACCATAGTACCAGCCCCTACTCCTCCCACGGTACCTTCGGGAGATTCTGGTAGACTGGGAAGCTCTCGCCCGGGTTCCACACCGACCGGTATAACTGAAGCCCCTTCGGCTATCTGCTCACCGGCCAACGCGGGGGAGTCAGTGGGGGACAACATTATTAGGCACCGAGGATCAGGAGGAGACAGTCACATCCCCAGACGGAGAAGGAGCTCCTACATCTAACGCCGTAGCGGGGCAAGTCTCCTCTATTGCAGTCACAGAGACAGGAGTATAAGCTGTTATCAAACGTTGACTAACAGTTGGGGGGGGGGGGGGTCGGAGGGGTGGGTCCGAACTCTCCCCTTTCTTTTCGGAGGCATAATTCAGGCAAATATAATTGTCACACGTTTTACTCACTGACTTGCAGCTTGCTATCTCCTCCTGATGGACTGTGTTTGTTTCTGGAATCCTTCCCCTCCACTCCTCCGTCCTACTCCGGACTAAGCCGGACCAAGCCGGCGCGCCGGTGTCGACGGAGCGCCGCTCTGTGGCCGATTTTATGGGCCCTCGTCCCCTTCCTATGACGTCAGGGGGCTCGGAGGTGGAGCTCTGGGTCCGCGGGAAGTAACAGCATTCAAACTGAACAGCGACACTGCTAAGATGAATTCTCTGCTCACCAGGTTGGTATCCCTTGTCCAGCACAGCCGCCTGGAATACAATTTTAACAAACTTAACAAACCAGCCTAATCACCTACTACCACTGGAGAAATCTAATAGTGATATTGGCAACTAGAGGAGCCTCTTCTATTATCAGATCCAGCTACTCACCTTATTTATATGAAGGGTTAAACAAATGGACTTATAGAAGAGAACTCATTTTCTCTAAATTCAACACAGTTTCTTGTTCAGACAGGTAAGTTAATTGCTAATCCCCTTCCAGTCCTGCCCAGGCTGAACAATAGCTTTTAGACTCAAATGGACATGAGAGAGGGAGAGCGGGAAGCTGCTGGTGATGTGCGGCCGACCCGCCTGCCCCCCACCTGCCCACTACCGCCCATTAATCCCGCGGCAGTGATGTTGGAGGCTGCGAGTGGTAGTGAGCGGCACACAGGCTCGGGCCTTCTGTCAGCCCTGGGAGCCGGAGGGCAGAGCACGGCTGCACTAAACTGCCCCTCCCCCACCGGAACGAGAGAGGGAGAGCAGGAAGCCGCTGTTGATGCAAGGCTGACCCGTCCACCCTCCCATCCTGCCCACCACCAACCATTAATCCTGCGGTGGCGACGCTGGAGGCGCTCGCGCTGGTAGCATATGCACAAAGGAGCACAACATGCCTCGTTTGCACCTCTGATCTACACAACCATTGACACCAGGGAAAGCTGTGAGTACACTCTTTCCTCTATCTCTCCACACTTCCCTATCCCTGTAATTACAGGCCAAGGTCGCTACCATGGAGGCACCATCTGACGACAGCTCTATGCTCCAGAAGCCAGAAATCTCACCAACATTAAATTAACCAGCATGCATCCCATCCTTGCTACTATTACCACACTTTTTCTTTATACTCATTAATGCATGATCTATTACAAAAAAATCCGCCCTCATCTATGACATTCTTGTCTCCAGAACACATGACTGTCTATGTATCACTGAAACCTGATTGAAAGATTACGACATCTCAATACTTAACCAGTGCTACCCACCTATCTTCTCATATTTTCATAGACCTAGAATAGGAAGCAGAGGAGGGGGTCTGGCTATATTCTTTAAATGCCACCTGAAATTTACCGTGTTAGATGCCTCCACCCCTGCCCCATTTGAGTTATGTCTAAATCCAAATCCTTGATGCCTGTCCCCCCTCCCCCCTCCATGATTTTGCAATACCTTGCCTCCTTTTTATTGTCTATACGTTCCACATTGAACCCGCTCTGAATAGTGCCTTTAAATAAATAAATAAAGTTGAAAAAATATTTTCTTTGAAGTGAGGAGATCAATAAGTTGCACGTGGGCTTGTGACTTTTTTGCTTGCACTGAATGGCAGATGCCCAGAACTTTCCAGTGTTTATTTTTTGTCTGCTGTTGACATTGTCTGCCCAGCAAGATATTTAGGTTGTAACTGCTACTCTGTGCAGCAATTAATAAAGTGCATAAAGTTAAGGAGGCTTCATCCAAGATGTAAAAGCAGGCAATGGCCAGACCTCCCCTCACAATTCTATTCATTGCTTTTGGCTGCCCCAGCCATAGAAGCAGAAGAGTGTACTTCCACTGCCCTACCACCAAGAATGAACTTGAAAAAAAACTTTATTGAAGTAAAAAAAAAAAAAAAGCCATATAATAAAACTATATGTTTACTGTAAGGTTTGCCCAGATGGATCCCTTGAATGCCTCTTGGCTGGTTGTACTTGTCACTCTGTGCAGGTTATCCCAAATCCTAGATGTTTCTTCAAAGTTACCATAGATTAGCTCAGTTTTTTTCATTTCCATCCTCTAGCTTAGGGATGTCCACCTCTGGTCCTCAAGAGCCACATATAGGTCTAGTTTTGAGGTTATCCACAATGAAAATGCATAACATAAATTTATATGCACTCCCTCCATCGAATTGAAATGTATCTCATGCATATTCATTATGGATATCTTGAAAACTAGGTCGGTCTGTGGCTCTTGAGGATCTAGGTTGGCCACGCCTGCTCTAGCCACTAGGGAACGTTTGTTTCACTACCTTTTGAATTCTGTTTCTGTACTTGTCCTCACCACCTCTTACAGGAGGGCATTCTAGGCATCTGCCACCCTTTTCATGAAAACATTTCTCCTGACATTGCTCCTATCAACCTCCCCCCCCCCCCCCCCCCCCCACATGATCCCCTGGTTCTACAGCTTCATTTCTACTGTAAAAGTTTTGATTCTCGTGACGAAGCCTACTGCTTAGAGCAACCTTGCTGCGAACCAGGGAAGCGAGGGTTCAAATACCACTGCCACTCCTTGTGACCTTGGGCAATTCACTTCACCCTCCTTTTCCTCAGGTACAAATTTAGATTGTAAGCCCTCTGGAACTAGGGAAATACCTACGGCACCTGAAAAGCAGAATATAAATCAATAATAGTTCTTTTCAGGTATTTAAAAGTTTCTATCATATCCTCTTCTCTAGGGTATAATTACTTAGATCAATTAGTTTCCTCTCATGTGGCATCTGGTATAGACCCTGCACCATTTTGGTTGTCTTTCTCTGGATGGTTTCTAACCTATCTCTTTTTCCTTTTTGAGATGCAACCTCCAGAACTGAACACAGTATTCTAGGTGAGGCTTCTCCAATTACTACTACAGGGGTATTATGGCTTTCCCCGTTCCCTCCAAGGCCGCTCCTTAAGCAAGAACTAGGGTGTGCATGCGCAAGGCCACATTATCATGAAAAAACAAGATGGGAGAGTTAGAGTGTATAAAATCATTGAATCAAACAGGATAAAAGTTCTGCAGGAAACAAAATGCAATGCTGAATTTTTATGTAAAGAAATTCAAAGTGAAAAGGGGAATAAAAGAGTAGTGGGATGTATTATCATCCACCTGGCCAGAATGGACAGACAATGAAATCCTAAAAGAAATTAGGGAAGCTAACAGAATCAGCAGCACAGTAAAAATGAGTAATTTCAATTACCCCAGTACTGACTGGGTCAATGTCACATCAGGACATGACAGAGAGGTAAGTTCCTAAATGAAATAAATGACTGCTTCATGGAGCAGCTAGTACAAGAACCAACAAAAGGTGAAACTACTTTATATCTAATGGAACACAGGATTTGGTGCAAGAGTTAACAGTGTTGGAGCTACTTGGCAATAATGATCACAACATAATCAAATTTGACTTAACTGGAGAGAGGACACTAAAGAAATCAACTGCAACAGCATTTAACTTTCAAAAGGGCAATGCTCATTGTTTAAATGGAGAGAACTTTCCAGTCCTTTTTGGAAAAGGTGAAAGCCTTTCAGTAATTATTCATGATTGTAATGGTAAAGCAGTCATTTATGTTTTCAATTTTTTTATTCCTCACAGTAGGGAGAGCTTGCTGACATCACTACTGTTCTGTTGCTGTCCCTTGATGGATGCTTCCTTAAACATCAGGAAACCCTTTTCAAGGCCAACAAACTTACTATATATTTGGATTTAAACTTTCTTGTCTTGCAAGGTTAGTTTACTTGGTTGGGTATTGAATTTTAAGTATGGGAGTTCCCCTTATAAGGCCCTCTTGCAACTAATGGTTTTTATTTCGAACCTTTACATGGATTCTTTTGAGAGTGAAGCAATCATTTTAAATTTGCTGGTAGCATTTACATCAGTTGTATTGCTAGATAAACCTGCATTCCTTTTTCCTTGGTTCTTATTGCTGTACATGTAGATATTTATTCAATGGGTAGCAAACATGAATTCCATATGTCAAGTGATGGGAAAAGCTGGGCAATGAGTATGGCCTTGGTTTCCTATAATACTAGTGTAAGGATCCATCAATCATGATGGATTGAAAAAGCATTAATGTTTATACAGTCACTCCTCCTCCCCAACCCTCACCATTAAGAAAGCCCCCTTTCTTGAAGACAAGCAGAATGTTGGAGTTCTCAAGGTGGGTGATGTTATTGTATAGCATGTCTGTTGGCCGCATGACTTTACAGTTTCTAGATCTTTTTAAGATCTCTTCTCATTGTGTGCAGGATTGTTCTGGATCACAGCCATTGTACAAGGGCTATCCTCTGTTTCACTTTTTCCATGGAACTTGTCAGTCATGTTCCTACATGAATTTTTTCTTGCAGCGTTTCTTTATTTTGATTAATACTTTCGAGCCCTCTGGTTCAACATTTTTCTTCTTCCTTAGCTTCCCTAGTTCATTTTTTTAATCAATTTTTCAAGTTTGATGCTGATACCGGTGTATCAAGGTGGCATTGGTCAGGCCATTTTTTCTTACTAAAAAAATCAAATTGTTGGATTTAACATTGTCTATTTTTCATCTGATGACCTCCAAACAGAAGATCAGCAGCTTCATGAAGTACCCAAGTGCACCTGCACTTTATCATAGATTCCTATGATAGGCATGTACTGTACCTAGGGAAAGACCATAACATGTCTGGATGATCCACATATAGGAAGATGACTCCCAGAGATCATCAGACTTGGTTACAATGCATGGAAAAGCTCTTTGGGTTACTTAAGTATGAATCTTCTTGGAGTTATTGACATTGAAGGACCGAAGAGCTGCATTGGATGCTGGTGGTGCATCGACATTGAAGAAGCATTGGTCTTCATTGACACTGAATACTGAGAGGTCAAGAAGACAGTGTTCTCTTACACCTCCCACCAAATGAAAGCAAAGTATTCTGCTTCATTGCTATCTGCAGTGAGGGATACCAATGCAGAGTTTAGAGCAAAGGGGGAAAAAGCACAGACATCACTCATGGTTGATGCAATGTGATGAGAGCAGAGAGATACTGGTAGCAAGTATACATTTTTCCAAGCATCCCTATAGAGAAGGCCATTCACTTTGAGTACTGAGTTCAATTCTGGTTGCCGCATCTCAAAAAAGAATTAGTTGCACTGGAAAAGGTTCAGAGAAGGGCGACCAAAATGATAAAGGGGATGGAATGGCTCCCTTATGAGGAAACGCTAAAGAGGTTAGGGCTGTTCTGCTTGGAAAAGAGACAGCTGAGAGGGGATATTCTAGAGGTCTGTAAAGCCATGAGAGGATTAGAATGGATAAATGTGAATTGGTTCTTTACTCTTTCATATAATACAAGGACTGCCCAAGGACTAGGGGGCACTCCATGAAGTAAGCAAGTAGCACATTTAAAACAAAGCAGAGAAAATTCTTTTTCACTCAATGCACAATTAAGCTCTGAAATTCATTGCCAGAGGAGAAGTCCATAAACTGCTATTAACCAAATTGACTTAGGGAATAGCCAGTGCTTATTACTGGCATTAGTAGCATGGGATTTATTTATTGTTGTTTATTGTTTGGGTATTTGCTAGGTATCCTGGATTGGCCACTGTTAAAAAAGGATGCTGGGCTTGATAGACTCTGTCTGACCCTATATTGCAATTTCTTATGTTTGTTTTTTTTTTCTTAAAATTATCTGGGAAAATGTGACAGTCTCCAAGGGCCCACATTACAATGCCTGGTACTCCTCAGATAACCCAGGAAGATGTGACAACTTCTCTTGTTTTTCATCCTGGGTTGACACTAGCAATTTTTGAGGAGGATCTGAAAAAGAAAATCCAGGAGGCCTTGGAATGTCAGCTGGCTTGATTCAATGCATCAACAGCATCAGCATTGATATAGACTGAGGTTCATTTTGTACTGGGAACTCTCGGTGTACCGGCGGTAGTGATATTGATGCCAGTAGCTTTAGTGACATTGATAGCGAATCTATCTTCTCCATTCATCTCTAATTGATGAACGCTCCTTTTGAGTCTTTGAATTCTTATGAGTTGAAATGCCTGGCTTGGAATGTCATATTTTTGGAGGTAGTCAACTTGACTCACAGAGTGAGCCTCATGTCCTAGTGAATTATCTACCTGGAACAAAGTGTAATAGGGTGTCTCTGCACCCGAAGTACTTGCCTAATGTAGTGTGGGAATTCTGCTGTAACCAATCAGTAGTCCTTCCAGTATTTTTTCCCAAGCCACATGTCCACAAAGGTAAGACCTTTACATAGTTTGGACTACAAAAGAGCTTTACCTTTCTGTCTGGAACTGAGTTAAGTCATTAAAATCTACCCAACTGCAGAAGTTGCAGAACATCTGTGTATTTCCAGTTGTACCAGTGAGTGACGTCAGAAGTCAACACAACCCATCTTGGGCCTAAGGTGCTACCACCCCATGCCTCTAGAGCAGCCAGCCAGGTACTGGGAAGTTGAAGTACATCTGCGGTCTACTTCAGATTCCTTGGTGGAACTGAGAGGACCTACTGGAACTTCCATCAGCTGGCCAGTAGGTGCATGCTATAGCATTACTTTGTCATATATTTTTCCTCTTTGCCCTTCCCCTCCTATGGCTCTACTACATCTACCCTTCCTGGTGCTAATCCTCACCATTCCCTAGAGCAAACTGCTACTAACATTGCCTACTATCCTCATGCTCTACATTTTTCATCTCACCAGCTATTCTGTCCAGTCCACTGTTTTTGAGTTTTAAAGTTTTCTTCCTTTCATCCAGCCATCTCCATTGTCCCTGAAAACATCTCAGCCTCATCACTGTCGTCATACTTCTACCTCTTATCTCCATATTCTACTGCTCCTCCTTCTCAGCTAGAGATATCAAGCTCATTCCTGTCCCACCAAGGCAACTTTCAACCCATCTGTGCACATCAGTGTGTTACCTCCAATCATATTTCTGCTCCCTCTCTCATCAAACCCTTTCTCATCTTCTCTGTGGAATACTGCACTGTATTTCCACCAAGCTTGCCCAAATCCATGACCTCTTTATCTCTCATACTTTTCAATTTTTGGCCTTGACTTGCCCCCGAGGGCTCTGTCATTTGCTGCTCTCTGTCATGGAGGTTCTTCTCTCCTATACACCTTGCCGTGGTGGTGGTGTTGGACTGCTGCTTCACCTTTCCTGTAAGTTTCAACCTCTTTTCCACTTCAATCCCATTTATTTTCTTCGTTTGAGATCCACTCAATCTGCCTGTATACCTAACTGCCTCTCCAAATAGCTGTCTTTTAATTTCCTTCCTCCTTTCTCATAACCTTTGATTCCTGGCTTTAATTTTTCCTTGAACCATCTTCCCCTTCCCTTATTCTTGGATACGTTAACCTCCATCCTGATAATGCTTCTAACTTTCATGCCTTAAAACTCCTTGCCTTAACCTCTTTATTTGAACTCCAACTCTACTCTACCACCTCTTCTCACCAGCATGGCCACTACATTGACTTAGTCCTATTTTCCAACTCCATCTCCATTCTTATCTTCTCAGACCATCATATGATAACTTTAATTTCTTACAGCCTCGTCCATTCATCATTAACACAATCAGGTGTTTCCAGGCTATTGACCTTTGTATCCTTTCTACTACAGTCTCATTTCTCCTCTCCTCCTCCACTACATTGTCTGAGTCAGTTGCTTTAGGCAGTTTCTTCTTAAAGCACTATATGTTCCTCTTTTTTAAATTTTTTAGACACTACTGCTCCTCCTCTTACCCCAGCCTTGGCTCATCCCCATAATTCGCATCCTCTGTTCTTGTGCCTGCAGACCATCTCTAGCTAAAATCTAGTGCCTTTGACTTCCTTCTAGTCTGCCAAGTAAGATTAGTTTGTCCATCTGACATTGTATTGTTCCAACTCTGGCCATCTTTGCCAAACTCATTTCCTTCCTCAAACTGCCTTTGCCTCCTATCCCCCTTCACTTTGCCTAGAATATGGCTATTTCCAAGGTGGAATGGTCACAAAATTAATCTCAAGTTCTCAACCAGGTCTACTCTAATTCCCCCTCCTCCACTTAATTCCTCTCCTCTTCTTCTAGCCCCTACCATCTCTCCTCCTTTTCTGAAATCACAGTGGAGGAAACTGCTCATCTTCTCTTCTCCTCCAAACTCACCACTTGTTCCTCTGACCCTATTCCCATCTAGCTCCTCAGCTCCTTCCTTTGCAGTCCTCCCTTAGTCTCATCAGTTTTCACTGCAACTGTCCCTGCTGTCTATACTTGACCCTATCTGCATTGCTAACAATTCTTCCAGCTTCCTTCTCCCTTTCACATCCAGACTACGCAAACATTCTGTTTACCTCCTCTACTTGACTTTGATTCATCTCAAGCCATTCTCGATCCACTCCAGTCAAGTTTTCACACTGTACATTCCACAGAGACTGCCCTCGCCAAAGTTTTCAATGACCTGTTTATGGTTAAAACCAAAGGCTTTTATTTGTTTATCCTCCTTAATTTCTTTGTTTATTTGTCTGTTGCTTTTGACACTGATCACCACTTACTCCTTAATACTCTGCTCTCACTTGGATTTCAGGACTCTGTCAGTCTTTGTTTTTCTTATTCTCCCATCACACTTTTAATGGGTCCTTTAATGGATCCTCCTCTACCTCCATCTCACTGTCAATTGATGTGCCTTCAGAGCCCTGTCCTAAGTCCTCTTCTCTCTGGTTTACTAATTCCATTGGTGCACTGATCTCCTCCCATGGCTTTCAATATCATCTTTATGCTGATGATGCAAAGATTTACCTCTCTACACCAGAAATTTCATTAGAAATCCAATCCCAAATCTCAGCCTGCGTATTTGACTCTGCTGCCTGGATGTCACATTGCTACCTTAAACTCAACATGACCAAGACTGAACTCCTTTCTTTTTTTTTTTTTTTTTAATCTTTCTTTATTTAACAAACTTCAGGCATCATACATTAGTTATATAAATCATTCATATTTTCTCATCTGAACAACAACAATAACAAGACAAAACATGCTTGCAATGTAAGTTGTCATAGTGGCACATACATCATGAAAAAAAAAAATGGTGACTCCCTTTCCCCTCAAATTCAGTTCCCCTTTCCCCTGTTCTCTATTTCTGTGGATAACTTCGTCGTTATCTCAATCCCCTCAGCTTGTAACCTTGGGTTAATATTCAACTCCCTTCTCTACAGCTATCCAATATACTGCTGAAATGTTTCTTTTTTTACACCGCCTTCAAAATATATCCCTTCCTTTATAAACACACTACCCAGATCCCTTATCCACTGTCTCATCGCCTCCTGCTTAGACTACTGCCACCTGCTTCTAATATATGTTTATAATATTTTGAACCACTCCAAACAAAAAGGAAAGGTACTTATAAAAATGTATAGATTGTTTAGGAAAAAAGGACTATCATAATGAGTGCTACCGTTAACAGTACTTTCATTGCTATATATATGAATTATTTTGATACTTGATCATACACTTACATGAAAATTTAATATATATTTTTAATGATCCCCCCTCAATTGATCCAGTTTTTGATTGGTAAAACAATACCTTCATTGCTTTGTTTAATCGTGCAAATAAAAATGTTTTTAAATACTTTCTCAAAATCACTTATCTTTTCATTAATGCGCGTTTGTGCATATCCTCTATTAGTGATATAGCAGTTCCTCCATTAACAATTGATACAAATTGGTTCAAATGGCATTCGAGGAACTAACTCGTTACCCTCTGCTATGGGTAACATGACTTTAATGGAGCTCCGATAGCCGAGCAGGCATTATTTCTATCCACTGCTGCATGATAAATTGACCCCTGACAAAGATAAATTTTGAAGCTTCTCAATGTTGGATGTTTTGTGACAAAGCATTTTATCTGCAATTAGTTTTTGTGTATTTAAACATTACCAGTCTGGAGTTGGAAGTTACGTGTTAGCTCTTTACTTGGCTTTGCCTTACTCCAATAAGAGATTTTATTTGCATATATAAAAATATTATTTCAAAAAATTGACTGGGTCCTGCCAGACTGATTATAAACATTGTGGCACACCTTGTTTTAAGACATGAGACACCGAGTTTGATGGTGCAGTCTACGTGCCTTTTTATATGAAGTCTTCCTGAGCAGAGCATGAGTGTGAAATTGTGGGCATTTTATATACGTTGAGTACATATGTTGAGTAGTTCTGTGGAAGTAGTAATGGTTATTTCTTTTGACCTAAATAGACCTGCAATTGCCATAGTGAAACACACACTGTCTAATTGGATAACAGATTGCATTTATTTCTGTTATACCAAGGTAGACTTGACTATGGAAGGGCATGTCGATGTTTATAATGTCGAAGACATGGTGGCATCGGTGGTCTACCTAAGATCTACCTCCATGGAAGAGGATCTGCATGGCTGTGACATGGAGTTAAATCCACACAGTCACATCTCATTACTGTTGGGATGGGAAGTCTAGATGTGGCAGAAGGTTTGGTTAGTCTGTCCTGAAGGGTTTATTGGAGGTTTAGAATACAACTCCTCATTCGTTTTATTTCCAGGTTGTCATCTTTAAAAAGAAAATGTTAAACTTTTCAAAATGGTCTGTTGGTACCAAAACATTTTTGTGCCCATTGCCACTGTTCATATCTATATTTTCCCACTTTTTGATTCAAGGTAACCTTGTAGCTAGGGATGGCCAACCTGTGAGGACCCTAATATCCTGCTTGTCCTCTGAGAAAGCATAAGTTACTTACCTGTAGCAGGTGTTCCCTGAATTCAGCAGGGTATAAGTCCTCACAGAACTTACCTGCCTGCCCTAGGAGTTGGCTTCTCATATTAGGTAAATTAAAAACCTGAGACACGATGGCTGTTCTGGGACAGTCCTACACATGCTCAGAAAAACTCTTAAAATCTAGAAGCACTCAAGGCCTGCTGCCGACCACGCTTTGTTTGACATCACCCGTCTTTGAGGATTTATATTATACTGTCTTCAGAGAGACCCTGCTGCTTTCTCAATCATGGATAGAAAGTACTTTTCTCAGCAGGTAAACATGCACATGTTGGAGTACACACACATTTTAACCTGCACAAAGGCCAGATAGTGTTCCAAAGCTCGTTTAATGCCAGTTTTGCGTTCCCTGAGAAAATAATTTTTATTGTATTTCAACTTCAGTTAATTTCAAGGCACAATGTTTGGTGGAATGCCTAAGGAAACTAAATTATTAAATGTCCAAAAAAGCAGCTTAAATGTGCTTTTTGGAGCATAACTGACAGAGTGAACAACATGGAACTGTAATAAGATTCACAAAAGCTGTATACCTATGAAAAAGCTTAGATACTGAAAGAAACATTGCCCTATTCTGTTTTCCATATAAAACACTGAAGTTTCCTGTGAGAGCCATAGTCTATAATTTCTTATTCTGGAGTGGATGCAATACTGGCTTAACATGCGATTGGACGTGCGTCCATAACCCCTGATGCAATACTGCATAATTTTTAGTGCTCATTACATGTAAATTCCACATAGATGAAGCTATTAGCTAATACTCGCGATGCAAAAAATTTCCTGCACAGCCAATGCACCTATTGCAATATGCCAAATTTTACGCCAGCCCGGGGCTGGTGTAAAGGTATGCCATGCTTGGGGTTCATTGATAAAAACAAAAAATCCTGCTTTCTATGATTCCTCCTATTAGTATCATCATGATACTAAGTAGGAGGAACCACAGAAAGCAGATTCCAGTTAAAAAAAAAAAATAAATAAAATAAAAAAAAAAATTCTGGGTGCCCAATATAAATATAAGATGCACAGTCCAAGCCGTGTATCTTGTGTGTATATATTGTGTTGGTAGCGGGAGAAAATGGATTCTCGTATTGAGCATTTGTTTTCCTAACCAGCACTGACAGCCACCTCTCCGGCTTGCCCGATGCTGAGGAGACACTAGGGATACACAGTTTTCCCTAGCGCCTCCTTTTTAGAGCACCCCCTCATTTAAATATTACATTGTGTACCCAGGAGAGGTGGCTGGGTGTGCATTAGGAAATTGGGCAGTCAACATTGAGCGCCTGTTTTCTACGCACAAATATTTCTTCTGCCCCGTAATTTGAGTACCTTGCTAATTTATTAATTTTATTTTGTTTGTATAGCATTGTGATCATTGTTGATGCTCTGAGGCAGGTGGTAATAATGAACATTCAGATAGGAAAAAGACTGTAAGCCATTAGTTTTATTTCTGCAGGGGTATTAAATGTTTGAATATTTAATGTAATTTCTGAGTGAATCTCTGTGGCAGTTACTGTGGAGGTTTGTGTTATGATCTGATCATTTAAATGTTGATAACTTTTGCTTTTTTATAGCTTCATAATGAAGATGATGCACCAGAATTGTCCACTATTGAGCAGCCTTCAACTTCTGCACATATGCAAACTACACCAGCAAATACATCTCAAGCGGTCACATCTTCTGAAGCAGATTTCTCACCTCCACCATATAGTAGTATTGCTATGGAAATAGCTGCAGATGCAGGTATTTGATTTGAACTGTACAGTATGACGACAGATTGCATGGTTTTCTCTTCCTGCTTCAATACTGCAGACCTAGCTATAAAACTAGCTATATCTCTTTTTCTATTCTGTAAAGGATCTTGTGCGCTTGTCCCATGCTTTCTTAAATTCAAATAATATTTTTGCCTGTGGAATCCAAAACTTCTCCAGGGAGCTTTAATTCTTTGAAGACCAACAGGATATCCATTCCACTCAGATGAATGATGACATTAATAGAACCCCAGAGAAGAGCTTTCCAGAGCTTTCTACATGCTTCACTGAACATATGCGGGTTGTCCCCATGTTTGTGTCATGCAGGGCTCCCCTCTTCACTTCCTGTTTCACTTTGTCCACAGTGCCTAAAGGACATTTTTATTAGTTGTAGCAGCATGTTTTTTTTTCTTTTTTTAAGGTAGTTTTTCATCTTACCTCATCCAGTCCAGCTTTTTCCTGCAATCCTGTTCCTTTGTAAGTTTATTAGTTATCTTTTTTTTTTTGAAGTTTTCTTTCTTTTTTCAAAGCTAGGGTTCAGTGCATGATTATTATGGTGCATCAGATGGCATCAGTAAGTATATGTTTGGTTTTTTCATCAAGTCATTTGATTTTGAGAGGTGAGCCTGCAGCTTCAAGAAATGCATTCAATACAGTCTTATGTCATTGGTAACTGACTCATACAAAGACTGCATGAAATGCTTAGGCTTTCAACATGTCATCTTTGGGCGCAGCACCTGTCAAAATGTGTCTCCTCCTCACAACGGTTCTGAAGTTTCAAAACAGTGCCTGGAGCGACACCAAAACTTAGCTTCAGAGACTGATTCAGCCTGCTTGGGTATCTGTGTCATAGGACTCAGGAGTTGCAGTGGACGCTGGTGATACATTGACTTCAGGGAAGCATTGCTTATCCTTCGGGTCAAGCAATGTTAGGAGACATGGGAGTGAAAAATCTTCTTGCTCTTCCCACCTATTGAAAGCAAAGGGTTTCACTTCATTGGCATCAGTCAAAGGCAGTCCCCATCAATGCATGATGTTGGGAGCAGGGAGTTACTGGTGGCTGTCAGATGTTCTCCCAAGCATCGTTGCAGAGAGGACTGCTCTCTAGTAAGTCTGCAAGGATGTACTAGTCTCCAGGGGTCCAGCTACCTTTTTCACTTCAAGTGACCCAGAAAGATGTCACCTCTACACCTGTATCCCAAACAATGTCAGCACTGGCAATTTTAAGGAGGAGCTGAAGAGAATAATTCAAGAAGTGATTGACTGTTTGGCTTTATAGAAGGCATGAGGAGGGGGAGTGGGGGGCAACCCGCATGAACCTGCAGTTACTACCTAAAAAAAAAACCTTTCTGGGCAGACTGAATTGGCCATTGGGTCTTTTTCTGCTGTCATTTAGTAAGTTATGGCTCACTCAAATGCATCATGACTGGTGCAGACGGAAGTTCAAATGGTTTTTTAAACTTCAAAGCATCTGGCAACTTTGCATTGGTATTGGTTCACTGTGGGACATAGATAACTCAGGTTGCCCTGATGTTATCGAATACAGTGTGGAAGGAACATAAGAACATGCCATACTGGGTCAGACCAAGGGTCCATCAAGCCCAGCATCCTGTTTCCAACAGTGGCCAATCCAGGCCATAAGAACCTGGCAAGTACCCAAAAACTAAGTCTATTCCATGTTACCATTGCTAGTAATAGCAGTGGCTATTCTCTAAATCAACTTAATCAATAGCAGGTAATGGACTTCTCCTCCAAGAACTTATCCAATTCTTTTTTAAACACCGCTACACTAACTGCACTAACCACATCCTCTGGCAACAAATTCCAGAATTTAATTGTGCGTTGAGTGAAGAAGAACTTTCTCAGATTAGTTTTAAATGTGCCCCATGCTAACTTCATGGAGTGCCCCCTATTCTTTCTATTATCCGAAAGAGTAAATAACCAAGTCACATTTACCCATTCTAGACCTCTCATGATTTTAAACACCTCTATCATATCCCCCCCCCTCAGCCACCTCTTCTCCAAGCTGAACAGTCCTAATCTCTTTACCCTTTCCTCATAGGGGATCTGTTCCATTCCCTTTATCATTTTGGTTGTCCTTCTCTGTACCTTCTCCATCGCAACTATATCTTTTTTGAGATGCGGCGACCAGAATTGTACACAGTATTCAAGGTGTGGTCTCACAGTGGAGCAATACAGAGGCATTGTGACATTTTCCGTTTTATTCACTATTCCCTTTCTAATAATTCCCAACATTGTTTGCTTTTTTGACTGCCGCAGCACACTGAATCGACTATTTCAATGTGTTATCCACTATGATGCCTAGATCTTTCTTGGGTGGTAGCTCCTAATATGGAACCTAACATTGTGTAACTATAGCATGGGCTATTTTTCCCTATATGCATCACCTTGCACTTATCCATATTAAATTTCATCTGCCATTTGGATGCCCAATTTTTCCAGCCTCACAAGGTCTTTCTGCAATTTATCACAATCTGCTGGTGATTTAACTACTTGGAACGATTTTGTATCTTCTGCAGATTTGATTACCTCACTCATCGTATGTCTTCCAGATCATTGCACTGTAGTGCATCGTTGCCTAGCCCCCCCCCCCCCCCCCCCCCCCCCCCCCCCCCCCCCTGTCACCTGAAGGTCTTTTCAGGGCCATGATTATCAAGCAGAAGCTTACTTGTTTCACCAGTTAACATACCTGGTTCAGAGACTGATGCTTTGTGGGGTGTGGTTTAAGACCTTTCTGAAGAGGAAGAATCTTCAGACCTCCATTTGCACCTCTTTCTTTCAGAAGTTTTCTCCTTCAATGATTTTATAAAGAGAATAGTAGAAGCTATGCCATTCAATATAGAGACGGAGGTGAGTCAAGGGCCCATAGGTTGGATGTCCTCCAGTATCACAGTCCCTCTAAGGATCTTGTGGCAGTGCCCAACCACGAAGTCCTTAGAGAGGAGATGAAAATGTGAGCAATCATCCTCTCTATATAGCTCTGTGAATAAGAAAGCAGATGCAAGTCCAGAAGGTTCCCAAATTCAGTGGGTTACAGCTTTCTTACCAATCAGTAGTGGTCAAATCTATTCTCAAGAAGGCCAGGAGATCACGGAATCACACTGTGGTTCCCCCAGAGAAGAATTCTCAGACTTAAAGGCACAGTTTGGGTTGAGGCAGTATTCCCAAATGCTCCCAACTACTGCTGAGTCAACCCCCCACCAATATGATTTCCATAGCCTTGCACCCTCCTCCCAAATTAAACAGACAAATTATGCCTATTCTTAGATCTTCAGAGAGATAGCCATGTTAGTCTGGTGCAGCAAAAATGACAAAAGGAAGGTGGGTACCGTATAGAGTAAATAACTAATTTGAGAGATGAGCTTTCAGGGCAGAGTCCACTTAATCAGATACATGAAGTGTGTAAGGAGGGGTGGTTCTTTGCCTTTCTCAGGGTCTGATCACAAGACAGCTGCCATAGGCATGCAGTTTCTTCAGGTGTCCAGCAGAGGAAAAGGGCAAAGATAGGCAGAGAGTTTGGTCTTGATCTTTTGTTCGTCAAACATGTATATGCATAAATATACAAGTACTATAATTAGAGCTGTTTGTTTTTCATTTAGTATCCTTTTTTCAGTGTCAAATGTACATTTCAGTATAAATGACCCCATATTCCTAGGAATGTATAGAGATAAGGCTGTCCAATTATTGGTCGCTTCTCTGGTTGGAAGGTTTAAGCTGCAGTATAGTTGGCAAGGTCAGGCAACTATTTCTGCAGTGCAAGGAATTCTGTATATAGCATGATGTGTCATAATTTTCTGTTTTCCATATTCTTTGTTCTTGTATTCCATGTTCTTTGTATTCTGGTTTGAGAATTATGCTTAGTTTAGTTTATTAATCTGTTATACATCATTAATCAGAAATAAAAAGAAACCACTAGCAATATTAAAACAAAATCAGACATTAAAATAATTAAAAAAATATAAAAATTACAGCAATATGGGATCAAAGTTGTAAGTAAAATCCTGTTTATTAAGCCATGCCTTAATCACTTTGAACAATCAGCTCCTTAACTCTCTCTAAACTTAAGGCTTTCCATTAAGGGAGGCCTCGATAACTAAAGGCCACCTGATGGATATATCTTGGATCAGAAAGCTCTAACATTTCCTGCTGAGTAGAACATTAAGCCCTAGAAGTGAAGGGTATAATTAGATTTGCTAGATATCATGTGAAGCCTCTGTGTAAAGCTTTAAAAACCAAGCATAAGATCTTAAAACGTATCCTGTGCGAGGCTGAAAGCCAATGAAGTTCTTCTAAACAGGTCCTTGCTCTTATCTCAGAGTCCCAAAGTCACATGCCACTCCCCAGCCAAAACCTGGGATAGGGTTTTAATTGGATTTAGAGTTGCATAGCCAGTATCCATTCCGGAGAAACTTCTTGTGGAAAGGCTGAGGTTTTTCATAAACCATTGGTTAAGAGTAACCTCAGACAGTTGGCTTGTATTGTGAGGGATGGATATAGACTTTGCTTGTTGGGAATCCAGACAAGTAGCCCAACCAGAGGGTCTTGGTTTATTTCTCAGCATCAGGCCATGTTATTCATGGAACTCTCTCCCCCCTAAAAAACCAAAGGGATTGAATTGGTTCCATCACTGGGAAAACGGTGAGAATTTTATTCCAAGTATTTTCTAATTCCGAAAAAGATATAAGGACACTGCCCCGTCCTAGACCTAAGGGCTTTGAACAAGTTTATAATGAAGGAAAAGTTCAAAATGATTTCCTTGGACACCTTAATCCCAATTGTATTGAAAGGGGATTGGTTAAGTTTTCTAGGTTTAAAGGATGCTTACACTTAAATAACAATATATCCAAGTCACAGGAAGTATTTCAGATTTGTAATGGAAAATACCCTTCAGTTTGCTTGGCAAGTTCTCAGATTCTCTGTCTTCTAAAGCAGTTTATACTAGAAAATCTTATGGTTTTAAGTGGGGGAAGTTTGTCATTTGGTGTGAGGGAAAGACCATAGATCCTTTCTCTTGTCCCCCACAAAAACTGCTAGAATACTGTTTGTATCTTTTAGAGTTGTTTGTTAGGGTTCATCTCCAGAAGATAAATCCACCTTTGTACAGCCTCTAGTTCAGTGTTTCCCCAAACCTCTCCTGGAGGCACACCGAGTCAGTCAGGTTTTCAGGATTACCACAATGAATATTCATGAGATAGATTTACTTATATTTGGTCTCCAGTGCATGCATATCTATCTCATTTATTATGGATATCTTGAAAACCCATCTGGTTAGGTGTGCCTTCAGGAGACGATTGGGAAACACTGCTCTAGTTGTCAGATTCATGTGGGACATGCTTCAAGTGAAATCTCCCACTATGTGTTGGTACCGCATCATAATGCTAACCCAGTTCATGAAAGCTCCTTTCAAGCCTTTGAACTTTTATGAATTGAAGAATCTGACTTCAAAGACATGATATTTGGTGATGGTCACTTTGGCTCGCAGACTCATTGCTGCTGTTGTTGAAAAGGGGCTTCCTTCAAGTATTGAGTCAAAGAGTGTGAATACTTATCAATTGAGACTATTTTAAAATTCATTCCCTGTACGTACCAGGATCATTCCAGACTCTGGGTTATGTTCCCTGTCCAGCAGATGGAGTTAGAACCAAAAATTCCCAGGTGAGGACCTATATAGCCACGCCTCCCTCGCCTCAATCCCCAGTATAGTTCTAACTCCAGCAGATTGAGCAGGGGACACGGTGGTCCCCAGCACTTTTCTAGTTTTATTTTCTCTGTGAGGAATCAATTAAATAATATTAGATAAAGGTTTTCTTCTAAGGGATAGGTTCTGTAGTGTTTCTGACAGGGCCACTCCGTTCAAAGAGAGACACTGTTTTCCAGTCAGGAACTTGCTGACAGGTGGGTTTTTTGCCTGTCACTTTATTTCTCTCTTCCTATCTCTTTGTTTTTTCCTCTTCCTTGCCTGGCTAGAGTGTGGTAAGTGTTATTTTTATTTCATTTACAGTCGTTGGTAGGAACAGGAATTTATGAGGGGTGAAAGTCTGTAGTGCCGACCACTCCCCCTAGCCCCGGAGTTTTCCTTTTCCCCTCCTCCCTTTCAGGGAGTGATTGGAGTTCCCGCCCTGCAGCTCTGCGACGACCCATTCCCCGGAGCTGCTCACTGTCGGGACGGCGTTTTTCCCTGACGGTCTCTTGGGGACGGTGAGGGGTCCGGAGTCCGAAGAGTTTTATTAATTTGCCGCTTCAGTTGTTGCCGCGCGCCGCAGCCGCCCCTCCCCCTCCCTCCCGCCGCGATGCAAAAATCGCCGAATGGCTCCGGAGCTTGGCACGGGCTTCAGCAGACCTCAGAGGGATTTTCTTCAGCTTTTCCTGAGGGGGAGTATGGCTTACCTGGTAGGCAGCTTGGAGGAGAGTCGGACCGCGCTGGCAGGAAGCGGCATGCCCTGTTTCCCCTCAGCGCGGGAACGGCGGCCATTTTCTCAGCTGACTCTGAGGCAGCTCTCTCTGAGGAGGACGTCTATGCTCCTCTCCAGGTTTCCTCTAACAGTATGGAGTTTCGGAGCGCAACGGACCAGGGCAGGCAAGGGGACGACGTCTCGGGGGGGCCCTCATCAGCACTTCCCGCTTTTTCGCCAGAATTCATTGTTTTAATGCACAAGGCATTTTTACAGAGCAGGGATCCGAATCTTGGAATTTGGGGTCCCCCTCCCCCCAAACTGGCCTGCGTGACACAGCTTTCGACGGCAGACCCTCCCTTAGGGAGGGCTTCTTTGCCCACAGGGGGTGCGGGGTCCACTCAGCCCCCCCCCCCCCCCCCCCCCGTGATTCCTATACCGCTGCAACAACCGTCGGGGGATCCATGGCAAGATCCAGATGCGGATGATCCCTCCCTGGCGGCCCAGGTAGAAGGTGACGACCCGAGGGTCCTCCGTATTTTTCAAGCAGCGGAATTGGATGATCTCATCCCCCACATCCTCCAGGAAATGGACATTGACCCTCCTCCGGATCCTGTGGCTCAGGATCCGAAGATTAAGAAAGGGGATCCTCTCCTAGCGGGCTTACGACCTCTAGCGAAAGCTTTTCCCATGCATCACTACATTTTGCAATTTATTTCAAGGGAGTGGGATACTCCTGAGGCCAATCTTCGAGTCGGTCGAGCCATGGAAAAGTTATACCCTCTCCCCACTGATTTCTTGGAGATTCTTAAGGTTCCTGCTGTTGATTCAGCGGTATCCGCGGTCACTAAACATACTACCATCCCGGTCACAGGCGGGACGGCGTTGAAGGATGTCCAGGATCGCAAGCTCGAGGTTTACCTCAAGCGTATCTTCGAAGTCTCAGCGTTGGGGATGAGGGCTGCTATCTGCAGTTCCCTAGCACAGCGAGCAGCTCTGCGTTGGGTACAACAGCTTCTCACTTCCCAATCTTTGCCTCAGGCAGAGACTATTCAGGCTGATAGACTTGAAACGGTGGTTTCCTATGGAGCTGATGCTTTTTATGATCTGTTAAGGGTCCTCGCTCGTTCCATGGTGGCGGCGGTGTCCGCTCGTCGTCTTTTGTGGCTACGCAACTGGGCGGCAGATGCTTCGTCTAAGACGTGCCTGAGTTCCCTTCCTTTCAAGGGTAGGTGCCTATTTGGGGAAGATTTGGATCAGATCATCAGATCTCTTAATGAGAATGCGGTGCACAAGCTACCAGAAGATCGTCCACATTCTTCTAGATCTTTTTATTCCTCCAGAAATAGGTACCGGAATCAACGGAGGTCGCATCCTACTAGACAGCAGACACCTCGGGCTCCTTCTACACGATCACACACCTGGAACCGGTCCTTTCGAGGGCGCCGCCACGGTAAGGATACTCAAGGGGCAGGTCCTTCCTCGAAGGCTTCACAATGATGCCAGAAGGACCCAAGAGGGGATCCCCCACCTGGGGGGTCGCCTTACTCTCTTTTACAAGGAGTGGGCCCAAATTACGTTGGATCAGTGGGTGCTGGACATCTTAAGACAAGGCTACGTATTAGATATTGTACACGAACCCCGAGATCGTTTTCTGTTTTCTCCTTGCGGTTCCCGTCTCAAACAATTAGCAGTCCGACAGACTCTCGATCGTCTGCTACAGCTGGGGGTGATAGTTTGGAGGCCGCTACCGGTACTGGGAAAAGGTCATTATTCAATCTACTTCGTGGTTCCCAAGAAAGAGGGCACTTTTCGACCTATCCTGGATCTCAAGACGGTCAACAAGTGTCTCAGAGTTCCTCGTTTTCGTATGGAAACACTCCGTTCAGTGTTAGCAGCCGTGCATCTGGGAGAATTCTTGCCCTCTTTGGACCTTACAGAGGCATACCTTCACATCCCGATCCATCACCATCATCAGCGCTTCTTACGCTTCAAGATTTTGGGACAGCATTTTCAGTTTCGTGCTCTCCCTTTTGGTCTGGCGACGGCTCCGCGTGTCTTCACCAAGATCATGGTAGTGGTGGCGGCGGCGCTCCGCAAGGAGGGTATCCTTGTACATCCCTATCTAGACGACTGGCTCATTTGGGTGAAGTCGAGGACGCAGGGTTACCGTGCTGTAGACAGGGTAGTACAGCTTCTTCAGTCTCTGGGATGGATCGTCAATTTCTCAAAGAGCAAACTGATACAGTCCCAATCGCTGGATTTTCTGGGAGCACACTTCGACACCAGCCGAGCCAAGGTATTTCTGCACCCGGACAGAGCTCGGGCTCTGCGTGCTCAGGTAACACGGTTCATGGCACTAGTTGCTCCCACGGCGTGGGATTATCTCCAGGTACTGGGAACCATGGCCTCAACAATCGATTTGGTTCCGTGGGCCTTCGCTCATCTCAGGCCTCTCCAGAGGTCTCTGCTTTCACGATGGAACCCAGTGTCGAGAGATTTTCAAGCAGTACTGCCCATCCCGGATGTTGTCTTGCTCAGCTTACAGTGGTGGCTGGACCCTCAACAATTAGCTCAGGGAGTGTCTCTACAGAACCCGGATTGGGTGGTCGTCACCACGGATGCCAGTCTCACCGGCTGGGGGGTGGTCTGTCAGGACAGGTCTCTCCAAGGCCGATGGACGATGGAACAGTCCACTTGGCCCATCAATCGGCTGGAGACCAGAGCAGTCCGTCTAGCGCTGCAGGGGTTCTACCCACTGGTACGCAGTCGAGCGGTTCGGATTCTTTCAGACAATGCAACCACAGTGGCGTACATCAATCGCCAGGGGGGCACCAGAAGCCATCTAGTCTCGTTGGAGACCGACGAGTTGATGACATGGGCGGAGCTACACTTACAGCGGCTAGCGGCTTCGAACATAGCGGGCGTGGACAACGTTCAGGCAGATTTTCTCAGTCGACAACACCTGGATTCCGGAGAGTGGGAACTCTCGGAGGACGCAATGCGAAGGATAGTACAGCGTTGGGGGAGACCCCATGTGGATCTAATGGCAACCACGACAAATGCAAAGGCCACCCGGTTCTTCAGCCGCAAGCAAGAGCACAGCGCGGAAGGAGTCGACGTGCTGGTTCTTCCCTGGCCTCGACAGTGTCTCCTGTATGTCTTTCCTCCGTGGCCTCTAGTGGGCAAGGTTATCCGACGGATAGAGACGCATCAAGGTCCGGTGATCCTAGTTGCACCAGAGTGGCCTCGTCGACCATGGTTTGCAGATCTTCTCAATCTGGCAGTAGACGGCCCTCTTCGGCTCAGTCATCTGCCACGTCTTCTTCGCCAAGGACCAATATTTTTCAAGGAGGCAGATCGCTTCTGTCTTGCGGCTTGGCTTTTGAGAGGCGTCAATTGAGACGGCGCGGATATCCAGAATCTGTCATCTCCACGCTTCTGAAAACTAGGAAGACATCCACGTCGGTTATTTGTCAGAGTATGGAAGGTTTTTGAGGAATGGTGCGAGTCAAAATCGATTCTACCAATGCAGGCCTCGGTGACACATGTGCTTTCCTTCATACAGGCTGGTCTGGATTTGGGTCTTGCCTATAATTCTCTTCGTGTGCAGGTGGCGGCGTTGGGAGCCTTCCTACGTAGTAATGACGGGGAGCTCCTGGCCTCACATCCAGATATCCTACGTTTTCTAAAGGGGGTAAAACACTTGAAGCCTCCAATTAGACCACCTTGTCCTTCTTGGAATCTCAATTTGGTACTCCGGGCTCTATGTGCACCGCCTTTTGAGCCTCTGACTTCGGCCACACTCAAGGATGTCACCCTTAGGACCATCTTCCTGGTGGCGATCAGCTCAGCACGGCTGATCTCTGAACTACAAGCTCTATCATGTAGGAAGCCATACCTTCGTTTCACGCCAGGGGGAGTATCCCTGCGGACAGTTCCATCTTTTTTGCCGAAGGTGGTCTTGACTTTCCATCTCAACCAATTGATAGAGCTTCCGTCATTTTTATCCTCTGATTCTTCTGACCTGCGTCGGTTGGATGTCCGACGTTCTTTGATACATTATTTGGAGGTCACTAATGAATTTCGACTCTCCGATCATTTGTTTGTCCTTTGGTCGGGACCCAGGAAGGGTTGCATGGCATCCAAACAATCAATCGCTCGCTGGCTGAAAGGAGCGATTACAGCCGCATACATTGGAGTGGGTAAGTCTCCACCTTTAGCTGTTAAGGCGCATTCTCTCCGCTCTCAAGCGACGTCATGGGCGGAAAGTTCTGCAGTTTCTTCTCAGGAAATCTGTAGGGCGGCCACATGGAAGTCTCTCCACACTTTCGCAAGACATTAGCGTCTAGACATTCGCGCGCCGTCTCACGGTCAGCTTGGAGACAGGGTCATACGGGGAGGGCTGTCCGCGACCCACCCATGATGGGGAAGCTTTGGTACATCCCACAGTCTGGAATGATCCTGGTACGTACAGGGAAAAGAAAATTATTCCTTACCTGCTAATTTTCATTCCTGTAGTACCATGGATCATTCCAGACCCCTCCCTGGTTTTGGGGGTTCTTTGTGGGCCATCCCTGCTTTCCTGTCTTCACAATATTTTCACTCTGTATCTCTAGTTATTGCGAGCTGTGTCTTTGAACACAGTGCTGTTTGCAAGTTCTCAGTTACAGTTTTTTGAGTACAAGTTAGTTGCTGTCACTTACAGCTGTTATTTTTTCTCTATATTTTTGAGATTAATTGATTCCTCTGGTTCTGTCTCTTCTCGTCTTGGCTTTGCTAGTCCAGTTACTGAGGATTGAGGCGAGGGAGGCGTGGCTATATAGGTCCTCCCCTGGGAATTTTTGGTTCTAACTCCATCTGCTGGACAGGGAACATAACCCACAGTCTGGAATGATCCATGGTACTACAGGAACGAAAATTAGCAGGTAAGGAATAATTTTCTTTTACTTTTGGAGTATTAATATTATTCTTCCATGATGAAAGTGTAGAATATGTTAGGTAGATAAGTGGAAAACTTCTACTTAAAAGCATTTTGATTTATACTTTTTAGTCAGCAGAAGATGAAAAAGGTACAAAGGTGTGAAGACTTAGCAAGGGATTGCATTAACCCTTTGCAAAGTTTTTTCATAATAGGATGTGTGTGCAGATCCACCCTAAGTTCCTTGGCTAAGTGTCAGGTGGCTAGCCACAGGACATGAAACACAGGCATTTTTTCATGCAGTGCAGGATTTATTCATAGCATAAAAGATAAGTTCTCCCAGGAAAACAGGATGGCAGTCTTCACACGAGTGACATTGGATGGAGTCTGACACAGATCTTTGACCTCAAAGCTTCTAGAAGCTTTGAGCATATCCTACAGGGTGTGTGCAGCCCTAGTAATCTTCTTGCACCCAGGAAAGGACCCTTTCAATTTCATCTTTTCTTCAGAGCCTGTTAGTCAGTTTTTTTTCTGTCTCACAGCTGCTGCAGTAAAGGTTTCTAGAGCTGCAGGAGCTGTTTCTCGCAGGGCCTACAGGTTTGTTTTTCCCCTCTAAGTCCTCTAGGTAGGTTTTTCTCCCGTTTTTGTTTTTTTTTCTTGTTTTCTTACCATTTTAGCTCTGTTGACAGCATAGTGCAGTGGCCCAGTGCCCCAGCACAACCTGGTTTAGGTTTTACCCAGCCTTCAAGTCATGATTTTTGCCATTAGTCTGATGCCCCAAGAGGCCTGCAGTTCAGTGCCCCTGTATGGCCTGGCTAGGCCTCTTATCAGTAGGTCAGCTGTAGACTTGACTTGGGTACAGACGAGTGGTGGCTTTCGTTGTGAGGCTTCCCAAGATTGATGCACATCTGGAGGACTAAGTCTCCCAGAGCTCCTTTGTTCTGGGAGACTTAGTCCTCCAGATGTGCATCAACGGAGTTATTGACATTGAGGGATCCATTAATTTCTCTGCCCTGCCCCCGGACCTATGCTCTGGGTTTGGGACTAAAATAGTACTTGATTCAGGAGAGGGGTTATTCTATCATCTGCCATTAATTCCTCGAGCATTCCTGTGAGGGAGCTCATCCTCTCCACAATCTTGGGAATCTCGCCAATCTCCAAAAGCCCAGGTTAATTATCACCTTTGGTTTCCTGGATGATGTGGCTTTCCTTCCTGCCAGCCTGTTCTGGCCGGGCAGTCTTGAACAGGAGCTGGATAGCAAGCCTCAGATCTGGGCATGGGAGCAATTGGTAGTGGTTGATGTACCGATAGTGTCATGCCCTAGAAAACATCGGATGCTAGTGCACTGATGGGAATCGGTCAGGCACAGAGGGCATCGGGTGCTGCTGTACCTTTAGGAATCTTCTGGTGTTGTATACTGATGAGTGAGCCGATGAAAATGGGCATCGAATGTCAGTGTCCCGATATGATGGATGAGTGAGAGCCATGATTCACTTCCTCTACAGGAACAGGAAGATCTCTAGAGAGCCACCCCTCTGACAGCTTATGAACTTGGTTCCTTGTTACTGAGGATCTCCCAGGATTTATAGTATCCTGAGCTCTCTGATGTGAAAGCTCTTTTTCTAAGGATTATGCCTGATAATGGCACAGCCTATGGTTGGCTGAGAGGTTGTCAGAGCAGCTTTTTCAATGACCCCTGACTCTCTGAGGTCATTAGAGGATAAAGACCTATGGAGCTGATCACAGGGTCTGTTAGACCTCTGGTGTTTTTAGTACCAGAAACTGGGGAACTCATTTGGTGGAGACTGTAGTAGCTTAGGGTTAAGGTCACTACTTGCACTCTTCACTTTCACTAAAGCCCCATTTATCCCTAGCTGGGGGTTCATGGGTGAGGCACAGTAATCTTTTCCATTGATCTTTCAAACCCCATCAGTAGCTTTTTCCTTGCACTCATGAAAGAGAGCACAAAGACTAACTTAGATCAGCTGGAACCCAGCTCAGATTTTGACTAGGTCAGAGGAATGTTGTCCAGATCTGTCACTGCTGTAAATGTTCCATGTCCAGGGGAGGATGAGATTTAACTAAAACCAGAGTATCCCAAGATGCCAAAATGTTATCATGAGGCTTATTTGATAGGCTTCCAAATCCCTTTCTAAGAAATGCTTTTGCAGCTTTTTAGTGTCATGAAATGCTCCATTCTCCCTATCAGAGGCCTATGGGACATGATCCAAACCTTCCATCATACTTGTTGACTTTAACCTTCAGGTAGATAAGGACCCATGTTCCATAGTGGGTCAGATGCTCACTGAGGCTCTTTCTGCCCTTGCATATAATTTACTTAGTAAAGAAACTACTCATAAGGCAGGTCATGCCTTGGATTTAATTTTTTACAACACCAAAATGACAACCACCTCAACTATGAGTATAACCCCAGTTCCTTGGTCAGATCACTTTCTGATCCATGCAGAATTTACCCTTAAAACATTGCCAGTGCTACAACCGAATGGAACGCACCATTTTAAATATAAACCACCATTTAAGACCGAAGAATTAAATAATGAGCTTACAGATAAATTGGTGAACATTAATTTAACAACTGCAAGCAGTGCAGTTGATTCATGGCTAGAAATAACTTCAGAAATTACAGATAGAACCAATCCCACTAAAATTAAAAAACTGACAGGCAAAGGAAAACAAAATCCCTGGTACAATGAAGAAATTAGGATGGCAAAGAAAGAGAAAACACCTGGAGGAAGAATAAAACTGTCGAAGCGTTAAGCAATTACCAATCTTTTTTTATCCCATTATAAAAAACTAATCAACAATGTTAGACTATTATGGGAAGAAAATTAAAAAATTTCCAACAATCAGAAATCCCTGTTCAAAATTATGAATAAATTAACCTCGGACACTTCCCATAATAGATTAGAACTCACAGAGGAAAGATGTAATGAAATTGCCTATTTTTTCAAAGATAAATAAATTCCTGAATAACTTAGATGGAGCTAAAAAAAACAGGTTATTACCCTCTGTGAAAAAGATCTTCTCAAATGGTCAAACTTTGAAGAAACCTCAACTCTTGAGGAAGACAAGTTGATAAAAATGTTGAACCCTGCAAATCATCCATTAGATGCCATTCCGATCGCAGTAATGAAACAGCACAGAAAATCTTACCAACCATTACCTATATTATTAACAAGTCATTTAGTGAAGGTCATTTCCCAGACATACTTAAAGGCGCAATAATCAGACCCATTTTAAAGATAAAAATTTGGACCCATCTATGCTTAATAATTATAGGCCAGTGTCTAATCTCTCCTTTTTATCAAAATTGATAGAAAAAATAGTACATTGGCAGTTATCAATACACTTGGACTCAAATGATATACTATATCCTTCACAATTTGTTTTAGATGTCATTTTAGTACCGAAACTTTACTTCTCTCCCTATCAGATACAGTTTTAAGAGGAATGGACATCAGATAAGCATTTCTATTAATTTTACTAGATCTTTCTGCAGCGTTTGACACTGTAAACCATGAGATTTTACTTCAGAGATTATCAGAAATAGGTTTAACAGAGACCACGTTAAAATGGTTCACATCTTACTTGAACAACCGGTTCTATCAAGTACAAATTAGTAATACCATATCTGACAAAATTGAACTTAATACTGGGGTCCCCCAAGGATCAGCTTTATCAGCATCGCTATTCAACATCTATATGTTACCTTTGTGACCTACTGTCCGGACTTGGTCTAACCCATTGCCTATACGCAGACAACATCCAAATCTTATTACCAATCCAGGATACCATTGAAAAAGCTTATGAAACGATGGCAATGTATTTGTAACTGATCAATTACTCATACAAATGAAGCTAGTATTAAACCTTGAGAAAACTGAAATCATTTTTTTAGAAAGAAAAATTTCCCCCAGGAGTTTAAGGTTGATAACACTTCAAGATAATACTACATTTACACTGGCAGAACATATGAGGGATTTAGGAGTCATAATTGATCCAGAACTGTGTCTAAAAAACATATATCAACTAAAGTAAGGGAGGGTTACGCCAAACTAATGATACTGAAATGTCTGAAACCCTTATCGCAGAATGATTTTCACACGGTCCTGCTGGCATTAATCTTTGCAAGCACAGACTATTGCAATTCCTTACTTTTAAGTCTCCCCACCTCTTCCATTCGACCTTTACAGGTCTTGCAAAATGCAGCGGCAAGAATTTTAACAGGCAAAAGGAAAAGACCATATCACCCCTATCCTGATAGACTTACACTGGCTTCCCATTGAATCATGAGTTAAATTCAAAACACTCTGCATTTTTCATAAACTCATACATGGAGAGCAAGTAGACTGGCTAAATACAGCTATTAGACTTGCACGTTCCTCAGAGAAATCTGCGTTCTGCCAATAAGGGCTTACTATCTTTACCCTCTGTTCATTCTGAGCATTTGAATCAAGTTAGGGAGAGAGCGGTGTCACTAGCAGGGCCCAAACTTTGGAACACGCTACCAACAAATCTGAGGCTCAAAATTGATTTTAAAAAGTTTAAGCGAGAATTAAAAACCTGGCTTTTCAGCAAAGCATATATAGAGTGAATTAGAAAGATTTTATTCTTTTACCGATATGCCTTTTAGTCCCTTTAATTTTTAATTAATGCATATTTTAGTGATTAACTCAGTAATGTTTCTGTTATTTTAAATATTAATGTGTTTTTTAGGACTTAAGTTTTTTTTTAATTTTCTTATCTACATTTTAGTTACTATTTATTATTGATGTTATTTTAGATACATGAGTTTTTATGATTGAACTGTTACGATGGCTTGTCTTAGTGACGGTATAGAAAACAAATAAGTAAATAAATAAATTAGAGATGTGAGAGTAGGGTCTGGTCACATGTGTTCTATGGGCCCTGAAAGAAGTTGATGGGGCCCAATCCCATCCTGGACATGAGAACTTTATACAGTGTCTGTTAAGGAAAAGCAAACATTTTTTCCTTGGCACCTTGGTTCCTTCTCAGAGAAAGAGACATGCTGTATTCCCTTGTCCTGGGAAGGTTACATCTGAGTAGTGATTTTTACCAGCTTCTAGAGAGTGGATTCCTAGTAGAGGAAATTCAGTTCCAACATTATGTATTACCTCTGGCCTCGTCAGTGTCCTGCATATCTACAATACCAAGTATGAGAACCTGTTCACGTGCATAATTTAAGTGCTAGTTTTTCCTACCTGGATGGGTAACTGCTCATATGCCTAAGTACAAGATGTGCCTCAGAAGTAAGGAGCATCTGGATGTTGATACCAGATTTCCTGATCCTTTTCCTGAATCGAGCATTTCTTCACAGCTGAAACATATCAGCAAGCATTCAAAAACAGACAACACCATCACTATAGCCCACAATGGCAAGCCTGATAAGTGAAAACTGGCAAGTCCTAATTTCTCTGGCTCCAGATAAATCCTTGCAAGCTATCAAACAAGTGTGAAAGGTAATTAAGAAGAGCTGCAGAAGGACTACAAGCCCAGAAAGTCTAAGAATTGCCTAGGGATTCTAACCTCGGGTACAAAAGCTACTTAGGAGCTCTAACCCCAAGTAGAGGACCAAGCCACAAAAGGAGTCTAACCCTAAGAGTGAGGTCCACAAATCAAGCTCACCTGTACTGATCAGCAAAGGTTGCACCCAAATTAAACCAAACTCAGGATGCTTAACCAACAACCAACTCCCTCCCTGATCAAGGAGAAGAAAAAGGAGCCAGAGAAAAGGAAAGCCTGACATCTCAAACACACAGCCCAAAGAAGAAAAACAAAAGGTCTAGAACAAGCGGAGGAGTCTTACTACAAAAGGAGCAATAAGAGGAGCAGAAGAAAAACTCTCCAAAGAAATGACTCCAGCCGAAGAAATGGGCTAACAAAACGGGGAAAAAAAATGGCCATGAAAAATGCAATAGATAAATTATTTACTACTCATTTTTTCTTGAGGCCACATTGTACTTTCAAGGAAAAATCACTTTTTTTGGAAATGAGTCAAAAGAAAATAATCACAGCCTCCAAGCAAGTACAGTAAAATGGTCATAGAAAAATATTAGAAATAGACTATCCTAAAGTGCATCGTTGGCCTTGGTTTTGGCATCAAACTGTGGAATGTTAGGAATCAAGCTGGATGCTGTTCACCTTCAGCGATCCTGCGGCATGGCAATTACCATCTGCAGCAGCTGAGAGGAGTGCGACGGGACATGCGCTCTATCTTGGCTCATCCCTCCCTGATGTTCCTGCGGAACCACTGAAGATTTAAACGCTGTCTCTGCTACATTTCTTTAAACCAACCTGCTGTTGAGGCAGAGTGTGGCTTTGCTATTGGTGCTTCTCCATGCTCTGACTTGACTTGGACTGGACTTTGGATTGAATTGTTCGTGGCCTGTCCTCACCCTGGTTCGGACTCTGGACTGTTTTGTGTGCTGTCTGCCTCAACTACCAGATGGAACTTTGTATTGGGCCATATCCTGTCTAGCTGCCTTCGGAGCATAATCTAGTCTAGTAAATTTATGTACAGTCTCCATTCAGGGTAAGAATATTACTTTCTATTATTGGAACCACTAAAATCATAACATTTTGTCAAGGCCATGGATCCAGTGGATTTAACAGACTTACAAGCAATTCCTAGTCTGGCAACTCGAGTACAGCAACAGCAGGGAGTTCTAGACCAAGCAGCTGGGATTCTTGAAAGACTCGCAGCTCGAATGGATGCCCTTGCCATAGCCACCCCAACACCGGTTCCTTCCAGTTCACCCACTAGTGCTGTTCTTTGGCTTCCTTCTTCTCATTTCAACAGAGAACCTCAACAATGTAGAGGATTTATTAATCAGTGCAAAATGCATTTTTCACTTCAGGCTCCATTATTCCCTTCTGGTAAGACTAAAGGTCATTTTCATTTTCACTTTATTGGAGGGCCCGACGCTTGCCTGGGCATCTCTACTCTGGGAATGAGACAATCCTTTGCTGGACAATTTGGATCATTTTCTCCGAGATTTCCAATTAGTATTCGATGAGCCAGACGTTCAGCCTCTGCTGCATCTGATCTGTTACAAATCCATCAAGGTTCTCGTTCTGTGGGAGAGTATGCCATTCAGTTTCGAACATTGGCTGCTGAATTTCAGTGGGGAGAGGACAGACTAATAGCCATCTTTTGTCAAGGATTATCTGAATCCATAAAGGACAAGCTGTCCGCACGAGAACCGCCAGATTCCTTAGAAGAGCTGATTAGCTTGGCAATCCGTTTGGATCTCTGGTTTCAGGAAAGGTCTCATGAGAGAGCATCCCTTTGCCGGTCAGTTCGACTAGCACCCAAGTTTCAACGTCTGGTTCTTCCTAGCAAACCGCAGGAATCGCGAGCTGCTTCTGATGAACCCATGCAAATAGATCGAGTCAGGATTACTCCTGAAGAATGACAGGCATCTACAACACAATCTCTGTTTATACTGCATGGGGGTTGGTCATTGAAGCCAGGAAAATCTGGGACCTAGACTTGGTAGGAGAGGCCACCCTGGGTCATTCAACTCCCTCTCCACAGATTCTTGTTCCCATAAGTTTTTCTTTGAATAACAAATCTATACATCTTCAAGCCTTCTTAGACATGGGAACGACTGGGAATTTCTTAGAACAAAGCATCGTTCAACAGTACCAAATTCCCATAGAACAGTTGAGAGTTGCTCTCGCAGTATCTTCAGTATCCAGGGAACCTCTGCCAGAAAAGATCTCCTGCATCACTATGCCGTTAATCAAGAGAAGATTTGCTTCTATGTTCTTTCTTTCGCAGTCAACCAGATAATCTTGGGACTAACGTGGTTGATGTTACACCAACCCTATATTGAATGGAAATCCTTGCAGTTGTCAAAATGGAACACACAATGCTTTAAGGATTGTCTAATCCAAGTATGGACTCCAATACTCAACATTCCACATACCGTTCCGGACCTTCCTGGGTGGCCCGCTCCATATGTAGAATTCGCCAATGTCTTTTTAGTAAACAACAAACAGAAACTTTACCCTCACATCAAGATTATGACTGTGGCATTGAACTGCTCCTGGGTAAAATGCCTCCCTGAGGAAGAGTATGTTCTTTGTCAGTTCCAGAAACAGAGGCTATGAAACAATCTATCTAAGATAACTTGGCCTGGGGTTTACTAGGCCATCTTCATCCCCAGCAGGAGCTGGCTTTTTTTTTTTTTGTCGGGGAAAAAAATGGGTCTGTACAACCTTGTATCGACTATAGAGGGTTGAATACCATTAAAAAAAAAACGATATCCCTTACCCCTCATAATTGAGCTCTTTGATAGACTTAGAGGAGCCCAAATATTTACCAAGTTAGATCTATGAGGAAGTTATAATTTGATTCATATTCAGGAAGGAGATGAATGGAAAATGACCTTTAATATGCACGATGGTTGCTACGAATATTTAATTATGCCATTCGGATTATGCAATACTCCTGCAGTATTTCAAGCCATGATAAATGATATATTTTGGGATCTATTATATTCACATGTCGTCATATACCTAGATGATATTCTCATATTTTCCAAAACAGAAAACCAACACCAGGATCATGTGCGACAAGTCTTCCAGCATCTATGTGAAAATAAATTATATGCCAAGCTAGAAAAATGTGTGTTTCGTCAAAAGGATACATAATTTCTCAAACCAGATTATGAATAGACCTTGAAAAACTTAAGTCTATCTTAGAGTGGCTGCAGCCAGTGGGTCTCAAGGCATTACAACGCTTTTTAGGATTCTTGAATTATTACCGTCAATTCATAAGAACAAACGAACATGCCATACTGGGTCAGACCAAGGGTCCATCAAGCCCAGCATCCTGCCTCCAACAGTGGCCAATCCAGGCCATAAGAACCTGGCAAGTACCCAAAAACTGTCTATTCCATGTTACTGTTGTTAGTAATAGCAGTGGCTATTTTCTATGTCAACTTAATTAATAGCAAGTAATGGACTTCTCCAAGAACTTATCCAATCCTTTTTTAAACACAGCTACCCTAACTGCACTAACCACATCCTCTGGCAACAAACTCCAGTTTGTGCGTTGAGTGAAAAAGAACTTTCTCTGATTAGTTTTAAATTTGCTACATGCTAACTTCACGGAGTGCCTCCTAGTCTTTCTATTATCCGAAAGAGTAAATAACCAATTCACATTTACCCATTCTAGACCTCTCATGATTTTAAACACCTTTACTATATCCCTTTTCAGCCATCTCTTCTCCAAGCTGAAAAGTCCTAACCTCTTTAGTCTTTCTTCATAGGGGAGCTGTTCCATCCCCTTTATCATTTTGGTCGCCCTTCTCTGTACCTTCTCCATTACAACTATATCTTTTTTGAGATGTGGCGACCAGAATTGTACACAGTATTCAAGGTGCGGTCTCACCATGGAGTGATACAGAGGCATTATGACATTTTACGTTTTATTCACCATTCCCTTTCTAATAATTCCCAACATTCTGTTTGCTTTTTTGACTGCCGCACCACACTGAACAGATGATTTCAATGTGTTATCCACTATGATGCCTAGATCTCTTTCTTGGGTGGTAACTCCTAATATGGAACCTAACATTGTATAACTATAGCATGGGTTATTTTTCCTTATATGCATCACCTTGCATTTATCCACAATTTCATCTGCCATTTGGATGCCCAATTTTCTAGTCTCATAAGGTCTTCCTGCAATTTATCACCATCTGCTTGTGATTTAACTACTCTGAACAATTTTGTATCATCTGCAAATTTGATTACCTCACTAGTCGTATTTCTTTCCAGATCATTTATAAATATATTGAACAGTACGTGTCCCAATACAGATCCCTGAGGTTCTCCACTGCCCACTCCCTTCCACTGAGAAAACTGTTCATTTAATCCTACTCTGTTACCTGTCTTTTAGCCAGTTTGTAATCCACTAAAGAATATTGCCACCTATCCCATGACTTTTTACTTTTCCTAGAAGCCTCTCATGAGGAACTTTGTCATACGCCTTCTGAAAATCCAAATACACTACATCTACCGGTTTGCCTTTACCTATATGTTTATTAACTCCTTCAAAAAAGTAAAGCAGATTTGTTGAGGCAAGCCTTACCTTGGGTAGAGCCATGCTGACTTTGTTCCATTAAACCATGTCTTTCTATACGTTCTGTGATTTTGATATTTAGAACACGTTCCACTATTTTTTCTGGCACTGAAGTCAGACTAACTGGTTTGTAGTTTCCCGGATCGCCCCGGAGCCCTTTTTAAATATTGGGGTTACATTAGCCACCCTCCAATCTTCAGGTATAATGGATGATTTTAATGATAGGTTACCAATTTTTACCATTAGGTCTGATATTTCATTTTTGAGTTCGTTTAGAACCCTGGGGTGTATACCATCCAGTGCAGGTGATTTACTACTCTTCAGTTTGTCAATCAGGCCGGGGTATTCCTCCCTACTCGCACCATTTACAACCTTAACCCAAAAAGGGGCTGGTCCAAGCATTCCATTAAGGATTCTTGCTTACATCATCCGGACACCACCAGGCTGTTCATCCTAGAAGTGGATGCCTCTGTGATAGGAGTAGGAGCTATTCTGTTATAACCTGATGCTGCAGGAAAATTAATCACCTTTGCTTATTTCTCGAAGAAAATTTCCCCCACCGAGAAAAGCTATTCTATTGGAGATTGAGAACTTTTGGCTATTAAACTGGCATTAGAGGAATGGAGTCATTTATTGGAAGGGGCCAAACATACCAGGACAATTTACACAGACCACAAAATATGGCATATCTCTCCCATGCACAATGATTAAATCCTAGACAGGCTTGATGGGCTCTGTTTTGGTCTTTTTGACTTTAACCTGTGCTATCGTCCGGCTGAAAATATTATTGGGCGGATGCACTGTCCAGAAGTTTTTATCTTGATGAAATGCCTGAATTACTCCTTTACATATTATAGTCCTGGTCTCAATTGTGGTCGCATCAACTTTCATGATTCCAGTAGGGAAGGCAATGGTTCCTAAACGTTTGCAAGAACGAGTTCTCCGATGGGCCCATGATTCTCATTTGGCAGGATATCCAACTTCTACGAAGGAAGGAACTACTCTCCTGTTATTGGTGGCCACAGTGGGAAAAGGACACCAAAAATATGTGGAATCTTGGCCAACATGTGCAGCCCACAAGAGTTCCGGTCTCGGCCCTGGGGTCTACTTAACCACTGCCTGTACCAGAGAAACCCTGGACCCATATTGCCACTGATTTTATCACAGATTTGCCATTATCGGAAGGGAATAACACAATTTGGGTAATGGTTGACATATTTTAAAAAATGGCTCATTTTATTGCCCTTCCTGGGTTACCATCAGCATCAGAGTTAGCGCAGTTGTTTACACACCATGTTTTCCGAATTCAGTCTTCCTCAGCACATTTTATCTGATAGAGGAGTCCAGTTCACAGCACACTATTGGAAGGGTCTTTGCAAAAAGCTTGGAATTTAACATGATTTCTCTTCAGCATACCATCCGCAAACCAACGGACTGGCGGAACGAACCAGTCACTGAAACCTTTTTACGATGTTACATGAATCAGTGGCAAGGCAATTTGTCTTCATTACTCGTTTGGGCCCAAATATGTCACAATAATCACATTAATCACATTAACCAAGCCACAGGAACATCCCTCTTTTATCTGGTTTTTGGCCGGCATCCTCGAGTACCCTTACCAATGACTACTACCTCATAATGTCCAGCTGTCAGTCTTGTATGCAAGAACTTCTTGAATTATGGCAGAATACTTGGCGGCTTTTGGAACAGGCTGCGGCCCGAGCTAAAAAAATAGATGATAAGCATCAACCGGCACCACGGTTCCAGCAAGGAGAACTTGTATGGTTAAGTACTTGTAATCTACGATTACAGATGCCGTTGTTAAAGTTTGCTCCTAGATTTGTGGGACCATTTCCACTCGAAAGACAGATAGATGTCTCGTATAAACTGATTACCCTCTCTTCGAATCCACAATGTTTTCCAATTTTGTCCTGGTCTACTAGAAGGCCCAAGCAGTCCTCATCTACAATTATTGAGGATGATACACAATATGAAGTTCAAGAGATCTTGGATGTTAGGAGAGGGAGAAAGGGACTGCAATATCTTACCTCCTGGAAAGGATATGGTGTGGAGGAGAACTCTTGGGAGCCCAAAACTAATATTCAAGCTCCTCAACTTATCCATGAAATCCATCAGCGCTTTCCTCGCAAACCTAGACTGAGGAGGCAGAAGGAGGGACCTTGCAAGGGGAGGTACTGTTAGGAATCAAGTGGGACGTTGTTCACCTTCAGCGATCCCTCAGCGCAGCAATGACCGGCGGCTGCAGCTGAGAGGAGCATGACAGGATGTGCACTCTATCTTGGCTCCTCCCCCCATCATGCTGGCTGTCCCTGCTGGAAGTTACCGCGGGAAGCACGGGTACACTGAAGATTTAAACGCCATCCCTGCTGCATTTCTTTGCCTCAGCAACAGGCTATCTTAGTGTGGTTTCGCTATTGGTGCTTCTCCTTGTTCTGCCTTGACTTGGACTGGACTCTGGATTGAATTGTTTGCTTATTGCCCTGATCCTGGTTCGTACTGTAGATTGGATTGTTCGCTGCCTGCCCTGACCCTGGTTTGGACTCTGGATTGGATTGTTCGCTGCCTGCCCTGACCCTGTTTCAGACTCTGGACTGGTTTGTGTGGTCTGCCTCAACTACCGGATGGAATGCTGGATTGGGCCATATCCTGTCTGTCTAGCTGCCTTCGGAGCATAATCCAGTCTCCATTCAGGGTAAGACTGTTAATTTATGTTATTAGATCCACTAAAATTGTAACATGGAGGCTGTATTTATTTCCACTTGGCTTGCTTCCAAACAGAAGAGGATATGACTCAATTTCAGTTAAATGCTGCTATCTTATTCTGCAAGTAATATTACAAGGAGAAGGCCACATTTTGAATAAGCTGTCGGTGGGCATTCTTAAATCTATTTCATTTAGCAAGACTTCAATACTGTTTTTACACAAAGAAGGCAGTATGTGTTAAGTGGTAGTGCCATTAGAAGCAGCTTAACTGTGCTGCTCCAATAATACTGAGGTCCAGTACCAAGTTTAATCAGAACAAATTTAAATTTATTATGGCATATAAAAGTAATCAGGATACCTCGGGGAGACATAAAGTGGGAGCCTCATGTTTTTTTATTAAGGCTCTCCCTGCGTGTCTCAGCGTTTGTCAGTGAGTGCTGACTTTTTTTATAGGTAAAACATACAATGATCCCTAATAGGACTACATAGAGCAATGATGGCTAACCTATGACACGCGTGTCAGAGGTGACACGCCGAGTCGTTTTGGCTGACACGCGCAGCGTTTCAAGGACTATCAGGAATTTTTTTTTTTTTATCGGCTGCGCCGAGCCTTTTCTTTTTCAGCTGCGCCAACCCTTTAAAATGTGTTTTTTAGTTTCCCCCTACCCTCCACCAATGCCCCCGGGCGCAGGGAGGCTCATGCGTCGCAGCGATGAGGCTCAAGACAAAGATCGCGTTCAAACGCGCTGATGCTCCTCCTTCCTGCCTGTGCGGCCCCGGAAGTAAACGTTGCCGGAGCCGCGTGGGCAGGAAGGAGGAAGAGAATCAGCGCGTGCAGAAGAGGAGGAGCCGCCGCGGGTCTCTGCGAATCCCAAGTCACAGCGGCCCAAGAAGAGGAAGAGGCCCGGTAGCAGGGCTGCCGCGGCCCGAGAAGATCAGGGCCGCTGCAGAGCCCAACCTGCGGCGACCCGCGAAGAGGAGGCCCAGAGGTGAGAGAGAGGCTGAGGGCCCGTAGAGTGCGTGTATGAGGTGAGTTGAGAGAGAGGACCTGAATGTTTGCAGAGACAGCATGTGAGAGCCTGTGTGTGTGTGTGTGTGAGAGAGAGAGAGAGTGCCAGTGAGAGCCTGTGTGTATGAATGATTGTATGAGAGAGAGCATGTGCCAGTGAGAGCCTGTGTATATGAATGATTGTATATGAGAGAGCATGTGCCAGTGAGAGCCTGTGTGTATGAATGATTGTATATGAGAGAGCATGTGCCAGTGAGAGCCTGTGTATGAATGATTGTATGAGAGAGCATGTGCCAGTGAGAGCCTGTGTGTATGAATGATTGTATGAGAGAGAGCATGTGCTAGTGAGAGCCTGTGTATATGAATGATTGTATGAGAGCATGTGCCAGTGAGAGCCTGTGTGTATGAATGATTGTATGAGAGCATGTGCCAGTGAGAGCCTGTGTGTATGAATGATTGTATGAGAGAGAGCATGTGCCAGTGAGAGCCTGTGTGTGTGAGAGAGAGAAATGCATGTGAGAATGAGAACCTGACTGTGTGTTTGAGGGAAGAAGATGGAGAAAAAAGAAACAGAAAAAAAGACAATATAAAAGGAATTGGCAAAAAAATAAGAAAGGGAAGGTGAAAAAAAAGCCTGTGACCAACCAATTAGAAAACTAAGATCAGACAGCAAAGGCAAAAAAAAAATTTACTTTTTAGTGATTGGCACATGTAATGTTTGGGAATGTGCAAGAATAGCACTTTCTCTACGGATCTCACAATGTACGAGATCAGCATGGAGAGAGTGGAAGCCCACGGGGCCTGCACAGAGGAGGCAGCAGAATGGACTTCAGTGTCAGTAGCAGCAATCGGCACTTCCGCAATAGCCACACGGCATCAGTGACAGTGGCAGCAGAGGAATGAGAGAGGTTCTGAGGTTGCTGGCAAAAGAAAGCGAGGGGGGGTCTGCCTTTAGTGTGTGAATGAAATGAATGGGACTCTGCCTGGGGGTGTATGTGTGTGAATGCATGGGTGCCTGCCTGGGGGTCTGTGTGTTTGAGAATGAATGTGTGCATGCCTGGGAGATGGGGAGGGAGTGTTGTGAACATGAATGGGAGCCAATAAAAAATCAACTGACAGATGAAGTTTGTAACGCTTGCTTGGACTTGAAGTGTACGAAATACCAACCTTCAATTGAAGATTTAGCCAATGAAATTCAGCAACAAAAAAGTCACTAAGCAGGTAAGGTAAAGAAATATTTGTTTTTGCTTTATTAATAAATACAGTATATATATTAAAATTATAACTTTGTTATTGATTAGAGCTACAAATATCACAAAATTATGGATTTTTCTAGAAGTGACACACCACCCGAGTTATGCTCGTTTTTTTTTATGAATTTTGACACACTGAGCTCAAAAGGTTGGCCATCACTGACATAGAGTATCAGGTACCACATGACCTGGGTCCAAATCAGACAACCTATGTCTAAGATACCCTGGTCCCACCTCCCATATTGAGATCCAATTAGGCCTAGCACATACCCACGTGTCTGATGATAGCTGTCAATTAATCTTGTGATTCTTTGTTCTGTCACTCGTTCCAGTCCTTTGATCAGACTCCTAATCTCATGGGGATCTCCAGTTACACTGGGCCCCGCAGTCGAGACAGTAGTCTGTGAGAACATGGCCTGGTCCATCTGTTCATTGTGACCTCATGACCCTCCATCATATCTGAATAGGTCTGAATTCATTCCAGATGTCTCCCAGAAGCCATTCAAGCTCGGGTCAGTCTGAGTTCCTTGTATGCCAGAAGTTGCAGGTAGGCCGTGACAGCAAAGGATTCTGGATAAGCAAAGTCTGAGCCAAAGTCTTCATATTAGGCTGCCCATATATCATATGTCATGAGTTTGATTGTATAAACATGACTTATCTTGATCTGTTATCTCTACAAGCCAGCACAATACTTATTACTGATGAAGAGGAACATAACATTATCCCATGACAAGCAGGATGCTAGTCCTCACATATGGGTGACGTCACTGACGGAGCCCTATCGTGGGGAAAAACTTCTGTCAAAGTTTCTAGAAACTTTTGACTGGCAGCCTGAGGCTACTGAGCATGCCCAGCATGCCATGATATTCTCTGCCACAGGGGTCTCACTCCAGTCTTCGTTTTTCCGTGCTGCCCTCAGCATCGCGGTGACAGGAGGTGAGTTGTCTCACGATTTTGACTAAAAAAAGTCACTTATTTTTCTCATATTTTCCCCATTCGGGTCTCACTTCACATTTGCCACCGGACGGTGACAAAACTAATAGCGATTTTCGCTTTCTCATCAATTCTTTTTTTCACAGAAATTTTTCATCGATGGCTGTCGATACAAACATGGCTTCTGGCTTCAAAAAATGCCCAGTCTATAACTGGACCATGTCTGTAACAGATCCACATCTTGAATGTGTGATCTGTTTAGGTGAGAAGCATGATGTTTCATCATGCCAACAATGCCAAGAGATTACCCCGAAGGGTCGGAAGCTCCGGCAGGAAAAGATGGCTCATCTTTTCCATCTCCAGCTCATTCTCTCACCATCTACTTCGAAGTCATCTCCAACAGGAGTCACGAAGAAACTCCTGCTTAAAAGCGACACCTCGAAGGATCTAGAGACGCTTCATCGCCAGCCCCGTCGACAGCATCGACCAGGTCAGTCTCGGAACCGAGGCCTAAACATCGGCATAGTCGATCCTTGGCGTCCCCGTCACTTCCCCCCCCCCCCTCCCGGGAGAGCCGACTGCAAAGCAGCATAAACACACCGATGTTCCGCTAACCTCCGTGTCTACGGTGCCATCGTCTACACCATCGACGTTGACACCCACATCAACATCACAAATTACCATCGACTACTCAGGACTTAGCCGTTCTTATCAAGCAAATGGTGATGGAGGCCTTGCAGGCACAAGTTCCGGCGACATCCCCGATGCTGGCAGTCTCGCCGATGCTATCGATAATACCAATGCCGCAAACCATGCCGATGCCATCTTCGACCATGTCATCGGTGCTCTTACCATCTGTGTCGGTGCCTCTCTCCATATCAGAACTTCCATCGATGCCAAGTTCTTCGGAACCACCAAAATCTTCGATTTCTACTCCAGTATCGATGTTTTCATTTCTCTCTACATCGACCGTTCCATCGGTTCCACAACCGATATCCGTGTACACTACGGTACCCACCATACTTCCGGCTAAGAAAGCAACGATGTCGAGACCGAAGTCATCGACTAAGTTAAAACCCTCAATGACTCAACATCTACCAACTTTTTCTGAGCTTCCAAGGTCTGAAGAATCAGCACTGCATAGTATCCTTACCAAGAGATACCAGGAATTACTGGCCTCCCTGCCATCTAACCCAGTAGAAGAGCAGGTAGAGGACATTTCACCTGATGACCCTTTACCAGGACCCTCTGGTGTACCTCCTCCTCATAGGACTACACCTCCTCATCATCAGCCTACAGACTACAATACTTGGTCTGACACTGACTCAGATGTCTCATCTGAGGCATTTATGTCTGATCTGTCACCATCTCATGCCAGGAAACAATCACCTCCAGAGGACTTTTCTTTTCCAATTTTTGTGCAGGAAATGGCAGATTCCATCCCTTTCAAGCTGCAAGCTGAACAGGACGCCAGACAACAAACTTTGGAAGTCCTCCAATTTGTAGACCCCCCTAAACACACAGTTGCAATTCCTATTCATGAAGTCCTCTTGCAACTACAGCAGCATCTCTGGGAGCATCCCTGCACGGTTCCTGCGGTGAATAAAAGGGTAGATACCACTTATCTGGTACAATCCACACCAGGATATCAAAAAAACACAACTGCCACACCACTCAGTGGTTGTAGAATCGGCGCAGAAGAAATCTAGAAGAACAAGGGCCCATTCATCAACACCTCCCGGGAAAGACAACAGATTCCTGGTTCAAATCGGCCGTAAGGTATTTCAAGGGGCAATGCTGAACTCTAGAATTTCAGCATACCACCTATACATGACCCAGTACCAGAGGAACCTCTGGAAACAGAGGAGTTTGTGCCATCACTGCCCACACAATACCAGGAAGCTGCACAAATTGTTATCAACAAGGGGTTAGATGCCGGCAAGCATGAGGTTCGAGCTGCCTATGATGGTTATGAGACGGCTTCACGAGTTGCTGCATCAGGCATTAGTGCCAGGAGGTGGGCCTGGCTCAAGGCCTCAGATCTAAGACCAGAGGTGCAGGATAAACTGGTCGATCTTCCTTGCCTTGGGGATAATTTATTTGGCTCCAAGGTGCAGGATGCAGTTTCACAGTTACTAGAACATACGGAAACTTTGCGACAGTTATCCTCTCTTCCACGCATACTGGCTGCAGGCCCACACGAAGAGAGACCAGGCGGCCTTTCTACAGGCAACGCAGATATTATCCCCCTGCATCTAGACCGAGACCTCCTAGATCCCAGCAAAGACCACAACAGAGGCAACCGAGAACAACTAGGCCCCAACCAGCTCCTCAAACTGGACCTGCTACTGAATTTTGAAAACACATCCAGAGAACAAAGCCTTTACTCAAATCCTCAGTCAGCACTATCAGTAGGAGGCAGACTATCCAACTTTTACAACAATTGGACATCAATAACATCGGACCAATGGGTCCTATCAATAATACACCGAGGATATCAACTCAATTTCATCTCAATTCCCACAGATTTTCCACCGAGTCACTCTCATCTCAGCGAAAATCACATGCTTCAACTACAAATAGAATTATCCACCCTTCTGAGAGCCAGAGCTGTAGAGCTAGTGCCCAGGTCTCAGAAAGGAAGAGGATTCTATTCACGTTATTTCCTCATTCCAAAGAAAACCGGAGGCCTACGTCCCATCCTAGACGTCAGAAATCTCAACAAGTTTCTGAAAAAAGAATAGTTCAGCATGGTTTCTCTAGGCACCATGCTTCCACTTCTGCAAACAGGAGACTGGCTTTGTTCTCTGGACCTTCAAGATGCTTATGCTCACATTCCAATATTCCCTCCTCACTGCAAGTATCTGCGTTTCGTGGTGGGTCATCAATATTTCCAGTACAGCGTACTGCCATTCGGACTTGCCTCTGCTCCCAGAGTATTCACAAAATGCCTAGCAGTAATAGCAGCACATTTATGCAAGCAAAGTGTGCATGTCTTTCCATATCTAGACGACTGGCTCATCAGAAGTCACTCTTAAGAGGGAGCTCTCAACTCTCTGTCGAACCATTTCCCAACTTCACTCCATGGGTTTTCTCATCAATTATCAAAAATCCCACCTTACTCCATCTCACCTATTTCAATTCATCGGTGCAGACTTGGACACTATCCTATCCAGAGCCTTTCTACCCAAGGATCGAGCAGAGACATTATCCCTGTTGGCAAACTCAATTCGTTCAAAGAAACAAGTAACAGCTCATCAGTTTCTTACCTTACTAGGCTACATGGTCTCCAAAGTTCATGTCACTCCTATGGCAAGGCTCGCCATGAGAGTAACCCAATGGACATTGCGCTCACAATGGATCCAAGCCATTCAACCACTACATTCTCCAATTCAAGTAACCCACCAGCTACGCTCTTCTTTACTTTGGTGGGCGAACAAGGACAATCTGCGCAAGGGCCTACCCTTCCAACAACCAGTCCCACAGATAACATTAACTACAGATGCTTCCACCTTGGGTTGGGGAGCTCACATAGACACTCTCCAAACTCAAGGGACTTGGACAGAACTCGAGGCAACATTTCAAATCAATTTTCTGGAGCTTCGAGCTATACGTTATGCGCTGCATGCGTTCAAGGACTGCCTTTCACACAAGACTGTTCTCATCCAAACGGACAACACAGTTGCCATGTGGTACATCAACAAACAGGGAGGTACAGGTTCGTATCTCCTTTGTCAAGAAGCTGCACAGATTTGGGCTTGGGCCCTGAACCACTCAATGTTCCTCCGGGCCACTTATCTAGCAGGCATCCACAACGTAGTGGCAGATCGACTCGGTTGTCAGTTCCAACCACACAAGTGGTCCCTGGATCCCGCAGTAGCGACCAGGATATTCCAACTTTGGGGACAACCGACAATAGACCTCTCTGCGTCACATTTGAATCACAAAGTGGACAACTTCTGTTCTCTACACAAACAGAAGAACCAGCCAGCCAAGGACGCCTTTGCTCGCCCTTGGAACTCAGGCCTTCTCTATGCGTATCCCCCGATACCGCTCATAACCAAAACTGTAGTGAAGTTACAACAGGGCAATGGGACCATGATACTCATAGCCCCAAATTGGCCTCAACAAGTATGGTTTCCCACACTTCTAGACATATCAGTCAGGAACCCCATTCGACTGGGAGTAGCTCCCACTCTCATAACTCAGGATCAGGGTCAGTTGCGCCATCCCAACCTTCAATCCCTATTTCTGACAGCATGGATGTTGAAAGCTTGATTTTACAACCACTCAATCTCTCATCCAATGTTTCTCAAGTACTTCTAGCTTCACGTAAATCTTCCACTCGAAAGAATTACTCTTCTAAATGGAAGAGATTTACCCTGTGGTGCAAGCAAAAGAACATTGATCCTTTCTCCTGCTCCACATCTTCTCTATTAGACTACTTATATCATCTTTCAGAAGCTGGGCTCCAGACTTCTTCTGTTAGAGTCCATCTAAGTGCAATCTCTGCTTACCATAACAAAATGGGAGATGCACCGATCTCAATGCAACCTCTCGTCAGTAGATTTATGAGAGGTTTAACTCACCTTAAACCACCAATTCGGCCTCCGGTCACAGAATGGGACCTGAATGTGGTCTTAACAAGGCTCATGCGTTCTCCTTTCGAACCCATAGATTCCTGTGATCTTAAATTTCTCACATGGAAGACTATCTTCCTCATAGCCATTACATCAGCTAGAAGAGTTAGTGAATTACAAGCACTAGTCACATACGAACCTTATACAAAATTCCTACATGACAGAGTGGTTCTCCGTACACACCCAAAATTCCTTCCAAAAGTTGTCACAGAATTCCACTTGAACCAATCTATAGTCCTAGCCACTTTCTTTCCAAGACCTCATTTTCACCAAGGAGAACAGGCTTTACATACCTTAGACTGTAAGCGTGCATTATTATTGTCAGGCCATGATAGCACAGACCCCTATATTGTTCAATAGATCTAGCTCCAAAAAGCAGATCGAGTAAATGGCCTACTGCATGGGTAAGTTCAGTAACAAGTTGCTGTAGCTTACTTATTGCTATAGTTCAGAGGTGGTCAACTTCAGTCTTCAGGAGCCACAAACAGGCCTGGTTTTCAGGATATCACCAATGAATATGCATGAGAGAGAGTTGCATACAATAAGGGCAGTGCATGCAAATCTCTCTTACATATTCATTGTAGCTATCCTGAAAATCAGGCCTCTTTGTGGCTCTTGAGGACTGGAATTGACCACCCCTGCCATAACTGAAAGTAATGATATGCCACTGTATAAGCGAGAACATCTACGTGCATGTTAAAGTCCTCCAGGACAATAAGTAACACATTCCAAGACTCCCATTAATAATTGGCGCCTGAAGAGCTTCCAAGAAAGTGCCATTGAGACCAGAGAAGAGCAAGACAGACTCTTACCAGTTCCAATGGTATACTGCTAATTTGCAGAACAAGCATTGGCTATTCTTAGGAAAAGTTAAACTGAGTTGCTTCAGTCCCAACCCTAATTTTCAGATAAGCTATACTTCTTCCCCTCATTTTTGCTTAGCTCGATATATTAAGGCAAAACTGGGGAGCAGGTCTATACTCTTGAGTGTAGCCACATTTCACTGAGAAAGACCAAATATGATTCTAAGTGAAAAATCTAATCATGGATGGTCCAACTGTTTATTTTGCATGGAATGAGCATTGAATATTAGACGTGAAATCAATTTAGTAGCACCATAACCTGATGATAGAGAAGATTGTTCCTGTTTACACATTTAAAATAATGCGTTGTCATCCAATTAATATCTCCTCTATATCACTCCTGGCCCCCAATGTGTTCTGGGGTATCCCCTTGCTTCACTCCTAAGCCAGAAACCCAATAAATGGCAAGTTAAATGTATTGCTTAAGTAATACATAAAGTTAAGGATTGCAAAGGACTGATGAGAAATAAACTATTATAGATTTCTGATGATGTTCAGTATTGTCTCTGGTTATGTTTCATTTCTCTGTAGACCAGTTTTTACCATGTTACACAAGTGGGTCTTGTTACTCCATGTGGTGCCAAGTGTAATGAAATTCCACAGGTTTCTGGAAAAGATTAGAAGCCTTTATTTTATTTATTTATCTAAGGATTTATATACCGGAGGTTCCTGTATAATATACATATCACCCCGGTTTACAATGAACAGTAACTATCGCTTCAAGTTAGCGGTTTACAATGAACATAGTTAATCCAAGAAACAGAAAAAATATATATATATAACAATGCTAACAATTAATAAATAACAATTAATAAATGAAAATAAATGCAATAACAATTAATAAATAATTAATAAATAAACAATAAATATCAATGAAAAATGGCAATAAAAAATGACAATAAATAAAATACAATAGCAGTAAAATAACATGAGGGTTAATGAGAAAATAACATGGTTAAATAACAAGGTTATGTGAAATATGCTGGGGTAATCGGAAAATATGTGACTGACTTTCTTCCTGCTCTTAGTTCTACGGGAATGCTTGTTTGAATAACCAAGTCTTAAGTTTCTTTTTGAATGTAGCGTGGCATGGTTCAAGGCGAAGGTCTGGAGGAAGCGAGTTCCAGAGTGAAGGGCCCGCTGTGGATAGAGCGCGTTTCCTCAGCGAGGATTTAGCCGGTTGGGTGATTAGTCTGTTTTGATAAGCGCTTCTGGTCGGTTTCATAGATGTGTGTAGTTGAATTTGGAATGTTAACTTGAGCGGTGCGATGTTGTGCAAAGCTTTATGTATCATCATTAAGGATTTGAATTGGATCCTGAATTTAATCGGGAGCCAGTGGAGATGAAGAAGGATTGGGGTAATATGATCTCTTTTTTTTGGCATTTGAGAGGATTCTTGCTGAGGCATTAAGGACCATCTGAAGTGGTTTTGTGGTGCATGCTGGTAGCCTAGAAGGAGGGAGTTGCAGTAGTCCAGTTTTGGGAGTATGATGGCCTGTAGTACCATGTGGAAGTCTCTGTATAGGAGGAGTGGTTTTAGTTTCTTTAAGGTTTGTAGTTTAAAGAAACATTCTTTTGTAGTGTTGTTAACGAATTTGTTGAGGCTGAATCCACTGTCTAGGATGACTCCCAGGTCTTTTATTTGTTGCGAAAAGGTATCTTGGCTTTGGCTAGCATTAAGAGGTGTGGGTGGGACATAGTTTTCCGGTGCTATAATGAGAATTTCAGTTTTGTTTGTGTTTAGGACTAGGTTGAGGCTGGTGAGAAGATTGTTGATAGCTGACAGACAATTATTCCAGTGTGACATAGCTTTGTGTAGTGAGTCTTCTATAGGGATGAGGATTTGTATGTCATCCGCATATAGAAAGTGAGTTAGCTTGAGGTTGGTGAGTAATTGACAGAGCGGGAGAAAATATATATTGAAAAGAGTTGGGGAGAGGGATGATCCTTGCGGTACTCCCCTTTTGGATTCGATGGCGTGAGACTCTTTGTTATTTATCTTGACCTTGTATGATCTGTTTTCCAAAAATGATTTGAACCAGTTGAATGCTGTTCCTGTAATGCCTATGTCCGTTAGTCGTTGCAGGAGGCACTGGTGGTTTACTGTGTCAAACGCTGATGAGAGATCGAGGAGAGCGAGGAGGCAAGGTTGGCCTTTTTCTAGATTAAAGATAATAGTGTCTGATAGGGTGGCTAATAACGATTCGGTATTCCTAGTCTTACTATTCCTAGTCTTTTCTGTGTAAATGCATTCTGTGTAAATGCATAGGTATTCCTAGTCTTACTTATTCCTAGTCTTTTCTGTGCAAATGCAGGACTTCCCAAGCAATGATGGTCAGATGTAAACAAGTGACCATGTGACCGTGAGGTGTATCAAATGAACGGACACTTTCACTGCTTTCTGGGGTAGATTATTAAACCACCCATAGACTAGGCAAATCCTGCAGGTAGATTTTATTTCCCTATGAAAAGCATCCGCACAGATTTGCAGGCACTTTTTTTTAATGCAAAAATATGTGCTTACCCCAACCTAACCACACCCTGGGAATGCCTCTAAAGATCAAAAGGGTACCTGTGTTGCTAACATACGCAGGTAGTTTAGCCATGTCGAGGTTGGAAAATGCTCAGCCAATTTCCACAGGTAAAACAATGCTTAACTTACAGAAGGAATTGCTTTCATTATTGCCCTGTATATGTACTTATAATCAAATGAATGATCTTGTATAGCAGAGTGTTGCTTGGTGTCAGTATGCAAATAATTGTTTAAAGCTAATATCTCAAAAGACTGGGTACTATTTGCATTTGTTTAAGATGGTGGTTTCCAAACCTGTCCTGGGGGACCCACCAGTTGGATTATCAAGATAGTTGTATTTTTGGTGTGTTGTTTTATAATGTTTTACTATTTGTTGTATTATTTCCATGCTTTGTGAACCTTTGACTGTCTAAGGAAGGTGATATACAAATATAACACACCACAGACATCTGCAGTGAAAATGCATGAGATAAATTTGCATGTTGTGGAGGCTATATGCAGATTTATCTTCTGCATATTCATTGTGGATATGCTGAAAATCCTACTGTCTTGGCAGATTTATGAACCAGTCTAAGAGATTAAGAATCTGTATTAATCTTTTTTCCCCATCCCTTAACAGGAACTGAAACGCATAGTGAATTCTACCCAGTGCCACCTCCATACAGCATAGCTACCTCTCTTCCAACTTATGATGAAGCAGAGAAAGCCAAAGCTGCTGCAATGGCAGCTGCTGCAACAGAAGCAGCACAAAGAGTAAGTACACTTTGTTGTATATTTTGAGATTTGAGATTATCCAAACCTAGTTGAATGGTATTCTTTTTATTCTTGATAATGAGTACAATGGCTTTCCATATGTTAATTGCTACTATATAGTATTTGCTAATATAAAAATAGATTTCAGAGATAGCCGAAGTAAGTATAAAAATGTGAGGTACATATGGTTATGTTGCTATGTTTATAAACACATACATATTTGTATATAAATATACATGAGTGTAAATGGAAGGGTAGGACTGTGTACATCTTTTCAATATTACTGAATCATTGCTTCTGTTGCTTTCCCAATTAACTACTTTTAGTTTATTCAGCATAGTATTTATATCATTTTAATGAGTATTTGTTCCATTTCATTTTTGTAAACACTTATATGTGAATTTTATTGGCTTTGTATAGGTAATTCACCAGTTAAACTTCATTGCATACAGCAGACTTGCAGTAAATGAAATTAACCATATGAGTGGCTATGTGTTGATACCATAGTGTATTATTTTTTTGTTCAAACTTTTTGTAGAAAATATTTGCACTGGAAAACTAATGGTGTAATCTTTTATTCACAGGGCCTAAAGAAATAGCAACAAATTATTTGTCTGTCCACATCTTTTTCTCTCAGTATATATAGATAGATTGATATATTTGCAAATTGAATCAATCTTTTCTGCTATCCCTTCCCTTTCCTCCCAGTCCTTTTCTTCCTACTGTGTAAAGGTAAGACTGTCCTAACTCTCCAGTATGACTTTTGGGATTCTTAAACTGAACATCAGGCTCTATTTTTGTGAAAATATTTTTGTTTTACTTGTATGTATCAGATTCAGACCTTCTCTTTTTAGCCTATCAGCGTTACTGATAATTCACATTGTAAAAATGTGACTTTTGAGTTGTCTTTCTGTATCTGTTCTTTGATCCTAAATTCTTATTTTTCTGGGTTTTTTTTTTTTTAAATATCTGAGTCCTTTTTTAATACCTCATTACTATATAAACATTTACTGTTAAATATTACCATTTACTTTAATGGATTTTGTGATAGGCTACATTTGTTTGGAAGAAACTTTTTCATAGCTCTAGGATTTTTAAGGATTTCATATATAGCTAGATGGTGTTGGAGTGTTCATTTTGTTAACTGAAATATATGCACCTCTTTGGACATCTGTCATATTAATCAAATTCCTGTGCTTTTCTTCTACCTCTTGTTTATCCAGGATGTGGTATATTTGTCTGCTGCTGTTGTTTTTCTTTTTGGGGATGTCCCGTCAGACCACCACCACTATTTTAGTCTTTTTGCCACTTCTTCTGAGTCTTCCTTTGTGTGATATTACCATGAGCCGTTTGTGCCAGCAAGAGAGATGTCAAGCATACCTGACCAGCATGTATAAGCTTAGCATAAAATTTGCTTTCAGGTTTAGTAAAAATATTCAGGGTATTGCCCACAGTCATGCTAGTATCTAGGCCTTACTGAAGTAATCCCAAGGATTGGCCTCTGAGGAGGGTCAGTTCCCTCTTACTACCATCTCAAGTCACTCATTTGGGCTTAAATAGACTAAATCTGCAATTTGAAGCAGCTTGTGTTGAGCCTCAAGCAAATGTATTATTCTCACAGGACAAGCAGGATGGTTGTCCTCACAAATGGGTGACATCGAGGATGGAGCCCACCACGGAAAAACTTCTGTCAAAGTTTAACAGAACTTTGACTGGCCCCTACTGGGCATGCCCAGCAAGGCACTGACCCTGCAGCCAGCAGGGGTCTCCCTTCAGTCTTCTTTTTTCCGCGCAGCAGTTGCCACGCGGTGAAAGGAGCTCTTCTTACCACGTTCCTGACAGGAATTCGGTTTTTCTTTCCGAAGAAAAATTTGCCCCTCAGGGGTCTCCCTTCGACAAATTTTTGTCACCTTCGCGGTCTCCGGTAAGTTTTTTGCCGTTTTTCATCGACTGCCGTCGATTTTGGCCCTCGAGGCCTGTTGGCACTTACCGATCCCGCGGCTAAATTTGGCCCTAGGCCATGGCGACGGGGTTCCGTCGTTGTCCGGACTGTACCCGGACTATGTCAATCACAGACCCCCATAGGGTTTGTGTTTTGTGTTTGGGTAGTGAGCATGATGTCCTGACTTGCACCAAATGTGCCTTAATGACACCTAAGGGTCGCAAAGCCAGGATGGAGAAGATGGGGCTCCTCTTCCATGCACCCACCCCAACGCCATCGATAGCAGCGACGTCATCGGAACCGGCACCGTCGAAGTTGCACCACCATTGTCAACCCTCCGGTGACCGTCCACCATCGATGACTTCTCGGCCGTCGACTCCTGTCCCCTCCCCGGATGGGCGAGGAGACCGAAAGGACAAGGATCGCCATCGACGGCACAAGTCTCGGCCTGTCGAGGATCCACAGTCATCGACCTCTGAACAAGCCGAGCCACCGACTAAGAGGCCTCGATCAGACTTGGCACCGTCCACGTCTCGTTCGCAGGCATCGAGGAAACCCTCACTCTCTCGGGGTGTGGGAGCCGTGATCCCACCGGTTACGGTGGTCCCTCCGGCTCTGCCTCAGCCTCCCTCTCCCGTCGAGCCGGGTATTGTTACCCCTGGTCTCCGGGCAGAAGTGGACCGGCTGGTCCAGGAGGCCATCGAGAAAGCGATGCTAAGGTTCCAACCTCCACCGGCACCGTCTCCGGCACCGACTCCGGCACCGAGGAGGGAACCGTCCACCGAGCCTCTGGTGGAAGCGCTAGCACCGCTACTACACCGCATGGAGGCACTTGTCCATGCCCTTCCATCGATGATTCCAGTAGCATCGACAGCGCCACCGTCTCCGACAGGATTCTCATCGGCAGGAGAAACACCGTTCCTGATTCCCCCTTCCGGGGTGGTCCCATCGGTGCCTTCTCGTATATCTCCACCGATTTATCCTTCGGTTCCATCGATTCCAAGACTGGCACCGATTCCATCGGCAGCACCGAAGCCCTCTATGCCATTCCCAGTACCGCTTGCAGCACCGGTTCCTTCAAGGTTTCCTTCGATGCCTTCGGATCCTCAACCAGGTCCGTCAGGGCTTCAACCCCCAAGTGATCCCTACGATACCTGGGGTGATGATACATCTTCTGACACAGATTTACCATCACCACCTTCTCCTACGGAGAGTAGAAAAAGATCTCCTCCAGAGGATCTCTCCTTTATTAATTTTGTAAAGGAGATGTCAGAAATTGTACCTTTTCAGCTGCAATCTGAGACCGATGACAGACACCAGATGATGGAACTGCTCCAATTTTTGGATGCTCCAAAAATCATCGCTTCCATCCCCATTCACCAGGTGTTTCTGGATCTCTTAAAGAAAAACTGGGAGTCTCCTTCATCTGTGTCACCAGTTAACAAGAAAGCTGACTCCACATACCTCGTCCAGTCAGCACCAGGCTTTCAAAAGCCTCAACTGGATCATCGCTCTGTTGTGGTTGAGTCCGCTCAAAGAAAGGCCAAGCGTCTAAAGCCACACTCTTCCACTCCACCTGTCAAGGACAATAAATTCCTGGATAGTGTGGGACGGAAAGTGTATCATGGAGCTATGTTGATTTCTCGAATAGCTTCATATCAACTTTACATGACTCAATATAACAGAGCCATCCTTAAACAGATGCAAGATTACGCTGACACATTACCGGACCAGTACCAGCCACAGCTTCAAGCCCTTCTTAATAAAGGGTTTGAGGCGGGGAAGCACGAGATCAGAACGGCTTACGATATCTTCGATGCTTCCACAAAAGTTTCAGCTACTGCCATCTCGGCCAGACGTTGGGCCTGGTTAAAGTCATCCAACCTTCGCCCAGAGGTCCAGGATCGTTTAGCGGATTTACCCTGCTTAGGGGACAATTTGTTTGGAGAACAAATTCAGCAAATTGTCGCTGAATTAAAAGATCACCACGAGACGTTGAAACAACTTTCCTCTGTTCCGTCTGAGGTTTCCTCCAAACAACCACTTAAGAAGGACTCTAAAAAGTCGTTCTTTCGGCCACGTCGCTACTATCCTCCATCGGCCAGGCCTCGTCCAGCTCGATCCTCTACCAGACCTCAGCCACGTCAGCCTAGGAAACAAAGGCCTACTGTAGCCCCTCCTCCTGGGCCTGCGGCTGGCCTTTGACTCCCCTGTAGGGAGCACATGCCAAGCCCCTCTTCCAGACATCCCTGTAGGAGGTCGACTGTACCATTTTTTACAAGCTTGGTTGCAGATCACCTCAGATCAGTGGGTGCTAGCAATTATCGCACAGGGTTACCACCTCAACTTCATAACTCTTCCGACAGACTCCCCGCCTCTTCAAGCGTGGAGTCTAACCACCCATTTGGCTCAATTACAACAAGAAGTATCTCTTCTGCAATCAAATGCTATAGAACCCGTCCCTCCCTCTCAACGAGGGAAGGGATTCTATTCCAGATACTTCCTAATACCAAAGAAATCAGGGGGACTACGTCCCATTTTGGACCTTCGAGCCCTCAACAAATACCTTCAAAAAGAGAAGTTCAAAATGGTAACCCTTGGCGCGCTGCTCCCTCTGCTACAAAGGGGGGATTGGCTGTGTTCTCTCGACCTCAAGGACGCTTATACTCACATTGCGATTGCACGATCCCATCGCAAGTATCTGCGATTTCTGGTAGGCCGCGACCATTATCAATACCGGGTATTGCCTTTCGGTCTGGCATCTGCTCCACGAGTCTTTACCAAATGTCTCGTAGTGGTAGCAGCATTCCTACGGAAGGAAGGTGTCCACGTCTACCCCTACCTGGACGATTGGCTAATCAGGGCCTCCACCCAACAGATTGCCCAATCCTCCCTAAAATTGACAATTCAAACACTCCTTTCCTTAGGGTTTCTTGTCAATTACGAGAAATCTTGCTTAGTCCCATCTCAAACCTTATCCTTCATTGGGGCAGACTTGGACACCTTACAGGCAAAGGCTTACCTTCCTCATCAGAGGGTTCACACCCTAATATCCCTAGCTCGCCAGCTCCAGTCTCAAAACACTGCCACGGCTCGCCAATTCCTCATTCTCCTAGGTCACATGGCATCCTCGGTCCAAGTCACTCCCATGACCCGACTAGCCATGAGTGTAACACAATGGACTCTACGACACCAATGGATTCAAGCTTTTCAGCCTCTGTCCTCCATAGTCACTGTTACACAAGCGATGCGCCTGTCTTTAACCTGGTGGACGACTCAGGTCAACCTCCTTCAGGGCTTACCTTTTCTCCCACTGGATCCGCAAGTAATCCTAACCACCGACGCTTCTCACATCGGTTGGGGAGCACATGTGGACGACTTCCAAACCCAAGGGTTATGGTCAAAAGAGGAAGCCGAACACCAGATAAATTTCCTGGAACTTCGAGCAATCCGCTATGCGCTCCGAACTTTCAAAGATCATCTATTCCATCAGATAATCTTAATCCAGACGGACAACCAAGTGGCCATGTGGTACATAAACAAGCAGGGAGGCACTGGATCCTTCCTTCTGTGTCAGGAAGCTGCGCAGATTTGGGCGGAAGCCCTCTCCCACTCTATGTACCTCAGGGCCACTTACCTGCCGGGAGTAGACAATGTATTGGCAGACCAGCTGAGCCGTGTCTTCCAACCACACGAGTGGTCACTCAACCCTCTCGTAGCGACCTCTCTGTTTCGAAAGTGGGGTTTTCCCCGCATAGACCTCTTTGCGCCCCCTCAGAACAACAAAGTGGACAATTACTGCTCTCTCATTCGGAGCCAGCACTCTCGGCCGAGGGATGCGTTCTCCCTCAAGTGGACAACCGGTCTGCTCTATGCATTCCCTCCACTTCCTCTTGTGTCAAAGACTCTCGTGAAGCTACGCCAGGACGGAGGAACCATGATCCTGATAGCACCTTACTGGCCACGCCAAGTATGGTTTCCAATACTCCAGGATCTCTCCATCCGCAGGCACATTCCTCTGGGAATGGACCCGCATCTGCTCACTCAAAACGACGGATGCCTCCTCCATCCCAACCTCCAAGCCTTATCCCTGACGGCATGGATGTTGAAAGGTTAGTCCTTCAACCATTTAACCTTTCAGATTCCGTTTCTCGTGTCCTAATAGCTTCACGAAAGCCTTCCACAAGAAGATCTTACTCATACAAATGGAAAAGGTACACATCATGGTGCACTTCTCAGTCCCTTGATCCCCTTTCCTGTCCAATCTCGAAATTCTTGGACTATTTATGGCATCTCTCTGAATCAGGTCTTAAAACCTCTTCTATAAGAATGCATGTCAGTGCGGTAGCCGCCTTCCATAAAGGTATTGGGGGTAGTCCTATTTCAGTACAACCCCTGGTAACACGCTTTCTTAAGGGCTTGCTCCATCTGAAGCCACCCTTGCGTCCTCCGGCCCCATCCTGGGACCTTAACCTGGTTCTTGGTCGTCTAATGAAACCACCTTTCGAACCTCTGCACTCCTGTGACTTGAAATATCTCACTTGGAAAGTGTTATTCCTTTTGGCTGTTACTTCAGCTCGCAGGGTTAGTGAATTACAGGCCCTAGTTACCTATCCGCCTTACACTAAGCTCCTGCAGGACCGGGCGGTACTTCGAACTCACCCTAAATTTTTACCTAAGGTAGTTTCGGAGTTTCATATTAATCAATCCATCATACTACCTATCTTTTTTCCCAGGCCCCACTCCAACTCTGGAGAACAGACCCTGCATACCCTAGACTGTAAACGGGCTCTAGCTTTTTACCTAGACCATACAGTTTCTCACAGGAAGAGCACTCAATTATTCGTCTCTTTCCATCCTAACAAGTTAGGACAACCTGTGGGTAAGCAGGCTCTTTCCTCCTGGTTGGTGGACTGCATTGCTTTCTGCTATGAGCAAGCTGGCATCCCTTTTCAAGACCGTGGTAAAGCACACTCTGTGAGGGCCATGGCGACGTCAGTGGCACACCTTCGATCGGTGCCGCTTCCGGACATCTGCAAAGCTGCAACCTGGAGTTCCCTCCATACATTTGCAGCCCATTATTGTTTGGACAAAGCTGGAAGACAGGACTCCATCTTCGGTCAATCTGTCTTGCGTAACCTTTTTCCAACCTGATGTACCAACACCCTTCCACCTGCCCGGTAGGGTGTGGATGCCCTTTCCCAAATTCCACCCCAGTTGTTGTGCCTCTTGCACACCGTTGGGTGCATTTGGTGCAAGTCAGGACATCCTCAGCTCGGTACTCACCCATTTGTGAGGACAACCATCCTGCTTGTCCTGTGAGAAAGCAAATGTTGCTTACCTGATGTAACAGGTGTTCTCACAGGACAGCAGGATGTTAGTCCTCACGAAACCCGCCCGCCACCCCGCGGTGTTGGGTTCGTTTTCTTTTTACTTTTTAGGCACTGCCTGTAGCTTTGAAAATCAGACTGAAGGGAGACTCCTGCTGGCTGCAGGGTCAGTGCCTTGCTGGGCATTCCCAGTAGGGGCCAGTCAAAGTTCTGTTAAACTTTGACAGAAGTTTTTCCGTGGTGGGCTTCATCCTCGATGTCACCCATTTGTGAGGACTAACATCCTGCTGTCCTGTGAGAACACCTGTTACATCAGGTAAGCAACATTTGCTATATCTTGGTGCTCTCTGTCAGTGCATGGCTCTGAAGACTTGGATATCATCGTCTCAAGCTCTGAAGGAACCCTAACTGGAGAACTGCCGAACTTCCCATTAAAGCTAATTTTCCCTAGTCCATCAACATCACCCCTTTCAAGGAGTTCTCTGCTTGACCTTCATGGACTTCCAGTAATCTATAGGGGCACACTCTGGATCTATCACTTGAGACATCTTGCTTGGAGTTGGATTAACCATTGTGGCATGCAACCTACCACTTGTCTGCCGAGTTGTTTGTGTTGGGCATACTGAAGCCTGTGAGTGTTACACCTTTGGTCTTTCCATGAGTGCTAGAAATGCTCTAGTGTAGATCTCCACATTGAGTGCCATTTTGGTCACTGAGGTGTAAGTTCTGATGATAACATTAACTCATTCCCAGGCAGGGCTCACTGTTTATTTATTAGACTTATTTTCTGATATATCTAATAAAATTGAGCAGTGTAGATTACCTATTAACATTCATAAAATAACATAACATATACATAAACAACATAAATAGAAACACTAAAATAACAAAATTAATTCAAGATATTTAAAAAAAATCAATACAATTTGTCTATTAGCCCTTGTTTTATAAGTTTACACAGGGCTAGTTAATCAATTAAAATAAACTTGTTTAAAAATATCTGACTTAAGTTGTTTCCTGAACAATCAATAATCATCTTGAAGTCTAAGTTCAGGGATAAGCACAATCCACAATGCAGGAACAATTTTTCAAAAAGCTCTGTTTCGGGTTTCCTGACTACGACAACTTTTCAAACGAGGTACTTCCAATATGCATTGTATCTGTTCTGGATTCCAGAGGTTATTAGGTTTGTCTCATTGCAGATCTATCTAGTTTGAGATGATAGAATCTGAGGAATCCATGAGTTCCAACATTGACAGCTTGTGGATAATACTTCTGAAGAGGAGCCCTCCCGTGGATTTTCCTTGGAACCTTCTGTGTACCTTGCAAAAGATTGTTCCCTACTGGAAGACATTTTGTCTCGTGGTTATGTGCAGAAGATGGTTAATGCTAGCTTTTCAATTACAGGTTTTAGAAAAGCCCAGTGTTTCTCTTTTTGGCATTCTGAACTACCTAGATGCAACAATGAAGTTTGTGGCAGAACTCATTCACCTTCTTACAGGATACTGTGAACATGCTGTGGAAAAACCCAAATTCAATGCTTCCTATTAATAATAAAGCAGATATGAAATACTTACAGGTAGCTTCTAGATTTGACCTTATCCAGTGCCTTCATGAAAGGAGAGTTGGGGGGGGGGGGGTTGCGGTGAGGTGGGCAGCCACTCCAGGTGTCAAGCCCCAAGGGGGTGTCTTCAACAGGGTTGCTTTAACCTGTGGGCATTAGGACACAAGGCTCTTCCTCAGTGAATCTATTGGCTAGTGCCCTGAATCTCAGGCAGCTGACAGCAGCCCTTTGCTTTCTGCTCGGTTCCTTTCCTCCTAGGCAGCATGCATGGAACAAGTTGGGGGGGAAGTGAGCCTGGAACAGACAGAGCACAGTGTAAAGCAAAGAATTGCTGTCTGCTCTCTAATCCAGCCTCTCCTCTTCACTTGTTCCCCACTCCTCTCCTTTCTGCAGGGAACAGGAATGGTGAGAGGTGCAGGGAGTTTTGAAGCTGGAGTGGATAGCAGAACAGGGAATTGTTTGCATATTTCTATTTCTAATTTGTAATCTTTTATACTGTATTTGGTAAGGTTTTGTGTTCTGTATGTGTGATGGAATTGAAGTATTCTGTTAGTGTGCAGCTTGATCTGTTTACCCACTGGAAGGTGTATTTGTGTTTTAGGGCCAGGTGGAATACATTTTTTTATTTTGTTTAAGCCTTTAAATTGGTAGCTTATGGTGAATTATATTCAGGTACAATAGATATTTCCCTGTTTCTAGAGGGCTTCCAATCTAAGGACCCTATTTACTAAGCATTTGTCCCATAGACACAAAATGGGAGAAAACCATTAGTAAATGAGCCCTTTAAGTTTGTAGCTGAGGTAATAACGTTCCCAAGGTCACAATTAACATCAGAAGGATCTGAATCCTGGCTTCCCTGGTTCTCAGCCTGCTGCTGAAACCATTAGGCTATTCCTTAGTGTTATCTTTTCATACAAGATTGTTGAAGTTTGAGTTCTGGGAGTTCATGCTATTTTTGTATAGCTGATTTACTATATAGGTTCTTAGTGACTTTTGGCAAGGTTTTGTGCTACTTCACAAAGTGCCTGATAATGGAAGGACTTGGTGTTACTATTACTGAAGTGACAACATAATTTGAATGTATTTTCTATAGTGATTGGTAAGGGGAAAAAATTCTAGTTCAGCCCAGCCAGCCATTTCAGAGATTCCCTTCAACCATTGTAGTATGAATTCCTTTTAATTGATAAATTTAGTTATTTCTTGACTTTATTTTTTTGTCTGTCTCCAAAAATAACAGAATATACATTCATCAGACATAGTTTTTGTGATACAATACAACTGTTTCAGAAATTATGTGTGTATATATACTGTATGTATACACAAACAAAAAAAAAGTTTAATATTTTAAACATGTGAAGGAATAATATTCAGGGTCACTTAATCGGATATGTTAGGACATACCGGGTACATGGTGGAGGCTGAATATCCCGCCCTGCTGAACCGTCAACACCTAGTCAGATTACTAGTTATCCAGCTAAATGATTAACCAACTAAGTGGCGGATGAAACAAGGGAGTTCAGGGAAGGAATCAACTTAGCTGGATAAGTTATCTGGCTAACTCGGGTATTCAGAGTTAACCAGATAACTTTTCCGACTAAGTGTGTTCGGGCCATATTGCTGTTCTAACATTAGCCTGAAAAACTTAGCCAGCTAACTTTAGGATAGCTGGGTAAATTCAGCGATACGGCCACACTGCTTAAGATACAGGCTAAGTTAGTTGGATAATTTAATCTGGCTAACTAGCAGAACCACACAGCAGCTCAATAGCTACCTCCACAATGTCCAGTTATATGATTTTATATGATTGTTCTTGGAAGGGCTTTAATGGGGACATAATGATTGTTGAGTTTATCAGCATTTCAGGGCGGGCACCTATGGGCCTGAAAATTAACTGGTGAGGGGGCACAAGGCTGAAGACCAAATGACCTAGAAAACTGGATATTAAAACGAATAAATGAGTAAGAGAAATGTGAGGGCGGTGTCAGGGTCTGTGGGTGCATGATGGCTCTCAGCACCTGTGCTAATTTTATTTTAAGTTTCTGCAGCTTGTGCTGCTGCTGTTGCAGCAAGCTCCATGGTATTGAAATCTAAAGAGCATAGGAGAGAGAAAGAAAGGGAAAAAAGGGAGAGGGTTGCTGGGCAGAGGGTGAAGGGGAGAGCATTAAAGGGACTAATGCTGGGCAGGAAGTTGGGAGGTAAAGAGAGTGGAGACTCCTGCTGGGCAGGGGTTGTGGGGGACAGGGATCTTCTATTGCTGAGAAGATGGTTGGGAGAGAGGGGCTGTTGGGGAGATGGGGCTACTGCTGGGCAGAAGGAGGGCAGCTACTGCTATGCAAGGGAGAGGGGGAAGTGGCTAGAGGAGGGATGGAGTTGGACAAGGAATGGAATGGGGAGAAGGAAGAGGATGCAGGGTAAGGAATTGGTGGAATAGACATAAGTAAATGCAGGACAAATAGTTGGGAGGGAAAGATGGGGACCCAATGGAAGTTGTAAGGGTGGAGAAAAAGAGACAAAGGACAAGGAGTGGGAGGGAAGAGAGAGAGAGGATGTAAGGCATGGAGTAGAGAGGAAGAGAGGTGAGAGAAATTGAGGATACAGAGCATATTGGGGAGAAGGAGTGGAGGGCAAGAGAGAGGGTGTGGAGAGAAGGAATGGAGGATGAGAGAGAGGGTGTGGGAAGAAAAGGAATGGGATACTTTGGAGTTATACCTTTGCCACTGAAGGAAAAAGTGCTGTGCCGGTGCAGCCACTGGTAAATTAAAGTGGTGGTGGGGGAGGGGGGCGTAATTCTGAATACCTGTCCTGAGCACAGACTAAACTGGTCCCAGCACTGCACAAAAGCTTGGATGTTGAAAACAAATTTCAGGAGATCCAGGAATCCAAAGATAAGAACATAGGTTTGCTATATTGGGTCAGAGCAAAGGTCCATCAAGTCTACCTCCTGTTTTCAGCAGTAGCCAATCCAGGTCATAAGTACTTGGCAGGATCTCAAAATGTCAGCAGATTCCATGCTGCTTATACCAGGGATAAGCAGAGGATTTCCCCAAGTCTACCAAGCATGCATTGTTTTCACCAGATAATGAACCTAAAACTTAGTACTTCATTGGGAAGTATTTTTGTCAAAATATTGTGTTCACTACCTAAATTCCAAAGTACTAGGTCTATATGACCAATTATATCCATGCCCTCTGGACAAAGTACAAATGCCTTTGCTCAATTTGTCCCTCAGGATTTCACTTCTGTAATACCAAAGGGAAGGAGTATGAGCTATATCTGCCCTATTTGTTCTATCATTTATTTGAAACAGCTATAGTCTGATCACCAGTGACTTCTTAAAAATGAGAGAATGAGGCCTGGATGAGTTCTGACAGTTCATCCTATGTAAAGACATTTGAGTAATTTAGATCTATTTAGGTGCATATCTTTCAGATTTTGTCGGTGAAGTAATGCATAAGGTTTCTTGTATTCATCATTTGAGAGTAACAGTTGATTGTGCTGGGCATTGGGTCAGATGAAATCTCATTGAATTCAGAATAGTTCCTTCATACTGTTCTGAGCATTGATGATTAGTGATGAGTAGTGATTTTTCTTTGCAATGGGTCACAGTTTTGTTTTGTGTTGGTTGTATTTCCATTTCTCCTGTTTAGAGCCAGTAATCAGTGGTTCCCAACCTTGGGTCTATGAGGCCATCACAGGAGGTCCACCAAAAGAGAGGCAATCAAAATGCAGCTGCAGAGAAAAAGAGGAGGCTGAGCTCTATTCTAAGACTGCTGCTGGTTGATCCCATTGCCTGATCTTACATTGCCATTGCCATTTCCAAAAGGAGAGGAAGATCACAGTCTCAAGTAGTCCAAACCTGCACAAAGAGGAGGTGGGAAGAGCAGGCCTGATTGCTCTTAGAGTATCCTGAATCAGCAGAGAGAGGAGGCAGGGAAGCATGCTGTTAATTGATACAACGAGGAGCCTGAAGACACACAGAAAGTATGGGAAGTGTACTGCCTTCAGCATCCAAAGTAGCTGCTGCTCCACATGACTGAAGGTGATGGCAAGCAGGATGATTGCTACATGTGTTCTGACTTCCTTACTGGCCTGATACAGAAGGGCCACTGAGTTGTATGGCCATGGAGGGAAGGGACAGGGGCCATTTGGAAGCCAGCACTTGGCAGTGGGGACAGTAAAATAAGCAGTCAAGAAGGGGCCACAGGGAGTAGAGGGCAAGAGCACTCAGGAAGAGCCATGAAGATTCATCACTCAGGAATGGGGTCATGGGGAAAGGTAGGGAGAGCACTTGGGAAGGTGCAATAAAAGCAGAGAAGGCACTTGGGAAGGGGCCATAAGGAAGGCAGCACTCAAGGAGTGCAGGTGGGAAAGTACTCAGGAAAGGGCCATATTGGGGGAAGATAGGAGGAAAAGCACCCAGAAGGGGGCAATGGAGGCAGCACCCAGGAAGGGTCCAGGTGGTAGAGGTGCAGAGAAAAGGAATATGAGGGGAGAGGCAAGAACAGGATGCAAGGAGGTCAAGGGTTGGAGGAAGCTGTGCAGGAGGGGAGAGGACTGGGGAAGGTGCTGCAAGGGGGTAGATGACAGGAGGGAAGGCAGTCAGAAAGGGGCCATTGCTGGGTGAAAGCAGGACAGGAGAGAAGGCACTCAGGGAATGCTTCTTCTGAAGGGGCCAGGAGAGAGAGGATAGGGAAGGGGCTGCAGGGGAGAGATGGAAAAATGAGTCACTCAGGTAGGGGGCAAGGATTGGGGGCAAGAAGGCAGGAAAGAAGGCATTCATGAAGGGGGAGGGTAGGAGGGAGAAGGACCAGTGAAGGGATCACAAGAGAAGAGGACAAGAGGGAGAGATGAATGCCCAGGGATCATGAGTAAGGTGAGGACAGCTGGCTGCCAGGGATCAAGAAAGGGGTTAGGAGGGACAATCACTAGGGATCATTTTGAAATCCCTGCATGTAAAGTCTTTGGGTTCTAAAGTACTTTCCCCTGAATGTTCAAAGGGACATCCCATGGAAAGTATCGCTTTGAAAATTTGGGTGCAGGCCCCTGGATACAAAGTGCAAAGTTGACTGCTGGGAGGAGGCATGAAAAGAAGAGGGTCTGGGAGGGAGAGGCTGGTAGATTGGCAGCTGGGGAGAGATAGATTAGTAAGAAGGGGAATGTAATAGTGAGAGAGACTGGGGGTGGGGCTGGCAGAATTACAAGGGGGAGGGACTGTGAGAGGGAAGAATAATGGGGAACGGCTGAGAAAAGAGACTGGTGGAGAGAAGCCAGAGAGAGAGAGAGACTAGTGAGTGTGAGCTGAGGAAAAGACTAGTAAGGATGTGCTGGGATGAGATGGGCGTGGCTGGGGAGGGAGAGACTTGCGGATAGTGGCTGGGGGAGAAACTGGGGAAAGTAGTGATGGGGGAGAGGCTTATGGGGAAAGATTGTTTAAAAACTGGTTTACTGTTTTAGTGGTTTCTGAGCCAAATTTTTAAGTGACTTCCATCAACTCACTGATGTGAATTCATTTAAGACTTTATCAGCAAACATTGTATTTCTTGATTGTGTCACCCTTAGCCCTGAAATGTATTATGGTTGGTACTATGGAAGGACCATTGAATGCCCATGTCATAGCCTACTCTTTGTCACCAGCAGTTAAAGATTGGCCCTGGTACTGAACATTTAGAATATTGACAAAAAAATGACCTGAAGATAGTGCTTGTTCATTCAGCTTTTTTAATGTCAGTAATTTAACATCCATTGCCTTTTTTTCTCTTTTCAAGGTCTTGTCATTTCCTTCCAAACTTAAACAGCATCAGAAAAAGCTATTTTTCAATGCTACAGAAACAGGCTTTAGGAAAGTCAACATATGTTCACTGTTTCTCTTTAATTCAGTGTTGAGAACTTGGCTGAATCATATCCACCTATTTTTTCACGTTTTTATTCACAAATTGCCATCAGATTGAGCAAGTTCTTGATAGAGCATTCAAGAGTCCACTAATGAGTTCCATTGGACACCTTTTTGGAAGAGTTAATTTGGTTTCTCCTGCTTTCTTTCGAGCAGCTGCTGCAAAGTGATTATTGCCAAAGTATTATGCATTTTCAGTAACATTAGTGTTTGATTTCTGGATCACTGAAGTCTTTTGTTCAGACACATCTTGGACACATTTAAAATTATTTTCACAGTTTTTTATAGCTTTTACTTCTACTTAAGAATAATAGTTATGGGGCCAACTTTCAAAGAGTTTAGAGTCAGTCTCCTAAATTAGCCCTTTTGAAAATGTACTAAGGCTGAGTACATTCATTCATTCATTCATTCATTCATTTATTTTAAAACATTTTGTGCCCTTCTACATTCAGGGTGGGGTACAATAAAACATAATAAGTTTCACATGAGTAAAACAAAGTAAAATTCACTAAAACTTAAAAAAATTAAAATAAAACATTAAATACAAACTTGCCATAGTGGATAAATCCGTTCCCTGTCAAACTATGTAAATCAAGGGAAGCCTGGGATAATTATGTATTGTCTGCCTGATTGGGGAAGGCTTTCTTAAATAAGTATGTTTTTAAGGCTTTTCCGAAGAAGGATTTTTTATTGAGGTTTCTTAGTTCATTTGTAAGGGAATTCCATAGGAGCAGTCCTGCAAAGGAAAATGTATGTTCTTGAGTCTCTTCCAGATGGACTACTCTAGGGGAAGGAACATTGAGAAGCAACTGAGAAGAGGATCTTGGTGATCTATTGATGGATCCTAGTGATGGATTTTAAGGATAAATGTGATCCAGGAAGAGTGGATATTATGAATAGAAGAATGTATAATTATAGCCAATTTATATTGGATTCAGTATGTACTATAGAGCCAATAAAGGGATTCGAAAACAGGAATGATACGTTCACGGGTTGGAGTTCCTGTCAGAAGCTTAGCAGCTGAATTCTGTATAATCTGTAATGACCAGGTACTATGGGCAAGCAAACCGATTAAAGGTGAGTTACAGTAGTTAATGCTAGAGAATAAAAGAAGTTGCAGGACAAAATGGAAATCAATTGAAATGAGAAGAGGTTTTAGATGTCAGCGAAGTCTTACCGAGTAATTCATCAAAATGTGTTAGGGCCCTAACACCCGTGTGAACGCCATAATGCAGTTATTTTTTGCATCGCGAGATGTGTATGCAAATTTTTAAAATTTAGTCAAAGGGGGGAGGCGTTTGGGTGGAGTTTATGACAATGAGGGGTATTTAACGTTGCGTGCGATAACGTAATACACGATATTGCATGTTTTAATACCTGAAATAACTACACTTTTTTTTCCTGGCATTATGCTGTGTGATTTGCCAAACTGGGTTTTGCGATAAATATCGCAAATTCTGTTTCAGGCAGGAGAGGAAGAGAGGAGTGGAGGAGAGAGAGAGAGTGCCTCTGGGGTGGCACACATTTGTCATCTATTTATACCACTGTAGGAGGGTCAACTAGTAACTCAAGGTGAGGATTTGGGGGCCAGTTTTGCATGCAGAGTCAGAGATATGAACAGCACAGTACACATCAGTTAACATTTAATGTGATTTGGAATGAGGAGAAAGGTACACAAAGATGAGATTTCTACAATGTACTCTCACCCTAGCTTGATAGCACCAGATTGGGTGAGAAATCTTACATGATCGTGCATTGAAAGAGCAGGGTTAATAATGATTCCAAGACTAACTTTCTGAGTGAACGAAAAATTGAAAACTGTTGGATGTTTTGATTTGATATTTAGGCTCCTATATTTAGGGCACTTAAAAAGTGGGTGCCTGTGGGGATGGTGTTAAGGCAGGGAAACAAAGTTAGGAGCTTAGCACTGATATACAAAACTAGGCATCTAATTTAGGGGTCAAAATCTAGACAAGTAGCAGGCCTAAATATAGGAGTCTGAGTTTTAGGACCCTAAATGTATGTGAATTTTTAGCTGAAAATAGTTCCCTAACTTATCCTAATTTAGAGGCCTAAATTTAGGGTAACAACTTTTTTTTGAATATCTGCCCCACAATTTTTTTAATATGTATTCTACCTTTCAGAATGGATGACATTCAGGTACTGTTTCCCTATCACCAGAGGGCTTAAATCTAAGAGCTTGATTTATTAAAGCTTTTCTAAGAATCTCAACTTGGCAGACTTCATGGGTCAGTTGGTCTTTTTTTGTTATGTACTGTTACTATGTTGAAGCATCTATGTTCAATTTTTAGAGTAGTATCTGGAATGGGTATATTAAAAACTAAAAGCATGTAATGTCTATATTAGTAGGACTTAACCATAAATATAACAGCTATTTATTAATTCAAAGGTGACTAGCTTTACTAATGCGCTTAAATATAATAAAATCTGATCGATAACTGAAGCAATGTGCCCCGTATCTTCCTATTTCCTCTCTCAGAAAAAGGCCCACAAAATAATCTCGCCACCTCCTCTCCTCACTGGAGCCACCCTGCCACAAAGATCATCATGGCAACAGAAACCTATCCAGTAATTTAATCCTAGCCCATATGCACTTCAAACTCTTATACCTCCTAAACCTATCCAATTACCTAAACAATATCCCCTTGACCATTCTCAATTACATCTATTGTTACAGCCACTAATGTGGCTACTAGGATGTGCATGTGGGATATAAACACAGGAGAGACCAACCAGTAGTACTGTAATATTTATTATAAACCTAGTATATAAAATTAGAACCTACTGTAAGCCAGCTCCACACAGAAACATCTTTCTATGCCTAACTACAATGAACAGGAGTTAACTTTCTTGCCCAAGTCACCTGATGCCCCACTTTGGCCAGAAGTGAAGGAAACAGTATGCTGTTGTCCGATGTAGTCTGTCGCTGTTGCTGCTGCTATACACTCTCTGTGTTGCTTTTTCACACACACATTATAGCAGCCGTCTATTGCACAGGCTTCACTGTGTGTGCCAGACCAGAATTTTTCCTCTTATTTGTTCAATTAGCAGTAGAGATTCTTTAATCCATTGCTTTGCTGAGCTGGTTCAGTTGCTGATTATCTTTCATAAGAAACAGTGAGGGATTTTCTGCAAGCAAGCATATGTGGGAGCTCCATCTCTTGCTTGAGAATAACACTGTCCTTGAGTTAGTCATGTAGCTTATTAGGGTGCTGGAGGAAATCTTGTTTTGCATCTTTGATGCCAAATGTCCATGAAGCTGTTGGGCATAACTTCTTTCCTCTGTCTGAAAGTAATTGTTCATGTTGTTAACCAAAAGTGCTTTTTTTTCCCTACCTACTGGCACAAAGCCAGGGAATAGGCTGGCCATTCTTAACCTAACTGACTAGGCCTCTTGCTAATATTGATGTCCACCCAGCACTCGGGCTGATGCAATATTGTGCACTGAGCCGAGTGCACAAGCTAAAGAGTGCTTGGATGCGCATCCATAATACCTTATCACTAGACTGTGGCGCTAACCTTTAAAAAGGAGATAGAGCAGCTTTTAAACTAGAACAAAGGGGAAAGCCGACAGTCGCTCAGCAGTGCATGGTTCGGAAGGAGGTATCTTCAAAGGATACTAATGATGCATTAGAATTAGGGCATCCTAACAGTGAAGTTTCAATAATAAGAGAAGTAGTCCAAGTGCCTGTAACTAAAATCTCACCATCGCTAAAAAAATTCTAATTTATCCCTATCAATTAAAAAGCAGAATGAAAATACAAACAAAAAACACACTTTGAAATGTTTGTATGCTAATGCCAGAAGTCTAAGAAGTAAGATGGGAGAATTAGAATGTATAGCAGTGAATGATGACATAGACTTAATTGGCATCTCCTTCGCTCTCGAGCCGCAATCGGTGGAAGGCCTGCGCTGTCGGCGCCGAGCCCCGCCGGGGGAAGGCCTGGGCTTCTCTCTCCCCACCCGGGGAGAGCTCGGCAACGACTAACGCGGCAAAAAAAAAAAAAACTGTAAGCACAGCTTGTTTCTTTTTTCTTAACCTGAAAGAGAAAAAAAAACAAAACACCGCGCCGAAAAACGGGAGCCCCGCCCACCGCTCCAGCTCCTCCAATAGGAGCCAGCCCTTGAGGGGCTTTAAATTTGGATCCAGCCAGGCGCCGCGCGCCGAGTGGCGCGCGACAAAGGGGGCCTGCCCCTTTGTGTGCCCCTTAGTGTAGCCCCGCAGGATAGCCCCATCTGGAAATTTGAAACTACTCAGCCCATTCGGTTCGCAAGACAGCCATTCTTCCCACACCTCCCCATTGCGGTGTTTCAATCTCTCACTCCAACAGGGAGCAGCTGTAACCTGGCACAAGTCTCCTGACAACCCCACTTCCGGCTCCTACACTGCAGATCATCCAGAGAAAGTATACTACAGCACTCAGCACTCAACCAGCACCGAAAAACCCACAAACGGCCGACCTCCTCCCCTAACATCAGACTCGCACGCGCACTTGTTCAGATACCAACCAGCATTCTCCCGACTGCATTCGCCCAGCATTCTCCCGACTGCATTCGCCCAGCATTCCTCAGACTACTACGACTGCATTCGCTCAGCAAGCCTCTGAACGACCTCTTCAGTCACTCAGACCTCAACCTCCCCCACCTTCTCACATCTAACATGGGAATCTCCACTATCCCCATCATCCACAACTACAACTTGAGAGCACCCAAGCCCCCCACTCCTCCCCATCATAACCGTCAGTAGAGACTTAGGCCTATTCTGCTGACACCGACCATACAATTTCTGGGGCTGGCTCTCTTCTCTCTCACACTTTTTAACGCACAATCCATCTCGAAGAAGTCATATACTCAATGACTTACTATCCGACACAAAACCTGACATCTGTGCCATCACAGAAACTTGGTTAAAACCCACCGACACTGCTCTAATAAATCAGCTTCCCATCCAGGCATACGATATTCTCTCTATACCCAGGCCCAAAAAAAGAGGAGGTGGACTCCTCCTCCTCGCAGCCAAAAAAACACTAGGTCTGACATTGCAGACTTCTAATACCCTATCAAATATCGAATTTGCGCTCTTCAACTCTAAACACCTGACGATCGGCCTAATTTATGCCCCACCTGGAGCACTGGAAACAGACCCTTCATCAATCATAGAACTCACAGCAAAACACCTAAACTCCGGAAAACCTGCCATCCTCTTAGGAGACTTTAACTTGCACGTAGATGTCCAACCTCACTCCACCAACTGTAAAACGCTTCTCGCCTCTCTCAGCAATATGGGCTTCAGACAGATTGTGACGGAACCAACCCACAAAGCTGGTCATACGTTGGACCTCATCTTCATAAATGAGGGAATCGCAACACATACCACCCCAACTTGCCTTCCAGTACCGTGGACAGACCATTGTATCATATCTTCGGTATTAGATATAAATAAGCTCCCTACGACATCTACACAACCAACAACTATATCCGTCCGGAAACAGTGCTCAGGAGACCAACTAAGCGAACACCTGGCCAAGGAACTAGTGCACCTAGACCTCTCCACCGCCAACTCTGCAACTTTATCATGGATCAACATCACCAAAAGGGTAGCAGATCAAATATGCCCCATGACGACCAAATATATCAACCCTAACAAAGACAACAGGAAACCCTGGTTCACCCAGGAACTGAAAAAACGTAAACAAGAACTGAGATGCAAGGAACAAAATTGGAGAAAAAACCCATCTTCAACCACTCGCCTCATCTACAAAACGTGCCTCAACTCATACACAAACGACATTAACAAAACCAAAAGAGAATTCTTCTCCAAAAAAATCCACCACCTCATCTTTGATTCAAGGACACTGTTCTCATGTGTTTCAACTCTTACTAAACCCCCTGCGCCTTCCATTCCAGATGATCAAGCTCTCAACAAAGCGAATGAACTAGCTGACTACTTCGATAACAAAATCACAGCACTCCTAGCCCCTCTCAAAGGAGCAGCTACACTTCCAAACCATGTTCAACAATCATCACAATCAACCATCCAACAATCTGTGCACGCAACAGATCAACAAATCTCGCACTCTACAGTCCAGCAATCTTCACCTTCACACATGCAACAAACATCGCACTCAACCACTTTACAACTTAACACAACTCCAACAATGCTCGACAAGTTTGAGCCTACATCCACACTAGAAATAGAGAATATCCTCAAGAAGATAAAACCATCCTCTCACCCTGCAGACCATATTCCATCAAACACCCTGAGTCTGATCACCAACACTATAGCCAAACCTGTCAGACATCATTAACTGTTCTCTCACCCAAGGCCATGTACCTAACCAACTCAAGTTAGCCATGCTCAAACCGCTTCTGAAAAAACCCAACCTTCCCACCTCAGACCCAGCTAACTTCAGACCCATAGCAAACCTCCCTATGATAGCCAAAACTATGAAGAAAGTTGTTAACAAACTACTCACAGAATTTCTTGAAGAAAACAACATCCTCACCCCAAACCAATTTGGTTTTTGCAAGACGAGGAATACCGAATCGTTATTAGCCACTCTATCAGACACTGTTATCTTTAACCTAGAAAAAGGCCATCCTTGCATCCTCGCTCTCCTTGATCTCTCATCAGCGTTTGATACTGTAAACCACCAGTGCCTCCTACAACGACTAACGGACATTGGCATTACAGGAGCAGCATTCAACTGGTTCAAATCATTTTTGGAAAACAGATCATATAAGGTCAAGATAAACAACGAGTCCCACCCCATCGAATCCAAAAGGGGAGTACCACAAGGATCATCCCTCTCCCCGACTCTCTTCAATATATATCTTCTCCCACTCTGTCAATTACTCACCAACCTCAAGCTAATTCATTTTCTATATGCGGATGATATACAAATCCTCATCCCTATAGAAGACTCACTACAAAAAGCTGTGTCACACTGGAATAAATGTCTCTCAGCTATCAACAACCTTCTCACCAGCCTCAACCTAGTCTTAAACACAAAAAAACCTGAAATCCTCATTATAGCACCGGAAAACTGTCTCACCCACAACTCTTAATACTAGCCAAAGCCTGGATACCTTTTCACAACAAGTAAAAGACCTAGGAGTCATCATAGACAGCGGATTCAGCCTCAACAAATTCGTCAATAACACTACAAAAGAATGTTTCTTTAAACTTCAAACCTTAAAGAAACTAAAACCACTCCTGCTATACAGAGACTTCCGCATGGTACTACAGGCCATCATACTCCCAAAACTGGACTACTGCAACTCCCTCCTTCTAGGCCTACCAGCATGCACCACAAAACCACTTCAGATGGTCCTTAATGCCTCAGCAAGAATCCTCTCAAATGCCAAAAAAAGAGATCATATTACCCCAATCCTTCTTCATCTCCACTGGCTCCCAATTAAATTCAGGATCCAATTCAAATCCTTAATGATGATACATAAAGCCTTGTACAACATCGCACCTCTCAAGCTAACATTCCAAATTCAACTACACACATCCATGAAACCGACCAGAAGCGCTTATCAGAACAGACTGATCACCCAACCAGCTAAATCCGCGCTGCGAAAACGCGCCCTATCCACAGCGGGCCCTTCACTCTGGAACTCACTTCCCACAGACCTTCACCTTGAACCATGCCACTCCACATTTAAAAAGAAACTTAAGACTTGGTTATTTAAACAAGCATTCCCGCAGAGCTAAGAGCAGGTCACATATCATCCATTTACCCCAGCATATTTCACATAACTTGTTATCTTATTTACTGTTACTTTTCATGGATGTTTACTGTTAGTTATTTTTTTTTCATTTATTTATTATTAGTTATTAATTGTTGTTTTATCTATTTATTATTTACTTCTTAATTGTTAACATTATTATATATTTTTTCCTGCTATTTTGGATTAACCATGTTCATTGTAAACCGCTAACTTGAAGCGATAGTTACTGTTCATTGTAAACCGGGGTGATATGTATATTATACAGGAACCCCGGTATATAAATCCTTAAATAAATAAATAAATCTCAGAGACATGGTGGAAGCAGATAACCAATGGGACAGTGCTGTACTGGGGTACAAATTATATTGCAATGACAGAGAGGAGCATCCGGGAGGTGGTGTGGCGCTTTATGTCCAGGATGGCATAGAGTCCAACAGGATAAACATCCTGCATGAGACTAAATGCACAATTGAATCTTTATGGTTAGAAATCCCTTGTGTTTTGGGGAAGAGTATAGTAATAGGAGTATACTACCGTCCACCTGGCCAAGATGGTGAGACAGACAGTGAAATGCATTAAATCAGCGAAACAGTTTTACATGGAACACAAATAAAATAAAATATTTGTAACAGGCTTATATAACATGGATATTAAATTAATTTGACATGGTTAAAATAGGAGTCAAAGGTATAAGAGTAGTATTTGTAACAATAGGCTTGGGTAACTAGGTTAATGGATTAAGAATATGAGAGTTTTAAATGTTATGAAGATAGTGTTTACAATTGTGAGAATAGTATTTACAATTATGAAAAAAGTATTTACAACATTAGGGGAGGATAACGATGTTTATAAGATGACAAAATTGAGGTATGGGGGAGGCGAGGGGGAGTAGGGAAATGTGAGGAGATGATTTTTAATGTGAGGAAATGATGGTGTGTGGAGGTATTAGTTGAAGGCTTATTTGAATAGCCATGTTAAGTTTTTGCTTGAATTTCTTAGGGCAGAGTTCTTGTCTCATGTCTGTTGGCATGGAATTCCAAAGTGTTGGTCCTGCAAGAGAGAGTGTGCGTTGTTTCGTGGTATTATAGTGTGTCTCTTTGGGATTTGGTATGCATAGAGTAGCTTGGTATTGTGTTCTGGTGGGTCTTGTGAAGGTGCGAAATTTCAGCGAGTAGTTGAATCATTGCATATTTTGATTATGTAGGGATTTGTGTATTTATCGCTATAATATGATATCAATATCAAAAGTTTTTCCTTCTCTTGTAACTATCTCCATACCTTGTTACAGTTGTACGTTGTTATTATAGTTTTATAGTTATATGTAAAGTTGTCTTATATGTAAAGCCCCTCCCGTTTGGGCATCTCACTGTTTTATGTAAACCGGAGTGATTTGTATCTGATACAAGAACTTTGGTATATAAAAATAAAAAATAAAATAAATAAATAAATAAATATTAAGGTTAGGGCTTTATATTTTATTCGGTATGTTACGGGTAGCCAGTGTAGATCCTTAAGAATTGGGATGATATGTTCTTTTTTATGGGTGCTGGTGAGGATCCGTGCGGTGACATTTTGTAATGTTTGTAGGGGGTATGTCGTGTTTTTGGGAAGGCCAAAAATAGTGTGTTGCAGTAGTCTATTTTTGAGAAAATGGTGGACTGTAGAACTGTCCGGAAGTCATTGAGGTGAAGGAGGGGTTTTAATTTTTTTAATGTGGAGTTTGAAGTAGCATTCTTTAATGGTGTTGCTGATAAATATTCTGAGTTTAATTTGGTCGTCCATTGTAACTCCTAGGTCTCTTGCATGTTATGTAAAGGATAATGGGGTGTGAGGTGTGTGGGGAGGGTGGATGTTAGTGATGTGTTGAGGTGAAATCAACATGAGTTCGGTCTTGGTTGCATTGAGGGCCAGATTGAGATTCGTGAGAAGGTCGTTGATAGCTGTGAGGGCATTTTCCCAAGTTTTGATGGCTTTGGGTATGGTGTCTGTGACGGGGATGAGAATTTGACTGACATCCGCGTAAATGAAGTGCGGAAGACCCAACTTGGATAGTAGTTGGCAGAGAGGAAGTAGGAATATATTAAAAAGGGTTGAGGATAGGGAAGACCCTTGTGGAACACCTCTGGGTAGATCAACGGCCTTGGATTCATTATTGCCTATTTTTACTTTGTACTGTCTGTTTTGTAGGTAGGATTTGAATCACAGTAGGGGGGTTCCAGTGATGCCAATCTCTGAGTCTTTTAATTAGTATGTTGTGGCTTATAGTATCAAAAGCTGAGGAAATATCAAGTAATACAAGGATGTATGAATGGCCTTTATCTAGGCCTTTGAGGATGTAATCTGTTAGTGAGATGAGCAGTGTCTTTGTGCTGTGGTATTTTTGGAAACCGTGTTGTGAGGGGAATTAGTATGTGATTCTTTTCTAGGTGGTCAGTGAGTTGCAGGTTGACCATTTTTTCGAGGATTTTTGCCAGGAAGGGTAGGTTGGATATCGGGCGATAATGAGAAGGATCGGTGGGGTTGAATTTGGTTTTTTTTTTAGTATAGGTTTAATTATGGCTTGTTTTAGTGGGTGTGGAACTGAGCCAAGGGTGAGAGAATGGTTGATGTTTGCAATGGGTTTGAAAATGGTATTTGTGATGGATAGTAGGTATTTAGAGGGTATCATGTCGAGTGAGAGGATGGTCTCATTTTCTTCAGAATGGATTCTATTTCTGTGGAGGCAATGGTTTCAAAGGTATTTAATTTGGTGTTGGGGTTGATTGGGAGTGTTTTCAAGGGCAGTGGTATAGTGGGGAAGTGGGTTGTGAGTTAGATTTTATTGTGGAAGAATAGGGCTAGTTCATCACATTTAGATCCGGTGTTCTCATCTGGTATGGGGTAGGTAAGGTATTAGTTAAGGTTGAGACATACTCAAAGAGGGCGCGGGCATTGAATTGTAGATTATGAATTTTTTAAGATAGAAATCTCATTTGGTTTTGTTTATGGTTTCACGGTAGGTGTGGAGGGCAGATTTGAATTTCATAAGTAGTGTGGTGGATGTTTCTTTGCACCATTCCACCATTCCGAATTCCATTGCCCGGCTGTGTAGAGGTCAGTGTAAAAACTTTGAAAAGTTTTCAAAATGTCCGCCGTGTCCGAGGTAACCTAGCCCGTTCAGTTCCTTATGGCCAGAATGAACCGGGAGCCCTGATGATATTTAATGAGATTAGCCATAAGTTTACCGGGTTTATTGCTGTATAGGAACAGCTTATGCTGATAATAGAGTAAACTTTTAGTAGCTCGCTGATGGATTAGTGTATTAAGAGCACCTTGTATGGTTTGAAAATTATCCCTGTTAGTTTGAGAATTGTTACGTGACAAGGCGTCTCTCGCCTTTTGAAGTTGAGAGCTTAAAGTTAAAATTTGCTTGTCATGCACTTTGCGCCGTCTAGCCATATAGGAAATAACATCGCCCCTGAGTACAGCCTTGGCTGTGTACCAGAACAATTCCGGATTTTCCGAATGTGTTTGGTTAAGGCTAGCATAGTCCGCCCAGCGAACTCGCAGGTAGTTAATAAACTGACTGTCTTTGGACATGTAGTGCGGGAACCGCCAAGAGGCCCCAGTTATGTGGGTGTGAATACCCATTAAAATGATACCTACAGGTGCATGATCAGAAATAATGAGGTCAGCTATGTGTGCTTCTCGTATGGCTGAGAAATGATGACTACTAACTAGGAAGTAGTCCAAACGCGTCTGAGTCTGATGGGCCCTTGAGATATGCGTATATTCTCTTTCCATAGGATGTAAAGTGTGCCACGTATCCATGAGCTGTAACGAGCGTTCCAAGAATAGAATGCCATTGTCTGTCGGAGGCCGACCACCCCCCCCCCCCCCCTAAGATTTCGTCTCTATCCAGATTGTTATCCCGGATCGCATTAAAATCACTGCCAATAATGATGATTTGATCCGTATAAGAGGCCAGTAGGCTATACACTCCATGAAAAAATTTCAACCCAGGATTATTAGGAGCGTATATATTGCAAAGGATGTATGGCTGTTGGTGAATATCTGTGATGAGAATGAGGTATCTCCCCTCTGGTTCCTTTATCGTTTGCTTAACTGTGACAGGTGCATACTTTCCAATAAGTATCACTACTCCCACAGATTTAGTGGTCGCTGAGGCATAATGAACCTCTCCCACCCAACTTCTACATAATTTTGCATGTTCACTATCTGTTAAATGTGTTTCCTGTAGAAATGCAACACTCACAGATTTCCTCTGCAATGTAGACAGTATTTTAGATCGTTTGATGGGGGAATTTATACCACACACGTTCCAGGAATATAGTTTCAACCCGGCATTAGTCATTTACTTGGTCAGTAATCTATGTAGAAAGAACATGAAAAGACTTTCCCCCATGTAACCCTGATGAGAGCCCCCCTAGCTAGGGCCTCCATCTGCCAAAAGTGACCACCCTTTGAGAAAGTGAAAAGAGACCAGCATAACAACAAATTCAAAATTGCCAAGGTAACATTGGGATTTCATAATATCTCGGAGAACATTACCCCGCCCTCCCGCTCTCTCCCTAATCCCTCCACCTCAGCTCACTCAACAATAACAATAGTGGACAGCACATGTGCCAACTGTTTCCCCTCCCCCCACCCCTCTCCCTGTGTCTTCCTCTCAAAACAAACTGTGGTCACTGTGTAGATAGTGGCAACTAGATTGCGCTTCGTAAAGTAACCCAGTCAATAAACCAGGAGTCCTGTAAGACAGATCGCCTCCAAGTACACCAACCAAAGTCATATCGGCAGGATTACAGTTCCACAGGGCCATAGCGGTGACATATGATCAACAAAATTTCCCCAGTTGAGGGACCCGCAGCTGTATGGATGAAAACTGCATCTCCGCTCCCAACAATGGGAGTATGGGCATGCGAAGGGAGCAACCACCGGCTACCATACTCTGACAAAAAAATGCCACGACACTCGCCATTCAACACTGAGTTTGAGATCATCACCAGCATAGGAATCCATTGAAGGTAGACATTACAGGATCAAGGGAGCAAAATGATACGATAAGGAGGGAAGTCCTTGCAGTCCAGTAGCCAATGCTGTCTCTGGTTGGTGTTTCATGGAATAGCTTTACTACTATGTTGTACTCAAGCGCTGAGCTTCTTGCTGTTGCAGAAATTTTTGGGCAGCTTCCACTGTATCCAGCCACTGTGTGCCCCTCTCTGTAGTTACCCACAGATGAGCTGGGTACAGCAACGCCAGTTTTAGGCCCAGGGAGTATAGCTTGGAACAGATGGGAGCAAAAGTCCTACATTTTGCTGAGAGATCAGAAGAGAAGTCTTGGAATACCAAGATATTTTTAATTATGTGAAAGAGACTTGCCTGAATGCAGAAGACGCAGTATCTCATGTTTATGTGAATAATCCCATTGCCGTGCGACCCAGGCGATGGGTGCGGTCAATCCGTAGTGGGCCCAGAATTGTTGGGAGCTGAAGTTCCTGTGTTAGCCATTTTTCCAAAAAGGGTGCCAGGTCCCAATCTGAAATAGACTGCAGGAGGCCAATAAAGCAGAGGTTAGACCTCCTGGACCTATTTTCAAGGTCCTCAATGCGGTCTTCCTGCTTGGCAAGCTGTTTCTTTAAGGATGTCAGCGTCTCCTCATGCTCCCGGCAGCCATCTTGTTGGTCTGAGAGGTGCTGCTCTAGCGCTTGGAGTTGCGGCTCAAAGCCGGAAATGGTGGAGGAGAGGTCAGCGATTTGCGCTGAAATAGCCTGCAGGTCAGGCCGCAAGGCTTCCTGCACCGCAAGCTTGATGTCTGCGAGGGTAGTGTTTGATTGTGGCTTGGTGGGTCCTGGCTCCTCCTCCCCCAACACGGCATCTGGCAGTCGGGCTCTGTCTTTTTTTCTTTCTCCCGTTTTGCGCTGCGGGCAGCCATAATTATCAAGTCAGACTCTCACAATGCAACGGCGTTCAATTGAGGAGGTAAGGCTCCAAGTATAAAGTCACCGGTAACAGATAAATGCAGCAATTTGCTGTAGATGGGGAGCTGGAGAGAGGAGAGGGAGGGAAACACGTTTTCACTCCCTAAGGCATCACGTGATCTCCATGGTTATATTTTTTGTGATGAATTCAATGAGGGAGGATGGGTCTCTTTCTAAAATGACCTGGTGGGGAGTAAATTAGACAAATTTGTAGTTTTGGGGATTTGAATAGCCCGATTTCTATTTTCTGAGGGGGATTGATTTCTTGGGGCAAGAGTTTAAGGTTGTTTTGTTTTTGTTTTTTTTACGGCGAGTAGGAGACCACCTCCTCTTTTATTAGGTCTAGGAATTGAGAAGATGTTGTGTTTGTAGGGAGTTGATTTAGGAGTACTGTCAGTTTCCTTCAGCCCATGTCTCGGTTATTGCACATATGTCAGGGTTTTCGTCTAGGAGTATGTCGTTGAGGATGGGTGTTCTCTTGACTATAGATTGAGAGTTAAATAGAATGAGGGTAAAGGTAGTAAGGCCAATGAGTTGAGTGAGTGGGGTGAGAGTAGTAGAGATCTGGGGCGAGAGTAGGCGTTGATGAATGGAGATACTTTGTGGTTGTAGTATTTGAGGGTAAGTATTGAGTGAATAAGCATGTTTTGAGGGGGTTGGTATTTGTTGTATGATGCTTGGGGGATGTTTGAGATGCTGGACTGGGAGAGGCGTTGGAGGTAGGGAGGCAATGTTTATGGGGTGTAGGAGGGGTAGGTTTGTGTGGTATGATATTCAGAGGTGTGTAAGAAGGGTGAGTGTGTGAAGGAATACTGTTTAGGTTGTACTGGAGCGGGGGGAGGAGTAATGGGATAGGGCGGTTGACAAAATTGAAGTTGAATATAATAAAAGGTCTAATTAACAATTCTCTTACTTTAGTCAGCTTTTTGTTGAGGAGAGATGGCTGGAGCTGCACAAGGGAGCTGTACAAAGGGGCGTGCTAAGGGGCCTGTTCCTTGGTCGCGCTCCTTTGGCACGACTAAGGAGTAGGCCCCCTTAGTACGTGTCGCTGGGTGGAGCAGGCCTCAAAAGCCTCGGGAGTTGGCTGGGAAATGCAGCGGCGGCTTGGTGTGGCCTCCACTGACCCCGACGGGTCCTTGCCGATCGCGGTGGAGGGAGATGGACGGTCCAAGGGCATAGAGAGGACACGAGGTAAGGGCTGGGATTTAAATCCCCCTACCCAGCGCTTCTGGTGATGAGGTCTTCAGGGCGGGCCTCGTGTTGCTGGGTGGAGCAGGCCTCAAAAGCCTTGGGAGTTGGCTGGGGAAGTGTGGTGGTTCGGTGCGGCTCGGTGCGGCCTCCACTAACCCCGACTGACCCCGACAATATGATCAAATTTGAATTAATGACAGGAAGGGGGACAGTAAGTAAATCCATGGCTCTAACTCTAAACTTTCAAAAGGGAAACTTTGATAAAATGAGAACAATAGTTAGAAAAATACTGAAAGGAGCAGCTACAAAGGTAAAAAGTGTGCAAGAGGCTTGGACATTGTTAAAAAAAACAAAAAACATCCTAGAAGCACAGTCCAGATGTATTCCACACATTAAGAAAGAAGGAAGGAAGGCAAAACGATCACCGGCATGGTTAAAAGGTGAGGTGAAAGAGGCTATTTTAGCCAAAAGAAAGGATCCAACAGAAGAAAATAAGATAAAGCATAAGCGTTGGCAAGTTAAATGTAAGACATTGATAAGACAGGCTAAGAGAGAATTTGAAAAGAAGTTGGCCGTAGAGGCAAAAACTCACAGTAAAAACATTTTTTAATATATCTGAAGCAGAAAGCCTGTGAGAGAGTCAGTTGGACCTTTAGATGATCGAGGGGTTAAAGGGGCACTTAGAGAAGATAAGGCCATCGCGGAAAGATTAAACAATTTCTTTGCTTTGGGGTTTACTGAAGAGGATGTTGGGGAGATACCCGTTCCAGAGAATGTTTTCATGGGTAATGATTCAGATGGACTGAACCAAATCACGGTGAACCTAGAAGATGTGATAGGCCTGATTGACAAACTGAAGAGTAGTAAATCACCTGCACTGGATGGTATACACCCCAGGGTTCTGAAGGAACTCAAAAACAAAATTTCAGATCTGTTGGGAAAAATTTGTAACCTATCATTAAAATCATCCATTGTACCTGAAGACTGGAGGGTGGATAATGTAACCCAAATATTTAAAAATGGCTCCAGGGGCGATCCAGAAATCTACAGACCATTTAGCCTGACTTCAGTGCCAGGAAAAATAGTGGAAAGTGTTCTAAAGATCAAAATCACAGAACATATAGAAAGACATGGTTTAATGGAACAAAGTCAGCATGGCTTTACCCAAGGCAAGTCTTGCCTTCCAAATCTGCTTCACGTTTTTGAAAAAGTTAATAAACATGTAGATAAAGGTGAACCGGTAGATGGTAGTGTATTTGGATTTTCAGAAGGCGTTGGACAAAGTTCCTCATGAGAGGCTTCTAGGAAAAGTAAAAAGTCATGGGATAGGTGGAAATGTCCTTTCGTAGATTACAAACTGGCTAAAAGACAGGAAACAGAGAGTAGATTAAATGGACAATTTTCTCAGTGGAAGGGAGTGGGCAGTGGAGTGCCTCAGGGATCTGTACTGTGACCCGTGCTTTTCAATATATTTATAAATGATTGGAAAGGAATACGATGAGTGAGGTAATCAAATTTGCAGATGAAACAAAATTTAGAGTAGTTAAATCACAAGCAGATTGTGATAAATTGCAGGAAGACCTTGTGAGATTGGAAAATTGGGCATCCAGATGGCAGATGAAATTTAATGTGGATAAGTGCAAGGTGATGCACATAGGGAAAAATAACCCATGCTATAGTTACACAATGTTAGGTTCCATAGTAGGAGCTACCACCCAAGAAAGAGATCTAGGTGTCATAGTAAATAACATATTGAAATCGTTGGTTCAGTATGCTGTGGCAGTCAAAAAAGCAAACAATGTTGGGAATTATTAGAAAGGGAATGGTGAATAAAACAGAAAATGTCATAATGCCTTTGTATCGCTCCATGGTGAGACCACATCTTCAATACTGTGTAAAATTCTGATCGCATCTCAAGAAAGATATAGTTGCAATGGAGAAGTTACAGACAAGGGTGACCAAAATGATAAAGAGGATGGAACAGCTCCCCTATGAGGAAAGACTAAAGAGATTAGGACTGTTCAGCTTGGAGAAGAGATGGCTGAGGGGGATTTGATAGAGGAGTTTAAAATCATGAGAAGTCTAAAACGTGTAAATGTGTATTTATTCACTCTTTTGGATAAAAGAAGGACAAGGGGGCACTCCATAAAGTTAGCATGTGGCACATTTAAATCTAATCGGAAAAAGTTCTTTTTCACTCAATGCACAATTAAACTCTGGAATTTGTTGCCAGGGGATGTGGTTAGTGCAGTTAGTGTAGCTGGGTTTATAAAAGATTTGGATAAGTTCTTAGAGGAGCAGTCCATTACCTGCTATTAATTAAGTTGACTTAGAAAATAGGCACTGCTATTACTAGCAACGGTAACATGGAATAGACTTAGCTTTTGGGTGCTTGCCAGGTTCTTGTGGCCTGGATTGGCCACTGTTGGAAACAGGATGCTGGACTTGATAAACCCTTGGTTTGACCCTGTATGTCATGTTCTTATGTTAGACCCACCAAAATTATCTGTACCGTAGACTAACCGGCGTGCATGTTTTCGTGCACCTATGTTTTAAGCTCTGTAATTGAAAGAAAAAACAATATTTGTGTAAAAATCGATGCTATGTAATAAGTACAGAGAAAAGTTAACTATTTTTTCAAATTATTTCAGTTTTGATGCTACGGTCTGTGACAACAGTGGTTTCTTTACTGTTAGTATCATAAGTTTTTCAGTAATACATTGTAGCGTTTTGGATTGTTAAATATAAACAAATTGAACATAAAACTAGATGCAAAAACCAACAAAATCCTGAAAAACAAAACTCAAAAGATCGACTGTACGGATACCGTAAAATCTAAAAATGTAGTGGGTGTGGCAACACCCTAGACCCACCTTGCACATGTTTTCATGCACCTATGGTTTAGGCTGTATAATTGAAAGAACAACAAATATTTATGTAAAAATTGATGTTTTATAAATAGTACAGACAAGAATTAAGTATTTCATCAAATTATTTCAAAGTTTTGACAGTACAGTGTGTAATAAGTGGTTTCTTTTCTGATTACATTCATGAAAATGGTCAAAAAAGTGAATTCAAAGGTTGATAAAGTGGCTCAAAAACAAAATGACAATCAAAAAAGCGATCTGCTGATGTAGCAGAATTTCTAAGCCATGAGATACCACAGGCTAACACTGGCTATCAGCATAATAATAAATAGTACAGTATGCATGAATATGGGCAAGAAACCCGAGAATTTGGCGCTTGATAAAGTGGCTCAAAGTAGCTAACAAATAAATGACAATCAAAAAAAGTGATCTGTAGATGTAGCAAAGGCTCTTAGCCATGAGATAACACAGGCTGTCCTTGGCTGTCGGTATAATATAGAAAATAGTACAGTACAAGCTCACGTGCATAAAAACGTGCAAAGGGTACTTGATAAGTGGTTCAAAGTTGCTCAAAAACATGACAATAAAAAGATTGTCTATATATGTAGCAGAGGTTCTAAACCATGATACCACAGGCTTGCACTGGTGGACAGCCTAATACAGTAAATATTACAGTACAAGCTTACGTACATGAAAACCCATGCACAGTATTTGATAAGTGCTCAAAATGACTCAAACACACAATAAAAAAAGGTGATCTGTATATGTAGCAGAGTCTTTAAGCCATGAGATACTACAAGCAGATACTGAAAGTCAGCATACTACAGGAAATATGTAGAGTATAATTACATGTGCATGAAAATGTTCATTTTGTGGTTCTAGGGTGTCTCAATTTTTGTAGGGAAACTGAAGGGTCAAGGGGGTATCAAATTATCAGAAATTGAAGGTCAGTAGAAATGATTAAAAGTCAGGAAGATTCAACTTACTGCGATAATTTTTACCGATTGTGCAAGCATTTATAGTTTTCGAATGCATGAAAACCTGCACTCAGTGGGTCATGTGTCATGTGATAAGGGGATTAACACATCCAGAACATGCATCCAAACCAGCACGCAGCTAATAGCATTCATCACATGTAAATTCATGTTCATGAGTCTATTAGCTATTACCTACTTATGTAAAAAATAAATGTGCCCAATGCACACATTTTTACTCTCAAAAAAATAACACTTTCCCCAGAGTAGGCGTTAAATCTTGAGAAGCCCCAAGTTAACAGAAAAACAGAAAATACTCTTTCTATGGTTCCTCCGAATTAATATTGTAGTGAAGCTGACGTCATGGTATATATACCCCTGCAGTGACATCAGTCTGCCAGTATTCTCCATCTCCAGCAAATGGTGGACGTGCATCTCCCTATTGTGGATTACATTTAAAACAAAGGAAATTTTCAAAAGAGAACAGAATTATTTGTCCTACTTTTCTGTGTTGAGAATTCCTGAGGTGATTTCTTTGGATCCATCCCTCAGATGAATGCCTTGGTCTGGTAGCTGTTTTTTCAGCTGGCGTGGACTTAGTTGTAAAAGAAACAAAATAAAAACCAGCTGAAAGGCAAGCAGATGCAGGAGGCGAGGTGAAGGTCCTTACCCTCGTCCCCCATAACTGGAGACTGATCTTGTACTCAGTCAGGACAGGCTGAGCTCAGGTAAAGGAAAAAGCAAAAAGGGGAAGGGTAGTTAAATAGGGATTTCTCCCCCCCCCCCCTACCCCCAGTCTCCATGCTTGGCACACTAACCCAACGGTCGTTCCTGCCTCCAGGCGAGCTTAGGGGAAGTGGGCAGCTTGGTGGGTTGAGGAGCCTTTTTTGGCTAGGCCTCGCTCTTAGGCATGTCTTGTTGGCCACGTGGTAGGCCGTGGCGGTGTTTTCACTTTTCCTTTTTTGCATGCAACACTGCCATTTTCAATTCCGTTGCTTCATGCTTGTGCGTTCAGTTGTGCGCCTGGTTGGGTGCATAGGATTGCCTACGGGGTGCCCAGTTGTGCGCGCGCACACGCATGCACTTAGTTGTGCACACTATCTGAGTATCCTGGTGGAACTCAGTTTGTGCGGCTATCAAGGCACAGTTTTGAGCGCCTAATTTTGGGCACAGCTGGGCACATTATTGTCAATGTCTGTTAGAGAGTATTGACAGAATGGCGCCCAATGCAAAGAAGCCTAAGCGCCTTGCCCTGTGTGCCTTGTCATATTCGGTCATCCCAGCCTGGCATTCCCCCTAACTTGTGTCAACCCTGTTTGTGGAAGCTCAGGGATAATTTTCTCCATCTGATTTTACTAAGCCTGGTTCTTTCCAGCCTGGTGTGGGAATAGAGAAAGAGCTGGCAGAGGTGGTGCTTGATTTTGAGACTCCCCTAACTGGTTAGTGAGCGGGGGAAGATAGTTTAGTGGGTGTAGGTCCGATGCCCCCTGGTTTTGGTATGGATTTCTCTTCCTTTCCTTGGGTAGAATTATTTTAAGGGCTGCAATCCTTTCTTCAGGTATAGTCCCCAGTCTCAGCCAATCAAGACAAGTCAGGATCGCAGGCTGTGGATTCCCGCACCCGTGGTGCTTTGGGTAAGTGTTGGAGTAAGCCTAGCTCTGCTGGGGACCTCCCTTACAGGGAACCAGATGGCAAGGATGATGAAGCTGATCCTTCAAGATGGGGAAATTCCTCGGAGTTTGGCATTTCTTTCTTAGAGATGAATTACTGGCTCTTATTTCCCAGATGTTGAAGATGCTATGAGGAAAGGCTGAAGAGGTTAGGGCTGTTAGCTTGGAGAAGAGATGGCTGAGGGGGGATATGATAGAGGTCTTTAAGATCATGAGAGGTCTTGAACGAGTAGATGTGAATCGGTTATTTATACTTTCGAATCATAGAAGGACTAGGGGGAATTCCATGAATTTAGCAAGTAGCACATTTAAGACTAATTGGAGAAAATTATTTTTCACTCAACACACAAAGCTGTGGAATTTGTTGCCAGAGGATGTGGTTAGTGCAGTTAGTGTAGCTGGGTTCAAAAAAGGTTTGGATAAGTTCTTGGAGGAAAAGTCTATTAACTGCTATTAATCAAGTTTACTTAGGGAATAGCCACTGCTATTAATTGCATCAGTAGCATGGGATCTTCTTAGTGTTTGGGTAATTGCCAGGTTCTTGTGGCCTGGTTCGGCCTCTGTTGGAAACAGGATGCTGGGCTTGATGGACCCTTGGTCTGACTCAGCATGGCAATTTCTTATGTTCTTATGATGCTGGGAGTTACGGGGCCTGAATCTGTCTGAGCCAAAAAAGATCCCATTTTGATTTCATTGCGTAAAGCTTTTTCTTCTCTATTAAGGAGGCCATTCAAGAATTGATTGATCTTGAATGGGGCACCTTGGAAGCTAATTTTAAAGGAGGATGATGCTTGGAAGAATTGTACCCTCTGGATTCATCTGTGAGAGAACAATTGTGCTTTCAGAAGGTGGATGCGCTTATGTGTGCCATTGCCAAGCGAGCCACTATCCCCATAGAAGAGGGAGCGGCCTTGGAGAATGCAGAGGATAGAAGAATTCAGGCTATTCTTAAGCAGGCTTTTGAAGCAATGGCAATGAACTTGCATATAGCTTCACACCAGGTTGCATATAGCTTCCTGTTGCATATAGCTTCACACCAGGTTGAGAAACCTGGTGTGAATTCCAAGGTAGTGATGGAATCAATGCCTCCTTTTTGGCAGATGCAGGCTGCGATTTGGTTTGCACTTCGGCCAGGGGGGTGGTTTAGGTAATAGCGGCTAGGTGTCAGCTTTGGCTGAGAAATTGGTTGGCTGATACAGCCTTGAGGTCTAACCTTATGAAGTTGCCCTCTAAAGGCTCGCTTTTGTTTGGGAGTGAGCTGGAGAAAATGGCCAATAAGTGAGGTGGACCCAAAAAACAAGAAGATAGGCAATCTAAAAAAGCCGTGAGGTAAAACAAAGGAGATAGATGCCAGAAGTCTTTTTCAAATATTTATTGTGGTGGAGACGTATTTTAAAAACTGCCCGACTCAGGCTGAGTTTTGCCACACTTAAAGCGGCTGCCTCAGGGGCTATAATCAAATCATAAAAACATGAGAATTAATACAACAAAATTTAAAAACATAGAAAATGTATAAATATCTTAACTATACATATATATAAAAAGACATATAAAAGAAAACTTAAAAATGGTGACATGGCTCTGAAGATATAACTGAGCAATCATGCAACATGAACCAGATGCAGATTCAATTGAGGTTAAAATTTACCTATATGTATAAATGTCGACCAGCTAACCAGATTTGTCAGCAATAAACTTTTATATCTTTCGTTATGGTCTAGACACGCCCCCAGAATGATTGACAGTTTGATTGTCCCTTTAAATGTTTTCCAGTATTAGTACAACCACATTTGCAAGATTGAGTGTATATTAACTAGCACGTTCAACCACCGATGACTCCTCTAAGATTAAAAGCATTCCAATCAGGAACACGATATTAGACTATTTCTTTTCAGCTAGTTGTAGACCAGTCGGCACGGCGCTGCATAAGAGTCAATAATGAGACACACAGTAATAGGCATTATTATCAAAACATGTCACTGCCAACTTCCTTCACATCAAAATGTACATAAATCTTTTCTTTCAGTTTTATGATGTTTATAATATGCTTATCTTCATATTGGGCACCATTATATGAATGAAGTCTACAAGATTTTGTGTGTAATCATATACAACTTAAGGTTGGTTTAATACTGTTTTTTCTGACAAATTGAAGTAGTACTTGCTTTTCTAAACTGTTAGCAAGAATTCACTTCTGTTGACAAACTAAGTTTACACCAGTTATACAAATTCATATTTTTAATTTATTCCATTTTTTGTCATTTTTACTTTCATCATAGACATTTTTATATAATTAAGGTTCAGTTTTTAATGCATTTAAATATCTTCACAGACACACTCCGACTGTGGATGTCTTTTAGATAATATTGCATCATTGCGCTTGGATTTTTTTGAATGGTTTTCAGTCGAAACATGTATTTGAGGTAATAACTTCACTTTTTATTTTTGACAATTATACATAAAATATTTTTGATATAAAATATAGTGGTTATTCATTCTGGTTAGCTGGTCGACTTTTATACATATAGGTAAATTTTAATCTCAATTGAATCTTTATCTGGTTGATGTTGCATGATTGCTCAGTTAGGCACAACAGTTAGGCTCAGATAGGCACAACAGTCACAACATGCCATTTACACCAGTGCATAGGAAAAACAACGAAGCTTAACACTGGTATAAATGGCATGTTGTGACTGTTGTGCCTATCATGACGTGTGAACTGTTACGTTGTACTGTGGCAAGGAAACTTAATAAAAATAGGTTTCAAAAAAAGACATATAAAAGAAAACTTAAAAATGGTGACATAGCTCTGAAGAAAAAGTTCAAGTTCCACTTGAAAGCTACCTGGGGAGGAATGTAAATTCTATGCAGAACTTTGTATTGCGTTTCCCGAAGGAGCACATTCTCTGTACTTTTTGGAATTAATTGAAAGCATTTTGCCAAGTGCGCTACTGGGAGTTCAATGGCCAAATCCTGTTGCCACAGGTCAGTCAGTTTTTGTAGGCTGGATGCGGAGTCCAACTGTTGCAAGGCTTTTACTATCGAGGCACATGACACCTTTTGAGGTTGGAGATGGTTGCCTGAAGAAGCGTTGCAGAGGCTCATGATCATGATCTGTAAGCGGCATGCCCGCCCAGGCTTGCAGTGCATGACGAATTTGCAAGTAGCCGAAGAAACTAGAAGCCGAAATCTGATAAGTAGACTGCAACTCTGCAAAGGAATAGAGGTGCGAACCCATCTGAGCCAGCAGCTGTTGCACATGTGTTAAGCCCGCATTCTTCCAATGCTGAAAAGCAGAGTTTTCCCAACTTGGAGAAAAGGTGGGGAGACCCACAATCGTGGCCAAAGTCAAGGTTCTCCAGGATATCCGCAGGCATGAACAAAGTCTCTTCCATGCCGTACGGCAAGCTGTCAGATAGGGAAAATTTCGAACACTTGCAGGTAAGGAGGATCTTGGTGCTACTAGAATATTACCCAGGCTCCATGGCGTGCACCAGCTATTAAGCAGCTCCATAGGTATGAGACCCTCAGTTTTTCCGACCCAGTTACTGATGTGGCAAAGCAAAATAGCAAGATTGTATTGGTGAATGTGCGGACACTTAAGTCCCCCATCCTGTACAGGGCGCATCAAGGTGGTAAGCTTGATCCTTATTTTCTTATTACGCCAAAGAAAACGGCATAACGCTGTATGAATTTCAGCAATATGTTGACGGCGTATCCAAAACGGTATAATGTGCAGAATATACAGCCATTTAGGCAATTCAATCATCTTGAAAAGTTGTATCCGGCCAGTGAGGGACAGTGGTAGCTCCTGCCATTCAAGTAATTTTTTCTTCGTGTTCTTAAGCAAAGGTAAAATGTTAACAGCATATAAATAATTAATATCGATCGGTATGTGGACACCCAAATACTTCATAGTAGATGTAACCTATCTTAGCGGGAAAGTCCCCGGCCATTGACCATGCATACTACCAGTGACATCAATTGCTTCAGATTTATCCACATTGATTTTTAACCCAGAGAATATCCCAAATTGTTTCTGGAGGTTCATCATTCTTGTTAAAGAAGTAAATGGGTTGACCACAAAGGCGAGAACATCATCAGCAAAGGCGGCGACTTTGAATTCAACCGTCCCAATTTTTACCCCGGCTATAGCAGAGTTAGCATGTATGGCTCGTAACAGGGGGTCCAAGGAAAGTATATAAAGCAAAGCAGTGGGGATAAAGGACACCCCTGCCGGACTCCACGAAACAGTTGAAATGGGGCAGAGAGTAAGCCATTCGCCACTATAATGGATTGAGGGTGTTGATATAATTGCATAATATTTTGCAATATGGGACCTTGGAAACCAAATCTTTGTAAGACAGAAAACAAATAGGGCCAGGCTACCCGGTCGAATGCTTTCTCTGCATCGAACCCCACGGCCAAAGCAGGTATGTTATGAGCCCTACAATGCGTCATAGCCATCCATAAACTGAGTAGGTGCCGACTTGCTTTCCGGCCTTACACAAAACCCACTTGGCTGTCAGAAATTAAACAAGGCAAAATGCCACTCATCCGGGTTGCTAAAATCCTGGCAAACAACTTAACACCGTAATTAAGTAACAATATAGGTCTATAGGACGCAGGATTTAATGGGTCCTTGCCACCTTTTGGGAGCACCGTAATGTAGGCCCTCGTAGCTACAGGAGTAAAACCTTCTCAGGATACTACCGAGAAATAAGACCGCAGCGACTCCCCAATGGCACCCCCCAGAAGCTTATAATAATCGGCGTTTAGGCCATCCGGACCCGGCGCCTTATGCGCTTTACTGGACTTTATACCGTCCATAATTTCTTGAGTGGTAATCGGGGCGTTTTAAAAACTCCAACTGCTCGTTAGTCAAAGTGGCTATGGCCAAGTCTCTAAAGAAAGCGGCTTCCACTTCCCGGGCTTGTTCCTGGGAGTCTGCTGCATATAATTGCTCATAAAAATCTCGGAACACTTCACAAATGTTTGGTCCCTTGGTCTGTCTTATCCCATGTTTATCTGTAAGAGCAGTAACGAAAGTGTTACCCCTCTGTGCCCGAACTTGGTTTGCCAATAGTTTCCCCATTTTATTCCCAACTCTGTATAGTTTATGCGAATGGTATAATAAGTCTTGTTGCGTCCAACGATGAATAAAGCTATTTAGAGTAAACGGTAAATCTCTATAGTCTTTCTTAGTTTGGGCCGTAGGATGAGCGATAAGCCTACATTTCGCTTTTTGGACTGCAATCCCCATGTCAATGAGTTGTTTATTCGCCTGCTTCTTTTGCCGAATAACATACGCAGTGATTTCCCCCCGCATCGTGGCCTTACCCGCCTCCCAGAACAGTGATGGAGTCTCCTGATGCTGCTCATTATGCTGAAGATATTCCTGCCACTTATTGTTAAGATATGTTTGAAAAACTGCATCATCTGCAAGATGAGCCGGGAAGCGCCACCTAGGCTGCGTTCTCCATGGTCCCCCCATGCCTACATCTACCCAAATCATCGCATGATCTGAACATTCCGTTGGTCCTATATCCGCCCGTCCAATCTTTGAAAAACAAGGGGACGATACCAATATATAATCTATTCGTGACATAGACAGATGAGCCCTTGCTACATGGGTGAAATCTGTTACCTCTGGGTGGAGTATTCTCCAGGGGTCTAGCAATTGTAGTTGTTGACATAAATACGGCAATCCCTTGTGAAGGGAAGCCCGCACGCTTGGCCCCGGATTCGAACGATCTAAATGGGGATCCATCACCTGATTAAAATCACCAGCTAAGAATAATAATCCACGCTGATGCATAGATATAAGTTGGACTAGATTGGTGAAAAAACTGTGTTGGTAGACATTCGGGGCATAGATACAACAGAAGGTGACCATTTGTCCAAAAAGGTACCCAGTCACCATGACTTAACAGCCCTCTGAGCCGGCAAGCACATTAGTATGTTCAAAAACCACATTCTTCCCTATCAAGATAGCCACTCCCGCTTTCTTATGTAGTGCCGGGGAGTAATATACCTTACTGACCCAATCTCTGGATAATTTTTGACTCTCCGCATCCGAGAGATGCGTTTCCTGTAAAAACGCAATTTGTGCCTTCTGCCTGCGTAGTGACTGCAAGACTTTAGCCCTTTTTACGGGTGAACTAATGCATGCCACATTCCATGATATGTAGCGGACTTGCTCAGCCATATCCTTGCACAGGTAAGTATAAAGGAAAACGCTGAACAACTATACAAGCCCCCAACATGGTGCCCCCCTCCCAGCCTAGGGGGGACATATCAGGACCTCTCATGAAATCCCTCCAAACTAGCTGCTCCTCATCATATGATCCATGAGTTCGGCCTTCAACCATAGACCCAGTCACACCAACCCTAATGTAAAACATTGCTATATCCCCTTCCCCCTCCCCACTTTCATTCACCACACACCCACGCATCTCCCCCGTAAAACGGAGGCTGGAGTCCACCTATGTACCTGTCCGGCTCCCCCGCCAGAAGCAGACTAGCAGACATGAGTGAATACCCAAGGGCAACTAGAAATACATAAATCTTGTGTATAAAAGGAACAAACTCAATGTCCAACATAGAACTGGAAGCGTCATGTTGCCTTGTAATTTAACTTCAAGGAGCGTCCCCAAGTCCGGTAATAAACTGTTTAGCTGCCGCCACAGAGTCAAAACTTCGCCGTGCCCCTCTGTGTTCCAGCCGGAGCTTAGCAGGATATTGCAGAGTGAACTTGATTTTCCTATTAAACAGATCTGCACAAATAGGAGAAAATTTGCGGCGCTTGAGGGACACCGCTGCAGAATAATCTTGGAAAATCATTATTTTGTGACCTTCATATAATAGTCCTGTGCAACTCCTATAAGCCTGCAAAATTTCAGTTTTATGACAGAAATTAAGGATTCGAGCAATTACCACTCTGGGTTTGGGGCCTTCAGGTTTCTTGATCCCCCAAAGGTGCGCTCTTTCAACTACTATCTTGTCAGCTAATGCGATATGCCCAACTCTGGGAGCAGCCATGTTTCTAGTAATTTCGCTAGTTCTCGATCCGGTACTGATTCAGGTATCCCCACTAACCTTATGTTATTCCTTCTTGACCTGTTTTCCAGGTCTTCTACCTTGTTTTCCAGGGTGGAGACTTGTTTCATTAAAGTTTCCTGCTTCTGCAGCAAATGCTGCGTTTCTGTCTCGACATCCGCTATCCTTTGCTGTGTATCTGCCACTTGAGTTTTAATCTGTTGCAGCGTTTCATTCCCTGAATTGATTTTCTGAAGTAAGTCACAGAATCTGGGCTCCAAAGCGAGTACCACTGCTTGGGATACCTCCCCTACCAGATCTGCTGAGTTTACCGGTGCCTCCTGGCTGCTAGCGCACGGGCTCGGCGGGCCGGCGGCCATTTTGGAATCGGGTTGCCGGCCCGTAGTTTTTTCTTTCCTTTGAGGTTTTGCAGACATTCTGCATTCGTTGCGGGAGAAAAACGACACTATCGTTTTCTGGGCTGGCCCCGAGGATTCTGGCGTCGCCACGGTGCGTTGCAGAGGCTCGAAAAGTACTGAGTTTCGGCGGGGGAACTGGGAGCGTGGTCTGCTAGCAGCCTTACCCGCTCATCAGGTCACGTGGACTCCCTTTATATGTCTTTTTATATATATGTATAGTTAAGATATTTATACATTTTCTAAGTTTTTAAATTTTGTTGTATTAATTCTCATGTTTTTATGATTTGATTATAGCCCCTGAGGCAGCCGCTTTAAGAGTGGCAAAACTTGGCCTGAGTCGGGCAGTTTTTAAAATGTCTCTACCGCAATAAATATTTGAAAGACTTTTGGCATCTATCTCCCTTGTTTTACCAATAAGTGAGATAAGTCCCGGGTTCTTCGTTTATCAGAGGATAAGAAATAGGCACCGTGCTCCGTAAGCACGAGAGGTCATACTAGGGGGTTCAGACGTTTTTGACCCTACAGAGGAGTAGGTTTTCAGAGAACTCGACCTGTGGGTAGGTCTCGGTCCTTTCATCCCAGGCAACCTAGATGGTACTCAGGCTCGGATAGTGGAGCAACATGAGACTCCCAATGAAAGTGTGCTGACCCACCTCTGGGAACAGGAGATAAGGTCACCTATCTCTTTTTTTATTTTTATTTTATTTATTTATTTATTTATTATCAGAAGTGGGTCGAAATCACATCAGACCAGTGGGTTCTGAGGTGATAAGAGATAGTTATGTCATGGAGTTTCAAAGTATTCCTTGGGATGTGTTCATGGTGTCTCCTTGCAACTCTCCGCAGAAGAGACAAGGCAGTGGAGTGTACGTTGTCAAGACTTAGCCTGCGGGCTGTGGTTTCAGTGCCCATGTCTCAAGAAAATATGGGCCGATATTCCATTTATTTCATTATGCCCAAGAAGGTGGGCTCTTTTCATCCTGTCCTGGATCTCAAAGGAGTCAGCCGTCCTTTGCATGTGGCTCATTTTCGCATGAAAACCTTGCACTCAGTGATAATGTCAGTACAATCGAAGAAGTTCCTGATATCTCTGGACTTGTCCGAGGTGTACATGCATATTCCCATCTGGCTAGAGCATCAATGATTTCTGCGTTTTGCAGTTTTGGGTGCCATTATCAGTTTCGAGCACTGCCCTATGGTTTGGCCACTGCGCCCAGAACGTTTTACAAGGCTATGGTGATGGTGGCAGTGGAGTTGATAAAGGATGGAATCCTTGTGCACCTTTACTTGGATGACTGGATGATTCAGGTCAAGAGTCTGGAAGAGATCCTGTGGGTCACGCGCAGGGTGATCTTGTTGCAGGAGCTAGGTTGGGTGGTGAACCTGGCCAAGAGCAATCTTCAGCCATCACAGTCACTGGAGTATCTCCGTGTCCAGTTCGACACAAAACAGGGCAGGTTGTTTCTGCCGGAGGGCCATATTCTGAAGCTTATGGCGCAGTGCGTCTATTTACGAACACAATACACCCGACAGTATGTTCCTATCTACAGGTGCTCAGATTGATGGCATCCCTGGAGGTGGTGCCACCTGGAGGTGGTGCCATGGGTGAGGGCGCATATGCGCCCTCTTCAGCACACTCTGCTGTCTCATTGGAGCCTCAGGACTATTTGATTTGGCTTTACCTGCTGATGGAGGTCTGCACTCAACTGCAGTGATGGTTAAAAGTGGATCATCTAAGAAAGGGGATTTCCCCAAGATCACCGGACTGGCTAGTACACATGACAGTTGTGAGCCTTCAGGGTTGGTGAGCTCACTGTCAAGAGCTGACAGCTCAAGGGCTCTGAACTGCAGAAGAGTCTCTCTGGAACATCAGTCGGCTGGAAGCCTCTGCAGTGCGATTGGCATACTTGCAGTTCAGTGACCGATTGCAGGGTCGAGCCGTTTGGATAATGTCGGACAATGTAATGACCATGGCATACATCAATTGGCACTGAGGAATCAAGAGCCAGCAAGTGTTGCAGTAGAAAGACCAACTTATAGAATGGGTGGAAGTGCATCTTTAGGAGTTCTTGGACTTGCACATTACAGGAAAAGACAATTGTAGAGTATATTTTCTCAGCAGACAGCATCTGGATCCAGGAGAATGGGAATTGTCAGATGAGGTGTTTCAGCTAATAGTGAATTGTTGGGGCTTCCTGTTTTTGGACCTGCCGGCAACTTCTTGCAATGCGAAGGTTCTTCGCTTCTTTAGTTGCAGGAGAGATCTAAAGTCCTTGGGCATTGATGCCCCCATGCTGGAGTGGCCAGAGGGCAAGCTGCTGTATGCTTTTCCCTCGTGACCCATGTTGGGCAGGATGATTTGGAAGATCGGGAGTCACAGGGGTATAGTGCTTCTGGTGACACCAGATTGGCCCAGGAGACCATGGTATACAGATTTGTGAAGACTCCTGGTGGACTCTCCTCTCTGATTTCTGGCACACAGGGATCTGCTTCAGCAGGGGTCTGTTCTTCATGAAGATATGACTTAATTTTTGTCTTACGGTGTAGCCCTTGAGAAGGCTCAGTTGCTGAAGCATGGATATTCTACTGCGGTAATTGCCATCTTGCTACGAGCAAGAAAGTTCTCCACTTCCTTTGCCTGTGTGCGGGTTTGGCGCGTGTTTGAGGCTTGGTGTGAAGATCGAGGGGTTCTTCCTCATTCCGCTCATTATGGGATTTTTGCAGGATGGATTGAATAAAGGGTTGGCCCTTAATTCATTAAAGGTACAGGTGGTGGCTCTTGCCTGTTTTTGAGGTCTGGTGAATAGTGGACCATTGTCGGCTCAACCAGATGTGGCCCATTTTTTGAAAGGAGTGAAGCATCTTTGTCCTCCCTTCGGGTTATCTTTACCCTTGTGAGTCTTAATTTATTTTTGTATTTTTTAGCGGGCCCTATTTTTCAGCTGATGCGTAATCTTTCCTTGAGTTTACTGACCTTGAAAGTGGTGTTTCTTGTGGCAACTTGTTCTGTATGTCGAGTATCCGAACTGTAGGCCTTGTCTTGGCAGGAGCCGTTTCTACAAGTGACTCCAGGGGTGATACAGCTTTGTACAGTTTCTTCTTTTTTTGCCAGAAGTGGTCTTGGATTTTCATTTGAATCAGTCCATTTCCCTGCTGTCTCTAGACAGGGAAAGGGATGAGGAGTTATATCGCCTGTTACGGCCCTTGGATGTCAAGAGGCATATCTTGAGGTATTTGGAGGCTTCTAAACCTCTCAGGAAGATGGATCGCCTGTTTGTGCTCCATGGTGGAAGTAAACAGGGTGAACTGGCATTTCAGGCTACAGTAGCCCGCTGGATGAAGGAGGTGGTCACGGCCGTATATGTGGATGCTGACCAGCCATTACCTAGTCAAGTTAGGACTCATTCCACTAGGGCTCAGGTAGTGTCATGGGCAAGGTTCGATTGTTGTCTCCCATTGATATTTGCCGAGCTGTGACATGGTCCTCTTTACACACCTTTTCCAGGCATTATCGCCTGGATGTGCAGACCTGGGAGAACACAGCCTTCACATGTGTGGTTTTGGCAGGAACACAGGCAGCCTCCCGCTCTGTTCGCGAGTAGCTTTAGTACATTCCACTGGTCTGAATGCTAAGAAAGGAGAAATTACTACTTACCTGATAATTTCCTTTTCTTTAGTACAGACAGATGAATGCATCTTCTGCCCTTGGCTGCCGAATGGTTGTGCTATGGTCCTTCTGCATGGCTGCGTGTTACAGGGAGCACTGGTAAGTGTCAGTCTACTCCGTAGACTAGTGTTAATGCACTCCTTGTCTGAGTTCAGTGGTTTCCTATTAGCTGAGTGCTGGAGTGGTTGTCTGTTAATAATCAAGTTTTTGTTATTCTGTCCACAGTTGGCTTTTGCAGAGAATACTGGCTGGCTGATGTCACTGCAAGCGGTATATATTCCATAATGTCAGCTTTGCTCGATCTCCATCTGCTGGTAAAGGTGCATAACCCACTGGTTCTGGATTCACCTGTCTGTACTAAAGAAAAGGAGATTATCAGGTAAGTAGTAATTTCTCCTTTTTAATGCAGTGGCTCATTTGGCTACTGTATCACGTGTCTGGGAGAGGTGGATGGGCGCGTGTTAGGAATGCAGGCGCCCAGTTTGGATGCACTGTTTTAGCACGTCCGAATTGCCTTGGCTTGACTGTGCTAACCCTAATACTCTCCCTTGTACAACTCAATCTCTCTTCTAGCAAAATTAAAAAAGCAGCTAGAAAGGAAACAGGAAATGTGCAGACACAAAATCCTAAAGAAATCAAACATACTCACTAAACTGAGTCAAATGGTCTGGAGCTATTTCTGATGAAACAAGCCAGCTCCTTTCTCTCTGGTGATAAATAACAACAGATAAGATTACATCTGCATTCCTTGTCCAGCAGTGCACCATTATATGCACATGTGCAGTCAAATTGGGAGCAAAACGTGCAACCATTGTTACCAGTTTTGTGAAGGGAATTAGCTATAAGGGTGGTAACAATGCCAAAATATGTAATCAAAATTGCAAATGAAATCCCGAGGCACAGGAAGTATCTCCGCTTTGTGTTTGTGCAGGCTCACTACCAGTACAGACTACAAAGTACTGCTGTTTGGCTTCGCATCAGCTCCTCGAGTCTTCACCAAGTGCCTGGCAGTGGTTGTAGCGCATCTCAGAAGTCGGGGGGCGGGGGGTACATGTGTTCCCTTACCTTAGATGACTGGTTGGTTAAAAGCAACTCACGCGAAGGAGCGTTGAGTGCTTTGACCCTTACCGTGCAGGTGCTGCACTCTCTGGGATTTATCATCAACTACCCAAAGTCCAATCTCTGTCCATCTCCCCAGCTGGACTTCATAGGAGCCAGGCTGGACACGTCTCAGACAAGGGTGTTTTTGCCCCGCTATTGGGCTCTCGCCCTGTCCTTGCTGGCGGCCTTGGTGGGCGGCAGTCAGCAGGTGACTGCTTGTCTATTACTTCAATTGCTGGGCTACCTTTATTTAAAAATTTTTTTCTATACCATCACAACGGTTTACAGTGAGGCACATAAATACATCTTTGGTAAATTGTATAGGTTAGTACTATCTCTAGGAAGTGCCATTAAAGTCCGGTAACAAAGTTTCATAATAAATACTATTTGTAAAATGTTATAAATCTTGTCCTTTTCCATGCTTATCAGATTTAATTGCATGTATAATTCTATCGTAATGTATATTTTGTTTTAGTAAGACACACATATTGAACAATGAGGTGCTGCGTGCTGATGTTCTGCTGCCGGATTTCATATTCACTATTCTCTGTTTTCTTTGTAAAAAGCTTGTTTGAAAAGCCAGGTTTTTAAACTTTTTGAAAAATTTGAAATCTCTCTGTAGTCTAATTTCTAAGGGCAGGGTGTTCCATAGTATTGATCCGGCTAATGATAAAGCCCTATCAGCTGTCACCCCCTTGGCCTGCATCTGCATGCGCAGGACACAATGGACTCCGCGGTCGCAGTGGCAGCAGGCATTCCAGGACCTCGGGGCTTATGTCTCCATCATGCAGCCCCTGAGGGTCTCCCTGTCCTGGTGGGAGACTCTCTCCAATCTGGAACAGGGAATTCCATTCCAACCTGCGCTGCCTCAAGTAGTTGTTACCACTGCTGGGGGGGCGCATGTGGACAGCCTTCACACATGGGCGCTGGACAGCTAAGGAAGCTCTGTGTCAGATAAACTTCCTGGAGCTTTCGCAATTTGCTACACGCTTTGGGCAAATTTGTACACTCTTTTGGTCCTATAAAGCATTCCTGATTTGAACAGACAGTCCGGGTAGTAATGTGGTATATTAACAAACAGGGAGGCATGGGATTGTTTCTCCTTTGTCAGGAGGCGGTGCAGATCTGGTCTTGGGCTCTGTCGCAGGGTATGTCCCTACGAGCGATGTACCTAGCTGGGGCGTTCAACGTACTGGCGGACCACCTGAGCCGCTCTTTCCAGCCAAACAAGTGGTCCTTAAATCGGGCAGTAGCAGCCTGGATTTTCTGCTTGTGGGGAACTCCTGATGTGGATCCTTTTGCCTCCCCCTACAGTTGCAAAGTGAGCAACTTTTGGTCCCTCTTCAGGACAGATGGATGCCCAGCCTCCGATGTCTTTGCCCTCCATTGGGGCACAGGTCTCCTGAGCATGTATCCTCCTATTCTGCTTCTCATTAGGACTTTCCTGAAGCTCCAATGGGAACAGGGAACCATGATTCTACTGGTGCAATACTGGCCCAGACAAGTCTGGTTCCCTCTCCTTCGAGACCTGTCGACAAGGACTCCCATCAGCCTGGGGACTGCACCCGACCTGATAACTCAGGACTGGGGCATGCTGTGCCACCCCAGCCTCCTGGCTTTGGCCTTGATGGCTTGGATGTTGAGTGCCTAGTCCTTCAGCCCCTGAACCTGTCTGATAACATGTCCCAGGTGCTGGTGGCTTCCAGGAATATTTCCACCAGGAAATCTTATAAGTTGAAGTGGAAGAGGTTCTCAGTCTGGTGTGAGGAATAGGGCTTAATTCCATTCATTTGCCCAGTGCCAAGACTTCTGGACTACTTGTGGCACCTTTCTGATTCTGGGCTCAAAACCACCTCGGTCAGAGTCCATTTAAGTGCAGTCAGTGCTTACATAGTGGGGTTGCTAGCGCACTCATTTCAGTTCAGCCTATAGTAGGTCGCTTTATGAGGGGCCTGCTTCAGCTAAAGTCCCCTCTGCGACCTCCTGTTGTGTCCTGGGATCTCAACATCATGTTGGTGCGGCTCATGTGTCCTCCTTTTGAGCCTATGCACTTCTGTGAGCTGAAATTTCTCACCTGGAAAGTCTTTTTCCTGATGCCAGTTAGTTCGGCCCATAGGGTAAGTGAGCGTCAGTCCTTGGTTATGTACCCACCCTACACGAAATTCTTTCATGATCGTGTGGTCTTGCATATGCATCTCAGGTTCCGTCCATTGTGCTATCCACGTTTTTTATGAGGCCCCATTCCCACCAAGGGGAATGGGCTCTACATATATTGGATTGCAAAAGGACTCTGGCCTTCTACTTAGAACGCTCAGCAGGCCATAGACAGTCCACCCATTCATATCTTTTGATAAGAATAGAATGGGGGTTGCTGTGGACAAACAGACCTTATTCAGCTGGCTAGTAGACTGCATCTCATTCTGCGCAATCGAGCCCTCGACTAGAATGTAGACAGCTGGGTGGCTGGTGGGCGTGCGGATTGCCTGGTAACATGCCTACCTGGTGCGAAGGTGGCGGACCTCACGCATCACCCAGATAGGATTTTAGACAGTGCTGGGGAGGAGCCGGCTGTCGTGGTACACATGGGCACCAAGGACATAGGAAAATGTGGGAGGGAGGTTCTGGAAGCCAAATTTAGGCTCTTAGGTAGAAAACTAAAATCCAGAACCTCCAGGGTAGCATTCTCTGAAATGCTCCCTGTTCCACGCGCAGGTCACCAGAGGCAGGCAGAGCTCCAGAGTCTTAATGTGTGGATGAGACGATGGTGCAAGGAAGAGGGATTCAGTTTTGTTAGGAACTGGGGAACTTTTTGGGGAAGGGGGAGTCTCTTCCGAAGGGATGGGCTCCACCTTAACCAGGGTAGAACCAGACTGCTGGTGCTAACCTTTTAAAAAAGAGAGAGAGCAGCTTTTAAACTAGAACAAAGGGGAAAGTAGACAGTCACTCAGCAGCGTATGGTTCGGAGAGAGGTATCTTCAAAAGATACTAATGATGCATTAGAATTAGGGCATCCAGACAGTGAGGTTCCAATAATAAGAAAAGTGGTCCAAGTACTTGTAATTAAAAACTCACCTGAGCTAAAAAAAATTCTAACTTATCCCTATCAATTAAAAAGCAGAATGAAAATACAAACAAAAAACAAACTTTGAAATGTTTGTATGCTAATGCCTGAAGTCTAAGAAGTAAGATGGGAGAATTAGAATGTATAGAATTAGAATGTATAGACTTAATTGGCATCTCAGAGATATGGTAGAAGGAGGGCAACCGATGGGACAGTGCTATACCAGGGTACAAATTATATTGCAAGGTCAGAAAGGAGCACCCGGGAGGTGGTGTGGTGCTTTATGTCCGGGATGGCATAGAGTCCAACAGGATAAACATCCTGCACGAGACTAAATGCACAATTGAATCTTTATGGGTAGAAATCCCTTGTGTGTCGGGGAAGACTATAATGATAGGAGTATACTACCGTCCACCTGGTCAAGATGGTGAGACTGACAGTGAAATGCTAAGAGAAATTAGGGAAGCTAACCAAATTGGTAGTGTGGTAATAATGGGAGACCTCAATTACCTCACAAAAAGACGTCGCAAAAGCCAAAATTTTTTTAAATTTTTATGTGCATAGAATTTATCTCGAAATGTGGACCATCATACCACCCTTGGTTGATTCAGGCAGTAAGCCACGCTTTCAACCACAACGGGTCACATTTAATCATCGGTCCAATACAGTCTTTTGAATTACTTCAATTTTCTCTTTTATTAAATTTTACTTTTTTTGTCGTTTTTTGTCCATTTATAATATTAGGGTAAATGTATTTGAAGCGGAATTGCCTTACTTGTGCGGAGCGCCGCCGCGCTTCCGAACTTTTGTCTTCACTTACTTGTACGGAGCGCCACCGCGCTTCCCAACCTTTGTCTTCAATACTGCCGTGCTTTATAGGCGAAGATTTCCGATTGAAGGTGCTCATATGACTAAGAGTCGCTCATACGACTCATACGTTGCAGCCCTGTCGAAATCTGCAGGGCTGCAACGTGGAGTTCCCTACACATATTCACCACCCATTACTGCTTGGACAAGTATGGTCGACAAGGTGGTAGTTTCGGCCAGTCTGTCCTGCGCAATCTCTTCCAGACTTAAACTCAACTCTTCCTACCTAAAGCCCCCTGCTTGGACCAGGTGTCTCCCTACTGCCCAACAGTACCACAGTTGTTGTTTTGCCTATTGGCATCTTGTTCAGTATCTGTTGGTCTTAGTTGTTGCTGGGAACAGCCTGGAGTTTGGTATTCACCCATCTGTGAGGACTACCATCCTGCTTTCCTAGAAGAAAGCGCAGTTGCTTACCTGTAACAGGTGTTCTCCTAGGACAGCAGGATGTTTGTCTTCATGAAACACTCTTGCCACCTTGCGGAGTTTGGTTTGATTCTTTTTGTTTTATTTTTCACTTATATTTTTCTATGTTATGAGACTGAAGGGGGACCTCACGTGGACTCGCAGATAGTGGCATGCTGGACATGCTCAGTGTGCCAAAGCTCCTAGAATCTTTGACAAACATTTTCCGTGCCGGGCTCCATCTGATGTTGTCACCTATCTGTGAGGGCTAACATCCTGCTGTCCTAGGAGAACACCTGTTACACGTAAGCAACTGCGCTGTCTCAGCTGGTCTTAATGAATTTCCTAGCAACAGCTAGAATAGTTTAAAATGTTATACCGTGGACATTTTACAATACATTTTGTTATGTGTGGGAAAGTAGATACAAAATAAATACAAATGAGAGCATTTATCTGGAAAACAGTATATTTAGCACATTGGAGGTTTGTTAATGAAGTCATAAAGTTATACATTGATAACACCATTTGTCTCATGGTACAATTATCCTTTATTCTCAATTCTTAAAATATATTTTGTATTTACATTTTTTTTTACATAGCAGTGCTGCAGTACCTCAGTATTTCACTATATTTTGAACTTTATTATATTGCTTTATTATATGTACAGAAATACATGGACAATTACTTTGGGACAGATGTACTATGCATTTTTTTTTTTTTATGAACACAAAATGAGGAAAACCCTTTAGTATTTTTTCCTCTTGTAAGACTATTTTGTAGTTGTTTGCTTTATATACTGTGGAGAGTATACTGCTAATAAATTATTTTAAATTGCTGAGGTATTTTTATGCAAAAAACTTTGTGCTTATCACTTTAAAGAAACACTACACAAATAATTTAATAGTAGAAAATTTTTTTTTCACTGTGTGCACAATCAAGCTGGGGAATCTGTTGCCAGAAGAAATGGTCAAGGTGACTAGCATAGCAGAGTTTAAAAGAGGTTTGGACAAGTTCCTGGAGGAAAACTCTGTAAAACATATTAGTCAGGTAGACTAAAGAAAGCCATTGCTATCTCTGAGAGTAAGTAACAAGAAACATCTACTTTTTGGAATCTGCTGGATACTGGAGCCCAGACTGACCATTGTCAAAGACAGAATGCTGGGCTCAGTGGACCTTGGTCTGACCCAGCATGGCATGGCTTATGTTCTAATTGTAATAAAGATGACAATTTCATCATAGTGCAAGGAAATGCATTTGAAATTATATTTTAAATTATAATAAGATTCTTTCCAGTTTCATTTCAAGGGAGATAAAATTTAGATATTGATAAATGTTTTGTTGTCTTTTGTGGCTTTTTACTTAACAGTTTTTCTTTAGTTCTTTTGTCTCTTTCTATTTTACATGCATAGCACGGCCAGTTTAGGGAGTCTAGAAGTCTGTTTGATGAAATATTCCTCAGTCCACCGGAGGTATGGAAATGTTCTTCCTAGTTTGGGCTTTGTTATGAAAAGGTTTCTGCTGGCAAATCATAGTGGCTCTTTTTATATTAAATTACATATGTTATTTTTACATAGAATTAACACACAAAATGATATGATTATACTAAATCATGAAAATTACCAGAAAAGGACTTTGAAATTAACTGCTGTCTTGTTCTGTCAATAACAGTAATTACTTGAACATAGGTGATTGTTTTTTATGTAACTGAAAGGTGATAAAAGTAAAATGTTTAGTATTCCTTAATCATTAAAAATAAATTCTTAATTAGCTCTTTAAGGTATTTTATCTTCTAATGACTTGTTTGAACAAAAAAAACTGCAGTTAATATATTGAAATAGTTACAGGAGGGACAACCATTTTTCAGTCTCAAAGAGCCTGAACTTCTGTTGATACATTGCAAATAAGGTCATGCAGCACAGTGCTGGAATTGACATACATTTAAATGTCCAATGCAGAAAGACATCATTGCATATTAATTGTTTATAGTGACTGAGACAGAAAAGCTTAAAATCTTGGAAGTGTATGGCTATAGGCAGGTTTCATGATTCTATGCCTCTGTGTTGATTCGTGAGGGGCTGACAGTATCTGTGTTCTTGTTGTGAAGTGGAAGAATACAGAGGTACTGCTGTTACCTCCATTTACTATATGTACAGTATGTGGCCTCCACAGTTGGCATATAGGGGAATGGGGTATTGGAAACAGGGCCATCAGAAGGAGCAGACAAGATGGACATCATCCCAGGATGCAAGGGTGTCCTACTGCCCCTGAAGTGGCAAGCTCTCTCCTGAACTCTTATATGGCCGCTAGCACTCGACCAGTCACACCTTCTGGGGCCTCACTCTCCCCTCAGTTTAGGATGCTAGCTGTCCCAGTGATGGAAAGATCAGGTTTTAGGCGGGAGTAAAGATTAGTAGACTAGAACGGAAGGAAAGAGATAACTTATAGGGAGCAAAAGGAGAAGAAGGTTCAGAGAAGGAGATAAATTTGGGGAGAGGAAGATATATTTGGAAGGGGAAAAGGCAGATAAGTAGTAAGAAATAGAATTACAGGATCTTGTAGAGTTGTGGCCAACAGTTGAATTTTTGTTTTATTTATTCAAAATGCATTCTTCCAAAAGGTTTCAGGCTCATCAAGGTTTTGTTTTGCATACTTTTGTGATGAGTTTGTAAATAAGTTTCCTTCTGATAACTTTCTCATACAAATCAGTTTTGTATAAGCAATGCTGTACTGTGGACAACTATTGTGTTATCAACTAAAACTTTCAGGTCATTGCAGTGATCTGTGTGGTCTGTTATGCAGATCTGACCAGTTTTCGGGCAGTTATATCAGAGATTTTTCTTGGTCCTTCAGTTCTTGACTTCAACAGTTCCATATAGCTTCCATTTCCTATCAGTGTTTCTGACAGTTAAAATTGTAGCTGCAAGCATTTCAAGATTTTTTTATAGCCTTGCCCTGCTTTGTAAATGTGAATTATCTTCATTTTTAAATGTTCAGACAGTTGCATAGAGGAGCCCATGGTTGTTTGAAAGTAGACAGAACAACAGTCACAACCTGAGAGGTTAGTAGGGTCAAAGTATTTTGTTCAACCATGGAATTGTCTTCACCTGATTAATTGAAGGCCTAATATGTCTGTCAACCTTTTTGGCCTTATTAACAACTTAAAAAAAAAAAGAGTAGTAATGAATCAACTGGAAGGGTATCCAAACCTTTGCACGTGTGTTCATACTTTCATTATTTTCAATCTGTTAAAATTTTCAAATAGTAATTTTGCATTAAAAATTTGCAGAAAGATGTATTTCTTTGTGCTTTGTAGAGGTTGTGCCAACATCTGTTCACAAAGAGATTCATTAAAACATACAATTGATTAGGTATGCCTAAACTTTAGCATACAACCGTACTACTATAAGAGGAAGATGCCACTTGTAGGTAATAACATTTTCTAGATGTACAGGAAAGCATCATAATACTGGATATGTGTGCTTGAAAATATTGCCTCATCATCACCTACTTTTAGGGATGGTTTCCATCTGTATTTCTTAAAAATAAGTAAGTAAATAAATAAATGTCATGTTATACTATCTTATAAACCAGACAAAGGAAATAGTTCACTGCTAGCCAGATTCTGACTTCAGATTCCTCATCTTTAAAATTGGCTTGACACACATCTGTCCAAAATTGTATAGGTGTTTGCCTTTAAGCCCTTCACCCTGAGTTAGTGTCATTTAATTTGAAACTTCGGTGATGGAAGTTGTAAAAAATTTAAACTTTTTTACCCACCTTTATAAAAGTTCAGCTTGAACTGAGAAGTTGTGGTTGTTGAATTCCCTCTGAATACTTAATGCTTTGAAAATATTTCATACCCTAAGCTGCACTGTATGACAGTGAAACAAGAGCAAGATTTTCCACCAGTTCTTTATCTTTATTACAGATTTATAAATCGCCTATAAATATTCTAGGCGATGAACAAGAAAACAGTCATAAAATGCATACAACTTACAACACATTAAAGACAATATAATAAAATAACAAAATAACAATCAATGCTGTTTGTACTCATAGATGATGTCACAATGTACTCAATGATACCACACTGGAAACTTCCCAAGTTGGTACCGCTTAACATTATATGGACCACCGCTGTTTCAAAATGTGGTGGTGATGGTAACTCCCAAAATATCGACCATAACACCTTTACCACTTATGCCATTGCCTCTTGCAATGTGTCTAGTCTCTGGATGAAGGAGAATGCGAGTGCTTCATTCACCAGCTCAAACATATCCATGCCCTGATCTCTATCAAAATAGAGCTCAAACCCTTTATATGAAGTAATATTTCCTGATGCTACTCCTGAGTATACCAACTTTTATAGGAAATTAAATAGCCATTTTCTTGTAGACTTAAGAGTTTGATGGCTATCGCAGGGTCCCTTTTTCTTTCCTGCCACTGCTGCTAAGATTGAAGCTGCAATTTTTCTATTCTTATGTGACTGTGGTTACTATTTCAGCTATTGGAGCAGCATGACTTTGTGTGGATGAAAAAGGTGTTCGATGTATTTATAGGTTTATAATAGAAACTCACAGCTAAGTGGTATTTCGAGATCATTTATATACAAAGCAGTTTGAAGGATGTTTCTCTGAATCAAGAATGTACTATAGCTTGTATAACTTTTGTATGATTTGTAAGAAAAACAAAGCATTAATGATGTACAACTTAGTCCTCAAGCCAGAGTGCAATTTCAAGACAGTTGCTACATATATTAGCATTCTAGAAATTCTCGGTAAAATTAAGCCTTTGTTTTCCATTTTTATTTCTGTACTGCCTTTTTTCCCGAAGCCATTTATTTAGAGTATGTTGAAGAGCTAATTACTGTTGAAGCAAATGATCAAGAATTTTGTAAGCTTTGCAACTGTAGGTATAACATGCAGACTATGCAACAAGTCTGTGTGAAATCTTGTGAAACATTTAATTTTAAAATTCAGTGGAATAAAATCATATTCCATATTTGGTATGCAAAGCTTTTTAAAAACTGAAATCTAGATTCATTTTTGCTTATAAGAAATTTACTTTTTTATCAGGGTCAGGCATATCATTAATCTAATTATCCATTAAGGCCCCCTGTGTACTAAGCATTCTTCCCATAGACACAAAAAGGGATAAAAGGCCCAACTTTGTAAATTTAGAGGTAAAATTTAAGACCCATACACATTTGCCGGCATGCGTACATGGATGTGACAATTTTATAACGTGTTATAAGATCAGCTATACACTTATACATGTGTGCCGGACTTTATACTGACGCACGCAAATGCCGACTTGAGCATGTAAGTGGTAGGGAATTTTAATAGATACATGCGTCAACACAATTACCTGTTTACCCAGTTCGTTTTCAGTTCACCCCAGTAAAGGAAAGGGCTACATAAACCCCCTAGCTAACTTGCCTCCCTATTATCCTATTAGCCCTGACTCTTAAAAACCCGCTGACTAGCCTAGTTTTTATTTTATTACTTACATGCCACAGAGGACCCTGGCGTGTGCTTGGGCACGTAAATGCTTATTTGCGGACTTCAAGCCACAAACTTGCCCATGTCCTGCCCCTTTTATGCTATTTGTGCGTGTAGCAGGAGATAAGCGCGTATCCGTGCGGGTTTTAATCTGAAACATTTTTATTATTTGCATAAACAAACGCTTTGTTTCTGATGCATTCTTGAGCAGACTACAGTAATTGAAATGTACATAAGTAGCCCCATCCCCGTCCTCCCCTATCCCCAATCCCCCCCCCCCAACCCCCTTGAATCAAAGACTCAAGTACCACACTGTGTCAACCAGAAACAAAATAAGCAGTGTCAAAAGGTCCATAGAAAGTACTGAAGGTGTATAAAATTGTTAATTGTTCAAGATCAGACTCCTGGATCTATATGCAGGAGTGCCTGAATATACGGGTCCCATATCGACAGAAATTTCCTTCGTTGGAGAGGAGAACATTGGGAGTCCATGTCATCCATTCGCATCATGTGGTGAAGGTGGTTGCGCCGTGCCCAAAAAGACAGGGCTTCCGCACCCTTCCAGCCCAAAAGTATCACTTTTTTCCCCAGCAGGCTTACTTTCTGGACAAATAAACGAGGTCCAGTACCCCGAAACTGTAAGGGAGGGATGCAGCCAAAAAGCAACAGCAGCGGGAGATATGGGAATCGAAACTCCCAGCGGATCCGTGGCATAACTGGGAGTACGGCCCCCAAAAGCGAGTTATGGGGGGATTTGCCCAAAAGGAATGGGACAGCGTACCAATGCTTCTCTGGCACTTCTCGCAAGTAGCAGAGGGGGAAGTCCGTGCAGGTTTTCAACTCTGCACGGCGCACACCAGATCGCGTGATGTGCTTATCTCCCGGCTTTGGCATGTCTCTGGGTTTTAAAATCAAAAAACCCAGACACATGCCAAAGCCGGGAGATAAGCACATCACGCGATCTGGTGTGCGCCGTGCAGAGTTGAAAACCTGCACGGACTTCCCCCTCTGCTACTTGCGAGAAGTGCCAGAGAAGCATTGGTACGCTGTCCCATTCCTTTTGGGCAAATCCCCCCATAACTCGCTTTGGGGGCCGTACTCCCAGTTATGCCACGGATCCGCTGGGAGTTTCGATTCCCATATCTCCCGCTGCTGTTGCTTTTTGGCTGCATCCCTCCCTTACAGTTTCGGGGTACTGGACCTCGTTTATTTGTCCAGAAAGTAAGCCTGCTGGGGAAAAAAGTGATACTTTAACTGTTAATGTGCAAATTATTTTATCAGGCAGGATTTAAGCCAGTAGGACATTTTGAGTTCACAGTTAAATATATTTCTATACATTGGGGGAATGTATGTTTAAATAATTTTTCTTTTGGCCTGCAAGTCTTAGTTGCTTTTATCAGAGATTTTTTTTCCTGCCTTATATAGATGATACTTACAGGAAATATGTTTCTTAAATATTAATATAATTTTGTGATTTTATAAATTGTGAAATGCTATTTTAAGATGTGTATCATGTAATTTATAACATACATAATATTGCAGGGCCATGATGATAGTGGATTATAAATTTTAATGACTTATGTTAGGTAAAGCAATAAATACACAGGCTGAATTTGCTTAAAGCTGTTTTTGTTTCTTTCCTTCATAAAAATTGCTGTTTTCAAGGTATTTGAAATTGTTTGCAGAGAAATTCCCCAGATGGTAAATTACAGCCTTAAGTTATTTTATGCCTATATTAATGTCAACTTGTAAATCTAGGAGGAAGAATTTCCACCGAGGGATGACTTCAGTGATGCGGATCAACTTAGAGTGGGCAATGATGGCATCTTCATGTTGGCATTTTTCAGTAAGTAGGGTCTATATATTATTTCTTAATGTCACTCGTGGCTTATTTTATATTGAAATGAAGATTTGTGATGGATAATGAGGTAATAAAGTTTGGTTGCGAGTAGGGTACAAGATAAATATATGGGTAAATGTTGATGCAAGACTTAAACATGTAATCAATATGAAATTTGTTTACTCAAGGTGAATTTACAACCAAATATTTTTGTTATCTTATGTGATTTCTTATTTATTTGAATAGTTTGTATAGAGCTACGTGAGTTGCTGTGGTTCAGGACAAGACCTTTGGAGCCTGGCTATATATATAATAATAACCTTTTTCTTACAGTTAATTGGAACCAATGCTGAGATTCTTGGGCCATGAGCCTTCATTCATAACTACCCTGGTATTTTTCCTGTATTTTAATAAATCCACCCTTTCACTGTGCTTATTCTGCTTATTGGAGCAACTGGCCTGAGGCAGTGTGTGCTGTACACTAATGTTCCTTTTGGAACTCTGTATCATGGGCTCTAATTTCAGCAATCAGATGGCCTTGATTCCCTCTCACCCTTCCTTAGCTGAGTAAATCTTAAAACACCAAGATAAATGTGCACATTTAAGTTTTAAAAGTAAAGATACTCTGTTGGTAAAGAAAAATATTAAGAACTAGTGCCATTTTGTTTCGAAGAGGAAAGTCAACAATTATGTTCCTTAAAAACAACCTGAAATTCAGTGATTTTGGGGTAGATATTCAGAAGCCATTTAGACGGATAACTTTATCCGTCTAAATGGCAAGTTTTGGGATATTTAGACAGTTATCTGTTCAAGTTATAGCTGGATAAAAAAGGGGTGTTCCGGAGCGTGTCAGATTTACCCGACTAACTTAGCTGATTTTCCACTATAACTGACTACGTTAGCTGGATAACTTTAGACGTGTTTTAGAGCAAGTCTAAAGTTATCCGGCCTTGTGTGGCCGGATAAATTTACACTTAACTGGCTATAATCAAAAGAATATAGCCGGTTAAGTTGTGCTTAAGGTTGAAAAACATAACAAAAAAAACCCCACCTCTCACATCTTGAGCCTACAGTCCCAAACCTGTCCCCCACCAATTGAGCTCCAAAGGCCCTGAGGGATCTAACCTACCACCCCATCCCTAAAGCGCCCATTGCTAAGTTAAAAATTCAGAGCTGAGAGTCATTGCTGCTCAAAACCCCTCCCTACTCCCTTGCTCCCAGTTCCTGATATTTCCTAACCTACAGGTCGATACTGTAACGTGCGGTTGAAGATTTCCCGTCTGTAACGTGCTGGGAGCGCACAATTCGGACGCGTAAGGCGATTCAGCGATACAGTCTCCAGTTTCACGCGTCCTTAGCGCTTCTTAAAACAGACGCATAACCCTTTCCGCACGCAGCATGTATATGATATGTAAATGAACGAATTAGCTGTATAATGAAGGAATTAGCTATTCCCCTCCGATACTGTGACGCGCGCTCAGATTATCTCCTTTGTAACCCGCTATTTTGCCGCGTCCTTAACCTGTTAGTTTACCGCTACCCTCTACTTTGTGTTAGTGTGGTGTTAGTGGTGGTGTTAGTAAATGAATGCCCGTGGTGTTAGTGCCCGTGATGTTAGTGTGGTGTTAGTGGTGGTGTTAGTAAATGAATGCCCGTGCGATTTCGGCGCTCATGCCTTGAGCGCCGAAATCGCACGGGCATTCATTCGCTGCCGGTGGGGGCTGTGCATTCATCCAGGCAGAGGGAGCCGGAGGCCGCTTTCGCCGCCTTGAGCGCCGAAATCGGGAGGAGGGGAGAAGGGACTATCGTAGCAGGCCCGAGCCTTGCCACTTTTTCAGTTTTGGTTTTTTTTTTTTGCTTCGGGAGGAGGGGACAGGACTGGGGCTGCACCGGAGACCGGACGGGGCCAGGGCAGGTGAGCGGGGGCTGGGAGATAGTTTGCCGAGCATCGGGGAACATAACTGTCCACTTCCTGGTACCTGTCATTTCAAATGTCATTTGAAATGACATTTGAAATGACAGATACCAGTGCAGCCGTGAAGCGTTAGGCCCGCGAACCCAGGATACTGTATAGGCGCTCTATACAGTAAAATGGGTTGCGCGGGCCTAACGCTTGCCAAAGGCTTCGCAGCCGCGGCATGCATTTGCATGCAATTAGAGAGTATAGAGCGGTAGGTGAAGAGAACTGTGCGTGCGGGGAACGAGGGTGCGCCTGACACTGCCGCACTGTTTCTACCGCGGCCTTAGAGTATCGACCCGCTAGTGGTGTTCTCCAACCTATTAGCTGGCCCTTCTATAGAGATATAAATAGGTGCACACAGTGAGGACCTCCCCAGAGGCGCTCTCTTTGTCTTTACTCCACTCCACTCGCCCGTCTCCTCTCCCTCTCTCCTCTCCTCTCCCCTCCCCTCCCCTCCTTCTCCCCCCAAGCTCAGAAATAGCCAAAATGCAATTCAAAAAATGTATTACAAATTGCATAATGGTCATTTCGGGCATATCGCACAGCCTAACGCTAGGAAAAAAGGTGTAGTTATTTCTGGCGTGATGGTGTGATATTGCCCCTCATGTAACGAAATCCCACTCACTCCTACCTGATCCGGCCCCTCCAAAAAATTTGCATTTGCGCCATGCGTTATTGTTCATAATGCATGTGTTATGGCGTTAATGCGTGTGTTAATGCCATAATGTATTTTGATGAATGACCCTATTAGGCAACTAACTTAAGAGCCAACATTTAGAGGCTAAGTTTTTTTTATTTTTATTTTTTTATTTTTTATATATCATCAGCTCTTTGGAGTCTTACTACAATGGACTGTGCAGATGAGCAAGTTTAAATAGAGGACAAAATTGTTCCCGATCAGCCAACAGTACTGCAACACATTTTTGCAATGCTTACATGGGTTTGAATAACTTATCTTTTGCTTTAAAAGATTGGCTTCTATGCCAGTATCATTTCTTTTTCCCAGTCATTTTTTCAGTAGCCATAGCACATATTTGCTGTTTTATGGCTTATGGTCTGTGCTTAAAAGAAAGTGGGGGGTTTTTTTGTATTGTTTTTTTCACTCACAGGGCTTTTGCATGCCATTATCTTACTGCATTCCAGTTTTCTACCTCGCGTGAAAGCAAGCTAAAATTTAACTCTGACATTAGTAGGAGTTTTATTACATCAACCTCTAAAGCTCTTAGGGGCTGATGCAATACAGTTGCGTAGAAAGCGGGCGCTGAACAGTCCGCGCCCGCTCTAACGAGCCCCAGGCGCCCCCAAGGGGGGCGCCATGGAATATTTAAGTGAGGGGGTCTCATTAGCAAGGAGGCGCTAGGGTCGCCTGAGTGACCCTAGCGCATCCTTGCTAACGCAAACCCAATCAGTTTTCGTTACTGCCGTACGCCGGTAACGAGAAACAGCGGACAGCTACGAAAACTGACGCCGATAAATCTGGCATAGGTTTTCATGACTACCGTTCGCCGCTAAGGAAAACCGATGCGATAAACTCTGTGTCGGTTTTCCTTAGTGGCGGTCGGCCGTCACGAAAACCAACGCCGGGTTTATCGGCGTCGGTGTTCGTGGCTGTCCGCCGGTAAGAAATACTCTGTTTTCGTGATGGGTCCGACTGTTAATTTTTTTTTTAAACTTTTATTTATTTTATTTTTCATCCTACTTAATATCACAACGATATTAAGTAGGAGGCAGTAGAGAAAAGCATTTTTTTCTGCTTTCTGTACTTTTTTTTTTTGATGCGCACAGCTATTAACGCCTGCTCCAGGCAGGCAGTAATAGATGACAGTTAAATGTGCATCAGAGATGCACTTTTTTTTTTTTTTTTGCATCGGGAGTGAATGCCTAATAGCCTCATTCACATACATTTGTATGTGACGATCGCTATTAGATTCACTCCCCATTGGACGCTCGTTGAATATGCGCTAATCCCCTTATTGCATTACGGGCTTGATTAGCGCCTGTTCTACCCGCATCCGACTGCAGGTTAACAGTGCGCTTGGCTCAGCGCACCGTATTGCATCGGCCCCTCTGTGTGCCTGCCAAGCTTTGTCGCATAGTCCTTCTAGACAAGCTTTCACTGAACTGTCTTGTAACATACATTTTTATATCAATTGGTGATCTGCAGCTGCCATCTAGTGACAGATATATGAATTACAGCAGATTAAGTCAAATGCACTAATATGAGAGAAATACCTTTGACACATTATAGTTGCCAGCATTCCAGCCCTCTTCTGGCAGTTTTTATACTTTCTATATAATGTAAAGTTAAATGTTTCCCAGTGGAACTACTATGATTGTATTAGCAGTTTGTGTCATAAGGTTTAAAATTAACAAATAGTAGAGAATCAGAATGCCAGTACAATGGTACTACAGAAGCTAATCAAGAAATATATTGTATGTTCAATAAAAAGATCACCTGAAATATATATTTTGGTTTTTATTTGTTAACCTTCATGTCTATGCATTCAAATGGACTAACAGCAATCACGCTACTTACTACAGTTTAATAACTTGATTATGTGCAGGTCTCTTGTTTTTGTCCATGAGCCAATAGCCTGACTAATGGATTTAAAGGGCTAAGTGTTTGTATGATGTTACAACAAATTGTTAAATTAGGAAACTGCACTTGCAGCTCAGTTGTATATTAAAAATATCTTCCTAGTATGTACTAATAAGCCAGACCATATTTATTAGAGATTTTCTTAGGGATAAGGCAAAATTATCATTTTATGCCAAAGCAAGAATATAGCTTTGGAGGATAACTTTTAAACAAATGTGAATGGCGGCTTATATATGCGTATATGGTTGTTAGCAGATCTACGCAAGTATTTTATAACCTGCATGTATGATATATACTCATTTTATATAATACATTTCTCTCACAGGACAAGCAGGATGGTAGTCCTCACATATAGGTGACATCATCAGAATGGAGCCCAGTCAAGGAAAACTTCTATCAAAGTTTCCAGAACTTTGACTGGCCCCTACTGGGCATGCCCAGCATGGCAATAACCCTGCAGCCAGCAGGGGTCCTCCTTCAGTCTTCTTTTTTCCGCGCTGCAGTAGCCTCGGGTTTAGGAGCTCTGAAAAGATTCCTGGCAGGAATTTTCCTCACGGACTAATTTATTTAAACTTAAATTGCCCCACAGGGGTCCCTCCTCTAACTTTTCTCAGGCCGTGGTACTCCGGTAAGTTTTTTGACCGTCTTTCGTTGATTACCGTTGAGTTTGGCCCTCGCGGCCTACTGGCCGTCGACCGTACCGCGGCTTGATTTTTTCTATGGCCATGGCATCGGGGTTCCGTCGGTGCCCGGACTGTACTCGCACCATGTCTATAACAGACCCCCATGGAGTCTGTTTAATGTGTTTAGGCCATGAGCATGATGTCCTGACTTGCACCAAATGTGCCCTCATGACACCAAAAGGTCGCAAAGCCAGAATGGAGAAGATGGAACTCCTCTTCCGTGCTCAGACCCCGACGCCGTCCATTGCATCGACGTCATCGAAACCGGCACCGTCGACATTGCACCAGCATCGTCCACTGTCCGGTGACCATCCGCCATTGACGTCCTTGCGGCCATCGACGCCCGCTACTCCCCCTCAGGATCAAGGGAATGCAGGGAGAAACATCGCCATCGACATCGTAGGACTCGGACCATCGAGGGAGCGAAATCATCGACCTCGCCACCGTCCGAGCCACCATCAAAGAAGCCCCGTCCAGGAAAGGCACCGATCATTCCTGCGACCGGGTCACCAAGGCCACCCTCACCCGATCGGGGTTTGGGAGTTGCGATTCCACCTGTAAAGGTGGTCCCTCCGACTGTGGCTCCGCCTCCCTCTTCTGTCACGGAGCTGGGGCTGCTTGCTTCAGGTCTCCGAGAAGAACTGGACTGGCTGGTCCAGGAGGCCATCGACAAGGCGATGCGACTCCAGGTCCCTTCGGCACAGACACCTGCACCGATTGTGGAACCAGTCATCGACCTGATTCCAGCAGCGCTGGCACCGCTGCTATCCCAGATGGAGGCGCTCATAACCACCCTTCCACCGGTGGTTCCCGGGTCTCCGATGGCTCCGGTGTGCTCCCCGTTGACAGCTTCATTGGGAGGAGAAACACCGTTCCGCATTCCTCCTTCGGGAGTTTTGCCCCAGCCATCGATGCCAATTCGTCCCTCGCCACCGATTCATTCATCGGGGGCGATACGTACATCGGCGCCATCGATGTTTTCGATACTGGCACCGATGCCCTCCAGGCCGTCCACAGTGCCCCCGGCGATTCCTTCGATTTTCTCAGAGCCTCAGCTGGGGCCTTCGGGTATCCAACCCCCTTCTCGTCCTACAGGTCAGTCTGCTGATCCTTATGACACCTGGGGTGATGATACTTCTTCAGACACCGATGACTTACCTTCACCTCCCTCTCCTACTGAAAGTAGAAAGCGTTCTCCTCCAGAGGACCTTTCTTTCATTACTTTTATGAAGGAAATGTCTGAGTTGGTCCCTTTTCAGCTTCAGTCTGAGCAGGATGATAGGCACCAAATGATGGAATTGCTCCAGTTCCTGGATGCCCCTAAAGTGATCACTTCTATTCCCGTTCATCAAGTTCTTCTTGACCTCCTCAAAAAGAATTGGGAAAACCCTGGATCCATTGCCCCAGTCCATAGAAAAGCTGACACCACCTTTTTAGTGCAGTCAGCCCCCGGCTTTCAAAAATCTCAGCTCGACCACCACTCAGTTGTGGTAGAATCGGCTCAAAAGAAAGCAAAAAGGATGAAGCCTCACTCATCTATCCCTCCTGTTAAGGAACACAAGCTCCTAGACCATATTGGTCGACAAGTGTTCCAAGGGGCTATGCTCATCTCCAGAACTGCTGCTTACCAGCTGTAAATGACCCAATACAATAGGGTCATCTTCAAACAGATACAGGACTTCTCTGAAAACCCTGCCTGAACAATTCCAAGACCAGCTTCAAATCCTTGTCAACAAGGGATTTGAGGCAGGAAAGCATGAGATAAGAACAGCTTACGATATCTTCACCATCTCTACTAGAGTGTCTGCAGCCGCCATTTCAGCAAGACGATGGGCCTGGCTCAAATCTTCTGACCTTCGCCCAGAAGTACAAGACAGGCTATCTGACCTACCATGTGTAGGAGACAATCTGTTCGGTGAGCAGATCCAGCAAATGGTGCCTGAATTAAAGGACCATCATGAGACCCTTAAACAGCTTTCATCAATACCTTCCGACTTCCCCTCAAGACAGCCCTTCAGAAAGGACTCTAAGAAGTCATTCTTCCGTCCAAGGAAGTACTGTCCTCCACCAACAAGGTCCCGAACTACGAGGCCTTATCAAAAGCCTCAGCCTCGCCAGACCCGAAAGCAAAAGCCACAAGCAGCTCCCCAGCCGGGGCCTGCTTCAGGTTTTTGACTTTCACTTGGAGAGCAGCAGCCTGATTCCTCTGCCAAGCATACCAGTGGGAGGTCGATTGTGCCACTTTCACAACATGTGGCAATCAATCACAACCGACCAAAGGGTGCTAGCAATCATTGCTCAGGGTTACCACCTAAACTTTCTTGCTCTTCCACCGGACTCACCACCTCTGCAGGTGTGGAGAGTATCCGACCACTCTGTCCTTCTGGAGCAGGAGGTTTCCCTTCTCCAGTTAAGAGCAATAGAACCCGTCCCACTCTCGCAGCAAGCCCTAGGGTTCTATTCCCGGTACTTTTTGATCCCCAAAAAATCCGGGGGGCTTCGTCCAATTCTGGACCTACGTGCTCTCAACAAGTATCTCCAGCGGGAAAAGTTCAAGATGGTAACCTTGGGCTCGCTTCTACCTCTTCTACAAAGAGGAGACTGGCTCTGCTCTCTGGACCTCCAGGACGCATGCACACACATTGCGATCACTCCAACTTATTGCAAGTACCTCAGGTTTTTAGTAGGCACAAAGCACTATCAATATCGAGTGCTTCCTTTCGGCCTAGCGTCTGCACCACGAGTCTTCACCAAATGCCTCGTAGTTGTAGCAGCTTTCCTCAGGAAAGAAAGTGTGCATGTCTACCCCTATCTGGATGACTGGTTAATCAGGGCTCCAACCCAGCAAGCCGCTCGGTCGTCCCTCGATTTCACCCTACACACTCTAATTTCTCTAGGATTTCTTGTCAATTACGGGAAATCCTATTTAATCCCATCTCAAAACTTGTCGTTCATTGGGGCAGACTTGGACACTTTACAGGCAAAAGCCTTTCTACCTTGACAACGAGTGCTAACACTCGTGGCCCTCGCTCACCAGTTGCAGTCTCAACATACAGCAACAGCTCGCCATTTCCTCGTCCTGCTAGGACACATGGCATCCTCCGTCCATGTTACACCAATGGCCCGCCTGGTCATGAAGACTCATGCATTGGACTCTGAGGTCACAATAGATTCAAGCTGTTCAGCCTCTGTCGACCATTGTCCACATCACCAACTCACTCCGTCTGTCTCTCGCCTGGTGGAAAGATCAGACCAATCTCCTCCAGGGATTGCCTTTTCAAGTGCCAGATCCTCAACTCATTCTCACCACCGATGCTTCCAACCTCGAGTGGGGAGCCCACGTGGACAATCTACAGACACAAGGATCTTGGTCTTCAGAGGAAGCCAAACATCAAATAAACTTCCTAGAACTTCGAGCAATGCGATATGCTCTCAGGGCTTTTCAGGAACGCCTATCAAATCATGTCATCCTGATTCAGACGGACAACCAGGTGGCCATGTGGTACATCAACAAGCAGGGAGGCACAGGCTCCTTCCTCCTGTGTCAGGAAGATGCGCAGATTTGGGCGGAAGCGCTCTCCCACTCGATGTACCTCAGGGCCACCTACTTGCCGGGAGTGGACAATGTCTTGGCGAACAAACTGAGTCGCGTCTTCCAGCCACATGAATGGTCTCTCAACCCCTCGGTAGCGACCTCAATCTTTCGCCAATGGGGATACCCCCAGACAGACCTCTTTGCGTCTGCTCAGAACCACAAAGTGGACAATTACTGCTCCCTCATTCGGAGTGAGCGCTCTCTCAGCCCAGAGATGCATTCTCCCTCTCGTGGGCGACCGGTCTGCTCTATGCATTCCCTCCACTTCCTCTTCTTTTGAAGACTCTCGTGAAGCTACGTCAGGACAAGGGAACCATGATCCTGATAGCACCTCACTGGCCACGCCAAGTGTGGTTTCCCATACTCCAGGATCTCTCCATCCGCAGGCACATTCCCTTGGGAACTGACCCGCATCTGATCACTCAAAACGAAGGATGCCTACGCCGTCCCAGTCTTCAGGCCTTGTCCCTGATGGCATGGATGTTGAAAGGTTAATCCTTCAACCACTTAACCTTTCAGATTTGGTTTCTCGTGTCCTGATTGCTTCACGGAAGCCTTCCACAAGAAAATCTTATTCCTATAAATGGAAAAGGTACACATCAAGGTGTACTTTGCAGTCCCTTGATCCCTTTTCTTGTCCAATCCCAAAGATTTTGGACTATCTCTGGCATTTGTCAGTCAGGTCTAAAAACCTCTTCCATCAGAATGCATGTCAGTGCGGTAGCCGCCTTCCATAAAGGTGTCGGGGATGTACCTATATCAGTACAACTCCTCGTAACATGATTTTTAAAGGGCTTGCTCCATATCAAGCCACCTTTACGTCCTCCGGCCCCTTCTTGGGACCTTAATCTGGTTCTCGGTCGGCTCATGAAAACTCCATTTGAGCCTCTTCACTCCTGTGACCTAAAATATCTCACATGGAAAGTGATTTTCCTTTTAGCTATCATGTCAGCTCGCAGGGTTAGTGAGTTACAGGCCCTAGTTACCTATCCGCCTTACACTAAACTCCTGCAGGACCAGGCGGTACTCTGCACTCACCCTATGTTTTTACCCAACGTAGTTTCGGAGTTTCACATTAATCAATCCATCATACTACCTACTTTTTTTTCCCAGGCCCCATTCCAATCCAGGGGAACAGGCTCTGCATACCCTTGACTGTAAACGGGCTCTAGCTTTCTATCTAGACCGTACACTTGCCCACAGGAAGAGCACTCATTTATTCGTCTCTTTCCATCCCAACAAATTAGGGCAACCTGTGGGTAAGCAGACTCTCTCCTCCTGGTTGGCGGACTGCATATCTTTTTGCTACCAGCAAGCAGGCATTCCTTTTCAAGACCGTGTTAAAGTACACTCTGTGAGGGCCATGGCGACTTCAGTAGCACACCTAAGATCGGTGCCGCTTCCTGACATTTGCAGGGCTGCCACCTGGAGAGCGCTCTCCATACCTTCGCAGCCCACTATTGCTTGGACAAAGCCGGAAGACAAGATTTCATCTTCGGCCAGTCTGTCCTGCGTAACCTATTTCCAATGTGACGTACCAACACCCTTCCGCCTGCCCGGGGGGTTCAGGATGCCCTCCTACCAAATTCCACCCCAGTTGTTGTGCCTGTTGCACGCCGTTGGGTTCATTTGGTGCATGTTCGGACATCCTCAGCTTGTACTCACCCATATGTGAGGACTACCATCCTGCTTGTCTTGTGAGAAAGCAAGTGTTGCTTACCTGTAACAGGTGTTCTCACAGGACAGCAGGATGTTAGTCCTCACGAAACCCGCCCGCCGCCCTGCGGTGTTGGGTTCGTAACGTTTTGTTTTATTTTTTCGGCACTGCCTGTAGCTATCAAATAAGACTGAAGGAGGACCCCCGCTGGCTGCAGGGTTCGTGCCATGCTGAGCATGCTCAGTAGGGGCCAGTCAAAGTTCTGGAAACTTTGATAGAAGTTTTCCGTGATTGGGCTCCATCCTGATGATGTCACCCATATGTGAGGACTAACATCCTGCTGTCCTGTGAGAACACCTGTTACAGGTAAGCAACACTTGCTATCTCTACCCTGCAACATACATTCATATTTATTTTTTTCTCCTAGGACAAGCAGGATGATAGTCCTCACACGTGGGAGACATCGTCGGATGGAGACCAGCACGTAAAGCTTATGTCAGAATTTCTAGAACTTAGACTAGATACACTGAGCATGCTCAGCATGCCCTATACCATGCATCCCTGCAGGGCTCGGATCTCCAACCAGAGGCACAGGAAAGACTCGCTGACCTGCCATGAACTGGAGAGAATCTCTTCAGAGATGAGGTGACTGATGTGGTGGCCCAGTTGCGGGATAAACATGAGACCCTCCAGCATCTCTCCACCAGCACTTCAGACCCGCCCTCCTCAGCCAGGAGGTCTGTGAGACAGGGTCAAAGGAAGTCTTTCTACCGCCAGAGCAAGTACTATCCTCCGGCCCTTCGCGCCCGTTTGCAAAGAGTGAGCTCCCATGGCCATCCCAAGCAGCAGTGAGCTCCCAAGCTCCAACTGGTGCCCCAGCCAAATGCCGGGATGAGGTTTTGACTGGATTGTAGAAAGCATAAGCCAACTGCCCATACCTGAGACACTGGTCGGGAGTAAACTACTTGAATCTGTGACCCAGTTTAACCTTGGACCAGTGGGTTCTGTCCGTCGTCCATTAAGGGTACCGATTAAATCTGTTGGGTGTCCCGCCAAATTCTCCTCTGTGCCTATTTTGGGGGCCATTAGTGCATCAGAAGGTACTATTAAGGGAGCTGTCCACCCTCTTAATGGCCAGAGCGGTCGAACGTGTCCCAACAAAGCAAAGGGGGCAGGAATTCTTTTCTCTGTACTTCCTGCTTCCAGAGAGAACAGGGGGGCTCCGTCCCATCCTAGATCTGAGGGGCTCAAACAAATTTCTAAAAAGAGAAAAGTTCAAGATGGTTTCCCTGGGCACCCTGATTCCCCTCCTGCAAAAAGGGGACAGGATATGCTCCCTTGGTTTAAAGGATGTGTACACCCACATCGAGATCTTCCCAAGTCACGGGAAGTATCTCAGATTTGTGGTGGGAAAACAGCACTTTCAATACAGAGTGTTGCCATTTGGGCTAATGTGGGCCCCACGTGTCTTTACAAAAGTGCCTGTTGACTGGGAATGAATGTTTTCCCCTATCTGGACAATTGGCTGGTCAAGAGCACCTCTCAGGCAGGTGCAGATCAGTTCTTGCACTTGACCATCCAGGTGATGGAGTTACTAGGGCTTGTCATCAACTACTCGAAGTCTAATCGCAGCCAGTCACCTCAATTGTACTTCATTGGAGCCCTGCTAAACACAGCTCAGGCATTCATAGTGGAGGTGATTCAGCAGAACCAGCAGGTATCTGCTCGGTATGTGTTGAAGTTGTTGGGTTGCATAGCCGCAACTGTCCATGTTACTTCCTTTGCACGTTTGCACATGTGCAGAACACAATGGACCTTGAGGTTGCAGTGGTGCCAGACCACCCAGGATCTCCGGGCTCGCATTTGCATCACTCCGTCTCTCTGGGACTCCTTGTCCTGGTGGCAGGTTCTCTCGAATTTGGAGCAGGGAATATCTTGCAAACTCCCCCTACCCAAATTGTCCTTACCATGGATGCATCCACCCTGGGATAGGGTGCTCATATAAACGGGCTCCAAAATCAGGGTCTGTTGTCCAGCCAGGAAACACAATGTCAAATCAACTTCCTGGAGCTCTGGGCAATCAGGTATGCTCTATGGGCTTTCAGAGATTGGCTGTCCAACAAAGTTGTCCTGATCCAACCAAGTAGCAACGTAGTATATGAACAAGCAGGGAGGGACAGGGTTGTACCTCCTGTGTCAGGAAGCAGTCCAGATCTGCTTCTGGGCTCTGGGCCATGGGATGGTGCTCTGGGCCATGTATCTGGCCGGAATGGAGAACGTGATAGTGGACAGACTGAGTCAAGCCTTCAGGCCCCATGAGTGGTTGCTGGACCAGGGGGTGGCGAATCTGCTCTTATGCCTTTGGGGGAACCCAGACATGGACTTGTTCACATCCCCCTGCATCAGGAAGATGACTCTGTTCTGCTCCCTGTACAGGTTAAATGGCGAACCAGCCTCGGACACCTTGGTTCGCCATTGGGGCAATGGTCTTCTGTATGCGTATCCTCTGCTTCCTCTAGTAACGAATGCTGTCCTGAAGCTTCAAGCGGACTAAGGGACTATGATCCTCATAGCCCCTCATTGACTGAGACAGGTCTGGTTTCCACTCCTCCGGGAGTTGTCCCTCCAGAAACCGATCAGTCTGGGAGCTTCCCCAGATCTCATCACACAGGATTAGGGCAGGCTGCGACATCCCATCCTCCAGGTCCTGTCACTCACAGCCTGGATATTAGGAGGCTGATTCTGCAGCCACTGAATTTTTCCGAAGATGTGTCTTGGGTCCTTGTAGCTTCTCAAAAGCCTTCCACTAGAAGGTCCTACGGTCTGAAGTGGAGGAGGTTTTCTGTGTGGTGTGAGCAGAATGCCCTAGATCCTGTCTCCTGTCCCACACAAAAACTGCTTGACTACCTTCTGCACCTATCGGATACTGGCCTAAAAACCAACTCCTATAGAGTTCATCTAAGTGCAATTGGAGCATGCCACCAAGATGTAGATGGTATACCCATCTCTGTACAGCCTATAGTTATATACTTCATGCGAAGCCTGTTTCAGTTGAAGTCTCACGTTGCGTCTTGGGGCCTCAACGTGCTGCTAGCTCAGCTGATGAAAGTTATTTTTGAGCTGCTGTGACCTGATGTACCTGACCTGGAAGATCATATTTTTGGTGGTGGTCACTTCAGTATGCAGGGTCAGCGAGCTCCAAGCTTTAGTGACTTATCCACTTTATTCCAAGTTTTATCATGATAGGGTGGTCTTGTGCACACACCCTAAGTTCCTGCCTAAGGTGGTGACTGATTTCCATCTTAACCAATCAATCGTTCTACCATTTTTTCCCAGGCCTCATTTGCACCAAGGTGAACGAGAACTGTGCACTTTGGACTGCAAGAGAGCCTTAGCCTTCTATCTGGAGCGGACAGAAGCTCATAGACAGTCTATCCAACTTTTCATTTCTTTTGACAGAAATAGATTGGGAGTTGCTGTTGCGAAACAGACACTATCCACTTGGCTAGCAGATTGCATCTCCTTCTGTTATGCCCAGGCAGGACTGTATCTCGAAGGCTCATTCATCTTGTCAAGGCTCATTCTGTCAGAACCATGGCAACAACGGTGACCCATTTGTGAGCAGTTCCCATGGAGGAGCTCTGCAAGGCTGTGATGTGGAGTTCTCTCCACACATTTGCATCACACTACTGTCTGGATAGGGATGGCCGACGTGACAGTAGGTTCGGCAAGTCTGTCCTCCGGGATCTCTTTGAGGTGTAAGAACATAAGAACCCAACTCTCTCTGCATAGGGCCCATTGTTTGGGTTTAGGCTGTCTCCCCCTCTGTTACCTACAGCACTGTTGTTGTGCCTGTTGGCACCTGCTTTGTGTCTTTTGGTCCCCTTTTGTGTTGGGGAGCAGCCTGTAGCTAGAGATTCATCTGTGTGTGAGGGCTACCATCCTGAATGTCCTAGGAGAAAGCAGAGTTGCTTACCTGTGTTCTCCAGGATAGCAGGATGTTAGTCCTCATGAAACCAACCCACCACCCTGGGGAGTTGGGTTTCTCCTATTATTTTATTTATTATTATTGTAATTCTGTGTTATGAGACTTAAGAGGGACCCCACGTGGATGCATGGTATAAGGCATGCTCAGTGTACCCAGTCAAAGTTCTAGAAACTTTGGCATAAGTTTTCCATGCCAGGCTCCATCCGATGATATTACCCATGTGTGAAAACTAACATCCTATTGACTAGGAGAACACTTGTTACAGGTAAACAACTCTGCTTTCTTAGCATACAGACAGGTGAATCCAAAACCAGTGGGTTTTGTACCTCTATCAGGAGATGGAGCAAAGCTGACATCACAGTATATATATACCCCCTGCAGTGACATCAGCCTGCCAGTTTTCTCCGTCTCCAGCAGATTGACTTGCATCTCCCTATTGGGGTTTACTTAAAAAAAAATAATTTATTCACCCCACTCTCCTGAGTGATACCTTATGGTCCCTCCCTCAGTTGAGAATTCCTGAGGTGATTTCTGTGGTCCCTCAGATGAGTGCCTTGGTCCAGTAGCTGGTTTTTCAACTGGCATGGACTTAGCTGTTAAAAAAAACAAAACAAACCAAACAGCTGAAATGTAAGCAGGTGCAGGAAGCTGAGCATAGCGGTGAAGGTATATGCCCTCACCCCCTCGCAGCCGAAGACTGACCTTGTACTCAGATGCTCAGGTAAAGGGTAATTTATAAAAATAATAATAAACAGAAGTGAAGTTGAATAGGGATTCCTCCCCCCAGTCCCTATACTTGGTGTTCAATCCAATGGTTGTTCCTGCTTCCGGTGCAATTCAGGGGATGGGGCAGCCTTGCGGGTTGAGCAACCCTTCGACCAGTCCCCTCTGTAAGGCTCATCTAAGTTTCTGCGTGGTAAGCTGCAGTGGCGTTGTCGCGAGTTTTTTGTGTGCAGAAAACTGCCCTCTTCAGTTATGTCGGGTTGTGCTTGTGCGCCAGGCTGTACGGCCCATTGTGCGCTTAGTTGGGCACCCAGTAGTGTATGCATGCACTTTTTTGCACACGCTATCTGAGCATCCAGGGTGAGCTCAGTTTGGACACTTATTTAGGCACAATGTTGAGCAGCTTATTTGTGATCTCCTAATATTTTGGGTAAACTATTGTCAAACGCCTGTTAGGGCATATTGACAGGCTGATGGATGGCACTCATAGCAAAGAAGCCTAAGCGCCTTGCCCTATGTGTTGCTTGTCATATTCACCCTCTAACTTGTGTCAGCACTGTTTGGAGGCTCAGAGAAAATTGTTTGTCTGATTTTCCTAAGCCCAGTTCTTCCCAGCCTGGTGTAAGAATGGGAAAAAAGCTGCCAGAAGGGTTGCCTGATTTTGGAGCTTCCCTAACTGGTTCATCAGTGCAGGAAGTTAGCTTAGTAGGCACAGGGCAGGTGCCGCCTGGTTTTGGCATGGATCCCTCTGCCTTTTCTTGGGTAGAATTTTTTTCAAGGACTGCAGTCTTTCCTTCAGGTGCAGTCCTCAGCCCAGGCCAATCTTAATAGGTTAGGGTCACAGGCAGTGAAATCCCACACACTTGGTGCTGCGGGTAAACAGGGTATGCCTGGAGCCAGTCTTCCTGATAAGGACCCAGATGGCATGGATGATGAGACTGATCCTCACTCCCTAAAGGATGGGGAAATTCCTCCAGGATTGGAGCCATATAGAACTATTTTGCGGTTCTTTCATAGAAATGAGTTACCGGCCCTGATTTCTCAGACACAGAATATGCTTGAAGTATCTGGGGCTAATTCCATGTCTGAGCCAAAGAAAGATCCAATTTTAAATTCCTTCTGTAAAGCCTCATGTTTCTTCCCTATTATGGAGGTCATTCAAGAATTAATTGATCTTGAATGGGATACCCTGGAAGCTATTTTTAAAGGGGGGGGGGTGTGTGAGTCTTGGAAGGACTATCTCCCCTGGATCCAGTTGAGAGAGCAATTGCGTTTTCCAATGATGGATGTACTTGTGTGTGCTGTTACCAAGCAGATGACTATTCCCGTAGAAGGGGAAGCGGCCTTGATGGATGCACAAGATAGGAGAATAGAGGCTATCCTTAAGCAGGCCTTTGAAGCAATGGCAATGAATTTGCAGATAGCTTCTTGTTGTTCCTTGGTGGCCCGCTCTTGTTTACTGCTCTCTCAGGAGATCGATGAATCTGGTGTGAATTCCAGGGCAGTGATGGAACCAGCAGCCACCTTTTTGGCAGATGCAGGCTACGATTTGGTCCGCATCTTGGCCAGAGGGGTGGCTTAGGTAATACCGGCCAGGCATCAGCTATGGCTGAGAAATTGGTCGGCCGATACAACCTCAAAGTCTAACCTTACGAAGTGGCCCTTTAGATGCTCACTCTTATTTGGGAGTAAGCTGGAGAAAATGGCCAATAAGTAGGGTGAGACCCTGGTTCCTCGATTACCAGAAGATAAGAAACAGGTGCTGTGATCCTTCAGCACGAGAGGTTGTACTAGGGGGTTCAGATGTTTTTGACCCTACAGAGGAGTAGCTTTTCAGAGAACTCAACCTTTGAGTAGATCTCAGTCCTTTTGTCCCAGGCAGCCCAGATGGGGTACAGGTTTAGATAGTGGAGCAACTCGAGCCTCCCAATGAAAGTGTTCCAACCCACCTCAGGGAACAGGCGATAAGCGGTTGCCTCTCTCTATTTTATCGGAGGTGGCTCGAGATCACGTTAGACCAGTGGGTTCTGGAAGTGATAAGGGATGGCTATGTGCTGGAGTTTTGCAGTGTTCCTCGGAACGTGTTCATGGTATCTCCCTGCAACTCTCTGCAGGAGAGTGAGACAGTGGAGTGCATATTGTCAAGACTCCTCAGCCTGTGAGCTGTGGTTCCAGTGCCCACATCTCAAGAAAATATGGGCCAATACTCCATTTATTTCACAAGAAGGAGGGCTCTTTTCGTCCCTTCCTGGATCTCAAAGGGGTCAACCATCATTTGAGGGCGACTTGTTTTTGCATTGAAACCTTGTGCTCATTGATAATGGCAGTACAGTCAGGGGAGTTCCTGATGTCTCTGGATATTCCCATCCAGCTAAAGCATCAACTATTTCTTCGTTTTGCGGTTTTGGGGCGTCATCAGTTTCGAGTGCTACCTTTTGGTTTGGCCATTGCGCCCAGAATTTTTTCCAAGGTGTGGCGGTGGAGTTGAGAAAAGATGGGATCCTGGTACACCCATACTTGGACGAATGGCTGATTTGGGCCAATTGTTTGGAAGAGAGCCTCTAGGTCTCGAGCAAGGCGATCTCTTTATTGCAGGAGCCAGGTTGTTTTTCCTAGGTTCATGAACCAATCTTCAGCCATCACAGTCACTGGAATATCTCTGTTTTCGGTTCGACATGACCCTGCCCGAGGGCCGTATTCAGAAGGTGATGGCACAGGTGTGTCTATTAATGAACATAATATACCCAACAGTGTGGTCCTTTCTACATGTGCTCGGTTTGATGGCGGCACCTCTGGAGGTGGTCCCGTGGAAGAGGGCACATGCACTTCCTTTTTAGCGCACTCTGCTGTCTCATTGGAGCCCAGTCTTAAGAATATTTGATTCAGCTCCACCTGCCGATGGAGGTCTGCACTCAACTGCAGTGGTGGTTAAAAGTGATCATCTAAGAAAGGGGGTTACCCTAAGATCACTGGACTGGCTAGTACTCACGACAGTTGCCAATCTCCAGGGTTGGGGAGCTCACTGTCAGGAGCTTACAGCGCAAGGGTGCTGGAGTACAGAAGTGTCTCTCTGGAGCGTTAATTGGCTGGAAGCCTGAACCATCTTGTTGGTATGCTTGTGGTTCAGTGATTGGTTACAAGGTCAAGCGGACCGAATAATGTCAGACAACACAAAGACTGTGTCCTACATCAATCGGCAGGGAGGAACCAAGAGCCAGCAAATGTTGCAGGAAATTGCCCAACTTATGGAATGGAGGGAAGTGAATCTTAAGGAGATCCCAGCCTCGCACATTGAAGGAAAAGAAAATGTATGAGCAGATTTTCTCAGCAGACAGAATCTGGACCCAGGAGAATGGGAATTGTCAAACGAGGCGTTTCAACTGATAGTGGATCGATGTGGCCTTTTGTTCCTCGTTTCTTCAGTTGCAGGAGATATCCAAAGTCCCTGAGCATTGATGTCCTCATTCAAGAGTGGCCAGAGGCAAGCTGCTGTATGCCTTCCTCCCATGGCCCATGTGTTCAGAACTGAGTTGCTGGAGTTAGCAATCTGTTATTGTTTGGGATAGTTGTGGGTGGATCCTTGGGCTGGTGGCAGATGACCATGCCCCCGGGGGAAGATCCCGAGAGGGACCACTGGTCAGGCTCAGAGTTTGGAGACAGATACACACTAGTTCTTTTATTAAACGGTACATTGAACCACCAGAGATGGCAGTAGTGAGCTGGAAAGCCCGACTGGGCTGTAGTCCCTCAGATACTGGAACAGCGATCCCTGGAGGCTGAGCTGTAGAGAAACTGAGATATAGTGAGTAGGCAGGGTATGCAGATGGTAACACTCTCACAATGTCCCAGTAAAGCCCAGGAGCTGGAAGGTACAAACCCTCGAGGAGCGAGTACCTGGTTCCAGGGAAAGCTCGGAGCGAACGATGGTTACTCACTGATATAGCTGATGTAGTTGGTAGTGATGACTTCCAGGCAGAAGAGCATATGAAGCAAGTCTGGGAACAAGGGCCCTCGAGGAGTGAGTACCGGGTCCAGACTGTCACCTGAAAAACAGAGAGAGCGAGGCCCCTGAGGAGCGGGTACCTCTGGTAAGTCCGAGGAGGCAGAGTTGCTTAGAAAGACAAAGTGAGCTCGTTGTCAGTCCTTGTCAATCCTTGCTAACTCGATGTGTTAGCAAATACTGAGACCTTAAATATCCATCTCGGGGGACTCCCCTGAGGTTCGGTCCATTGCCGGTACTTCAGTCGGGGCTGCACCGTGCGCGTGCCCCTAGGCCTCCAGGAACATGGTGGATAGCAGCATCGAGCTGGTCCGGAAACGCCCGAAGACTTGCGGCAGAAGAATGCCGCGGCAGCCAATCTTCCCACGGCCGGAGAGGGGGGCACCAGAGAGGTAAGAAGGGCGGAGAGAGGGCGTTGGGCACCGACGGACACAACACCAAGTTGAGCAGGATGGTTCGGAAAATCGAGAATCACAGGGGATTGGTGCTTCTGGTGGCACCTGATTGGCCCAGAAGACCATGGTGTGCAGATCTGAAAAGGCTCCTGGTGGACTCCCCCCTCCGGTTTCTGGCACACTGGGATCTGCTGCAGCAGGGGCCTATTTTTCATGAAGATCTGGCTTAAATTTGGCTTACTTATGGCCCTTGAGAGGGCTCGGTTGCTGAAGTATGGATATTCTACTGTGGTGATTGCCACCTTGTTTCGAGCGAGAAAGTTATCCACTTCCTTAGCCTATATGTGGCGCGAGTTTGAGACTTGGTGTGAAGATCGAGGGGTTCTTCCTCATTCGGATGAGATCCCACTCATGGGATTTTTGCAGGATGGATTGAGTAAAGGGTTGGCCCTTAATTCATTAAAGGGTCATGTGGCGGCTCTTGCCTGTTTCTGAGGTCAGGTGAATGGTGGACATTGTTGGCTCATCCAGATGTGGCTGTTTCTTGAAAGGCGTGAAACATCTTTGTCCTTCCTTGCGATTACCGGTGGCCTTGTGGAGTCTTAATCTGGTTTTGAATTTTTTAGTGGGCCCTACTTTTCAACTGATGTGTGCTCTCTCCTTGCAGTTACTGATCTTGAAAACAATGTTTCTCGTGACAATTTGATTGGCATGTAGAGTTTCCGAACTGCAGGCCTTGTCGTGCCAGGAGCATTCCTTTGAGTGACTCTGAGGACGATACAGCTGTGCACTGTTCCTTTTTTTTTTTTGCCAAAAGTGGTTTCCGATTTTCACTTGAATCAATCCATTTCTTTTCTGCTTCTGGACAGGGAAAGAGATGCGGATGAATATCCCCTGTGGCGGCCCTTGGATGTCAAGAGACAAATTATGAGGTTTTAGAAGGTTTCTAAATCTCTCAGGAAGATGGATCGCCTGTTTGTTCTGTATGGTGGAAGCCAGCTTTGTGGGCTAAAATATCTCACTGGATTAAGGAGGTAGTCATGGCCATGTATGGAGATGCTGAGCAGCCGTTGCCTAGTCAGGTTAGGGTTCATTCCACTAGGGCTCAGGCAGTGTCATGGGCAGAGGTTAGATTGTTGTCTCCCATCGACATTTGCTGAGCTGCGATGTGGTCCTCCTTATCCACATTTTCTAGGTATTATTGTCTGGATGTGCCGGCCCGGGAGGATACAGCCTTCAAATGTGCGGTTTTGACTGGACCACGGGAAGCATCCTGTCCTGTTCTGGAGTAGCTTTGGTACATCCCCCTTGTTCTGGATCCACTTGTCTAAATGCTAAGAAATGAGAAATTACTTCTTATCTGATAATTTCCTTTCCTTTAGTATAGACAGGTGGATTCACCTTCCCGTCCTTGGTTGTCATGGGGTGGGCTATTGTCCTCCTAGGTGGCTGCGCGTTCCAAGGATTACTGGTAAGTGTTAGTCCAGTCTCTAGACTAGTGTTAATACATTCCTTGTCTGAGCTCAGTGTTTTTTTCCTGTTGGCTGAGTGCTGGAATGTTTATTTGTTAGTAATCGAGTTTTTAGTCTGTCCACAGCTGGCTTTTGCAGAGAATACTGGTGGGCAGATGTCAGTGCAGGTGTATATAATAAGAGTGATGACAGCTTTGCTCTGTCTCCATCTGCTGGTAGAGGTGCATAACCCACATGTTCTGGATCCACCTGTTTATACTAAAGAAAAGGAAATTATCAGATTAGTAATTTCTCATTGGGTTCCTCATGAAATAAAATTAAATACTGTTTTTTTTTCTCTAGTGGCATTTATTTTCAACTGGATTGGATTTTGTTTATCCTTTTGTATAACCAACACCATAGCAGGAAGATACGGGGCAATATGTGGATTTGGCCTTTCCCTTATCAAATGGATTTTAATTGTTCGGGTAAGTAATTGAACAACTGTTTCGAAGTCTGTTAGCAAAATGGTTGTTTAAATTGTACAATTAAGTTTGCTGATGAATAGCTATTTTTGAAGAAAGATCTTTTTATGTAGTAGGCTGTTTAAATTGGGGAAAAATTATAGTAAAAACTTTGTGATTTTGTGTGCTCACTGAAAAGTGTGCACCTTTCTTGTAGCATATGGTAACACATACCGAAAAATTGGTGAATTTGTACAAGTTTCACGCATTTGCTCACAAATTGCAATAAAGTCTCTTAGCCTCTGTAACTTTTGTGCATATTTCATGACCGTTCATAATTCAGCAATAAAACCTATATTTACTTAGATTTTTAAAATGTGTGTGACGGGGTCTATGTACCGGCCCAGGGAGGAAGGTTAAAATCACAGGAACTAAACCCCCCTGGAACTAAAAACCCCAGGAAGGGAATTCAAGAGGGAAGGAAAACCAGGAGACAAAGAGCCAGGCAGTCACGCTGGTTCCTTCCCCCAGAAGTAGAGAGGCAAGAGACACAGGTGTGGGAAGAAGAGGGTGAAGACCTGGGAGCCACTCCGTGACCACTAGGGGAGGAGCCTTCACCCAATAAAAACGAGCCCCAGCCAGAGCAGTCTCCTTCTGAGGACTGAAGAAGGTGGATCCCAGACCGTGATGCTTGTCCCTTTGAAGAACTCTGTTTCCAGGAAGCTGCCTACGCAGGGGAGACTGAAGGATGGACTGCAACCGTGGTGCCAGGAAAGGTGATCCTGGGAATTCAGAGGCTTCCATTTGTTTTTGGATTATTTTTCTCTGCTGGTGAACTATTGCTAAAACTGCCAAGCGGGTGGAGTTATCTCTGGGAAAATTTGTAAAAGCCCAGAGGTACGAGGGAGATGGCAGATAGGCCAACAGGGCCGGACTTTAAATTCTTTGTTGGATTGTTTTGGGCCATTGGGTTGTTTTTTTTTGTCAGGACTTGGTTTGTACAAAGAAGAGGACTATAATGTAAAGGCTGAGACTCAGGCACGAAGCCAGCTCCAGCAGTAGCTGGATGGAGCCGGTGGCTTACCAGGGAAAGCTTCCGCCTCCCAGCCAGCCAGACATTGCAGCTTCAAGCCCTGCTAGGGGAACCTCCTGGGAAGCGGAGGACGGATTTACAATTAACCCTCTTTGGAGTTTTGTAGTTGCACGGGAGTGTCCCTACCAGTACCGGACCCGGAAAAGCCATACGGAGTCCATCAGCCGGGCGACTGCTGACAATGTGATTGGATTATTGAAAGCCCTACTAATATTACAAAAGCTAAGGTTGAAGCTTTGATGAATGACACTATTGCTCACAAGCTTATATTTTTGTATTAATTCAACAGTTTTCACTTAATAAGCAATCTTAGTGGAGTCACACATATGGGTCGTGCTGCTTTGAAGGAACTTCCGAAGCTGAAGTTGAAACATTTGAAACCTTTGCTAGGCAACCAGTAACTGCTAGCAGCATGCTCCAGCTCATTTTTTCTTTTGAGCTCCTTACAAGATTTTTCTTTCCCTTGCTCAGCTGAGGCCTGTTGTCTCTTCTGTTTAAGTGTCTTGAGTAGGAGCTTTGAAGGCAAATAGCAGATGTAGTGGCTCAGCACATAAGATTGCTGAACAGCAAACGTCAAAACATTTTTTTTCTGTACTTTATAGTATATTACATTCAGGTACTTCTTGGTGTGTGTCAGCCAGCCTACTGCTGCCTCTCCTTCTGTGTCAACTTTTTGTCACTACTGTGAAGTTTAGAGTACGGAGATTCTGTCTTCATATCATCACTATATAGAAGAAAGACCAGTCTCTGTGCAGTTTCTATGGGACTTCATGCATATGAAACTTCCCATCCACTTCCTGCTATGTCATGGACTCTCAATGTGGTTTTAGCATAGCTGATGAAAACTCTTTTTGAGTCTGTTCTCCTGTGAGCTGAAGTAAGAAGGTCTTATTTTTGGTGGCGGTCACTTCAGCCTGCAAAGTCGGGGATCTCTAGTCCTTAGTAACTTATCTCCTTATACTAAATGTCTACATAATAGGGTGTTGCTCAATATGTGTGCTAGATTCCTTTCTAAGATGAAATCAGACTTTCACCTTTATTGTCCTTCCAACATTTTTTCCCAAGGCCACACACTTATAAAGGTGAACAGCCCTTCACTGTTAGGCTACAGCTCTCTTGCAATCCAATTTTCTGGAATGTATTAAAGACGTGAGAAAGTTCTTCCAGCTTTTTGTTGCTTTATGCCAAACAAACCTGAGACTGCTGTGTCAAAGAAAACAGAGGCCAATATTTGGACAATATAATGGACAAGTTAGCTGGCTAACTTGTTCAGGATATTCAGCAGAAAAACTTTCCATTGAACATATTCACCTTAAGCCAGATAATGTTAAAATCTAACTGGTTAGGTTATGCTATTGACAGCAGAACAACGTTGGGAGTGGCTAGGAGCAAGTAAGATATTACTATACTCCCAGCTGTTATGTTTGTGGCATTGTGGACCCTTGGTCGCAATGGAGATGACTCCGCCCATAGGGAGGGGCCCCGTGGGGAACCACTGCAATAGGCTAACTCAGATAGCAGACACAGTATGGATAGAGGCTTTATTGTACTGCTGTAGATAGATGGTAAAGCAGCAAGGTAAGGCACTGATCCAAGAAGTGCCAGTACGTTCAACAGGCTCAGATGTGAAGTCTCATCCAGATGTTTCACGATAGGCGGAAACCCGCAGTGCGTGTAACGTCGCAGCTGGTGGGTGGAGCTGGAGCACCGAATCGTAGAGGTACTCAGAGGAATGATGGCGTCTTCCTGATGGTGGAAAGTTGGGACCGAAGGTCAGTGGTGCAGGATATAATGGCTGGTAGGCCCTCGAGGAGCGAGTACCTGATGGTCCGATATCCTGAAATATAGAAGAGAGAGAGAGACCTCCGAAGAGCGGTTGTCTAGTTAGAGAGGACCCCGAAGGGTAGTTGGAAGCGAGTGATCCCCGAGGAGCGGGTATCTTGAGCTTCTACTGGAGCGAGGAGCTTGGAGTAGTGTCTAAGTGTACAGCTTGGAGCGGTCAGAGTAGCTTAAACCGAAGTCCTTGCTAACTCAAGGTGGAAGCGGGGGCTAGGTATACCCGGAGGTACTGATGTCATGTGGTGGGGCTGCTCCCGAGGTTCCCGCCATGATGTGTATTAAGCATAGGAGATGTTGCGTGCTCGTGTCGTAAGGGCCACGGGAGTGAGCATGGCAGATGGGGACGCCCATGCTGGTTTGGAAACGCTGAGGCACTCTGCACCGGAGGCAGCCATCTTGCCAAAAGAGAGAGAAAGGGGAGAAAAAGAGGTAAGGCAGAGCGGTTGCAGCCGTCTGCGACCGGACGCAACACCAGCGGGGATTGGGGAATCCGGGGCAAGGAGGGGTATGGAATCTCAGGGGTGTAGTAGAGGTTGTAGGTGGGGAGGTAGAAAGGCGAGGATTCTAATTTTGCATCTAAAAACTTGGTAAGGAAGGGAGCAGGCATCATGGTGTGCTAGTACCGGAAGCAATTTTTTTTTTAGTTTGGTGAGGAGGAAGTGGGAAGAACTGTGTGTTATGCCCTTCTTGTTTTAGAGTTTTCTGGGGTGGGGGGCTGGTGGATTGGGACTGAAGGCCTTGAACATTTATTTTTTAAAGTTTAATTCTGCAACCACTTAAATGGCTATATTTGCATATGGCCAATTAAGTAGCAAGTTACCAGTCACACGAACCATGCCCCAGTGACATGACAGGGGCAAGGTAAAGTTGTCGTTTTGAAAAATGGCATTGACTGGGGCTAAGGAGCACCCCGGACTCCACTGAGGGAATGTCTTCTAGTTTTGAAGTTTACGGGGGTGTGGGAAGTAGGGTGGTGGGGTTCCTACTGAACCCCAGTGATTTTTTTTTTATACATTTGGGGGATGGGGGGGGGGGGGGACACTATACCCAAACAATTTTGGTCATTTATTGGAATAGGGGGATGGGAGAAGAGGGCTTTTCAGTGTCATGATTTATGTTTTTGGAAAGGGGTGGGAGGTACTACTTATTTTGTGAACATAAAAGTTGAGGGTTCGTTGCCACGCTTGATGTACCATCTTTATTTTTAAAACTTTGGTGTGTCATGGTCACCTTGAGTGGTGGCTCCGGATTGAGCTGTTGGGGGGGGGGGGGGGAGGTCAGACTTGAGCCTTGGAAGCTGAAATCATGGCAACATTGTTGCTATGGGAATCTTGCTTTCATCTCCCTTTTCTAGATTCTCCTTGTGTGTCTTTGTAAAATGGATATCTGGCTGCATCTGCTCTATGTGGATTTAGCCACCAAATATTGCTAAGAATTCTAAGTGTCTTCATGAGATAGTGTCCCAGCATAGTTCACTAGGTAATATTTCTACCTAAATTATTTTAAACACTCAGGGGGTAATTTTCAAAAGGAGTTACGCATGTAAATGTAACTACTATTGTAGCAATTTCCAAAAGCCATTTACTGGAGTAAAGTGCACTTACCCAAGTAAATCCTATGGACAATTCAATGGCATATATTATAGCAATTTTCAAAAGCCCACTTACTCAAGTAAAGTGCATTTACTCGAGTAAAACCCTGTTTTACTCGAGTAAATGCTTTTTAAAATCAGGCCCTCAGTCTCTGCTCTCATAATGCAGTGACTTTTATTAGCCATCTGCTTTATGCCTTTAATGCAACACTCAAGAATACCTCTCAAAAAATGTGAGTGGTATTCTTGATTAGAGATCATGTGGCCAGGATTTCTCTGGTTAGAGAATAATACTTATAGGCTATCTATTAAATTTAGAATTTAATATAAAGTACTATCTATACTCCACAAAATAATTCAAATACTTCAGAGCGGTTAAGTGCAACATTACATCATACATACCTCAAAGGGATCTACGATCCGCAAATAAAGTTTTAAGTGTTCCATCACTGCGCTCTGCACATTTGAGTGAGGTACGAGAGAGAGAGCAATATCTGTGGCAGGGCCCAAATTGTGGAACTCACTGCCATGTGAATTGAGATTGCTGAAAGATTTGAAGTTGTTTAAAAAAGAAATTAAGACCTATAGCTTTTCAAACTGGCGCATGATAGCAGTAATGTCTGAGAGATGATAGATTTTTTTTTCTTCTGTATTGGTAGGCTGAGAAACAGAAGGGTCTAAGGTAACATAAACTTAACATGACTTGTATTATATATGTTGTTAATTAGTATATCTATTTTTTGTTAGCCTTGTAATGTTGTTGGGAAACACCACAATTACATACAGAGTGATGATATACAAATAAGTAATGTCACTGTTTTCTTTATTTGTAACTTCTGAAATTAGCTGCTTCTAGCACAAACCTTTTGTTCAGTGATTTCTATATGTAACATTTTAAATTCATGCTCCATTTTGTTATAATTTGTATACATTTGGTATGTTTTAAAAATTATTTGCTGTAGTTGCTTATATCAGATATGATGATTTATTGTTTATCTCGCCAAAGAGGACATGGGCCTATTGAAAAAATGAAAAATTTGATCTCAATAAATATTGGAGATGTGTAAAGCTGCTACAGGGAGTGAAATTGACAGACAAAGCAAAATATAAATTCAGATCTTCCTCCATAATAAAAGTTTCTTTTATAGTTCAGCAAAGCTTGTTTGCTTGCTTCTTAGGTATTGAATGCATCGAAGTGATAGTTTTTCAGTGCTCAACATTTCCAGCTATCATACATTTTAATAAGGATATGCCTTTGTTTCATTTAATTTTCAAAAGCAGCTGTTAATTCCACCCCTTCTCTGCCAAAAAGAAAAGAAACATCCATACTGCAACAAGTTAAAAATTAGTTTTATAATCCCCACGTCTGCCCACATCCTCTCCAGATCCATCAGCCCAGTCCATGAGCATTAACATTCCAAATGGAGCAGGAGCCAATCCCCAGGCACTCCTATGCCACCAGGTCAACAAATAAAAATGGCACCAGCCACACTTCTACCTGGCAGGGCAGCATCATCTGAGGATCATTCGTACTCCATTTGGATTTCTTAAGTCCCATGGATGGGGTAAGATGTGCAGTTCTGGTCACGGTATCTCAAAAAAGATATAGTTGCATGGAAAAGGTTTGGAGAAGGGTGACCAAAATGGTAAAGGGGATTGAATGGCTTCCCTATGAGGAAAGGCTAAAGGGGTTAGGGCTGTTCAGCTTGGAGAAGAGACAGCTCAGAGGGGATATGATAGAGATCTATAAAATCATGAGAGGAATAGAATGGGTAAATGTTAATTGGTTATTTACTTTTTCAGATAATACAAGGACTAGGAGTCACTGAATGCTTAGCAAGTAGCACATTTAAAACAAATCAGAGAACATTATTTTTCATTCAATGCACAATTAAACTCTGGAATTCATTGCCAGAGGATGTGCTTAAGGAAGTTAGTGTAGTTGGGTTTAAAAAGGTTTAGATAAGTTCCTGGAGAAGTCCATAAACTATTTATCAAATTGATTTAGGGAATAGCCGTTGCCTATTACTGCATTAGTAGCATTTACTGTTTGGGTATTTGCATGTTCTTGTGTCCTGGATTGGCCACTGTTGGAAACAGGATGCTGGGCTTGTTGGACTCTTGGTCTGACCCAATATGACAATTTCTTATGTTTTTATGAATCCAGAGTGGATAGGGCGTATGCTATATTTTTTTTGAGCAGAGGAGGAAGAATCTTGCTCCTCCTATCATTTTGCTTTTTCTTTTGTTGTCTTTTGTTCTGTTTTCATTAGTTTTGGGGTTTTCATTTCAAATTAACAAAATTAAACAAAACAAGCCATAAAATGAAACTAACACTCCTACCTTTTAACTGATTTTATAACATATGTGAATGATTTAAGACAATAAAAACATAGTTAATAGATTTAGAAAAGTTTGTCATGACATTTTGTGCCAAAGTAGTACAAGTAGTTAAAATTAAAATAGCTCACACTTCACCTGTATCGCCACATTGTGTCACTCTAAGTTCACTAATAAAGCAGTGCAGTTGCTATGTTAGTCCATATGGATATGTAGAAATGCCAACAAAGTAAATTGTAGATGATCATTTTGTAAAGGAATAACTTAATATATTTCTGACTAGCTTTTGAGACCTACACTTGCTTTATAAGCTCATAGAGAACTGAGTAGGTTAATGCAAAGGATGGTGTTGCTGAATATACAAGTACATAACAGATTGTCTTAGAATGATTGTGTAATGACAAGGAAAAATATAGTGGGTAATTATGAACATCTATATTAATACCATTCATTACAGTTAATCTTTTGTAACTGCTGCTGATTTTGCTTTGCACTGCAATTCCAATATAAATAGGTCATTAGTAATCTGAAGCTAAATTACATATCTTCAAAAAGCCCATTAGATAGATCCTATAAAACAAGAACTAAACAGTGTTAAGTTTAAGCCTCACATTTGTTCGTTTCTATCACTTTGTCATGCCACTTTGTTAGATTTCTCTGTATGAAGTTTCAAAGTGAATGATAATTTATTATAGAACAAAAGCAGTTTAAAGTGATATATAGTCTAGATTTATTTTGAATAATACTGTTTATTTAAGCCCCATTCCACACATGCCAACTTTTCTCATTAGTAAATTATTACAAATTATTAAAGTTAGCCGTAAATGCATTTGGGTATCATCAATAAACAAATGTTTTTAACTGCTATAACAAAAATAGTATATAAGGAGAGCAATTTTCAAAGGGATTTCCACAGGTAAAAGGTTTTACCAAACTAAATCAACTATCTGAAAATGTCCTACCCTGTATGTGGGTAAAATTTCATACATAGTTCTATTAAGTATGTACTTTTTATGTGTATTGTAGTAGGAGTGTTCCCAGAGTGGGGTTAGATTGGGGGAGAAAACTACAGATGTAATTTTGGATTTTCAAAATTGTGTGTGTAACTTTGGTAGGAAAAAGTATCCACAGGAAAGAGGTGAACATTTCTGTGGATCTATTTTCTGGGCTATTTTCAGTGGTAAAATATGCATGCTTTGAGAACTGCTGAAAAATTCACCGATAAAAGTACTCATGGATTTGTCACCTGCTTGTACAGTTTTGAAAATTGCCCCCATAATATGGGAAGTTTGTTTTTAACTGATTTCACAATAAATAAATGAGAGAAACTTTTTTTATTGTTTTTATTATTTATTTATTTATTTATTATTACAAGGACTTGTTACTCGCTCTCTTACCAGAGTATACAGAGCAAGGTACAGGATTATCAAATCATGTTCATCTATGATGCACAGTATATATACATAATATAATCTATGAACAAAGTAGATCAAAACAACTATTAAGGGTGAGGTAGTCTGGACGAGACAAAAGGTTACTGGATAATTTACTTACTGTAGGATATATGAAAATATCACAAAATATATAATCATAGCATAAATAAAACATACCAAAAAACCAGAGGTAAAAACAATGGAGTTGAGGCTAGAGTATTTGGATGGGGAGTAGTGGTATGAGTTAGTGTATTTAGCTTATTAAAAATGACCATGTTTGTGTTGTTGGCTAAGAGGGGTAGGTTTGGTGAAAAAGCCAGGTTTTTTACTGTTTGGCAGAAAGTTAGTAAGTTAGTGTCTAGTCTGTCCTCTATTGGGAGGGTGTTCCATAGTCTGGGAGTGAAAGAGGAGAAGACATACTTATGAATTGTGGCCAGCCTGGCTATTTTAAGAGCAGGGAGATGTCAGAGTGCCTTCTGTTCTGATCCTAGACTACAAGAGGGTTTGTAAGGAGAAGGATGATCCTGCATATAAATTGGGACTTGGTCATTTAGGGACTTGAAGTAATGCACAGGGCTTTGAACTGAGCATGGTAGAGATTTGATAGCCAGTGTAAGTTCTGATGGACTGGACTGATGTGGTCTCTGTAGCTGCAGTCTAATACCATCTATGCTGCAGCACTGTGCACTAGAAGTAAAACATTTAGGAGTTTTTGTGGATTTTGTGAAAACCCATTCCAAAGAAACCAGAGTCAGACCTCATAATAATCTGACATTACTGTTCAGTCTTTAGCTTTCCTTTTCTATCCAAACTAATGGAAAAAGTAGTATACTTCCAACTTCTAGGTTTCTTAGAAGAGGCCAGCATCCTTTATATTTATCAATCCAGCTTCAGGAAAGGCTACTTAACAGAATTCGTTCTTCTATCCTTAATTAACAGCATCCACCTACATGGTGACTGAGGTGGCAATTCCCTTATAGTTCTTCTAGATCCTTCAACCACATTTAACACTGTCAATCGCCTGCTCCTTTTTCAGCACTTGGGCAATAATGGCATTGAGGGTACAGCGCTCAAATGATTCAAATCATTCCTGACCCACAGAGCACAGTCCATGTCATGGACCAACAAACTATCCACACTCAGGGATCTCACTGTGCTTTCCCTGATACTCATCATCTGCATTCGTCCAGTCTGTGACCTCATCCTTTCTTTCAACATCGAATGTCACCTGTTTGTTGATACCAAAACTCACAATAAGCACCAAGTTGCTTTAGAGGAATTCCTAAACACACATTCCTAAAACCACAATTCAAATCCTCCGTAATGAATTATCTATTTGGGTCTATGATCCTTCTAATCCCAAAACCGGGTAAAGCAATTTAAGCAACATTTAGATAAATGTATATTTTAAGAAAAAAAAATGTTTAGGGAGAGAGAGGAACGTTTCATATATCGTTATCATAGATCCCCACCAGGGGTAATATGATTATAATTATAATCATAAACGAACCTACTCTGTCCGATATTTTTCTTAAGATAAATGTGATAACACCAAGTGCAAACTTCTCTAGTGTGTTTTTATAAAATTCTTCCTTGTTAACGGTGAAAAAATTTCACTCCGACTGTGAAACAACAAATATGAATGTCCCGGCAAAGTTATAATAATCCCAGAGGGTATTGATGACTGATTTAAATGCTTGTAAACAACACCGTTAGGCATAGAAGACTGTGAATGAGGGCTTAAGAACTAAGCTCCTTCAACATCCCGACTTATCTGATGTTATTGATGGGTAGCCGACGCAGCCGCATTTCAGGTCCGTCCAGGGACCTTTCATCAGGTGTTTCGTCCTCCTTCAACGCTTAGTCGGTGGGTGTTGAAATGTTGCCTGCTAGGTCTCACGCATGAGTCCGGTTGACTCTATCCGGGTTTGACAACTCTGAGAATTACCGGATGTGCCTTTTTAAACTTGGTGGTGAGATAGCTGCGTAGCCAATCCGTACAGAGCTCTGATGTCACAACGTACAAGTCTGAACAACCAATCAAGAAGAACACTATGCATTCAATGCTCGCCCAGTTATTTCTTAAACCCAACAAATTGAATTACAATATGGAATTCCAATCCAGTGATTCATTCAAGCCTTGTGGGGCTTGTGATTTTAGTGTAAAAATCCAAAAGGCCTCCCGCTTTGTTTAGAAATCTGATCCGATCACCCCCACAAGAGGATGTCAACACCTGATCAATAATCGTCCATTTTAAATCTGTGAAAGCGTGGCGCTGTTGAACACAATGCGGAATGATGGGAGCTGTCAAGGTCTCTGTGTTTAATTTGGATTTATGCTCATTTAAGCGTGTTCTGATTTTCCTGGTAGTTCTTCCAATATATACCTTAGGGCAGGTACACATGATGGCATATACAACAAAATCTGAATCGCATGTGATGTGTGATTTTCAAACAACTTTATACCCAGTGAGAGGTTCAGTCCATATTTCTCCATCGATGCTATTTCGACAATGAGGGCAATGCCCACACTGATTATGACTGCCACTGGGCTTATCAACTCGATAATCTGTGACAGCATGAATGAGCTTATCATGAATGTTGGAGCCCCGTGTAGTGACAATTAGGGGAAGTTCTTTAAAAACCTCATGTAGCGCTAACATTGTTGCATCGGCCCCCAGGTGTTCCAGCTTGTAGTGGATTGCTGGGGCCTTCCGTTTCTGGACCTGCTGGCGACTTCTCGCATTGCGAAGGTACCTCGCTTCTTCAGTCACAGGAGAGATCAAAAGTCCTTGGACATCGATTCTCTCGTGCAGGAATGGCCAGAGGGCAAGCTGCTGTATACCTTTCCCATATGGGCGGAATGATTTTGAAGGATCGAGGGTCAGATGGGGATGGTTCTTCTGGTGGCACCAGATTGGCCCGGAAGACCTTGGTGTGCAGATTTGTGAAGACTCCTGGTGGACTCTCCCCTCTGGTTTCTGGCTCACAGGGATCTGCTATGGCAGGGAAGAAGAGGGCTCAGTTTACTGAAGTGTCGATATTATACTGCGGTGATTGCCACCTTTCTACGAGCATGAAAGTTTTCAACTTCTTTAACCTATGTGTGCGGGTTTGGTGAGTGTTTGAAGCTTGGTGGGAAGATCGAGGGGTTCTTCTTCGTTCGGTTAAGATTATGCTCCTTTTGGAATTTTTGCAGGGTTGACCATTAATTCATTAAAGGTACAGTTGGTGGTTCTTGCCTGTTTCCAAGGTCAGGTGAATGGTGGATCCTTATCGGCTCATCCAGATGTGGCCCATTTTTTAATAGGTGTGAAGCATCTTAGTCTTCCCTTGCAGTTACCAGTGCCTTTGTGGTGTCTTAATTTAGTTTTGAAATTTTTGGCGGGCCCCACTTTGACAGATGTGTAGCCTTTCCTTGAGATTACTGACCTTGAAAATGGTGTTTCTTGTGATGATTTGTTCTGCGCGCAGAGTATCCGAACTAGAGGCCTTGTCTTGTCTAAAGCAGTTTCTAAGGGTAACTTGGGGAGCAGTCCAGCTGCGTGCAGGTCCTTCTTTTTTGCCAAAAGTGGTCTCAGATTTTCACTTGAATCAGTTAATTTCCCTGCCAACTCTGGGTAGGGAAAGAAATTCAGAGGAATATCACCTGTTACGGTCCTTGGATGTCAAGAGGCATATCTTGAGGTATTCGGAAGGTTGTAAACCACTCAGGAAGATGGATCGCCTGTTTGTTCTCCACGGTGAGAGCTAACAGGGAGAGCCAGCGTCGTGGGCTACAATGACCGACTAGATTAAGAAGGTAGTCAAAGCCTCGTATGCAGATGCTAAGCAGCCGTTGCCTAGTCAGGTTAGAGCTCATTCCACTAGGGCTCAGGCAGTGCCATGGGTGGAGGTTAGATTGTTGTCTCCCGTTGACATTTGCCGAGCTGCAATGTGGTCCTCTTTACACATCTTTTCCAGGCATTACCGCCTGAATGTGCAGGCCCGGGAGGACACAACCTTTGCACGTGTGGTGTTGATCGTACCACAGGCAGCCTCCCACTCTGTTCGGGAGTAGCTTTGGTACATCCCGCTAGTTTTGGATCCACCCCACTAGTTTTGGATCCACCTGTCCAGATGCTAAGAGAGGAGAAACTACTACTCACCTGATAATTTCCTTTTCTTTAAGTATAGGTGGATCTGCCTTCTCGCCCTTGACTACCAGATAGTTGTACTATTGTCCTCCTGCTTGGCTGCGTGTTCCAGGGGTAACTGGTAAGTGTTACTCCAGTCCCTAGACTAGTGTTATTACACTTCTTGTCTGAGCTCCGTGTTTTCCTTTTGGCTGAGTGCTGGAATGGTTATCTTTTAATAATCAAGTTTTGTTAGTTTGTTCACAGTTGGCTTTTGCAGAGAATATTGGTGGGCTGATGTCACTGCAGGGGTAAATATACCGTGATTTCAGATTTGCTCTATCTCCATCTGCTGGTAGAGGTGCATAACCCACTAGTTTTGGATCCACCTGTCCTTATTAAAGAAAAGGAAATTATCAGGTAAGTAGTAATTTCTCCATTATCACTGAAGGGTGAATACTAAGGAAAACTACTACAGTAGTATTTAACTATAAAAAGGAGACTATAATACAATAAGGAAATTTGTTAGAAACAAACTAAATAGAGCAAGTCAAGGTAAAAACATCCAAGAGGCATGGACACTGTTTAAAATAACTTTCCTTAGGCTCAGACTGAATATATTACATGAATTAAAAAAGGTTAACAGAAAACCAAATGATTATAGTCATGGTTTAACAGTGAAGTAAAAGAGGCAATTAAAGCCAAAAGGGCATCATTCAAAAAATGGAAAGCAGACCCAGATGAAAAGGGGGAAGAACATAAGCACTGGCAAGTTATATGTAAAAGATGTAGTTAAGCAGGCTGAAAGATAATTTGAAAAGAAGCTTGCCATAGAGGTAAATAATAATAAAAATGTGTTTAAAGTATATGTGAAGCAAAAAGCCTCTGAGGGGAGTCAGTTGGGCTGCTAAATGACTGAAGGTTAAAAAGGGTATTTAGGACAAGAAAACAGCAGAAAAACTAAATGAATTCTTTGCCTCTGTCTTTAGTAAGGAGGATGCTGGTGTCCTACCCACATCGGAACCATTTTTTGATGGTGATGATTCTGAGCAACCAGATGAAATCACTGTGAAACTGGAGGATGTAATAAATAGACTAAAGAATAACAAATCACTGAGACCGGATGTTCTGAAGGAACTCAAACATGAAATGCAGACCTGTTTCTGGTGATTTGATACCTATCATTAAAAAAACCAAACAAACCATGGTATCAGAAGACTGGAGGGCCAATGTGACACTGATTTTTAAAAAGGGTTCAAGAGATGATCCCGGAAACTATAGACCAGTGAGCCTGACGTCTGTGCCGAGCAAAATGGTAGAAGTTATTCTTAAAAACAAAATTACTGACCTCATAGATAGACATGGTGTAATGGGGGAGAGTCAACATGGTTTTTGCAAAGGAAAGTCTTGTCTTACCAACATATTAGATGTTTTTGAAGGTGTAATTAAGCATGCAGATAAAGGGGAGCCAGTTGATATAGTGTATTTGGATTTTCAGAAGGTATTTAACACTCCCTTATGAGAGACTTCTTAGGAAATTGGGAAGTCATCGGATAGGAAGCAGAAATATTGGGTAATTTTCCAAATGGAAAAAAGCCATTAGTGGAGTGCCCCAGAGGCACCTTTTAGATACATTCAGGTACTGTCTGTAATCCACTTTGAAGGAGTTGAAAGGTGTAATAAATAAATGATCTGGAGAAAGGAATGACAAGTGCGGTGACCAGATTTGCAGATGACACTAATTTATTTTGAGTTGTTAAGAGCAGCGGATTGTGAGGAACTGCAAAAGGGCCTTGTGAGACTAGGAGATTGGGCATCTAAATAGCAGATACAATTGAATGTGGATAAATACAGAGTAACACACATAGGGAAAAATAATTGTAACTACAGGTACATAATGCTGGGTTCTCTGTTAGGAGTCACCACCCAGGAAAAGGACCTTGGAGTCCTTGTGGACTATACCTTGAAATCTTCCGTGTTTCAGCAGATAGTGTTGTGGTTCAAGAAATGCTTAGAACCAGCAGCTGAGGAGAAAAATCTTTTTTATTAAATGCTGCAGATAAGATAATAAAGTATACCTTATGGAGAGGGAGTGAGAGAGTGCCACGCAAGACACCAGTATGGAGCTTCTCTCAGATGATTACACTGATGATAAGGCATTATAAAGGGTTTACATTTCTTCACATTTCCTATCCTTAAACCAATAACTGAGTTACACAGTTGTCAAAATTTTTCTATGACTGGCTTTTTAATTGAAACAGTTAATCCAAGTGACTGTGTGTAAATTTGTTCTCACTCAGTATGCAAATGCTATCTGTGTGCTTGCTGCTAGGCTGAAGTGTCAGCACGGCCTTGGTGTATTTTAAAGATAACACTCTAACGCTGTGACCTAGTAATTTTCTAGCTTATACAGCATTTTTTCTAGCATCTTTTCTTCAGCAGCATCTTTCTGTCTAGCAAAAGCAGTACACAAAACTTAAGCATAAATGCTATAGAATACTTATGAGTATTTATAAAGCTACTTATTAAAAATCAAAAACTTAGGAGAACAAGAATAACTTCTTGTAAGACATGCCAAAAAGTATTTCACTACCTCTTCACTGCTCTTCATCACAAGTCATGACCAGGGGTGGCTGAAGACAATCTGCTGCCTGAGGCAAGGAAAGGGATAGCTTACCTCCCCTACCCTCTGCTTCCCGGTCTGGCATGGGTCAGTCAGCGAGATAGCAAAAATGGGGAGGATCCCCCTTGGCGGATAGCTATTTGGGCTATTTGAAATGCTTGGAAACAGTGTCATAGCCAGAATTGATGTTTTGGCAGGGCGTGAGGTTAGCCTTGGTGGGCATTAGGAACTCAGGTATGATCTGTGCTAATTATAATTTTAGCAACAATCACCTCCCTCCAGCAATCTCTCTCTCTCTCAGTTCCCTTTCCTCCCCATGATGAGAATGAGAGACAGACAATGATGGAGAGAAGGGCATTGAGAGACTACTGGGGACAGAGTGGGGAATGGGAAGGAGACTCATACTCTCATGCCCCACCCTGTCCCCACTTGCTTCTCTCTCACCCCCTTTGCTCCTGGTAGTCCATCTGTCTAATCCATCCCCTATCCCCAGCAGTCTCTTTCTCATCACCACCCCCTGTCCCTAGCAGTCTTTCAGTCTCTCTCTCAAGCCACCGCAATCCCATCTTGTCCCCAGCAATATCTCTGTCAAACCTCTTCCTTTCCTTCATTTCTCTTCACTGAAAATGCTGCTGAGTCCTCCCAGAGGCATTGTTAGGTACTTAAAAGACTTGGGGTTCAGGCCTATAAACTACCTCCCCCAACAATGATTTTGTAAATACATATAATAGGCCAATATACTGTTAAATATAGAACTTTAAATTAATATTCAAATTCTGGAGTCGCTTCAGTAATGGCAACACAAACTCTTTCCACAGCCAGGCACTCTTAACACAAAAACTCTGCAAAAAAAAAAAAAAAAAAAGTCATACAGGACCTATAGAACAAACCATAACAGCCCTAACTCCAAGAACTCACACAGCAAGGATCACCTTGTTTAATTCTGTCAGTTATAAAGGGAGAATATAAATCTCTGAAATTAAATAAAATCATCAAAAGTCAAATGCAAAACTTTGTATGGTGATTAGTTATCTTGCATTGGTCACTGGTGGCTGAGCCACTGCCAGTTCAGCAAAATTAATAGCCCTATTGCCTAGGGACCACACCAGACAGCTAGACAAGGTACCAGCCACAGGTTTCTAAAGCTTTTATTTAAGCACAAAACAAGAAAAGGCTAGACACTACATATGAGAATTGCTTAAACTGCAGATTTCACAAAAATTCACTTAGTGATTTTTCCTGCCTTGCACATTTATTTATTTAAGGCTTTTCTATACCGGCATTTGTCGGAGACATCATGCCGGTTTACATCGAACAAAGGGGAAACAACATAGAGAAATAAGTTACAATAAACAGGGAGCAGCAACTAGGAGATGCAAACATAATGTGCATAATAGACAAGAAACGAGGGATAAGGAAGTTATTATAGAACTAAAGCAAGGAATTAAAGCAAGAGAAACATAAGTGTAAAACTAATTACAAGACACATCAATATTTTAAATATGTTAAAAATCAATATTTTAAGTTGCGTTAGCAGCAAGAGACAAGGTAAATTGAGGCGTTCAGAGTACATGGAGAAAAGCTGATAGAGGGGAGGGGATGGGGTTGGAAGCTAGTTAAATGCCTGTTGGAAGAGCTAGGTCTTTAGTTGTTTTTTTGAACATTTGTGAGTTTGGTTCCAAACGTAAATTAGGAGGCATTGAGTTCCAAATTGTGGGTCCTTCAATAGACAATGCCTGATCTTTTGTGGAGCTGAGGTGTGTGAGTTTGGGTGTAGGTGTATGTAAAGTCCCTTTGTAGGCGTATCTAGTGGGTCTGTTGGATGAGTGAAAAAGAGTCATTCATCCAGTTGATGTCCTGGTTGTACAGGGTTTTGTGATGATATTGAGACTTTTGTGGAGGATTCTGAACGAGATGAGAAGCCATTGGAGGCCTTTTAGGATGGGAGTGATGTGGTCCATTTTGCATGTGTTGGTGAGGATTCTGGCTGCAGTATTCTGTAGCATTTGGAGTGGTTTGATGGACAAGTTGGGGAGGCCTAGCAGGAGGGAGTTACAATAGTCTGTTTTTGAGAAGATGAGGGCCTGGAGAACAGTGCAGAAGTCATTGAAGTAGAGGGGGGTCTGAGTTTCTTAAGTACATGAAGTTTGTAGAAACATTCTTTGGTAGTGGTGTTTATGAATTTTTTAAAGTTAAGCTGATTATCTATGATGACTCCCAGTTTTCGTGAATTTTGGGAGAAATGGGGTGCATTGGGGTTAGAGGTTGTGTTTGCAAGGGAATTGATAGTTGAATTGTATGATATGAGGAGGAGCTCTGTTTTTGTAGTGTTGAGGGCAAAATTAAGAGTTGTGAGGAGGGTGTTAATTGACGTGAAGCAATTGTCCCACACTTTTAATGCGTTAGGGAGGGAGTTAGTTATAGGGAAAAGAATTTGGACATCGTCCGCATAAATGAAATGAGTGAGGCCTAGGTCGGTCAGGAGCTGGCAGATGGGTAACATATAAATGTTGAACAAGGTGGAGGATAGGGATGAGCCCTGGGGGACTCCTTTGGCTGAGTTGAGGGGGTCTGATACAGAATTTCCAAATTTAACCTTGAATTGTCTGTTTTCAAGGTATGAATTGAACCAGCTCAGGGCAGTTCCAGAGATGCCAATATTTTTTAGTTGGTGTAGCATAATTTCATGGTTAATAGTGTCAAATGCAGCTGAGATGTCGAGCATGGCTAGGATGTAAGATTGTCCTTTGTCCATGCCTTTGAGTAGGGTGTCTGAGAGGGTGATTAGGAGTGTTTCTGTGTTATAGTATTTTCAGAAACCAAATTGGGATGGGAATAGTATATTATGTTGCTGTAGGTGATTGGAGAGACGGATGTTGACGACCTTTTTCATGATCTTGGCTAGGAAAGGCAAGTTGGATATTGGGCGATAATTAGCAAGTTCAGCAGGGTCGAGGTTAGCTTTTTTGAGAATGAGTTTAACAATTGTTTGTTTTAGTGTGGTGGGGACTTTGCCAGCAGTGAGGGAGCAGTTGATGTCGACAAGGGGTTTTGCTATTACGTCCGGGATGGTTAATAATACTTTGGAGGGGATGAAGTCAGCTGGGTGGGTGGCAGGTTTGAGTTTTTTTTAAGAGGGATTCTATTTCTAATTTAGATGTGGTCTCAAAATGGTCCATCAGGGCATAGGGATGGTTGGGCGGGGGGTGGGGGGGGGGAGAAGGGGGGAAAGCTTGAGATAAGTTTGTAAATTTTGTTGTTAAAGAAATGGGTGAGGTCGTTATTTATGTTTTTGGAGTACAAGTGGGCAGAGGGATGGTTGGAGGTTTTTGTAAGGTCAGATACGTATGAAAAGAGGGCTTTGGGATTAAATTGGAGGTCGTGAATTTTACGTGCATAGAAGTCACCTTTGGCTTTCTGTGTGGATGTTCTATAGGTATGTAAAGTGGATTTGTATGTGGCAAGAGATGTGGGGAGGGGTTTTTGCGCCAAATCTTTATTTCTGAGGATGCATTTGAGGTTTCTTAATTCAGGTGAGTACCAGGCTTTTTTGTTAGTGAGAGGGATTTATAGATTTTGAAGTGAGGGCATAGTTTGTTAGCTATGTCATTAGTGATGTGATCCCAGGTGTGGAAGGCAGAGTCTGTGTCTGTGTCAATATTTTGAAGGGCTTTAATGAGGGAGAACGAGAGGTCATCTCTTGAGCAGGGCTTTGTGAATTGGATGGTGATGTTGTGGGGGGAGGGGGAATCAAGTATATTTTTTAATGAAAGCTTAGTTTTTAATAAGATAATGGTCGGACCAGGGTATTGCGGAGCAGATGGGTGTTTTATGTGTGCAGATAGTTTCATTGGTGAAGATTAAATCCAGAGTGTGCCCAGGTGAGTGTATAATTTGGTGGAATCCCATGGCATCGAGGGCAGAGAGAAAAGCTTCACAGGAGGGTGACTGGGGGGAGGAGTCCACATGGAGATTGAAGTCATCAAGTATGATAGGGCAATCAAGGTCGAGGTTTTCAGCAATAAATTCGATGAGTGGGGATGGGTCATTTTTGAGGAGACCCGGGGGTGAGTAGACTAGACATATTTGTAATTGTGTGGATTTGAAGAGGCCAATTTCGTGTTTCGGTGGGATTGCAACATTTTGTGGAATAAGTCTAAGTTCTTTTCTAGTAGCTAGAGGTATGCCACCTCCACTTTTTTTTGAGTCTGAGAATGGAGTGTATATCATAAATGTGTGTTGGTAATTGGTTTAGGAGTACTGTGTCGGTATGTTTCAGCCAGGATTCCGTTATGGCGCAGATGTCTGGCTTGAAGTCGAGTAGTAGGTCATTGAGGATGGTTGTCTTTTTTGCCAGGGATTGTGCGTTAAATAGTATAATGGAGAAAAGGGTTACAAACTGGTTAAAAGACAGGAAACAGAGAGTAAGATTAAATGGTCAATATTCTCAATGGAAAAGGGTAAACAGTGGAGTACCTCAGGAGTGCTTGTCAATATATATATATAAATGATCTGGAAAGGAATACGACGAGTGAGGTTATCAAATTTGCGGATGATATAAAATTATTCAGAGTAGTTAAATCACAGGCAGACTGTGATACATTACAGGAGGACCTTGCAAGACTGGAAGATTGGGCATCTAAATGGCAGATGAAATTTAATGTGGACAAGTGCAAGGTGATGCACATAGGGAAAAATAACCCTTGCTGTAGTTACACGATGTTAGGTTCCATGTTAGGAGCTACCACCCAGGAAAAAGATCTAGGCATCATAGTGGATAATACTTTAAAATCATCAGCTCAGTGGCCTGCAGCAGTCAAAAAAGCAAATAGAATGTTAGGAATTATTAGGAAGGGAATGGTTAATAGAACGGAAAATGTCATAATGCCTCTGTATCGCTCCATGGTGAGACCGCACCTTGAATACTGTGTACAATTCTGGTCTCCGCATCTCAAAAAAGATATAGTTGCGATGGAGAAGGTACAGAGAAGGGCAACCAAAATGATAAAGGGGATGGAACAGCTTCCCTATGAGGAAAGGCTGAAGAGGTTAGGGCTGTTCAGCTTGGAGAAGAGACGACTGAGGGGGGATATGATAGAGGTCTTTAAGGTCATGAGAAGTCTTGAAGGAGTAGATGTGACTCGGTTATTTACACTTTCGAATAATAGAAGGACTAGGGGGCATTCCATGAAGTTAGCAAGTAACACATTTAAGACTAATCGGAGAAAATTCTTTTTCACTCAACGCACAAAAAAGCTCTGGAATTTGCTGCCAGAGAAGGTAGTTAGTGTAGCTGGGTTCAAAAAAGGTTTGGATAAGTTCTTGGAGGAGAAGTCCATTAGTGGTTATTAATCAATTATACTTAGGGAATAGCCACTGCTATTAATTGCATGAGTAGCATGGGTTCTTCTTAGTGTTTGGGTAATTGCCAGGTTCTTGTGGCCTGGTTTTTGGCCTCTGTTGGAAACAGGATGCTGGGCTTGATGGACCCTTGGTCTGTCCCAGCATGGCAAATTCTTATGTTCTTAAGGGTGAGGCCTAAGAGTTGTGTAAGTGGGGAAGTCATGATGGGAATGAGGGATCTTTTATAGTGGTGGGGTTGGTGGGAGTGGAAGGGTTGTCTGGAGATTAGGAAAGGGTATTTGAGTATAGGGATTGGTAGTGGGGGTATCATTGTGTGTTTTGATGGAACAGGAGTGAGAATGGTATTTCTAGTGGGGAGCTGAGAGCTGAATCAGTAGGAATGTTTGCGTCCAGGGCGTAATGTGTGTGGTGTGGTGGGGGAGGGTGAGAAAGAAGTGGGAGGGAGCTAGGGTGCTGAGGAGATATAGGGGATGGAGAAGTCAGGAGGGGTTGGTGAGGTAAAAGAAGTGAGTTGGAGGAGTGGGGTGGCTTCAGAGGCGGCGCTAAGAGGTGCGATATCTCTGATGTCAGGAGGAGGCGGTCCTTGGTGGTCCTCGGAGTCTTCGTGGTCCTTGGTGATCGGATAGCGTGTCGGTAGGCCTCTGGGGCTGGGGTCTTGACTAGGTCTGTCGCGGTAGGGTTGGTTGTGGCTTCCATCTGTAGCATTGGATGCAGTCTAGGCTTCTTCCGGTCGCAGGAGGGTTGGTCGAGGTCTCTGCCGGTCGCATGTGGGTTGGGCCTCAGGCTCGCTGGTGTTGGGCCTTGTGTCTCGTCGGCGTGGGTGAATGACAGAGCAGGGATAAGAGAATGAGGTGTGGGAGTTTCCAGGTGGTAGAAAGAGTGTGGGCGAGGAGTGGCTGAATAGAAGTGGCAGCACCAAGGGGCAGGCCCTTTTGAATGTCCCATCAATGCATGACAAAGTGACTTGTGAATAAATGAACTGCCTGCCTGATGAAGTTGTTATGGGTGCATCAAGGTTTGCAATAATGTGCTCTTCTGGAACCCAACAGGTGTCTCCTAACAGGAGGCCAGTAAAATGATCTGGCAGGACTTAGGGGTGCAAGAAATTGACCAAGACATCACTTTCCTCAGTTGAGACTTCGCACATTTGGTCAATCCACCAGGATTTATCATAGATGGAAGCTAAATACTGACCAAGTTGGAAGCTGGATACTTGACGGGCATGAAAATATTCACATTCATGTTCTAGAACACTTCCAATAAATGAGATGTCATTTGAAATTTTGTTAATGCAAATTTTAGTTGCTTGAACTGATTTTTCCTTGTGCCAGCAACTGTATGACCTTTGCTAAACCTCTCATCCTGATCGGGTCTGATTGCTTCAGTTCTTTGTCACAAAGAAAAATTTGATACCAGGGACACAGAAAAGCACAATGGTGTCACAGGCCAGGGCATCTTCCCAAAATGTCTTCCACAACACACTGCTAACAAGATATTACCAGAGATCCTTGTGAAGGTGATACTTTTGCATGTTCAGGCTTGCATGCAGTAAATAACACAGCACAATATAATGTCCATTTTGAGGGGTTATTTATAAAAGTATGTTGAAGCAAAACGTGTCATAAGCTACAAGCATGGTAAGCACAATAAGCTTCACTGCACTGTAAAATTTCACATCTGTAGCCCATTTGCATGTTATACAGCATGTCGCCAAAGATGCTTCTTTTTGACATGCGGGCATGTCACTAAAACCATCCTCTGTGGTTCTTTATTTTTTGCCCATGGGGTTCCCATCCTACCGCAGGATGTCATCAATAGGTGCTGCCTTTGTCTTTGAAAGCAAGGTGAAGCAGTGACCGCAGCAGGGTTGTTTTGGAGCTGCACTTTTTGCCACTCCAAAATTCTGCCACCTGAGGCAGCTGCCTCACCCTGCCTCATGATAGAACCACCCTTGATGATGTCTGTAATATGGTCCTTAGCACCCACAAAAATAGAATATTAGAAATTATTTGCAAAGAAATAGATAATATAATCATGTCAGGTGCACACTAGTCTCCTCCCTGAATCCCATATAATCTCCAATCCCACCCTCCCCTCCCCCAACCTACTTACCTACCTACCTTTCTAATTTCTGTTAATTAAGCCTTGAATGAAAACTCTGTCACGTTATTCAAAACGAAGATCATTATTAGATAGTTGTGGCTGCAGCATAGGTCAAATTACATAACTAAATTCAACCATTAAACCATTGAACATATTATCCCAGGACAAGCAGGATGCTAGTCCTCACATATGGGTGACATCACTGACTGAGCCCTATTGCGGGAAAAACTTTCTGTCAAAGTTTCTAGAAACTTTTGACTGGCCCTGTGAGGCCACTGAGCATGCCCAGCATGCCATGATATTCTCTGCCACAGGGGTCTCTCTTCAGTCTTCGTTTTTCCGCACTGCTGTAAACATCGCGGAGCAAGGAGCCTTGTGAGTTTTTTCTCACATTATTGTCTGACTGAAAAAATCAATTATTTCTTCAGAAAGTTTCTCCCTTAAGGGATCTCTCTCAGATTTCCACCGGCCGGTGAGTAATCACAGTCTCGTTTTTACTTTTAGTAAAAACTTTTCTCATTTTCTTTTTTTCCCTTTTTCATCGATGGCTGTCGATAGAAAATGGCTTCGGGTTTTAAAAAATGCCCGGTTTGTAATAGGACAATGTCCATAACAGATCCACACCTTGAGTGTGTTCTCTGTTTGGGAGACAAACATGATGTCTCATCCTGCCCTCAATGTGCAGAGATGACTCCCAAAGGAAGAAAACTTAGACAGGAGAAGATGGAACATCTCTTTCACCTTCAGCTTCTTCCTTCTACTTCAACATCAACAAAATTGTCTCCGGTAGGGGTGTCAAAGCAAATTTTGTTGAAAAAATGTCGTCTGGAGGGATCGGGAGATCACCCATCGCCATCGACGGCATCGATGACTGTTGGTAGTCGAACATCGACCAAAACATCGCCACCGACATCGACGCGCACCGACTCCAGCGACACCACTCTCTCCGGAGGAACCGACCGCTAAATGGCCAAAACCTCAGGAAACTCCACTACCCTTGGCGCCGAGGCCTATACTTCCATCGATTGAACCTCCACAGGGATCTGCGAAGGTAATATCGATGCCTACACCGCCACCGCGTTCAGCTGCTCTGGCTACACCAGCTGTTTCGCAGGAATTGTCAGAATTTATTAGACGAGCGGTGCTCCAGGCCCTTAAAGAACAGAGACCTACTCTGGTGCCATCAACCGGTGCCGGTTCTTGAACCAATGCCAGTACCTTTGCCGGTGATTCCACCGAGACCGGTGACCATACCGATGCCTGTTCCGATACCGATACAAATGGTTCCATTGATGCCGATACCTACGTCGATTCCAACTAAGGTGACGTGGACGCGACCACCGAAGGCACGAACGCCATCTTCGGTTCTGGCACAGTCACCATCGATGCCAATCTCACCTGGGGACCCAGGACGTCCAGAATTGGCATTTTACCAACTTTTAATGAAGAAATTTGAGGAGGGGGTCGATACTCTTCCTTCCAAACCCCAGGAAGAACACCCTGAGGAGTCACCCATTGATGACCCACTACCAGGACCTTCAGGGATTCCTTGACCGCCTAGAACTTCCACAATTTCTCCGCCTGAGCAAGATCCATATGATACTTGGAGTGATACACACTCAGACACCTCATCTGAAGCTTTCATTTCGGATCCTTCCCCACTGGATCCAAGAAAGAAATCTCCACCAGAAGATTTCTCATTCACAACTTTTATCCAGGAAATGGCTGACACTATACCGTTCACCTTGGTCTCAGAGCATGATGTACGACAGCAAACATTGGAGGTTCTTGGTGCATAAAGCAGATGGTCACTGTCTTTTATGATATAGCACAGTATATAGATGCTGATTTGATTGTGCCTCTTGGGTGAAGTAATTAACTTAGCTATACTTGTTAGAACCCAATGAAACCATTCTTCTAAAAGGATCCAGTATGGCAGCCAAGGCAGGAGATATGGAAGAAGGTGGTCATTTTCAGGACTTCGATAGGATGCATGAGACATACCCATTTATAACAGATTTCTCTAGGCAAATTTCCCACTGTCAGCCCAGGCATGGGCTGTTTCAAGGAGGCAGCTGATATATATATATACTTGGATAAACCATGTCAGATATAATGTAACAATATGAAGGAGCAGGATTCACACACTAAACATGACCACAAGTAAGGCCCATAGATCTTCCACCTCAAGGAGGTGTCCCTGGTCTGACTACCTGCAAGCACAAAGCCATGCTGGGTCAGACCAAGGTTCAAACACAGCATTCTGCCTCTGCCTGGCCATTCCAGAAGTCGGAACAGTTAGGGGGGTATCTCTTGCCTGCCCCAATCTGGTTGGCAGTGGTATGCACATGGGTGTAGGATTGAGACCCGCAACCTTGGACAAGACATTCTACCTAATAATGTCTTGACACCACCCAGGAAACCTGAATGCACTTGAATGCAACAAAAAATTAAAATAACCATCTGGTGCCCAACTCCACTGAAGGGTTGCACACATTTTTAGAGGCTGTGGGGCTTCTCCACCTGTTGACTAGCATGTACCCTAAGGCTTATTATAAGCCCATATGCCCACCCTCCACCTAGGATTGGCATCTGCTGTTGTGCACCTGACTCTCCTTGGGACCCTCCTAAGTGGCGTACAACAGCACATGGTTGTAGATCACCGAAGAAGGTGTGTTGACTGGCGAGAACATGGACCACAGTCAAAAAGGGGAGAATGAAAGTCATCGAGAGCATGTCGCAGGAACTGGACATCTACACCCAGCCTAGAGCCATAGGTTCCAGCTCTGCTTCGTCAAAGTACCAGCAGCCCTCATCTAGAATGCCATTGGATGAGCTCAAATCACTAGCCTTCTGATCAAGAGCCAAGCACACACTGAAAGCTCCAATCTGGAAAAAAAAAAAGAAAAATAACACAAATCTCTCAACTAATTCCTTCTGTCTTGGGGGGTGACCAGGAAAAGAAACCATATGCCTGTGGTCCCCAAACCATGAGGAAAATCCGTGCTGCTGATCCCTCCTCTTGCTTTAACCTCGATGGGCCCAAGATATGAGATAGCTGTGCTCTGAGGGGGAGAGGTTGCTCAAATCGCCTGCCCAGATTCCAGGTCCGGAGTCCAAGGTCTCCGGAGCCGACAAAAGGAAACTGCAGACTGAACTGCTGTTGCATTCACTACCATACCCGCTTCTCCAACACCGTCAGCATTTTGTACACTGACCTGAACACATTAGTGGCTCAACAAGCCACTCCAAAGCAGGACATGACAGGAGAAAATGGGAAGCCCATCACCGTGGCCTAGCAGAGTGCTGCACCAGCCTCTCACATGGGCACAACCACTGCATGAGCACAAACACGGCAATTGTGAGGCCATCGTGCATTACTATTGATTGGGGGAGCCACTCCCCCGGGGAGCTCCTATCCTGGAGCTGCAAATGAGAAAGAACAGCTGTTGGGGAGCTGCAGGGTACTTGTGACCCAGACTGGCTACTGTTAGAGACAGGATGCTGGACTCGATAGACCTTGGTCTAACCCAGCAGGGCACTTCTTATGATTTTAATGGATCTTATCTAGGGTTGAAGCTTTGATAATTGGTAATACTTCAAAGTGTTATGCCTCAATAAATTGGTTAGCTTATAAGGTGCCACCTACCTCATGTCATTTTTGCTACCCGAGACTAACAGGGCTATCCCTTTGAATATGCTGGTACTTTCTTTTCTTCCCCCCCCCCCCCCCCCAACTGATGCCTTCCTCCCTTTTTCACCCTGCTCACTGGCACTTTTATCCTTCCCTCTGTCCCCTCTTCCACCCTGTGATCTTACCCCATTTCCTCCTGCAGGCAGGAGGGGCTGATCTATGTGAACATGTGGGACTTGCAAATTGAGATCCTGAAGATAAGGCAGCCATATGTAAGAAATATTACTTTTTTATACCTCCTGCTAATGGGAGGTAGGAGGATTATATCACGAGGGTGGAAGAGAATCACACTTGAAGATTGTGGCAGGGCTATTAGTATCATGGCTACAGTACAGCATTTGAAAATCACTGATCTGGGAAGGTGTGTTTGGGACCAGGAGGTCTACAGATAGCATAATTACAGGAAAAGCCCTATTATCTGTCATGTACATAAGAACATGCCATGCTTGTTCAAACAAAGGGTCCATCTAGCCCAGCATCCTGTTTCCAACAGTGGCCAATCCAGGCCATAAGAACATGGCAAGTATCCAAAAACTAAGACTATTCCATGTTACTGTTGCTAGTAATAGCAGTGCCTATTTTCTAAGTCAACTTAATTAATAGCAGGTAATGGACTTCTCCTCCAAGAACTTATCCATTCCTTTTTTAAACACAGCTATACTAACTGCACTAACCACAATCATTCAAAAAGCAATTGAAAATATGGTTGTTTGAACAGGCTTTTAACAAGCCAGGTTAACCAGTTGTTCTGTTTACTCTCTCTTTTGCTAAGTGCATTTTAAGGAGTTTGTTTTTTATTATTTTGCTAGTTTACCTTATTTTATCATATTTTATTACTTTTATTGTAGTTTATTTTGTAATACGTATATTGTTGATTTAAATATTTTATTGATATTGTCTCAAATTTATTTTATCGATTTAACTCTAAGGGCTCTGCTTTATTTTAGTTTAGTTTTTCTTTTATTTTATTTTTAGAATATTAATTTAATGTGTTTATTTGATAATGATCATGGCATGTTCTTGATCATGTTTCTGTAAACCGACATGAAGTTAACGCAAATGTTCGGTATATAAAAGTGATTAAATAAATGTATGGAGAGTAGTCCATGCCGGTTATCTGAGAGCCCCTTGCGGTCTGCAGGAAACAGGAAGGAAGGGATAATGCTGGAGTGGACAGAGCAAAACATGGAAAACTACCTTGCTTCCTAATCCAATTGCTTGCAGGAGGGGAGGGGACGAGACGATGCAGGAATGGACAGAGCAGAACAGAGAAAATCTGCTGTGCTCTCTGATGTTGGTTAGCATTCTGTTTAAACTTTCTTGACAGAAATTAAAAAAAAGAAAATGCTGTTGGATGCTGGTTAGTTCAGCTCTCTGGCTGGTCGAGTGCCAGGTAATGGGGTTTTTACTGTAATAATGAAAAGAGAGTAATTAAATTCAGAAGACGACAAGGTAAGGGGGGAGGGATTGGCAGGAAGAGTAAAGAAGGAAAGGACTAGGAAGAGGCAGAGAAGAGTCCAGCCTCACTAACCATGATGGGCAGAGGAATATGTATGAAGATCTAAGAGAAATGAGAGAGGCAACTAATTTGAGGGAGATTGCATCAGTACGGTTTCTTATTGCATTCAAAGATAGGTTTATTCTTTCTGAAGGACTGTTTGTAGAATAAAACCCTAACGTCCATTTTTGTCATTTTATCTTTGTTCCATGCTCTGTGGTTATGTACACAAAATAAGACGACATGCATATTCACTCTATGAAAAACACATTTTTGTGTTTCTGCCCATTTTTTATCATCTTACCTCTTCTCTTTTTATTTGGAGATCTCTCTTAGCTAACTAATTTCATTTGTGTAACTTCCATTGAATATGCTTGTTATGAGAGAAAGTGAAATTACTTACCCCTAATTGTTTTCTAATAACAGCAGTTTATTGGAATTGCGCAGCCCACCTGCTGCTTTGTTTGGGAGCTTTTCCTTTCGTCCTATATTTTCTTGTTGGCATATGGTTTGGCATTATTGGGATTTCTACTGAAAATGCATAAAATCTTATGGAACAGGTTTTCACAAGTCTACAGTTTGTTCATTTGAGGTACTTTTTAAAGAACTTTCTAGAACATAACTGCCTAACTCTATCCTAGTAACCCCACACCAAATTGAATTTTCTCACTCTCCATGATAAATGTGCATATACTGGGTCTGTCATGCGTGCAAATTTACCTCATGCATTTTCATTTTGGATAGACTGAAAACCCAGTTGATGTGGGGTCAGTAGTGTTGTAGGTGCTAATAAACTTTGAATACCAACAGCCAGTAAGAAAAAAAAAACCTAGTCTTTTATTATAAGATATCTTATAATAGAAATAGCACAGCTTACCAAACAATGCAAAGTAAAACCCCAGCTCAACTTTTCTGAACCATTACACTCAGTTAAATATGTCACACCCTAAACTTACATACCAATGAGTTAGTTTGTTTACATATCATTTTTCAACTGGTTGGAATTATTTTATCTCATATATGCTAATAAGACTGGATTCTTGAAAGTCATATGACTACTTGTAAATTGAGCCCAGAAGGCAGAAATAAACTTAATGCTGACCTTTAACATACTGGTTAAACTTTAGCTTACTTTTTAGCATTTCAACAGTCTTGGCTATTTCTACAAGTCCGATCAAGTGCAATCTCATTGTGCTCTAATTATCTTTGCTTCTTCACTGCTATGAAACTAGTCTGACTCCACAGAAAATCTTCTCAAAATACCCTTATAGTAGGATAGGTTTAGGAAGCTGTGTTCTAGAAAGTTCATAAATGCTTCTGAAGAACAAAATGCTGTCTTGTGACTCATACGGGTGATTTCATTGAGCTGGAGTTTTTAGAGAATTTTAATTATAGGTAATTACTCTGCACATTGGTCCAATAAATGTATTATACAACCTATTTTGTTAGATTTTGCAGCACAGTTTTGAAAAGAGATGATCTGTAGTTTGTATATGATAGTATATATCATGGTAATGATGGAAACATACACAAAGTAATTTTTCGGGACAGTTTAAAAGGTGCCCTTCCACAGGAGGTGTTGAGGACAAAAACAGTGATAGATC